>NC_133419.1:89490416-90753333 GCF_049350105.2 Macaca mulatta
TAAAAAATTATCTACCATTTACAATCACTAAAAAACGGTGTATAAATCTACAAAGTATACAGGCTTTTTCTAGATATAGACAAGATTATTCTAAAATACATATGGAAAAGTAAAGGAATTAGACTAGCTAAACAATTTTGAAAAGGAAAAATAAGTCAGTCCCCTTGGTTTCAAGGTTTATTATATAATTACAGTAGTCTACAATGTGTTATGCTGGCAGAAGAGTAGACACAGATCAACGGAACAAAACGAAAAAACTCAGAAAACCACACAAATATGCCCAACTGATTTTTGACAAAGGTATTAAAACAATTCAATTCATAGCCTCTTTAACAAATGATATTGGAGTAAGTTATCATCAATGGGCAAAGAAAAAAGAAAAGAATCTCAACCTAAACCTCATGTCTTATACAGAAAATAATTGAAGCTGGATCATGGACTTAAATGTACATCTTGAAATTATTTTAAAATTTTAGGAAAAAATAGAAGAAAGTTTTCATAACTTTGAACTACACAAAGAGTCTTAAACTTGACAGCAAACACAAGATTAATAAAAGGAAAAATCATAAATAGAGCTACAAAATTAAAAACTGCTCTGTACAAGACCCTAAAAGAATTAAAGAAAACCAACAAAAAATAAGCTACAGACTGGGAGAAAATATTTGCAAACCACATATTCAACAAAGGATTAATATCTAGAATATAGAAAGACTTAAAACTCAGTGTTAAAAAGAATGCCCATTAGTATATGGACAAAGTACTGGTCAGACATTTCACTGAAGGGAAAATACTGATGAAAAAAAAAGCACATTAAAAAATTCCAACATTATTAGCCACCAGGGAAATGAAAATTAAAACCACAGTGAGAGAGCACTATAACCTTAGCAGGATGGTTAAAAAGAAAAATAAATAAATAAAACTACCACCAGTCATTTATACATTATTCATGAAAATGTAGAATAACCTAACCACTCGAGGAGAAAATATTGAGGTTTCTTGGGGGGAAAAAGTTGCCAAACTACATTTTCCACTATCATACAATCTGGCAATCACTCTCCTGGGCATTTATGCTAGAAAATGAAAACTTCTGCTTCCACACAAAAAAAGTGCTAGAATGTTCACAGCAGAATTATTTGTCATAATCAAAAACCAGAATCAGATCAGGCATCCTTCGACTGGTCAATGTTTAAACTTCAATGGATGGTATATCCATATCAGGGGATAGAGATACTGATACAGCCAACAACCTATATAAATCACCAGAGAATAATGCTAAGTGAAAAAGCCAAACCCAGAAGGTCTTATTTGTATAGTTCCATTTATAGAACATTCTTGAAATGACAAAATTATAGAAATGAAGAACAGGTTAGTGGTTGTCAGTGTCAGGGACGTAGTGGGTAGGGAGGTGAATGCTACTATAAACAGAAAACATGAGGGATCCTTGTGGTGGTGGTGCTGCTCTATTATTGACTGTATTAGTGTCACTACACTGGCTATATTTGTACATAGTTTTGTAAAAGGTTACCATTGGAGGAAACACTGGTAAAGAGTATATGAGACCTCTCTATATATTTCTCACACTGCATGTGAGTCTACAATTATCTCAAAATAAAGGGTTTACTTTAAAACGGTCCTAACATCAGCAACTTGTCTTATTAAAAATGTCATCTAAAGACTTGCATATCACATTAATCATAATTATGTCAACAAAAACAAAGTACATATATTTTAAACACACTGTCATTTTTAAAACAAAAATACTAAATCTCATTTGTTCTTAATGCTCTAACTGAAGGGTAATTTTTACTTACATTAAAAGAAAAAGCACCTACATTTCTTATATGTGAGCTATTTTCTCTCCCTAGAGAGCTGGAAATATGGGTGATAACATTTTAAAAGGCATGTGGAAGGACATAAAGTGAGTGCCTGGAGCTCATATTGTCTTCTAAGATTCTTGGATTGAACATATTTCTATTTCAAGTTTAACTATTTTTGGCATGTTTTCCTAACAGTATCTAGGCTAAGAAAAATGTAAGATGCCAACATCAATGGTAATTAATAATTCCAGAGGATTATGCTTTAAATAAAGTCATAACAAAGAGCTAACATGTTTTTATTAAAAGGTATAAGTTATTTGCATCAAGGGAATTGCTGGTGGATGTATGTATGCATTGATCTTGTTATTCAAGAACATTAGGTAAAGTGCACAGAAGAATCCTGTTTGGGAGCTCTGGTTTCCTAAAAATAAATACTCAAAAATAAGAGGCTGCTAATGCTAATAACTAGATTTGTTGTCCCTGATTCCCACATAAAGACAAGCCTCTTTTGTAATGAATCCTGATAGGCTATTTCCTTGGCAACCTGTCATTCAAGTTCATTAGTTCTTTTATTCATCTACTAAATATGTTATTTGCAACAAGGGCAACTTTTGCTTCGTATGGGTCACTTATTACTAAAATGCACAGAACCAACACAGATGAGTGTTTAATAATCTATTGCAGAACATTTTACCACTGATTATATTCTCCTGTATTTTCACTTATTTATGTATTTTACTATAAATCAGAGAACCTCACTCTTCTGTTCAAAACCCTCCAAAGGCTTCCATTTTTACCACGGATACCGCACTATTCCCACTGCTCAGAATGCTTTCCCCGCAGACAGCCACCTAGAGAGCACCTTCACCTCCTTCAGATCATTGTTGTAAAGTCCTCTTCTCAGTAAGGCTCACCCTGAGAACCTTATCTAATATCCAATCTAGCCTATCTTGCTCTAACACATTTGAGGGTTCATTTGCTTTTCTTAGTGTCTATCTTTACATTTCCTTTATAGGAATTTTTTTGTGTTCTTGTTCACTGCACTATCCCCAAAATTTTTCTCATGACAAGCACAGAATATATGCTCAACAAAAACATGTTAAATGGAAGAACTTGAAGAACTTATGTTTTTCTTGCTGTGCTATGCTTTCAACAAACACTTGCTTGCTATTTATAATGTACCAGGCATAATTCTAGCAGTGGAGTCAACTACATGCTACACAAGCCTTACTCTCACAGGTCTCACTGTGGAGGAAAAGATTGGAGTTGGGGTGAGAGGAAGGTATTACAAACAAACAGATAACTGCAGTACAATATGGGATATAGTGCCGGGCTTCCTGAAAAACCCTGGGATATAAAAACAAATAAAACACAGCACAGTCCTTAAAACTCTTATCCTTAGGAATCTAATTACCTAATGAGGGAATGTCATTTAAAAGAGAGAGCAGCATGAGGGGGGAAGATAAATAAACAGAAAAAAATTTTTTAAAGCAATACAATATAACATGCATTGAGATGAATACAAAAAGTGGTGAAAGCATGGAAGAAGGACTAGCTAGATGGCCTGGAGAACTCTAAGAATAACACTGAACCAAGTGTTAAAAGATCAATGACAAATTTTGAATAGTGCTTTTTAAATTATAAAGCTAGATGAATTTCAAAGGAAATCTGCTGTCTTTGACCATTTAAACAACTTACTATTATTATTTTGGACAGTGGGAGAGTAAATAGACTAATAAAATTTAGTTGTGGTATTGGCCGGAGGTAAACTGAAGCCATATAAAGTTTGTGATAATAAATTTAAGTAAAGCCAGTCAGTAGTGTTTTGTGTTTGCTCCAGCGCTGTTCAGTGGCCCAGGCACAGGTGTAAATTAGGGAGACAGGTAGAATTAGCCAAAGCTGGAGTTGCTCCAATCAAGTATGGTGGCAGGTACAATTACAAGGGAAAATAAAGATATCCCAGTAAGCGATTATAAAGTTGAACTGGAAATATAAGCTGAATAAGGTAGGAGTGAAAGCTTGAGAAGGATAATGAACACTGAAGGATAGGCAAGATCAAAAACGAGTTGCAGGTCCTTTTGAGATCAAAGAATGATTGGAGTTTGGGGTATTGAAGAGATATAATTAAAAATAAATCAAATAGCGGAGGTCTTAGCATATTAATAGGTACTAAATGCTATGTTTTCAAATGAATACGTTACAACTTCCTCTTAAATGCAAGAGGCTGGACCAAATGATCTGTTATCTTCCATGATAAATTCCAAGAGAGATGTCTAAGGTAGGTTTTTCATTTCACTCAAGTTTAAATTGTTTGTCCTGTGAATTTATTGGGAGTAGATGATTAAATGCAAAGAATATTTTAAAAGTCTCTAATATTGGCATTTATATGCTGCAATTTAAATGATATTGAACTTCTCACATTATTATAGATTTGATTATCTCTTACAAAAATCTCCTATACTTGGATCAAAGGGCTTTTCTTCTTTAAAATACTTTCTTACTAACCAGGATTGGGGACTACTGGTGAGTACAAAATATGGGCACATTATATAAGGCAAGCTTATGGAATTTGAGGATGCTTAACCTGAAACAAAAACAAAAAAATTTAGCAGTCCTAAGATGTTGAAAGTGGGCATGCACAAGGTAAGATCCAAATAGTTCTGGATTTAGGCTCTGGAATCATTTAGGTCTACATTTGAAATGTAGCTTTGTGACTTGGGCAAGGTACTTATCTTTCTAAAAATTATTTTCGGGAACATCACACACCGGGGCCTATCATGGGGAGGGTGGGGGAGGGATTGCATTGGGAGTTATACCTGATGTAAATGACGAGTTGATGGGTGCAGCACACCAACATGGCACAAGTATACATATGTAACAAACCTGCACGTTATGCACATGTACCCTACAACTTAAAGTATAATAATAATAAATAAATTAAAAAAAAATATTTTCCTCTTTCTGAAGCATTTCTGAGGAAACAATTTGTAAGGTTGGTGAGAAAGGGAATTTGATTATATGAACTTAAATCTACAATTATTTAATCCCATATGCAAATAGAGGAAATATTTATGTTTTTGAGACTAGAAGCCTCTCTTCTCTTTAAAGACATTGTCCTTCAAACAGAGCTCTTCTTGGTTCCCCAGTCTAATCAAGAACTCTGAAGCCAGGAGAAATATCATATGGGTTACATGCAATTGAAAACTCAATGATTCCACCTCCAAAACTGGAATGCATTTTAGCAGACCAGACTGCCTCTAGGCTTAGGACATTATTGACTTCTCTGACTGTGGGATTTCACAGCTGGGAGCAGGACCAACTTAGCAAAACTCTTACATAGATGAAATCTATCTTTGGATTTATGCTGACAAGTAAGATTCTGCAACTGGTTTTTAAAATATTTTACTAAATTTTATGTGTTTAAATGTAAGTATGAAAGAAAGAAATCTGAAGTAGTTGTCAGAGCTTGTTGAAAGACTCCTTATTTAAGCAGAAGCTGACAAATTTATTACATTGTGTACTAAAAGCAGGCTATACATTTCATATTGGGAAGGAATTGGAAAGAGCAGAAATAACAGGAGTCAGGAAGAGCCACTCGCTTGTATTAGGTTTGCTTGACTTGGAGAAAATATATAATTTGTCAAGCTAGGGTCAGGAAAGTCAAGGTGTAATTTTCCATCTAGCAATGGATAGTTATAAAGGGCCAAAGGTAATAGTAATTGGAATGGATATATTATAATCTACATCAAATATATCTGGATTCAGAATGCCTTTAATGTTGAATTCTAGAGTATGTTAGCTTAGATAAGTTACTCAGTTTTTCCTCATCTATAATATAGATATATCTACTTTTAGAGATTGTGTGAGTATTAAATATGGCAAATTAGTAAGTATTTACATCTGTGCCTGGCATTTAGGAGGTGATCAGTAATGTATTACCAGTAACGTAATGGTGGATGTCTTCGGTGATCATTGACCAGAAATGTTGTACCAAGGATTTAGGGGATGTTTGAGGGCTTGATGTAGATTGTTATCACAAGATTCATTTAATTTAAATTTTGTTACTCACCTACCATATTCTTGTCATTTTGCTAGGCATTGGAACTATACAAATAAATGCCCTATTCCTTGTATTTAAGAGTGCATAGTCTAGTAGAGAAATAATAAAACAACAAGAAAAAAAAAATGTGCTATGAAAGCACAAAGGACAGATATTAGCAGAGACCGGAAGCATAAAGGGGCAGTCATTGAAGAAGACTTCCAGGGATTTGATACAATGGAAATGTATTTCAAGTTGAGAAAACAGCCAATGAAAAGATATAACATGTAAAAAGCACAGCATTGCAGAATATGGAAAGAGAACAGCATAGTAGAAAGAGAACGTAGTTTAGAATTAAAGAACCTGGTTTCTGTGGCCTGGCTATGCCATATACTGCCATGGGACTAAGCAAATTGATATAACTTATCTAAGTTTCAATGTACTGATCTGCAAATTGGGATTTGTAAGATCTACTCTGGCATAGTTGTGTGGCTTAAATGAGATAAGTTACACATTTCTTTTTATACCCACTATTTCCAAATGAGCTGAGTCTTCCTTTCTTTTGGACCCTAGTTATTAACTCTAACTCTCTCCCTGCTTCCACCTGGACCCCTGCTCCTAACCCATTCTCCACCATCCAGGCTGAAGAACCTAAATGCATACCAGATCAAGTCACATCCCCACTTAAAAGCCCCCAATGACTTCCCATTGCTCCTAAAACCAAATTATTAAAGTCGGGCTAACAGATCTTTCATGATTTGTCCCCTGCCTGTCTCACTAAAATCATTTTCACGCCTTGCTTCCCCCACTCTCTGTGCACCAGCCACTTTGGCCTTCTTTGAGTTTACACATATCCATGCCCCTTTCTGCTCTTTGCATTTTGCGTATTACCTTTACCCTGTCCTCGTCTCTCTTCCACTTTGCCTACACAATTTCAAATCGTTTTTAAAATCTCGCATAAAGTGTGCCTATCCCACCCTTATTTATTAGGCCACCCTATCACAGGATCTCCCAGGACTTGCTTCCTTTACTTTTTAGCACACAGCAAAGATAAAATTTTGCATTTGTTTAAGTGATAATTTGCATCCTTCCAACCAGACTGACTCTAGGAGAGTAGTGAATATTTGCTTTTTCTTGAATTATAACACCACTGTTCTTTTCATGCCAGTATATCTCTCTGCTAAGTTTAGTGCCAAGTATTACCATATACTTGTGTTCAGGGGTATTTTTTGAGTGGAGGAATAGATGAAACTTCAAATCCAGTGATTGGTTACATTATTAATAATCAATCAACAAGAGTGATTTTCATTACTGCCATTATCATTGTGCTGTTATTTTACATTTAGGGTTTTTATAAATACAGCATAGATGCAAGATGAGAAGGGAGAAAAATGATGCTTGGGGAAGTACAAAGAGACTAGATAGGTAATAAAGGTTTATTTGTTTTATACCTTGTTAGGTCACATGGGTTTTATCCAAGTGTGTAAGAAGAAGAATTAAAGGGGCTTCAGCAGAAGAGCATGATGAATAGCTCAATGTTTAAGAACCTCTGGTGGCAGAATGCAAAATTCATTTCAAATATGAAGTGAAGACAGGGAGAGCAATTAGAAGACTCTTATGAAATCAAGGTGAGAAATAAAAGAAGGTACTGAATGAAGACTGAATCCTCAGTTTCTGTAGTTTTCTAATCTTCCTGTGTTTAACGTTGTGTCATCAGTAACTTCACTTGAATGGTGAAAGTGGCAACCTTTCATTCCTTGTTTAATCACTCACAATATTAACGCATCTATAACTTCAAATAAAGAAACACAGTCCTGGATAATACTTAAAATTAGAATTCCAAACTTCAATACCATTGTATGTACTCAGAAAGAAACTATCTTTGTTGTAAGAGGGGGAAAGAAAAAGGAATAAAATTGTATGTTTCTTTTTTTTTGAGTCTTGATTAAAAAGGAAACTAAAAAAACAATATTGCATAGAGAAGAAAAAGTCTCTTTGGACCAAAATTTCTTCTTTGAGAACCTATGCTGCAAAGAATTCGTATGCAGTGCTGACATGTAAACTCAAGGATATATAACGTTTACTATTGAAACCGTTTACTTTACTAAAGAAAATAAGAGACATGGTTAGCTGGATAATCAAGCAAGTATTCAAAATAAAATTAAATTTAATAATGCTCAGATCTCTATCATAAATCATTCATTTCCTCTGATGTTCTTTCTCTCCATTATATGTAAATAGACAAGGACTATTCCTGCAAAACTGTTTTACTACACAGTCTGTATTTATGCATCAAATGTTATTTTTCATAGCTACGTTTATATAGACATCAAGGTCATATAAATTTGATTTTGATAATAGTATATATCCAAAACTGTAAGTGATAGTTCACTAATTATTAGTCCGTTTGTTATAACTGAACTTAAAGAACACAAACGTGTTGTTACTGGCTTCATCGTAAGGTTAAGCTCTCCAGTATAAAATTTCATTACTTCTTATGTGGGAGAAAATAGTTTGGTCTACTCTGTTGTCTTGATATATTCTGCTATTTCTAATTCAAATGCATGAAAAATGTTTCTTCGCAGTACACTACAAATATGATTATCATCCATAAGTAATGATTTACAGTAAAAGGCAATCAAGAAAAATCACGTTTAGAAGATGGAACAATAAATATGCATAAGTTTTTGAAGAATATTCTTGTATTTTGATTTGCCTCTGTTATTTCTTTAGTTTGTTTCTTAATTAAGGGCATTTTAGCATAATTTTAAAAACGTAACTGACAAGTGATAACTTTTTACTTACAACGAATTAGGAGCCTAATTTACCTTTAGCCTTATTGTTTTACACACCTCATAAAAGATAACATCAATATCTAATCCCCCTTATGCATCTCTTCCTTCTTTGCCCCTCCACCCTAAAAATAAAAAAAAAAAACTTTAAGCTGTATAAGACAAGCACAGGTTTTGTAAGTTAATTTTAAGTGTATCAATGAATGAATTTGTTAACATAAAGGTAAGTTGACATATTAGCATACCAAGATGTAATGTCACTAAATTGTAAATCAAGTAATTACAGAGACTTTATTGATACCTCTTTTCCTTCTTTGGTATTCCTTAACCTTTTCAAGTTTAATGAACTAATTTCAATTTCAAAAAAAGTTAAGGAGTTGAGAATTACATACTTACATCCAGCTTTATTTTAATCACTAATTGACCTAACTTTCTTTGAATGACAAATAGCAGCCTATTGAGAAAATTTAACCTCAGAGAAATAGAAGAATTTACCCAAGATCATCAAGTTAACAGATGAGAAAACTCGGAGTCAAACCGTGGCCATTATATTCATTAAGTAATATAATAAAGTATGTATGAAATTGTACAGAATACAAAAACTGTTTAAGATCTAAGAGCAATGACTCCAAGCCATAAAAACACAAAATCAAAATGTTTACAATTGTAATAAATATCTTCAAATTGAAACATCAATTAGCTACAACTCCATATATGTATATACACATATATTATACATAATGCAGATATATATATGTATACATGTATATGAACATATATATGTACACATGTATATGGGCATATACATTACAAAGGATTGAGGCAAATAATGAGCAAATGATTATTGAATTTTCAAAGTCTTAAGACATGGCCTATTATTCAGGATTATATGCAATAAAAGCATGCCCACAGAGTATTCTGCCTTAAAGTTAGAGTGTGAATATATGAAGCAACGAAGATTTGCACTGAGATCTTTTGGATTCCAAAGTCTAAGATTTTATCACTACACTGCCCTATAAACATGGCCCACAGAAACTACAACTTGATCAAATCTTACAGCAAATTCAGAGCTAGAGAATGTATAAAATATACATAACCCCTGCTTCCCAACAGACCCTATGAGTATAAACTTTTTGAGAAAGAATTTAAATGCCCAAGGAACACAGAATTATGAAGATATCATGTGGCCACCTAGATAAGGGTCCTTATCCTAAAATTCATGCAACTGTAAGGGATATAGGGTGGCATAGAATTGTTAAAATGATATATAGCTGTATTTCGTGAAAATTTCATGTTTATGCCAATCAAAATTACAGACATGTCATTCTTAAAGGGAGTTATAATTGTTAAAAGTTTAAAAATTATTGATATAAACAACTTTGTAGATGACAAAGTGGAAACACAGAGAGCCAAAGTGACTGTGGAGAACCATACACTAGATACTGGGAGAATAGTTATTAGAACACAGGTTTCTTCCTTCCTTTCCCCCCTCAACTCACCATGTCATGGTGCCATATGTATTAAGCCACACCATGAGCTTGAAAAAGCAAAACTAGTATCTGCAGAGGATGGCACATGATTATGAGAAAATGAAAAGCCTTAGTGGTCTGAGGCACCCTGATGGACTCTAGGTAACTCTCTCCTTTGGTTTCCAAAAGAGTAATAAGAAAAGTTATATTTAATTTAATGTGGTTCCATTTGTAGAGAGAAATAATATCTGCTGCTTTATAACTTATGGTGCCAGGATAACTGAGGCCATTTTCTAAGGAAACTCAGTGAGTTAGAATCTGCTAACCTCAGTAAACAAAACTTCAGTTAGCTGTAACTAATGTTCATAGTGTGTCTGCTTAATTTTCCTAACGCACTAGCCCTTTTTTTCTTTCTTTTTTTTTTTTTTTTCTTTTACAACTTCTGTAATTCTGCATGAGCTTTACTTTCAGTAATTTACAAGAAGGTTTCTTAATCTTATTTAACATGGTATTACAATATTAATTTGACTTTTTTTGAGGGTGAAGGGGTTTTAAAAAACAATTTTAAAACAAATAGATCTATTTATCAAGATGTTCAGGCTAAAACAGTTGTGAATATCATGTGAATAACTTATAAGAGAGATGACATCTTCATTATTAGTTCAGTGGTGTCTAGTTGAAAATGTCTGTATTACAGAGAAGTTGGCAGGAGCTGCTGCAGAATGCTTCAGCTTGTCCACATGTAAGAATTAATCCTAACTGATTACTGAAAACCAGAGCTTTGCACAAAATTGCCTTTTCATTCATGGTGGCATCCCAACACTGATTACGTGAAATCTGCAATGTACTTTCAAAGAAAATGGGATGATATACTTGATACAGCATAATAATTGATCTCTGCCACCACCAACCATGAAGCAGCCTACAGCATCTTGACCATTAACTGAATTACTAGGGGCCAGGCAGTCTGCTAAATATATTGTATACATTATTTTATGTAATATTCATGGGATTGCTGTTATATAGATGCTATTATTCTTAATTATATCTACATTATAGCAATGTTATTTCATAGATGTTTTCATAGATGAATAAATTTGCATTTAAGGAGAATTAAAATTTTGATCATTTCACAGAATGATTAAGGGAAGAAAGTCTGGATTTGACCTCAGATTACCTTGATTCCAAAGCTAGTTCCATTAAGTATCAAGTTACATTGTCTCTCATTCTGATAACAATAATGCATAGGTTAATGGGTACATTTTTTATAATGATCAAAAAATTACAATGAAAGAAAAAATAAAGGGTGGGAAAGCAAGAGAATGGAGGGAGTGAGTAAAGAATGGAAGAGAGAAAAGAAGAAACAAATAATTTAGAAGTAGAAAATCTACAATCAGAGGAAAAGAAATTTAAGATAAAAATGAACAGCAAAGTAAGAGTAGACTTTTTGTTGCAATGGAGCTTTGGGCAAAAGAAGGTAAAATACATCTGCATATAATACTTGCAAATAAATATCTGTAGGGGTAGCAGGAATTCCTCATGCCAATGAAGTAGGTGCCCAGCAGGAGGAAGATGATTCGTACTCCTTAGGTCAGAGTATTCTGGCTTAATCCAGTGAATTCTGACATCAAGCTCCCGTGAGCAGAGTCTGAACCATTTAACCTAGCACAGTGAGAGAGCCTATTTGGTGATCTTTCTTGTTGCAAATAGGGGTCTTTTCTGGGACAATGTATGGTATGTAAAAAATATAATTACCTTATGACTCTACATTGAATGTATACATTATTCTCTCTCTAGGATCAAATCTACTAAGAGAATCAAGAACTGCTGCACAGAAACCTTTGATAGCCAATGTCCTAATACGAAAAAGAAACAAATGAACAGAAGGAGACACAGAGTCAAAGCTTACCCAAAATTGAACAATATTTCAAGGCCCTACATTGACCAAACATTAACATTAGAAGAGCTTCACTTGTCAGCATTCTAGCCAGCCCAAATCATCAAAGAGCAAGAAAGCAATGCTAAAGAACAACGTGAAGGAATCATTACATACTGTTTGAATAGTTTCCTAAAATTCACTCAGTGCTCTATCTATTATTAGCTATAGCACAGAGAACTCATTTCCTATTACAGATGGTAGAGAATTTCTAGTTTGCATAAAATCAACATCCTATAAAGTCCCAAAAAACATATGTTTGCAGACGCTTACCCAAAAATAGCAACAGAACATTCATTATTCATTAGCTGTTTCATTTCAAATTTTATATGATCTATTTGTCATATTTCACTGAATCTAAGTCCCTGTGGACAAAGTCAATAGGTACTCCCTTTGTAATACAGTTCAGATCAGACTTTAAGATAGCATGTTGTTTGCTACATGTAAGAGTTCTGTAAGTCTAATATGATGGATGACAAATATTGGAAGCTAGGCATATGTGTTTTTTTTTTTTTTTTGTATTTGTCAATTACTATTTTAGAGGAAATACTTAGGCTTTTCTTGCTCATGTTCCTGACTCAGTCCACAGAAAACAAATGTCCACAAATACTCTTGGTCTTTAGGGGAATATTAGAAAGAAAGGAATAACTTCTTTTTCATCTTATAGTTTTAAACTATTCACAATAGCAAAGACTTAGAATCAACCCAAATGTCCATCAGTGACAGACTGGATTAAGAAAATGTGGCACATATACACCATGGAATACTATGCAGCCGTAAAAAAGGATGAGTTTGTCCTTTGTAGGGACATGAATGCAGCTGGAAACCATCATTCTTAGCAAACTATCACAAGAACAGAAAACAAAACACCGCATGTTCTCACTCATAGGTGGGAACTGAACAATGAGATCACTTGGACTCGGGAAGGGGAACATCACACACCGGGGCCTATCATGGGGAGGGGGGAGGGGGGAGGGGGGAGGGATTGCATTGGGAGTTATACCTGATGTAAATGACGAGTTGATGGGTGCTGACGAGTTGATGGGTGCAGCACACCAACATGGCACAAGTATACATATGTAACAAACCTGCACGTTATGCACATGTACCCTAGAACTTAAAGTATAATAATAATAAATAAATAAATAAATAAATAAAATAATAATAATAATAAAAAAACACCAGAAGAGGGAGGGTACTACTCCATTCTCCATGTATGGCTTGAATCAAGCTGGTTTACGGATCTCTGCATTGCACATTAGGAGCATCATATATTGGTCAGAATCATGTTAGTGAAGTGAATAATACAAATTCAGGCCCCAAGTCTCACTCTCACACCTGACAATTCTGTGTATTTTGAAGCACTCCAAAATCTTTACTCTATGAGGGCAGACTTGCTCCATACTACTATCAGGGAAGAATTATTTTGCTTCTGGATGCAAAAATAGCTGTAAACTGTCAAAGCTACTTATCTTGTCATATCAACACCCTGCTCATTATTCTGGGTTCAGGGAAATGTCATTTCTACTGAGAAATGGTTTTTACAACCCAAGTCCAAATCCAATGCTCCTCCTTCTGTGATCCCTTAACAATTTTAAACTTATTATAGCACTTATCACATCCTACCAGATGGTTATTAAAATTATTTGAGCATGCGCCTTGCTCAATGACTAGAAGTGAATTCCTAGTGGTTAGAGATTAGGTAACACTTATTCATGTAACTTCCCAGTTCTTTTTTTTTTTAATTTATTTATTATTATTATACTTTAAGTTGTAGGGTACCTGTGCATAACGTGCAGGTTTGTTACATATGTATACTTGTGCCATGTTGGTGTGCTGCACCCATCAACTTGTCATTTACATCAGGTATAACTTCCCAGTTCTTATAAAGTACATTACATTTGAAAAGTATGGAAAGACTGGACTCTTTAAGGCTTATATTTTTTATTCTAGTTCAGACAAGACACTGTGCCCAACATCAGTAAGTCAGTATTCTGGAGATATTTGCTACATAGTCACAAATATATCCATTATCACGTGCACACACGTATACACACATACACAAAAACATACATATATATATATACACACACACATATGTTTTTGCATGTGTCAAATACAGACACAAACACATAATCACACATACAACACTACAACTATCTTCCCTTTTCTTTTCACAATTGTTGCTAGTGACTCAACCTTTATTTCTTAATAGAAATATAGCCTACTTAAGGAAATAAAATTGTAGAGATCATGGAGATATACCAAGACTGTTAGTATCACAGCACATGGTACAGAAAACAGAATTTGTGTTACTGGTCAACAGTGCTGGCTCATCGTAAAAGCACAAACACAATTTGCTGAGCTAACCTGAACTTGGTTTCAATGCTGTTACTTCAATTCATTTTCCCCTAAAAATAGGGCTTTTTTTCCCTCTTTCAATTGAACTAATGTACATAGAGAGTAGAAAAATGGTTACCAGAGGCTGGGAAGGGAGGTGGGGGGCTGGGACGGGGAGGCACAGATGATTAATGGGTACAAAAACAAAATAGAACGAATAAGACCTACTATTTGATAGCACAACATGGTGACTATAGTCAAGAATAACTTAACTGTATATTTTAAAATAACTTAAAATGCAGTTGGATTGTTTGTAACTCAAAGGATAAATGTTTGAAGGGATGGATACCCCATTTTCTATGATGTGTTTACTTTATATTGCATGCCTGTATCAAAACATCTCATGTACCCCATAAATATATATACCTACTCTGTACCTAGAAAACGTCTTAAAAATAATTTTTAAAAAAATTTTAAAAGCTTTGCTTCAATTACTCTTGAATGCTTGGTTCTGGCCCTGCCTACTTCTTGTGGGCATAATGCCCACTGCACATATTCAAGTGAGCTGCACTCATCCATTTTTCACTAGGGCTGATTCATAGGGTGGCCAGAACCCGATTTAGAACCATAGCTTGCTGCTTACATAAATCAATGGAATCATATGAAACACAATATAACATGGTTTCGCTGAAAGAGCACAGGTGTCAAAAGGATGTGAGTTTACATATCACATAACTTAATATTTATTTGAACTTGGACTGGTCATTTAGCCTGGCTGAACTTCAAATCCTTTATTGGTGAAATGAGCATCCACTCATAAAATTTCATAAACCTACTTCATAGGATTGCTACCTTATATAATTTTATAAACTATGAATGTTCATACAAAAGTCAGTGACACCAGATCACACAATTTAAAATGTATAGGCAGACCCTTCATTACTTATGTTTCCCTTCACTGTGAAGTAACAAATGATATCACTTTGGTGGCACTCGCAGGGTATTTGTTGGCTGGCTGTTTTATTGTGCTTCTTCCTGCCACTCAGTGCTCATGACTGAGAAGAAATCAATGGGTGTCTGTTGACAGTGTTTTGAAAGACATATTCCTTAGGTAATAGACGTAGCTACTCACACACAAAAAAATTCTGGATATGAGTCTGCCCTCATGGACTCGTGGATATCTCAGGGCCTCATACTTCATCAGGCAATGGCCAGTTCATTTTTTAATCCAAAGCTACACAGACACTAACGCTTTCTTCTGTGTGTATTTTAAAAGCCCAGGTAGCACTAAATACCATTTCCCAGGAAGTGTGCCAAGTACTTTGGAGGATGTACATTGAACTTTTCATTAGAAAAGCTTCCCAAAGGGATAAGAGTTATTTGATAGAAAATAGCTTCATGATATCTCATTACACCTTTCAGTGTGATTACACAAACCAGCTTGGAAGAATACCAGGCAGCACCTGGCTGTTCTCACCTTGACTCTACCATTAGCCAACAATGTGAGATAGGGGGCACGTCATTTAACCTTACTGCTTTTGTTTTCTCTCCTGATCTAGAAGGCATGATACATTTGCCAGCTGAGGTCCTCCCTGTTTCTAAAAGTGATCAAATGTAGTTTTTAGTAGAGTAGATTGCAGATTTTGAAACAATAAAAATCCAGTTGGAAGGAAAAGAAGATATCAGTCATCTAGGGGGAAAAAAACCACTGTATTCAAAAATTTATTTTAGTGCTGAGCTTTCTAGTGTTAAGGTGAAACTAACTAAATACATGTAAATTATATCTATATATAATAATATGTTATAAAATATATAGAACTATTATATGTTATGTATATATATATTTACATATACCATAAAACATATTTGTGCTTATCTATAACATATAACATATATAGTACATATTTTATATTTCACATTTATTATATATACATTATACATATATGTACATATTATGTGCATGGAAATAATGGTTTTTCATATAGAGAGATATTTTCATAAAATTTGTTTCAAATGTAATTTTTATGCTGACGTTTCTTTATATAAGGACTTTGAATAACACTATTCTTATTGTCTTTAATAATAGTCTTATAGAAAGAAATTAATATTGCATTTCCAATATTTTGTGGTGGTGGTATTTGCTAACCAATGCATAATCCTTTATATACACTGTCTGTAGTTATTTAAGTATCCCTGAAAAGTAATTGTTATCTCCTGTTTGAGAAAGGATGAAACTAGCATTTAGAGAAGTCAAGCGTTTTTCTTATTGTCAATTAGCAAGTGTAACAGTAAGCCATTTTGATGTGGCTGTTTCTATACATCTGGGTGTACTTTAGTGGGCATGCTTGTTTTGTGAGGCCAAGTCAATAAAGACTACATTGGCTCCTGAAATTTGGTATTTGCATACTAAGGTCTACCTCTAGTGAGATGGGATAAAACAGTCAGGAAGATACTTTCCTAAAGTAAATACTGTTTCCACTCAGTTTTTCATAGCAAACTGGGTAATAGCCATCTACAGATAAAATTTTTGATGGGAGCACATGATGAGAGTACTTTAAATTGTTTGTAGAAAGAAAAGCTACATACTTTAACTACCAAATACAAGTAGCAAGGCTAGCACTATCATTAACACCAAGAAGCTTTCTTTATATTCTCTCATTTATGACTACACAGAGGTAGATATAAGAATAAATTTGATGAGCTCTCAAGTCATTTCAAACTTCAACATTCTGTCACTATAGAAGAGACTATGTATAAACTAAGCAAGCATTTGACTCCATCAAAAATAAGAAATTCATCAGTGTATCCTTGTTCTGGTATGACCTTCGGACCATCAAGGTTTAACTAATGGACTTCTGAGTATTACCATGACTCTAGTCTGTAGCAATGCTCAATGAATAAAAGATAAGTAGACTCTTCTGTTAATAGTAGTTTATGCCCTACAAAATAAACTTTATTGAGAACATCATTCTTGAGACAAATTCATTCAACAAAATTAAAATTCAAACAAGGCATAGTATAATGTACAAAAATTGAAAGCTGGCCTTCAGTACACCTCCTCCTTCCACCAGCTACTGTGTTTTACTCCTCTCCAGAGGTGTAATGAAAATGCCTCTTACCATTTACCAAATAAATACCTACTCTGCTCTAAGTACTTGATACCTATGACTTAATCTCTCCAACAACCTTTCAAGAGAAGAATGATAATTCCCACTTATAAAAAAAGGAAGCAGAAGCTGACTGGCCAAGGTAACAGAGCTACTAATGGCTGACCCGGGATTTCAGTCCAAGTGTATCTGATTCCAAGCTTGAACCCTTTAACACAATATGCTTTTTCTCACAAGCACTGTATCAGATGCACCATCATTTCCTGTTATTTGTTGAGTACTCACCTTAGAGTTTCTATTCCAGAAGGAAAATAAGAGATTTAGAAGAAAATCTACAGAATGTTTGGTTTTCAGTTCCTATAAAGAAAGAGTCATAAGTGACCTAAGCATTTAGATAAGAGTCTAGGTCAATATACCCATAACTAGCACTCTGTTTTCACTTCTTAGAACCTCTTTCTCCAGTGCTTGCCTCCTACTCTCCCAGCTGTATATCCACTACTTGGCACATGATAGGCTCTTTAAATAAAACTACTTAAACTACCTGCCTCAATGTCCTCATCTATAAAAATAGGATTATAATTTAAATTTCAGGTTTGTTGCATGGATGGAATCAATCCAATACAGTATCTAACACCATATATGACACATAATAATTATTTAATAAAGGGTATTGTTGTCACTGCCATTACACATTTGTTAAATGATTTAATGAATGAAGCTCACATGCAGGGCACATGCAGTGTCTAGAGACCAAATAGTTGTGCTTAACACCAAGAGGTATATGTGTACCAAATCCAATCCCCAGAATAGAGCCTTGCTCCTCAGAAACAAGTCACTTGTCAGTAATTATGCTATCAGTGATGCAATAGTATGTGAAATGTACTGTGGCGAGATCCCTCAGTCACTGTTCTTTTCAATATCATATCAGTACAAAGGCAGCTGATGTCATTTGCTGGGCTTAGTATTTCTGCCCCTTCAGTTACTAATTCATTAAAAAATGCATTTATTTGTTCTAACATTGATTTATTCAATATTTTTAAAAATTTATTCTACTATGTCTTGTACATTTATCTATCTACTATATATCTCAAATGCTGTGAGAGGCACTGGGATATGGAAATTAAAGACCTGTCCTTGAAGAACATTCAGTTCTGTGAAAAAATGCTCATACAATACAGTAAGGACTAGAGAGGAGAGGCATGGTGATGGGGGAGAGTGGGAAGTTATGGGATTATGGGATTACATTAAAGGTTAGGCTTCCTAAAAGAGTGCCCAGAATTTTGAAGGATAAATAAGAATAATAATATTTTAAAATAAACTTTTCATTTCAGAATAGTTGTAGATTTACAGAACCATTGTAAATATTGCACAGAAAGCTCCTATATACTGCATACCCACATTTTCCTATTAACATCTTCCTTTAATATGGTTAATTTGTCACAAAGAATAAATGAATATTGATACGTTATTATTAACTAAAGTTAATAATATAGTTATAGAACTAACTATCGTTAATTCAGACTTCCTTAATGTTTACCTAGTATCCTTTTCCTTGTCTGAGATCACATCCAGTTTACCACACTAGATTTAGTTGTTGTGCCTCCTTAGGCTCCTCAAAACCGTGACTGATTGTCATATTTTTCTTGTTTTTGACCACCTTGACAGTTTTGTGGAGCACGAATCAGGTATTTTGTAGAATGTCCTTCCATTGGGATTTGTCTGATGGTTTTCTCTCAGATTACATTGGGGTTGTATGTTTTGGGGAGAAAGACCACAGAAGAAAGTGCCATTCTTATTTACATCATATCGAGGGTATGTGTTACCAACATACCCTTATCATTGTTTATGTTACAGTGGATCACCTGATATTTAGTGTTTGTCAGCTTTTTCCACTGTAAAGTTACTCTCTTTCACCATTCCATACTATCTAGGCTATGTACAGAAAAATGTCATATCAAGAACAAACCCTTTCAGCTGGGCAGGGTGGCTCACACTTGTAATCTCAGCATTTTGAGAGGCCAAGGCGGGTGGATCACCTGAGGTCATGAGTTTAAGACCAGCCTGACCAACGTGCTGAAACCCCATTACTACTAAAAATACAAAAAAAAAAAAAAATAGCTGGTCGTGGTGGTGGGCGCCTGTAATCCCAGCTACCCAGGAGGCTGAGGCACAAGTAGCACTTGAGCCCTGGAGGTGGAGACTGCAGTGAGCCGAGAATACCACGCCACTGCACTCTAGCCTGGGCAACAGAGCAAAACTCTGTAAAACAACAACAGCAACAACCATAACAAACATACATTTTCATCTTCAATACTTTCCAAATTTCAGAGTGGAAGGATTTTTCCTGATGCCAGAACCTGTAGAAAAGTTTCTGCTATAAAACAGTGAGGCCAATCAGATACCTTTGGTTTAATCATTCATATGATTTAATGAAAGAGGCTGTACTGCCTGAGAGATGTGACATGGCTCTGGAGGCCCCTCTTATTATGATTTTCTTCACACACACACACACACACAAAGAGCTCTGTTTTATGGGCTGCAGCTGCAGCAACATTAGGAAGTACCTCAATCTCAATAGTGCAAAATCAGGGCAGGGAGAGGATGAGTTCAGCCATGCATGGTTTATGGAAGGACAGGGAGGTAAGCCAAAGCATTACCAATTGTTAATTCTCACTATTCCAGGTGCTGAATATACCTTATCTAATTTAATTTAACCCACATAATTACCATGTGAGTTAAGCATTTCTGGTTCTATTTATAGTGCAGTAGTAAAAGTCTCAGATAACACCAAATAGTAAGTGCAGAATTGGAATTTAAGCCCAGGTGTTTGGACTTCCAATCTCATGTTTATAGCACCAAAAGACATTTTAAGCAACAATCCAACATTAATAATATGTCACATCCATTTCCCACCACAGAAGGTTCAGAGCATGCTCACTTACAGGAAACATTCTTAAGCGAAGTTATCCTCTTTCCTGTAATGGGAGAAATAGCAGAAGTCCGTACTAAGAATGTGGACCACAGTAGAATTTAGTGATAGACTGTTGGAATTACTAAAGATCAGTGGGTGCTGACAGTCAGAGACTTAAAACGATAACATTGTTAGAGGAGTAAAACGAAGCCAAATGATGGCCATAATGGTCTTTATTCAATTACACTAGTAGGTAGTCCCCTTAAAAAACCCCATATAATCTGGTCTACACGGCCTAGACACAGAACCAAAGGAACCATCGATTCCAGCTTCATGCCTATCCGGTTTTTGATGAATTAATGATCCATTATCCCTGTGAGACCATTCGTTACATATTATTCTATGTTAAAAATAATAAGTGTGACATACATTTATGCAATATATACTATGTGCCAAGCATGATCCTAAGGGCTGTATTAATCATTATCTCACATAATTCTCAAATATCCTTCCATGTAATCACAATGAATCTTATTTGGCAGGAAAAAGAAAAAACTGACTTAATGAGATTAGTGTTTTCTAATGGTGGCAGAATTAGGGCTCAAATCCAGGATATTCTGTTACCCAAGGTTATTTCATTTCCAATTCCCTGTGAGAGTCTCCACGAAGAAGGATAGATAATACATTTGACCACAGCCACCTCATTTCACCATCTAAATTCCAGGTCATAGTTATCTTTATACAACTTTATTTGTGAATACTAAATGGATTTCTTATTGCAACAGTCTGATACTCAGTTTCTTGAAGCTAATAAAAAAAAAGAACAGAAGGGATTCAGTGGATATTTGGAGTCCTGGCAAAAAGAAAAAGTTTTATGAAGTTCTTCACAAGTCCTCTGCTTCCCTCAATATTATAAACAGAAAGCAAAATGTGCAGGAAGAAATAAAAAAGAAAATATCACTAACAAGGTCACTCCATCACCTGCACAAGCCTCTTTAAAATCAGCCCATGGCCAAGGTTCCTGCTGTCAGCTCACTGGACTGGCAACTCATTGGATAACTGCTTCCTTAATCCTATCTTTCTGCTTCCTTGATTCTCAAGGAAGTTTCCAAAAGCTGGGGCTATATATACCAAAATTATTGGGAGAACTGGTGGTATGCAAGGTTGTGGTATTAATTTCAACTCAAGAAAATGATTAACTGCGCAGTTCAGTACAATTTTGAGAAGTTTTCAAGTACAGGCAGTCAGTACTAAAAAACTGCAGCTCAAATTCCTGTGATCCCATGAAAAAACTGGAGACAGATATGTCAAAGGGGAAAAATCATGTGAAGATGGCCAGTAGAGTTAAGAAATGCAATTTTTAGAATTGGAAAGAACTGAGCTTAAACTCTAGGCTCTACATTTTTGGGGCATGTCACTTAAGTTGTCAGAGTCTCAGTTTCTTTGTCTATGATGGGGTTAGAATGTCTTCCTCACAATATTACTCACTCTTTAAGTTATTTACTCATTGAAACGTATTTTTTTCTGTGGATATTATGTACCAGGCTGCCCCTGACATTTGGGTACAGCTGTTAATATATTGGACAAAGTCTATCTCATGGATTTGGGAAAAGGGAAGACAATAAACAAGAGAACAAGTTAAACCACATGAGAATTTGAGATGACAAATGTTCTTAAGAAAATAAAACAGAGTTTTGTGATAGGTGATGTCCTGGCTGGTGAAATATTTTTCCCCAGCATATCACATGGGGCTTGGTTTATAGTAGTTATTCCATTTACATTTTAACTAAACACATGCCTGGATTCTAGAAAGTGCTCATTTCATGCATTTTCTTTCTATACTTGTAAAAGCTGTTTTTTATAGCCTAAAGGAGACAATATTCACTATACACACTAACCATAATTTCAACTATTTTGATATTATAGAATCTTTACTCCATATTCATCATATAACAACTATTTAAATATGAATATGATCCACTACAAGGTAGCAGTTATGCAAGATTAAAAATAAAAGAATAGGCCGGGCGCGGTGGCTCATGTCTGTAATTCCAGCACTTTGGGAGGCCGAGGTGGGTGCATCACAAGGTCAGGAGTTTGAGACCAGCCTGGCCAATATGGTGAAACCTGTTCTCTACTAAAAATTAAAAAAATAAAATAAAATAAAAATAAATTAGCCAGATGTGGTGGCACATGCCTGTAATCCCAACTACTCAGGAGGCTGAGGCAGGAGAATTGCTTAAACCTAGGAGTCGGAGGTTGCGGTGAGTCGAGATCATGCCACTGCACTCCAGCTTGGGCTACAGAGGGAGACTCCATCTCAGATGGATGGATGGATGGATGGATGGATGGATGGATGGATGGATAGATAGATAGATAGATAGATAGATAGATAGATAGATAGATAGATAGATAGACAGACAGATAGACAGACAGACAGACAGACAGACAGACATAGATAGACATAGACAGACAGATAGATAGATAAAGAGTATCTTACTCTTGTTTACTTTCCTTACTAGTCTGGCCTGGGAGTTTAAATGTGCTCAAATAGAACTGCAATAAACAACAGTGCATTATAAGGTCCCTAAGTGCAGTATGAAATGTTTTCTATGTCAAGAAGTGGATCACTTATCATGGGGCTAGAGGAGGGTTCAAGCAGGAAGTGGGTTTTGAACTAGGTCTTAGATTTAAAAATGAAAATGTAAGACCAAATGCTTTGTAGGAAATATGTTTAAAATGTCTCATCCCCAGAGTTTCTGATTCACAAAATCAGGGGTGGGGCCCAAAAACGTGTATTTCTAACACGTTCCCAGGTAATTTTCATGCATATTTCCAGCTATGTTTTTTTCTAAACAGTGATGTTTTTCCAAACAGTGATGTACTTGGCCAGTTACAGTATCACGTACCCTCCTGCACTATTATGGGGCGTGAATGAAGTATATGCAAAGTGTGCGTGTGTGTGTGTGCGTGTGTGTGCATGCGCACATGCTTTCATTGTGTGGGTACATGGAGAATATTGGAATAATGATGAAGAATGTTTCATACACCATCAGAGGATATTGTTATCCCTTTCTTTTGTCTCTGATTTCCATCTTACATGACGTGACCCCAAACACTTTTCTTCTGCTCTATTCTCCATACTTCCCAGACTCATCCTACCTATTATAATGTTAAATCAATGGAGCATTGCTATCAAACCGAGATTAAAAGCTGCTGAGGTCCTTAGAACCTCTGTAGTCTCAAAGTGATACAGAGTAGATTACAATTCTAGTCCCAGATATACCAAGGTCTTTCTTTGTCCAGCCATGTATGTTCATCATTTCCTTAATATTTTACCTTACAGTGGGTCAATTAAGAAGTTTTAGGCCAGCGGCTGTGACTCACACCTGTAATCCCAGCACCTTGGGAGGCCAAGGCAGGTGGATCATGAGGTCAGGAGTTCAATACCAGCCTGGCCAACATAGCGAAATCCCATCTCTACTAAAACTACAAAAAAAGAAAGAAGGGAAGGAAGGAAGGAAAGAAGGAAGGAAGGAAGGAAGGAAGGAAGGAAGGAAGGAAGGAAGGAAGGAAGGAAAAGAAAGAAAGAAAATTAATCGGGCATAGTGGCGCATGTCTGCAGTCCCAGGTACTTGGGAGGCTGAGGCAGGAGAATTGCTTGAACCCGGGAGGCGGAGGTTGCAGTGAGCCAACATTGCACCACTGCACTCCAGCTTAGGTGACAGAGAGAGACTTCATCTCTAAATAAATAAATAAATAAATAAATAAATAAATAAATAAAAATGTTAAAATAATGATCTTAATATTAAAGTTGTCCATTAGAGGCCAGGTACAGTGGCTCATGCCTGTAATCCCAGCCCTTTGGGAGGAGGATCACCTGAAGTCAGGAATTCAAGACCAGCCTGGCCAACATGGTAAAACCCCATCTGTACTAAAAATACAAAATTTAGTCAGGTGTGGTTCCACACCTGTAATTCCAGGTACTAGAAGGCTGAGGCAGAACTATCATTTGAACCTGGGAGACGGAGGTTGCAATTAGTTGATATTGCCACTGCACTCCAGCCTGGAGGACAGAGTGAGACTCTGTCTTAATAAATAAATAATACAGTTATTCATCAGATACCAATTATCTTTTTTAATCCCAAAGATAGTCATTGAAAGATTACACAAATATAGACTCAGAGAGCTAGCCTTGCCTTGCCAGAGATACTGAGGAGAGTATGCCTAATGATCCTTCAAGTGCACCATCACTACATTAAGGTATCTGCAGCCTCCTTTAATTTCAGACTCTTATATCAGGATCTTCCTAGCAAAAATAATTATGATCATCTACCAAGTTAATGAAGAAGCTTATTTTGGGATGAAATTCATTTTTAATTTGCTTCAAATAATAGAATTTTTCAATTGAGGTAGAGCTTATTAAATATAAAGTACTGGCAGGGATGTTTACACATATCATATCACCTCTTTAGCTCAAAGATCTCAAGATCAAAATAACAGAAAAATATTTGTATTCTATTACAATATATTATGGCGAAAATATTGGGAAAACAATATTTTCTACTTTGTTCAACTTTCAATGACATATTTTCAACTGTTGTGTGTATTACTGGAAAAAACAAATCTAATACCTTGGCCAATAAGCTTGAAGTATGAATCAAGACTTGCAATATAATATTGGACCTTCACACTCTGCTAACGAATTATCTACACCTTGGCCCAGCCTTTCTTCATAGTAGACTCCCTAAATAACCATAACTGACTATTAAACAGGTGAATATCTCAAAGGACGGGTAATCAAACGAGCTCTACACCACTAATAGGCAATTTTTCCACTAAAAAAGACTTGTTTATCTCTTCTTAACATCTGCCTCAAGCCACAAAACTATATAATGTTAGTTATCAGGAGAAGCTGAAAATTAGTTGTAGTAAGAATGAAATCTAGAAAGTCATCTTCGAGTTATATTGGCTTCAATTTTCCTCCTGTATCTTGTAATGTGAGGATGTGGGAATACTGGCATAAGGAAAAAATTACTATGAACCATCTTTTTCTAGTCCAAAGAGAAAACCTCCATTTATGTCTCTAACTACCAGGAAGCAACCTTAACTCTGTTCAAGAGAGATCACCAGACTGGATTTGCCCTGGTGACTGACAATAAATTGTAAGCTCAGTAGCTGAGATAGACAGCAAACTTGTGTTTGGAAGTTGCTAAGGATGGCAACAAGAGACAACAGGGAAAGGAAAAGATAGGTCAGATTACTAAAGACTTCAGAGAGAGTGAAAATATGAGAAAAGTTAATGCAGACATAAAGAGTACAGAGTCAATATACTCTACACTCTTTAATTACAAAGGAGCCTGCAATAATAGGAACTACACAATAACCTGGAAATGATCTACGCTTACAAAATGCATCAGATGGAATTCAAAACATGTTCATGATATATTATTATTGTTTTTTAAATTAAGTCACAAAGGAAGATGCAAATATCAATCTTAATTTTTGTTCAAATATGATTTAATAAGATATGGAAATAGAGAGGGAAGGAGGAAAAGAAATGGATTGTGAAAAGTTATGCTGGCAAAGTTGCAGAGAAAAAAGAATACTTTATATTGCTGCTAGGGATATAAATTTGTTTAGCTGCTGTGAAAAACAGTTTGGTGATTTCTCAAAGTACTTAAAACAGTACTACCATTCAACCCAGCCATCCTATTACTGGGGTATACAACCAAAGGAATGTAAATTGTTTTACCACAAAGATACATTCATGCATATGTTCATCACAGCACTATTCACAATAGCAAACACATAGAATCAACTTAGATGCTCATCAACTGTGGACTAGATTAAAAAAAAGAGTGGTACATATACACAGTGAAATACTACACAGCCATAAAAAGAACAAAATCATGCCCTTTTTGGCAACACACATTTTCCTCAGCAAATTAACTCAAGAATAGAAAAATATTACATGTTCTTACTTGTAAGTGTGAGCTAAATACTGAAAGCAAATGGACACAAAGAAGGGAACAATAGACCCTGGGGACTACTTGAGGGTGGAAGGTAGGAGGAGGGAGATAATAAAAATCTACCCACTGGGTACTATGCACATTACATGGGTGACAGAATAATCTGTACACCAGACACCCGCAACACACAATTTACCTATGTAACAAACCTGCACATGTACCCCTTGAACCTAAAGTAAAACTTAAGGGGAAAAATATCGAGAAAAATTAGAAAACTTAATGTGAAACTGCCAATAGTAGTTGCCTCCATGAGTAGAATTGAGGGTCAGGGTTTCATATAGACAATTTACACTTCTGTAGCATCTGCATTTGGAACACTGACTATAGATAGCATGGTGTAATAGAAAGGGTCTTTGGAATCAGAAACATCTAAAATAAAATTTTGTCTCAAGTTTACTGTGACTTTGTAATATTACTTATTTTCTCTATACCTTAGTTTCCTTGGTTCCTATAAAAGACAATTATTTCTGCATTGTAAGACAATGTGGAAATAAAATGAGATTCCATATATGAAAATACTAACACATGAGAGTCATTCAGTGTGTGCAATCTATGATTATTTCTCATGTTCTAAGCCCCATTGGAAGGAAGGAAGGAAGAGGAATACATTAAATTAATCACTCTTTCTTTACCTTTAATGGAACACTCTTAAGATAACTCCATAGGGCAACAGGGAAAGACACTCTGGAAAATTAGTCTTATGACTAGTTATTTCTGTCTTCTCACAGTATCTCACATCCTATTGCAGTCATATGTTTTAAGAAGACTAATTTTCCAGAGTGTCTTTCCCTGTTGCCCTATGGAGTTATCTTAAGAGTGTTCCATTAAAGGTAAAGAAAGAGTGATTAATTTAATGTATTCCTCTTCCTTCCTTCCTTCCAACGGGGCTTAGAACATGAGAAATAATCATAGATTGCACACACTGAATGACTCTCATGTGTTAGTATTTTCATATATGGAATCTCATTTTATTTCCACATTGTCTTACAATGCAGAAATAATTGTCTTTTATAGGAACCAAGGAAACTAAGGTATAGAGAAAATAAGTAATATTACAAAGTCACAGTAAACTTGAGACAAAATATGTTTTAAGTAACCCATGTGACAAAGTGGAGGTGTTGAAGTAAGGAATGGCCAAGTGATCGTACATGGGACAGAAGGAAAAGGGCTTCATCCCACCTTCTCAAGAGACAGAGACAAATTTTTCTTTCCAGTTTTTTGCCCTCCTGTTTGTATCGGATGCTTGCTCACTGGCCACCCCCACAAAGCCATATCACATTTTCTTTTTCTTTCTCTCTCTCTCTCTCTCTTTCTTTTTTGAGACAGAGTCTCCCTCTGTTGCCAGGCTGGAGTGCAGTGGCACAATCTCGGCTTCCTGCAACCTCTGCCTCCTGGGTTCAAACAATTCTCCTGCCTCAGCCTCCCCAATAACTGGGACTACAGGTGCATGCCCCCACACTCAGCGAATTTTTGTATTTTTAGTAGAGACGGGCAGGGTTTCACCATGTTGGACAGGCTGGTCTCAATCTCTTGGCTTCGTGATCCTCCCTCTTTGGTGTCCCAAAGTGCTGGGATTACAGACATGAGCCACCGTGCCCGGCCTACATTTTCTTACTCACTCAAATATTTTTCAAAGCCTGAAGGAATTTGTTACTAAGTTACAGTGCCAAACAGGCTACTGAAACAAGGAAGACTAGGAAGTTTGGTTTATTAGATAAAATCAGTTTATGACAAAATTTCTGATTTTCACACTTCTACTTTAAGTAAAAAATTCTAACCTTGGGGTTGCAGTACTTACCAATCTCTCATAAATTAGTCACCCTGGTCTAGTCTACAAAATAAGACCATGACATCTGAATCTTAAAAAGAAACACTTCCATATTATTTAGCATTTCTGTTTTCATTAGGACATATGAACATATTTAAATGCAACATCAAATAAATATAATTCAGTATGCATTTATTTGACCTCCATGTACTCAGAACTATGGCAACTGCTGTGAACAACACCCAAAAATTTAATATCACTGCTATGGTGTGAATATCCTTTCCAAAACACATGTTGAAATTTGCCCTCGTGGTGGTGTTAACAGGTGTAAGTTTGGGAGGTGATGGGGCCATCAAGGCTCTCCCCTCATTTTTAGAATTAATGCCATTTTAAAAGAATGAATTAGGACCTCATTTGCCCTCTTTTCCTTGGATCTTCTGCCATGTGAGATGAAGTATTTCTTCCTCCAGGAGGACAACACAGCATTCAAGGCACTATCTTAGAATCAGAATCATCAAATCTGCCAGTGTCTTGATACCGGACTTCCTGGCCAACAGAATTGTGAGCCAATACATTTCTGTTTATAAATAATCCAGTCTGTGGTAGTCTGGTATGGCAGCACAAAACAAACTAAGACAACCCTTTACTACAAGAAGCCTGCATCCTCATTAATTATAACTAACATCCATGCATCACTTATCCCAATACAATTTTTATTATCTGTTTTTTAACAATTTAAGTACCAAATTTTGTCAGGCATGATGGCTCATGCCTGTAATACCAACACTTTGGGAGGCCAAGGTAGGAGGATCACTTGTGTCCAGGAGTTTGAGACCAGCCTTGGCAATATAGCGAGACTTTGTCTCTACAAAAAATGAAAATAAAAAATTAGCCAGGAGTGGTGGTGTGCACCTGTAGTTCCAGCTCAGGGACTGAGAAAGAGCCTGAGAGGTCGAGGCTGCCATGAGCCATGATCATGCCACTGTACTCAGCCTGGGCGACAAAATAAGACCTTGTCAGAAGAACAAAACCCAAAACACATTTGAAGTACTATAATTTTTAGCCATATATCACATGACCAAAGTGTTTGGTAACCCTTAATAAACACACAATGTAATGATCTTAAAAAGGAAAGATGCCCTAGTACATCTCTAAA
The DNA here is from genome assembly GCF_049350105.2 of Macaca mulatta. Classification (NCBI taxonomy): domain Eukaryota; kingdom Metazoa; phylum Chordata; class Mammalia; order Primates; family Cercopithecidae; genus Macaca; species Macaca mulatta. The sequence goes on from NC_133419.1 coordinate 89,519,784, forward strand.
AGAGTTGGTTGATTTTAATATTTAGTAATAGAAAATTAAGTTAACTTTTTCTTTTTTTTAAATAATACTTTAAGTTCTGGGGTACATGTGAAGAACATGCAGATTTGCTACATAGGTATACACACACTTGCTATGGTGGTTTGCTGCACCCATCAATCCGTCATCTACATTAGGTATTTCTCCTAGTGCTATCCCTCCTCCAGCCTCCCACCCCCCCGGATAGGCCCTCCCTGTTCTCCTCCCCGTGTCCATGTGTTCTCACTGATCAACTCCCACTTATGTGTGAGAGCACGAAATGGTTGGTTTTCTGTTCTTGCGTTAGTTTGCTGAGAATGATGGTTTCCAGTGTCATCCATGTCCCTACAAAGGACATGAGGTCATCTTTTTTTATGACTTCATAGTATTCCATGGTTTATATGCACCACATTTTCCTTATCCAGTCTAACATTGATGGGCATTTTTCTAAACAAAACATTACAGAATTTGTAATACAAATAAGCTTAACATGTTAAGGAGAAAAGGAAAACTACAAGTTATCTGGTAGAAGCACTGTTAAAAAACTTTTTGGATTATTCTGTCAGTATAGTATTTAGAAGAATCATTCAATACAATAGGAAATAAGCTGTGATAATTAGTGACATATAACAAAGTCAGATAAATTAACCATCCTTAGTGAGAAGGTTGATAGAAAACTTAAATCTCCTTAATACTAGTGCTTCGTTCTTCAGATTCTGGTATAATTTGATAGCAGCACACATATATACGTATAGCATATATTTCAATAAATCTATAGAATACTTTTCTAGTTTTCTATCCCAAGCACTCTGAACATTAACATTACACATGTTAAAATTTAAGCATTGAGTTTACTGAGGCTTTCTTCGAGTTTTCTTAACACCAGAATGCTGTATACTTGATTATTCCAGATGCATCCTTAATGGGATTTTACAGAAGTCATTGTGGTTGTGCATGGTAAGGATGAGGCATGCTGAAATATTTTATTTCCTAAATGCCTTATATTAAAAAGTCCTTACATCTCTTATTCAATATTTCCCACTAAATTGTTTACAAAACTTCCTTGCTAAATAATCACGGTACAGTGGTTAGCTGGGGAGTAGACACTAAGGAATGCTGGGTTGCTGGGGAAACAGTGCCAAGGGAAGCAACAAAAGAGACAACCAAAGCTATAGATGTTATATTACACAACATTTTTTACTCCTGTTCTAAGTTATACTTTGTTATTCTCGCTTACTTTTTTCTTAAAGAGAGACAACACCAATAACAACACAGAAACCATGCCATTAGTATAAAATCTATCAACCAGAATTCATCTTTTTTCAAAATAATACAATGACATTGGGTGCAATTATGAAACTTATTTTTTTGATCTGCTGACCCTAATGTATTTCCTAAATGATAAAACTTGGATATTTGACTTCTTAATTCTTCCAGTAAAATTCTTTTTCAATAAAAGTGTCTTCAGAATGATTGGCCTTTATAAGAGAGCCCAAATGATTTCTTATACAATATATTGTGTCTCTTTGGCCTTATCAGAGGTTACAGAGCTTTGCAGTAATCTCAAAATATCAACAACATCCATCCTGGGGAAGTATTTTATCCAGCAAAAGGAGAAAAAGCAAGACAGAAATAATCATAAGGCCATGTGAGGTTGACTTTCTCAGGAAGCCCTTTGATAAATACATTCTTTTATTTAATGCCTTTGTGCCTTCATTTCCTCACCCGGTAAATGGTAATTAAAAGTACTTAACTCATAGCATTATCGTAAGGACTAAATAAAATAGAACCACATTGGCTGGAACATATTAAGTAGTTAGTATTAGCTATGATAATAAAATAACAATAAAAGTAATCATATATTTAAAGAACAACTCTTTAAAAATACATAAAAACAACGTCCTTAAGATGGGTTGTATAATGTTCTCAAGTTAGTATAAAATTGAGAATCTTAGGAACAGATGATCTTGAGAGGTGACAATGTGCTAGCAGCCCTCACTCTCAGCGCCTCCTTGGCCTCCGGCCTCGGCTTCTACTCTGGCAGCGCTTGAGGAGCCCTTTAGCCTGCCACCGCACCGTGGGAGCTCCTCTCTGGGCTGGCTGAGGCAGGAGCCTCCTCCCTCTGCTTGAGGGGAGGTGTGGAGGGAGAGGCGCAGGTGGGAACCGGCGCTGCCCTCGCGGGCGGGTGTGAGTTCAGGCGGTCGCAGAGCTGCCTGCTCAGTGGGCCCCGCACACGGAGCGGCTGGCCGGCACTGCCGGCCCAAGGCAGTGAGGGGCTTAGCACCCGGGCCACCAGCTGCATAGGTTGCGCCCGGTCCCCCAGCAGTGCCAGCCCGCCGGCCTTAGCTGCTTCCCCGCTGGGCAGGCCTAAGGACCTGCAGCCCGCCGTATCTGAGCTCCCCGCTGCCGTGGGCTCCGCGCAGCCTGAGCCTCCCCGACTGGCTCTGCCCCCTGCTCCATGGCGCCAGGTCCCATCACAGCCCAAGGGCTGAGGAGTGCAGTGGGAGCTCAGGACTGGCGGGCAGCTCCGCCTGCAGCCCTGGTGCAGGATCCACCTGGTGAAGCCAGTGGCCCCCCCTGAACTGGATGGGGACTTGGAGAACTTTTGTATCTAACCAGAGGATCGTATGTGCACCAATCAGCACTCTGTCTAGCTCAGGGTTTGTAAATACACCAATCAGTACTCTGTGTCTAGCTCAAGGTTTGTAAATATGTATCTAGCTAACCTAGTGGGGATTTGGGAGGACTAGCACTCTGTGACTCTGTGTCTAGCTCAAGGATTGTAAACGCACCAATCAGCACTCTGTGTCTAGCTCAGGGTTTGTAAATTCACCAATTGGTACTCTGTATCCAGCTAACTCTGTATCTAGCTAACTAGCACTCTGTGACTCTGTGTCTAGCTCAAGGATTGTAAGCACACCAATCAGCACTCTGTCAAAACGGACCAATCAGCTCTCTGTAAAGTGGACCAATCAACTCTCTGTAAAATGGACCAATCAGCAGGATGTGGGTGGGGCCGATAAGGGAATAAAAGCAGGCTGCCCAAGTTAGCAGCGGCAGTCCGCTGGGTGCCTTTCCACGCCGTGGGAGCTTTGTTTTTTGGCTGTTTGCAATAAATCTTATTGCTGGTTATTTTTTGGGTCCCTCTTTCTACTATGAGCTGTAACATTCACCGCGAAGTTTTGCAGCTTCATTCTTGAAGCCAGCGAGACCACGAACCCACCAGGAAGAACGAACAACTCGCGCTGCCTTTAAGAGCTGTAACACTCACCAGGAAGGTTTGCAGTTTCAGTCTTGACAGCGAGAGCACGAACCCACCAGAAGGAAGAAGTTCCAGACACATCTGAACGTCTGAAGGAACAAACTCCGGACACACCATCTTTAAGAACTGTAAAACTCACCGAGAAGGTCCATGGCTTCATTCTTGAAGTCAGTAAGACCAAGAACCCACCAATTCCGGACATAATCTGATTCAAAATTCTATGATCTTATGCCCTATTATACTCAAGAATGCTGAATTACAGGTAAAATATTCTAATACTATGGAAAAACATCCTGTAGTTTACATGTGTATTTGACTAGTCCCTGGTGGAAGTAAACCTAAGCATGATTTTAAATATAAATAAAATGTGTCCAGAAGGAGAAAACTTCTCCAAGTAGATGATTTAAATAATTATTGGAAGAGTTGAAATAAAAATTACTTGTAAAGAGTAGAACTTAAGAAAGATTAAAGGATGATTTACCTTAGAGATGAGGTCTAATAAAAGTTTAGTAAAAATGTTATTCTGGATACATGGACACATGTATTTAAAACTTCAAAATTCTATTTTGTAGGACAAAAACTTTATTTCAAAAGCAACTTAAAGTGGGTTATCCATGGGAAGGGATAGGCACAATGTTTGTTTCTTAAGCCAGTATTAACATGCGTGTTTTTATACTACCTAAACTTTTTATGACAGCAATTATTTATTTAAAACATTTACACTATTTCTGTTATAAGTAATCTTAATTGTTAACATATTTTCAAGTTGTACACGAATTTAATCTGTTTATTTTTGTTTTTGTTATTTATTTTTTTAAAATACAGAGATAAATACTATGTTTATGTTCTTTTATGTGCTTTTTGGAATTGTGAAAAATAAAAAAGAATCTGAGGGCCCCCAAACTGGCAATGTTGTGGAGAAAAGAAAGAATATTATAATGCTGTCAATAACAATGTTCATAAAAAGTATGAATAACAAGAGAAAATATGCTCCTTACAATGCTGAGTAAAATAAAAAAATGCTAACAAAAACATCCAATATTATGTCTATAGCTAATTTTTTAAATTGTGCATTAGAAATGATAAAATGTTTAAAAGTTTTGTTTCTGTTGCAATATTAGTGATTTAAATTTTTTTCTCGTTTTCTAAATGTTAAATATCTAGCTATTAAATTACTTTTATATTTGGAAATCATGTATGTTTTAAAATATATTATTTGCATCATTCTTATTTTCACTTTATACATATAGTTTGTTGTTCTCAGACACCAGAATATTAGGAGAATAATTCAAAATGCAAATAAAGGACTGAAGAAGTTACACTTGAAATCATGGCTAGGCCAAAAATATACATAAGAAGAAAAACAGTATTAACAGATAGCACTTACTGACTGCCTGTTATATACTACGCACCATAAATATTGCATAGTTTTAAAAATACCATTTAAGTTGCATAAATATTTGACATTTGTCTACCATTACTTTCATTTTCTGTGACTCGGTTTAAATTAATGAAAGCAATGTGCTCAGAAAATGGACTGGACACCTGGTAAATTTCAGGTAATTGTTTTCTAGCAGTAGCAGCATCAATCATTTTACAATTGATGAAATTGAGATTTACAAAGGTTAAATAAGTTGCTCAAATTCTAGTTTATTTAACCATAGATTCTAGATCTATGTCCTTAAACACAGTGATAAAAACAGTAAACCAAAAGAAGTATATCATATTAATATATACATATATATTTCAATTATAATAGACATACTTTTGTTGTGAGAATGAGTGCCTTAAAATAAATATTATCTGAATATTAAGCATACTTTTCCCAACAGTACCCTGGCACCAGGAGTCTCGTTCTGTGCAAGCACTCCTACTCACCAGCTCTGTGACCTTAGACAAGTTGCTTAAATTTCCTAGACCTGAGTTTCTTTTCTAAAAATGAGGAGGTTGAAAAAACACATACTAGCAGGAAATAACATTTGTGAACCCTTATTGTGTGCCAAGTATTACGCTACATTAATGATCACAACTGTCCTATGAGCCAACAATATCGATAATCATCCCTTTTTTGAAATGTGGTAATTTAGGCTTAGGGAACTTGCCTCATTTCCACGGCAAATAGTGATGGACCAGCAAAGAAGACAACACCTGGTCTTTAAACCCAAGTGTATCTGAATTCAATGTCTGCGCTCTTTCTTGATGACCTTTCAGTGCTCCCACTGTTAGAACTCTCAGATCTGTCCCTTCCAGATCTGACACTTTATTAATATTGCTAATTACTGATGGAGCATAAATATAGTGTGAAAAAGGAGTTTAACTTCTTCCCCCAGTCAGTCAAAATCTCACTGATTCTGTTGTTATAAAGACACAATTAATGAAGTCTTTGATTAGCACCTAATTTTCAAAGTATTGTACTCAATATTTTTTAAGAAAACTTAAAAGCCTAGTCCAAGTACATAGATCTTGGCACATAGTGAGTGTTCATTTAATAATTAATTAATCAGGCAGCCTTACACTTACAAAGTGCATTAACTGATTATTCAACTGACCATCATAACAAAACAGTACAGAAAGTGCAGGTACAGCCATCTGTCATCTTGCAAATGAGGATCTGTGTGTTTATAAAGGTTAAGTGAGCTGCCCAAGGTCATCCCAAAGTGGAAAATAAAATATGGTCGCCAGAGCAATTCCAAGATTAACACTCTTTCCACTGACCTCGAAACTAAATTGTTTTTATTTTATAAAAGGATCAGTAACAAAGTTTTACATATTCAGGCTGAATTACTTCAGCATTAATTTCTACTCTTTCTTGGGAATGGTTAACATGTATTTGAGTTGCCTATGGTTAGAAATTGTGTGCAATCTGCCGGGCGCGGTGGCTCAAGCCTGTAATCCCAGCACTTTGGGAGGCCGAGACGGGCGGATCACAAGGTCAGGAGATCGAGACCATCCTGGCTAACACGGTGAAACCCTGTCTCTACTAAAAAATACAAAAAACTAGCCGGGCGAGGTGGCGGGCGCCTGTGGTCCCAGCTACTCGGGAGGCTGAGGCAGGAGAATGGCGTAAACCCGGGAGGCGGAGCTTGCAGTGAGCTGAGATCCGGCCACTGCACTCCAGCCTGGGCGACAGAGCCAGACTCAGTCTCAAAAAAAAAAAAAAAAAAAAAAAAAAAAAAACAGAAATTGTGTGCAATCTACAAAATTCCACTCATGGCCACTTTAGTATTTCACATATAAAATCTTGAATTTTTAAATTTTTCTTTTTTGTGTTTCTAAAGGACATTTTTTTCCTGTTAATGGCACAAGTGATATACTCTCTTCAGCCTCTTCAAATTTTTAAATTGTATGCTTTAATTTTCCACGTATTGACAGACTGAAGGTAAAAGCAAAAGTATGTGACAGGTTTTGAAGCTAGGAGAAAAATTTCCAGCCAAACAAACTCAAATTACTAGTCTCTAAAGTCACAAATAATGCAGTCTCCTTTAAAGAAGGTACATTCCAAATAAGTGAAAACAATTCAATCAAACCATCAATGATACTGATTACTGAAAAGAATTGAAAAAGTTAGAGGTTAAGACTCAGAAAAAAACAGAAATAAAAATAAGATTGAGAATTTCAAAAAAGAGACAGATACCAAGAAACATTTGAGATTATGAATCAATTCAGTTAAAGAATGTTAAATTTATACCAAGAAAAATGTAGCATGGTTAAAATATAAAAAGTGTTTATTTAAGTCTTTCCATAGTTCCACACGATAATTAGACAATTATTATGAGAGGTCAAATAGTCCTAAAAGTAAATTATTTCAATGTTGTTAAACCAGAGAATATCTTAATTACTTATTATGGATTTTATAGGTTATTGTTTAAAGTTGTATGCTATATCTGTTAGTGTAGAAGATTTGAAATCTCACTCTTTTATAAAAAAAAGATATTAATGGTATGCAACTCAGACTTCCTGTCTCAAATGGAACAGTATTGATGATCTTCATACTGAATCAGAGCCATTCAACAGCATAAACAAAAAGGAATTACTATACCATCTACAGTGTTCTAAATGATATAAAATAACATTGTATTAAACAAAAATACAACACAATGGTTTTTTTTTTTTTTTTTTTTTACTTCAACCAAAGCTATCCATACATATTCATCTCTTGCCATATAGATTGCTTTGTGAGTTTCTGCTTACATATTAACATATTCTATGAAGGGAAATGTTCTATTTTTATGGAGCCGTGGCTTGGTATATATCTGAGAAAACTCATTCACTAGCAAGTGCTTCCATGTCACTTTTTTCACAGTATCTACCACAGAGCTGAGTACAGAGTATCTACCCAATAAATATTTGTAGACTAATGAATAAAACAATTTGTTTGTAGTAGTATCACATGGACCTCAACCTCTATTGGGTGTGCTTTCATGTACTATATATTTGCATTGAAATACAAATATCTGTATTTCATTGAAAGTTATATTTTGTCCAAAAAATTCTCTCAAAGCAGAAGTTTTTGGTTATTTTTATAAGTTCAAAATCTTGTCAAATTAAAGTACCACCAAGCCCCCCGCTTTTTTTTTGGCAATGTATTAGGTATAAGAGACTTTGCTGTTACCAATTTTATATAAATACAAAGTCCTATAGTATTGTGATTTTTAGCATATATATTTTATTAAAACCTAGAGTTTTAACATAATATATAATGGAATCTATGGTTATTTGCATATTTTTGTATCCTCTGAGCAAAAAATTAATATCAATTATTCTCAATCATCAAAATCATAAGAAATTAATGAATGTATTAATTTGAGAATTGCAAACAATAAAATTCAATTTTATTGCAAATAATATAGCCAGATGGTACAATATTTCTCTATCTTCACATATTTACTGTTTTATCAAATCATTTCCATACAAACATATTGTCAACATCATTTGTAGCTTTTTTTTTTTATTATTATACTTTAAGTTCTAGGGTACATGTGCACTAATTCCATAAAACTGAAAGTAAACTGACATGTACTTCAGTATATCTTAACTTGTATTTTTTCAGATTCTCTGAAGGATAAAATGCTATCATATGTAATTCAGTAACTTATTTTTCATTAACAAAAATGTCTCTCTAACTTTATTAGGGAAAGGCAAGGATTGAATTCCTAACCCAAATCTGGTGAAGGTCAAATATATAACAGTTGAAAAGAGGGTATATAACCAAAGCAACATGAAGACAGTTTCTGAATAAATCATTAAAAAAACAAATATTTATATTTTTATTGTTCTTGAGGAAAGGAATGCAGAAATATCTTTTTATTCTATTTTTATTCTATCTACTTTTCATTGCAGCTACGAATGAGACTACTGACTTTCAGGTTGTATTAATAATATACTAGTAACAGCACAAAAGTCTACCTAGATATCACTTTATAGAATAAAAGAGCCTTTATAATTTCTGAAAATAAACATTTGATAAATAAGTTATATATTCATTGTTATTATTGGAACTACAACAATCTGGCAGAGCATTTAATTTAGTTTTAAAACTAATGTAGCAATTAAATGTAATCTGTCTGTTTTATTTCCTAGGGTCCATGTTATTTCTTTTGGTTTTAACCTTAGGCCCATGGCATATCTCAATGTGCTACAACTTGTTTCTATTAACAAAGTTTCTAGTTGGACTAGTAAAGATACATGAGCATGTTCAATTTGAAATTTACAAAGAATTTATCTATCTATTGTTTGCACTTCTTTTTTTTTTCATTATAAAAGTTGCTTATGCTTGTTGAAAATGTAAAAAGAATTCAAAAGTACTTAAAGAACAGCAATCAGTTTCCATCTTTAATCCCCTCTAGTTTCATCTCCTCCACCCACGTACATCAAAGATAACCATGTTCACAGCTCTGGAATTGTCCAGACCTTGCTCATCTTACCACAGCATAATGCCTCTCAACATACATCACCAATCGGAGGAGGAAAGTGTGGGGTGTATTTGTACTTATGCCAAAGCAATAAGCACCCTATCTTTTTTGTGCAATTGCAAACTTACCTTCTAAAGGGAAAATTAGTAAGAGTCTAACACTCACTACATATATTGATAACTTTCCTGACCAATTCTCCACTCCATTATGTTTTCAATTATAATGGGGCAAAGCTGAATTGAAACATCATTTATGGTTTTTTCTTCAAAGCCAAAATAAGGCAAGACAGGTTCTTGGCAGGAGAATTTAGAAGATACTTACTGAATGTTTTCTATGTGCCAAGCTTGATACTAAGTGCTTTATATTTCGTTTTCACAACAATCTTATAGGGCAGGTATTTTTATCTCAATTTGATAATGAGGAAAATAAATTTACTTGTCCAACGTCCCTCAACTAGCAAGACTATTAATCAGCATTTGTACTCCAATTTGCCTGGGTTCATCCTACTACTTAAATGAGAATTATTTCAAAGGATCAAAAAACAGATTCCAAAGATATTTTTGCAAGAAACTGTGAATTTAATTGCACTGTAGGTTACTCATTTCATCAAACTACTTTTATAATACTTTTAAAAGCACACTCTCATAAATTACTGTACTATATTTTACAAATAGTATTTGGTCCAAGATTCTCATTCTCAAAAGAAGTCTAAATTTTAGACTTGACTATATATCAAACGAAATTATTCATATAATTTTTGGGACACTCGGAGAAAAGTGGAAGAGGATTGCTACCTTATATATTTAAACTTGTGCCTTATTACACATAGTGCACCTGTGTGCACTATGACTTGTTTATATAGCCAAAAAGTTATCTTGTAAATGGCACAAATGCCTTACATTATATTTTATGTGCTTGTACCTGTATGTCTGTGTGTGTGTGTCGGGGGGGGTGGGGGTAGAAATGTTAATTTGTTAATATGTAAATGTTTAATGTCAAAATGATAATATTTTTGGCATTTATTTCTTAGTGTACTATATTGGGATATTAAAAATTAAAGTGCTTTCACACTGTCTTTATCACTGATAAAAACTAGGACTAGAAACTCTCCTGACCTCCTTGTCTAGTATCCACTCCATTGTCCTATCCTGATGCATATACCATTTACCAAAATTATATCAATTATTTACATAATTGGTATAATTGTTCAATGAGTAACCTACTGTGCAATAACTTAAATTCACAGTTTGTTGCAAATATATCTTTGGAATCTGATTTTTGACCCTTTGAAATAATTCTCAATTAAGTAGTAGGATGAACCCAGGCAAATTTGAGTACAAATACTGATTAACAGTCTTGCTAGTTGAGGGACTTTGGATAAGTAAATTTAATTACCTTATTATCAAATTGAAATAAAAATATCTGCCCTATAAGATAGTTGTTCAATGCTTCTATCATTTCCTACCATGGCTGCCATGAAGTTTTTGCTTGTTTTAAATAAGACCTAAAACCCATCACTCCATAAAATATAAACTAAATGACATTGTCACAGAAGAATAAATTCGTGTGTATCGGTTACATTTCTCTAGAAAAGTATTTACGAACATCGTGAAAAATATAAGTAGAGTAAGTCACTTTTAAATTTTATTTTTTTAGCTGCAAGACATAGAAGAAATTTCTTTTAAATGGTTAACACACAGGCTATTTATGGTTATGTGTAACTAAAGTGAAATTTACAAAATATCTAACCTATGATGTAATACATGTTAATATTTATATTTTACTCTAGTCTATTTTAATGTATTCTATATTAAATTCTGATTTCAACCCTCTAAATTGGTTTTACAAATAACTAATAAGTTATGATCCACTATTTGAAAAACAGAAAAAAAAACACAGACTAGATAATCTCTTTCTTTAGATTCTCTTTGTGTGTGTGTGTGTGTGTGTGTGTGTGTGAAAATCAATGTGTAAATGTAACATTGGGCTGAAATCACTTTACAAAGTTCCCTAAAATAAATGTATTTGACTATTACACCTCTTGCCAAAACATCTCCTCAATTCAACATTTGAATGTTTGATAAATCTTTCTGTAGTATTTGCAAATGTGCCAAAATGAGATTTCGTAACCCACAGCCCTGATGAATTCCAAATAATTGTCTTTCATATATAAGGCTACATCATTTAACAATATATCCTCCTGCTCTTAAAAAATTCTGTACCATATTGCTTCCTGCTATTATCAGCATCTGAAGGACAGAGTGTGGAGCCTGTGATGGAGATGTAAATAGAAACAACCAAGCACAGTCTGTGTTTATCAGACTCACAAAGAGGTCTTTTATGAGGTCAACTTGTTGCCACAGGCCTCCTCCTTAATTTGTTTTCTTTTCACTATAATTAACCCATTCCATGGGAGCAAGGAAAGGTGCTGCTTTGAAAGCTAGATAAAAAGACACAAAAATATGCTCAAAAGATACTCTCAGTGGGAAAATAAATAGAGGTTTTTTTTGTTGTTGTTTCCCAGGGAAGGAAAAAGAACCAGGCGATGTCCATTCTGCTTTTCCTTGGAGCCACACCTACTCCAATGTAAAGGAATGAGATTTAGATTTGTTTCAAAAGAGTTGGCCTTGGGTCCAAATCCTTGTTCTGCCACTAACTTTAGCTGAAGAAAAAAATCACTCTTTCCTTGTCCATTCTACTAAAATGGCTACTTTATCAGACTGTGTTATGAAATAAATGAACAAACTAACCAAATTTAAAGTATAGTATATGTGGTCAGGCGTGGTGGCTCACACCTGTAATCCCAGCATTTTGGAAGGCCAAGGCAGGCAGATCACGAGGTCAGGAGATCAAGAACACCCTGGCTAACATGGTGAAACCCCCTCTCTACTAAAACTACAAAAAATTAGCTGGGCATGGTGGCATGCACCTGCAATCCCAGCTACTCAGGAGGCTGAGGCAGGAGAATTGCTTGAACCTCGGAGGCGGAGGTTGCAGTGAGCCGAGATTGTGCCACTGCACTCCAGCCTGGGCAATAAAGTGAGACTCCATCTCAGAAAAGGAAAAGGAAGAGGAAAAGGAAAAGGAAACGGAAACGAAAAGAAAAGAAAAGAGAGAAGAGAAGAAAATATATAGTGATTATGTTTCAACTCACAGAGTAATAAGATCTCAATGGCATTTGATTGTCAATTGGGAATTACCAAAAGAACAAACAGTCCAATATCGTTCTTTCCTCAACTGAGGTTTAAGTCTATTTTTCCAGAGTCCTCCAAATGATTGTCCATTCCAGGTTTATGCACAAGGAGTTACAGAGATCTAACTCACTACCTCCTAAGAGAGGCAATTCCTTTATTGAACAGTTCTGCTAATATAAATTTTTTAAATTAAACCATACTTTGTTACTCTTGTATTTTAGTAATTAGCTGTCTTTGTTAACTGCTGCCCATACAGAGTGAACCTAGCTGTTTTCCACCTGAATTTACAAATATCTAAATAATCAAAATATGCAAATATACCAGATACCTAAACGTAGCAGTCAGGGCCTTGCCATGCCTTATCTTCTCTCTACTAAATTTATTCTCTGAGGATATAATTTCAAATTGCATAACCATTTGGGCTACTCTCCTTTGAACAGGCCCTGCTTGGTTGCATTTGATACTGGTCTTGCTCTGTCACCCAGGCTGAGTACAGTGGTGCAAACTTGGTTCACTTCAGCCTCAACCTCTTGTCCTCAAGTGATCCTCCTGCCAGTCTCCCAAGTAACTGGGACTACAGGTGCACACCACCATGCCTAGCTAATTTTTCTTTTCTTTTTTCTTTTTTTTTTTTTTTTTTTACCTTTTGTAGAGATAGAGCCTTATTATGTTGCCCACCCTATGTCCAACATTTAATGTAGCCCAGCTGTAGTCTGCAGGTATTTGAGCATAGCAAGTCACAGAAGCTTAGTCTTAGAAGAAATCTGTAAGAACATCCTTTGTAGTGCCTTTCTGTATTAAAAAAAATGATGCAAGGAGTTGAAGTGACTTTCTTGGAGTCACAGAGTAAAATCCTTAGTTCTCATGTCAGTTATCTTACTTTTAGCACAGTTAGTCATTTTATTTTTCCAACTCCAAGATATTATTAATGTAATCTTCATATTTTATCTACTCACTATGAAATTAACAGGATGACAAGACTTACAGAAGAGCCTGCAAAAACAAAAACAAAAAACAAAACAAAAACCTTCTAGTTTAAAGGAGATGAGGAAAAATGATAAATAAGAAAGAAAGACAATGTCAGTTGTGGTAGCTCACACCTGCAATCCCAGCACTTTGGGAGGCCAAGGCAGGTGGGAATTTGAGACCAGCCTGGGAAACACAGTAAGGCCTCATCTCTACAAAAAATTAAAAATTAAAAATTATTCACACGTGGTCACATGTTCTTGTAGTCCCAGATACTTGGGAGGCTGAACCAGGAGAATCGTTTGAGACCAAGAGGTTGAGACTGCAGTGAGCTATGACCATGCCACTCTTTTTCTGCCTGGGCAATAGAGAGAGACCCTCTCTCAAACAAAAAAAAAAAGAGAGAGAGAAAGGGAGAGAGACAGAGAAAAGGGAAGGAGGGTAGGAAGGTAAGAAGTTATAAAGGAAGGAAGGAATGAAAGAAAAGGAGGAGGGAAGGAAGAAAAAAAATTCTCAAGATACTCCCTCTAGAGTTTTGAGGATCTCTATTCTTGCTTTCTCTCATATGCTTGTTTGGGTTTTGTTGGGCAGAATTTACTGTGCATAATTTGCTTTTCATTCTGTGTTTTATGTGTTTCAAGCTGTACATTGAAACATAAACATCACACAGCATGCCCTCTCATTCCCCAGCTTTCCTTATGCAGAAGCAACTTCAACAGAAGTGGCTGAACACTATCAACCTGGAAGCTAAAAGGTTTTAATGGCATCTGGAATAAGAGTGACCAAGGGAAAACATGCATTTGTATGCAGCTGCCATCCATAAGATGGGTAAATAGTGAATAACTGACAGGCTACCTACTAAGATATGATCTTCACATTTAGGTAAGCATCTGATTATTTAGAACTGTAGAAGTGTCCACATTTGCAAATCACCAGAGATATTTACGCATTATGGGGGAGCATAATGCGTAATGCAGTGAAATCCGCTGAAAACAAAATTCCTTTTAACTCAGCTTATTCATCCTGGACATGGAGTATCTGTGGGAGTTTTCTAGTATTTTCAGCAATTGATGATAACAATGGTGCCTAAGAGAGAGGAAGGTTGATGCTATCCCAGGAATTAGTGTCTTATAGGTAAGCCAGAGTCCAAGCCAGAAATTGTATCATCAGAAATGAATCTCAATATAAACACTGCCCAAAACACATGTGGATATGTCAGCAGACTCTATTTTTTTCTCTGAAAGAGGCAATAACTCTCTTAGAAATTACTTACTGAGTCCATAGGCTATTCCTTCTGGAGGGAAGAGGAGGGAGTGCCCCTCTAAACACTCTAAACCAGGGCTATCTGTAATTTTTTCACTGTTAGCAATGAAGTTTCTGACAGTGATATGTGAATATGAAAAATTGTTTCTTTGCAATTAGAGTTACCCACTGTGTTTCCCAGATTATGGATCCATGATCCAACTTAGAATCTCCCTAAAAGTCTCTGCATCTTCTAAATTGTATATATTGTTAAGTCAGTGGTAATCAATACAATTATACAATCAATCCATAATTTCAAAGATTTCTGGGGATCTCATGTTTTCAGAAGTTTTGTGGACCAAAGGAAAATCTTTCAGAGTTTCTGCAAACCTTCAATATGACCCAGGAAAAGGAGCATTTCATCTAATTTACAGATCAAGAACAAACGGAGCATGCTATTTCTTAAGGCTAATTTTTATTTTTATTTTTTGAGACAGAGTTTCACTTTTGTCACCCAGGCTGGAGTGTAATGGCGCCATCTTGACTCACTGCAACCTCCGCCTCCCAGGTTCAAGCGAATCTCCTGTCAAGGCTAATTTTTAGATGAATTACTTCATTTGTGGTCCCTTCTACTATTTCAGATAGTTATTAACACTTTCAGCCAGTGGTTTAGAAATATTGGTGCCATTGAGATAAAGGGAGAAGGAATAAAACAATGCAATGGAGAGGTAGAAAAATGGCACACAGGAACTTGCATAATAATCTCCAACAATGTTTTAGAAACCAAGTTCTGGACAGAAATCTTGAGTTCCAAGACACAACTCTGCAACTAATTATCTGGCAAGCAAGGTAGAGATATGTGACCTTTCTATCTTAGTTTCCTTAACCGTAAAATACAGAAGATTAAATGCTGGCCTGAGACCTGTCCAGTGTTAACATTCTATGGAATGAACAGTAGTTTATGTGTCTTTATTATTACCATGATCATCCCAAAATTTGTTTTAACTCTCAGCACTATTCAACTCCTGGAGAAACAAAATAAAGTCCTTTAAAAAATTATTCAGTAGCTTCCACAGTGGCATTTATTATTTTTCCCAGCTAAATTGTTGTCTTGATATAATGATAATTAGTAGAAATGCTGAGATGGGAAAAGTGTACTCCCACTTTTTAGAAGTCAAACAAGCATATAGACTATGAATCACACTGAAGTTCCCTCAATCAAAGCTGGATTGTTATCACATTTTTAAGTAAATAATTGATGGGAAGTCATATCATAACCTGAAACTGCAATTTCTAGGTTAACCTGAAGACAATATTTTTAATAATGTATGCTACCAGTGAAATTTATTGGTACATTTTTCTCCCCAGAACATCACTGATATTTTTTTGCTGTAATAAATTAGCATTCCTGTCATTAGACAGAAATAATAACTTCAAGAACCAGTGAAAACAAAAAATGAGGTGTAGCATGAACAGGATTTTACAATTAATCAAGGGAGTCATTTTGACACCTCATTTTTATAAAGAAGCAAAACTAAAAACTTACAAGTGCCTGCTATTTATCCACATACTATATATTCATAAATAGTGAGCTATGTACTTTTCTAACACAAATTTTTCTATTCAGCAAATAGTCTTTGAGCACCTATTATATAATGGGCACTCTAATAGGCCCTGTGGATATACTGTAGATTTTCAAAGAAAGTCAGGAAAACTAGTGAAGTGTGAAATCTTGTCCATCACCCAGAAAGTACATATAATTTTTTTTGTATAAAACGCAATGCAATAATTACTTTTCTCAATAAAGTTGAACTAGACTAAGGTAAAAAATATAATAATGAAATATATTCAAGTGCTTAACTATTTAAAACATTCAGACTTTAAAGGAGCTATCACGGCTCTAGCCACAGAAGTATGGGCAAAGCATTTTAAATATTCCTTCTTTCCCACAGCATATATTATGTTTTATTTCATATTCAAATTTCAAGAATATTAATACATGGTAATGTATTTCGTTTTGCTTTTGAAGTTTAAGCAGTAGCATCTTATTTGGGAGGAGGGAAGTTAGAGACTAAAGTGAGAGGGATGAATATGTTTATACTGAACTCCATCCTGAAGGCATTTTTTATTGCTCACAATAATAGTCAGCTGGGTAATGTTGAGGGTTTCAGCTGGGCTCAATTATGTGATTGCAATTAGCTGTGGGTTGGGAAGGCAATTTTGTTGATCTGCATTGCATGCTCTCACATGTTTGAGGTCAACTGGTCTAAGATGCACTCATTTGGAAAACCTGGGTGCTCTCATACTTCACAGAGTGATGATAGGGTTCCAACACAAACTAGGAAGAAAGTTCTCATGTCAACCAAGTGCTATTGGTCAAAGTAGTCAGAAGGCCAGTGCTACATGAAAGTAAAAGGGAATTATCGAGTCAAAAGCCAATGATGTGAATACAGAGGAACCATTAGTGGAAGTCATCAATGCAATCTGCCACACTGCTAAACAAGCAAGCACCATCAATCCTGTGTCATCATGGACACACGTACCAAGGTTTGCAAAAGTACTAAGGCGAAGGACCGTTTACATTTCCTTAGTGCAGAGAAAGTTCTGACTCCATTAAAATAAGTGATTTTACCTTTGTTCTGAGTCATCGCATATTCCTTTCCTCTTCCAAGCTGAAGAGCTAGTTTGATCTACTCTTTAAAAATACTTTCTTTTTTTTCTTCTTCTGCTTTATACTATGAATCTCTTTGCCTAGAAGTTCTAGGCATAATTTCTGCGTAATAAACCAATAAATACCCAGTCACACGGCCTACTAAAGCCATAAATCACAGGAAATAGCAAGTGTAAGAGATTAACATTGAAACTGGAACCGAGTTTTCCTTGTACACTCCTCTGGAATTCTGTGATGATATACACTTTCTTGAAGGAATATCTTGTGGTACCTGTGACACAGTATGGTTAGGTTTAAGCATAAAATACATAGGCAATTAGGAGAAAAAAACGTTTTTTGAAAATAGGACCATATCTTTTCATAGACCTTAATGGTTCATGTGAAAGCATTTGGAAATTTCTATACTCTTCAAGAAAGAGAATATTAATGGAACAAAGGAGAATAATTATAAGAACATGAAGATAAATTATCAGGTACTGGGATTAATTCTTCTAATGCTAGAGAAAATCACCTCAACCCAGTGAGAGAAAGAGACTGGATGATAACTGACACTATCATTTCATGGAAGATCCCACCAAGACTTTCTGAAAAACCGAGTGGCAAAAAAAACAAGCATGACCTTGGAGAGTTCCCACAGTACCCAACAAAGCTGTATCCTGTTTGACTCTCATTTTTCTGATCCTGGAGGTGAGTTTCACCTTGTGAAAATTCCTACCATGCCATTCTTATACTGATAAATCATAAGCCTCAACGCTACATAACCTCATTATCCACATACTTGCTTGGGATAAAAGCAAGATAAATATTTCTTGACACAACCACATAAACAGTAAGCAAAGAAGAACTTCTTCCAACCTTTGAATGTCCAATTCCAAGGTTTGTTCTCTCCTGAATCCTGGTGGTACAACCTAAATATTCGGCCTTAATTTGGCATTGCAATTTCTATTGTCTTTTGTTTGCCCACAAATAGAATGTTTTCATGTGATAGTTATATTTCAGTAGGCAAATTATGTATTTAATATAGAGCTTAAAGTGTATGTATATAAAAATTATGCATAAAATATTCCACCTCATTTCTTAACTTAGATTTCTTCTCAGAAGCAGCAAATCTTAGTAGTTTTGCTCTTCTCTGAGAACAATTCTATGAATATCCAATCAAATTGTTTGTATAAGAAACCCCTTTAGAAAAAATAAAATGTAATATATACAGAAATGCACCTTGTTTTTTTCACCTAAGATGATCTTGGAAATTGTAATCATTACCTAATAGAGTATCTCATTTATTTATTAGCTATGTGATAATGCATTGTTTGAATGCATCATAACTTATTTTATTAGGTTATTAGATTGCTATTGGGGTAAATTCAGGATAAAACAACAGTTTAACTAGTAAAAGCCAAAGGTCATGACTAAGAGTTTTCCTTGTAGCACAACTGAATTAGCATTTGCCACACCGTGACCAAACCCTGCTTTTCTGAAGCTAGAAGGGAGTCCCTAATAAAATGTATGATTTACTTGAGGCAAACCAAAACATACCTTTATAATTGGCCCTTTCAAACATTTTTACTTTCTCACCTATTCATATTTTCTTATGCTGTTCACTGAAAGCCATCCCTGCTAATTTTCACCAATTGTCAGTATTATTCTTGTTAAATTTCAACTGTCAAATTCCATTTCCTTCTGTAAGATTCCCACCATGACCCCCATAACCACCGAGCAGGAGGTGATTTTTTTCCCCATCAATTTCCTTTAGAGTCAGATTTGTAACATTGTGTCATCTTGAATTATGATTATATAAGTATTTGTGCATACTTACATTTGCCAGATTGAAATCCCATTGAAGTCTGTGATATACAAAACAAAGGGCTATCCTTCACAGGCCTGTCTTGCATATATATTTGTGCATAATATGTGTTGCATAAATATATTCCTAACCTCTGAAGTGGAGTTAGTAACTTAATTCCACATTTTACTGGACTGAAATGTTTGGACTATATTGATATGTTAATGCAGAATTTTAAAAATCTCAACAAATACAATAATTCGATGATTTATAAAAAGTATTTCATATCTTCTTCAGTACTCTATAGTGTTAATATATACATTTTGTTATTCTAGAAGAAGAGCTGCATAACAAGTAAGTCTCCCCGTTTGGGTCACAAACTCTGGAGGTCAAAACAAATTTTTTCCAAACAGCCTTGGTCAAGAACTAACAAATAATGTATACAAATGATTTTTAAAACACCATAAAAAGCAAAAGGCTACTTATTATTCACTGTTATAAAGCATCAGTCAGATTTTTCTTTCCTCACTATTCTTGGAGCATCAACAAGCAATACATTTTAAAGCAAACATGTTGAATTATTTAAAATTATACTTCTCAAATATGTTCTACACAAAGATAAAATTAATTTATCTCCATTTTGGATTTGACCATGAATTCTTCTGAAAAAATAGCTGTAAGACTAAACTTTTTGGTAATTCTCTATAACAACATACCTAGGTTAGAGCTGGCTACTACCTTCAGTGCAATGTATATTTATGTGTACCTTGCTTTAACTATTAGAAACAATAGGCACCTAGAAAAATCTTGAAATGACAAAAATATGAGATGTACAATGAAGATAAAGAGACTTAAAAACCTCTAGTAATGAATATAGAAAGATCATTATATCAGAAGTATAATACAGCATCAGTATAGCAGAAGGAAATAATGTAATTCACAATTAAAACAAAATTATATTTAACCAAATATCGGCCACATACACCCTCTTGTAGTTTAAGTCTATGTCTCTCTAGATATATGTCATCCAGTCTGTTCTTATAGTACTGTTATAACTGGGACAATTCAAAATATCCAAAATAATTAGGAATAGTTTAGTCTTCCCAAACTTGAAATTTTAACCGTTGAGTGTATAATAATAGATACTCGATGTATGCAAAGAAAACTTACCTTCTGTGTGCACAGCTGATACATAGGTCCAGTTGTACCTCTTCACTATGTCCACCATGGCCCTTGCCTGCTGAGCATCTGAAGGCACAACCCTCATGAAATATTTGAACAGAGTCTTGTCACTCAGATCCATGCTGGTTGCCGAATAAGCAATCTGAGGTATGTTGAAAAGCTGGAGCAAGTTCTGGACCTGAATGGCTACAGAACTGGAGCCAGGCCCAATGACCCCTACTATGGGCTTCTTGGAGCGGAAGGAAGAGGAGGAACCATCTACACAGCGTACCAAGCCCTCTTCCTCTTCTGAAGAAATGAGGGAATCTCTTATGAACTCAATGCTCTGCTCTAGGGCCACAGCCGAATGCCAGCAGGAATCCCTTATCTCACAGCCCAGTGTGATGTTGGGCAAGAGCGTAGGGTCTGAATTGATCCTTTCCAGGGTATGTAGCATGGCCTCCACTCTCTGAATGCCATACTGTTCACGGACCGCCCCACACTTCCTCTCATGAACTTTGTCCACAGTAGGCTGGTGATGAACAGAAAAGAGAGCTCCAATAATGATGTCACCTGGCATGTGAGCCACCACCCTCCTCTCACTGGACTGTGCACTCCCACGGACATCTTCTTTCAAAAGTAAGACTGACAGGATCAACAGAAGGACCATTTTAGGGAAGGAGTTCAAGCTAATAAAGATAGCATGGTGGGGAAAATTCAGGAGTGTTCTGATAGATATGAACAAGCGATGTCCTATGTTGAGTCGCAAATCAAGAAATTAGCCAACAATTCACATATATTCTCTATAGGACCATTGTGTCCCCATGTACCATTCAGTTAGATGATCCATGTGGTCACGATCTTCTAAACCTGAAAAAAAAATAATAACATGGGTCTTTAACAAACATAAGTGCAACTAGTTTGAGGAATTCTATAATATATGTTAGCAGAAAAAACATTTTGATGATGCAGATAACAAAGAAAAAATAATTCAAAAATGTTTCTGACTTTCCTTTGTCTGCTTCCTTTATGATTTGATGAAGCAGCTGATGTAGCTTCTTGACCCTGCCTTGCTTAGAGTAATAGTCTTTATTTGTTCACCTGCAATACACAAAACCAAACCTTGTGTGTCGCAGTCAGAACTGTACTGTACTCTCAGGCAGAGATGACAGAGCATACTAGAAGCAAAACTACACCAGGAACAGAAAACTTCAAGAAGTATGCACCCCAAAATATTAAACATTGGTGATCTCTCGGTAATGAAAGTGTGGCTAACTGTTGTTAAATTTTCATTATGCTTTCTTTTCTTTTGAAATATTTAGCATTGAGCATGTAATTAATTATGCAATTACAAAAATAAAATTATCTTTTCAAAAATACCCCACATAATCTCTCTCCAAATGCAATGTCAAACAAGTTGAATAATCTTCCCAGGAATAAATAAGTATTGTGTCTAATTATTGTGGAAGATATAACAAAAACAAATGAAGAAAGGTGGATGTTTCATGTTAAACAAACTGTAGAAAAGAAAGGAAAAGGTTTGGAAATTAAATTATAGAGTACAATGTCCCCCAAATAGGCAGCAAGGAAGTGTCAAATTAGCACCAATTTTTAGAGAAAATAATATTCACATTTCAATCCCTGTTCTTCTATTAAGAAGTATTAGTAAACTGTTTAACCTCTCGGGACCAGAATTTGCTCACCTGAAAAATGGGGATACTATGTGCTAGGCTGTCCCCTATGTGAATCAATACAAGATATCAACTAAATAAATGCTTTATAAATTAAACAGGGAAAAAATATATATATATATATTTTTCAAAACGACATCTTTTTGTTATTAAATTTTCAAGGGCATTCTGTGGCTAGGTCGTGAGGACAGAAAATTCTCTGGCAACCTACTTGGTCCTCCAGAGAGACTTCAAAGTAATTACAGAGTCTTGTAATAAAATTCACAGTAATCAGTCCTCTAGCCCTGATCCAGAAAAAGATTCCACATCACTAAGGCTCAAAAGTCTAAAAGGATGTATGTTTGGAACTATTCTGCCAGGTAGAAATCTAGTATAGCTGTGAATGTCATCATCTATTTCAATTTAAATTCCTGGGAAGAAAGAAATTTTGTCCCAAATTTTCTATGGCAAATTCTAGCATAATTTGTAAAAGATAACTGACAAATTAGTGATTTGATAACTTAGGGGAATTGTGTAAGAGACTTATTTTGTTATCAACTTTGCCAGCCAAGGATCTCAAATTATTTTAAAGTGACTATCTTTTTAATCACTGACTTTCAAAAACAGGTGATGTTTCTTCAGGAATGTATGCAAATATCGCACTTTTACAAGAATACTAATGGTTTCAAAGGTCGTCAAATCTACAAAAATTTAAGACCAGACACAAAACAAACATAACTTGAATCATATTTCTAATCCCTCCTACCAGCATTTTCACTATTTCCTTCTACTGTTTCCTATGGCAACAGAGAAAGGCTTCCTCTGTACAGCGACAAAAGCTTAAATTTTTAATATTTCATCAAATAATCAGAAGTTGCAGAATAACTAGACATTTGGGAATATATAGAAAAAAATAGTTTTGGTACAAAAGTTGGCATTGTAGACACGGAGGAACAAATGAAGACTAATGTTAGTTTTGTCATTGGCAAGTCATTTGAATACTACCAAATCTTTCTTTCACTTTCCTTAGACCCAAAATCTAAAATAATTATTCTCACGGTCATGTGAATTCTACTGTAGACAAAAAGAAAAATCTGAAGTTAAAGAAAGCACAATTTCTGATTAAATCAGAATGTTAGTGAGTGAACCAATAACAAAACAGGACTCATTTTTTATGTGAAAACATGAAAGTGATAGGAGAGACCTAGTGCCCCGTCAGCTCATGTAGCTGAAATATCAATCCCATGCATTTTATTCATCTAAGTTGTTTTATGAAACCCCTACATATTGAGATACAGTATATATATTAAAACACTAAAATATTGCCTTTTGAAGTTATGTGAAATTTGTTACTTATTTCATTTAACAAAAAATTATTAACTATTTAGTGAAAGAGAGTAATGTAAAAAAGAAGTGTAATAATATTCATTGGTAAGTATCATTATTATCTTTCTTTGAGCACCTAACATGCCTCATCTATTCATTAACTTATTTAACAAATATTTATAGTATGTATATGCTATTATTCTGTCCTGGGAATTGAATATTCAAGAGTAAGCAAAATATACAAGTGCCCTATACTTGTGGGCTTTACATATTGCTATTCTAAAGGGTAACTTTAGCTGAAACCTGATGAATACAAAGAAAAGTAAAGATCAAATGGTATTTCTGTCTTTAGGTCTTTGGGGAATCACCACACTGTCTTCCACAATGATAGAACTAATTTATACTCCCACCACAGAAATACTATTCAACCCTGCAATCTCATTACTGGGTGTATACCCGAAGGAATATAAATCATTCTATTATAAAGACACATGCACACATATGTTCATTGCAACACTATTCACAATAGCAAAAACATAAAATCAATCTAAATGCCCATCAGTGATAGACTGGATAAAGAAAACGTGGTACATATACACCATGGAATACTATACTGCCATAAAAAATGAGATCATGTTTTCTGCATGGACATGGATGGAGCTGGAGGCCATTAACCTCAGCAAATTAACACAGGGACAGAAAACCAAATACTGCATGTTCTCACACATAAGTCAGAACTGAATGATGAGAACACATGTACACATAGTGGGGAACAACATACTCTGGGGCCTACTGGAGGGTGGGAGGAGAGAGAGGATCAGGAAAAATAACTGGTGGATACTTGACTTCACAACTGGGTGATGAAATAATATGTACAACAAATCCCCATGACACAAGTTTATCTATGTAACAAACCTGCACATGTACCCCTGAACTTAAAATTAAAGTTAACAAAAGAAAAGATAGTCCCAGCTACTCGGGAACCTGAGGCAGGAGAAAGGTGTGAACCTGGGAGGCGGAGCTTGCAGTGAGCAGAGATCACGCCACTACACTCCAGCCTAGGCGGCAGAGCAAGACTCCATCTCCAAGAAAAAAGAAAAAGAAACAGAAGAATGAAAAAAAGCCAGTCATGTAAAATGCATGACTAGAACATGAAGAACATGGGAGGGATGGTGATACGAGGTGAAGATGGAAAGACAATAAAGGTCCAGGCCATGTAGGATGTTGTAGGCTCTTACAAAAATTTTTTATGTTGGCCAGGCATAGTAGCTCATGCCTGTAATCCCAGCACATTGGGAGGCCGAGGCTGGTAGTTCACTTGAGGTCAGGAGTTCAAGACCAGCCTGACAAACATGGTGAAACCCCGTCTCTACCAAAAATAGAAAAATTAGCTGGATGTGGTGGTACGCACCTGTAATCCCAGCTACTTGGGAGGCTGAGGCGGGAGAATCGCTTGAACCCGAGAGGAGGAGGCTGCAGTGAGCCAAGATGGTGCCACTGCATTCCAGCCTGGGTGAGAGAGTGAGACTCCGTCTCAAGAAAAAAAAAAGTAATAATAATGTTACGTACAACAGAAAGTCATTGAGGAGATTTAAGCAAATGACTGGCACAATTTAGTCTTAGAAAGGATTATTCTGGCTGCTCATTTTTCTGGATAATCAATTGAAGAAATCTTATAAGGAAAGCTGTAATAATCTAGCGAGAAATGATGGTGACTTCTCTATGACTGGTGACAGTAAATATGAAGAGAGTGGTCACAGTCAGACATATTTTCCAAGTTGAATCAACAGTACTTGCTGATGGACTAGATGTGAGTAGTAAGGTAGAGAGAGGAATCAGGGTCTACTCCTAGGCTTCTAGTTTGAGAGCCTAGTGCATTTTGACAGCATTAGTAGAGATGGGATAGACTAGTACATAAACAGGTGAGGGGCAGAAGAAAATTAATGATCTTTTGAAAATGCAAAATTTTAGATGCTTTGGAGGTATCCAAGTAAAGATGTCAAACAGGAAAGTGAATATGTAAGGTTGGACTCAGGGGAGAGTTTTGGTTTAGAGATGTAAATTGAGGGTCATCAATATATAAAATATTTAGAATGCATGAAATCACCTGGAGAGGAAGTATAAATATTGCAAAGGTAGAGCTAAAAAGTAAGCTCTGCTGAGGGGCCAGGTTTGGGAAAAGCCAGCTATGAAAAGGAGGCAACCCCAAAAGAAGGTAAAGTGAGAGTATGTGATGTCATAGAGGCCAAAAGAGAATGTTTTAGGTACTTTATTTTTAAAGACATATAAAAGGCTTACATATTTCAGAGAAAAAAATGTATCTGATTCACATGGAAGATACTATATTCCATGTACACGCTATATACCCTGAAGATTTCTGACACAATGGCTATGTCTTTGAGAGTGTCTGTAAGTGTGGCAAATGTATACCAATAATCCTTACAACAACCCTAAAATGTAGGTACAGGCTGAAAACCCCTACATAAAATGCTTAGGACCAATATTCAGATTTCAGAATCTTTCAGATTTTAGAATAGTTACATTATACTTACTTACTGCTTGAGCATTTTCCAAATCCTAAAATCTGAAACTGGAAATACTCCAATAAGAATTTCCTTTGAGTGTCACACGGGTACTCAAAAATCCAGCAATTTTGAAGCATTTCAGATTTTCAATTTTTGAATTTGGGATGTTTGAACTGAATTATTACCTTCATTTTACAAATTATGTAATGGGTTTTGATAAGTTAAAAACTAGCTGAACACTTAGAAAATAATGGAGCTGGAATTTATGCCTATGCCTGTTGATTTATAACACATTGTTTTAATTATTCCTTGCTGCTTCACAGCCCCTTCCTACCAAAAAAAAATAAAAGATATTACCAATGTCCATGAAAATGAGAAGGGCCACCCAGACACAATTTGAACATCCCAGAGATATAGAATCTTACAGGAGTTGCCTTTTAAACTATACAGTAAAGAGCATTCCAGGGAAAAGATGATTCAGCACATAGAAACACAGAAGGTGCAGTGTATAGGTTATCTAGTACAAGTATATTTACATTGCCCTGATATCCATCCCAAATTACGGCTCATCAGATTATAAAGCAATTACTGCTTTATACTGCAATTACTGCAGTAATTGCTTTATAATCTGATGAGGCACATAATAGCTATGAACTTAGATACCTGGAATATACTTAAAAAAATTATGACATAGAAATGCGAAAGAACTGTGCTATTACTCAGATTTTATAAAGCTAAAGAGAAAGTCATCTTATGTGCAATCAAAATGCAAGAAATTCATGGAGTATAAATTCCAAATAGACCTGAAAGGAATACATCAAATCTATCAGCATTACTCATATGTTTCCTATAAATGTTTATTGAGTAACTACTCTGTACCAACACCCTTCTATGCCCCAGGGACCCAGTTATGGACAAAATAGACATAAATTCAAATCATTATGGAGCCTATACTCTAAGGGATTTTGCCAGACAACAAACAAAATAAATATGTAAAATATTGTGTGCTACACGGTGGCGAGTGTTTAAAAAGCAAAAAACAAAATGCAGTGAAGCAGTATAGAAAGTGCCAGAGATATATGAAATTTTGAGTAATGTGGCCAAAGAAGCATAAACTGAAAAAATAACATTTGAGTAAATAGCCAGAAGAATTAAATGAATGAGTCATGCAGATCTCTAGAAAAACAACATTCCAGTTAAAGGATAAAACAAATACAAAGCCTCTAAGACAGACTTATGTTTAGTGTGCTGAGGAGTAGCAAACAGGCTCGTGTGGCTGTAGAAAAGTTAAAATGCAGAGAAAGGAAGACATGGAAAACAAGAGATAATGTGGTGATGTTGAGCCTATTTGGACTTTAAAAGACTTTGGCTTTAACATTTCATGAGAACGTTTTCCTGGGAGGATTCTAACAGAGGAGGAACACATTCTGCCTAAAATTTTAACAAGAATAAGGGCACAAAAGCAGAAAACGAGTAGCAATTAGGAAATTTGCACTAACTTAGGTGAGAGAGATGACAGTGGTTGGATTGAAGATATGGTAAGTGCAAGTCATACTAACTGTAAAATAAGTTATGTATGCACATTTTACAGAGAAAGGAACTGAGGCTCAGAGAGGTACAGAGGCTTGGCCAGGATTCCCAAGCAAGTGAGTAGTAGCAGAGTCAGGAGTCACATTTAGAACATTTATTGAATTTTATCAGTTTCATGGCATTCAATTACACGTGTTACCAATATTTAATTATTCCTTATTGTTAGATATTAAGGTTATTTATAGATTTGTCTTAATATCATAATGTTGCATTTTACTTGCTTTTGAAAGTATTTTTGTAGCACAATTATCTAAAGATGGTATTTCTGGCATTAACGTTTCTCATAGTTTACAATTGATGAATGTAGAGTATAAAAGATGATATCAAATTCACTCCCAGATCTGTCTCATTAACATAATCAATTCTGAGAACTATCCAATATTCTTTCTGTGAGGACCTACGCTCTCCTGCTTCTATATAAGTTCCTGGGTAAGGACATTTCTCTTTGTGGTGAGATTTCTCCTGTGCAATCTCACCACAAGATTCATTCATTATTTTAACATGTGCCTAGCAAAAGAAAAGACAAAGAAAAATACCATAATACTTTATTTCCAACGTAAAGAACCTTTTTTCATACTTGATCTCACATCTACCTAAAAATGATACTTCTAGAAATATCTAATAACCCCTATTTCTTATATTAGGAAATAAAGTCTCAAAGAAAAATTATTTTCTTTAGTTTATAGCTTTTAGATGGTAGGGATAATATGTCAGTAGAAATAAAGGGGCAGGTTTATGCTATAGATAATGGGGAGGCATTAATTCTTGTAATGATAAAAAAGCTTTTAAAATGTTATGACCTACAATCTAATAATATGGTGACATTTAATTCACTAAAAGGTGGGTAAATGTATTAATAGTTTGATTATATAGTATATTAGCTCAAGAACTTATTTTCAGAAGTATGCTTTATTGAGTGTTATTTTTCTGGGTCCTTAGCATAGTAAATTAATTACTAGCACATTATAGAAAACAATAGACATATTTTAAATACATATAAAAGTATTTTGCATCAGGTAACCACATACTCTCATGTTATATCCTAAATGAATACGAAAAAGAGATATTGATAGGTAAACTTTGCCATAAATTGCAATCTACACTATAATCAGATTCACAGCTCACATTGTCCTTTATTTTCAACAATCTTCTAAAATACTGACCATCTTCCTGGCACAGATGTCTCTTATATAACTTAATCTCCACACAAGCAAATCACACAGCTCAGGATTCAACACTAAAATGATTTCTTCTGCCTGTTCAGTGGCCTCATCACAAACAGTCAGGGGTGTCAATATTGCAAATGCCATCAACGCATCTGATACATTTTTCTGAAAATAAGTGCATACCATAGATAAGAGATATTCTGAGGTGCAATGATACAGAGAACCCTGTAGTCTAAGCAAAGTTCTATTGTCATTACTATCTCAATCACACATTTGTGACCTTGTAAACAAGAAAATGCAGCATCCACTGTTTAGCCCCACAAAGCATAGGCCACATTTTAACTGAAACCCCCTCAACAAAAATAAGGGCCATAAAACACTATTGTACAAAGATGAAATCTGTAATTTTATCCATTAATTAAAAAGTTCTGGCAGTAGAAAAAAACTCACTAAATCACTGTAAATCATTTAAACAAGTGGTTTAGTAGTCTATGAAGACCTGGAACAGCCTTCTGCAGCAAAGCAATAAAAATGATGCAATCCACAGTTAACTAGTGTCAATTTAATTATAAAGCAGGGATTTTACACTTTTACCCATCCTGTAGCCTTCAGCTGATTTCTCGTTATTAAGGGTATACCTCTGAAGACTGTAAAGCATTATTCTATATATTACCTATCATCAAATGCTTGAGACTGTGGTTTTACCTTTCTATAACTTGATCTCCACTTATGTATTAATAGATAATATTTATCAAGTGCCTTCTTTCTGCTAAATAATGTATAATAATTATTTGATGTAAGTCTCACAAAAACCCTGTAAGGTAGGTATATTTACTACCTATGTTACTACCTCTAGAAATTGAAGTTTAGAGGTCAAGAATCTTATCCAAAGTATCAAACCTATAATAAATGGCAGAATCAGGACATGAATCCAACTACATTTGGCTCCAAAGCCCATACTTATAAACAAATCATGAGATCTCCCCCAAAAACAAATGAATTGATTATTCAAACCTTATGCATTGGTTGCAAAGCATTTTGGAGATCCTGCTTTCCATTAAATTCTTATGTAATGTCCACAAATTCATCAGAAAGCATACAAACAAATCAAGTAAATATTGGAAACTCTGTTTCCTAGCATCATTTAGATAAGAGTTTCTCAACCCGAGCACTATTGACATTTTGGACTGGATAATCTTTTGTTGTGGATGGATGTTTTTTGTGCACTGTTGGTTGTTTAGCAGCACCCCTGGTTTCTATTCACTAGATGACAATGCCATCCCCTCCCAGCTCTGATAAACAAATATATCCTCAGATATTAGTAAATGTCTCCTGTATGTAAAGTCAGTTCCAGTTGAAAAACACTAATTTACATTAAAGTTATCCTGGCAAGGTTGACGTAATCATGAAAGAAAAGCATAACTAAGAGCCAATCATCAGGACACATCAGTCTTACAAAGCCGCTACCTGAAACTTCCAAATAATGCTAAGGAGAGAAGGTTGAAATAGGCTTCCTTACTCAATGTTTATGTAGTTATTTGTCTGTATTATCTTGTTTAAAAGGTAGAAATTTCAATTTGAGAAAGACAAATTTAAACTGTAAGAGTCAAGGTTTATATTGCCTTACATTAAATATGCATAGTTCTAAGTATCACAAATTACAAGAAATGAATGTGAGGAGAGTATCCTACAATATACTTCCCAAACTCAAAGGCTGCTTTTGATATGAAATGCAAAGTTCATTATAAATTTAACAAGACAATGATAACTTTATAAAGTAATTTACACATTGATTTTTAAAATTTTACTTATTTTTAAACAAATGATATAATAGTGTATTATTTACTTCTATATCTTTGAATAATTCTACATTACTATGCATTTAGACAAATCATTTTTTAAAAAGTATTTTTATCATTCTTCTGTAAAATATAATGACTGTAAGAAGGTTGCATTATTAAAGTGCTCACCATTATCATTGTGATTACAAGTTTTCATTTTCCTCAGAACATTTATACTCAAAATTTTAAAACCCATTACCTGAACCAGAATTATTGTGAACAGCTAATCATTAGAGAGTTTTTCTTGAATCTGATATATTTGCAAGACCAATAAAAATCATATATGCATAAAATATATTTTTGCATATGTCTTTCCTTTACACTTCTTCTACAGTCTGACTAAAAAAGGAGATATTTGAGACAGCAATTATGTATCATTTTGATTTCTGATTATCTTCAAGCATTTGCACATTTTCAAATATTCTTGAATATATGAGAAAAATAAATATTTGCACATTCCCTTGTAGAGGAAGGGCTGCCGACTCAAAATTAGTAGAATTCAAAAAAATTGATATATGTGTCTAAGCTGTAGGTCAGTATCATAAGAGTAAAAGTTTGGAAATCAGATGATCCTAGATTTAAATACCTGCTCTGTCATTTTGTTTGCACCATGGGACATTGGGCAAGTTATTTAATCTATTTTAGTATTACATTTTATCATTAAAGTCATAAAATAAAAATAAAACACAATCCATAGGCTAGTTGAACACTAAATGTAATAACACAGGAAATGCAGAAAACTGGACATCCAAAGGCCTGGGTAGGATTGATAGTTTATGCTCTGTTCACTATGGATCAGACACTTTATTTTTTAAATTTAATTTATTTTTCTCTTTATTTCTTCTAAAAATGTAGGGTACATGTGCAGAACATGCAGGTTTGTTACATATGTCTATGTCTGCCATGGTGGTTTTCTGCACCTATTTTTTTTTTAATTTGTGCAATTAATTCATCATATTCACTCGATGCCATGTACTGCTATAACCCATCCCCCAGTTTGAAAATAATGAAACTGAGGTACATAAATTTAAGTAACTTGCCTAAGGTCACATAAGTAGTAAGCCACAAAGCTGAGATTCAAACTCAGGCAATTTGAAGCCAGGACCTGTACTTCCAATCATACCACAACTCACTGGCAACCACAATAAAATAATCCCATGATGTTTAGTGTTTAGCCACACCACAGAGTAATGCAGCTCAATACAATGGAAACAGGGTAAGTTTTAGTGCCAAACAAATCAAATCTCTCTCTTTTGCATATATATGTATATATGTTCCCATTATTGCTCTCTTTTTACATATATGGTAAAAGATACATATATACATATACACACACATATATATATGAGTGAAATATTTTTTCTTATTTTCAAAATGGGGATGGGTTATAGCAGTACATGTTACTGAATGAGTATAATTAATTGCACAAATAAAGTGTCTGACCCACAGAGAACACTGCATAAACTACGCACTGTTTTTTGACAATAGAATAAAAAGCTTAGTTTTTATAACAGAAAAGGAAAAACAAATAATGCCTTATATTATTGATATGATAATTAAATAAAATAACATACCTAGTGCTTAGCATGATGCCTGATGTGCTTAATAAATAGTAGTTATTAGAGCAGGGATGAGTCTGCACCAAGACTTTTGCCTGGTGGCCCTTTTGAAAAAAGTTATATATAGTTAAAATATGATTTGGACTGGTAAAATATAGATTTTCATCTCCTTTCTATGGATTTAAAGGAAATGAAAGCAAGCCTATGCCTTAATGCTTTTTAGAAACACATTTTAAACAACTAAGATAAAGGAATACCAAGATATTATCTGATTTACAAATAATTGAAAATTCAAACATCAAAATTGAAGTTTCTTTTCTTGGGTTATATAAATACATCATGCACTAAAAATATTTCTTTTCATGTCCCTGTCTTCTTATGTTCTCCTAAGCTTCATTCACTGACTAAAATGACAACTAAATGATGCATCAGGACTAGAATTAATATTTCTCTGAATATGAATAAAACACATATTTCTAAACTGCAGAATCTTCCTGCTTTGTAATAATACATCTTCAATATATCCAACCTTGATACAAATCAAATCAGCTTTATCATATAACATATATATATCGACATATATAAAGGTAGTATCTAATATTTTATAAAGTTGGTTCATATATGATCTATCTATAGACATATACATAAAAATACCTCACATGTACATACTATAATATAATAAGTATGTGTAAGTTAAAATATTTGGATATAGCTCTGTCTTCATCCCATGAGAATAGAAAACCTGGGATAAAATTGGTATACAAAAAAATATTTTTAATGATTAACCTCATCTTACATTTCCTACTTGTAGTATCACCTACCTTTCATTGACACTTAATTTAGTTTCTCTAACTAAAATTATCATTCTGTAAAAGACAATATAGTAAGACTCCTATAAAATATTAAATGGGTTTTGGAAAGAAATAAGAAAAGTAGAATTATTAAAATGCTTTAGTCACAAAAGTGAGCATCTTTAATGATATAAGTCATTTTATCATGAAACACAACAACATTAATGATCAGAACCCAAACTAAAAATGGTATGTAGTTAATCAAGTATTCCCAAAGTCTGGATAGTTTGTGCTGCTTGGATAAAATAGATATGAGTGAATTTTTCAATTTCCCCGTGGGTGTTTGTCATCATGTCCATAAGGTAAACTACAAAGTGATAGTAAAGGTCTGTGTCTACCTATGGAAGTAAAGTGAAAAACTTGGATTATTCAAATACCATCTTCCTCTCCCAAATAATCTCGACATATTCTTTCATAAGTGAACATTGAAGAGTTTGGGCTTTTTGTGAGTGTATAGCCCACAGCCAAAACATTCCCATGTGATAGCACAAACCTCTAGGGGGTGCAATTAAAATATCTAGATTGTGTATTTTGTCATGTGGAGTGTAAATGACTAGGGAAAGCTTTTTCTCTTAAGAGAAGCTGATATTTAGGAAGTGCTATGTATATTTTTTTCCTAAGAAAGCTTGAAAGATCTGTCCAGAGTGCTGACGAGGTTTCACGGGGAGAAGGCTGGAAATTGAGGGGTACACACTACTAACCCAATGAGATCAGGATGCAGTATTTTCAAGTCCCAAACCAATGGCCTTTTTAAATTGAAACAAACATGCATAAAGGACAGAAATAGCCACAATGGATTCTTACATGTGTAATTACATTGACGGAACTGAGAAATTAAAGGAGAAAACTCCCTGCACTCCATAAAGAAAACAGCAAAAAGCACACCTAACAATAGGTAGCATACCTGAACGCTCCATAGCTGACAGTAGAATGTCATGCAACTACAGCTTCCACAGAAAACCCCTGCTTATGTCCCACTGGAGGAAGGGCTGCACGTACTCCTGGTCAATGCACCTTTGGCTGCTTCAAATGGCCAGTGCCCAGCATTAGAGACACAAATTAGCTCTAGCTTTGTCCTGAGAAACTCTGAACAATGAAATACCATGTAGCGAAAAGAGAAGAAGGTGAAAAGGAGAAGCTGCCTTTTCACTGGTCTGTATCAATTGCTTATTGAAAAGTAAAGTGTTGGAGAACCTATCTGCGTGGTTACTCGATGTTACAGTCCAACTAAGGCAGCATCAAGATTGTGTCTAAATAAGCACAAGCGCTTGTTATCCTTTCCTAAATCTCCCTTCCACACAGCAACTCCTCTGAAGGGAAATGAGGGCAGCTGTAAATTCAAGTACCAGCTGAAAGAGCCTTCCAGGTGGACCTGTCACTTTCCTGGAGAGGTCCTAATGCATGTTAGGCTCGGGTCACCGGCTAGCCTCCACACTCAAGGGCCTGCCCTGGGTTTTCTTCCCTAAGTCGCTGTAGCCTGGGCTTCCTCGTTGGCATGCTGATCATGCTCCCGCCGTGGGATAACTAGCAGGCTTTGTGTTCGAGGGGAAAGACAAATCCATGGAAGAGGAAAGAGCGGGAGGGCTCAGGCTGGTGTTCAAAGAGAGGCAATATAGCCTGAGTGAAAGAGATGTGCTTTCAGCACCACCCGCTGTCCCCCCTCTTCCTGCAGCAGGCGCCAGGATGCCACCGCTAACCGATCTATTGAAAAGCAATTCTCTGTCCTCTTTCCCTCTCCACCTTTGCTTCTCACAATTCCGAGCCCTCGGGTGGTTTGCGGGAGCACACTCTGCATTCGAAACCACGCGCACCTGGCCTTAGAGAGCGGGAACTTGGATGCGAAGGCATGCAGAATCCCCTTTTCAACCCTTGCAGCTCTTGCCTCCTTCACCCCATTGCTCGCGCCTTTTTCCCCAACAGGTTTAATTAAGGCTGTTCGCAAATGGAGTAGACTTGAATCTTGTCGGCTTTGGCCACCCCCGCTCCACCCGCGTCCCCCTCCCCCAATAAAACTATGAGCTACTCAGCAAGCTTATAGATCCTAAATCCTTCTCTGGCCAGGGAACATTTGGGCACACAGACACTTAGCAAGCTTACCCCCCTGTTGGCTGCGCAGCGAGCAGTGAGACTCGGTCTAGCTAGCCCCCCGAAAAGTTGGGCCACAGGGATCAGCGGGGCAGAGCCGGCCTCTCCAGTCCCCGGCTTCCCCCCCAAGATGATCTCAAGCTCATCCCCTCCGCTCAGCGTGCGCAGAACAGCCGAGCTGAGGGCGGCGTGTGCAGCAATCTCCCCGCTACTGAGAAAGGGGGGAAGGGGGGAAGGGGAGAGAGCGGAGGAGGGAGGGGTGGTAGTTTGTATTTATAGAGAAGAGTTCTTTGCGCAACTTTTTGGTGCCACCAAGTGGCACAGTGAGTTCCTTTAGGAACACAGACTCCTGGGTGAATCTGGATGGGTAGACCAGCTCTGCAAACAGATGCTCACATGGCAAGGGAGTTGGAGGCACTCCCAGGACTTAGTTTTCACATGTTTACCGTCATATCTCAGCACCTGGGACACAGATCCCTAAATTCTAAGAATAAGCCTGTATTGAGTGAGAAAGGGCACCTGTGCCTTCCTCAGACAGGTGGAAGGAGTGTCAAGGACATGGTAAGTCCCAGTTGACTCCTAGGAGTATAGACATCCTTGTCTCAGAAGGAATATCCATTATCTTCTTCTTCCTAACCCCTCTGCCCAGATTACATTGCATTTATGTTTTACTCTAAAACCTTCTTTTTGCTGCCCTGACTACCTAACCTTTAAACTGGATTGGCACTTATTTTCCTTGCCACCAAACCTTCCTCAATGCTAACCTTAAAAATAGCGTATGACTTTAGACTGGATCTGAACATTTCTAAACAGCTCTCAGAACTCCAAGTTCACTGAGCTGCAGGCTGGAGGTCGGATTTTCCTCAGTCATTTCCAGAGCCCTCTCAGCATGCATTATCCTGACAGCACAGTCAGGATCTTGCCAACTGCCTTTAGTACTTTGAGGAAGAATCCCCTGAAGCTTCCTTTATCCATATTTTATGAGTGTTCTTACTTCTTAGTATGCAGATCTTCAAACACATACATCAACACTACTGCATGGGACCTTCATGTCCCCAAATGCAGAATATCCTCTACATTGTTCAGTAGAGAAACTGAGTACATGAAGGTTAAGGGGCTTGTTCAAGGTCATGTTTTTCTAGAGATTAGTCCAGGAACTACCTAGGGTAGAACTGAATGAACGCAGTGATGCCAAACCCGATCACCCTGTTCTTGTTCTTTCTACTACCCCACTCAGCCCATTCAGTCATATTCAGCTCCCTTCTCTTCCCTCTATTCATTTATTTCGTTCTTTCGTTACCTCTCTCTCTCTCTCTCTCTCTCTCTCTCTCTCTCTCTCTCTGTGTGTGTGTGTGTGTGTTTGTGTGTGTGTGATTATCCTCTGCCAAAGTTCCATACAGGCACGAAGAGTAAACATGTCTTCCCGGCTCCACTGGGAGTATATGAACTTGAGTTTATAGGTCCAGAGTTGCAGGTGCACCATCTTTACATGACCCACAGTTCTAGAAAACCTCTCCCTCCTAGTACTGTAGTCCTTTTAGAAATGGAACACTGACATTTACACCCAATAGGGTCCCTTCTTCTCTGCCTCTTTTTGGGGTGAAGCACCAACAACTGCCCTTATTAGCTCCCCCAAACACCTAATGGGCTCAAAGATAGAGGAGCCCCTCTCCCTTCCTAAATCCATGCCTTTCGTGCACATGTATCGGTATGACAGACACACACACACACACACACACACACACACACACACACACACACACAGAGAGAGAGAGAGAGAGAGAGAGATCCAAACGTATCCTTTGGCTCGGATCTTTATTTTTTCCTCCTCTGATTTTTTTTTAGTTCGTTTTCTATGGAAACAAGCCCACTTAAATCCCTCACTTATGCAAATAAAAGCAAAATGATCTTCATAAACCTCCCATTGGAGCTATGCCGCGGTAGCCCAGGCTCCTGACTTAAATTTATGTCTGATTCACACAGCACACGTCCTTGCAGGGTGACTTTTCTAAACTTGCAGGACCTCCTAGTGTTCCTGGCTCCACCAGTCCTCCACCTGCCCACCACCTGCCCTCCTGGGTCTTTTAAGCCCCAGCTCCCGCCCCTCGCCTGATCGCTCTCCATCCCTGCACTGGGGGAGGGGCTCCAGCGGTATCCTATATCCGTGGTAACTACAGCTAAGAGAAAGAAAAAGGCGCTGTGCTTACCAGGTGCGCGCTCTGAGCCTTGCGCCCCCAGGCAGCCGCTCCTCGAGGGCTTCCTGCGCTCTCGTAGCGGCCTTGGCTGCAGCTGGAGCGCTAGTGTCGGCGATGGAGGCAGCGGTGACAGCAGGCAGAACGGCTGCGGGGCCCGCGGCGGTGGCGCTCGCTCTCTCGCGCCAGCGCCGGGAGCACGTGCCGCGCTCGAGCAGACGCAGCTGGAAGCGCAGCGCAGGACTGGTTTATACTCCCGCAGCGCGCGGCGGGGGTTGGCAGAACCGCCAAGGCATAGACTCAGTGGGTGAATAAGGGTCTTAAAGCCTCGTATTTTTGGGGTTCAGGCGAGGGTAGCCTTGGGCTCCCTCTCCTGCTCCTCACGTTCCTTCTGAGAGCCATGGGAGGAGGAAAGCTGTGCGGGGGAGGCGTGGGTGGTGTGTCACTCAGAGAGAAGCTGGGGGAGCAGGTAGATAATAAGGTTCTCTTTGACTATGGCACTTAAATCCCTGACAATGATTGGGAGAAGGGGCGTCACTGCTGGAGGGTAGAGAGAGCTAGGAAGTCAGGGAACCCCGTGATGATTCAGAGGTGTGAGTGGTTAGAGAGAACGGCCTCTAATGATGTTACTTATTAATAATACCATTTTGCATTTGTCTGCACTTTTTACAAACGATTCTTCCTACATCCGTTAAAATTTATTCTTCGTTGGCAGTTGAATGTCTTAATGTCTTTACTTTCTCAAACGACTTTGCTTCCCTTCCTTCACCACCCCCATAACTGCCCAGGATTGTCAGATATGCTGAGATTATCTTTAAATACAAAAACAGACTTCATTTCTGCCTCTGAAAAGGAATTGGTATAAATTACTTGCATGGCTTAAAGAAAAGAAAGACATTGCAGTATTATTATTATTATTATTATTATTATTTCCATTGTATTTTCCTAACTGAATTTTGGGAACCAGGTGCTTGCAGCAGCTGGGTCAAAGATTAAAAGATGAGTGCACTAAAGTCAAGGGGATTGTTGCTGATGCATTCATTACTAATGCTCATTAGATTTTCCACCAGACCCTTGTCAATAAGGTAAGTTATAGTTTGATAGCTTCAGGATTTAACAACAAGAAAAAGAAAGAGATCTATCTACCACCACACCTTGTTGAGTTTTACAACAGCATCTTTCTTCTTGCATTTTCATGTCTACTGATGAGATCATTGTTACTTTTTGTATTTCTTTGATTGCAATTCACAAAACAAGTTTTAGTCTTTGGAGAGAGGCCAGGAAAGCTGTGAGTGAGCTTCCTTAATTAAACAAACAAACAAACAAAAAATAAGTGGCCGGGCGCAGTGGCTGACCCCTGTAATCCCAGCACTTTGGGAGGCCGAGGCGGGAGGATCATGACGTCAGGAGATCAAGACTATCCTGGCTAACACGGTGAAACCCCGTCTCTACTAAAAATACAAAAAATTAGCTGGACGTGGTGGCGGGTGCCTGTAGTCCCAGCTACTCGGGAGGCTGAGGGAGGAGAATCACGTGAACCCAGGAGGTGGAGCTTGCAATGAGTCGAGATCACTCCCACTGCACACTCCAGCCTGGGTACCAGAGCGAGACTCCGTCTCAAAAAAAAAAAAAAAAAGAAAGATGGCATAGATGAGAAAATAGAAAGATGGCATAGGTGAGGAAATACAAAAAAATTTTTTTTTTTTGTATTTTTTTGTGAGTTCGCAAGAAAATGGAGGGTAACATGACTAGATGATTCTGGTGATGTGATTAAGTCCGATGAATAAAGTGATTTGTTTATCCAATTCTGAGGCATTAACAATAAAGATAAGGTCAAATTTGGGTCATTGTATGAGACATTTAGCTTTCAGTGAGCATGGGGCACTCCAAGCTCCCAGTTTTTCTCCATCAGTTGGAGCTGGATCAAAATACATTAGTGAATGGGAAAGAAGGAGTTACCATGTTGGCCACTCAGTCACTTAAACTCTTCAATTTCCTACACATATTTCCTTCTCACCTGTCTCCCAGTTCTATGACAAGAGTGGGATGACATGACATGTCAAAGCATGTCAAAAAAATGACAAAGCACTCCATGAATGTAATACCTGCTTATCAATACATATCGACTTCCTATGCTCTAAAAGCTAAAATGTGAAGGACATTCTCCATGTTGAGCAATAGCAAAATTTTCAGATGAAAAGGAAAACATTATTATATAATCTTAAAATTGCTCAGTGACATTTTAAAATATAGCTTCATCTCCTAATTGTAAAGTGCTGAATTAGGCAAAACTAAAATTAAAAGGAATATAGAAACAATGTTTTACATCTCAATAGTAAGTTCTGATTATAAATTGCTCAAAAGTATAACTTTTGCCTTAGGATGAGCTATTAATGAACAAAATCTTTTAATTCTTATGTAGAACAGTAGAAAAAAAGGACTGGAAAACTCATTCATTCTCAGAATTCATAAAGCTTAAAACTTGAAATCTCCATTCATTTCTGTCCTTTCCTATATGTGAGAATTTGTTATGAAATACTGTTAGCTCTGCCTTTAAAATATATCCTAGAATCTTACCACTTCTAACCACCTTCAGAGAGACCATGTTGAATCCATCAACTATCAACTTTTACCTACCTTACAGGGATAAATTCCAAACTAGTACAGGCTATATTCAGCACAGCATCCAGAGTGATCTTTTAAAGAATTTATCTTAAATCAAATTCCTCCAGTAACTTCTGGTTTCACTGAGTAAAAACCTAAGTCCTCTCAATAAATATTTAGAATATTTAAATGAATATTTATGATAATAGAGGTATAGCTGTTATACGCTGCCCTTCATTGTACAAGTTGGCAACACTGATGGTAAATCATGTGAATGTTTGCAGGAGGTCTGAAAGACTACTAAGTGACAGCACCTTTTCCTAATATGGGCACACTTACCCACCTCTTACATTGTTTTTGCTCTTGTGATTCTCAGACTTAGCTAGCTTATGTTCTAGACTTCAAGGGGGTTATAAAAATTCTAAATGTTTTGCAAGTATGTGGTTATCTGAGCTCATTAAATGAAAGATTACAAGTGGCTTAAAAATTTCTGAATGTTTTTATTTAATGAACTCATTAAACATCTATTATTGCTATTATTTTTTGCCAGTTACTGTACAAAGCACTATAATAGAATCATACACAAAATATTAATATATACTTGCTTGGCCTTAGAAAACTTAAAGTTATTACATATGTGTGTGAGTGCATATATGTTTAAATTTATTCATTCATGCCATTTATTAAATACTTATTAAACTATCATGTACCAGGAATGGCTAGGTGTTGGGGATGCAATGATGTATGAAATAGAATTCATCTCCTGTCCTTGTGAGGCTTAAAGTAAGGAACACATTAATAAATTAACTAATGTGTCACAATTTTTGGGAAATACAATGAAGAACAAGGTACAGTGATAAGGAATAGTAGGGCATGAGGAGGGGAACTGGTATCTTGTTTTGATTGGACATTAAAAATAATTCTAAGACAGAAATATTAAATCAAGACCTAAAAAGTATATTATGCAAAATATGTGACATGTCTCTATTTCTGTTTGAGTTAAGAGGTGTGATCAACAAGGGGTGGCTGATTAAAGAGTGGGAAGAAAATTAAGGGGGTTTACAGGCAGAGGGAACAATATGTGGAAGCTCTGAGGCAGAACAACATTTGCCAAGCTTTAGAAACTGAAAAGACATCGGGGTAAATGAAGTAGAGCTTGACAAACCTTAGCTATATCTCAGCTTGTTCAACTCCCAAATGAGGGTAATTTTATCTAATTTTGTTTACTAAATTTAATCTGCCAACTTTCTAGATGTGAATGAGGCAATTATATATGTTATTAAGAATGGAAAATGAAAACCATGCAGAAAAAGGAAATGACAAATACTCCTATCATATTGACTAAAGTGGTTTACCAGAAAATATTTAGTTATATCATTATCTAAGAAATTTAGTCTGTTCATAGAAAGAATTTTATTATTGCTGCTGTTACTAAATGATAGTACTATTATATAGACCCTTATATACATGGTCCCTAAAAACTCGATATCTTCAGCAAGGATTTTATAGCAAAAATAGGAAGCTTTTTTATATTATGCACTCTTATATAAAGCGTCAATTTAAGATCTAGACAAACCATGGAAATTTAACTCAAGTTGTTATTTATGAATCCATGTTTATTCATCTTTCTATTCTTCACGGAGGACAGACCTAGAAATGTAACCCTGTGAATTAATTTTTGTTATGATACTTGGTAAAAAATACAGTAAGAAAAGTATTTAGCCCTTTAGTGCTTTGGAACTACAACTCCTTTAGACAGTGTTTTCCAAGACGAAGTCCTCTGTCCAAGCAGACTCTTGGCACATGTATGGCAAACACAGAGATATTCCTCTTCACTCTGTGCGCACAAAACAGTGTGTGTGTGTGTATGTTTAACTGTCTCATCACAAGGGGCAAAGGACTTCCCTTATATCCCAGGTGAAGACATAGAACACTCATCCAAGGGTATAGCAGAATGTCCCTGGGATTTCGGTCCTAACAGATTGCATTTGGAAACTGAATTTTGGCTCTTTCTTGAGTAGGGGACTTGGACAAGCTACTGAACCTTGGAACCTTCTTTCCTTATCTGGAAATGGAAAAATCAAAAAGGTAATGTAAAAAATATCTAATTATCTTTGTTATACACAAAGTCACTCTGGAAATCAAAAGTGCTATAAAGTCTCAGCAAATCGCGGTCCTTTTTTTCCTCACATTTCCTCACAATATGACTCTCTTGTTCCAGTACAATGTGATGTGTCGGCAAGAATTTGAATAATGGTGTTGGATTACTAGAAACGGTCATACTTAAGAAAAGAAAATCCCTCTCTAAATTCTATTTTTATGTTGACAGGAAATTTCTTGTTTTCTTTCTCTAAAATGTGAATAATAGTACCTATGTAGAGATTGCTGCTAAGATAAACAATAATAGATATGAAGCAATTATACAGTCCTTGAAATGTGGCAGATACAGGGCATTTGGTGATGGTGATGATGATGATGATGATGATGGGAATGAGGATTAGTTTATTTTAATTTCCAATTATTTACATCCCACATTAGCATGGCCAATATACTAAACATAGCCTGGGACATAAAGTCTACTTTTTAAGATACTTGTAAATTTCAAAACTACTTTCTAGTCTAGTAGAGCTCATCTCTTTGTAAATATATTTAAATTATAAGACCAGGTCTTGTAGTAATTCTTCATCAATATTTTTGGCAAAGATAGTAAAATTTTTCACTTACAATAAAAAATAGGTTAAGTAAAATGGCAGCAGCAGCAGCATTCTAAACTGCATGTAAATGAACAAGTAAGGGTATACAGAAGTTTTTATCCTTCCAAACAGAACCTCAGACTCATTGCTTAATAGAATTCCTGGGAATTATAAGAGACAATTATGCCATTAATGGCTTAGATATAGCTGTTGCAACTATTTATAATGCATTTAGTCTTGAGGATTCTAAGCCACCTGAAATCTAATGTTATGTTTAGCACACTATAACTCTAGTGATTTGGGAGATTTATGTTGTTTTTCAGTGTTACATTTCCTAGAAGCAATTCATTGAGCTAAAGCCAGTAATTATTTTAAATCATGTAGTAAGCAATGAAAGCCAGAATTTTGAAAATTGGTGAGGTGAGTGCTTCTTTATGTTACTATATGTTTGCTTTTTATACTTCTTTAAGATTCAGTAAGAATGTTGAGCTGGGCTAGACACACAGATCTATCAGAAACATTGATGGATAGACTAAGAGCCAATGTGCTTGTTGAAGAGGTAAATCGTTCAGTTCTCTTTCTTAGCGTTTTTATCTGTAAAATGGGGGGGGTGGGGAATGCTAGTTCCATGAGTTAGTTGTGAAGATTAAATTAGTTACACTTGCAAAGTGCAGAGCTTGGTACATGGTGAGCATTTAACACACTCTGTAGCACATGAGTAAAAGCATGATTTCTGAAGCCAATCTGCATGGATTTGACACTTGTCTGTGTTGCTTGTTGCTTACTAGTTGTGTATTGACTATTTAAGTTTTCTGTACCTTAGTTTATTTATTCATAAGTAGAGAGAAAGACAACTACTTCATAAAGCCATTGTTAGTATTAACTGTTAACTCCTGCTAAGCCATTAGAACAGTGCCTTGCTAATGGCAAACATACAATGTTAGTTATTAGCTTATAATAATTTAGTAAGCACTTTAGATCCAGTCATCATTCAACTTAAATGAGTCCTATCATCAAATTGAACCTGATAATTCAAGTCCCAGGAACTAGGAAACACTGGGCTTTATAAACCTTATGTTGGAATGAATATCTTCAGAATATTCAGAAAGAGTAGAAGTTCTCATGAATCTCTAATTCCCCTTTATCCCTTTTATCATGACTCTTTATCATTTTGAAAGACATTTAATATGAATCTCCTTTTTTTCCTCTAATGAATGCATGTTTACCTTTCAAGATTAACTCCAGTGAAACACTGCCCAACTCCCTTGAAAGACTGGACATCATTTCTTTCAGCTACCTTAGAACTTTGCTAAAAAGTCCTAGTGTAAGATGTATCATATTATATGGCAATTATTTATTAGGTTCCTGCCTCATCAGGTTGCCTTATATAATGCAAACTCTTCTTAGGCATTTTATTGTATGCATTCTCTGTACTGCCTATTGCGTTTAGCATGTAGTGGTTAACAAACACACTTTTAATGAATAAATTAATGTGTTCTAGC
Source organism: Macaca mulatta (assembly GCF_049350105.2). Classification (NCBI taxonomy): domain Eukaryota; kingdom Metazoa; phylum Chordata; class Mammalia; order Primates; family Cercopithecidae; genus Macaca; species Macaca mulatta. Next base: position 89,563,594 of record NC_133419.1, read on the forward strand.
AATCAATCCAGATTTTCACAAGCTAGATTCTAAAGTAGCATAAACGAGTTCAGATACATAGACTTTTTAGTGCAAGGATTCTGAACTTTGGCTACATGTTAGAATCACGTGGGAGATCTTTTAAAACCACTGACTTATTTGATATCAGGTGAGGCCTCAAGGGATGTTTAAAGAGTTCACAGATGGTGTTAATATACTGCCAAGATTCAGAACCACTCTTCAGTATTTTTTACACCCTTTGTGTTTATTTTAAATTAATTTGGCACAAATGACAGATATGAGTGTAGGTGTCATTTTATCAAGTAAAGCACAATTTGTCAACATGAGAATAAATGAACTTCTATATGATTAATGCACTGTTTACCCCTTCTGAGAATGAGAATTTTTTTTCCAATGGATACCCCCATTTCAGATTTGTAAAAATTTTAAGGCATACTTTATGTCAGAAATAGACATGTCTCTCAAATATTCTTCATATCAACTATGGGAAGTAACTGACGAGACCCAAAGAGGTGAAGTTGTTAGCGTTTACCACATTTTTAAGATGCAGGTTCTCGTTCTGTTGCTCAGGCTGTGCAGTGGAAATCATAGCTCACTGTAACCTTGAACTCCTAGGATTAAGAAATCCTCCTGTCTCAGCCTCTCCAGTAGCTAGGATTACATATGTGAATCACCACACCTGGCTAATTTTATTTATTTTTTTTGTAGTGATGGTGTCTTGCTTTGTTGCCCACGCTGTTCTTGAACGCTTGACCTCAAGTGATTCTCCTACTGCAGCCTCCCAAGATGTTGAGATTATAGATATGAGGCACCACACCCTGCCTACCATACAATGTTAAAATAACAACTCCAATATGTAAAATCATATCCTAGAACCCAAAACTTGTGCTATTTCCGGTTATCTTATGCTGCATCCTAACTCTGTAAACACTCCTCCCCATTGACTCTTAAACTGTGTAAATTTTGCATGTTGACATGCTTAATTCACATATACTAGAATAAAATATTTTTGTTTTAAAATCTCAAGTAGACATTACTGCATTTCTAGAAAAATGTTTAAAAAGCGAAGTCATATTAGTAATTTATTATATAAAGATATATTGGGAATTACAATGTTCAAAATATTACAAGATAATTTATTCAATATTTTATGCAAAAAACAAAGAAATAGAATGACAAATATTTACTATCCAGTAAATTCAAAATTAAGTGAATATTTATTTTTTTGCATTTTGTTTTCAGCTGTTCATTTATATGTACTTCTGTGCATCCATGTACTTCTTAAGCAAATATTAACTGAGCAGTTGTTATATGCTACACCCTGTGATATGTATAGAGGTTACAAAGAGCAATAACCTCAAGGCTCTGAAAATCTAGTTGCACATATGTTATACACAAAATCTTAGCTTTTAATTGTTTTACTTGAAATTGTTTTCTAAATTATTTCATATATTTGTAAATACAGTGGCTAATGATTATTTTCAACTATACATTTTTCTATTTTATTCATATATAACTATATAAGGATATCCTCAAGCAAATGTTAAAATTTAAAAAAATTTAAATTTAAACTCACACAGATTTATGGGTTTACTCAGAACTACCTAGAATATTTAAGCAATCTATTTTCCAATTATTATTCTCAGTTCTATTTTTTAATAGAATGTATTACTTCCCCTACTTCTTAGTAATATTTTGGTGTAGAAAAGCCAAGAGAGTTTTCTGTCATCTCCTTTCTTTTCACATGTCACACTGTCACTCAAAACAATGAAAAACAATGGCAGGAAAAGAAGAAAGAGGAGAAAAACCATTTAAAAAGGAGATACAGATACAGAAGAAAGGGAGAGAGGGAGGGAGAGAGGGAGGGAGAGAAGGAGGGAGAGAGGGAGGGAGAGAGGGAGGGAGGGAGAGAGGGAGGGAGGGAGAGAGGGAGGGAGAGAAGGAGAGAGGAAGGAAAGAAGGAAAAAGAGAGAATGTGACAATAAAGTGTGGGAAGAAGACAGGGAGGAAGGTAAGAAGGAAGAAAAAGAGAAAGGAAATACCACAGAGAATTATGCAAAAATTTAAAAATCCAAGGACTATGTAATCTAAAATAAACCTCATAATTTATAAAGAAGTTATCAAATGAGGGTTAAAATTTATGCCAAATTTCCAAATTTAAGACTAAGAGTCTCAGCTCAAGACCTCTCTTCTGATCTCTTGATGTTCCATGGACTCATGTCTTCTTTCCATAGTGACTATTTTCATGAGCCTTTTAAATGATAAGAAAAATTGATTTTCTCTCATCAATTGTTTTCAGAATCTTTCCTCCATTACTGAAGTAATCCAAGGAAAATTGTCTGTAACTTAAATGCCTTCAAGTTAGGTATAAATAAACTATCAATAGCGCATTACAAGGAAGAGAAATAAGAGGTATTGAGCACCATAAATTAAATATTTAGAGATACATAGAGAGAATAATATAGCCTTGTATTTATTCCTGAGTAAATGGTTATAAACTTAGATTTCTATCTTTCATGGAAACATGGACTCTGTAAACGAATCAAGAGCTAGCGAGAAAACAGAAACATATTTGGAGCATAAGTTTTGCTACTGGGGGATAAGTTAATAACCAATAACTGCTTTTGATTTTTATATGCAACGAAGTCTAAATATGACTGTCCTGCATTAAATAATCTGAAAAATACAATTCAGAAAGTTCCCTAGAAACCTTGGTCTATTCAACCAGAAACATGTGCTGTTTAAATTTGAGCTTTCAATTTTGTCTAATCCATAATTATTAGTTCAAAATTTTAACCTAATTATTTTTCTATTTGATCATTATATATCTTGTATTACAGTAATCAATTTCCAATTAGAAAAAGTAAATAATACATTGAATTAATGTAAAGAGTAAACAGTAGTGGCTTTCTGATGTAAGCTTAATAATCTCTACCTCACTCATATATCTTGACAAATTCCCTATCTTAAAAAATATGAATCAGGTCAATTTTGTTCCAAAGTTCTACAAATTTCTATAATCACCCAATTTCACACTATATAGTCATTTACTATTTATTTTAATGATTTCATTTTATTTCTATGAACATATGGCCAATTTTATCTTTATGAATGATCAGTTTTTTCTATCATGTCACCATCTCTGCTTAGAACATGTCTGCCACATTTTAGCCACTTAATAAATATTTACTGAATGAATATATGAATTGACATCCTTAAAGTTGCCTTTCATTTACTTCAATAACCCATTCATTCATGAGAAAAATATTGAAATGAAGACCTATTCAGATTTGTGGTTAAAAAACTTAAGAGCAGATTACATGTATATGTACATAATACATATACATATATAATTATATATGTATGTAGACATAGATATAAGAATATAACCCAGACTACAGGACTTGATAAAAAGGTTGAATACTTTTTAAAAATTCTGATTGCTATAGACTAAATCATGTCCTTTATTGTTAAATGCTATTTAAAGATAAAATTATAGAATCTTCAGGCTATGATACATCTTTAGAGTTTTCATACAAAATACAGGAAGCTGTTAAATTTGAATTTCAGATTAACAAATTTTTGTAATGTATACATTCATAATGAAAATTGCATAACTCTGTGTCCCAAAGATTTAATGGGACATTCTTACACTACAAATAAGGCTGTTTTACTGAAATTCAAATTTAACTGCGAGTCATTGATGGGGAAAACATTGATAATATGATCTGATGAGTGCCAAGATTATGTCTAGGTGCTACATAAGAGCAGATTACAAGCACTTTGGATGCATTCACAAAACACAAATTTAAGATCTCGAGGTCAAATGTTAGAAAGCTACAATACAGTACGCAGTTACATATACTGAAAGTCAAAAATATATAACTGGCATAGAAGAGTGGGATTATAGTGGAGGGCCGTGGCAAAACTCTTTCAGGTGTTTCGAAAAAGCCCTTTTTCCTCTTTAAGCTGAATTGTGAAATCAAAGAGCCTACATCCTGTGGTAACTAATTACAGTAGATATCAAAGAAACATCATCAAAAAGCAACACCCAGACTAATACAATGTAGCCATTGATGAAGATTTTAAAATGCATGAAAACATCAGTAGATGAAGCCTCCGGCAGTTTCTGTGAAATTTTGAAACAAATTTTGATGAAAGTTACCCTAATAATATTTGAGTATCTAAGAAGAGCAACGCAGCCTTACCCATCTCAGTATTTCTAACACTTAGCACAATGCCTGATACTGAGTTAGCATGTAATAATATTTTTAGAGTAAGTGAATGAAAAACTTCTCAATCCCTTATTCTTTATCCTCTCTGCTTTAGGTTCATTTTGTCTAATGGTTGGTCTACTGGGGATTATCTCAGTTAAGAGTCAAACTTACAGGGACTGTGGAAAATAACTAAGTCGTAGAGCTTCCTTCAAGGAAGAAATGCAACCAGAATCTCTGCTCACGGTAGGCAAAACAGGGTGGCAAAGTTATACTGTGTTCGAATGGGCATCACCATCTCTGAGAAGCAGCCTGGTAATACACAACAATGGCATCGAGGTGGCTGATGATCCCTAAAGTCAGAAAAATGGAAGCATTCTAGTGCGTGACCTTCCAGGGCCCTAAAGAGTTGCAAACACCTGTTTTCCCCTAGTGGAAATGATCAGGTCCACGTTATGCCATTTTCATTATGAGAAAGATGTGCTGAGATTCATAATAACATTCAACCCTAGCAAGAAATGGCAGTGTGTATAGTATATGGTTAGTGTGACATAAAGGTGTAGGAAAAAGAAGTTATGTAATGAGTGAGATGTATCTGACAACAGGACAGATTTATTTTAGGATGAATAATGGTCCTAAATAGAAAGAAAGAAAGAAAGAAAGAAAGAAAGAAAGAAAGAAAGAAAGAAAGAAAGAAAGAAAGAAAGAAAGAGAGAGAGAGAGAGAGAGAGAGAGAGAGAGAGAGAGAGAGAGGAAGGAAGGAAGGAAGGAAGGAAGGAAGGAAGGAAGGAAGGAAGGAAGGAAGGAAGGAAGGAGAGAAAGAGAGAAAGAGAAAGAGAGAAAGAGAGAAAGAGAGAAGGAAGGAAGGAAGGAAAGGAAGGAAGGAAGGAAGGAAGGAAGGAAGGAAGGAAGGAAGGAAGGGAGGGAGGGAGGGAGGGAGGGAGGGAGGGAGAAAGAAAGAAACAGAGAAAGAGAGAGAGAAAAAGAAAGAGAAAGAAGGGCCGGGCGCGGTGGCTCAAGCCTGTAATCCCAGCACTTTGGGAGGCCGAGACGGGCGGATCACGAGGTCAGGAGATCGAGACCATCCTGGCTGACATGGTGAAACCCCGTCTCTACTTTAAAAATACAAAAAACTAGCCGGGCGAGGTGGCGGCAGCCTATAGTCCCAGCTACTCGGGAGGCTGAGGCAGGAGAATGGCGTGAACCCGGGAGGCGGAGCTTGCAGTGAGCTGAGATCCGGCCACTGCACTCCAGCCTGGGCGGCAGAGCGAGACTCTGTCTCAACAAAAAAAAAAAAAAAAAAAAAAAAAAAAAAAAAGAAAGAGAAAGAAGGAAAGGAGGAGGAAAGGAGGAGGAAAGAAGGAAAGAAGGAAGGGCCACCTCCATAAAAATTCAAAAGAAAATTTAAAGTTATATTTTAAAAAGCTCCAAAAAGTGCTACAATATTTTGATTTATCCCCATGATAGATGCTTCAATATTTATTTTCAAATAGCAAGTATAAAACAGAAAATCTTTTTTAAGTAGTGCATGTTTTCCATACTCCTGCAATGCTTGTGATTAGTTTGCCTTTTAAGTAGCCCAGTGGTAGGTCTAAGATGCCAAAACTAATTCTAGCCAGTCCCTTCCTACTGCTGAACCCAGGATAAAATTGTGACACCTCCATTGGTAACATATGATTCTGTGATAGGTAATTCCATTCAATAGTCAACAGAGGCAGTCACATAGGATATACCTGTGTACTGACTGTGGATGTTTTGCCACTATGTCCTTAATGAATTTTAAAATTGTATTTACTCATTGTGAATATATTATAAATGCACATGATATACCATATAAAATACATAATACATTAATGAGTAAAAGTAAGTATACGTCCTATTTTCTTATATCCTTTCAGATGTATCTGAAATGTATATGTGTTCCTTATTTTTACACAAATTGAGTATCGCACATTAAGCACACTGTTCTACATCTTATTTTTTTATTTTTCAATACAACTATAGTGGTTTCATTCAGTAAAACTATAGTGGTTTCATGAATGTACAGCATTCCTTTGAAGTGATGTACTGTAACATTTTACCAGTGCCTATAAACAAGCTGATTTCAGAATTTTTACATTATCAATATAACAAATATTGTTATTAAATATATCATTTTGCATACCTGTGAATATGTTCTAGAATATGTCCAAATGGTATTTGCAGTTGTTATTTTGAAATATATTTTCAAAATTCCTTCCTTAGTTGTTTTAATTTACACATCAGCAGGAATTACTTGGTTTTAAAATGCTCATAATTTTATCTCCTTCTTTTCCTAATAACTACGTATCCATCTTTCAAGATCAGCTACTTCCTCATACATCCACCAATGCAGTATGTCATCACACATGTGATCTTGGCAAAAAGGAAATAAGAAACATTATATATCAATATGATCTTAATTTGCATTTCTTTTTTATGATTATGTCAAAATACTATTTCATATGCTTAAGAACCAGCTATAATTTTTCTGTCAACCATTCCTAATCTTTGCTAGTTTTTGTTTTGAGTTCATCCTGTTTTCCTTATTGATTTGTAATAATCTTCTCTTAACAAGGAAAGTAGCTCCTTGTGATTCAAGTTAAAATTTTTCTAGTTTCCCATTTATTTCTTGACTTTATCATGTTGATAAAATGAGATTTTTTAAAATTTTTAAGAGATCAAACTTAATCTTGTCTAATATGACTTCTGAGTTTTATTCCTATCTAGAAAGATTATTTTGAATAATCAAATTGTTTATTTTCTTCTAAGACTTTCATAGTTTATATTTCATATCTATTTCCATTTCATTCTGTGAGTTATCAGAATTTATTTTGTTCTAAAGTGTGAGGTATAGATCTATTTTTATTTATTCCAGAATTCTATCCACTTTTACCAACCATATAATTAAATAATCTATTTTTTTCTCTGCTAATTTGAAGGTCATGTTTATTGTATATAAATAGCCAATTACATTTGGATCAATTTTTGTATCAGTAGGTCTTCAATAAGGGCAACTTTGCCCCTTTGGGGACATTTGGCAGTGTCTGGAGATGTTTTTGATTGCGACAACTAGGGAGAGAGACTGGCATTTTTGGGTAAAGGCCATGGATGTTGTTAAATCCTGCAATGCACCAGAGAGCATCTGCGATGCACCAGAGAGCATCTGAAAAAAGAATTCTCCATCCTAAAAGAGCTAAGACTTTACTAATGTTCTAGTTACTCACTACTGTTCTAGACTTTATATTCTGGTCCATTGATCTGTTTGTTCATATCATACAGTATAAACTATTGTAGTTTTCTGATATGATATCTGTCATGGTTAATACTGAGTGTCAACTTGATTGGACCGAAGGATACAAACCATTGATCCTGAGTGTGTTTGTGAGGGTGTTGCCAAAAGAGATTGACATTTGAGTCAGTGGGCTGGGAAAGGCAGACCCACCCTTAATCTGGGTGGGCACAGTGTAATCAGTTGACAGCATGGCTAGAATATAAACGGGCAGAAAAATGTGAAATGAGACACTGCCTAGCCTCCTGGCCTACATCTTTCTCTCGTGCTGGATGCTTCCTGCCCTTGAACATCAGACTCTGTTCTTTAGTTTTGGAACTCAGAATGGCTCTCCTTGCTCCTCAGCCTGCAGATGGCCTATCATGGGACCCTGTGATCATATGAGTTAATACTTAATAAACTCCTATAATATATATAGACTACATGTAATTACTTATTTGCCTTGTTTTTAGGAAATAGAAAAGAATTTTGTAGGAAATAGAAAAAAATATAGTTTATTAAGTATACATATATAGTAGAATATATATGAAATTTATATAGAATATACATAATAGTACATATATATATATTCCATTAATTCTGCCCTCTAGAGAACCTTGACTAATACAACATCTAATAAGGCTATTCCCTCCTCAGTATGTATCTTTTCATTTTTTTAAAAAAATTCCTGGTTATTACTGATTATTTTACAAAAAAAGAAAATATATCTATGTTTCCCTACCCTCCAAGCTACCGAATAAATCTCGAAGCGTTTTGATTGACATGGTGTTAAATGTTAAACAGTTTAGGTAGGATCGCCGTCTTTATATTTTAACACCTTTTATTTCAAAGCATTAGTTGCACTCCCCAACACCTTCCTTTGTATCCCTTTTGTCTTCTAAAATTTTCTTCATTGAGTCCTCCTGTGCTTGTTATATTTACTACCTTTTAACATTTATTTGAAATGGGAATTTACCTTCATGATATTTTGTGGTGGTGTTTGACTGCTTAAAACTAATTGGTTTTTGTAAATTAATTTTCAGCTTAATTATTTTATCCGTTATAAATATTTTTGACTCTACAAAGTTTTGAAAAAATTTTGTTTTATAGTAAACAATTACAAGATCTCCAGAGAATAATTTTATATCCTTTCTAATTTTTATATCTCTTATTTTCCTTTATCTAATTGTATTGTCTTATAACTCACAGACAATATTATATAGTGGTGGTAATAAAGAGTTTCCTTGTTTTGTTTCTGGTTTTAATGAGAATGCTGTTTTCCAATCAGCATAACATCTCTAATTATTGCTATTTTGTACAAAATAAATGTTAAATTCTGACAATTTCTATAAACTTTTTTGAGATTATTTTGATTTATCATTCCTAGGGAAATTTGTTAATAGGTTACCCAATAATAAAACATTATTTTATTCCTGGAAAACTGTGGCTGGTAATGATTTATTATACTTTTAATATGTTTCTAGAATCTGTTTATTAAGCTTTTAAAATATTTTTATGGTAAAGTATGCATAATATAAAAATATACAATATAAAAATGTGATCTTTTTTATATTGTGGTAAGGTATGCATAACATAAATATAAATATAAAAATATAAAAAAGATAAAATTCTCTGGAGAAAAAGCAGTAACAAAATAATTTATAATTTTGACTTATGTCCTACTGATAGCCTGGGGCATCAGATGTTTTTGATTCCTTTCTCTATTAGATAAATTATAGCTTGATTTATCTAAATATCCTTTTGTCAAGTTCTATTAGCTACTTTTTGATTTTATGGAAATATTAGATCTACTTTCCTCGGGAAAAAATAAAGCAGAGGACCTCTGGAATAGTGTGTAGTTAAACATCAAGGATCTGACCTAATTTTAATTCTAGATCCTAGATTTAGAATTGTGCAAGCTTCAGATGATCACTTAAAATCTCTGAGCATCTGTTTCATATCTTTAAAATACCAACAATAATAGCTTTCTTTTAGAGTTCTCAGAATTTAAAGAGTTAATGCATATAAATACTCTATATAAAATCTTCCAGATAGGAGGTGCTAAGTAGTTTGCAAACGTGGGTATAATTTACCTAGGCTGTATATCTGTACATACTAATATCAACTTAAGCCAACAAAAGAAGAATTTGCCTTTCCTGATCTATCAATGTCTTGCCTTCATTGTTATCTTTGGCCTGATTATAATATACGCTGAGCTTGTATTTCACAATACACGAGTGCTTTCCTAAGTATTTTACACAGGAATGATTGTTTTTATTTTAACAAAATTTAAAGGCTACCATGGATTTGATATATAATACCTACCAATCATCATACTAAGCATTTTGTTTTAATCTGAAAATCCTCCTATGGGTTTGGTGTTTATTTGTAGATTATTTCTCTCTTGTTTTCTCTCTCTTCCTTCCTACCTTTCTTCCTTCCTTCTGTCCTTATTCCCTACCCCCTTTTATACATTCTATATAGAGTTTATACAGAGAGAACACCTAGCCCTCCTTGTGCACAAGTTTGAACTTGGTCAACATTGCCTAATTTAGCAATCTATGATTGTTAAAGCACATCATTAATAGTATTTTTTAAGTGAACATGTTAATATTACAAATAGTAAACTTCACCATTTAGGACACCTTCAAAGGAGAACTATACATGTTCCATGAAATTGTTGCCTAGGAAACAAATGATTTCCTCTTATTTTTAGCATAGAACTGTAGGTGTATGAAAGCTCTGAATCGGCCCACACACAGCATGAACACTGATATTTATGAAACCAACATGACAGTAGGGGGGATTCTACCTAGTGGTCATCAAAGATGAAATGTCTCAATTTTGTCTAAGAATTATCTGACAGATTATTTGGATAGGGACTTTCCTTTAAATTACCGAGAGAAGATGGAAAAACAGGTCATACGACTAGATCATCAGAATAAGGTGACCAAATAGATTTCTCAAGTATTTTGTTCCTTTGCAGATAAGAAGTATGAGTGCAAGGACTAAAAACGGAGATTTAGTGCACTCAAACTATGAAATATGTGTAAGTAAGCAGCACTGAAATATTGCTGCAAAATGTCTAGACTCTGCTGAAGGAATAGGTCATACTGTGAATAAAGGTGAAGTTCAGTTTATCAACCTAGGCCAAAGAATAATCTTTGTCCTGTCAGGACAAATAAGATGCAGGTACAGTTATCTGAAACAATCTAATACCAACACCTTAGCAGTATAATCAAGGTGTTCTGTGTCCTCCTTTATGGTTTAACCATTTAAGTGAACTATGGTTAATACATTTTTCATGTTTAAACTGCTTAGTTAAGTTGCATATAATTTAATTCTCCTCAAAGTTCTCAGTATACATATCCAAAAGTTTAGCTTCAAGGTCATACTTTTCTCAGAAAACAATAATATAAAATAGTGCCATTGGTTTCTTGGAGAACCTCCAATATTTAAAGTATTAATATAAACACATATTTATTAAAATTATTGCTTGTTAATGTGTTATGCTTCCCAATGTGTTATTTATTAAAAAATATTGCTTCCCAACAAGGTGGCAGAACCCTTCAGGGAAGCTTATGTTAAAAAACACAATTATTTTGTTTACATTGGGTTCTTAAGAAAGTTCATTTCAGTTTAAAACATAGTTTTCATATCAGAATTGTCATTCTCTCCATTCTATTCAGAAAAGACCTGAAATTTGAAGAATAGAAGAGGACAAAGATGGTTGATCTATTCTTTGAACATTTTCCCTAATTAAGCATCTGGAACAGAAGTAGATGACTTTGCCTTTAAACGTCCTTCATGTTTTCTCTCTATCCTAGTTTCTAGTTACTTTACCATTGAGGCAAAGAAGAAGAAATCAGAGAGAAGATATCCTCTTTTGTGGCTGCTGATATGGTAGTATAGAGAAGATAACCCTGACCTTATTCAGTTTGATGCTCAGATCCTCCAGGGGTATGCTGGATTCTGTATTATTGATGAGCCTAGTTTTCTGATGGTATCCAGATTTGTTTAGTTATCTCTGTCTTTAAGAGCCCACTCATATAATACAGCCAAGCTCCTCAACAATGTCACCAAAGATGTATGCTGTCAACCGCTTCTCTAGGTTGGGCAATTTATTGCTTGACTAGTTAGCTGACTAGGATGCTTCCTAAATTATGTCTCCCAGCTAACCTTCATTAACTTTATGTGGAGCTATTGGAACACTGGAGCCTGCTCCTGCACTTCCAAGATCATCAGAGAATGTTGTAGGGTCACCATCATATTTTCTTCAGACACCATATTTTTATCTTAGGGTTCTGCTGGCCTAGGTTGCTCTGGAAGGCTCTAGATTTAATATATGTCTATACCAAACATAGACACCAAATATATCTATCTTCGTATGTACGCCTACACTTTAGGTCAAGCTCCCCCCAAAATAATCTCACCATGTCCCAGACGGACAGGCCAGATAATTTGTGTGTGTGGTTTTTTTTTTTTTTTTTGAGATGGAATCTGGCTCTGTGGCCCAGGCTGGAGTGCAGTGGCCGGATCTCAGCTCACTGCAAGCTCCGCCTCCCGGGTTCACACCAATCTCCTACCTCAGCCTCCCGAGTAGCTGGGACTACAGGCGCCCGCCACCTCGCCCGGCTAGTTTTTTGTATTTTTTTAGTAGAGACGAGATTTCACCGTGTTAGCCAGGATGGTCTCAATCGATAATTTGTTTTTCAACCACCACTACTCAGGTAGTTAATAAGATACCAATAAGCTCTTTTCATAAACAAGTCCATAATTAGAGATTCTCCTGGGACACTCTTTACTAGACCTGAAAGAAGGTAACACCTCCCCACCTTTTTTTTTTTTTTTTTTTTTTTTTGAGATGGAGTCTCACTGTGTCGCCAGGCTGGAGTAGAATAGAGTGATCTCGACTCACTGCAACCTCCACCTCCCGGGTTCAAGCAATTCTCCTGCCTCAGTCTCCTGAGTAGCTGGCATTACAGGCACGTGCCACCATGCCTAGTTAATTTTTGTATTTTTGGTAGATATGGCATTTCACCGTGTTGGTCAGGATGGTCTCGATCTCTTGACCTCGTGATCTGCCTGCCTTGGCCTCCCAAAGTGCTGGGATTACAGGCAACACCTCAGTTTTCTCTCAATTTCAAGAAAAAGACTTGTGCCTATGCCTGTGCCTAATCCAACAGTCAATGTGGTGACAGCCCAGGCCCCCAGAGAGCCCACCACATAACCTGTTGGCACATTGTGCTCATATGCACCCAACATGATGACCAGCCCAGAGACACAGCCTCAAGCAATACCACACCATCACCATCACAAACTCCTATAGCCTAGACCACAGAGACAATAGCAGATATCATGGACAAGGATTTCAACTGAAGTAACTACATGGAGATCATATTACAGAATCCATCCACAGCTAAATGCAATGCAGCATACCCAACTGACATCGTAGGACCCATCTTCAGGCAAAAGTCTTTCTTTACAAAAGTACTCGATAAAATAGGGGAAAAATGACTGTTCTACTAGATTTGCAGATATCAACCCATGGGCACCAGACACATAAAAAGACAAGGAAATTTGACACCCCAAAGGAACATAAATTTTCAGAACCAGATTCCAAAAAAAAAAAGTATTTATGAAATACCTTAACAGGAAATAAAAATAATGATTTTACAGAAACTCAGGATACAACAAAATACAGACAAACAATTCAATGAATTCAATAAAATAATTCGTGATTTGAATGAGAAGTTCAACAATAAGATAAGTATCATATAAAAGAACCAAGCAGAAATCTTAGAGCTGAATAATTCAGTGAATGAAATAAAAAACACAATTGAGAGTTTCAACAAAAGACTAGCTCAAACAAAAGAAGGAATTGCTGAACTTGGAAACAAGTCCTTTGAAATAACAAAGTCAGAAAAATATAGAAATAAAAGAGAATAAAGAAAAGCTACAGAACTTATGAAACATCACTACATGAACAAATATTTAGAGCATATTATTGAAGGAGGCACAGAAAATGTATTTTACCCAATAATGATTGAAAGCTTCCCAATACTTGAGAGAGATATGGACATCCAAATCTTACAAGCTAAAAATTCCCCAATTAGACTCAGTGTAAAAAGATTCTCTCTCAGCCATGTTATAATCAAACTAATTTGTCAAAGACAAAGTTTAGTTCTCACATATGAGTGAAACATGCAGTATTTGTCTTTCTATGTCTTATTTAACTTAACATAATATCATCCAGGCTCATTTATGTTGTTGCAAATTACAACATTTAATTCATTTTATGGTGGATAGTGTTCCATTGTGTGTGTGTGTGTGTGTGTATCCAGATATAGTGTTCCATTGTGTGTTTGTGTGTAGCATTTTCTTTGTATATTAATTTGTTGATGGACACTTAAGTTGATTTTATGTCATGACTATTGTGAATAGTGCTGCAGTAAAGTTGTGCTCATAGAAGTAGAAAATAGAATTATGGTTATTAGAGGCTGAGAAAAGTAAAAGAAAGAGGAGGATAGGGAGAGGTGATTAATACATATAAAGTTACACGTAGATAGGAGAAATAAGTTCTTGGGTTCTATAGCACTATAAGGTAACTATAGTTAATAATGATTTATTGTATTTGTCAAATAGCTGAAAGAGAGGTTGTTGAATTTTCTCAACACACACAAAAAATGTTTGAGATGATGGATATGCTAATTACCCTGACTTGATCACTACCTATTGTATTCATGTATCAAAATATCACTCTGTACCCCATAAATATCTATAACTATGTTTCAATTAAAAACAACTTTTTTTAAAGTTGTAAACAAAGAATTCTAGAAGCTGCAAGAGAAAAGCATCTAGTTACATAACAGCAAATTCTTATTACTCTGTCAGCAGATTACTACAAGCATAAAACTGCAGGCTGGTAAAGAATAGAGACATATATTCAAATTGGCAAAAGAGAAAACATGGTACTCAAGAATACTATATTCAGCAAAGCTAGTCTTCAAAAATGAAAGGGAAATAAACATCTTCCTAGACAAGTAAAATCTTAGGAAATTCATTGCCACTATACTGGTCTTACACAAAATGCTTAAGGGAGCACTACAACCAAAAATGAAAGGATGGTAGTTACTATCATGAAAACATGTGAAAGTATAAAGCTCACCAGTAGAGATAAGTTCAAAATCGAACTCAGAATACCCTAGTGCTGTAATGAGCCAGGTAAATCTTGTATTCCTCTAGTATCATGGTTTATAGTCAAAATGGTCAGAAACAACAGCTACAATTAGTGGCTAAGGAACCCACAGTAGATAAAGATGTAAATGAAGGCAACACAATATAAACTGTGGAGTGTGAGGAAGAAAATTTTTATGATATTTTTATGTGGCCAGAGTTAAATTTTTATTAGTTAAAAATAGTCTATTATAACTACAAGACTTTTTTTAGCTTCATAAATATAAAGAAAAAAATTACAACAGATATACAAATAAGAAGGAAAATAAAGTTTAGCACAGCAAATAACCACCAAACCACAGACAAAAACAATAAGAGAGGAAAAATGGAATAAATTAACTATGAAAGAACCAGAAAATAATTAACAAAATGGCAGGAATATGTTTTTACTGATAAATAATAACATTAAAGTAAATGGATTAAGTTCTTCAAATAAAAGGTATAGATTGACTAAATGGATATAATAAGACACAACTTTATGCTGCTTACAGGAGACTCACTTCATCTCTGAAGATACATGTAGACTGAAAGTAAAGGGATGGAGAAAGA
Source organism: Macaca mulatta (assembly GCF_049350105.2). Classification (NCBI taxonomy): domain Eukaryota; kingdom Metazoa; phylum Chordata; class Mammalia; order Primates; family Cercopithecidae; genus Macaca; species Macaca mulatta. The sequence continues at coordinate 89,578,882 of NC_133419.1, forward strand.
TAATCCAAATAAATGGAAACCAAAAGTTAACAGGACCAACAATTCTTAAATTAGATAAAATAGACTGTAATTCAGAAACTGTAAAAAAAGAGACATAATAATGGGGAAAAGAACCACATGATCATCTTACTGATGTAAAAAAAAAAAAAAAGCATTTTACAAAATGCAGCACACTTTCATAATAAAAACACTCAAAATAAAAATAGAAGGAAATTTTCTCAATAAAGGCCATATAGGAAAAGCCCACAATAAACATCATAGTCAACAGTTAAAACAAAAACTATTGCTCCAAGATGAGAAAGAAGGCAAGAATGCCTACTTTTGTTACTTCTGTTCAACGTAGTACTGGAAGTCCTAGCTGAAACAATTAGGCAAGAAAATGAAATCAAAGCCATCCAAATTGGAAAGGAAAAGGAAAAATTATATCTCTTTATAGTTGAAATAATCTTATTTGTAGAATACTAAAGATTCCACACAAACTTAGTAAAATTAATAAATTCAGCAAAGTTGAAGGAGACAAAATCAACATGAAAAACAAGTTTTGTTTTCATACACTCATGATGAACAATTCACAAAAGGATATTGAGAAAGCAATTTTGTTCACAATAGTACCAAAAAGAGTAAATTACTTAGGAATAAACTAACCAAGAAGGTGAAAGACTTGCACAGTACAGACTATAAAATATTGATCAAAAAATTAAAGATGTAAATAAATACAATGAAATGTTCATGAATTAGAATAATCATTATTGTTAAAATATTCATACTATCCAAAGTTATCTACAGGTTCAATGCAATTCCTATTAATATCCCAATAGCACCTTTTTCTTAGAATAGAAACCCTAAAATTCATATGGAATTCCAAGGACCCCAAATACCCAATAAAATCTTGAGAAAGAAAAACAAAGCGAGAGATCTCATACTTTCTGATTTCAAAACATATCATAAAGCTACAATAACAAAAACATGGTATTGCTGTAAAGACTGACATATAGACCAACGGAACAGAATAGAGAGCCCAGAAATAAACCCCTACATATATGGTCAATTGATGTTGAAAAGGATACCAAGGTTACACAATGTGAAAAGGAGACTCTCTTGTTCAAATGGTATCAGAAAAACTGGGTATCTACATATGAAAAAATGAAGTTGAACCCTTACCTTATATAATGTACCAAAATTAACTCAAAATGGATTAAAAACCTAAACATAAGACTTGAACCTATAAAACTCCTAGAATAAAATTTAGGAAAAAACTTTATTACATTGGACTAGGCATAATTTCTTGGAAATTACATTAAAAGCACAGCAACAAAAGAAAAAATTAACAAATTGAACTACATCAAATTTTAAAACTTCTCTATCAAAAGAAAACTATCAACTAACTAAAAAAGCAGCTTGTGGAATATGTAAACATATTTACAAAGCATATATCTGATAAGGGGTTAATATTTAGAATATAAAAACAACACCTACAATTCAGTAACAATGACAACAACAAAACAAACAACTTGATGTGAAAATAGGCAAAGTACTTTAAAAAATTTTCCAAAGATGTAGAAATGGCCAATCATTATAGGAAAGGATGCTCAACATCATTAATCATCGGAAATGCAAATCAAAACCACAATGGATTACCCCTCATACTGATTAGAATGGTAAGTATAAAAAACAGAAACCAGAAAATAACAAGTATCAAAAAGGATGCAGAGAAATTGGATTCTTTTATAGTATTGGTGGGCATGCAAAATGGAGCAGCACTTTGGAAGACAGTACGAAAGTTCCTCAAAAAATTAAAAATAGAACTACCATACAATCCAGCAATCTCACTTCTGGGTATGTACCCAAAATAATAACTGGGGCTGGAATACATATTTTCACATCAATGTCTATGCAGCAGTGTCCACATTAGCCAAGAGGTGACAGCTGTCTCAATGTTCATCAACAATAGAATATTCAAGCATTGAAAGAAAGAAATCCTGTCACACTCATACAACATGAATAAACCTTGAGGACATTATGCCAAGTAAAATAAACCAGTCACAAAAGACAAATATTTCATGTTTCAATTTACATGAGATAGCTCAAGTTGTAAAACTCTTAATGGTGTTTGCCAGAAGCTGGGGGAGGGGAAAGGAGGAGTTGTTAAATGGGTATGTATTTTCAGTTTTGCAAAATAAAAACAAATTCTAGAAATCTGTTGCACAACAGTGTACATATAGTTAACACTGCTATACTATACACTTAAAAGTGGTTGCAGTATTGAATTCAGTTATGTGTTTTACTATAACAAAAATTAAAATTGTTTATTTAGATTTTTTGCCTTTTCATATATTGTCCCTTTAATACATGCAACTAAAAAAGCAGCCTATTTTATAAATAGGCTAATAAAATTTATATATTTATATAAATTTTCTATATTTTATAAATATATGAAGACTAAGCAGTCTTTTTTATCCTAATATTGGTACATAATACTGGTAATTTGTATTTTTTATTGATCCTTTTGAACAGATATGTATTAATTTTATTGATCTTTTTGAAGAAACAGCTTTTAGTTTCACCTTTTCTTGATTGTTTTTAGTTTTCTATTCTTATTGTACCAATTTCTATTTCATGTATTCCGTTATATTTATTTTTTTCTCGCTCTTTATTTAGAGCCTAATTTGCTCTTATTCTAGTTCCTTAAATTGAAGCCTTAGGCCATTGATTCATTGCTTTATTTCCCCTCTAATATTAGTATTTATTGCTATAAATTTATCTCTAAGTTGTATCTAGCATTTTAATATATTGTACTTTTCTTTCCATTTCATGTATATTTTAAAATTTCCCTTGAGATTTCTTTCTTACCCATGTGTTACTTATATTTCCAAATATTTGAAGATTTTCTCATTTTTTCCTTTATTTCGATTTAGTTCCATTGTGTTTGATGTGCATACTTTATATGATTATCAATTTATTAATATTTTTATAGGTCCAGGATATGATATATCTTGATGTGCTCTGTGCATATATGAAATAATGCTTTATATATTTTCTTGGTTGTAATGTTCTATAAATAACAATTAGGTCAACTTGGCTGGTAGCTTAGTGCGGATCTCCTGTATCCTTACAAATGTTTTTCTAATTATTTTATCAATTATTTTGAGAGGAACATAGAATTCCACAAATATGATTGTGTATTGTCTATTTATTCTATTACCTATTGCTTTTTGTATTTTGAAGCTTGTTATTTTTTGCATACCCATTGTGTATTATCACATATTCTTATTGAATTTAACCCATCATAATCACATAATAACCACATTTTTTTCTTATTCTGAAGTCAATTTGATTATAATTTGGCTATTTCCCTGGTATACCATTGCAAATTGAATCCATCCGTATATTTTCAAAAGCATAAGATATCATTATTAAGTAGGTTTAATTTTATAAATCCATCATTATGTCAATGGAGATTAAATTATTGGAGAATAATTTAATTAAGTATATGAACAAAATATGAGAAAGTAATAATTATCTCAACCGATCTACACAAATATTTGACAAAAATTCAAAATTTATTTGTAATAAAAACTCTCACCACAGTAAGAATTGAAAAGAATTTTCTCAGTCTAATAAAGTGTATCTATGAAAAAACTCACCTAAGAGTGAAGGCATAAATGTTTTATCTCTTGAAAATCAGAAACAAGTCAAAAATATTTTTTCTTTCTAAATCTCTTTAATACTGTACTGGAGATAGATCATAAGTAAAACAATATGACAAGATAAAGACAATGTATATGAATTTGAAAGGAATAAATGAGTGTTTGTTTATAGATGACATGATAGTCTATGTAAAAATTCCCCAAAAATATACCTTTCAAAAGCTACTAGAACTAATCAGTTTAACAAAATCACAGAACATAAAGTTAACATACAAGATGTAGTTTTTTTTAATATATACTATCCATGGTGTTATTAAGATAAGTCAAAAGAGGTGCTTAGCATACCAAATTTAAGACGGCAATCACTTTCAAGGCTGTGGTACTAGCAAGAAACAATTTTAAATTAAAATTTTAAAAATGTTTGCAGTAGCATCAAAACCCTAAAATAGTTAGTGATGAATCTGTAAGATAAGTTATAAAGTTGAAATGTTAAGGGTAGAATCAGATTTTTTGTTGTCGTTTTGGTAAGAGCTAGTGGTTGGGGAAGAGTAATTCCTAAATTAAACCAGGGAAGATTCTATGTCTTGACTATGGTAGGGGTTACAAAACCACATACAGCTGGCCAAATTTATGTGACTAAATTATTTTAAAGAGTATGTACCTCTGTGCACACTGAATACCAATAAACTTGACCTCATCTGCAAAATATGTCAATGAAGAAATATGAATTGCATAAAACCTAGTATTGATTAATCACATCAGATTACTATATTAGTGATTCAAATGAACATCTTGGTTCAGAATACCATGTGGTCACTATTGGCTTTCTCACATTCACCTATTTTAATGTTCACTATGCTATCACTTATTCATTTGCTTACTAAATCATCCTCACATTTATCTATTCAATAAATCTCCTTTATGTATGTGCTGCAGGACAATCATTGTGCGTAATAGAATAACTTAAGGGAACAGATTCAGGACTCCTTTTATCTGAGTCACAGTTCACCTCTATTTTATCAGTGTGTCCTCAGGGAGTTATATCATGTGTGATTATCATGTTTTTTCATCTGTAAAATAATGTTAATAATATCTACCTCTGTGTAAAGGTCTCTTGGCACAGTGTCTGGCACATATACATTATAGAAGGTAAAATATTTTCCCTTCCCTTCATGCCAGCATTTCTAAAGTATGACTTCTGGGCTTTTGGTATCAGAATCACTTGCTATATACTAAAATCTAATCTTTGAGAATATAATTGCAGAAAGTACAATTTATTAAGCATTGAAATTGGGCGTACAATGAACATCTGATACCCCTAGACTTCAATTGTTCCCACCTTCTGCCTCCATTCTTTTTTTTCACGAGCAAAATTCCCACCTGCAGAATCTCCCTTAACTTCTAAACACAATTTTAACCTTGAACTATGATGGGTTAATTTTGTTTTCCTTAAAATTTCATCAGAGGGCCTTCTGTATTGTTTTGGGGGTGCTTGTTTAGAATCCAGATGTTTAACCTTAATTCGGATCTACTGAATTATACTTTGGGGAGGTAGGGATTCAGGAATCTTCATCTAAATATGCCTCCCAGGTTATTGTTATGCTCTGTAACATTTGATAACTTTACCCAAACCCATCAATCACACTTTCCAAAACTCTGATGATATTTGGGCTCAGTTCTGGCAACCCATTTCCTCACTATCTAAGCAGCAGGACTGGGAGACCTCACTGTATTTTTATTATGCAGATTTTGTCTCAAACCTACAGCCCCATGAATGAGGGTTGTTTCCTAGTGATTATTGATTGGGCAACTAGTGGGTGTCAGGTCCTAATATAAGTGAGAATATAGTAGTGACAAAAGAAAAAACAAACAAAACATGTTTTCCTGGAGCTTAGTTTTTAGTAACATACTCAGTTAACAAAATTCAAAAAAACATGTTAGGTGGTAAAAGAATATTATAGAGAAAAGGGAAACAAGATGGACATAGAAATTTGAAGATATTTTAAACAAGATGACAATGAAAGGCCACAGAAGGAGGTGCTGGTATACCTGCTGCTGCTTGTGCTTTCTAATATTGCTGAATGAAAAGTAATATTTTCATTGTTATTGACATGCCTACCCTCTTACTGGAAGCATGACAGTAATTTAGCACGTCCGTGGCTGATACAGACTGCCTGGCCCACCACATCTGAAGTCTCTTGCCATAGCCTTAAGATGTCAAATTCCACGAATGGACTTGGTTTTCTAGAGCCAGGAGCTGGATCTGGCTATGTCTTCTGCCCCATGTCGCTCTTCCTAATTTGACCATTACCAACCATGCTTAGAATAGATTCACCTGGATTTGAAGGGTTAATTGCAGTGACAGACTATTACCAGAAGAGGGTAGCAGAGGGTTGCAGAGTAAGAGCTGCTGCTGGCCTAGGTCTTCCCCCTACTGAAGAGTGAGGTTGTCTTCAAACAAATGACTAATATAGTCAGTCAAGAGGTGAGTTTCAGCTAAAGCAATGGCCTGAGAAGAACCTTATTTATGAGCTGGGACTGCTCTTGAATTTCACATGCCTTGAAGAAATAGGGAGTATAGTGTATCAGAGACGATTCGAGTGCCCTTAGATAATATAGATCCCTAAAGTATATCCCATGATATGAATGTCTACTATGGCCTCTGTCTATTCTTCAGGTTCCTCTCCTGTCATTCCTACCCATTCAACACCTGTTAAGTTCCACCCAATGAAGAACACAATGGCTTCTAAGCATACCATGGATCTCAAGATTCAGACCTTACTTTTCTTTCTTTTCATAGTAAACATTTATTAATCTCAAGTCCCTTGCTTAAACTGGGTATATAAAACTGAAGTCTCAGACCATTCCCTTATTTGGGAATAACATGAAGGTGGGACCCAAGACCTCCTCTGGGGTTTATCGCTGCAATTCCAGGGACTAGCACAGTCCTGGTATCTTATCAAAATTCAATTTTTAGTGCAAAAATTAATCAGTTTATTATAAGAGGTAATTAACACAAATGGGAATTTTTACAGTTCTTCTTTCTTAAAAGGGCAGCAGGATGACAAATTTTATTTCTACCTTGTGCTCTACAGAAACCAGATAGAATACCTCCTCTGTGAGGCATCCCTAGCAGGAAGCCTCCCACATATTGAACGCTTTGAGCAGTCCCCTGAGAATGATATCAAGCAGATAAAGTTGAAAATCTATTAGAGGAAAGCAGTATTTTCTTAAAACGATCATCACCCATGACCCTTGGTTCAAACCAAGCCAGAGGTCAGCACTGTCCCTTGTGTTCCTCAGGGCCAGGACACTGCCACCTGTCAACTGCAGCAGATTTGCCGGCATCTCTCTCATAACAAAACTAACAGGAATTCTGGGTTGAAAGCCACACAATATTCTTACCATCTAAAGCCAAAAAAGTAAAACAGAGAAGGAATAAGTATTGAGGTTTTTTGGTTTTTTTTTTATTTCCAACAATGTTGTAAAAACAAAATAAGAAAAAAAAAAAAAGAAAAGCATTTATCTTTCTTAATGTTTTTTATAAGAGACCAGTAAAAAGGTATTATTTTAATTATTATCATTTGCCTCATTTCTGAGAAGTAGTGAAATAAAGGGAGGTAAAAAGTCTTGTTTGGGTCAGCCACTGAGATCTTTTCATTTTAGAGCCCAGGTTTGTTTGTTTGTTTGCTTCTGTTCTGCCATGTTGCCTCAATTCAATTCAGTGTAACTCATGTATTGTTTTATAACTTACAAAGCATGCTAACATTGATTTTCTAACTTATCCATCATAAGTACCCTATCGTACGAATAAAATACTAGTTCTATCTTTGGACAGATGAGGATACTGACGTCATAACAAGAACACATGAATTTTGACTGTAAATATGGTCTTCCTTGAACAAATGGGCTCCCCTTGGAAAATGATTCAGTCTGCTTAAATTATAACCTAAGAATAGGCCAAAAGCAGGTCTTCGCAAAGTAAAATCTGTACTTTTAGTCTTACATGAGTGTTTAACTGTAACTCAAACTTGTGCATATATAAGACAATAAAAACTTATAAAAAATTGCATTTTCTTCATTCAAAATGCAGAAAAGAAAGCAAAAATCAACATTATCATTTAATCACAGTCCCCACTACTCTCTCATGTGTTTGTGTTGGGGAGGGAGGTTGTGGATAGCATTAGTGTCATTATTATCAGATAAGTAGAGGAAGAATAGAGACCAGGTGGAATTGGCCCAGTTGTTTGGCAGAGTGAATTAATGAGTTTTGGGTTATTTGTTTGTTTAAAAAAAAAAAAGTAAACATTAATGCTTACTTTGGCAATAGGGTCTTATAAGGATTAAATTCGTTACATAAGAAAATTAGGGGAATACATTTGGTTTTACTTGAATTAATACCAGGAAGTAATAAAGGAAAATTCCCACAATAGCAAAGAATGATTGTTCGGCAGACCCGAAATCCAAATTGAAACATGACTATGAGAACTGACCTTCCTCATAATGTCAGCAATATTAGAGATAAACTCAAATATGGAATGTGGGGCTCAAGCTAATGCAATGCAGAAATTAAGAAGTAGGGAGAGCCTGAGATACAGATTATACTTGCAAATCGCAAGATCACTAGTCAATTTTTATTGAGCAATTATTGTATGCCAGCCTTATTTAATGCATTTTGCATACATTTTTAATTTAATTATCACAATTCTATTAAGTAAATACAATGATCATCAATACTGTACAAATGAACAATGAGGCTTAGATATATTAATTTTTTTCTCAAAATCCCACGGGAAATAGAATCAGGCTGGGAATAGTTAGGTCTATCTGATCCAAGTGCCTGTGACCTTAATTGTTATTCTTCGTAACTTCAAGAATCTGGAAATATAATTTATAGCAGAAACTTTTTATCTCTAAATTATTCATTAATTTATATTCAAATCTGTCACATAGAGTTAACAAGACTTCCAAAAATTATGCTAATAAAGCCGTTACTTAGGATTCTTCCTTATTATCACCACTTAAATTATAATCAAAATGAGTTATTTCAATGAAATTATCTCACAGTTTGCAAGTTTCTCTTCATTATACCCAGGAACCAAATGCATATGTCAAGGAAAAGCTTAAGTGAGGCTTTCCTATTTAGCTTTTAGAAATGTTGACTTCCAAGGACAAATTGTATTATAGAATTGTTTAACAACTCTCAGTTTATTTGCATCCATATAATGGAAATGTGAAGCAGCCTCCATATGCAAAGAGATAATGATGGTTCTGTACCTACAGCTAGTTTGAAAATGTTCATTTCAATAAGCATGTCTTCTGTGACTGGGTGTGGTGTCTCACGCCTGTAATCCCAGAACTTTGGGAGCTGAGACAGGAGGATCATTTGAGGCTAGGAGTTCCAGACAAACCCAGGCAGCATAGTGAGATCCTGTTTCTATAAAACAAAACAAAAAATAAGTATATTCTCTGAGTTGGGCTGTGATTGGTTGTGGTATTGGGGATGAGGGGAAAGGACCAAAAATAAAGAGAAGATTTGAACCCTATCCAGGAAGAATGTATGCTTCAAATGAAGTGCCTAATTTATTACGTATTAAATAACTTAGAACTTTTTCAAGAAAATTCACTAGAGAATAACATTCTGCTTTAATAATGTAAATGGATACCAATTCATGAGTAATTTCTACTGCCAGGTACTATGAAAGAAAATTTTCATAGACTATTGTATTTAATCCTCCCAACAGTTCTATAAAGTGTTATTCTTTACTTTCATCTTATGAATGAGGAAGCCCAGATTCTGTCATGGTCATGAATATTTGGGGAATGAAAGGTATGGGCTTTCAGTTTGAGTGTGTGAAGTTCTTGGTTTCCTCTCTTTCAATCTGGGATCCAGTGGGTCTCTGAAATATTATCATCTAGAACAAATATGAAATTACTTCTACCTATCAAAATCATATAATGTCTTACAGTGCCTGCTATGTCTTACTCACTCTAAAATTGCCTTGTTGGATGATCAATGTATCAGTTAGGAGTGTTTGGGGATGCAGGTAAAGAAAGCCTGTTAAACGATGACTTAAGATACATGGATTACAGCTCTCACATAACAAGCACTCTGGCAGTAAGATGCTGCCAGTATGGTTAAAAGGTTCAATGAAAGCTGGGCCAACATTATATTATTCTCTTTGCTGTTTCACATGGTGACATGAATGCTGCCCCAACTTCAAGTATCACCTTTTCATGGCAGTAAGAATGAGTAAAGGGATCAGTTCATCTCTGTGGGTCGCCAGGTAGCTAAAATCACAATAACAACAACCATAATAATAACTTCAATGCATTTTTGCTGCCTGTTTGCCAGGTTGTGTAATATTTTTCTACAGCTTTTTAAATAACTCTTATAATAAAATGAGATGGCACTATTGTTATCCTCATTTTACATATTATAAAATTGAGACACAGAAAAGCAATATCATATAGTCAAGGTTCTATAATTAGTAATAACGAAAAGCAAGATTGCAGCTCTGTTCTTTCTGGCTCTAAATGTGGTGTTTTTAATCCTGTGCTATGCTGATTCTTACAATCAGTAGATAAGGACTGGAATATATGGTTGGGCATCTAACCTTTAGAGCCTATTTGAGATGTCTCCTTCTACATCAAGCCCTTCATGATCCACCACACTTCCAAATTCTCTTTCTCCTCTTTTCATTTGCTATGTATTTGCCACATCTTTTATAGCACTGTATTCTTTATTCTATTAGCGATTTACCACATTTTCTTATTTCTCAGATTCGATTCTAAGAACCTAGTAGGCAGGATCCATGTCCATTATTAAGCTCCAGCATGCCACAGGTGTTTAGTAAATGTGTGTTGAGAAGTGAGCTGAAACCCCTCTCCTCTGGTCCTGCTACTTGCTACCTAAACTCTCTCAGTGCCATTTTAGAAATTATGCTGAAGCTGAAATTTCATTTGGCTTAGTTCTATTGCTTGGCTCCTTTTTTGACTAGATGTGCTAGTCATGAAACATAATTTATGATTTTTGGAAATAGAAATAGGGATACAGTAAGTCAATGACTGTTATACTCAACTATTCTCACTAATAATCTACAAAATAAAAAACACAGCCCTTTTCCCCCCTTCGTGACTTCTCTGCACACATTTATTAAACACCTGTGGCATGCTGGAGCTTAATAATGGACATGGATCCTGCCTACTAGGTTCTTAGAATAGAATCTGAGAGTTTGTAAAACACTTAAGTAGTCTGTCTTTGTGGTATATGAAGTATTTGTAATTTATAAGGTACTGATCCTTTTAGAAACAATGTAATAATAATTTTTCCTATCTTGTTGCACATGTCATCTCCTTACTCCAGAGCTTTTCTTATATATTTAATATTCATCAGGTGTCCTCATGGTGCTCCCTCATCTGTTAATTATTTCCTTTACCCATAAAATATTTAATAACATATTCTGTGTATGTTACTGTATAAGAGACTGAGAATATAATAATATTTTAGGATAACTATTAAGAAGAATCATATTCAAGCCACATTTTAACAGGCAAAAGAAGGAGTTGATGTTCATTAGGGTGGTATGGAAGGCATTATAGAAATTATGTGAACAACATCTTGATGGAGGATAAGAATGCTATCAGATAAGGAGGTAATAAGATGAAGGAAAAATTATATATAAAGATGTTTAAAAATATGACACTTTGGGGAAATATAAATAATTATATGTGTGCTAAGCATGAATGACAACAAAGGAGTGTAAAGGCCAAGTTAACATAGTAAGTTTTCAATAAGTCATTGTACAACATACCAGTTCAAGGTACTTTCAGTCCTTCTGTAGACACAGCACAGGGAAAATCAAGTAGCAGAAACCATGTCTAGATGCTACTATTGTTTAGTGATCATAATGGATTCTACATTTTTTTTGTTTTTGTTTTTTGAGATGGAGACTCACTCTCACCGAGGCTGGAGTACAGTGGCGCCATCTTGACTCACTGCAACCTCCTACCTCTCAGGTTCAAGCAATTCTCCTGCCCAGAAAGTAGCTGGGACCACAAGTGCACATCAGCACACCCAGCTAATTTTTGTATTTTTAGTAGAGACGGGTTTTCACCATGTTGGTCAGGCTGGTCTTGAACTCCTAACCTCAAGTGATCCACCCACCTCTACCTCCCAAAGTGCTGGGATTACAGGTGTGAACCACACTTCCTGCCTTCCACTTCAATTTTTATCAGGTGAGATAATAAGACAGGGTGATACTCGGATCAGTTTCACCACATACCATTATTCTGGACATGTGGTGTATTAGTTATCTATTTTTGGTGAGTAAAATACCCCCAAAACATATCACCTTAAATCCATATTTTGTTCATATTAATAGTTTATGAGGATCAGGGATCCTGGAGCAGATTTGTGAACGGTTTGAACTCAAGGTCTCACAAAAGGTGGCAGTCAAGCTGTCAGCCGGAGCTGCCATCATCTGGAGGCTTGACATGGGCTAGAGAATGTGATTCAAATATCAATTGTATAGGTTTGCTTATAACAGGTGGCTTCCTCCAGAGAGAGAGAGAGAGAGAGAGGGAGAGAGAGAGAGAGAGGAAGAGAGAGAGAGAGAAAATTTTCAATATCTTTTATGTCCTATAGATTCCAAAGTCTCACCTTGTCTCTTCTGTTTTATTCCATCAGACACACAGACCTTCCATAATAGAATGTGGGAAGTAAATACACAAGGATGTGTATTTAGTTGGGGGTAGCTTACACGCTTATTACCACAGTCTGCCCTCTGGCTGTAATGATAGGCATACCTTCTACATGTGAAACACACACTTCTATATACATTTACAATTCCTTTTCTATAAAAGAGGGAAATGAGTGGCACATAGTAGTCTGGGTTTCTAGCAATTCTGAGATCCAACTCGAAAAATGTAGCAAGTTCTTTAATTAAGTGTCAGTTTGCTTCTGCCCAGAAGTCATAGCCCTTGGCTTTCCCTTCTGGGTTCTTGTTTCCACTGAACCACTCTTCCTTTTATAGGAGATGTGGTATGTATTTGCAGGTAAGTAGTCCTTTCAACCTATTTCCTGCTAGCAGGCCCAAAGGCCTTTCATTTTGTACTCCTTCTGTCCCTTTTCATCCAAGCTGGCAATGCTTCTATTGATACATTATCTTAAAAACTTTTTCAATCTCTTGTGAATCTTCTTGCAGTTCATTCCATTAGGTAAAATTCACACCCACAAATCTCTCCAAGATAAGCCCTTCCTTACCTTGGATCTCTACAGCTAACCTTCCTAGAAGCCCAATCTGGAAGGACTTTTACCTGACAGAAAGGTGTATCTGGAAGTACCACCTTCAAATTATTCTAAGCTAAATATAATTTTTAATCATGGTATTTACTGCATCTTTGGACCTTGTTTTCCTTACTCTTTGTTCAGAGGCCATGTCTTAATTTTAAAATCTTTTGCTACCTGTGGAAGCTTAAAAAGTTAAAACGATGAAATCTCAACATTTTACACATATATTAGCCTTTCCTTTTGTTTAATTCTCTCATTTCTCATTTACTGTAAGTAGCAGGAAAGAAAAGAACACATGCTCAACATTTCAATGAACACTCTTCTTAATATCATTTCAGCTTGTAACCACTTCCTAGTTTTCAAGTTTTTAGATATTTGTTATGATAGCATACCCACATTGCAATAGCAGAATCAGTATTACTTTACTTATCTAGCCTGCATAAAGTATTACTCCAAAACTCAGTTATTAAACATTTAATATCTAACAGAATTTCAAATATTAGGACATTGAGAGTAGTGTAGCTAGTGATTCTGACTCAAGATCACTCAGGAGGTTGCAGCCAAATACATGCTGAAGCTGTAGTCATCTGGAAGCTTGACTGGGGCTGGAGGAGCCAATCAAGTCATTTGCATGGTGGTTGCTGGGAGGCCTCAGCTCCCTGTGACATGGACCTCTCCATATGGCTGCTCATACAATGGCAGTTGGCTTTTCCCAGACTAAGTTATTTCAGAAAGGTCTCCAGAATCACAAGCTGGCATTTCTTTATTTCCACTTTATTCTATTGGGCACACAGACCTGCCCTGATATATTTTTGGAGGCAACTAAGGAAAGGGATAAGCATCAGAAGGAAGATCTATGAGGTCCATCTTAGAGGCTGGCAACTATACGTGGGTATAGTCACAGTCTCTGCCTTCAGTGTTTTCATGTGTGAGAGAGCAGCAGTTTTATATCTATTGTGAAAAATGCAGATAATTAATTCAGCAAGTTAATTCTGTTTGATTTCTATAAAATTTGCAGGGGGAAGGGCGGGAGCTGTGAGCCTAATCTAATAAAACAGTAAAAAGTATTTTCGGCTGCAACACTTTTCAGATAATTCTTTTAAGGGGATATATTATCCTCTACTTCTTCCTCATAAAATAACAAATTATGTTACCTTGTGGGATAAACTACATATTCAAATTATGCTAATTTATTTTTGATTAAGGAGAATGAGTGGAAGAGAGCAACTAACATTTTATAAAACTCTTAAAAAGTAGAGACATTACACCATGTCCATATCAAGGTCAATATTATTTAATTCTCACCATAACACTGTAAGGTAATGATAATATCCATCATTTTATACTTCCAGAAGATAGATCTATGGAAAGTTGAGAAACTTAGTTTAAACCATACAGCTAACTTTTCATTTACAACCATTATAGAACACTAGCGACTATTTTTTCTTTTCACCTTCAACAATTTTAAAAATGGGCATAATATATGAAACAATAGTTTTCAGTTGTTTGACAACCACTGTTTAAGACAAGTAATCACCAAAAGATGGGAAACTTACAAGGTTAGCCCTACTATTGTCCCAGTTTGCTTTCTGGATAATGTCCAGGTTTTAGTGTGGGAATTGGAGCCCTGAGAAAGCCTGGCACTCATTCTCTCTGTCAAAGTGACAGGATTGAAATATGAAGAGGTTGTGGTGGCTACAATTTCGGGAGCAGTTACCAGATCTAAGAGAGTGGCATAAAGTGGAAGTGGAGGGAACTACTGTTGTTTGCTCTAATTTGGCATTGAAGTGTTTATCTGGATAGTGACTATCATCAGTAGCTTTACTCTCATGGGGATCTAAGGGATGTGGTTTTGGATGTTTGCAGTTAGCCTTTTGGGGGATACATTTTTTTATCCTGGCAAATAATCTAATGCCTAAGTATCTGACCCATAACCAAGTGTTCCTCTCAAAATGTGTTATTTATACTCACAGATACACTTGCATATTGTTTTTCCCTTGTCCAGTTTATTTCTACCAAGATATCTACTCTTTAGGAGAGCTTTTACCAGGAGAAAAGTTAGATCCAGGTGGGTCAGTCAGGTGAGACACAGTGGAGGCAACAGAACAAAAACACATGAAATAGCAGAAGTCATTTATTATTCACAGGTCAACAAAAGAGAAGTACCAACAAGGGCCAATGGAAAGATCACAGGGGCCATGCCCTCAACCTAAAAGTGAGGAGCCAGAAAAAGAGATGGACCTATGGGCCAAGGCCTTTATAGAGGTCTGGGGTGTTACCCAAGGAAATTTCCTGTGGATAGTTCTTTTTTTTTTAAAAAATATACTTTAAGTTCTAGGGTACATGTGCACAACGTTCAGGTTTGTTACATATGTATACATGTGCCATGTTGGTGTGCTGCACCCATCAACTCCTCATTTACGTTAGGTATTTCTCCTAATGCTATCCCTTCTCCAGCCCCCCACCCTCTGACTGGCCCCCGTGTGTGATATGCCCCACCCTGGGTCCATATGATCTCATTGTTCAACTCCCACTTATGAGTGAGAACACGTGGTGTTTGGTTTTCTGTCCTTGCAATAGTTTGCTGAGAATGATGGTTTCCAGCTTCATCCATGTCCCTGCAAAGGACATAAACTTATCCTTTTTTATGGCTGCATAGTATTCCATGGTGTTTATGTGCCACATTTTCTTAATACAGTCTATCAATGATGGACATTTGGGTTGGTTCCAAGTCTTTGCTATTGTGAATAGTGCCACAATAAACATATGTGTGCATGTGTCTTTATTGTAGAATGATTTATAATCCTTTGGTTATATGCCCAGTAATGGGATTGCTGGGTCAAAAGG
Organism: Macaca mulatta; assembly: GCF_049350105.2. Taxonomy (NCBI): domain Eukaryota; kingdom Metazoa; phylum Chordata; class Mammalia; order Primates; family Cercopithecidae; genus Macaca; species Macaca mulatta. Next base: position 89,594,668 of record NC_133419.1, read on the forward strand.
TATTTCTAGTTCTAGATCCTTGAGGAATCGCCACACTGTCTTCCACAATGGTTGAACTAATTTACTCTCCCTCCTGTGGAGAGTTTGAATTCATGGGTTTAGAACAAGCATTCAGCGGGGTCATACTGTGACCAAGAGGTGATCACTAAGAGGTGTCTGTGCAGTCCATGTGGGGTGCGGGAGTCAGTGGGGCAAGTCAAGTAGATTGTATCTCTATATACCACAGGGATGTGATCACCAGATGTGGTTGTATATGGCAGGTATTTGTCTTTTATAATGAAAACTGGGAGGAAGCAGAAAAGTATAAATTGCGTTAAGAGTAACTAAGCCTTGCTTCAGGTATGAAAAAGTTAAACCTATATTCAAAATGGATACCAAGGTGATATAAAATTACAGGAATTTGCTACAGTGTGTACATAAAAAGAAGGCAAGATCTACAGAGTTCCACCTGAATCTTCCACTGAGTAATGACTGTGCATGAGTGTGAGGAATTACTCATGACCAAGGAAAGAAACACCACAAAGGGGCAAGAGGAAGAAGCTGTGAAGCTCACAAATGGCCAGATACAGTTTGTGTTCCCACTAAACAGGGCAAAAATGTTTATCATAATTCATGAAGCATCAGGTAGAGGACTCAGGAGGATATTACCTGAGTAGGGTGGAAAAATATGGCACTGTTTTAGACCACCCTAAGAAAGCAGTCTTCAAAGGAAAAAACTGATCCTAAGAAATTGAACTGCACCGCGGAACCACAGAATAAAGCTCAAGAATATTTAAGGAAACTAATACCTAGTACTCATCAAGCTAAAGTCCACAATGCCTGACATCTAATAAAATGTTAAGAGATGTGAAGGAAGCAGAAAAATATGACCACAATAAGGAGAAAAATGAATCAATTAAAACAAAGAAGATACAGGTGACAATTAGTAAACAAGAACATAAAAGAGTTAAAATACATTCCATATGGTAAAGAAAGTAGGTAAAACCATGACCACTTTAAAGAGAAGCATAGAAGACAGAAAAGTGCAAAATTGAATTTCTAGACATAAAAACTAATTGCATGAGATGAAAATTGTCCTGAGGAGGGTAAGGAAGAGAATAGACACACTGGGAAAAAATATTGGTGAAACTGATGCATAATAAAAGAAACTGTCTAAAATGAAATACATAGGTAAAAGTAGTTAAAAAATAATAGCATCAGAGAGTTATGGAAAAAACTAACTCTGCTTCATATTGTGCATAATTGGGGTCATAGAATGGCATTAAAATACATGAAAAAATAAAGACCAATATACATTATAATCAAATTGATTAAAAATTGGTAAAGAGAAATATTAAAGGTAGCCAGAGATAAAACAGAGATATTTTGTACCGAGAAACATAGATAGAAATGACAAGGAAATTATTTATTGTTAGAAACAAAGCTTGTCAGAAGACAATGAAGCAACATCCTGAAACTTCTGGAAACAAACAAAACAGTCACCTAAGAATTCTGTGACCAATGAATAGGTCTACCAAAAATGAAGATAAAATAAAGTGTTTTTCAAATATAAAAGGTTGAAATAATTCAACAGCAGGTTTTCACTAAAAAAAATTTAAGGAAGATTCCTTCAGACAGAAAAAGAAAAAAAAAACAGATGGCAATTATGTTAATGAATATATTTTTTATTTTAAAAATATGTTTGAAGATAATTGACAATACAAAAACAATAGCAATGTATTAGAGTTTGTGAAAAATGTCCAAATAAAATTTATATTAACAACATTACAAAGAATTGGAGAGGAGGAATAAAGTACTCTGGTGTTACCAGTGTACATAGAGTATATAACTAAATAATTTTAAAATGTGTACTATAAATCCTAAAAGAACTACAAATCCTAAAGAACAACTACTCATATTTTATTAATAGGTAAAAACTAATAAACTAACAAAGAAGATAAAGTCAAATGGTTAAAAATGTTGAATTAATCTAAAATAAGGCAGAAAGTGTGAAAAATGTTGATAAAGTAAAAATGAGACAAATGGGAATAAATAGCAAGATGGGAGATGTAATCCAAACTATATTAGTAATCATATAAAATATAAATGATGTAAACACCAATCAAAAAGCAGAAAAATCAGGTTGAATGTTATCAAAGCTCTGTGCTGCCTAAAATAAATTTGCTTTAATTATAAAGACAAACCAAATGTCCATCAGCGACAGATTGGATTAAGAAAATGTGGCACACATACACCATGGAATACTATGCAGCCATAAATAAGGATGAGTTCGTGTTCTTTGTAGGGACATGGATGCAGCTGGAAATCATCATTCTCAGCAAACTATCGCAAGAACAGAAAACCAAACACCGCATGTTCTCACTCATAGGTGGGAATTGAACATTGAGATCGCTTGGACGCAGGAAGGGGAACATCACACACCGGGGCCTGTTGTGGGATGGGGGCAGAGGGGAGGGATAGCATTAGGAGATATAACTAATGTAAATGACGAGTTAATGGGTGCAGCACACTAACATGGCACATGTGTACATATGTAACAAACCTGCACGTTGTGCGCATGTTCCCTAGAACTTGAAGTACAATAAAAAAAATTATAAAGACAAATAAAATGATAGGAAATAATATATCATGCTAACACTATCAAAAGAAAGGTACAATGGCAAACTTAATATCAAAGTATAATTCAGAGTAAAAATTATTACAAATAACAATAATTTTATAATTACAAACAATTCATCAAGATAATAATGCATCTAACAGCCAAACTTCACAAAACAGCATAATCTTATACTAATAAAAGGAGGAATACATCCCAAAATATATTTGAGCACATCTCTCAATATTTCACAGAATAAGTAGACAGAAAATTAGCAAAGATGTATAGAACTTTAACCTCACGGTCAACTTATCTGATGTATTTGACATTTATGCAACTCTTCATCCAATATCATAATATGAGTATTTTAAACATAAGAAACATTACAAAATTAGACCATATTCTGGTTCATAAAACAAACTTATTAAATGTGTATTTTTTGACTACTACGAAATTAAATGATAATAATAGAAAGATAGCTGGAAAATTACCAAATACTTGGAAACTAAATTGCACGCTTATGCATGGTTCCAAGAAAAATAAAAAATAGAAATTATAAAGTATTTTTAAGTGAAAAAAATAAAAACAAGGCAAATCAAAAATTGTAGATGCAACTAAAGCAGTATTCAGAGAAAAAGTAAAGCATTAAAAGTAAAGTCTATGTCAAATAAGAAGGAAAGTCTCAGATAATGACTTTTTTATTTTTGCCTCAGGACACTTGGGAAGTTGAGCAAATTAAATCTATAATAAGTACCAAAAAGGAAATAATGAAAAGCAGAAATCATTAAAATAAAAAACAGATACACAATATAGAAAATCAAAGAAACCAAAAGCTAGTATTTTGAGAAAATTAATAAAATTGATAAACCCCTACCAGACTGCAGAGAGAAAAAAAAATCAACATTAAAGGAATAATAGGAAAATATTTTGAAAATATTTGAAATAATAGGAAAATATTTTCCATGTTATTTATTAATTTCAACCACTTTGAAAAAATCAAATTCAAATTTTAGTAAAGAAATAACTTAAAGAGTGTGTGTGTGTGTGTGTGTGTGTGTGTGTGTGTAAATTTCCCACAAAAGAAAACAGGAGACTTCATTAGTGAATTCTATTTAACATTTAAGGGGAAAATACTGATTATATTAGGTTTGTGCAAACATAATTGTGGTTTCAAACCATGAATTTCAAATCATTATAACTAGGCTCAAACACATCTTTATTAATCAAAATAGGAACCATTATAATCAACACATTTTTGCCAGCAAGAAATGTTTGTTTATTCCTGTAGCATAAAAATCCATGCTTCAGGATTCCACAAAATCTTGGAAAGCAAGTAGTCTGTTTCGTCAGAGACTAGGATTGTGACCCCTCCTTTTTTCTCTTTTTCATTTGCTCATACATTTTCTTCTATCCCTTTATTTTGAACCTATGTGTGTCTTTGCATGTGAGATGGGTCTCTTGGAGACAGCATACTGATGGCATTTTGTGCTTTATCCAGTTTGCCATTCTGCATTTTTTAATTGGGGCATTTAGCCCAGTTACATTTAAGGTTATTATTGTTATGCGTGAATTTTATCCTGTCATCATGATGCTAGTTGTTTATGATGTAGAGTTGTTTATGTGGTAGCTTCATAGTGTCATTGGTCTGTGTACTTCAGTGTGTTTTTGTAGTGGCTGATAATGGTATTTCCTTTCCATATTTAGTGCTTCCTTTGGGAGCTCTTGCAAAGGAGGCCTGGTGGTCATCTGATTTTTGTTCAAAAGTACTAAAGTGATTCAATGTGGGAAAAGATAACCTTTTCAATAAGTTGCCCCAAAACTATTGAGTAACTATATATAAAAAAGTAAATCTCAAACCTTTCCTCACAGCATGTATGAAAATTAACTGAAAATAGATTACAGACCTAAAGCTAAAACATCAAATATGTAGATTTAAACAATAGGCGATTTTGGATTTGACAAAGGTGTTTTAATAGGACATAAAAACATAAAACATAAAAGAATAAATAGGTCTTTATAAAAGTTTAAAAGTTTTGCCCTTTAGAAGACTCCATCAGACAAGAGAAAGAAGAAATCCATTGACTGGAAAAAAAATATTTGCAAAACATGCATTTCACAAAGAGTTGGTGACAGGATGGAACTTTAATACACTGCAAATTGGAATATAAAATGATATAATCTCTTAGAAAAACAGTTTTTCTATTTTTCCAAAAGTTAAACATAAGCATACCATGCATTCTAGCCATTGGATTAGTAGAATTCACCTAAAAAATTTTAAAAAAGCAAAAACCCACAGATTTGTATATAAAATTTCACAACAGCTTTATTCTTATTAGCCAAAACCTGGAAACAACCAAATTATCAAACTTTCTGTTTACTTTTCCTGTATTTCTTTCCATGCAAATGAACAGACATGTGTCTGTGTTCTAACGTCTCTTTTTTCTTACACAAATTTTATCAACACAAAGTAGGCCGAGGAGAAGGAAGAGGAGAGGTTGGTGTTGTCTCAGTGGTGGCAGAGGCGGAAGAAAATACACATATAAATGGACCTGCACAGTTCAAACCTGTGTTATTTGTCACCTATATGTATGTATATATACGTGTGTGTGTGTGTGTGTGTATTTATATTGCAAATGTATTCTCCCAGTTTGTCATTCTTTTAACTTTATTTGTAGTGGGTTTTGTTTTTGTTCATGAAAAGTGGTTTTAGAAATCACGTGTATTCAAATTTATCAATTTTTAAATTGTATCTGGATTTTGACTCATAGTTAGAATGCCATTCTCTACACCTATGTTAAAGAGGAATGCAATTAAATTTAACATGCTTTATTTAAAGGGGAATAAAACATTTACAATTGTTGCTTTCTTCCATTACCTTCATGGTGTGATGTTTTATTATTACATTGCCGATCTTTTCAGAGTACATTCTTAAGGAGAGGGCAAAGGATGGATCAAAATTATATTCCGAATGACTAATTGTCCCAGCATCATCTATTAAAAAAAGTCAATTGTGACTCAGTGATTTGAGATGCCATTTTTATCATGTACTCAATAGACTTCCATATTAATTTGTGTCTATTTTTATGCATTCTACTTTATTCTGCCTGTTTCTCTATTCTTGTGAACTTTCTGTCAACTCAGATTAACACATACTTTTATACATCTCATGTATCTAAGATTTGCCTTCTTATCACCAACTTAGAGAAATGTCTTCTCAAGTTTATATTTGCTCCTGGAATACTGCTATCAAGTTTGTCCAAAATTTAACATCTGTTCCCTTCACTTCACTCCACTCCATGTGAGTCCACTGATTTCCTCTTAGAAATACTGAAAAATAGCAATCAAGTGATTTTATTACTTTACAATAAAATAACTTGACACAAAATAAATACTCATCTTAAGTTTGATGGTCCTGTCAGTACTGAAGTATTTCCTGAATACTGTTTGATTCTATACATCATTGCATGGCTGTCAGTGGTTCAACTTTACCCAGCAAGAGCATCCAGGACATGAAATTCAAGGCTGGTGCTTTAATGCTGAGACAAAATTTGGAGCATGGAACCTATCATATTTATTTCTTGGGATATGTAAATGGCAGGAGTATGATAATCTAAACATTTGTCTCTCAAAATAACTTTTATTTATTCATTGATGGTTGATACAATTGCTTGTTCAGTTTACAACAAGGAAAAATGGAGTGGCTAAGTCAGTCAAATGATAGGCAAAGAGAAAATTTGAGAGATTCTTTCCTGAAATATTGGTTTGTTTCACACGTGTCATGACAGAAATATAGTTGGTTTAGATTAAGGTGTTAGGTATAGGCATACTTCATTTTTTTTTGCTTTACTGTACCATGTATCTGTGTCTATACAGATATATATATAGAGAGAGTGTGTGTGTGTATGTTTGTTTTAACAAGTTGAAGGTTTGTGACAACCTTGCAAAGAGCAAGTCTATTGGCAGCATTTTTCCAACAGCATATACTTCTTTCCCATCTCATGTCACGTTTTGGTAATCCTTACAATATTTCAAATGTTTTCATTAATATGGAATCTGTTACAGTGATCTGTGATCAGTGTTATTGACACTACCATTACTGTTTTAGAGCATCACAAATCATGTCCGAATAAAACCATGAACTCAATTGATAAATGCTGTGTATGTATGTTCTGCCTGCTCCACCAGGCAGTCCTTCCCTGGACTCTCCCTCTCCTTTGGACTTCTTGTTCACCGAGACAAAACAGTATTGAAATAAGCCAATTAATAATCCTACAAGAGTGTCTAAGTGTTCAGATGAAAGAAAGAGTTGCACGTCTCTCACTTTAAATCAAAAGCTTCAAATGATTAAGCTTAGTGAGGAAAGCATGAAGCCAATAAATAAAGAAAGGCCTGTTATTCCAAACTGTTAACAAAGTTACATATACAGAGGAAAAGTTCTTGAAATAAATTAAAAGTGTTACATGAGTGAACATATGAATTATAAGAAAGTAAAACAGCCTTATGGCTGATATGTAGAAAGTTTTAGTAATCTGAATAGAAGACAAAACCAGTCACAACATTCCCTCAAGCCAAAGACTAATCAAGAGAAAGATCCTAACTCTCTTTGATTCTACAAAGGCTGAGAGAGGTGAAGAAGCTGCAGAAGGAAAGTGTGAAGTTATTAGAAGTTGGTTCATGAGGTTTAAGGAAAGAAGGTGTATCCATAACATAGAATTGTAAGGTGAAGAAGAAAGTGCTGATGTAGGAGCTGCAGCAAGTTATTCAGATATTCAGAAGGTCTAACTAATAGAATAGATGAAATTCAATGCCTGATTTAAAAAGCTAAAAGGATAGGCAGATTTTCTTGTTAGGGGCTAATACAGCTGAGACTTTAAGTTGAAGCCGATGCCCTGTTAACGTTCCAAAAATCCTAGGGCCCTTATGCCCTTAAGAATTATACTAAATCCACTCTGCCTGTGCCTATAAGTGGAACAACAATACCTAGATCACAAAATATCTGTTTATAGCATAGTTTACTGAATATTTTAAACCCACCATTGGAACCTACTCTTCAGGAAAAAAAAAATTTAAAATATTACTACTTATCAACAATGCACCTAGTCAAGCAAGAACTCTGATGGAGATGTACAGGGATATTAATGCTTTCATGCCTGATAACACAACATCCATTCTTCAGCCCATGGATCAAGAAGTAATTTCAACCTACAAGTCATTATTTAAGAAATACATATTATAAGGCTATAGCTGCCATAGATAGCAGTTCTTCTGCTATCCAAGCAATGTAAATTGGAAACTTTCTAAAAGGATTCATCATTCTAGATGCCATTAAGAACATCTGTGATTCATGGGCGAATGTTAAAATATCATTATTAACAGGAGTTCAGAAGAAGTTAACTGCAACCCTTATAGATGACTTTGAGGGATTCAAGACTTCAATGGAGGAAATAACTGCATATGTTATGGAAATAGGAAGAAAAATAGAATTAAAAGTGGAGTCTAAAGATGTGACTAAATTGCTACAATGTCATAAAACTTACATGGATAAGGAGTTGCTTCTTGGGAATGAGCAAAGAAAGTGGTTTCTTGAGATGAAATTCAGTCCCAGTGAAGATACTGTGAAAATTGTTGAAATGAGAACAAAGGATTTAAAGAATTACATAAACTTAGTCGGTAAAGCAGGGACAGGGTTTGAGAGGATTGACTCCAATTTTGAAGGATGTTCTATTGTGGGTAAAATGCTATCAATCAGCACCACATGCTACAGAGAACTCTTTTGTTAAAGGAAGAGTCAATCAATGTGGCAAAGTTCTTTGTCTTATTTTAAGAAATTGCCACAGCTACCCCAGACTTCAGCAACTACTGCCATGATTAGTCAGCAGCCATCAATATCGAGGCAAAACTTCTCACCAGCAAAAAATTATGACTCACTAAAGGCCCAGATAATCACTAGCATTTTTAGCTATGAAGTATTTTTAATGAACGTATGTACTTTTTAAAGACTTGAACACTTAAGAGACTACAGTATCATACAAAGATAATTGTATATGCACTGAAAAACCAGAAAATATGTGTGATTCACTTTCATATGATTTTTTCTTTATTGTGGTTGTCTGGAACCAAACCTGCAGAATCTCCAAGGTATGTCTGTATTTTCTATTTTGTTGTTCATTTCAAATAAACCATGTATTAAATTCCTCTTGAAATTTAGTTCTATGGAAAAAAAAATGCTGTTTCCAAGGCTAGAGCCACTACATCTAAATAATCTTATAAGCCACATCATATCATTTTGGTGGGGCTTGAAGGGGGATGGAGCATCAAACAATCAACCAAATAAATAATTTTGTAGTCTTATGGTGTCCAGAAATAGAAAAATAGATGATTGTTTGACACAACCACCACAAGAAGCAGCGTAGTAGGGGGGCAAGAAAATAAATCTTTCAATATGAAATTAAATGGACCTAGAAAGGTAAAATCAAGCAAATTGATTATTCTGACAGAAAAAGTCAAAGACATCTAATTGCTGATATCAATATCCCTGTTAAAATAAATGAAAAATCCTTCTTCAAAAAATTTGCCTTAAGTTTTAAATTCACCAGAAAATAAATTAGTCAAAATGCTAAATGATAAGTATATTAAACTTTTTATCTTGCTCTCCACAATGGTAGAGGACAGATTTTGAAGTTGTGGAGTACAGTATTAAGATTAGCAACAACACGTGAAGTGAATTGACTGATTATGCATACTCTCTACTTTGGGACTAGACATGTCACTTGATAATTAAAGTGTCAGTGAAGTCAAGAATATTTGTAAAATTTGTGTCAAGAGATTATTACTGTAAGAGTTGTTTTTTCATGCAAATTGTCATTAAATAATGTGTATTTGCTACAAAGATTTTATTTAATGCCACATAAATATTTACAATAACAGGCATCTTAACACAACTTCATGGGCCAAATTTTTAGACTAAAGAGGAAAACCAATGCAAGAAATTTTATGTTAACTTGTCAAGAATGAGAAACAAAGACCCAGGATCACTTTGGGCCTTTGAACAGTCATTTTTACATATTTTCTATGCCCTTTATTTCATGAAAGATTTATTCTTTTCTCTTAAAGGAAAAAAAAAATGGGTATTCCTGAGAGGGCATAAGAAAGAACAGAAGAGAACTATAAGCAGTTTGTGCTTCTTCAGTATGATATATAAGGCAAAAAATGGTGACAGACAATGCTAAGAAGATAGACAAAACCCAGATCAAAGGGAATTACTCAAGTCATGTAAAAAATTAACTAAATCCTACAGTCAATAACAATAGCCAGTGTTTATTGAATGCTTACCATTTCCTGAGTATTGTGATATACTTTTATAAACATAACCTTAAATATTCACAAAACTGAAGAAAATTACAACTCAGAGAAATTAAGCAATTTCTTAATGACAGTGCTATATTTACAATAGAGATTCACTGAAAATTTTTAAGCAAGAAAATGATGCTACTGTGTATATATTGTTAGTCCTCTATTATTGACTCCTAAATGAGTTCAAAGAATATTAAAGCTATAATAGGCCTTAGAGACCACCTAGCTCAGCACTTTAAACTTACACAATAAGGAATTGGAGCTTACAGAAGCACATTAATCTGCTATGGCCAGGCAGATTTGGTGGTAGAGTATGATTATAATCAAGGACTCCAGATTTATCCTGCATCTTTATGCTGTACTTCTTTCATTAACACTCTCTTCCCAGCTTTTTTTTTTTTTTTAATTTTGATCATCCGTTCAAACCAGTTGCAATGACTCTAACTCTGACCCTAAGGGCATCTCCTTCTTTCATTTGTTTTTCAAATTTATCATATCTATTGTGCAGTTTAAAACACAAAAGAAGCAGACAATGCTTTTCCATTACATGGAATTAGAATAGTTGGCATTCTTTCATGCTCATTTAGTCATTTCAAACAGACTTACTTTCATCCTATTAGAGTTTTCTGACCAAACTGCTGATAATTACCTCATTAAATTTAGCTCTTCTAATAAGTTCCCCTGAGAATTATCAAGAAGGTATTTTTGAGATGGTCTGGGAAAAGATTGTGGACTTAGGGGCCTAGATAACAGGGTTGATGGTCCTGTTCCATCACCTATAGGTCTAGTGGTTAGGACCAATTACTTAATGCTTTAGTGAATTAGTGGTGGCATTAAATAACAACCTTACCAATTTGTTGTATAAAACTCCTACCATGATAAATAGGTATATTTTTGTGTTCAGCACACAATTTAGGAGAAATTAAGTTTTTTCTCTTGAAAAAGTTTTATTTATTTTAAATTTATACATAGTACTTGTACATTTTGTGGGGTACAGTATGTTTTAATATAGGCATACATCACATATTGTTGATGCTGTGCAATGTACACATGTACTAAAACATCACACTCTACCCCATAAAAATATGCTAATTACACGTCAACTCAGATATTTATCATTTCTTTTTGGTGAGAACATTCAAAATCCTTTTTTAGCTATTTTGAAATATACAGTGTTTTATTGTTAACTATAGTCACCCTAATGGGTAATGCAACACTAGAACTTATTTCTCCTACGTAACTGTTACTTTGTACCCATTAACCAACATCTCCTTATCCTTCCATATCCTTTAATTTCCCAGCCTCTGGTCACCATTATTCTACTCTCTACTTTTTTAGATTTCACATATGAGTGAGATAATGAGGTATTTGTTTTTCTGTGCCTAGTTTATTTCACTTAACATAATGTCCTCCAGGCTCATCCATGTTGCTGCAAATGGCAACGTTTCATTATTTTTATGGCTAAAAGTATTTCATTGTATAAATATACCCTATTTTATTTATCCTTTCATTCATTTATGGACACTTAGGTTGATTTCATATTTCGGCTCTTGTTAATACTGTTGAAATGAACATAGATGAGCAGATACCTCTTTGACAAACCAATTTCATTTCTTTTGGCTATAGGCCCAGTAGTGGGATTGCAAGATCAAATGTTAGTTCCATTTTTAACTTTGGAGTGAATCTCCATACTATTTTTCATAATGGCAGTATGAATATACATTCCCACGAATAGTATACAAGAGTTCCCCTTTCTCCACAGTCATGTAATTTTTTTTTGTCATTTTAATAACAATCATTCTAGCTGGACTGATGTTATATCTCATGGTGATTTTGATTTATATTTCTGTAATTATTAGTAATGTTGAGCATTTTAAAATATATTTGTAGGCCATTTGTATGTCTTCTTTTGTGAAATGTCTATCCATATGTTTTGGCCTTTTTTAAGTCATTATTTGATTTTTTTTGCTATTGAAATGTTTGAGTCACTTACATATTCTAGATATTAACCCTTTTCAGATTTATAGTTTGTGCATATTTTATCGCATTATGTAGATAATGTAGATTATTTCTTCACTGTTTATTTTTTCCTTTTCTCTGCAGAGGTTTTTAATATTATTCCATTTGTCTGTTTTTATTTTGTCGCCTGTGCTTTTGAGGTTTTATCAAAAAAAATTGCCTAGACCAATATCACAAAATAAATGTTTTCTGTATATTTTTTCTTCTAAGAGTTTCATAGTTTAGGATCTTACTTTTAAGTCTACTCCTTTCTGAGTTGATTTTTGTAAGTACTGAGTAATAGGCATCTAGTTTCATCCTTCTGTGTGTGGATATATAGTTTTCTCACAACCATTTATTGAAGAGACTGTCCTTTCCCCATCCTTGTTCTTGTCAAAAATCAATTGGCTGTAAATCCATGGATTTCTGGGTTCTCTTGCTGCTCTTTTTATGCTGGTATCATGCTGTTTTGGTTACTAAAGCTTTGTACTATATTTTGAAGTCAGATCATGTGATGCTTACAAATTTGTTCCTTTTTCTCAAAATTGCTTAAGCTATTCAAGGTTATTTTTGTTTCATACAAATTTTAGGATTTTTTGTGTGTCTGTGAAGAATGTCTTGGGTGTTTTGTGACTGTAGATTGCTTTGGAAAGTATGGACAGTTTAGCTACATTAATTCTTCAAATTCATGAACATGGTATCTTTTTCATTTATTTGTGTCAACTTCTTTCATCAATATTTTGTACCTTTGCATCATAGAGATCTTTTACTTCCTTGATTAAATTTTTATATATGTTTTATTTTTGTTGATATCTATTGTAATGGGATTGCTTTATTTTTTTGTCAGATTGTTCACTATTAGCATATAGAAAAGCTACTGAAATTTATATTTTGGTTTTATATCCTTCTACATTACTACATTTGTTTACTCATTCTAACAGTATTTTTGGTGCAGTCTTTAGGTTTTTCTCTATATAAAATTATGTCATCTGCAAACAGGGATAATTTGATTTCCTCCTTTCCAGTTTGGATGTCCTTTATTTATTTCTCTTGCTTAACAGTCTGGCTGGGCTTCCCATTTTTCTGTTAAATAAATGTGGTGAAAGTAGGCAACATTTTCTTGTTTCAGATTTGACAGGAAAAGCTTTCAACTTTTCCCTTTTCTTATATAATATTAGCTGTGGATTTGTCATATATGCCGTTTATTATGCTGAGGTATGTTCCTTCTATACATAATTTGTTGAGAGTGTTTATCAGGAAATGGATGCTTAATGTTATCAAATGCATTATCTATTAAATAGTCATATGATTTTTTTGTCCTTCATGCTGTAAATATGATGTGTTATAGTTATTAACTTACATTTGTTGAACCATCCTTGCATCCTTGGGATGAATCCCACTTTACGAGGGGAGTAATCTTTTTGATATGCTGTTAGATTTGGTCTGCTGTTTTTTTGTTGAGAATTGGGATATTGGCCTATAGTTTTCTTTTTGTGTTGTGTTCTTTTCTGGTTTGGTTATCAGGACAATGCTAGGCTCTTAGAATTAATTTTGAATAATTCCCTCTCCTTCAGTTTTTTGGAATAATTTGAGAAGGATTGGTATTAGTTCTTCTTTAGGTGTGTGGTGGAATTCAGCAGGGAAGCCATTAATTAGGTCTTGAGCTTTCCTTTGATTGGAGACTTTTCTATTACTAATTCAATCTCGGCACTCTTTATTGGTTTGTTCAGGTATTCAATTCCCCGTAACAATCTTAGTCAGTTGGTTGTGTCCAGGAATTTGCCTTCTTCATTCAGGTTTTCCAATTTGTTGATATATATTCATAGTAGTCTCTCATGATTCTTTATATTTCCATGGTATAATTTATAATGACTCCTTTGTCATTCCTGATTTTATTTATTTGGATCTTCTTTTTTCCTTAATTTAGCGGAAGGCTGGTAAATTGTGTTTATCTTTTCAAACAACCAACTTGTTGCTTCATTGATTGTATTAGTCCATTTTCATACTGCTGATAAAGATACTTAAGACTGGGCACTTTGCAAAGGAAAGAGGTTTAGTGGAGAACTCACAGTTCCACATGGTGGGGAAGCCTCACAATCATGGCTGAAGGCAAGGAGGAGCAACTCACATCTTACGTGGATAAGGCAAAGAGAGCTTGTGCTGGAAAACTCCCTGTTATAGCAACCGTCAGATCTTGTGAGACTTACTCACTTTCACAAGAACAGCACAGGAAAGACCTGCCCCCATGATTCAGTTACCTCCCACTGGGTCCCTCCCACAACATGCAGGAATTGAAGAGATTTGGGTGGGGACACAAAACGTATCATTTGTACATTTTTAGTCATTTATACGTTTAGAACTTTTGCTGTATCCCGCAGGTTTTATTATTTTGTGTTTCCCTTTCTGTCTCAAAAATTTTTTGTTAATTTTCTTCTTAATTTATTCATTGAGCTATTGGTTATTGCAGAGCATGTTATTTCCATGTATTTGTATAGATTCTAAAGTTCCTCCTGTTATTAATTTATAACTTTATTCGACTGTGGTCAGAAAGGATACTTAATACAATTTGATTTTTTAAACTTCCGTATGACTTGTTTTGTGGTGTAACATGGTCTATTCTGTAGAATGTTCCATGTGCTGCTGAGAGGCTCTTGAATGGAATGTTCTTTAAATCTCTATTAGTTCTTTAAATGTCTATTAGTTCTGTTGTGTTTAGAATGTAGTTTAACACTAATCTTTCTTTGTTGACATTTTTTTTCTGAATGATCTGTCTATTGCTTAAAATGAGGTGTTAAAATCCCCTATTATTCCTGTATTGTGGTCTAACTCTGTCATTAGATCTATTAATATTTTCTGTATATATTTAAGTGTTCTCATATGGAGTGCATACATATTTATAATTGTTAAATCCTTTCCCTATAATGTCCCTTTCATCATTACATAATGGCCTTCTTTGTCTCTTTTTACAGTTTTTGACTTAAAGTCTATTTTATCTGATACAAGTATAGCTACTTCTGCCTTGTTTTGGTTTCTGTTTGCATGGAATATCTTATTCCATCTCCACTTTTAGTCTCAATGTTTTTAACAGATGAAGTAAGTTTTTTGTAGACAGCACATAATTTTTAAAAAATCAATTTAGCTATTCTATGTCCTCTAATTGGACAATTTAATCTATTTCTATTCAAGGTAACTACTGATGGGTAAGAACTTACTACAGCCATTTTGTTACTTGTCTTCTACTAAACCTTTTCTTCCTTTCTTTCTCTCTTATTGTCTTTCCTTGTACATAAGTGTTTTTTTCTCAAATGGTATGTTTCAATTCCTCCCTTTTTATTTTTAGTGTCTTTTATAGCTGTTTGTTTTATGGTTATCATCAGGCTTACAAAAAGCATTCTATTGTCATAGCAAGTTATTTTAAACTGATAACTTTGAATGCAAAGAAAAGCAAATAACAAAAAATGCATATTGAACTTCATTTTGTTAAAATTTTTGATACATTTGATATTTTCTTATATTACTTATTTCATAACAAATTAATGTAAATATTTTTTAAGTAGTTTTGTATTTAGTCTTTATACTAAAGATATGCTTTCCAAACAATGATTACACTAGTAAAGTATTAAAGTAAGTGTATTTTGTCTATATACCTTATTTTACCAATGGCTATTATGTCTTCAAGTATACTTTTCTTGTTACATGATAGCATCCTTTTTTCAGTTTAGAGAATTGCCCCAACCTTTTTTTGTTGTTGTTGTTGTTTTTGCATTACTTGTAAGACAGGTCTGATAGTAATAAATTCCTTTAGTTTGTTTGTGTGGGAAGGTATTTACTGCTACTTTATTTCTGAAGATAGTTCCCAGGTGCTGTATTAGTGGTTGATAGTGTTTTCTGTTTCTTTGTTTCAGCACCCTAAGGATATGTTCCCACTTCCTCCTGGCCTGCAAAGTTTCTGCTGAGAAGTCTGTTGCCAGGTGTATTTGAACACTCTTATATGTTTATTTACCTCTTTTCTTTCACATCTTTCAGAATCCTCTCTTTGTCTTTGACCTTTGAGAGTCTGATTATAACATGTCTTGGGGTTGTCTTCTTTAGGTTGAATCTTATTGGTGATCTTTGACCTACCTGTACCAGGATATTCATATCTTTCTCCATGTTTGGAAAGTTCTATCTTATTACGTTTTTGATATTGTCCTATAGATCCAGTAAGCTTTCTTTGTTCCCTTTTGTTCCTTCTCCTTTATGTAATTTCAAATAGCTTATGTTCAAGTTAAATGATTCTTTCGTTTGTTTAACTCTACTGTTGATTGTTTCTATTGTATTTTTTATTTTGCTCATTGTCTTTTTCAGCTCCAATATTCTGTTTTTTTATTATTATCTCTACTAAATTTCTCTGATGAGTTTCTGGACTATTTCTTTGCATTTACTTGAATTTTACTGAGTTTCCTTAAAACAGCTACTTCGATTTTATTTTCTAAGAGATCACACATCTTCATTAATTGAGGGTCAGTTTCTGGTGCTTTGTTTTGATGCTTTAGTGACATCATACTTCTTTTAATGTTGATTCTTGTTGACATGTGATATTGCATGCACCTCAAGGGATTATATATTTATTCCAACCTTCAAAATCTGCTTTTGGCTGTGCTCATTCTTCTCATTCGACCTTCTACAGGTTTTAACCAGATTGTTGTGTTACCAGAACCTGTCACCACTGCAGCCATCTAAACCCTCGAGGGTGCTCTGGTGCTCTAAGCACAGGTTTGCCACAAGTCTCACAAGGGCTCTGTAATCAGCATGATTTTCTGGCCCAAATGAACCTGCTGAAAACTCAAGGTCGGGGTACCTGGGCTTTGTGGGAAAGCTGGCCAGAAACTTGAGCCAGAGATTTTCCCAGTGGCCCAGACAGATGCACCCCCCAAGCACTACTCTTCAGAGCAGAATAGTCCCTCAGCTGCAGTGAAACGGGTTGGAGCAGGGATTGGCCACCCCTCAGGATCTGCTATTAGACAGAGGCTGGTGACTTGTTTCATTGGCTTTGCCAGGCATACATCTCACTGAAGCTTCCTGCATAGGTGGGATAATTCACCAGCTGCAGTGAAAGGGCCTGGAACTGAATGAGGGCCCATTCAGAATCTGCTGTCAGGTAGAGGTTGGTGCACTCATCTCCTTGGCTCAGATAGGTATGCATCTCCTAGCATGTCTCTCCAACAGTTAGAGTGGTCTCCAACTGCAGCACAAAGGGTCAGAGCTGAGACAGGGCCCTTTTGGGATCTGCTGTGGGATGGCTAACTGTGAGCCTTTCTCTTTGGCTCAGATGGGTGCATGTATCTCAGCAGCACCTTAAAAAGGCAGGAGAGGTTCCTGACTGCAGCATGTGAGGCTGGAGGTGAGCTGGGCCTCCTGGTGATCTGTTGTGAAATGGAGTTTGGGAGTCCATCTCCTTGGTTCAGATGGGTGTGTGTCTCTCAGGAGGTCTTGGCACTGGTGAGATAGGTCTCTCACTGCAGCAGGAGAAAATGGACCTGATAAAGGGGCCTTTTTGGTCCTCCTGTAGGATGATGGCTGTCAAGCCCATCTCACTGAGTAAGGCAGGCATGTGTTTCCCTGCAGGATCCTGCACGGGAAGAATGGTTCATGGATTATAGCAGGAGGAGCTGGAGCCAAAATAGGGCACCCTCAGAATATGATGTGAGACAGAGGTTGGTGAGCCTGTTTCATTAGCTCTGCCAGGTGCACATATCCTCATGGGTCCCTGCACAGGTGGGATAGTTTTCTGATTGTAACCAGAGGTACCAGAGGTGAGACTGGGTTCGCTTAAGATCTGCTATGGGATGAGGGCTGGTAAGCCCCTTATGGAGGCTCAGATTCTGGCTGAAGCATACGGAAAAGTCTCTCGCACAAGGGTGTGAGCACTTCTAAGCTGGAACCTCAACTGGGCTGGGCTGGAATTGAGCCACAGTACAAGTTTCAGGTCCACTGCAGAGATCAGGGTCAGCATGAAAATGATCTTTTCTTGCTGAGACACCGGTGTTCGTGATTCCCTCTGGATCCCTTGTCAAATGGTTTTGGTTGTAGGCTCACGGCCAAATGGTGCTGTAGCCAAAGCCTTTGGGGAATGGAACTGATTCTAGGTTTGAACCTGAGAACGTCATCAGTGGATCTGCAACCTGGTTGCTGTTCTGCATTCTCAAAACAGTCTTCCTGGGTCCTGTGCTTTACCAGGGTTTCACAAAACTCCTACCCCCAAGGCTACTGCAGAGAGACTTTTAAATGTGGATGGCTACAGAATTCTTGTTGTTCAGGAATTTAAGCACATTGCCTCCTACTGTGCCATCTTGATGTCACTTTTCCTCTTTCATTTGTTATTTTTTTGTAGTCCACTATGTTGCTAAAAGTGAAGGTGGTCATACAAGTGGATAATAAATTTTAAGGCCTTAGTTGCTTGTAATAATTAATATATATAACACCTGAATGCCAGGTGACGAAAGAATATTTTAATTTTTTATGAGAAAAAAATGTTAAGGATTGATTTTTCTCATGAAGCTATGACAGGCATTATACAACTTTACAGTGGTTAAGAAAAAATATCTAAAATATGGAAACAACACAAAAAGATGATTTTATGTTTTTCTGTGCCACACTCAAGCACTAATAGACCTATCCAAATTTTTCAAGAGTATTTAAAAAATGCAAACATATATAGCCACTCAAAAAATAATATAAAAATGATTTGCTTAATAAAACACATAATTAAATGTTATCTTATTTTTAAGGTGAATGTACTCATAAATTTACCTTGCTATTGATTAGGACTCTACTTATAGATTCTATAAAGATTGTAAATTCATTAAACTAAAAAAAACTCTGAACTTGCAATTTTTTTTAGAAAAAATTGAGATTATTTTTGTATAGGAGAAAAGATAACCCCAAAGGTTATAGTATAATTGGCATATAGGATATTAGCCAGTTTTGTATTTTAACTCGGCAAATTTATTTATACATTTATTTTCTGGCTGATTGCAAAAATCTGTACAAATGTTCTTTGAACCTACTTTACACCTTGCTGGCTCTCTCAGATAATTTAATACATTTTGAAATGTGTTCAATATATACTTGTATGAAAGTCATCTCTATAAATATTTTTAAAATTATATTTTGATGGAGTGGGCCTTTTCATCTTATTGTTCTAGGAAAAATCTCTTGATTGTTTCTCTAGCTAAGGTCATATAACGAAAGAGGGTCCTTGACACTCTAGCAAAAAAGTGTGGAATAGATTATTTTGGTAAGTTGTGGTGGTTAATTGATAGTGTCTATTTACTTCATAAAATTGATGAGTGGGTCAAAATATCTACATAGAAACCAAGTAGCCTCAGAAAAAAATACAGGTCCTAGATTTCAACCTTTTTTAAATTTGTTTTATTCTTGGTTTTTGCAGGTATATTGTAGGTATATATATTTATGGTCAACCTTTCTCTTTTTGAGACTCAATTTCAGTAAAATCTCTCTGATCTCATGGCTTGAAGTCAATCAGGCTGAGGAATGCTGGCAGAAAGTAAATCAAGGTCATCCAAGGGATACTCATTTGGTATAGTCTGGGCAGGTGAATCAGGCTCACTTCCAGAGCTGTGTGATTTGGAGAAAGATGTATCCAAAAAAAAAAAAAAAATGTGTGAAAAAGGCTGAAAATCTCTGTTTCTCGTTACTTTGGTCTTGAGGGGCTGATATGGAAATAGTCATTCAGAATATAATGCCAAGTAAAAAACAGTGATTTTGGAAATCACAGGGAGGGCACCTCTGGATATTTTCCAAATACGAATTGCCACAGACTGTGGAGGGCTATGCACCAGCATGAGTTGCTCAGGGACAATCAGTTTGATAGACCAAACTGTCCATATGGCCACTACTAGTAACTGTCCATATGGCCACCAAGCATAACACTTTGGGAAAGACTTTTTTTTTTTTTTTTTTTTTTTTTTTTTTTGGCCCTGCCTTCCATAACCTGAGTAAGTCCTGCCTGACTAGTAGAGGAGCTACTGGAGTAGTGGACAATGTGGACATCCTAACTATATGTGTGTGTGGTAGGGGGGTGGTGGGTGGGGGAATTCTTCTTACAACAATGACATTATGTGTCAGTGATGGAAGAAATGGCACCAGGAAAAAAAAAAAGGCTACTACTAGAATAGATCAAATCCATTAAGCCTGTGGTTCTGAGGTATTCCCATGCAGACTGACCCTTCTGGACTGAATAAGTGGTAGGGTTCATAAACTGTATATTTCAAGGGAGAAAGACATGCAAAAAGAGATAGTATATTTTCTACTAACTAGAAACGTTAAAGTGAAGAGTGGAGTATGAAAAAAGAGAGCTGAAATTTATGTATTAATAATGAAATTTTTAATGTGGTCTCATTCTAGTTGCTGAGGAGAATTGTACCCCTGCCCCACCAAATTAATATGTTGAATTCCTAAATTGCAGTGCCTCAAAATATGACTTTATTTGGAGATAAGGTTTTTATAGAGGTAATCATGTTAAAATGAGATTATTTGAGTGAACCCTAATCCAAAATAATTGATGTCCTTATTAAAAAAAAAAAAAAAAAGGAAAATTTTGACACAGACATGTGTATAGGGAGAATGACATGTGAGTATGAAGGCAGCCATAATGAGCTAAGGAGAAAAGTCTTGAACAGAGCCTTTCCTCACAGGCTTCAGAAAGAGACAACCACATATCCTTGGTTTCAGACTTCTACCACCAGAATCACAAGATAAATTTCTTCTGTTTTAAGCCACTCAACTCTTAGAATTTGTTATGGTAGCCCTAGCAAATGAATGTGTGAGTTTTTATTTGGACAATTATCTAGACTTATAAGAACACACAAATGCATAAATATAAAATCTTAATGTATTTGTATTATATTATAAGTATTTCCATTTGCAAATGTTCACTAAGTTTACCCTTGTAAGAGGAGGTAACTCACATCAATGATGCAGTTGTTGATCAAAAGCATTTTAGAAACTAATTTTAGTTTTACTGTTGGCATCTAATACTCTTATTTTCTGCTCCCCTTTGGACTGCAAGCACAAGAGTGAACATATGCCCAAGACTGACTGATCATGTTATCTCCTGCACCTAGCACTCTGATTCATCTGGTCATGAAGTGTCTTCAAGATAGATGTTTTTGTTGCCTTCCGAGAAACTTCTCCCCAATTTTAATAATTTATTTCAAATTGTTTTCCTGTAACTTACAACTGAAATGCAAAAGTCTTGGTCAATACCTTTTCCTAAAAAAATATATATATTTCCTTCATAGTAATACCCCCAAAGATTAAGTGTGGATTATAAATCTTAGATTGTTTTAGAACTGGATTATATGACATTATAGAATTGGAAATCTGGATCACCCTTCCATGACCACACAGTTATAAATAGAATTAGAATTAGAAACCAACCCTTATAAATTATTAAAAAATATGTATATATATTAGCTCTTGGAGTAAAAGGGAACAATAAAACTCACATATTCTAATTCCCAATCTAATACTTGAATCCTCTTGATAAAAAATATTAAATTAATATGTCATGTTTACTGTAACACATTGCCTTCCATCTTGATGGAAAAAATAAATGATATTTAATTCTAAATATTCCAAATGAGGAAAATAGCAATGCTGTTTTGTGCTAGGCATGTGGCAGTTGTATAAAGTAATGGATCTAGTTTCCTACGGCATTTATAAATAGGTTTTACAAAGTTCAAAATCAAAGATGCTCCATAGCCTGGATTGGACATCTGGCTACCAAATTTATCATGTAGAAATAGTTAACATAAATAATAATATCTGTGTAATAATATTAACCATTAGATAGCTTAGAAATATTGACATATTATATCCCATACTTGTGCCTTCAGATATACAAAAATATATTTCACTTGGCATGAGATTTCTTTTTAATATTCAGAAACCTTTTTCTTGCATTGAATAGAACAATGTGGAGTGTGAGTGGCACAAGATAATCACTATAGAACAATTGTTCTTTTAGTTCAAATCTAGAATATATATTCCTATGTAGGGGAATAATATCTAAGGCTGGAGTCTCATACCAGATAAAATGCTGTTTCGATGATCACAAATCCAAGTTAGCTCACAGGAATTATGTAAACTAACAATTCTATTATTGTATACCAAGCTCTGAGGGAAAAATATGCATGAATTTAAATCTATTAGATTTCCTTATCTTAATCCACTCAAAATGTAAACAAATTACATATAAAACAACTAAGACAATATTACATGAGGCCATTAATTTATAATTTATAAGTCATATTATCTTGAATTATCTGCTACTACCAGATTTTTCTAGTTTTTATACCATAGATCCATGGTTAAAATAGCTAAAATTTAATATGTACTCATTATCTACCAGGTATTGCTCTAAGTACTTTACAATGTATGTATGTGCCAGAAAGGGCTAGCTGTCCCTAATATCTATTATTTACTTCCTCTACTGTAATAGAATCCTTTATCCTCAACACATGGCCACCCAGAATGAAGATTTTATTTCTAAGTTCTAATTAATGGGGAGTTCACTGAAAATATGGTACAATTTTCAGACTTGCCTTTAAAGGAATGGGATGTCTATGTTGGCTGGAATGCTGATCTTTTTTGTGCCACCTAGCAATAAACATCATAAGATGGTGGGAAAAAAAAAATTAGAAAACTGAACCTGAGACCATTTCAGAAAGTAAGGCTACATATTACCCTGAAATTTTATGTGAGGAAGAAATAAATTGCTATCATAGTAAGATTTCAGAATTGGGGGTTTCGGTTAAGCATATGTAGTTCATACTTACTAGTATAATCCAGTATGCCTCTACGGAATTACAGG
Organism: Macaca mulatta; assembly: GCF_049350105.2. Lineage (NCBI taxonomy): Eukaryota > Metazoa > Chordata > Mammalia > Primates > Cercopithecidae > Macaca > Macaca mulatta. The sequence goes on from NC_133419.1 coordinate 89,617,494, forward strand.
CCTTTTCTACAATATAGTGCACATCCATGTGAATTTTGTTTAAATTTTTGGGTATTCCTCTCTTTGCCGAAGTCCACTCATGTGCATTTGAATCTGAGGTTAGAAATCACTGGTTTAATGAATCTGTAAATTGTTTTGGGTACTATGGATATTTTAACAATATTAATTATTTTAATTCATGAACATAGGATATTTTTGCATTTACTTGTATCTTCTTTGCTTCTTTTATCAATATTTTATAGTTTTCAGTGTATAAATCTTCACCTCCTTGAATTTCGTATTTTATTTTTTTATGCTATTGTAAATCAAATTTTTTTAAATTTATTTTTCAGACAGTTTGTTGTCAGTTTATAGAAATGCTACTGATTTCTGTATATTGATTTTATAACCTGAAACTTTACTTAAATATATTAGTTCTAACAGTTTTTTGGTGGAGTTCTACGTATAAGGTCATGTCATCAGCAAACAGAGACAATTTTACTTCTTTCCTTCCTGAATGAATTATATTTATTTCTTTTCCTTCCCTAATATTCTGGCTAGAGCTTTAGTATTATGTTGAATAAAAGTGGAGAAAGTCTTAAAATGTCCATGCAAACTAAGCTATCTACAGAGTCAATGAAATTCCTATTAAAATTCCAACATCATTTTTTTCACAGAAATAAAGAGAAAAACCTACAATTTGTACGGAACCAGAAAAACCACGAATAGCCAAAGCAATTTTGAACAAAAGGAGTAAAGCTGTAGGCATCATACTGTCTTTTTTCAAAATATATTATAAAGCTATTTTAAGACATTATAATAGATTATAATCAAAACACATGCTACTGCCATAAAAGTAGACACATTAACCAATGAAGCAGGATAGAGAGCCTGGAAATAAATTCAAGTATTTACAGCCAAGTGATTTTTGACAAAGATGCCAAGAACACACAATGGGTAAAGGACAGTCTTTTCAATAAATTATGTTGGGACAACTAGATATCCACATACAGAAAAATGCAGTTGGGCCCTCCTATTATGCCACATGCAAAAATAAACTTAAAATGGATTTTAAATTTGATCCAGCAGTCTCACTTCTGGGTATCTACCCAGAGGAAAAGAAGTCATTATATGAAAAAGATACTTGCACATACGTTTATAGCAGCACAATTCACGATTGCAAAATCATGGAACCAACCCAAATGCCCATCAATCAATGAGTGAATAAAGAAATTGTAGTATATTTATACCATGGAATAGTAGTCAGCCATAAAAGGGAATGAATTAACAGCATTTGCAGCAACCTGAATGAGACTGAAGACTATTATTCTAAGTGAAGTAACCCAGGAATAGAAAACCAGACATCATATGTTCTCATTAATATGTGAGAGCTAAGCTACGAGGATACAAAGGCATAAAGTGATACAATGGCCTTTGTGGACTTTGGGGGAATGGTGGGAGGCAAGGAGGGATAAAAAACTACAAATATGGTACAGTGTATACCGCTCAGGTGATGGGTGCGCTAAAATCTCACAAATCACTGCTAAAGAACTTACTCATGTAACCAAATACCACCTGTACCCCAATAACTTATGGAAAAAAATTCTTAAAAATGCTTAAACATAAGATCTGAAATTATAAAGCTACTAGAGGTAAAGTCAGAGAAAATCTCCATGACATTGGTTTTGGCACTGATTTCATAGATACAACATGAAAAATACAGGCAACTAAAGCAAAAATAGACAAATGTGATTATATCAAACTAAAATGTTTCTGCATAGCAAAGTAAACAACAGAGTGGAGAGACAACCAATGGATTGGAAGAAAATATTTGCAGACCACATATCTGATAAGGAACTAATATCCAAAATGTATAAAGAACTCAAATAACTCAATAGAAAAAAAAAACTAATAATGGGCAAAGGATCTGAATATACATTTATCAAAAGAGGACATACAAATGGCCAACAGATTCATGAAAAAATGCTCAACATCTCTAATTATTTTGGAAACACAAACTAAAACCAAAATGAGATATCACCCCATATCTGCTAGAATGGCTTCTATAAAAAAAGATGTATAAGTGTTGATGAGGATGTGGAGAAAAGGAACTCTTGTACACTGTTGGTGGAAATGTAAATCAGTACAATCATTTTGGAGAATACATGTAGGTTCCTCAAAAAACTAAAAATATAATTACCATATGATCCAGCAAATCCATGTATGAGTATGTTTCCAAGGAGACTGAAATCAGTATGGTAAAAAGATATTTGCACTTCCATTTTCATTTCAGCATTATTTAAAATAGCCAAGATTTAAGAGTAACTTAAGTGTCCATCAACAATTGAAAGGATAAAGAAAATATGGTATATACACAATGGAACATAATAAACCTTAAAAAGGAAGGAAATGCTGTCATTTGTAACAACATGTATAGAACTGGAGGACATTATGTTAAGAGAAATAAGGCAGGCAGAGAAAGATAACTGCTTATAATCTCCCATAGATGTAGAATCTAAAAATGCGGGTATCATAAAAACAGAGACTGAGGACGGGTTAGGGGAGGCCAAGGGATAGGGAAAGTGGAGATGCTGATGAAAGAATACAAAGTTATAATTAGACTAGAGGACTAACTTTTAGTGATCTATTGTACTACACAGTGACGGCAGTTATATATTATAAATTTTAAATTGTTAAAGAAATAGATTTCTAACATTGTCACTACAAATAAATGATGCTGTCTGTGAGCTGATAGGTAAGTTAATTAGCTTTATTGAATCTTATCTACAACGTATACATAAATCAAAATATCACATTGTACTTCATAAGTGTACACAACTATTATTTTTCAATCAAAAGGAAAGAAAAGACCAAAAGGAAGGAAAGGAAAGGAAAAGGAAAAGTCAAGGAAGGGAGGAAGGGAGGAAGGGAGGGAAAGCAGAAAATAAAAGAATCCTTGTATAATGGATGACTTTCCCATTAACAAAATGTTACTTAAAAATAATGTAAATCTTGAATACCCTTAGCTTTCAAGCTTTGATAATTGGTACTGCAAAAAAAGTCATTAAAAAACAAACAGTATATATGTACATATTTATTTTAAAATACCACTTAAAAGAGCATATACGTGTTAAAACATATATTTGTTAAAAACAGCATATATATATAATATTTGTTGTGTATAAAACAAACTATTTTCAAATCAACTAAGTTCCTTGGTTATTGATAAGGCCTAGAAATAGTCTGTGGGGAGTTTTAGCACCTGCCCCTAAATAATCTACATGAAATCCCAAGGTGAAATCAAATATTGTTTTATAAAATAGTACTATTTTATAAACACATTGACTTTTCTTTTCCTTTTTTTTTTTTTTTTTTGAGACAGAATCTGGCACTCTTGCTCAGGCTGGAGTACAGTAGCACCATCAGGGCTTACTGCAAGCTCTGCCTCCCGGGTTCACGCCATTCTCCTGCCTCAGCCTCCCTAGTAGCTGGGACTACAGGCACCCACCACCAGGCCTGGCTAATTTTGCTTTTGTATTTTTAGTAGAGACGGGGTTTCACCGTGTTAGCCAGAATGGTCTCGATCTCCTGACCTCATGATCTGCCCGCCTCGGCCTCCCAAAGTGCTGGGATTACAGGCGTGAGCCACCATGCCCGGCCACATTGACATTTTTTAAATCTTACATAAAACCAAAAAAAAAAAAAAAAGCATTTTAGAAGGTGTATTACTTGCTCTTTTTATTTGTATTATATAACCTAAATAAAAAAGAGTGTCTTCTGGGCATATTCAGATTTAAAAGTGCCTTGACCGACCCTTCCACCAGATTGTTGCTCCCAAAATCAAGCTACACAGAAATTTTGAGCTGTCACTAGGAAATAGCTGCTAAAATTCACCAAAGCAAAGGCAACTTAGTTGAGAAAATATGAGTGCCTGGCATCACAATTTACACAAATAAGAATTTGTATTCCATTTATTTTATTTTCTTTCTGTTTTCCATCTCCAGAATATAGAGGAAGTAACAGTCTTCAGAGGGTAGTAGGGCAGAAAAGTGAATCAAAGCTTTCCCCATATTTCAATCAGACAACTCAGGCTGAGTGAATAGGGCCTGTGGTCAAGTCAGAAAACATGTGACTGCTTCAAAGATAAGTGGCTCTAGTCTTATGATGTTCAATAAGGGTTTCCAGCTCTAAATTTCTGTAATTTCTTATAAAACCAAAAGAACTAGATAAGACACAGAGGGAGATGACAAATAATTCCTTAAATTATTATACCTGTGTTTAGGAAATCATTTTTCAAAAGTCACTTGGCATGTAAGGTGAGACATTGAAGGCATGAGTAGACAGTAAGTGACAAGATGTCAAAAAAGACAGTTAAACTGCATACAGAACTGAACTGAAAGATAGGATTAGAGGAACTAAACAGAAAGATAGGATTAGAGGAAAGTTAAATAGAAAGAGAGGAGAGAAAGCTAAGGATACTGATGCGATGGCCAAAGACTTTTTAGAACAAGCATATTTATGTATGATTTTACCTACACATAAGTTGATTTTATGGTACAGTTATTTGAGCTGTTTTGCTAGACTGCAAAATTTATGAGAGTAGGGAACACATCTGGTCTTCTTCTTTAGCACAGCATTACAAAGTATAGGTTAAAACATATTAAATGAGTCAGTAGCTCTCCTTATATCAGATGCATGGGAAAAAAAACCTCAGTAATGAGAATTATTTTAAAACCACAAACTTTGTTAAATAAATTTCCCTGAAATGATTGAGAGCATTAGCATTTTGCATTTAAATTCAAAGTATTAAGTATTGATGATGTATCAGACAGATACATAATCGAAAGGTTATCTTTTTGATCATTCAGTTAACAAATATGTATATGGTGTTTTCTATATATCACGCTTTGTCTAGGCTTTGTGGATACAGCTAAATACAAGATTCTGAATTCCTGAAATTCATATTTTAAAAAGGAAGACATAATAATCAAATAAATATAAAATACAATTTTAGGTAGTATGATTAGTGCTGTGGGAAAAATTAGAACATAAGAAGGAGCCAGAGAGAAATAATCATATAAATTGAGAAGGGATTGTCAGATACAGATATTCTGAATAAAGGACATTTGAATAAAGGACAGAATTAGTAAATGGAGTAAGTTGATATCTGGGACATAATCATTACAGACAGATGGAACAGCAAGAGCCTGTCCTCAGTCATCTTCTCATCTAGTTTCCAAATAATGGGGAAAATAAACACAAATGCAGTCTAAAGAGAGATCAAAGAATAAGTTTATTAACAGTTAAGAAAATGTTCAATTATCCCTAAATTTAGGATTTCTGGAATGATGCATTAAAGAGTATGGATTTAAATTGGTATTACAATGGACCGTCTTACTCTCTCCTGAATCTAAACCTTGAAGCATACTGATGGGGACCATGGTTTGATATCACAAGTTTCATCTACCTTGTCAGGCACCTGCTTATGCACCAAATTGCGAGAGGGAATGACAGGTTACATTCTGGCAGGTCAGGGAATTGATCTGTCTTTTTCTGATGGTGTGTTAATTGCATGGGCGCAATGTATATTGGAGAAGATCAGATAATATGTGTACCCACTGGAGAGCGAATATGATGTAGTTCAAACAAGAGACTATGTCTTACATGAGCAGTGACTTTCTGAATACAGAGCACCCACCAGTGGGGGAAACATGGCCTATTGACAAGTTCTCACCAGTCCAATTATTTGTTCTTATTGCTAAAAGGAAAAGTAAGGGGAAAGGTGGGATAGCAAGATATTACAGAAATTTCCTTAAGTATTTCTTCAGACAAGCTAAAGTGAGAATATTAGACAAAAGTTTACCTTCAACATTCCCCAAATATTGTTCTTTCATCCCAATAGACAAGGACAACATCTATGGACAACCAGGAGTGCGTGTGTGTGTGTATGTGTGTGTGTGTACACATACATTGGTGAAAAGACCAACAACAAATCATGGTTGTTCTGAAGTTCCCTTTATCATGTTGTCTCACTAATCTCTACTACCAGTAAGCCTTTGTGTTATCCTAGGATAAGGCATGGGCAGTTCAGTGTTTATAATAAGATGAGTCTAAAATGGACAATAAAGGGATTTTAGTTATGTATTATTTCATTTTTTGTCTTAAATTTTCCTTGCCATGTAGTCCAGTGTGTCTGGTCAGAGGATATAGGAAAACCAACACTATGAGGTGGAATGAAAGTATTCCAGAGCTAGGTGCAGTGGCTCATGCCTGTAATTCTAGCACATTAGGAGTCCAAAGCAGGAGGATTCCATGAAGCCAGGAGTTAGACACTAGCCTGGGCAATAAAGTGAGACCGCGCCCCCTACACCCAAATCCATTAAAAAAATAGTATTTAAAATAATATAACTTTTGCAACATAAAAAGCACATAGGGAAAAAAATCAAACCTCTCCTCTCAATAAGAAAATTTAAGTCTGGAAAAAAATTAAATCACTGACTCTTTATAGTCAAAAGACATTCAAATCAGAAGTTTTTAACATTTAATATCTTAGTATGCTCAGTCTCCACCCAAAGAATTTCTCTCAAATAATATCTGAGTTTCTCTGCACAACTCTGACTCCTTCAGCATCTTTAGATGGATATCACAAATTATCTCTTCAACTACACATGCTTTTTCTCTGTAAAAAATGCAAAAATAATTATAGTACTTTCAAAAATTACACTAAGCGGGATTTTGTTTTCAGAAACTAGGACTTAAAAGAGTTTAGATTGTCATTTTAAAAAGACCACAGCAAAGACATCTGGATGGTATTTTGGAAAAATGGGAATTAGAAAAAAACAAAGGCATGTAAAGAGTCTCAAATGCATTTATATTCTTTCAAAACTCAAAAATTTGCAAATATGTCACATCTAGACACCAAGTCTTACTGAGGCTGCCTTCCTCCCCATGGTGTCTTTCTCCAATCAATATTTAATTTTTTTGGTCTAATCCAAAAAGAGTCTTATTTAAATGGAATCTGGTTTCCTTTGTAATAGTAACCCTCTAAAAGACTCAAACTTTCTTATTTATTCTGCATTTTAGAAGAATCAGAATCAATATAACCACAAAATGGCTGCTACCATCCTTTTTCCCAATACTCTCTGCAACCACCTCCCACCAATACACCAATATGCTGGAGATCAGGTGGGAGGGAGGGTGTCCTACTGGTTTTATTTGATGGGAAAACTAGAAACAAGAAAAGAAAAATGAAGTGAAAACCCTTTAATCAGCAAAGCATATGCTTACTAACCCCAAAGCACACAGTGTTCATGGTAAAAGTGGAATGAAGAATGTGGTTTAGATAGACATCAAATAGGATCCTTATATATTCACCCATGTTTACAGTCTGGAACACTCAACCTAATGAAGGAGCTGACTTTGCCAGATACAAATAATTCAGATCTTCCACATTTACCAGTTACTTACAGGAAAAGGAGAGAGGAAGACAACGAGGGAAACTGACAGAAAACCCATACAGAGATAGGAAAAGAGAAAGGAGACAAAGAGAAACACAGAACAGATGAAGGGATAGAGACAGGTAAAAAGAAAGAAACAGAGAGAGAGAGATAAGGGGTGGGTTAATTGAGGATATTTGGCCTGCCTTTAGAAAGCAATTGTAGGACTTTGACCCAAGTGTTCGTACCATGTGGAAGCAGAAAACAGAGAAGAGTCCTTCCATTGATCTTTCTACTCATCTATGAGGTGGTCAGAGCAAAGAGAATGGTAAAGTATATTTCCAATATTGCTCACTATACATCTGAGTTTCACAAATTATATTAACTACTCTTTATCTCATGAGCAGGGGCAATAAAGAGATTCCTAGAAGATGGAACTGCCTTCTAGCATGATGCCAAAGGACACACTGTCTAGAGAAGTGCTCTCCTCTGAGAGCCCAGATAGGAATGTAGAGAAAAGAAAAAGATTTCATCCACCATACGTACCACTTTATAGATTTTAAGGTGGATTTCTACGGCAGGTTGTCTAATAGTGTCTGCAGCCATGAACAGAAAAGTGACTGATAAATAGAAATGTTGGAGAACTTTATGTAGAGGAGGTAACAATTGTAAGAAGTTATAAAAATTAAGTAGGATTTTCATCAGGTTGTCAAATTAAAAAGACCATTCCAGGTAAAAAGAGCAAAAAGCTAGGGATGTAAACTATATGTCTTGTTTAACAAATAATGAGATTCAGTCAGAAAATGGTTGTGTGACTGGAATTGATAGAGAAGGAGAAATGGAGAGGTGGTGTATGCATGTGAGGGTGCTGAGGTATGTAAAGAAGTCTACTTGTTATTATGCTATGGTTATTTTAAATGTCATACAAGAATTTATATCTTAATCTCTTAATCTTTAGCAATCGAAAACCAATAAAGGAATGTTTAGTAGAGGAATGACAGAATATGATGAGTGATTTAAGAAAAAAATATCTCTGGTGGCCATTTCAAATGTGAGGAAGACAAACTAAAGTTGATGTAATCACAAGGTCTTTCTGGCCCAAACAATCTCATCCACGTCACTAGTACAATGGTCTCCATGAGGTATGAGGTTTTATGATATTTGCACAAGACAGAACCTCTCTGACAACTTTGGGCCTCTGTAGCTTTTTGTAATGCTCTGAATGAGTCTTTGACAAATCTAGCTATGATACCAGCAGAGTTCAAGGATTATGTAATAGGCCAAAGACAATGGAGAACATCTAGACTCGGAGAGTTGGAGTGAATAACATTCCCAACTGGCAAACTTAATCTCCTGTTCTTTGTGCCTAGTGACCAGCTACAAAATAGTTCTCAACCTTGGATGGCATCACTGACTTGAAAATGCTAGGTAATTTACAGAAGTGTGTTTGATTATTGAAATCACCGGGGAGTACTGCTGAATTTTACTAAACAGGGTTCAGAAATGCTAACCTTCCTGAAACATGTAGGGCAGGTCCTTAGCAATAATTACCATTATAACCATCACATTCAAAATGCCAATAGTGCTCCTATGAGAAAAACTGTTACATCAATATTTATCAAAGTGTTCTGGGGAACATTTTAGTCCCAAAGAATTCTGCGTAAAACAAACCAGTACCCAGACATAAACACACATACATACAGTCAACTAATTTTTAACAAAGGTGCTAAGAATACAGAATAAGGAAAGAATAGTCTCTTCTATAAATTATACCATGAAAACTAGATGTCCCCATGAAAAAGATTGAAACTAGACCCTTATAATACATCTTACACAAAAGCAACTCATAATGAATTAAAGACTTAAAAGTAAGACCTGAAACAATAAAATTTCTAAAAGAAAACATAAGGACAAGCTCCTTAACATAAGTCTTGGCAATGCTTTTTTGAATTTTACACCAAATGTACAGGGGACAAACACAAAAATGAATAAGTGGAATTACAGCAAACTAAAAGTCTTTGCACAGCCAAGGAAACAATCAACAAAAGAAAAAGGCAACCAAAAGAATGGGAGAAAAAAATGCGAATCATATATCTGATAAAAAGCCAATATTCAAAATATTAGAGAACACATGCATCTCAAAATCAAGAATAATAAATAAACACAATTTTAAAATAGGCAAAGGACCTAAGATTTTTCAAAGAAGACATACAAATGACCAACAGGTATATATTATATAAAAATGTTCAACATCACTAATCATCAAGAAAATGCATATCAAAACAGCAATGAGCTATTACTTCACACCTGTTATGATGGCTATTAATTTTAAAAAATGAAAGGCAAGTGTTGGTGAATGTGGAGAAAGGGGAATTCTTTAACACTGTTGGTGAGAATGTAAATTGTTTATAGCCATTATAGAAAACAGTATGGGGTTTCCTCAAAAAAATAAAAATAGCACTACCATGCGGTTTAGCAATCCCAATTCTGAGTTTATAGCCATGGGAATGAAAGAACTGTATCAAAGAGATGTTTGCACTCTAATGTTCATAGCAGCATTATTGACAAAAGCCCATCTACAACAGAATGGATAAAGTATGGTGTATGTTATTCAATTGAATATTATTCAGCTTTAAAAAAGGAAATCCTATCTTTTGTGACAACATGGAGGAACCTGGAGGACACCATGTTAAGTAAAATAAACCTGACAGAAAGGAAAACATTGCATGCCCTCACTTATATGTGGAATTTACAAAGAAGTCAAACTCATAGTAACGGAGAGTAGATTGGTGATTATTAGTGGCTGCGGGGTGAGGAAAAAGGGGACATATTAGTTAAAGGACACAAAGTTTCCTTTAAAGATAAATAAGTTGCATAGGCCTAATGTACACCATGATTGCTATAGCTAATAATAATGTGTTGTATATTTGAAATTTGCTGAGAGTAGATCTAGGTATTCTCACCACATACACACAAATGGTAACTATGTGAGATAAAGAATATGGTAATTATCTGTATTGTGGTAATTATTTCACAATGTATATGCATCTCAAAACATCAGTTTGTACATCGTGAATGCATGCAATTTTTATTTGTCAATCATACTTCATAAAAGCTGGGGGAGAAACAAAGAAACTATTCTGCAATAAGTTAGTTTGCCAATTCTGAATACTATACTTCCTCCTAAGAGAAATTCATACATTTGCATAGGTAAATAATTAAACATGTCTGTTATGCTTTAAGTAATTTGATTTTTAAAAACATATGTGTTTATAACATCCTGTGGACTACTTTCAAATATGCACACTTCAAATAGCAAGGGAAACTGCTGGTTCTCAAATCTGCTTTTGATTAGACTCAACTAGGGATCTTTAAAAAAATCCTAGTGTAAGATTCCCACCTCCAGAGATTTTGGTGATGTCTATGCATCAGTGTTTTTTTAAACTCCTTTGGGGATTTTAATAATCTAGCCAGGCTGACAACTGCTGCTTTGAATTATCACTGCCTTTACTCAACAGGCACTCATTTCTCATGACAGATGCCAATGGCATTTGCTTATTTGTTTATTTATTTAGAAGCTGTCTTAGTTTGAATTAGTATAACAGCATGATAAGCAAAAAACCAAAATCAGGACTATAATCATATTTGCAGGTCTATCTTCAGATATCAGAGCAACCACAGGCTTATGTCTTTCAAGTTTCATTTTTCTCATTTAAGAAATGACAAACTAAGCATGCATTGGTTTATCACATGGCAATAATAATTGAAAGAGAAATAAATCTTTTGTTGGATGGACCACATTTTGAAGAGACATCACAAAAATCACTACAGACCAAGGAGAGGCACATATTTAGAAAGACGACTCCAGCAAATTACAGAAATAGATGCAAAAAAGAGAGACTCGAGGTGGGAACGGTCAGCGGGACTTACCAAATAACCAGAGAAGAGATTATGAAGTTTCAAATCATGGCTGGGCATTAAGGATGAAGGAAATGACTCAAGTCGAAGTATTTCTTTGTTAGGATCTTGCTGGAATGCTTACTGGTCTAAGTGAGAAAAATGAGAAAATGAAAATTTTTACATATAGCTCCAAGATTTTTAGTTCAGGAAGCTAAAATACAGGAGAATGAAATAATTTAGAAGACATACATTTAGAAACACATTTTTTTTAAAGTAGATATTTAAAACCATAAAAATTTAGATATTTATCCAGGCAGAAAAAAATAAAGAAATTAAAGGGAAAGACAGAGAATAGAACTTGAGAAACATCTACATAAGGGATGACAGGGAGAAGAAAAGCAAGTGAAGGAGAAATAGATAAAATGATTAGAGGATGACAAAACCACAGAAAACCAAAATCAATGGGGAAGAGGAAGATAACAGGACCAGGGTACAGAGAAATGTCAAAGAAAGAGAACAAAGAAAAACTCATTGTTCTAGCCACTAGGAACCTACTGCTGACCTGTAAAAGTTGTTTCCTATGCTGAATGGAAGTGCAGTCAGATTAGAGAACACAAGAAATGGGGAGTTGGACTGTGAAATGAGGGCAACCCTGAAAAGGTCAAGAGAAAGTTTATCAATGGAGAGACCTGATGAGTTTCTGGGAAGACTGAAAGGACTGAAGTAGGGTGTCATAACGGGATAGAAGTGGGGTTTGGGAGGACAGATGAAAGAACAAGTTATAAGAGAAATCAAAGAATAGGGGTAAGGGTATAGAGAGCATTAGCTTCTGAAGGGTAGAAAGTCTCCTTCCTCTGAAGCAGCAGCAGGTTTTTAGAAAAGTAAGACACCAAGTATGATGGCTAATTTGTGTTAATTTGCCTGGCCCATGGTGTCCATATATTTGGTCAAACATTATTCTGGATGTTTCTATTAAGGTGCTTTTGAGATGAGATTAACGTTTAAATTGGTGAATTTTAAATATGCAGTTTACCCTACATAATCTCATACAATCAGTTGAAGGCCTTAGTAGAACAGAGACTGATCTAGAATTCTACCAGAGCAAGAAGGAATTCAACAAGTAGACTGCCTTTGGACTTTAACTCTGGCTAATTCTGTGTATAAATACACACAAACACATACACATACACACACACACACATATATGTATATACAGGTACACATATATACAGATCTGTGTTTGTGTGTGTTTATAAAAACACATACATATACATCATATTGTTTCTCTCTTTCTGAAGAACCTTAACTAATACACCAGGTTATCTGCCAAGAAGAAGAAAGTGTGTAAGAGATAGGTGTCGAGTATCTATTGTAGAAAAAAACAAATAGAAGTACCGAAGGTCCAGTTGAAGTTTAACAAATTTGTCTTATATTTACCTAAGATGTCTTTTTCTTAGTGGTGACATTCTGGGAATTTAGAAGAAAAATGTTATTAATAACTGTTACTGAATTTCTCCCTTATTTCGAATAGAAAACAATGTAAAAGAAGTCTCTATAATATTAGTGAGAATTTTTTCTTTAGTGTATTAAAAGATATGAAAAAACAAATGTCAGAACTATTAACATTTCATCCTCTTCATGATCACAAAACTGATGACAAAAAATATCATAAGCATCTGATTGAATTGGGTCATTAGTCTAGTAACTACTCTAAAATTGGTGTGAGTGTGAAAACTTGTGCTAACTGAGAGAAAAAAAATAATCTCTGTCATCAGCTTCTATAAGAGTGATTTTGACTGCTCATCAAATACAAAAAGATGTTTTAGGTGATTTATTGCCTGTCATAACAGATTCAGGCTGAAACCCTAGGTATACCTTACTCAGTGTCAATCTGATCTATAAAAAGATAAGTGGCACTCCTGAAGTTTTATGGACACACAGAAAATCAGGAAAGAAGTTAAATGTAAACACCGCAAAATCCATTTTGTATTTGTCCAGTGTCTACTGTTATAGCATGTTTGAATAGAATTTCAAAAGGTAGTGTGGTCCAAGGAGAGAGTATTTAGATGAAATTACTCACATAGAGTAATTACAAAGTCCTCAATGACAGATTTGGAGCATGTCAATCTTCAAACTCTCAGAGACTTCACTTTGAAGTCTGCAAAAGTCTCCATTCCAATTTACTGTTCTTCACCCAATGGGGTTTTACTAAAAATGTGAAGAGTTCAAGTTAATTTAATAGTAATTATTGATGCCTATAGTGTCCACACAGAAATAATCATCACTATGTTTTCTACTAACTAGGAATCAATAGTATTCCTGTTATAGTTACCCACACCATCCCTTCCCTTTTTAATGGATGTGGCCTTTTGAGGGATAAAGGTATTCTTAGGTGAAAATATAATGCAGAAAGAAGTAGAAGTCATTTGTCTGGCAGATCTTAGGAATTTTAACTGATGCATGGCCTTGCCTGGACAAAGTCTTTCTAAGGAGAGATTTCACTGCTTAAGAGTTAATGTTAAAATAGCAAAATAATACAACCAAACTCCCACAGTTCCTGTCTCTTCTCATCATCCCATATAATGCAAAAGATTAAAAAATGTTTAAACCTAACTTGTCCCATTGCCTTATCTTTGCAAGAATTATTCCTTTACAAAAAATTTGAGGACTATGATTTAGAGAAGCAACGTCTTATTACAAGAGTTTTTTCCTGTGTAGGAGTGAAGAAGAAAATACAGCAGTGGTGTTCTAAAGGACATTTTTTTTTTTAGAAAAACAGGAAGAATTGAGGAATGTCCAGATAAATTATTCCAATAGTAGTTATTCCCTTTTGTTATCCTTTGAGGAGCCTTGGGAAAATAGGGAAAGGGCAGTCAGTCAATTTTGATTCAAAACATATTTCTTTAATACACTTTAAAATGTACTCAAAAATATGGAGAAAACCATAAAAAGTAAAAATCTGTTACAATGCCAACCTTTCAATTTTAATCCTACAGAGAATTTTAGCTCTTTCAATATTCTAGAACCAGAGGCAATCACGAGTAACAACATTATGTATATACTTCAATTTTTTGTGAACTCAAAAAGGCATATTTCTATGCATAACATATTTGTACTTGCCAAACTTCCATCAAAATGCAGTATGTTTCTCTATGCACTTGAATCAGGAGACCCTGTAACTTCTTGATTAATAGATGTTAAATGAAATAATGCTATGCTTGTTACAGATCCAGCCCTTAATTATGCTGACAACTTCTACTTCCTCTTTCTTGAAACATGCTTTGGAAGCTCCCTCTCTGAACTCAGTTTTCATGTTGTATGAAGCCTATACATATAGCAATGTCTTGTGTAGCAATCTCTTCAACAGCTCCAGCTAAGCTCCCCTTCAGTAGTAGCATCAACTGCCATCTATGGGATGCCTATCCTGGTTTCCTCCAATTATTGCTATCACTACTATCATTGAAAAAACATGCTTAAGAAAACTCAAGAAAGAATGGCTCGGGTTAGCCAAGTCAACCTATAGAACCATGAAAGATATATCTATATATCTATATCTATATCTATATCTATATCTATTTGTATTAAGATACTCAGTTGGGGGTAGGTTGTTATACAGTAATAGATAATCGAAACAATCTTTTCATATTTTGAATTTTCTTCTAGTGGAATTACAATGAATGTGGTAAGAAGATATTTCAGTGTCATTTGCAATAATATTTTTCTCTTTTAGCAGTATACAAATTAATGGTTCGATTACAATCAGTACATCTAATAACTAATGGTATCTTAGATTCAATAAAATATAATTCTTCATGATGCTGTGAATGAAAAGCCTAACAGGTGTGATGATTGAGATGTGTTGGGGTATGTGTGGAGGACTTGGTATGCAGATTATACAGACCCTAAACAGCTAGGGTTGCAGGACCAGAGGTAAGAAGTGACAAAAAGGAAGGTAGAGAACAGGGTGACTAGGAGCACAAAAATAACCATCTACATCACAGTATCTAGTGGAGCTTAAAAGTCAAGCTGTTTGCAAAGAGGTAGCAGAAAATCGGTTTGGAGGTAGACACTTTATATTTCAGGATAATAGCTATATTAAAGTGCAGACCTCTAAGTGCTAATAATGAACTTAATAAATTGCGAGAAATTGGGCAAGGCATTTTATCTTCCCCATTTCAGTTGCTTTATCTAAAAAAAATGAAGAAAATTTTATTTTTCTGCAGGATTATTGTGATGGTATTATAAAATAATGTTTATAAAAAAATTTAAGCTGTAAATTGATAATACATGTATTTTATTAATATTGTTAAAGTGAAGTGATGGCTTCATATACCAGATTCTGAGCCAAAATTTAGCCCAGGATTCTATCTTTATTTTATTTTAAAATATTGAGCCTATGAAGTATATGATCATATTTAGATCACAGGAATGCAAAAATTTCTAACAAATATAAGTATATCAGATACAGTAACATACAAAAAGTATAATACCATCATAAAGTAGAATTTATCCCAGGAATGTATGATTTGAAAAAAATTAAAAATTAAACATTATAATTCACCATACTCACTGACTGAAAGGGCAAATCATATGATTATCTCAAAGCAGAAGTAAATATTTCACAAAAATCAACATCCATTTATGATAACCACAATAAGAAAAAACCTTTTTAAAACTATGAATAGAAGAAAACTTCCAAAAATTGATCAAACGTATCTACAAAAATCCTATAGTTAACTTCATAATTAATTTCCAAAGATGGAATGTTTCGCCCCTAATATCAGGGACAAGACAATGATTTCTTCTCTCACCACTCATATTCGAGATTGTGCCAGGTTATTATAACCAGTACAGCAGAGAGAGTAAAGACATACTGCTTGGAAAGGAAGTCATAAAATTTCTCTTTTTTTACCAGACGACATGATACAACATACCAAAAATTCCAAAGAAACACAAAAATTATAAATATTAATTAAAAATTAGGCTGGAAGCAGTGGCTCACACCTGTAGTCCCAGTACATTGGGAGGCTGAGGTGGGCAGATCACTTGAGGTCAGGAGTTCGAGACCAGCCCGGCCAACATGGTGAAATCCTGTCTTTACTAAAAATACAAAAATTAGCCAGGCATGGTGGTAGATGCCTGCAATCCCAGCTACTTGGGAGGCTGAGGCAGAACTGCTTGAACCCAAGAGGTGGAGATTTCAGTGAGTCAAGATCACGCTACTGCAGTCCAGCCTGGGCAACAGAGTGAGAATCCACCTTAAAAAAAAAAAGAGAGAGAGAAAAAAAAAAAAAAGAATACAAAGTCAACATATAAAAATTACTTGGATAATAAAAATATCATTCACAAAATAGTATTAAAATGCATAAAATCCTTATGGATAAATCTAACAAAATGTGTACAGAAACATGTACAAAATTTTTGTGCTGAAAAATATAAGACATTGAAGGGAGAAATCAAAACCAAAACAAGTTAACTGAACTATGCACCATGTTCACAAATTGAAAGTCTCAGTGTAGGTGACAAATCAATTCCCACAAAATCTATCTATACACACAACATAATTTGAATCAAAACTACATTAGACTTTTTAGAAAATGGCAATTTAAAAACTTATGTGGGAAAACAAAGGACTTCAAATAGTCAAAATATTTAAAAATATGAATAAATTTGGAGAACTTGTATGACTTCATGGCATCATTTGAAAAAAGCAATTAAAGCAATATGGGATGGGTGTAGCATGGTTATAGATTTCAATAAAGTTGTAAAGATATCATATACTTCTGGTTGGAATGGAAAGTCACACAGCCAGTTTTGAAAACAGGTTAGTAGTTTAACCAATTTAATCAAATACTTAACATATGGCCCAGCAATCCCAATCTTGTTTTATCCAAGAGTAATAAAAAGTTGTGTCCACACACAAAGACCTGTACCTCAATGTTTATAGCAATTTTATTCATAATAGTCAGAAAATAACAACCTCATATTCATCAACCAGTAAATAACAATTTTTCTACATCCATAAGGAATTGCTGATACATAACATAAATGGATCTTGAAAATATGTGGAAAAGCCAGGTTTGAATGGATTAATGTATAATTACTATATAATACAATTATATGGCATTCTGGAAAAGACAAACTATACTGAAAGAAGCCGCCATTCCTAAAGGTTGGTGGGGTGATGGAGGGTGCTCACTACAAAGGGATATGAGGAGACTTCCAGCAGTAATAAAAATAATCCTGTTTATAGTGATGATTACATGGCTGTGAATGTTCTTAAAAATTCAGCAAACTATATAGTTTTAAAAGGTAATTTTTTCTCTATGTAAGTAATGTGTGCTTTATTTTTTACTTTATTTATTTATTTATTTGTTTATTTATTTATTTTTGAGAAGGAGTTTCACTCTTGTTGCCTGGGATGGAGTGCAATGGCGCAATCTCAGCTCACCTCAACCTTCGCCTCCTGGGTTCAGGCAACTCTCCTGCCTCAGCCTCCTGAGTAGCTGGGATTATAGGCATGTGCTTGGCTAATTTTTGTATTTTTAGTAGAGATGGGGTTTCTCCATGTTGGTCAGGCTGGTCTCGAACTCCTGACCTCAGGTGATTCACCCATCTTGGCGTCCCAATAATCAGTACTTTAAAAAGTAAACCATGTCATTTATCACAATAATAGAAAAAAGAGAAGAAAAACATTAAAATCAATAGAAGCAGAAAGGTAGTTTGATAAAATGGGTAACAACTGCATTCGTTTTAAGAAAAGAAACCCTAAACCTCTTAGCAAACTAGAATGAGAAGGAAATGTCTCCAACCTGATGAAAACTGTCTAATCAAATTGAAGAACATAATTAATGGTGATACAGTAAAAACTTTTCCCCTGTGAAGACCCATTATGAATGCTTATAGGTTGCACTCTGCATAGTCTTTGCCAGCACGTTAAATAAAAATATAAAAATTGTATGAGAAGTAGTGTAAACGTCATTATTCATAGAAAAACGATTATATATTTAGAAAACTACAAAAATATACACAAATAATTATAACTGAATTTACCATTATCAGTGGATATAAGAGCAATACTAAAATAATAGTTGACAGCAAAGAGAAAAACAAACTGTCATAGTCTCTTCAGGCTGCTATAACTAAATACCTGAGACTGGGTAATTTATTTAAAAATTTAGAAATTTATTTCTCACAGTTCTGGAGACTGGGAAGTCTAAGACGAAGGCACTAGCAAACTTGGTGTCTAGTGAGTGCCTGTTCTTTAGTCCTCACATGGTGAAGGAGTAAGATTGCTCTCATTTACAAGGATATATTAAAAAAAATAAAGGCACTAATCCCATTCATGAAGACAGAGACCTAATGATTTAATCACTCCCCAAAGGACCTACTCTTAATACTATTGCATTGGTGATTACGTTTGAACATATTAATTTTAGGAAAACACACACCTTAAGACTATAGAGCAAGCTATTTTTAATAATACACTTACTTTAGTGTAAAAAGGCAACATACACTTAAAGAATAAATCAAAGCTGCATACACACAAAACTATAACACACGATTGAAATAACTAAGATTGAGTATTTCAATGAATATGTTCTGTTTATAGATAGAAACAATTAGAATTGTAAATTTATCAATTTACAAATGTTCTCTAGATTTGAAATAATCCCCAGAAAAGCATCCCAGCTGGTTTTCTTATAGAAAATGACAAAATTATTCTAAAATTTATATGAGAATGTAAAGCCCAAAGAACAGCCAGGACATATGTGAAGAAAAAATTTTAATTTTAATTCTTGTTGATTACTAAAAAGACACTTTAATTATGACAGTGTGACACTGGTACAAGAAAAGCTAAACAGACCCCTAGCACTTACTAAAAAGTCCAGAAAAAGATTCACATAGATGGTCACTTGATATTTGATAAAGATACACTGCAAATGATTAAAGGAAAAGAGGACATTTTAAACGAATTATATGGAATTATATTCTCTCTATATAACCATATGAGAGAAAATAGACTTTGATTCCTACTTTACTACAATTCCAAGTGGATTTTAAATTTAAAAGTGAAATGTAAAACAGCAAAGCTTCTATATGATGATACAGGAGAATATTAGTGTGGTCTAGAGTTAAGTAATAATCTACTAAAGGGTCACAAAATGTACTACTAATAAAGGAAATGAACAATAAATTGTAATACATTAATTTAAAGTTATCTGATCAACAAATTATTCCTATGAGAGTAAAAAGGACAAGTAGAAGGATAGGAAACTATATTTCTTACACATATATCTGACAAATAACACATTTAAGATATACAAAGAATATAAGGAAAATAAGGAAACCAAATAAGGAAAAAAAGGAAATGACTTGACTATCTACTTTTTAAAAGAAGATATCATAATTATCAATAAACATAAAATAGTGCTCAATTTCATCCATCAGAAGGAAGCAAATTAAGATCACACTGAGATACCACTATATACCAACCAGCATGGCTTAAATAATATTAATAATTCCAGTGTAAGTTAAAATGTAAAGCTATTGGGAGTCCCATATTCTGCTGATAGAAGTAGTAAGTGGGACTGAAACATACGTAAACAATATGCTGCAGCAATGTAATTCCCAGGTATATTCCCAACAGAAATGTGCCCCTTTGGTTCACAAAACCATGTTTATCACAGCACTATTCACGATGGTAAAAAACTAGAAAATGTTCTCCTCCTCAAATGAAACAATGAACATAAAAACCGCAA
Source organism: Macaca mulatta (assembly GCF_049350105.2). Lineage (NCBI taxonomy): Eukaryota > Metazoa > Chordata > Mammalia > Primates > Cercopithecidae > Macaca > Macaca mulatta. The sequence continues at coordinate 89,637,571 of NC_133419.1, forward strand.
GAGCAGAATGAAGAAATTGTGTGTCCTTGTGTGTGTGCGTGCGCACGTGCACGTGTCTGATTGCCATACATAATGAAAATGAATGGACTAGAACAACCTCATCAAAAACTGCCCAAATGAATTGATGGTGTTTGGATAGTGGTTACCTGTGCTGAGGATAGTAATAAGTGACTGGTAAGAGGCATAGAAGGAGATTTCAGGTGTTACACTGCTCTCAATCTCGCTTTCTCTTTTTTTCCCCTCTATCCCTCCCCATCTGTATTAGTCAGGGTTCTCTTAGAGGGACAGAACTAATAGGATGGATGGATGGATGGATGGATGGATGGATGGATGGATGGATGGATGGAAGGAAGGAAGAAGGAAGAAGAAAGAAGAAAGGAAGGAAGGAACGGAGGGAGGAGGGGTGGGAGAGAGAGAGAGAGAGAGAGAGACAGACAGACAGACAGACAGAGTTAGTTTATTAAGTACTAACTTACGCAATCACAAGGTCCTACAATAGGCTGTCTGCAAGCTGATGAACAAAGAGAGGCAGTCGGAGTCCCAAAATGGAAGAACTTGGAGTGCAATGTTAGAGGGCACGAAGCACCCAGCACAGGAGAAAGATTTAGGCTACGAGGCTAGACCCATTGTCTCGTAGCTTCACATTTTTCTGCCTACTTTATAGTCACTGGTGGCTGATTAGATGGTGCCCACCTGATTAAAGGTGGGTCTGCCTTCCCCAGCCCACTGACTCAAATGTTAATCTCCTTTGGCAACACTTTCACAGACACACCCAGAATCCATATTGCATCCTCCCATCCAATCAAGTTGACACTCAGTATTATCACACCATCCCCCGCTCCTTCTTCCCCTCTCTCTTTTACAAGTGGTACACTAATGAGTTTTCATTAAAAAAAAAAAATTCAACGTTTAGATACAGGGCATATACATATATATACACACACTATATATGTGCATATATACACTATATATACATGTAAACACTATATATAATATATAATATATACATATATACATATATACTATATATACATATATACACATATATTATACACACACACACATTTATATATGCAGGTTTGTTACATGGGAATATGGCATAATGCTGAGGTTTGTGGTACAGATCTCATCGCCCAGGTAGTGAGTATAGTACCCAATGGGTAGTTTTTCAATCTATGCTCCACTCTTCTACTTCCTCCCAGTAGTCCTGTAGTGTCTATTATTCTCGTTTTTATGTCCATGTGTACTCAATGTTTAGCTCCCATGTAAAAGTGATAACATACAGTGCTTGGTTTTCTGTTTTTACATTAATTTGTTTCGGATTATGGCCTCCAGCAACATCCATGTTGCTGCAAAGGACATGATTTTATTCCTTTTTATGGCTATGTAGTATATACCACAGTTCTTTATCCAGTCCACCACTGACAGGCACCTAGGTGGTTGGTTCCATGTTTTTGCTATTGTGAATAGTGCTGCAATAAACATACAAGTGTCTTTTTGGTAGAATAATTTGTTTTCTTTGGGGTATATACCTAGTAATGGGATTGCTGGGTCGAATGGTAGCTCTGTTTAAAGTTTTTTGAGAAATCTCCAAACTGGCAGTCAGTTGGGGCAGGAGCATCTCAGAAAGACATGAAGAGCCCTGGGGGATGGGCACTTATGGCTATGCTCCATCAGAGCTGCTCCATGCCAAAAAAAAAAAAAAAAAAAAAAATGCCCCTGGACTCCAGAGCAGCTGAAGCCCTGATTCTGACCACTCTCCAGGTAGATTCTGCTACCAGCTCAAATGTCCATAGGTCCGTGGGAGATCTAGGGTCTCCTTAAAGCTGGGATCCTAAAGGGTCATGGTAAAATTAGGCCATCAATCTCTTTGCTCACCACTTCTTTAGGAGACATTCTGGTATCCTGTGCAGTGTTCCTAACTTCCTCGCTCTGCAGCCTCAGAGTCCGTACCTCTTTATCCACTCTTGGTGTTTTCTCTTTGAGGTCTGCTCAAAGAATGTTGGTTTACTTGATATTTTGGTCTGTCTCAGTGGGAGTGGCGCTTCCTTGCTATGTCTAGTTGACCGTCTTGTCCCTATAGCCATGTCCTTTTTTGGAAAACTCATCTATCCAAACACTTACAATTTGTTCGCTTATATCTGTATGTGCTACATTTTGATTAAAAGAGTTAATTATAAAAATAACTTGATGACTTCTTACTTTCCTGATGTCATCTCCTTCTCCTCTACTCCCCCCATCAGTCCACACAAATTATATGAGGCTCCTTGCTCTTCCTCAGACATACAAGTCTCAAACCCTTTGCAAGTACTATTCCTCTACATAGTGCTCCTGGGCTCGCTCGCTCTCCCTTTCTCAAATATCCCGTCACAGCCTAATTCTCCTAAATAATACATAACTCTTTTCCTATCTTCATCACTCTAAATTTTCTGTTTCTGTTACTCTGCTTTTATCTCCATAGTACTTAATCCTCATCTGATGTTTAGTTACTACAGTCACTTGTTTATTGACTGTCTCTCTCTGCTAGAATCTAAACTGAATTGTATGAACCTAGAAAATTGCCTGCTTGTGACAGATAGATGCTAAATATTACTTGAAATGATAAATTAATCTCCTATTCCCAACATCAAGTTTTGAAAATGCTCATTTTATATATTTGTTTCAAATCCTATTTTAAAATAGGAAGTATTTGTGGATAAAGTTTAAGTGTCTTTGCCTCCATTTCCAGTCTTAATGTGAAATCCTTCTTGGGGCAAAATTGCCATGAATTTTATTCTTATCTCTAAGTCATTTTATTTTACATTTGCTACTGTGTACCTGTAAATCATATACAATATCTTATGCTTTTTAAAACTAAATAAATAGCATACAATATGTATCCCTCTGAAACTTGCTCAGGACACAGTGCACTTCAAGATTCCACAACATTGTTTCAGGACCTAGTCCATTCTTCTTAACAGCGGAGTTATATTTTATAATTATACTCCAACCTAGTACCCATCTTTTTATGGTTGGTATTTTATTTTTAGTTACAATTTTTACATCTGCAACAAACAATATCGTAGTGAAGAAGCTTGTACATGTCTTTAGGTAGAAGTACAAAGTTTCTCTAAAACAGTGACTCCTAAAAGTGTGGTCACCAGAATTGCCTCATAATCATGTCTCAGGAAATCACTAAAAATTTAAAATAAGTTTCATCTCTTATTTTCCTAGAACTTATTTCTAAAAATGACTAATACCTTTAGAGAGACTTTAAGAGTATTTGGACCAATTGTCATACTAATTGACAGATTGTTTTCGGTAATTTCAGACAAATTATATCTTTCCTCAGGCAGTATTTAAGACAGCTTGTTTCACAACCTTCTCATAAACATTATCTTTTTAAAAAATGCTTATCTTTTCTAAAAAATATTTTTGATAGATAAAAAATTATAATGAAGCTAAATAATTTGTATAACTTGAGATTATTAGTGAGGTTGAAAATGTGATTTTTGTCTTTTAGTGAATTAACTATATTTCCTTTATGTTTTATAGAATTATATATTTATATCCTCTGATCCCATTGGTTTAGAGAAATTAATATTTTTAATAATTAATTATATATAAATTTACTTACTTTGCTTTTATTAATACATGATTATTTTCTAAACTAGGGCCAATAAAATTCACATATACTTGCTTTTGACTTTTTGTTATTTGTTAACTCATTTATTACATCAAATTCATCATGTCGTCTAAAATTTATTTTATTGTATGGCATAGCTCCTCAAATTTATCGTCATTTGGTTTTCCTTAAATTTTAATTTAGGAAGTTTGCAGCTGGACAGGGTTGTTCATGCCTGTAAACCCAGCACTTTGGGAGACCAAGGCAGGCGGATCACATGAGGTCTGAAGTTTGAGACCAGCCTGGCCAATGTAGTGAAACCCCGTCTCTACTAAAAATACAAAAATTAGCCAGGCATGGTGGCACACACCTGTAGTCCCAGCTACTTGGGAGGGAGGCTGTGACAGGAGAATTGCTTGAACCCAGGAGGCAGAGGTTGCAGTGAGCAGAGATTGCACCACTGCACTCCAGCCTGGGTGACAGAGCGAGACTGTTTCAAAAAAAAAAAAGCTTTCACTCAAGTCAGGTTATAACTAATTTATTTACAAACTCACCACTCAGGCCATTAGATGCCCCTGGAGATATTTGACATGCAAAATTTAAGGTGTCAATTATATAAGAGTCTCGATTTTTCTCAAGCAAGTGTTTACTTTCCAGAAATGTAAATTGTTGCATTTAATAATTACATCTTAAATCCAGTTTTCAAGTGGACTGTCAGTTTGATCTCAAAGGGGAGGCACAGCAGTTATAAACAAGCAAACAGCAGGAAGTTTGTTGTCTTTTAATGCTTGGGAAAGCCAGTCCTATTCTCAATGGTAGAGTCCTTGCTGTAATCATTGCCACTTTTTCTTCACTTAATGTATACAATTTAGAAGTACTCCTTGACCTCATTCTTTCCTTCAAATCGGCTGTTTTCCACACTTTGAGAGATTCACCAAAAGAACTATAATTTCCTCTTCCTCAGGCTCAAAATCTTGATATTAAATGTTACCAAATATTCCTTAAAATAATAATACCAAAAGCTACTGTTACAGACCAGTAACGGCAGTTTCTAGCAAGTATTTTATTAATATGTATCTGGAAAAATAAAATCTAACCATGACATATTATAGCATCTCTCCATTTAAAAACTTATAAATATGAATGAATAAAAGGTTGTGCACAAAAATATTTTTGTAGTATTGTTTATAATGTGCCTAATATGGAAACCATGTGAATATCTAATTTATGATAGAATTTGTCAGATGTTTACCATAGCAAGTAGAATTGGATAGACTTCCACTATGGACTACTATTTAGCCATTAGTATTTCTAAATAGATTTTATAATATTAAAAATGTCATGTAATGTTTGAAATGGAGGATAGAAAAATTATATGACCATGATTTTTTTAAAAATAAGCAAAATAACCAGAAAACTATACAAAAGAAAAAAGCATGAGGGGTCTAGGGTGACTTTCTCCTCTTTTATTATTCATGTTCTATATTTTACAATAATCTATAGTGTACCTGTAATGCTTCTGTAATAATAAATTACAAACATTGATTACATGATGGATTCTTCTCTTCTAAAATTCAGTCACATAAAACATATTTTTCATTCAATTTTTACAACTACTTATGTAAACTGCTTCTTTTACACTTCTACTTCAATATTGGTTTTCAAACCCTATTGCCAGTTGCCTACCACACTGCAGTAGGCACTGAGTCTTCTTCCTTCATATCCCCCTCCTTCAATCCTCATTCATGTTATGTAAGCCAATACGGTCATATTACCTGAAGATGCATTTAAAATGAAATTTGTAGATAAAACATGACTTTTTTTATTTGAATACAAACTATTTAAGCATGATGAACATCTTCTAAAGAAATATTTCAGGAAAGCCTAATGTAAATGTATAGTCTCTAAGTCTTCCACATTTGTTATGTGGAAAACCTGTGCTGCCTTGTGCTACTGCAAGGCAGTATTTTTATTTTTAGCGCTGGGGTACATGTGCAGGATATGCAGGTTTGTTACATAGGTAAACGTGTGCCATGGTGGTTTGCTGCATCTATCCATCCATGACCCAGATATCAAACCCAGCATGCATTAGCTATTTTTCCTAATACTCTCCCCCTCCCTCACCACCCCAACAGGCCCAAGTGTATGTTGTTCCCTCCCTGTGTCAATGTATTCCCCTTGTTCAGTTCTCATTTATAAGTGAGAATATGCGGTGTTTGATTTTCTGTTCCTGTGTTAGTTTGCTGAGGATAATGGCTTCCAGCTCCATTCATGTCATTACAAAGGACATAACCTCATTCCTTTTTTTATGAGTGCATAGTATTCTGTGGTGTATATGTGCCATATTTTCTTTATCCAGTCTATCACTAATGAGCATTTGGGTTGATTCCATGTCTTTGCTATTGTGAATAGTGCTGCAATGAATATATGCGTGCATGTATCTTTGTAATAGAATAATTTATATTCCTTTGAGTATATACCCAGTGATGGGATAGATGGGTCAAATGGTAGTCTGTGTCTAGGTCTTTGAGGAATCACTGCATCATCTTCCACTATGGTTGAACTAATTTACATTCCCACCAACCGTGTAAAAGTTTTCCTATTTATCCACAACCTACCAGCATTTGTTGTTTCCTGACTTTTTAATAATCACCATTCTGACTGGCATAAGATAGTATCTCACTGTGGTTTTGATTTCCATTTATCTAATGATCAGTGATGTTGAACTTTTTGGCATATGTTTGCTGGCTGCCTGAATTTCTTCTTTTAAGAAATGTCTGTTAATGTCCTTTGCCCACCTTTTAATGGTGTTGTTTTTTTCTTGTAAATTTGTTTTAGTTCCTTGTAGATTCTGGATATTAGACCTTTGTCAGATAGATGGATCGCATCCCACTCTGTAGGTTGCCTGATTTCACTCTGATGATAGTTTCTTTTGCTGTGCAGGAGCTCTTTAATTAGATCCCATTTGTCAATTTTTGTTTTTATTGCAATTGCTTTTGGTGATTTCATCATGAAATCTTTGTCTGTGCCTATGTCCTGAAAGGTAATGCCTGGATTTTCTTCTAGAGTTTTTATAGTTTTGGGTTTTATATTTAAGTATTTAATCCATCTTGAGTTAATTTTTGTTTAAGGTGTGAAGAAGGGGTCCAGTTTCAATTTTCTGCTTATGGCTAGCCAGTTCTCCCAGCACCATTTATTAAATAGGGAATTATTACCCCCATTGCTTATTTTTGTCAGGTTTGTCAAAGAGTGCTATGCTGTTTTGGTTATGGTAGCCTTAGAATGTAATTTGAAGTCTGGCAGCATGATGCCTCCAGCTGTGCTCTTTTTGCTTAAGATTGTCTTGGCTATATGAGCCTTTATTTTGGTTCCATATGAATTTTACAGTAGTTTTTCTAATTGTGTGAAGAATGTCAATAGTAGTTTAATGAGAATAATATTGAATCTATAAATTACTTTGGGCAGTATGGTCATTTTCACGATATTGATACTTCCTATCCATGAGCATAGAATTTTTTTTTTAATTTGTTTTGTGTCTTCTCTGGTTCCCTTGAGCAGTGGTTTATAGTTCTCCTTGAAGAATGGTTTGTAGTTCTCACTGTTCTTCTTAGCTATATTTCTAGGTATTTTATTCTCTTCAAAGCAATTGTGAATGGGAGTTAATTTCTGATTTGGCTCTAACAATCTGGCTTTAGACCAAATCAAGGCAGTCCATTTACAATAGCTACAGAAAAATTTGCCTAGGAACATATTTAACCAAGGAGATGAAATATCTCTATCAGGAGAGTTATAAACCACTATAAATTACTGTTGAAATAAATCATAGATGGCACAAATGGGTGGAAAAACATCCCATGCTCATGGACTAGAAAAATCAATATTATTAAAATGATCATACTTCCCAAAGCAATCTACATATTTACATAATTCCCATCAAATTTTCAACATCCTTTGTCACACAATTAGAGAAAACAATCGTAATATTCATATGAAACTAAAAAGAGACCCTGAATAGACAAACAAATCCTGAGCAAAAAGAACAAAGCTGGAGGCATCACATTGCCCCACTTAAAATACTCCTACAAGGCTATTGTAACTCAAAGAGCATAAAACTGGCATAAAAATAGACACATGGGTCAATAGAAGAGACGAGAGAATGCAGAAATAAAGCCACATACCTAAAATCAACTAATCTTTGACAAAGGGAGAAAAAAAGATGCACTGGAGAAAGGATACCCTATCCAATAAATGAGGGCTGGAAAATTGGATAGCCATATACCAACGAATGAAACTGGACCCATACCGCTCATCACACACAAAAATTAATTCAAGATGAATTAAAGACTTAAATATAAGACTTGAAATTATAAAAATTCTAGAAGAAAATCTAATTGGACATTAGTCAAGGCAAAGAATTTATGATCAAGTCTTCAAAAGCAAATGCAACAAAAACATAAATAGGCAAATAATATTGAAACAAGCTTAAGAGCTTCTGCACAACAAAAAATAATCAATAAACAACCCAAAAAATGAGGAAAATATTTGCAAAGTATGCAAAAAAGGACTAGTATCCAAAATCCAGAAGGAACTCAAACAGCTCAACACAAAAAAGACAAATAATCCTATGAAAAAGTGTACAAGACATTAACAATTTTCAAAAGAAGACATACAAGAAACCAACAAATACATGAAAAATATGCTCAATATCACTAATAATCTGAGAAATACAAATTAAACCACAATGAAAGACCATCTTACACTAGTCAGGATGACTGTTATTTAAAAATCAAAACAACACATGCTGCCAAGGATGCAGAGGAAAATGAATGCATGTACACTTTTGGTGGGAAAGTAAATAGGACATTCTTTACAGAAGACAGTATGGTGATTTCTCAAAGAACTAAAAACAGAACTACTATTCAATCCAGGTATCCCACTACTGAATATATACCCAAAGAGAAAGAAATAATTATATCAAAGAGATACCAACACTTGTACGTTTATTGCAGCACTATTTATAAGATATGGGATCAATCTAATTATCAATGGAGGACTGGATTTAAAAAAAAATGCATTGTGTGTATATATAATGGAATATTATTCAGCCATAAAAAAGAATAAAATCATGTATTTTGCAGCAACATGGATGGAGCTAGGGGTCACTATAATTGAAATCACTCAGAAGCAGAAAGTCAAATACTACATGTTCTCACTTATGAATGGGAGGTAAAGAATGGGTACACATGTACATACAGAGTGGAATAATAGACACTGAGAACTCCCAAGGATAGGAGGGTGAGAGAGGAGTGAGGGATGAAATACTACCTTTTGAGTAAAGTAAACAGTATTTAACTAATGGATATGCTAAAAATCCAGACTTTACCACTATGCAATATATGGATGTAAAAACTCTGCATATATAATAATTATGTATATTAATTATAATTATCATTAATGCAAATACTAATAATTATTTGCTTGTATGCCTGTCTTCACATTTTTTGTAAATCTCTTTGCAGCAGAATCCATCCCTTATTCATTTCTAAAATTCTCCAGCATAAGAATATAATGTATTTATGTAAGTATTTTCATATTTTAGATGTGCTGTTTGAAATATTTTTTGTTGCCCATATTCCTGAGCCCCAGTGTTATTCAACAGGATACTAATTTCCAAATCTGGCTTTGTGTCAGCATTGCCTGGGGGCACTTAAAAAAAATAAAGTTCTCTGACTTCACCCTCAGTCTCCTGAATCAGAACTTCTGAAAAATGGAGCCTGTTTATCTGTATTTTTACCATGGTTTGCAGGTGATTCTTCTACAGTCATCTCTGTATTCAGGTGTAAGCATTGAACCTCATGGAACTAAAATAGGGTTTTTTTTTTTTTCCTATTAATTTGGAAAGAGACATCTACTCTCTCTTCCTTACTATCAAGTGCCGCTTGAACGTTTTTCTTATTCTCCCAGGCTTTTAACCAACAAACAAATGTTGACTTGAATAGTGTTTTCACGGTAAGCACCAGTGAAAGGGTAGGAATTAAGAAGGAAGAGGGGATTTGGAGGGTATTGGTACTCAAGGGTATTCCATTTTTTTAAAGTCATTTTAACATTCAACTCTGAATTGAAACCTAGATTCTTACAAACTTGTTGAGTGTGATGATACAATAGCCACTTCATATGGAATGAAAATGCTGCCAGACCAACATCTAGTGTTGAGCTGAGGGATCTCTGGGAAGAGGTGAAAGGACTGCAGGTATAGCAGTCAAACTAAATTAATGATCATTAATAATTTACTAAATGGGGTAGGAGAAAAATCTCAGTCAAATGGGCTCTGTAGTGCTTCCTAAGTAAACATTCATGGAGAAATTGTTCTCAGCTTATAGATTAGAGACAGACAATTTCTGAAGCCTTCATATCTTGAAGTCTATGAAGTTTCTTACAACAGGTGGGAGATGAAGAGCTTTAAGAGCATTAAATAAGGGTTAAGACAACTGGTTCTGATGCTTGTTTTCTTCTATCTGACTGTCCTGGCTATTACACCTCTTTTGGCCATTTTTCATTGATCTACAAAATGAGTGATAGAACTATATTTTCTTTAATTTCATTTACTGTTTCAAAAAATTATCTGCATCTAAAATTTTTACTGACAATGTCAAAGGAGAGGTACATAAGGTTGGAATTTGGATGCAAAAGGAATATGTCATTAAGTTCTTCAAAATGGACATGGAAATCAATGAACTTTTTTAACCTCGATAAGAATAAAGAGTTCGCCAAGAAAGAGAAAGATAGAGACAAATGAGAGAGAGAGAAATGACAGAGACCAAATTTAATTCTAAACCTTGTGACAAAATAATATAATGATAAATATTAACTGTGTCATAGAAATGAATAGTCAGGATTATGGCACTAACAAAGATGTAATATAATATAAAACTTGAAAAGTTAAAAACACTTGAAGCAGACAATTGAATAAGGAAGGGAATTTTATTGTTTCTCATATTGTACTCACTACCGTTTTCATTCTCTATTCTGGGTCTCCACAGGACTTCTCATAGTATGGACATAGGAAGAACTTTTGCCCAGCTAGCTTAAATGAAGAGTTTTTGTTTTCTCTATTGTCATGGATAGTTGTCCTCTGTAATTGTTGTTTTTTAAATTTATTTCCATTACTTTTTTCTTTCATCTCTCTTCAACATGGTAAACTAGTCAGACTCACAGCCAATTCTATAGCCTTATATTTTCTCAGGTCTATGATCTGAGAAACTTCAGGGAAGATTTTGGAAGGAGAGTGACAGCATATCTCTCAACAATGCAAGTTCAGGTCAACAAGGGCTGGTGCTAATTGCAATTCTAACCTGTTTCAGCTTCTTTATCCTCACTGTTTCAGAATGCAATAAAGAAACATGCAACATGTATCAGCATGCCATGAATTTTTATGGTTGAATAATATTCCATTATACAGCTATAGTATATTTAATTTCTCCATTTGTTTTTTGATGAACATCGGGTTGTTTCTACCTTTTGGCTATTATGAATAATGCTGCTATAAGCATACATGTAGAAATTTTCATGTGAACATGTTTTCATTGGTATTGGATATATACTTAGGAGTGAAATTGCTGGGTCATACAGTAACTGTTCAATGAAAACATTTTGCTAATTGGAAGAAGCCAGTCCCAGAAGATTACATATTAGTCAGAATGACTATTAATAAAAGTATTACACATGCTATATGATTTCACTTTTATAAAGGTACATAGGGAAATCTATAGAGACAGAACATGTATTGGTAGTTGCACATGGCTGAGAGTGCAGGGTAGGTATAAGGGGTTGATAGCTAAAGGGTCTAGGATTTCTTTCTGAGGCGATAAAAATATTCTAAAACTGATTGTGGTGATAGTTGCATATATTTATGATTCTACCAAAAATCATTGAACCACACATTTCAAATGAGACATCTTAATAAAACTGTTAAAATTATTGGGAAAACACATTCTCATCACTTAAAGCACATGGGAGCATTTTGTTTTATTTAGAATCATCTTTCCACACTTGGCCCTAGTTATTCATTTTGGTAAATCTTTCACTGATTCTTGAGGTCAGCATAAGTGAAGCTAGTCTGTGCTAAGAACAATGATAGATCCTTTCAGTTACACTAGATTTATTGGCTACATGGGTGTCCTCACATCAGTTTGCTATCTCTTTGGGAGGTAAAGTACTATCATATTAATAATTATTTCCCTAGGGCCAAACAGAGTCTGAAAACAGTACATAAAAATAAATATGTTATATGGGCTAATACTGTAAATCATTTTCCTCCTGGAGAGTTACAGAGTTTTAGTAAGGAAACATACAAGACAACTTAATTTAGAATTGCCAATTCTATTAAACACCAAATTAGACTTGTCATTTACAGTGTCACTTGGCTAGCACTTCCAGACACAGCCACTTAAACTTACCACCAAGGTACTTATTTGTAAGGACATGGATAAAGACAAATATTCACACCATCTTCTAAAATAGACACTGACATCTAAGAGCTAAGAATCTCTGATCATTAAAACAAAGGGCTGTTTAAAAAATATATATACAAACACACAAATACACAAACACGTATCCTGGTCATGAATTACCTTTTGAAGTAGAACAATCCTATTTATATGAAAGAAGTTGGGGAGACAATAGACATTCCTTGTCTTGATTTATAATTCTATACAAAGATACAAGGATTTTGTCACACAGGAAATGGACAGCCATCTCTACGTGAGCAGTTATCTCTTCATGTAGGCTGTGTTTGATGTGTAAAATGACCACTGCATACCTCATATGAAAATATCCATAAAGATTTAGCAATTCCAAGGAAATATTCAGTGGTGGCAAGTACTTGCATCTGCTACCCAAATACAATAGAGCCACTGTGTATACAGTCTTTCAGACATGGTATTATATCAAATGAACTACAGGCTGATGCTCAAATTTTGAAATATATATGTTTGTGTGTCTCTATATATGAAGAGGCAGCAAACAGTAAATTACATTGCAAGATTTCATAATAACCGTCTTTACCTTATTTTCTCGAAAGGCCTTCTAGCAAATATAAAATAGTATTTTTTCTTTATCTTACAACATCTTTTGTATTATTTCCAACTTTTGATTTCAGGAGTACATGTGCAGGTTATGAAACTTAGTTACATAAACTTGTACCATGATGCTTTGCTGCACAGAACATCCTATCACCTAGGTATTAAGCCCAGCATTCGTTAGCTATATTTCCTGATGCTCTCCCTCCTCCCACCACCCAACCTCCAACAGGACCAGTGTGTGTTTTTCTCCCCCATGTGTCCACATGTTCTCATCATTCAGCTCCCACTTATAAGTGAGAATATGTGATGTTTGGTTTTCTGTTCCTGCATTAGTTTGCTGAGGATAATGGCTTCTGGATCCATTCATGTCCCTGCAAAAGACATAATCTCATTCCTTTTTATGTGGCTGCATAGTATTCTATGGTGTATATGTACCATATTTTCTTTATCCATTCTATCATTGTTGGGCATTTGGAATGATTCTGTGTCTTTGTTATTGGGAACAATGCTGTGATGAACACATACGTGCATCTATCTATCTAACAGAATGATTTATATTACTTTGGGTATATACCCATCAATGGGAATGGTGGGTCAAATGGTATTTCTGCCTCTAGGTCTTTGAGGAATTGCTACACTGTCTTCTACAATGGTTAAACTAACATTCCAAGCAACAGTGTGAAAACCTTCCTTTTTCTTCACAACCTCGCCAACGTCTGTTGTTTTTTGACTTCTTAATGATAACCATTCTGAGTGGTGTGAGATGGTATCTCATTGTGGTTTTAACCGGCATTTCTCTAATGATCAGTGATGCTGAACTTTTTAAAATATGCTTTTTGGCCATATGTACATCTTATTTTGAGATGCATCTGTTCATGTCCTTTGCCCACTTTTTAGTGGGGTCGAATTTTTCTTGTAAATCTCTTTAGGTTCCTTGTAGATATTTGATATTGGACCTTTGTCAGATGGATAGATTGCAAAATTTTCTTCCATTCTGTAGGTTGTCTGTTCATGCTGATGATAGTTTCTTTTGCTGTGCAGAAACTCTAGTTGTGTCCCATTTGCCAATTTTTGCTTTTGTTGCAATTGTCATTGGTGTCTTTTTCATGAAATCTTTGCCCATGGCTATGTCCTCAATGGTATTACCTGGGTTTCTTCTAGGGTTTTCATCATTTTTGGTTTTAAATTTAAGTATTTAATCCATCTTGAGTTGATTTTTGCATATGGTGTAAGGAAGGAGTCCAGTTTCAATTTTTTGCATATGGCTAGCCCATTCTTCCAGCACCACTTATTACATAGAGAATCCTTTCCCGTTTTTGTCAGGTTTATTGAAGATCAGATGGTTGTGGGTGGGCAGTCTTATTTCTGAGTTCTCTATTTTGTTCCATTGATCTATGTATCTGTTCTTGTACTAGTACCATGCTGTTTTGGTTACTGTAGCCTTGTAGTATAGTTTGAAATTGGGTAGGGTAATGTGTCCAGCTTTGTTATTTTAGCTTTGGATTATCTTGGCTATTTGGGCTATTTTTTAGTTTCATATAAACTTTAAAATAGATTCTTTCTAATTGAGTAAAGAATGTCAATGGTGGTTTAATGCAAATAGCATCGAATCTATAAATTGCTTTGTCTTTATGGCCATTTTAACAATATTGATTCTTCATATCAGTGAGCATGAAATGTTTTTTCATTTTGTTGTGTCATCTCTGATTTATTTGAGCAGTGGTTTGTCATTCTCCTTGAAGGGATCCTTCACTTCCCTTGTTAGCTGTATTTGTAAGTATTTTATTCTTTCTGAGGCAATGGTGAATGGGAGTTCATTCATGATTTGGCTCTCAGCTTGCCTGTTGTTGCTGTATAAGAATGCTAGCAATTTTTGCACATTGATTTTGTATCCTGACACAGCTGAAGTTGTTTATCAGCTTAAGAAGGTTTTGGGCTGAGATGATGGGGTTATCTAGATAAAGGATCATCTCATCTGCAATCAGAGACAGTTTAACTTCCTTTCTTCCTATTTGAGTACTCTTTTTTTCTCTTGCCTGATTTCCCTGTCCAAAATTTCCGATACTATAATAAATAGGAGTGGTGAGAGAGGGCATCATTGTCTTGTACCAGTTTTCAAGAGGAATGCTTCCAGCTTTTACCCATTCAGTATTATATTGGCTGTGGGTTTGTCATATGTGGCTTTTGTTATTTTCAGGTATATTCCTTCAATACCTAGTTTATTGACAGTTTTTAATATGAAGGGATGTTGAATTTCATCAAAGGCCTTTTCTGTGTCTATTCAGATAATCAACAGGTTGGTCATTCATTTTCTTCATGTGATGAATCACAATTATTGATTTACATATGTTGAACCAACCTTGCTTCCCAGAGATGAAGCCTAATTGATCATGGTGAATACATTTTTTATGTGCTACTGGACTCAGTTTGCCAGTATTTTACTGAGAATTCCTGCATCGATGTTCATTGGGAATATTGGCCTCAAGTTTTTTGTTGTTGTATCACCTGCAGGTTTCGGTATCACGATAATTCTGGACTCATAGAATGAGTTAGGCAGGAGTCCCTCCTTTTCAATGTTTTGGAATAGTTTCCCTAGAAATGGTACTAGCTCTTCTTTGTTCCTCTGGTAGAATTAAGCTGTGAATCTTCTAGTTCTGGGCTTTTCTTGGTTGTTAGGCTATTTATTACTGCCTCAATTTCAGAACTCAGTATTAGTCTCTATTCAGGAATTCAATTCCTTCCTGATTCAGCCTTATCAGGCTGTATGTGTGTATGTGTTATCAGGGTGTATGTGTCCAGGACTTATTCATTTCTTGTAGATTTTCTAGTTTTTGTGCATAGGGGTGTTTATAGTATTCTCTAATGGTTGTTCGTATTTCTGTGGGGTCAGTGGTGATATCCCCATTATCTTTTATGATTCTGTTTATTTGAATCTTCTCTTTTCTTCTTTATTAGTTTAGCTAGTGGGTCTATCTATTAATTTCTTCAAAAAAAAAAAAAAAACAGTTCCTGGATTTGTTGATATTTTGAAGGATTTTTCATGTCTCTCTCTCCTTCAGTTCAGCTCTGATCTTGGTTATTTCTTGTCTTCTCCTAGCTTTGGGGTTTGTTTGCACTTGGTTCTCCAGTCATTTTAGTGTTATTGTCAGGTTGTTAACTTGAGATATTTCTAGCTTTTTGATGTGGGCATTTAGTGCTATAAATTTCCCTCTTAATACTGCTTTCACTGCATCACAGAGATTCTAGTACATTGTTTCTTTGTTCTTATAAGTTCCAAATAACTTCTTTATTTCTGCCTTAACTTCATTATTTACCTAAGAGTCATTCAGGAGAAGGTTGTTTAATATCCATGTAGTCGTGTGTTTTGAGTGAATTCTTAATCTTTAGTTGTAATTTGATTGCTCTGTTGTCTGAGACACTTATGATTTCAGTTCTTTTGCATTTGCTGAGGAGTGTTTTACTTCTGATTATCAATTTTAGAGTAAGTGCCATGTTGTGATAAGAAGAATGTATATTCTGTTGGTTTTTGGTAGAGAGTTCTGTAGATATCTATCAGGTCCACTTGATCCATAACTGAGTTGGGGTCCTGAATATCTTTATGTCTTGATGATCTATGTAATATTGTCAGCAGGGTGTTGAAGTCTCCCACTATTATTATGTGGGGCTCTAAGTCTCTTTGAAGGTTTTTAAGAACTTGCTTTATGAATCTGGATAATCCTGTATTGGCTGCATATATATTTAGGATAATTAACTCTTCTTGTTGAGTTGAACACTTTACCATTACGTAATGTCCCTTCTTTGTCTTTTTTTTTTTCATCTTTGTTGGCTTATAGTCTTTTTATGTCAGAAACTAGAATTGCAAACTCTGCTTTTTCTATTTTCTATTTGCTTGGTGAATTTTCCTCCATCCCTTTCTTTTGAACCTATGTGTGTCTTTACATGTAAGATGGGTCTCTTGAAGACCACATACTGGTGGATCTTGGTTCTTCATCAAGCTTGCCACTGTCTTTTAATTGGGGCATGTAGCTTATTTATATTTAAGATTAGTATTGCTATTGTGAATTTGATCCTAATCCTCATCATGCTAGTTGCTTATGATGCAGGGTTGTTTATGTGGTTGCTTCATAGTGTCACTGGTCTGTGTATTTCAGTGTGCGTTTGTAGTGGCTGGCAATGGTTTTTCTTTTCTATATTAAGTGCCTCCTTCAGGAATTCTTGCAAGGCAGGCCTAGTGGTAATGCATTCCCTCAGCATTTGCTTGTTGGAAAAGCATCTTGTATCTCCTTTGCATATGAAGCTTAGTTTTGCTGGATATGAAATTCTAGGTTAGAAATTCTTTCCTAAAGAATGGTGAATATTGGTCCCCAGTATCTCCTGGCTTGTAGGGTTTCTGCTGAGATGTCTGCTGTTAATCCGATGGGCTTCCCTTTGTAGGTGACCTGACCTTTCTCTCTGGCTACCGTTAACATGTTTGCTTGCATTTTGAACTTAGAGAATCTGATGATTATGTGTCTTGAGGGTAATCTTCTCATGAAATATCTTACTGGAGTTTCTGCATTTCCTGTATTTAAATGTTGGCCTGTCTTGTCAGGTTAGGGAAGTTCTCCTGGATGATATTCTGAAGTATGTTTTCCAATTTGGCTCCATTCTCCCCATCTCTTTTAGGTACCCTAATCAGTCATAGATTCAGTCTCTTTACATAATCCCATATTTCTCAAGGTTTTGTTCATTTCTTATTATTCTTTTTTTCTCTATTCTTGTCTGCTTGTCTTATTTCAGAAAGATAGTCTTCAAGGTCTGAGATTCCTTTTTCCACTTGTTTTATTCTGCTGTTAATATTTGTGATTGCACTGTGAAGCTCTTGTAGTGTGTTTTACAGCTCTAACAAGTCAGTTACGCTCCTCTCTAAACTAGCTATTTTGGCTGTCAGCTCCTGTATTGTTTTATCATTATTCTTAGCTTCTTTGTATTGGGTTATAATATGCTTCTTTAGCTCAGTGAAGTGAAGTTTATTATTATCCCACCTTCTGAAGCCTACTTCTACCATTTCTGCTATCTCAGCCTCAGCCCAGTTCTGAGCCCTTGCTGGAGATGTGTTGCAGTCATTTGAAGGAAAAGCAGCACTCTGGCTTTTTGAGTTTTCAACATTTTTGCATTGATTCTTTTTCATCTTTGTGGGCTTATCCACCTTTGATCTTTGTCGTTGCTGACCTTTGATTGGGGTTTTTGTGAGGCTTGTTGTTGTTGTTTTCTGGTTTGTTTTGTTTTTTTTTTTTGCTAACAGTCTGATCATTCTTCCATAGGGCTGCTGCAGTTTACTGGAGGTCCACTCCAGACCCTACTTACCTAGGTTTTTCCTATACCTGGAGGTATCACCAGTGAAGTCTTCAAAACAGCAAAGATGGCAGCTTGCTCCTTCCTCTGGAAGCTTCATCCCAGGTGGATACTGACATTTTGTTGGCCCCAACACACCTGTAGTGTGTGGCTGGAGACCACTGTTGGGAGGTCTCACCCAGTCAAGAGGAATAAAATCAGGGACCTGCTTAAAGAAGCAGTCTGGATGCTTTCTGGTAGAGCAGCTGTGCTGTCTTGGAGAACCCTTCAGCCTCCAATTGGTTTGGGCTCTCCAAGGCCCACAGGCTGGACCAGCTAAGAAACCCAAACAGCCAAGGTGGTGGCCTGCCCTGCTCCTCAGGCACTGTGTCCTAGGGAGAAATTGGAGCCCTGTCAGCACTGTAGAACATCAGTGGGGGTGGTCAGAGACCCCAGCTGGAAGGACCCAGCTGGGAGGATCTGCCTCACAAGAACTGGATCAGAGTCCCGCTTAAAGTAGCAGTCTGGACATAACTTGACAAAATGTCTGTGTTGTGGTGGGAAACTGTCTCTGGCCCTGTTGTCTTGGACTGTCCAAAGCTCACAGGCTGGAAAGGCTCAGTCATCTAATGAACCCAGGTGATAGCCTTCCCAACCCCAGGCACTTCATCCTAGGGAGAGATCAGAGCTCTGTCCATAATAGGTGAGGGCAGGCATGGTTGGAGGACCTGGCTGAGAGGTCCTGCCCAGTGAGGAGGAATTGATTGGGGTGCTGCTTAAAGAAGCAGTCTGGCCACCATCTGGCAAAGCTGCTGTGCTGTGCTGTGCTGCTGAGGGAGACCTTTCCTTGTCCAGATTATTTGGACTCTCCAAAACCCTCAGGCTGAAATGGATGAGTCGACCAAATAGCAGAGATGGCACCCACCCCTCCCTTGGGGGCTCCAGCCAGTCTCAGGCAGGCTCCACCCTGTTGCTGGTGGCAGGCTGGAATTCCAAGCCAGTGGATCTTATCTTGTGAGGGGCTGTGGAAATGGGGCCCGCAGACCAACACTGCTCTGTTCCCTGGATTCTGCCCCCTTCCTAGGGGTATGTGCAGACTTTCCACCTTGCCTGAATTGCAGATACATTTTGTTGGGGATCCTGGAATATGTAAAGCTGACTGAGTCTCTGCATGCCTAAGCAGCTGCTCTGCCAAGACTCCACACAGCTCTGTGTGTCAGCCCCAAGGCTCTGGTGGCAGGGGCTCACAAGGGGATCTCCTGATCCATGGGTTGCAAAGATCCATGATATCCTGGGATTGCTGAATCACTTACCACTTCCCTTGGCTGCACATGGGGGTTCCTTTGGCTCTGTGTTTCTCCTGGATGGGTCATTGCCCCACCCTGCTTTTCTACATTCTCCACAGGGCAACTTGTTTCTTTATTTACTCCCATTGCAAGAACCTGGGTATTTCAGTTGAAGGTGCTGTATTCATTCGGCCCTTTCGTTCCTCTCCAAGAGTGTGGCAGACCGCAGCTGCTTCTGATTGGACATCTTGATCTCACCCCTCCCCTACAACATCTTTATGAAATTTGTTTCCTTCCTATGAAGACATGAAGAATTGTAAGAATCCAAACAGATAAAATAAGTTACCTGTAAATAAATAAAAATGAGGCTGGCCTCATACTTCCCTGTAGAATCAAATGTCTGAAGTCAGTGAATACTGCTCTTTAGATTTTGATGGAGAAAGCTTCTGACCTAAGAGTTTCCGTCCAAATAAATTATTGTTTGTATCATCTAGGTTTTAGATTCTATCACATCTTACCCTTTTTTTTTTTTTTTTTTTTAAATGTTGGTTGGAAATTTCTTCAGGAATTGGGTGATATTTGCTCATACTTAAACTTGAATCACTATAAAGTTCATTGGTAAATGTGGACACCTGGAAGAGTCTTGTAGCCTGTAATCTACAAGCTTAATCATGGAGAGGTCTGAAGAAGTGATTTCACTGGGAACCCCCACTAGTAATTTGTATAGTTACTTGTTTTCTAGAGCTGGTCAGACTTCTCAGACAAAAAAACTTCCAATATCTTCCCTAACAGGAAAATAAATAAATAAATAAATAAATAAATAAAATAACAGCTTCCAGAAATCTAGGAACTAAGTTGGGGATGAGGATTGAGGTTTGGCAGTTCAACTGTCAATGGAATGTTTTCTAGTTCCTCCGTTTTCAAAGCTTTC
Source organism: Macaca mulatta (assembly GCF_049350105.2). Classification (NCBI taxonomy): domain Eukaryota; kingdom Metazoa; phylum Chordata; class Mammalia; order Primates; family Cercopithecidae; genus Macaca; species Macaca mulatta. The sequence continues at coordinate 89,657,785 of NC_133419.1, forward strand.
CACTGTGTCTTATGTCTTTGAATGTAGAAACTGCAGAGTTCCTCCTTAGAGAGTATGTCTGTGCTTCTGACAACAATGTATTGCAGTGGAGATAGCCACTACCTCTGCAGAAACTGGGATGTTTGATTCGGCAGCAAACTGCATCTTAAAAAGACTTCAAAATAAGCACGTTGTTTTTGGTTTTCCCTCCACACCCATTCCAGAGGTACACTGTTCAATTCCTGCGCCTTTCAGAATTTCTGCGTTGCACATTGCGTAGCTTTGTTGCTGTCCACTCTTCCAGTGTAGGGTTCAGCTTGATCAGGACTGCTACCATTACTATTCACTCTATGCATCCCACCGTCCCAGACGGGTACAATCTCCTCTTCTTTTAGGCATGTCCTTGTGAGTTTATTCACTTACGAATCACCTTTATCATGTGTTTTTGCTTAACCTTAGCAGAAAGTAACATTAAATGTGGTTTAACCAAAATCTATTAATGAATTTTCCAATTTTATATCATAACTAGAAGAGTGACAGATGAATCTTAGTTGGTCATGTGGGTTTTTTTAATTTCTTTGCTTGTTTTGCTAATTTTCTTTGCTAGTTTGCCAATTTTATTGAGATTTCTGCATCATGTCCATTAGTGATAGTCCCCTGTGGTCTTTTATCTTGTTGTCTTGATTTGGTTTTGCAATAAAGTAAACTGGATTCACATAAGTAGTTACAGAGATGTCTTCCACTTTTATTGTCCATAACAGATTAATATAGAGGATATGTGTTCCTAGGTATTTTGACAAAACACAATTGTAAAACCATCAGGAAATGTTACTTTTTCAAATAGATATTTTAATACTGATTAAATTTCTTTAGTAATTTTGGTTTATTTAGATTTTCTATTTCTTGTAAGTCCACATTGTGAATATTTTCCCTTAAATATGTACATTTTATCTCAGATTTACAATTTCATTCATAGAAATTTGGGTAGAATTATTATGATTTTATTTGATGATCACTGCATCTATAGTTATAATGCTTTTGTAAGTTAATTTGTGCTTTCTCTTGGTTTTCTTCATTAAATTTCTCAGAAACCTATCAGTTCTCAAAAATATATTCCCTTTAACATATTTTAAAAATTACTAATCTTACATTTATTTTTTCTTTTGTTCTGTTTTTCTTTTTTCTCTAACATTTTGTATTTAACATTTAAAAAAATAAATTTTACAGTTTTACCTGTCTTGTAATATATGTTATTTGAGCTATGAGTTCCTATCAAAAAGCCATTTTTTTCATATTCCAAGTTCTGATATATAAAATTTATATTTTTCAATTATAAATATATGGTGAGATACATTTTTACTTCTTCTATAATTTATACATTTATAAATATGCAGTTTGTGGTTTGTGGCTTTTTGTAGTTAATTTATACTTTTATTACGATATGACTAGAAAACACATCTGCATAATTTTGCTTATTCAGTTTTTTTAATATTTAATTTTTGGCTAGGTTGATGGCTGTTTATTAAAATGTTCCATATTTTACTAAACAAAGTTTGATGTATCACTTTCTGAGAGATTCATTAAAATTTTGTGCTACAGTTAAGGATACTTCTATATCAGTGTTCAATTTTGTGGCTTTGTTGATAGGAGCAAAAATATTTAGGGAATTGCATATTTCTGGTGCAAAATTATAAAACATTTAGAATTAAACAACAGAAACACTACAATTAAAATTTTGTATAAAAATAAAATATTACTGAATCTTAATAGCCTTTAATTTGTATGGTAGAGAATTATTGCCTTTCTTGTCAAGTAGTGATTTTATCTTTAATAAATATTTTTGGCTTAAAGACTATTTTATGTGATAATAATAAAGTTATAACCACTTTAGCCTCGCTAATAATTTCCTGGTTTTCTTTTTCTATCCCTATACTTTTAACCTTTTGGTATATTCACACTTGTATTCTAGATTGGGGCAATAAATAGGTATATGCAAATTTAAAAAATGTTTAGCTATCTGGTAAATGAATTGGTTCTTCTATCTGTAATAACGGCTTTTTTAATCCTTAACAATTTTAGTTTAAAGTCATTTTCTGTGTTACGTATAATATTCTAATTTCACATCATTTTTAAACAACTGAAATTATTTGTCATCACTCTTGTTTTTATGGTCAAGGTATTTCCTAGATTTTTATCTGGTTATTTTTAAAATTTATATAAGAAAATTTAATATAAATATGTAATTTTCTATTAGGTTTCCATGGACATGAACATTAAATTAAAAATAGGAAAAAGCAGATGAATTCTGGAAACTACAAAGAGAAGCATTCCAATTCTTTCAAGGAATTTTTAATAGATAAACCATAGAATTGAAGAAGGCCTAGTGGATACACCCACCATTTTCCTGCTGGTGAAACTAAAAATTGCTTTTTAAACAGTTTTTTGAGATATTACTGATATAAAATAAAAACTGTACCTGTTTAATGTATATAATTTTAAGATGATAGATACTCATACACACTCAGGATACCATCACCACAATCAAGGTAAAAAAAAAAAATCTATCACTTTCAGAAGTTTCTTGATGTCCCTTTGTGTTTATGCCTGTGTTTGTTTTGTTATTATGGTGGAAATTCTTAATCTAAGATCTGCTCTCTTAATATATGTTTAACTGTATAATACTGTATTATTAACTGTAGGCACTATATTGTATATGAGATCTTTAAAATTGTTTTATATTGCATAACTGAAACATTGAGAATGTAGAAAGATACTGCCATTATGAAAAACAGTATGGAGGTTCCTCAAAAAGTTAAAATAGAACTACCATACAATCTAGCAATCCTACTACTAATAATCATATATATACAAAAGAAATGAAATTAGTATCTTAAAGACATACATGTACTCCCATGTTTATTGCAGCACTATCCATAATAGCCAAGATATAAAATCAGCCACTGTGTCCATTGGCATATACGGATAAAGAAAATGTGGTATATAAACACAGTGGCATACCACTGAGTCTTAAAAATGAAACAAATCTTGCCAATTGCAACAACATGGATGAACTTGAAGAACATTATGCTAAATGAAATAAACCAGTTGCTGAAAGAAAAATGTTGTATGATTCCACTTATAAGGTACCTAAAATATTCAGACCCTCACAGAAGCAGAAATTAGAGTGATTCGTTGCTAGGAGATGAGGGAAGGGGAAACAGGTTGTTTTCAACTAGTTATTTTTGCTCACTGTTGTTTCTGAGTTTTTTCCTCCACAATCATGTACATGGTTTAGTCATTCTGTCATTAAAAAGCTATGAATGGTAAATACTCGCAGCCTTTCCCATCAAATACCTTTATTTAACTCCATTCTTAAATCATAATACATTAAACTGAAATTCTCTGTTTGATATCTCTGTTTTGATGCTATGTTTTCTTAGTACATTGGATATATTCCTTTATTATATGTTTAATTGTCTAATTTGGGGGTGGGGAGGAATAATCTGTTTTTTTCTGTGAGGTTTCTAAGACTTGTGTTTAATTTAGGTTTAATATATTACTGTAATATTTAATTGTAATATACTATAGTAATATAATATTACTATAATATTTTAACAGTATATATATCCTGCTAAATTATATATATACTAAATTAAGTATATATATAAATATAAATATATATATAAATATATATACACACTAAATTTAGCAGGATATATATACTGCTAAATTATTATAGTAAAACCATATGTATACATATATAATATATATATATATCAACCTCCGCCTCCTGGGTTCAAGCAATTCTCCTGCCTCAACTTCCCGAGTAGCTGGGACTACAGGCACGTGCCACCACACTCAGTTAATCTTTGTATTTTTACTAGAGGTGGAGTTTCACCATGTTGGCCAGGATGATCTCGATCTCTTGACCTCGTGATCCACCCGCCTCAGTCTACCAAAGTGCTGGGATTACAGGCGTGAGCCACCATGCCCAGTCAGTATATTTTATTTATTCTGCTTGCAACTCTATGTGCTTCTGAAATTGTGAGCTCAGGTTCTATGACTCTATAAATAAAGTTTCCATCATTTGCAGCTGTAACTTTCCTGTTCTGGTGGGTGTTTTTCCCATCTAGCTCTTTCCGGAAGGGCAGCCTTTTTACATTGCCAAGTTTATAGAAGGTTTTCTATTTCAGCTCTCCTTTTCTCACATGCCTAGGACCAAATCTCCTACATGGGCATTAAAGCCTCATACCCCAACATTAAGAGTCTATATCTGGATTATTAACCTCATATGAACTAAGTTTGTCAGATTGAAAGATTAATACAATGGCTTTTAATCCATTTCCAGAACCAAGAACTTTTTTCTTTCTTATTTTCAATAATTAATGTACACATAAATATTTTTCCAGAAGCTAAATTTATTTTAAATGGTAAGAGTCTGGATCAATTTTCTGTCCAGATCATGTTTCTGTAAATACATACTATGTTTATAATCTAGAACAAGAAAGAATCACATGAATTCCGAGGAGTTTGATAACCATAAGCTTATAACTGATATCTTCTCTTACGCATTCTTAATGTAGCTACTAAAAGAAGATTGTATAACTTTTAAAAAGGAAATAAGTCTACTAGCCAGTTCTTGGATGGAAAAATTCAAAACCATTAAATAATAGCTTTGACAAGTTAGCCTAACTTTGAGGTAGGTCCTAGGCTGTCAAATCAAAGAAAAGCCTCCCTTTGTGTCATTCTGAAATAGCCCTGATTTCCTTAGTTCACCCTATGTACACTTTAGCCTGTTTTAAAGCTTTGTATTTAATCGTTAACACCTCAACAAAGTGAAACTGAGTCATACAGTTAGCATAAAAGTATATCTGAAAGCTGTCAGTGCTTCATATATTCCTATTTTATAATAAACTATCATCTCCTGACAGAGTAAAAGATGGGAAGCAGGTTGGTTTTATAGCTATTGGAAGGAATTGAAGTTGTATATAACATGATGTAGGTAAGAGTTCCTGCTTCTCTGGATAGACGGACAGTGAATGTAGATGTATTTTTCCCGTTTCTCTTTCCCCAGAACTCCATCATAAAATAAATGAGATGTGAGGGCATTTGCCTGCTCTCCGGCTTCTTCTACACTGACACAAGGCAAAAAGTTCACACTGCATCAGAGTGGCTTTCTTATAACATGAAACAAGTTTTCTCTGTTTCTCAGTGCCATTGATCACATTATATAAATATATCTTCCTGTACAGTAGCAATTTTCATCTGATGATATAATAGACTTTACAAATGTGAGATCCTTAGGGGATTAAGGGATCAAAACGAATTGAGAATTCTAGGCCTGGGAATTTAGTTACAACTATGAAATTCTCAAAGGATCAAGAAGTTTCTTAATCCCTTACCCTGTTTTCCTAGTATATAAAATAAAAATATTATAACATAGAATCTTAGTAGCACAAATATAGATTACTAATTATTAATAAATTGATACAATTGGTGATGGAAAAAGTTCATAATTCAAAATTCTGTATATTCTTTTATACTCACTACCTTTTTTTAGAATTGCTACTATATGAAGAAAACTGGATATAGTTTGATTCCATATCTTTAAAATTTTTTAATTGTTTTAATATATAATAGATGTACATGTTTTCAGAGTACATGTGACATTTTGATAGATTCATATAATGTGTAATGATCATATCAGGTAAATTGGGATATATATCATCCCAAACATTTATATTTATGCTAGGAACTTTCAAATTTTTGTCTTCTAGCTGTTTTGAAATATAGAATAGTTATTAACTCTATTCACCCTGCTGAACTATGGAACACTAGATTTTATTTCTTCTATTTGTTTTTAATCCATTAATCAATCTCTCTTGTTTGAAGATGACAGGATGTTAGATTTAGAAAAACCTAAGGACTCCACTAAAAAACTGTTAGATCTTATAAAAGAATTCACTAAGGTGACTATATACCAAATCAACATACAAAAACAGTATCATTTATGTATGTAAACAGTGAACATCTGAAAAAGAATCAAGATATCAACTTCATTTACAATAGCTACAAAAATATAAAATATTTAGAAACAAATTTAACCTATGAAGTTAAAAGAACTCTGCAAAAAAACTATAAAACACCAATGAAAGAAATTGAAGAGAACACAAAAAACTGGAAAGATATTCCATGCCATGGATTATAATAATATTCCAGTTGTTAAAATGTCAATACTACCAATCTCATCAAAATACCAATGACATTCTTCAAAGAAATAGAGTACCATATCTGTTTGTTTTCCCTGTCCTTCCTAAGTAATGGCATGTCCTCCAGAAAGATGTATAAAATATGAAGTGAAGTGTATGTATAGACTATTTGGGGGATCTGGGATGCAGAAGCTTTCTTTTATGAAGACATTATCTAATTCTAACAGTAATGCTATGAGGTGATTTTACTGTCCCTATTTTACTTAAAGAGAAAATGAGGAACGAATGAAGTTAATGGTTTATATAAGACAAAACTTTAGTTTTTTATGATGATCTATTTTGTTTCAAGGGCCATTTTTTTCTGTGTTTGTTTGCTTGATATTTCTATGTATCATGATTGTCCATAGATAAAAGGCTATATTTTTGGCCATTGGATAAAAGAGGCATGTTTGACAAAAGCAGTAGAGTTTATATGTAAATGATATGGGGACCACACTATAACAAATGTACTATTACAGAATTTCTATAAGTCTTCATAATATCTTTGTAGCCTTTGCATTATTGACTTTTTTACATATGCAGGATTTGTGAAGCTGTGAGCCACATCAATGACACAAAATTATTATATTGTATGCAGCAGTAAGAGTTTTAAATTTTATAACAATAAAACTTCTGTAAATTGTTGGCATAGGCCTCAAAAGTGATAAATTGAGGGCCGATGGTGAAAAAGATGGGTTTCAGTAATAAGCAAGCACATTATGTCTTTGTTGTGATAATCTATCTCCCTTATTTTCACCCAAAATAATACTATTCATTTGCTGCTATGAACCTTAATACCTATACACTGTGAGATATAAACCATGTAATCTTTAACTCACCTAAATGTCCCTCAATTATGTTAATTTTTCACAATGCTACTATAGAGGTCATATTTTCTTGTTACTTCTGCCCTCTCTGTTTCAAACACAATCAACTACTTGAAGTCCTAAATGCATTTTGTCATCTCTATATTTGGCTGCCCCCTTTACCTGGGCAACACTTTCTGTCCCTTTTTTCCTCTCTATTTTCTTATACCAATCTTCTTTCAAGCTCAGTTCAGACATCATCTCCCCCTAGGAAGTCTTTCATGGCGATCTTGCTTCCCTTGGCCCATTTGCAGATAATATGGGCTACATGTTTTTCTTGTGGTCCCATCATTTCCTGCACATAAATCTCAATACATAGACCTGGAGATGTAGCTACACTGGTGAGTTCGAACCCTGAATCCATCAGTTCCTAGTCGCATGACCTCGAGTAAGTCGTTTAAGCTTTCTGAACCTCATTTTCTTCATTTGCAAAATTAAAACAACTATTTCATACAAGGTAGTTGCAAAGATGAATAACATGATATGAAAAGCATAGAGTAAGCATTTGTGTTAGATATTATTCCTCTGGCCCCCTGGACCTATTCTTCTCCCGTCTCTACCTTGTTCTGGGCCCCATGAGGCTGACTTGTAAGAACTGCATCAATGGGCTTATTGCTCCTCTGACTTGAGTGTGGCTTCATCCCCAGAGGTGCATGACTAGATCAGAGGGCAGAAGAAAGTGACTTCTGAGGTCAGGATATTTAGTTCTCAATTCTCTCTCTGCCACGTAGCCAGTGGTTGTCTGCATCCTTCTGTAAGCCACAGTTCCTGCCAGCTGGCTCAGTCGACACAGTGATCTTCTCTGTGTTCCAGTTCTTCATTGCCCTTGCCCTCATGCCCAGGGTACTGCATGATCACTTGTTTGATTCTTTAAACCCTACTCCCAAAATTGTAAATAGTCTCTTTGTTAAGCCCTTCTGAAAAAAACAGCTTCAGTGTGTCAGCTGTTTCCTGCCAGGGCCCTAACTGATACCACATTCCATATTATGAACAATATGCACTTAATAAACTGTGCTGAAATTGTCTCTTGATTTCTCTGACTTCCTTACCAGGTTGTGAACCACTCCAGGACAAGGACCATGGCTTATTTGTCACTGTTATCGTCTGTTGTCATGCACATTGCTTGGCACAAAAATTAACATTAAATAAATGTTTGATTAAATGAAGGAAGGGAAGTAATACATATTGTTGTGACGCCTTAAAAATAGTCACTGCCTCATATTTTATCTGAACTCTGGATGTGGTACTTCATACTGGGTGTCTAAATAAATGTTTTCTAGAATGGATGTAAATTTGTTCAGAAATAAGAGTGTGAGCTGATGAAAAGGAATGTTTCAGGGCAAATTAATCCTGTGAGCAATCAACAGGCTGTCAGGTTAAGTGCCATATAAAATAAGCTTAGGAGGATAGACAGGGCAGGCTGAACTTTAAGGGAGGCACACAAGTTGACATCAGGTATGTTAAAAGACAAATTTAAGGCAAATTATACTTAAGAGTTTTATTGAGCAAAGAATGAATAGTGAATCAGGTAGCCTCCTGAGCCAGAGGAGGCTCAGAAACTCCAGTGCAGCCACAGAAAATGGAAAGTGAAGTACGGGAAATGGAAGTGAGATACAGGCACAGCTCAGTTGGTTACAGCTTGGCATTTGCCTTATTTCAACACGGTTTGAAGAGTTGTCCACCTTTGATTGGCCAAAACATGGTGTTTAGCATAAGAGTAGATTACAGTCTGCTTACACATCCAGTTAGGTTTCAGTTTATCTGTAGAGAGAAACCTTTAGGCTGAACTTAAAATATGTAAGGAGGCAGTTTTAGGCTAAACTTAATTTAACAGGTAAATATCTCTATAAATCCAAACTTAGTTTGGCAATTTATGTATTTGGAGAAAAGTGAGTGAGAAATAAGCATGATATTGATTATTTAGGTAAATATGCTTTTCGACCACTGACTTGCATAACAATATCTGATGCATCTATTTGAAAAGATATCACTTGAAGCTTAATCACTGAGATTATTTTCTTTCCATCGTAGGAGGTACGTTAATTTTGCCAATTTGGTAGGAATTTTAAATTCTGAAAGTTGAAACTACTTTATCCCAAATCTGAGTCCCTATCACAATTCACAATTTCTGATTGGCTATTCAAAACCTGTTGTCCTTTGTCTATGCCTAAGCAACTCCTAGTGTGCCTGAATGTCTAATGATGTCTATGATACAGATATTGTAATGCTCAGAATTAGACCTCTGGGGTAAAGAATAATCTAAACAAGCAAGGCCTGCTCCCCTTGAAGACCCACCTGTCACATGAAGGTCCTCTGGGGAAAAGGAAGGAGGTCAGAGAATGACATTCCCAGGTTTTATGGCTTGCTTTGGGAAGAGGAGTTCTGGTTTCTATGACCCACTTCAAGGGAGAAAAGAGGCCAGGGGAAGGGCAGAGAGACCTTCTTGTTTCCGTGGCACTCCCAATCTCCTTCAGCTGAAAATACTCAGCACACCAGGAAGTCATCCTTTGGGGGTATCATGTTCTGTGCTCTCAGATAAAATTATTTACTGACAGTTGGTGTCATTATTTATGTTCAATAAATATTGAAAGCCATGTGCTTTCTGCTAGAGGATCTGCACAGTTCGTTGACATTAAAACGAGTGGGCTTTTTAAACTTGTGAAGGTTGCACACTTTAGTTCTACATGTTGGTTCATCAGCTAGTTCTGTTCTGAATTCATCCGAGGTTGTGCTGGCTCTCAGCAGCCATTCTTCAACTCTACAGTTACATTTTCCTGCCAGCCCATTTTCTCCATAATGTGTCTTAGATTATTCTTGCTGTTCTTGTAAGCATATTTTGCTCTTTGGTAATGCTATTTAAATAATTTGAATAGAATTTAATTACAAGTGGTATATGCATTAAGTGATAGCAAAACTAGTTCTGCATGTAGTAGAATATATGGAATCAGGAAACTGGCTTCCCAGATATCAATACCCTCTACCATTAAAATAATTATAGACAGTTCAACTGAAGCAAAGAAAATATAATTCATTAAACATTGCAGTGACCACAACTTTCTTAACACTTCAACAAACTATGAGGATCAGTTTTGGGAGGGGCTTTAGTGCATGACCGAGGTTGTATGTCACTTAAAAATAACATTTTGAAACTGGAGCAGGGGTGGCTAAAGACCCATCTGTATTCTAGAAGCCTATCAAAAATGTAGCCAAGTACCTAAAGCTGACATTCAGAACAGATATGAGAATATAGAACATGAAAAGTATGAAGTCTAAAACTAGAAGCTGTATTAGAATAGTCAAATGCAACCAGCAAGTAAAACTAACATTAGCATGGAAGATAACACAATGAAATAGAATATCTGTGCGACATGGAAGTATGCAGAAAGATATGGCTCTGCAATGTACTAGTTGCTTAATCTTAAGCATAAACATCAGGTTATTTAGCTATAAAGGGATACAATATGCACCTCACACTCTTGTTTTGAAGATTTAATCAGAAAAAATGTATGCAAAATGCCTATCTCAAAGTAGACATTCAATAAATAATGTTGAATGAAAATGATAGTTGAATAAATCCTAGATAAACACTAGTCTCCTCCTTCTAGCTAGACTTCTACCAAGGTTCTGGTATAATGCGTCCCTAATTCTGTTTTGTGAGTCTCTTCTCATATTGGGCCTTCTCACCTTCTCTGCTCTATGCTGAATGGATGGATGGGTTCTGCCTTGCATGACACTTCATTCAAAATAAGGGCGAGTCTCATTCATACTTTTACCCTTCCTCCTCTAGCTCTGTTTTTCATGTGTCCGAAATGATACTATGTGATCTTAAAAGTGCATCCATTACTCTAAAATTTTAAAATGTATTAAATAAGTAATGAATTCATTAGTGCTCATTGTTTATATTTTTCTGCATGTTTGAAATATTTTAGAACATATATTTTATAAAATAAGGAAAACAAAAGAAGAGATTGAATTGTTAATTCATTCATCCATCCATTCTCCATCTACTAAAGATACATTTAACATGCAATGTTCTAGGCATTTGTTGTGAAACCACATTTTTACTCTTAAAGGATTCATGATATAGAAAGGGCATGAGAAACATCGGTAGATTATATGCATTGTGGTGAGTGCAATGACAAAGATGAATTGAGAGTAGAATGAGAATATGCAAGATAGTCCTCCAGCCTATCCTCAGAGAAGGGCTGTAGATCAGAAAATGCTTTCTTGAAGCTATGACACCTCAGATGTATCTTACAGTATGTATAGAAATTATGCAAGGGAATAAAAGAGAAAAACATTATTTGCTAAGAGAAATAACGTGCTAATTTCTGAATTCTATAGAAGTATGACATCTCAGTGTTATTGCAGAAGTTCGATATCCTAAAGAACAAGGTTTTAATTGGAGAAAAAAAGGCAATTGAGGTTGCTAACGAGAGAAGGAGAGGCCAATTTAAAACAATGATATTTAATTATATCCAATAAAATACTTATTCCCTAGCCCTCTAGACCAAAAATAGCCAGAAGTATTGAGAGCATTATAGTGATGAACACTAACAGCACCAAATTTATGGTCTTTAATGAAAATGGTGAACATTTATTAAGTGCTTAATATGTGTCAGACCTTATATTGAATATTTAATATCTATTAAATTATTTAAAACTCCAAATAGCCCCATGTGGTAGAGTTGAGCACACTCAGGTTGTGATAAGTGAAATTACTGAACAAATCTTAAATATATGCTAATTCTCTTCCCCCTTTTCTCTTGTCATGGGGCCTGAGACTAACAACGGGCAGACCTTGGATATTACATCAGAGATTCTGACTTCGTAACATCAAATTAAAGGTTGGTGACTTATACAATTTGTTTATGCCCTAGGTGTTTACTATAAGATCTTAGGAATAATAGATGTTCAATATCTATTGAACAAACAAATGAGTCTAAATTTCAAATATAAAGAGTTGATGGCTACATATTTTTTCTTGAACTCCACATATGCACACACAAACATAATCATGATGATCATTGACCAACAAATCACAATGTAGGCTGACTAATATCCACTTATTAGCAAAATATTGAACAAAGATGCAACAATTTCTCTCCCAAAAGAAAGGTACTAAATACATAAAACTTTAGAAGTCTTCACGATAGTTAAAAATATATTACGTTTAGAGGTTGTTAGGGAGCCACATTGTTATTCTGAAAATTGAAAAATGAAGGACAAGAATCAAACATTTATTCCACTTTTCTTGTACAGGGTAACAAAATAGTTAATGAGGAAAGTTATTCTTTACAAAAAAAAAAAATAACCTTTCTTGCAAGCTTTAATAAAATACCAAACGTAGGATATAATTATCAGTGAAAATAAAACCATATAAAAATTTGTTAAAGAATTATGTAATTGAAAGGACAGTCTGACCTCACTTCAAGCTGCTGATCAATTTTAAAAACAAATACTGAGAAAACCAGATAACATGTTCTCTAGTAAATCAAAGTAGGTAGTACATAACAATGCCTGTGAAGTAATTGTTAACAAAAGCAATAACAAAATTCAACCTGTATATAATAAAATCTCTAGATCTAATTCCAATTGTACAAAATGCAAGATATTATTATTGATAATGTATAAAATGATAGAAAATACAGGATAATAAGCATGTCAAATTCATAGAGAGAAATTTAACCCTGAAATGTTAACCCTGAAATGTGAGAAATTCTGTAGGGCAAAAACTCAGTTTGCTCTAAAAATAAATTGCATTTTTTTAAAAAAAGGACACTTACAGATTAACAGAAACTGATAAATTAGATCAACCAAAATGCAAGGTATATACCTGTTTGAATCTTGACAAAAATACTTTTGAGATAATTAAATTAACCATAAATTTGAAACCAGATATTAAAGAATTATTGTTCTCTTTTTGTTTGAGATGTATTTTATGCATCAGATACATGGTTTTGTTTTTATGTTCTTGTTAGCTATATGTACCTAAATTAGAGGTAGAATATGTTATCTGAGTTTTGTTTTAAAATATTCCAGAATTTTTAAACTAATAGAAACAAAACAAGCAGAAAAATACTGGATGTTGAAACTTGGAGGTAAGTAAATGCTAGTTTGTTATATTATTTTTTTACTGATTTCAGCATATTTATTTCCATACTAAATTTGTTTCTTTAAATGGTAGCTCTTGATACTGAGATAATTATATTAGTTGTATTTAATAAATGGTAGCTACTATTGTAATTGAAAGGAGGGCTGAGAAACAAAGACAGAAAATGGATTCAAACTACTACCAAATAGAAGAGCAAATACCAGTGATCTGAGTGAGGAAAAAGAGGAAGATCGACCAGGTTAACGCCAGTGAGTGGCTGAATAATCTATACAAATACCAGAAAAAGAGGACCAGTGATTGTGGCTAGTTTATACTCAAACTCAACATATCTAAAATTGAGCCCATATTCAATTCCCACAAACATTTATCCTCTGTTGTTTCTTATTTTAGTTAATGGCACAAGCCAAAATCCTAGCATATAGCCCTAAATCTTCTTTCCCTTTGCTTCTTACTGCTCTTGAATTTATCACCTACATATCTCTCAAATTCATTAACTTATGTCCATCTCAGAGATCATTACTCTAGTCTAAGCAATGTCATTTTTGCCTGGTTTATATCAATAATCTCCTAACAGTTATTTCTACATTTAGTCTAGCCCCCTACCCCACATCTGTTCTCACCTCAGTAGCTTGAGTGACAAGTTTTAAATTCATGTATGATTATCCAAAATTTTGCTGCAAAGCCTTTATGGACTATGAGCTGGTCAATACATGCACCTTCATACTTATATCACACCTCTACCATTTTGGGGGTTGCAGCCACCTTAACTGTCCTTAAATCCCTTGAATATACCAACCTACTTCCACTTCGGAGACTTTGAACATGCTATTCTCTCTACCTGGAAAGCTCACACTCCTGCTTTTCTCCCCTTCATCAAACAGACTTCTACTGATCCCTCAAGTGTCACTTGAAATGTCACTTTTCCCATAAAATTATCCCTGACTATCCCTTCTCTCGTGAGACTAGAAAGGTCCTTCTGTCTGTTCCCTAATTTCTAATTTTCTCTTATAGCAACTTAAAAAGTAATTTAATCCAGAAAAAAAGTTATTTAAAGTACATGTAGTTAAAATATTATTTCAAATTACTAAAATTAAAATAGTATTTTAAGAGACAATATCCTTCATGGTGATAGAGATTTTTGTTGTGCTTACCATAGCATTCCCATCTCTCCCCATGTCTGATAGTTGGTGCTCAGTAAATACTTGAACAGTATTTACTGAACCCCTAATTCTACTTTATAGGGCATTGCACTAATTTCATGTCAAGTCATGCAATAATCTCCCCAAATAGGATAGGACCCTTTCAAATCCTACAACCTGAAGATATCTAAAGAAGGCACATCTAGAGTCAGGAAGAAAGCACTCTAAATGGAATTTAATATTTAGGAACCCAAGATTGGCAATAAGACTGAAGACTACAACACATGTAGGCCAGAGGAGACAGTGGCCTATACTGGGGACAAATAAAGAAGTCTATTTAAGAACATCAACCCTGTAAAGGAAATTAACAGGACAAAGTACATTTTAGTAATTCCTCTAAGCAGGCTCTACAGATTATGAAAAATAGACAGGACAGCAGACACAAAAGCCCTTAAAGAGCATGATGAAGACTTTCTAAGTTATTTCACTGGAAGCCTGATAGTGGGGCAAGTGTAAGGCAAAATTCTTAATTAAATTGAACATGAGAAGTTGAATTCTGTCTGCGAGTATATAGAAAAGAATTATGAAATGCCACATGTGGTTACAAGTAATGCAGAACCAAGGCTCCCCAGGGACAAGAAGTCTTGTGTTAATCTCTTTGTGGCTCTGAAAGAAAGAGAGAAAAGATTAAGCCTCCTTGTGGAGATCATGTGATGACTTCCTGATCCCAGCCAGAGGCAGGATTTCCATGGAAACTTCTCTTCCTCTTCACCCACACACTGCTCCATGTACCTGCAAAGCCTGCTCTGTCTCAAAAAAGTTGTTTGGAGGAGCTGTGACTTTTTTCTTTTTTTTTTTCTTTAAATAATGAGGAAAACTCCAGCAAAAAGAGAAAAAAGCAGAACAGTCTGACACTCTGGCATCATCAAAATAGTGACAGCTTTTCCTAGAATGCTTCAGCTAAGGACCCAAACACTAATGATCTCCTCTTTTCCTTTTTCATTAATTTCAGTGGACCACCCAGCTTTAAGTTTGGAGGAGGACAAAGAAGGAAGCTTCAGAGGGGCAACTTTGATTTGACTACTCTCATTTTGTCACTCTTCAGCTCACAAAAGGGCTCACTTTAGTTCAAACCACTAAGTCTTTAAGCCCCTCCATGTATTGGCCCCAGGTTTAATTTTCTATAATGTGTGGAGGCCTATCTGAGTGTAATGCTCCAACTCGACAGATGAAACACAGTTCCCATCTCTACACGTTTCCCCTGTCTCAGGTGTTGTATCTATTCTGAATTGTCTGTCCAACTTATGCCCACTCCTTGAGGTATTAATCAAGGGCACTGCCTTGATAACACTTGCATATTATCCAAAATTATGCAATTCTTTCTAGTATCAGCCCACAAATACATCTCTTCCATTAAAAGTTTGATTTACTTATTATCTATACTACTCATTTGAAAATTAACATAGTTAAATTATATTTTTTAGCCATGAATTTCAGTTTCCCTAGCTCACTATACACAGAGAAGGAACTTTTGAAATAATTGAGATGACCAAAAAGTATTTGCAAAGAAATATATTTCTCCTTTTTCATTCACTCACTAATTGAGAATTTCTTTGCACAAAACACATTGCAAAAACATTTTCAAATAAATTCTTAATTTCTAGAATTTATAGGAAAAACAACATGTCTACAGCATTGGAGAGAGAGAGAGATGCAGAGAGAGAGAAATGCAGAGAGAGAGAAGCAGAGAGAGAGAGCGCGCGCTCTTTGCCGTGGGATATCCCCACAATGAAGCAAATCAACCAGCTATCAAAGTGAGCTATCCTTAGGAGTTGTCAGAAAATGCATCAGGATTATCAGGTAAAAGTATAAGATTTTTTTCTGATCCTTTGTATACAATAAATGAACTGAAATTCAATAACATATAAGGAATTATCTCTGGACTCTGAAGACAATCTCTCTCTGCATATGGAGTTCAAATATTGTAGCCTGTTTAGGGTCTCTGAGAAATAACTAGCTAAAACCCATAATCTTTAATACTTCCTAAACTTTGTTAATAAGAGAAGCTCTATTCCTGACACTACCTCTCATCTGCAAGTTCAAATCATCGTTAATTTTGTAGTCTATTAACTGGGTTTGCTTAGGTCAGGCATTATTATTATTAATCTTATTGTTAATATTCTAACCATAAGAATTAAACTATTAATGGTGAATAGAGTTTTTCACTTTAACATAGACCTATCCCACTGGTGGGATATGAGCCAATTCCAAAGAAAAGTCAGTCATGTGCTTTTCAGAGGATGAAAGCTTAAGATAAAGACTAAAAGTGTTTGATGCTGGAGGTGGGAGTGGTATTATATAGGTCTCAGCCAAGACATGTGATAATCACTGTAGGAGTAGCTGGAAAGAGAAGTCTGTGACTCCAATTAGCCAGTTTCAGCAGACCTTGTGAGGACTAGAGGAAGAATGATCCTGGCTGTTTTGTACTGCCTGCTGTGGAGTTTCCAGACCTCCGCTGGCCATTTCCCTCGAGCCTGTGTCTCCTCTAAGAACCTGATGGAAAAGGAATGCTGCCCACCATGGAGTGGGGACGGGAGTCCCTGTGGCCAACTTTCAGGCAGAGGTTCCTGTCAGAATATCCTTCTGTCCAATGCACCACTTGGGCCTCAATTTCCCTTCACAGGGGTGGATGACCGGGAGTCGTGGCCTTCCATCTTTTATAATAGGACCTGCCAGTGCTCTGGCAACTTCACGGGATTCGACTGTGGAAACTGCAAGTTTGGCTTTTGGGGACCAAACTGCACAGACAGACGACTCTTGGTGAGAAGAAACATCTTTGATTTGAGTGCCCCAGAGAAGGACAAATTTTTTGCCTACCTCACTTTAGCAAAGCATACCATCAGCTCAGACTATGTCATCCCCATAGGGACGTACGGCCAAATGAAAAATGGGTCAACACCCATGTTTAGTGATATCAACATTTATGACCTCTTTGTCTGGATCCATTATTATGTGTCAATGGATGCACTGCTTGGGGGATCTGAAATCTGGAGAGACATTGATTTTGCCCATGAAGCACCAGCTTTTCTGCCTTGGCATAGACTCTTCTTGTTACGGTGGGAACAAGAAATCCAGAAGCTGACAGGAGATGAAAACTTCACTATTCCATATTGGGACTGGCGGGATGCAGAAAAGTGTGACATTTGCACAGATGAGTACATGGGAGGTCAGCACCCCGCAAATCCTAACCTACTCAGCCCAGCATCATTCTTCTCCTCTTGGCAGGTAAGATGTGCTGGATGTATGATGTCAGAGCAGGGAGGAACCGAAACAATCACTTCTTCAGGCAGGATATAAACTTCTCTTCTGAACACCCCACTGAAGCCCCCATCAAGAATAGAAATGATGCCATGTTAAGAACTCTCAGTGTACCTTGTATTTTTCCTTTATAGCACACTTTAGATATTTCTGTAATTATTTGTCTAACAACTTCTACTAGGTTTCTAAACTGCAATGAACAGAGTACTTGATTCATTATTGTATTTCCCAGAACATAGTATGGTGCCTTTAGAAATGGCAATAGCACATTATGTATTTTGTGAATTGAATAAATGAATGAATGAATGCATATTTGGATGATTAAAAAAATGATATACACTAATGTTTCTGAAAAATAAAATTATTACAACAGGATTCATATGGTGTACAAATTAAAAATGCAAATTCCTGGCCCTATCCCAGACTCATTGGTCAGAATCTTCAGGAGATAGTCCTGAGAAGGCACAATTTACTAAGTGTCTATGCTGATTCTTTTAATCAGGAATGTTTGGGAAATAATTATTGGATTAGATCTTCATTTTTGAAAGTATGAAGATCCCGAGGCTTAAACAGGTAAATAATGAAGATGGCTAATATTCATTGAACATCTAGTATGTGTAAACCCTGTGGCAAATGTTTTTGTGCATTCGTTCATTTCATGCTCTTATCAATCTTTCCCTATTTTAGAGGTTATAAAGGTATCAGGTAACTTGCATAAGATCATACAGCTAATAAGAAGCAAAAAAAAAACATTTATTCTCTAATAATCTGGCTATATGACCACTGTATCCTATTTCCAAGGATGTAACTGCTGTGATATCTTTAGCTAAAGGATCTGGTTCATTTCTCACTTTTTCTTTAGGCTGCATTAGAGGTTAGCTTTCTTTCTCAGTCCTTGAAAACTTTAGATAAAATATGAAGGATTACTATTTGGAATTGAATTCCTATTTCATCTATTCTGAATTTTTCATTTTGAATTAGGGGCAAATGGTAACCAAAGAAATATGTGTTTATTTATCATTTAAAACCATATGTTAAAGGAAAGCTCTGTCTGTCTTCCAAAACTTTCTAATACAGCATTTTTGACTAGCAATGCTCTATGAAATTAAGCCCAATATGTGAATGGGATGAGAAGAATCTTGCACTCAATTTCTCAAAATCTGCAGTTTTGAAATGTAGATCGCATTCTCCACCGAACCAAGTTTGTACCCCATCCCAATGAAGTCTATTGAAGTTCATTTAAAAAATGGCCACTGTATAATTTTTGGTGTTATTAGTCAGCTATTTACCAAACATAATGGGTTTTATGCAGGAAAGGCTAGAAAAATGTGCTCGGAAAAAAAATCTATTTCAGTGAGCTTTCAGACCTCCTACCTTAATCTATAATGTGCAAACTCTCATCTAGCTCTCATATCCTGTGTTCCTGTTTAAAAAAACTGCCAGGATTGGACATGGGATTTTCAGTCAGTTGTTATGCTTTGTTTAACTATGTGGCTTAACTTGACCCAGAAAGGTTGGAGGACTGTCTAAATTACTAAAATAAGCTGCAACATCCACAGGAAAGCTTAATAGATACACATTGATTTTTAATTACATGAGATGTGTAATACGAGATGATATCCACGGCTATATGCGTATTGTTTTCCTAATTACTTATTGTCAAGTGGAACTTTTTCCTTCTTCTTTTCATGAATGTGTTCAATTTTAATACTTTCTAGAAAAAAAAAATGTGTCAAGTGGGTAAGCCCTGAACTGAAATTGGTACAATTATCAACTTCAACCTTGTTCTATGATTAAATTTCTGTGTAGAAACAGGTTTCAAAAATAAAATTAGAAAACAGAGTGGAAGGAAGATGATTGAAGAGAAACAAGGAAATCACAGTTTAAGAAAGGTGAAATGAATGAACATTTGCTGCTCACCTACTGTGTTTTAGTAGTGTCAAGAGATTATTAGTGGCAGAGGTGACAGTCAAACCCCACTCACATTGGCTGTTTCCACTCCTTCTCACAGCCTCTCTGGTTACAAAGTCCTTATAAAAGTTAAGATTGATTGCTTACATTGATTTAATTCAGAGTTTTCAATGTCAAAATCACCTAGGAAGCTTCCAAAAAACCATTAAAAATAAAAAATAAAAACTGTTGCAAGATTTTTACGCACCTAATTTCTTGCCAGAAATTCAGATTCAGGTGGTCTTCCGTGAGGTTGTAAAAGTGTAAAAGCGTCCGGATGTGTTTGTTTTGTTTTTTTTTGTTTTTGTTTTGGCAGTGGTGCGATCCCCGCACGCTGCAACCTCCACTTCCCAGGTTCAAGTGATTCTTCTGCCTCAGTCTCCCTAATAGTTGGGACTACAGGGATCCACCGCCAGGCTCAGCTAATTTTGTGTACTTTTAGTAGAGATGGGGTTTCACCCTGTTGGCCTGGCTGGTCTTTAACTCTTGACCTCAAGTGATCTGCCGCCTCAGACTCCCAAAGTGCTGAGATTACAGGCCTGAGCCATCATGCCGGGCCTTCAAGTGTTTGCATTTTTAAACCCTCATTTTGTGATTCTAATGTGCAGCCAGCACTGAGAATCATTGAGTTAATGAATATGGAGATTGTTTTGGTATCTCTTTACTTTCGTTTTACAAAAATGAAGGTTCTGTAATAAACACACCATTAATTTGAATGCCTTTGCCCAAATTGAATGCTTAAATTAAGAACTAGACTATTTTGTGTGAGATGAGATCAAAAACTTTCTAGATTGAGTTAATTAAGACCTTCCAAATTAGCTATGCTGATTCACCTTTCACATAAAGCCCTCTTTTTTTTTATTGGTTTCAGACATCATTTTACTTGACCCCAAAATTGAGATTTTAGAGATTTGATAGCATTTATTAACTCTGAGCTGAGAGATCTTCAATGGTATTTAGGGTAGCGTCTGCATTTTATTAAAAAACTATAGAAAAGTCTAAAATGGTAGGATGATTGTCCAAAGTCACACATCTGAGGACTAAAACCGAGCGGCTCTGACTGCAGTGCTTTTTAAGTCAACAGTGTTATTTCTTATTTATAAGGATCCATTTAGGTTCAGAAGGGTTCAAGTAACTCGCTAATTTCTAGATGTATAATTTGACATGTAAACACTTTGACTCCCTTAAAATTCTCCTGCCCGAGACAACATAGGCAGACACAGTGATGTAATCCTTTTAATTTATATCATAATGAAAATATTCTGAGACTTTTACTGATCCACCTCTGTTACTCTAGTAGAGCTGACCCTCTCCCCTTTGTGCTATCATTGTACTTTATACAGATTTATATCATAGCACTTGTAACTTTTCATTACATGCAATGGTTTTCAAGCCTGTCTGTATCTACCAGCCTGTCAGCTCCTCCAAGGTAGAGATCATTTCTAAATATTTTTGTATCCACAGAACACAGGACTATAATATATACATGTAACAGGCTTTATAAATACATGCTGAATTTAACAAAATTTAACATCAAAGAAATGTTAGCTCCAGTGCTAGCATAGATCAAATATTAAACTCTGCATGGGTAGATTTCTAGGACCGTTCACTGCAGTTTTTTACAGCATTGGATTCCCAATACCTAGGATACAACAATGTCAACAGTAGCCACTTACTTAAATTTGGGTATAAGATATTTTGTGTAGTTCTCTGGTAGTTCCATATGTATGTGTGTGTGCATGCAAAGTAAGAATACAAGAAAGAAGATGAAGCAAGTTGCAACATAGCTGAGTGTTAATTAAATGAAATTAACATTTATTGGTCAGAGTTTTCTATTAAATATGTTAAAAATCAGGTAACTAATTTATTTGGAAATATTGTGTTCCTAATTCATGTCTGTTGTTTGTTTGCTCATTTATTTGTTTAATGACCAAAGCTTTTAAAGTAGAGGCCATGTTTGTCATCAATTAAAATAGTTCATTATATTTGGAGGTGGAGGGTTGCTTAACATTTAAGTACAAACTACCCGTGCTCAACATAATTAGATCTAATGTTATGCAACCAACAGATAAGCTAGCCATAAAAATAAAAGGGGTATCAGGAATAGGTGTCATGATGAACTGAAACAAAGACGAAAAACATTTCCTAGCTGATAGACATGAGCGAATTGTGACCAGGGAATTCACTCATCAGGTGAAAAGCACATCACATGGAAGCAAACAGTTGGAAGAAAAAAAGTCACATTTCAGCAGAGAGTCATGGGTTTTAGGTAACCATGACAACAGCTCAGTGAAATAACAGCTTCTCTTTTTCCTTTATGAAAAACATTTTGTGGAATGTCATATGGTTTGCATTTTTTGCCCCAGATAAACCTTTAATGCTATAACAAAATCTTTGCTCCCAAAAGCTTTTAATAGCTGGCAGTTTATGTTATTTCTTTAAATTTAAGAAAACAATATTTAGGTTCACCTTCCTCATTAATATATCTCTTCCTTGTATCTCCCCTTTTTTGCTTTGACTTGGAACACTTGATCTCCTCCCTCAGCGTATGTTATATATGTTATAAATCACTTGTGTTGAAATAGAAAAAGAACACAGTCATCATCAGAACATCCAGGTTCAAATTCTACCCCTGCCATTTTGGTCGATGACATTGGACCAGTTATTTAAAATATTTGACCTTTTTTTATTCCCAAGAGAAAAAAAATGAGGTAGAATTACCATCTATACTTATTTTATGTGTGTGTTAATAGGAGGATTAAATGGAATGGAATACAGAACAACGTAGTACAAAGAGTATAGTCTTTTCAGTCACGTCAGCATGAATTTGAGTGAATTTCCATACTTACTTAGCTACAAGACCCTAAGCAAGTTACTTAATTATTCTGAGATGATTTTTGTCCCTAAAATTAGAATATAGGTTAAAGCATTACTGTGAAGGGATTCAATAAAATGTATTTATATGGCTTGTTATGATCTGACATATTGAGTTTCATGTGTGGAAATAATATATTTTTAAATGATATATCAAAGTTAGATATTATAATAATGAATATTCAAACAGTGTGATACACCCAAAGTTAAAAACAATTTGGTGACCTGCCCAATGGTCTTGTTTTCAAAAATAATTATAATAGCTGTCATTATCAAACACTTTACACCTGGCACTCTGCTAAGTGCTTTATACATGTTAGATTATTTGATCATTGATAGAAAGGCATAATTCCCATTTACAGATGAAAAAACTTAATACTCAGAAAGCTTAAGTAACTTGCCCCAGGCCATGTAACTAATGGGGTCAGTATTGGAAACCAGGTCTTTCTGACTAGAATCTTCATGATCATAAGCACAATGCTAACAATTTCTCCTAGCCTGCCTCCTTTCCTGTATGTAGTGTAAAGACTAAGGTTTGGAGTTTTTCAAATTATTTCTGGAAACAGGGTAGATTTCCTCCTCGTTAGTAATACCTCCAGTCATCTGAACACTTAGTCACTTGGCAGTTGGCATTTCAGCAAAAATAGTTTCATTCAAGCCTCTCTAATTTAACTGAGTCGGCTGTAGGAGTCTTTAAGGCAGCAGGATCATTTGAAAATATCCTGAGATTACTCAAAGAGGAATAAAAATGATTTAGTCTATATACTTGTAGTGTCTAGTTAATCAAAATTATAAAAGCATCCAACATACTACATTCAATGTAAAAGTTAGGTTAGTTTTATTCAACCATTCCTAAACTATTAACACATCATAATAAATGTAGTGGGTATTGCTTTGGAATCAGGAAGCTTGTGTTTTAGTACTTTGGTTTTGACTCCAAACATCATATGTCCCTAAGACAAGTCACTCAACAGTTCCAGTTCTCAGTTACATACAGATGAAAGGATTTAGGAATGTTGTAAAGTACAAGGAAAACTAGAAACTGGCATTAGTTGAGCCAGAAATTATTTGTTGAATAGTTTCTTTTCATATATCATATCATAGTACAGTTTTAAAAAACTGAGATTTAACAAGCCTAAAAAACATGTTCATTGCCCCATGACTAGTAAGAAAATTAGCCAGAATTGAAGTCACATCTACCTGCATTATGGATCCCAATTTTTTCTCCACCACACAATGCATAATTCATAAGTTAGATCTTAGTGACCAAAAATTAAGAGTAACTTCTCTAAGCATTTCTTATCTAACACAGTAGCAGCCATCTATGGTGGGGGACTGCCCATTCAATTCTACTTGAGATGACTAAATTTGTTTATACATGCTTATAGATAGTAAATTCAGTGGGATAGGGGACTAATAAAATAGTCTTGATTATTTTCAAATGTGATGCAAACAGTTGACCAGTAAGACATTTTACCTTTAAATTACTATTCTATGTGCCTCATCTACTGTTCACAAAATTATAAATCATAACATGGGACTTTATACCCCATTAGCCTTTTGTAGTCTTTCACAGTCTGGCTTAGTATCCTCATCATGAAAATGGAGATAAAATCATAAAAATCCACAGGGTAGTTGTGAGAATTTCAATTTTTAGTGTTCACAGAGATAGCTCCCTTATGGCCTAGGACAGAGTAGGGACTCAACATATGTTTACAAAAATAAGTTCTAGAAATATATTCTATGGTAGAGGTGGTACCAACAACATGACTGAGAAAAATGAGCACTCAACACATACTTTTTGTAGGAGATTCTTTGGCTCATTCATTGACTCTGTTCATTCATCCAACAAATACTTATTGCACATCTACAGAGTGCTGGAAACTGAACTAGATTCTGAGGGTAAAGAAATAAACAACAATGTAAAAATAAATGTGTCTTCATGAAGGATGCATTTTTATAAGGGATATAATAATCATTGTATATTAGAGACGAAAATGAATAAGTATAAGTTGGGTAAAGAACAATGTTATCTCCCTAGTGGTCCCAAGCCTCCCACAGAAGCATGCACCTGTTGTGGACAGTCAGTGATGGCAGGGTGGACTCTCCTAAATTTCATCTTTTGCTTTGGATTTCTCTCTCGCTACCTAATTACTCTATTTTATTAAATGTAAGGTATCAATGAATTTAAGTGATGCATTAATTTATGTAACACTAAGAAAAAGTAAAATTTATGTTTTTCTTAAGAGCTCTTTTTGGCTTATATAGTCATACATTTTTATCATAGTTTATTCTTCTGCCTACATATAAACGAAACTATAAGAAAAATAATTTGGTGAAGGATTCTTGAATTTTTTTTACATTCAGAGTCAGTCCCTTTTGAGTTCCTTTTTAAGTAAGAGTCAACAATGCCTGGTTTTTTTTTTTTACTAATTATTTGCCTTGGCCTGAAAGAATGGGTAGGATATTAGATGCATGGCAAAAAGTGGGCATGCTTAGCCACAGTCAGAGTCATAGAATGGAGAAGAACAAGCAGTGTCAGAGAAGAGTAGACCATCTGACTTTAGCAGCAGGATCACACAGGATGTCAGCATGTGGAGAATGGTTGCCTGACTTGAGATGTTTTGGAGGTAGAATTGACAATATAAAAACAGTGCCATCACATGATGCTCCATGCTCAGAAGCAGACTCCACATTTGAGGTTTAATGATCTGTGGTCTTGATGTTGAAATTCTTATTAATCTTATCTTTGAGTTTGTGCTTTATAAGTGAAGTTATAGGGACAATGGAGCATATGCTTGGTTCATATGTGTCCTGCAGACCCTTTGTTCTTTGTTTTCCTGGGATGAGTCTCGGCTACCACTAACCCATCCACCAGCCCCATCTAGTTTCTACTTCCTCACCCTCTGTCCAAGGCCACTGGTGGGAGGAAAGAGGTCAACATTCCACATCACTCTCCAACCCTGGTGGGTTCCTTGGTGCAAGCAAGAAGAGGTGTGAAGTTGGGTGTTGGTCCCATGATTTGTTGGTTCAGGGTAAAATGGAGGCCTTCTCTACTTAGACTGGCTGCACCTTAGCATGGTGCACAGGTGATTACATATGGGCCTCTCACCCAGCATCATGGACTGAATTGCATCTCCCAAAAACGTGTGTGTTGAATCCCTAATTCCCAATGTGACTGTATTTGGAGGTAGGGCTTTAAGGAAGTAATTAAAGTTAAGTGAGGTCATAACAGAGAGGTCCTAATCCAATAGTACTGGTGTCCTCATAAGAAGAGGAAAAAGACAGAGCTGTCTCTTTATGTATACATAAACGGCCTTCTGAAGATGGAGAAAAGGTTTCCTCTGCAAGACGTAAGAGAGACCTCACCAGACAGCTTGATCTTGGACTTCCAAACTCATGAACTTTGAGAAAAGAAATGTCTGCTCTTTAAGCCACCCAGTCTGTAGTATTTTCTTATGGCAGCCTGAACTAATCTACCCACCTACTCAAACAAGTCTTAGCATGGAGGTTTCAATCCCCAAGGAGTCACCTATTCACTGTAGACTGAGACTGTGGGCCACCTATTCCCTATAGATTGAGAAAGTAAATATTGATTTCTCTACCCACAACCAAGGTCTCAACATTTACCTGGTGCTGCAAATTGCATAGCCAGTCCTGCCTAGAGCACAATATTTACAGGTAAAATAGACGAGGAAGAGCTAGTAGGACACACCAAGTAGTAACAGCAAGAGAGAAAGGCAAAAATCAAAGGGGATGTGATCATAGAAATCAATAGATAGAGGAAGACAGAGGAATGTGTTTTGTGAAAGTGAAAGTGGTCAACTGTGCCCAGTGCTATTTTAACATTAGGACCTGCAGGGATAATTGGATTTTATAATATGGAGTCTTTGAAGGTTCATAACAAATTCATTGGTCAAGAGATGACAGAGGAAGATAACTAGAGTGCCTTTATGTGGGAAGGAATAGCCAGGAAATGGAAGTTTCATTTAAGATAGTTGCTAAGATTTGAGTTTTTAATCACACAGTCTATATTCAAATATTAACTCCCCCAATTTTATAAACTATATATGTTTGATGAAGTCACTTAACTTCTATAAGCCTGATTTCTCATTGATGAGATGGAAATATCAAGATAACTCCTCTCATACAATAATTGATTTATTGTTATTGAATTTCAAACCAAAGTCTTAAAATGTCTTTCTGTCAGGCACCATACCATAACACAATAATACATAGCGAACAGGATACAGTTTTTATTTTGGTAGAGTTTATCGTCTAACAGGTATGTTTATAAAGATTAAATATGTATACCATATTGCCTTATTCATTGATTTAAAAATTCATTTACAAAAATATTAGCAATTTGAGTATTTTATGTAACTTACCTTCTAGTGGAGTAGGTCTAGAAAGTGTGTGTGGTGAGACAGTAAAATGATATATATAATATTTTATTATTTTAAAAATTTGAAGGAGTTAAACATATAAGTTATATATATATTGTTTTACTGTCTCACACACACTTTCTAGACCTACTCCACTAGAAGGTATGTTACATAAAGTACTCAATAGTTAAAATGCTAATACTTATTAAAAAGCATTTTAAATCAATGAATAAGGCAATATGGTATAGACATTTAATCTTTATAACCATACCTATTAGACTGTAAACTCTATAAAAATAAAAACTGTGTTTATCCTGTTCAATATGTATTCTTGTGATCTGGTATAATGCCTGACACATAGACATTTTAAAACTTTGGTTTGAAATGCAGCAACAATAAATCAATTATTCTATGAGAGGAGTTCTTTTGATTATATAGTATGTTAGAAGTTGCTAAGTGCACAGATAAAGCAGAAATTAGTGGTGTACAGTAAATGTTTAATAACTTGTTCTCAATGGGGAGTGGGAAGGTAGGGAGATACGATTCTGATTTTCCAATTGTTGTGGTGTAAATACTGACAATGGTAGATTTCCATCTAATGATGGCATATTGCTGAACATTCCAATACTGAGAAGGGTTACACACATTGAATTTTGCTAGTGCTAACCAGCTCTACTACACTGCTAAAGTGGGTGAGTAAGGCTGAATATGATGTTAAATAGATGTTTAGTGTAGATCTCATTAAGATAATGAGGATATGAATAACCCAAGCAGGTATCAGGAGAAAACGGTCTACCTAGAAAAAATAACCAATACAGGAACATGTTGCATAAGAGTGATTGGTGAGTTCTGGGAAGTGCAAAGAGACCAATGAAGATATAGAAGAGAGGGAAAGGGAAAGATCAGCAGGAAATAATGTTTGCATCAGACAGGTTCTCAGCAGAAAATAGATACTCAAATCAAGTTATATTAAGACAGTTTATTTACAAAAATTCGATCAAGATTTAGGGAAATCAACAAAGAACAACATCCTGTTGTCAACCACAACCGAGATATAGGACTAGAACTCTCTATTTTATTTTAACCTAGAACTTACTTTTTAAAAATGTTGAATGTTGAGCTCTGCTAGACTAGTTGTAAAAGCACAAAATACACTACAGATGAAGTTGGAAAACTTGGGTTGCAGTCACAACACTGCCATTTATTTGCCATATAACCTGGAAAATGCCACTTAACCTGAGTCTCATTTTCCTTACTTGTGAGGTGGAAAGTATTGCTTTGTGATTTAAATAAGGCAATGCATGTACCATGTTTTCTTAAAAAGTTTTGCTTATAAAAAGGTGGGAAATTCTTATTTTTAAGATGGTATTTCTGCAATGAAAATCACCTCGGTTCTAGCTAAAGTTCAGAGAAATTTCTAGTTTTTAAAAAACAATCAACCATGAGTATTGTACTGCACATCAAAAAAAAGAGACAATAATAGGACATTTTATGAACAAAAAAGCACAAAGTGAAAGTAGTTCTAGTCCTTGACATTCTAAATATAATATAGATTAATGTTTTTAAAGCTACTGTTTGAGTGTTTTCTGTTGGTCATGCCATGTGCTATGGGCCTTATGTATAGAGAGATGACTATCTCTATTGTTACCAACCCTAGCCTCAGCACTTGGCACAGTGCTTAATATATCATAGGTAATTAATAAATATTTTATTTTCTATAACTATGTGAAGTAGTTGTTGTTATCTTCATTTGATAGATGAGGTCTAGACAGTTAAATCAGTTTCTTAAGTGGTAGATGCAACACTAGAATCCTGTTCTAGGTTTTAACTTTTATGGCTCATTCTGCAACCTTAAAAAGCTAATTCCTTCAACATTTTAAAATGTAGTCATATGCCGCACGATGGAATTTCTGTCAAGGATGGACCACGTATATGACAGTGGTCCCACACTACTATAAATGGAGCTGAAAAATTCCTGTCACGACATCATAGCAGTCATAATGTTATACACAATGCATTACTCATGTCTTCGTGGTGATGCTGGTGTAAACAACTACTGAAATCCCAGTTGTATAAAAGTCTAGTACATACCATTATGTACATTACATAATACTTGATAATGATAATAAACAACTATGTTACTGGTTTATGTATTTACTATTCTATATTTTTATCATTATTTTTGAATGTGATTCTTCCACTTATAAAAAAGTAAGTTAACTGTGAAACAGCCTCAGGCAGGATCTCCAGGAAGTGTTCCAGAAAACGCCATTGTTATCACAGAGATGACAGCTCCATGTGTGCTATTGTCCCTGAAGATTTTTCCAGTGGGACAAGATGTGGAGGTGGAAGACAATGATATAGACAATATTGACTCTGTGTAGGCCTACGATAGTATATATGCTTGTGTCTTAGTTTTTAACAAAATTCCAATTATGTTTATAAGTAAAAAATTAAATAACATAAAGCTTATAGACTAAAGATATAAATATTTCCTACAGTTGGACAATGTGTTTGTGTTTTAAGCTAAGTGCTATGATCAAAAGACCCCAAAAGTTTTAAAAAATTAAGTAAAAAAGTTACAGGAAGTTAAGTTTAATTTATTATTGAAAAAGAAAAATATTTTTATAAATTTAATGTAGCCTATATATATAGTGTTTATAAAATCTACAGTAGCGTAAAGTAGTATCTTAGGCCTTTATATTCACTCATTATTCCCTTACTGACTTACCCAAAGCGACTTCTACTCCTGCAAGGTCCATTTATGGTAAGTGTCCTGTATGTACAAGTATGCCATTTAAAAATATTTTTTATACTGTATTTTTACTGTACCTTTTGTATGTTTAGATAGGTTTAGATGTACAAATACTTGCCATTATCTTACAGTTGCCTATAGTGTTCAGTACAGCAATGTGCTGGACAGGTTTGTAGCCCAGGAGCAGTAGGTTTTACCATACAGCCAAGATGTTTAGTAGGCTATACAATCTAGGTTTGTGCAAGTACGGTGACTATGATGTTCACACAATGACAAAGTCACCTAATGATGGATTTCTCAGAACATATCCCTGTCATTAAAGACACATAATTGTGGTAATCTCCTAAGGAGAAATCTAACAATGGTAATTAGAAATTCCAACATTTCTACCCTTCTTCTACTGACTCAGGTGGTGACAATTTGTTTAACATGAGGGTGTTTTGTACAGATTATCTGTAGCCGATTGGAGGAGTACAACAGCCATCAGTCTTTATGCAATGGAATGCCCGAGGGACCTTTACGGCGCAATCCTGGAAACCATGACAAATCCAGAACCCCAAGGCTCCCCTCTTCAGCTGACGTAGAATTTTGCCTGAGTTTGACCCAGTATGAATCTGGTTCCATGGATAAAGCTGCCAATTTCAGCTTTAGAAATACACTGGAAGGTAATCTCTTTCTTTTCACTTTTAATTTTTTTTCTGAATTTTTTTTTTTTTTTATTATACTTTAAGTTGTAGGGTACATGTTCATAACGTGCAGGTTTGTTACATATGTATACTTGTGCCATGTTGGTGTGCTGCACCCATCAACTCATCGTTTACATCAGGTATAACTCCCAATGCAATCCCTCCCCCCTCCCCCCTCCCCATGATAGGCCCCGGTGTGTGATGTTCCCCTTCCTGAGTCCAAGTGATCTCATTGTTCAGTTCCCACCTATGAGTGAGAACATGTGGTGTTTGGTTTTCTGTTCTTGTGATAGTTTGCTAAGAATGATGGTTTCCAGCTGCATCCATGTCCCTACAAAGGATGCAAACTCATCCTTTTTGATGGCTGCATAGTATTCCATGGTGTATATGTGCCACATTTTCTTAATCCAATCTGTCACTGATGGACATTTGGGTTGATTCCAAGTCTTTGCTATTGTGAATAGTGCTGCAATAAACATATGTGTGCATGTGTCTTTATAGCAGCATAATTTATAATCCTTTGGGTATATACCCAGTAATGGGATGGCTGGGTCATATGGTACATCTAGTTCTAGATCCTTGAGGAATCGCCATACTGTTTTCCATAATGGTTGAACTAGTTTACAATCCCACCAACAGTGTAAAAGTGTTCCTATTTCTCCACATCCTCTCCAGCACCTGTTGTTTCCTGACTTTTGAATGATCGCCATTCTAACTGGTGTGAGATGGTATCTCATTGTGGTTTTGATTTGCATTTCTCTGATGGCCAGTGATGATGAGCATTTTTTCATGTGTCTGTTGGCTGTATGAATGTCTTCTTTTGAGAAATGTCTGTTCATATCCTTTGCCCACTTTTTGATGGGGTTGTTTGTTTTTTTCTTGTAAATTTGTTTGAGTTCTTTGTAGGTTCTGGATATTAGCCCTTTGTCAGATGAGTAGATTGCAAAAATTTTCTCCCATTCTGTAGGTTGCCTGTTCACTCTGGTGGTAGTTTCTTTTGCTGTGCAGAAGCTCTTTAATTTAATGAGATCCCATTTGTCAATTTTGGCTTTTGCTGCCGTTGCTTTTGGTGTTTTAGACATGAAGTCGTATTTACAGTCTCTTATCCAAAGTCTGAGGAGATGTTTGAGAATTCAGAATTTTCTGAGTTGACCAAGAATATGTGTTGTCTATACTTATATTGACAATGACCCTAGCCAACACTGGTCAGCACGTTATAATTCAACATCTTAGCTTCAGGAGTCAGGCATGGTGGCTCATGCCTGTAATCCCAGTTTACTTGGGAGGCTGTGACAGGTTGATGACTTGAACTCAGGAGTTTCAGGCTGCAGTGAGCTATGACTGTGCCACTGCATTCCAGCCTCAGTAACAAAATGAGAGAGTCTATGAGGAAAGAAGAAGAAGCAGAAGCAGAAGCAGCAGCAGCAGCAGCCGCTTTAGTGAAATATATGAATATATTCATCTTATGAATAAATACAGGCAATAGGCAACCTAATGGTGAGTGATGTCAGTTCTTTCCATTAAAAGAGAAAAAGTAATTACATTTCCAGAACAATTTTGTATTGTAGAATTTCAGATATAAGTCTATGGACTGATAGTATTTTCCTACATTTTAGTGTTTTCGTTTTCTCCTGTTTAAAATATTCTAGGCAGTTGTGTTCTTTGAGGTAAGTTCATTCATTTAACTGTAATAAGGACACAGCACATAGGTCAAGCCTCTATATCATTATTCCTTAAGTTTTCTGTTCTTCATCAGAGATTACATCTCATGATCTTTTCTAACTCCTAAATATTTCTCCTACAAATGCTTTCATCTTGCTTGCATTTTGCATTCAACATCTGTTCATTCTTCTCTGCTCATAGCTGACCCAGTCATGAAACCCATTCCATTCACATAAATTTCCATTAGGAAAACAAAATTACAAACATTCAAGTCACAAATTTAAGAGGAGTTTGGGGAAGACATAGGCACTGACTTGTGGCAAGGCAGACAACTCAAAATTTAACACTAGACATCTCACCTCCTTAAAGACCTGTAACACCTTACCACATAGAAAAACTTTCCTCTCTTTTGTAATCCTTTCTCCTTAACTTGTTCTTTTTTTTTTTTCCTTTTTGTCATTGTTTTACACCCTAACTTTTGTTATTGTACTGTGCAGAGCGGTTTTACTGTTTCGTTCATTTCCTTGTTTTACTCAAAACCATAGTCTCAGGGTCTTACATCCAGAATCAATTTAAGCAACGAGAGTCTCATCCTAAAGATGAATTCTGTTTTCCAGCTATGTAAACAGAAATTAGGTTTATTCTTCTACAGTAATATTCATGATTAACTTTTTAAAGTAATAACCATATCTAAAGCACCATGTCAAACACACTGTATGGCATTATCTCACTCAATTTCTTATAACCATCCTCTAAGGAAGATTGCATTTATTATTCCCACTTTTAAGGGAGGAAACATTATCAGAGATATTCATCTTTTGGTTATTGCTTCTCATTGAATAAGCGGCAGAGATAATCTGCACCCAGCTTTATCACGTACCAAAGTCCAAGTTCTTTCCTTCGCACTCTGATGATCAACAGTGGGTTGAGAGTTTCTTTGAAGTGGACAATACCAGTTTGGTCTTTTGATACAAGAAGGCAAGACATAGTACCAGGGAATTTCAGAGCCTATTTAACGAATCTAAAGTACGCAATTTCAAAGTCACAATCTGGGAGGATTGGGTGACCCACTGGACTCTTTAGGGATTAACAATAGTACTCAGAAAGCTGATATTAATGATGTTGCAAAATGAAGCTACATCTTTAAGGAAATTGGAGTATTTTTCTGTTTCTTCAGGCAAAGTTTTCAGCCATGAGTGACAGAAGCATATATTTTATTATTACGAAGCATGGGTTGGTCACAGAAATAAGGCAGGGGAACATCAGTCGTCTAGGGTCTCAAGTCAAAGAAAAAAAGTGACTCAAGATGTGTCAACTCAGCCAGTGGTTTTCAAGTGAGAGTCTAATACACACAGGTAAGGAGGGAACAGCAAATTTACTGCAAATAATTTGCTACTACAAATAATTTATGTTTGTAAATTATTTTTTCCCATAATTTATTCTTATTTTACACATTTTAGTAGGCAAAGTGTGTGAGAAAAGACGCAACATAGCATATTGTCTGGCACACAGTAGGTGTTCAATAAGTATCTGATAACCGAATACATAAATAATAGTTAGAATCCTTCAAATTTTATCTAACCCACCACTTACCTTATCTATGCCTGTTGCATGAAGTCCATGTCATGAGGCAAAATGTGAGAAACCATTAAGCTGAGCTGCCAAGAAAAACTTTTCTTTAGTAGGTACACATTTTAAAATTATTTTTCCTTAAATTTGTATTCAGCAATAATTTTAAGCTTACAGAATTGTGAAAATAAAAGCAATACAAAAACCATGAATATATATTTTACCCAAACTTACATTTTATCCTGATTCTCTCTCTCTCTCCCAGTCTGAACCATTTTGAGGGTAAATTGCATAGACTAACTCTTTACCCCTGAATATGTTAGTGTGTATTTCCTAAGGATAGGGATAGACTCATATAGCCACAGAACAGTTTTCAACTTCAGTAAACTCTATAGATACAATGCTTGTATCAAATCTACTGTATATATTTCAGTTTTTAAAAATAGATACAATAATATCCTTTTCAGTATTTTTCTTCTCCAAAATAGAATCCAGTCTAGGGTCACATAGCATTTAGTTTTCATGGTTCTTTAGTCTGAAATATTTCCATAGTCTGTACATATGTGTCTTTATGTGATTGACAGCTCTAGAGGATATAGTTCCTCTTCTTCCTCTTCATTTTTTAATGGAATGTTCTTCATTTTGAGTGCATCTAATATTTCCTCATGACTAGATCCAGATAATGCACTTTTAACCAAAATTCTACATAGGTCATTATGCATCTTTCTGAGATGCTGTCACATCTGGAGGCACATGACTATCTGTCTCACGTTGGAGATGTTAATTTTGATTGCCTACTCCAGATGTGGTTCAATTTTCCCACTGCATAATTACTTCTTTCCCCTGTTTAATAAACTGTCTACATGGAGACATTTTAAGACTATGTAAATAAACCACCTGTTATCACAATTTCTCCTACAGTTGCCATCCATTGATGGCTACAAATGTATGATTTTTCAGCTTCAGCACTTCTTTTAAATTTATTAGCCAATATTCAGGATTCTACTATTAGCAAGAATCCTCCATTCTTTCTATTTAGTTATCTGTCTACCTATCTAATAATGGTATGGAGTAAAGGCTTTCCATTGTTTAATGGTATATAACTCATTGATGTGCTTAATTATCTTTGTATGCCAGTGGTTCCAGAATTTGCCCATGGTACACCTTCAAGCTTGTTCTTATGTCTCCATTTCATATACACATTTTTTTTAAAACACACACTCTCTCTGGTAAGTAAATTATTCTACAGCATCTTGTACCTACAATGCTCCAGGCCTGAAATTAGCCATGACTCTAAGGAGTAATGTTTTCTTTCATTGGAAGGAAATTCAAGGTCAAGATTTGGAAGCAAGTTTTGGTCACCAGAGAGACACATTTTATCTCACAACATGAATAGGGCAGGGAGTTTTCTTCTCCAAAATAGAATCCAGTCTTGGGGTGTCTTGGTCTACAAGGACTACTCAAGTGAATATAGCAGTGAGGACAATAGGAATTGAAAAGAGGTCAAATGTCACAATTACACCCTGCTCTCTCAATACTTGCACATGAAATGGAATTGTTGCTTTTGATTAAACCTCAAAGTTATTGCTTCCTTTTTTTTCTTGGTCTTGTGAGAAGTGTATAATGCACTTCCCATGGAACAAAATATTCATATTCATTGCTAGGACAAAGGAACTATTGTATTTTTGTCTATGGAAGTTATTTAAGTAACCTCAGCTTTCCTCTTAGATTTCATTGCTGAAATAGTGAAGATGTGTAATTTGTGAATTGTATAAGAGAGACCTCATGGCCAGGCACGGTGGCTCACGCCTGTGGTCCCAGCACTTTGGAAGGCCAAGGCAGGTGGATCACCTGAGGTCCGGAGCTCGAGACCACCCTGGCCAACATAGAGAAACCCCATCTCTACTAAAAATGCAAAAATTAGCCAGGCATAGTGGCACATGTCTGTAATCCCAGCTACTCAGGAGGCTGAGGCAGGAGAATCACTTGAACCCAGGAGACAGAGGTTGCAGTGAGCCTAGATCACGCCACTGCACTCCAGCCTGAGTGAGACTCTTTCCAAAAATAAATAAATAAATAAATAAATAAAATTAAAACCTCATGTTTCTAGATAAAGCAAATACAAATAAGTCTGTATTACAAGCGGTTTTCTGATTAGGTTAAATAGGGAACCCTGTGCAGTGTCAGTTGTCATCAGTTGTCACATTAAAACAGAAATTTTCTCTCATGAAAATCTCTGCCTATCCATTATGTCCTGTATATCAGAGTTCACAAGAGATTTTTTTTTTTTAATAGCACTGTTGGGGAGTGGGACATGGGAACTGAAAGTTCAATGAATTGATTAAAGGTAATCAAACTGATTAGGATTAGATCCTAGCTCAACCACTTCCTAGATGTGTGACCGTGTGTATGTTATTTAACTTCTCTGGGTCTTAGTTTTATCATCTGTAAAATGCGGATAACATAATAATGTATAAGTTTCAAAGAATTAAATGATGTAATACATGAAAGGTACTTAGAACATTTTTTTCAACAAAGGGCACAACACTATTGTGTTAAGCTGTGGTTAGTTGCTGACAACTTAGTTAGCAATCATTAACTTCTCTGGCAATTAGCTTAACAAAGTAAGTATACATTGAGTTCTGAGAAAGCATATTATAAAGGCCTACATTTAGTGGAAAAATAAGGGAAAGGGGAGGATGGAAAAGAAGATTCATGAAGATAGACCCGAAAATAAATAATGTTTCTGGAGACAGATAGGATTTCAGGGCAAGTTTCAAAAATGAGGTGACAGCAGGAGCAAAGCTATCTTCTGTTACCCAAAAGGGAAGAAGGATACAGGAACAAAGAACAACTTGTTGGTGTTTAATGGTGTACTTCCAACTCTGAGCACAGTGGTTGCCTATAGTAGGTGCTCATTAAGTACTGACTGACAGACTGATAAATCAATAAACAAAGGAAAGCTGCCTTCATTGTAAAACTTATATATACCAAGAATAGTGTAAAATCAAATTAATCATAGGTAGGGCCAAGTCAGTCTTGGGTTGTTTCAAACCACCCCTTTCTAACATGCAATTTATGACTATGGAAACTTATTATTGGAAGAGACTTTTCAGTATATTCAGTCCGACATCCCACACTATGCTAAGATGCCCACTGGGATAACATCACTATATGACCCATCAAGGGAAAACCTACCCCACAAGGGAAAATAAGAAGTTCTTTAGGATAAACCAAAATCTAATTTCATTCAACTTAAATAGAGCCATCCATGAACCTGGTATTATGGTATACTATGGAAGTACAAAAAAATACAAAGATAACTTACACAGTTTATCTCACTGAAAAGCTCACCATCAAGTGAAGAAACACCACACAAATACATAAGGAATACACAAAATAGTAATTGATATAAAATGAGGTAGGAACCCAGATACACCAGAAGTATTTCCCAAGGAGGTGGAAATAGAATTGGATCTTGAAATATCATTAACTGCTCACTGAGCAGAGAAGAGGAGGAGAGGCATTTCCAGCAGAGGGAACAACATATGCAATGACGTAGAGGTGTGAAAGTGTGAGACGAGTTACCAAAAAATGAGAAGTTCTACGTGGCTAGAATATTGAGTTTGTAGTGGGAAATAACAAGAGATGTAAGGAGTTTAGAAAAATCCATGTATACCGGTGTGTCTCAATCTTCTTGAAGGAAAAAAAACACATTATAGGCCTCTAGGAATATGTTCACAAATCCCTAGAAAATTAAGAAACTGAAGTTTATTCTAAGATTCTTTCAAACCTTCACTTTAAAAGAGTTATAAATTCATTAGTATTACATTAAACATTAGCTGTCATCACCATAAAAACCTAATGTTTAAAATCCACAACATTCATATCTTCAAAAGTATGTGTGAAAAATTTGTCTTGAAAACATTGCCATCGACAAGGGTAGTTGCGATAGGTTATTAAGCAGGAAATTGATATTATCCTACATATTCTTCAAAAGATATGATGCTAGTGGCATTAGTAGAATGCAAAAAGATAATCAGTGAGCTATTGGGGGAGTCATGGATGATGAGGGCTAGATCTAAAGTAGTGAGAATGAGGATGAAGATGAGTTGAATAGTGTATAGAATCAGAAGCTCTGGTGGCTGACTATAAGGCAGCAAGGAAAGTAACAAGTTCAGGATGATTCTGACACATCTGTGATTGATTTCTAACAATTGGTCCTTGTTTTTTTCCTAGTAAGTTACACATCATTTAAAAATGTAATTTTTCTCCATGTAACAGCCCTTATAAAACTGATATTATGCTTCTCTAGAACCTTAACATTTTTTCTGCAGCCCTTCAGTCCTTTTTATTTCAATGTGACTGTCAAGCACTTCAGTAGGAAGTATTTCACCAC
The DNA here is from genome assembly GCF_049350105.2 of Macaca mulatta. Lineage (NCBI taxonomy): Eukaryota > Metazoa > Chordata > Mammalia > Primates > Cercopithecidae > Macaca > Macaca mulatta. The sequence continues at coordinate 89,695,730 of NC_133419.1, forward strand.
TTCACATGCAAATATTTTTTTTTAAGGAGCAATCTAGAAAGTGGTAAATGAGCTCTGAGCTTTAATGAGAAACAGTGGAAGTTTTGCATTTTTTAATGACATTTTAACATGAATAGTGTGTGTATTTGCAGATAAAAGCCAGCTGGGAAACTACAGTGAAGCCTCCATAGGTAATCTAGTTTTCAGTCTTCCTGCCTGAGAAATGGACTTTCTTAGTTCAAGCAAAATACAATACAATACAATACAATACAATACAATACAATACAATACAATACAATACAATACAATACAATACAATACAATACAATACAATAAAATGCAATGCAATGCAATGCAATACAATGCAATACAATACAAGTCACTCAGATTCAAAAAACAAATTCCTTTGACACTAATTGTGTAAACTGGGTAGCCAAGGAGATAGTTAACATGGGGTGACACATTCTAGTAGTTGGAAGGCTAAATTATTTCCCTAGTATATTCCTCACTAATTCTGAGGGAATCAGAAACTCAGTAGTTTGGTGTACCCTGACTCAGAGAGGGGCAGAAGGTTTGGAAAGATGATTAATCCAGACCAGGAAAACCTTTCTGGGCCTGTTTTACTTAATCCCCCAGATTTGCCACCTCGATAACCACATTGGTATTCTGATCAGGCAATAATCCTGATAATAACAATAAAAATTCCTATGTGCCAGACGTTGATACTTCTCACATGTTATCTTATTTTTTCCTCATAACAGTCCTAGGATATTTCATTGATTAAACTAAAGCACCATTCTCTGCAAAGTAATTATTCCAATAAATTTAGGAGACAGTCTCTGTCCTTATATTATAAGCTCATTCCACTTATTTCACTCAAAAGGTAACTTTTTTCTCTTTTCTTCAAGTTCTCAGAGCAAATAGAACCTTTCCTATAACATGAAGGGAATTCAACAAGTGACAATTGTATTGTTTTCCAAGTAGATTTGCTTTATATGTAGTTCTTTAATCAGAAAATAACATTACTGTTTTTAAAATTCTGAAACAAAATAGGGAATGTTCTATTGTGAATAAGATCTTTGTAGATATTTATGTATATTTTAAATTATTGAAGGCAGAAGCTGCTCTCAGGGAAGAGTTAATATTTATGTTATAGGTTCACACACACATCCACACCCACACACATGTGCACACACACACACAAGTCAAGTGTAATTACTACATATGAAAATTCCTGTCAAATTCTTAATCAATATCTTATTTCTCAAAGCAGAAGGTTGGGAGGACCAGAATACGTTTATCACATCTGGTTATTTTAGAAATTCTCTAGTTAGCATGCAGTGATAGCCTACTAGAAATGATGAGTATTTGAAGATTATGGGGCATTTTAATTTTTGCAGAAACAGAGTTCTTAAGAACCAGTGACATAGTTGAGACATCTGAGTGGTAGAAAGTCACTGTTTTCTATTTCTTTCAGAGAGAACTTAGAATAGTTTAAAGTTTGAGGGTATTATTGCATGATACTCAGTAACTTCTAAGTAGTAAGTGCACTAATGGTATCGCTGGGGCTCTCTGTGTTAAAAAACAAAAACAAAACAAACAAACAAAAAGCAGCATTTGTCCCCATATATTTATACATTTTAAACTGACTCTTCTACCTAGTCCTTCTTCTACTCCTCTAGTAATACTGGCATGCAATTTGTTGTTCTTGCCAAATGTGAATACTGAGAAAGTTAAAGTGAATTTATGTAAGCCGTGTGTCATCTTCACTCTGAATTAAAAGGTGCAGGTATTATCTTATGGGAAGTACCATCTTAGGAAGATTCACTGGAAAGAGAGAAAGAAACTCCCCAGATTAGTGCAGAGCCCCTTACAGTCAATGAAAACACTGATATTGAAGACATATAGAACTGGATTTCAGTATCAGTTCTAAAATTCTGGGCATCTACTTCCTAATTTGTAAAATTTGTTCAATAATTACATTTGGGTTATTATGATAATTTATGTACATCTAGCTCCTATTACATACACAAAAATGTTTCCCCTTTTCTCCTCCCAACTTCTCTGTAATCTTCAATAGTCTTCTCAATTTCTGTTATAATTTAGCATAGGCTATCAGTCTTCGTAATGTGTATTTATCCATGCTAAAGAGCTTTTGTTTAATTTTTCATGATTTGAACTCACTGCTGTGGAAAATGGCTATTTACAGAAGGATAATCTCATTTTCCAAGAATTCATTTGAGGGTCCTAGAAGATCTTTATGAAGCAAAATAATACTTTTCTTATTTTTTAAGTATTCTCAAAATAATTTAAGTATTTTATATATAAGTATTTTATATAATTTAAGTATTCTTATATATAATATAAAGTATTCTTATATAATAAATATACTTATTTAAGTATTCTCAAAATAATACTTCTTTTCTAAGTATAGAGTCAGGCATTAAAACATATAGACATCTCACTTCCTTGGGATAAGTCTTGGGAAAAATATCACTACACACTAGCAATAAATATTGCAAAGAAAATTTATAACTCTATTTTATGCAGTTATTAATTAAACAAATATGAGTTAAAAGACTTTAGGAGTTTTGCTCTGTAGCCCAGGCTGGAGTGCAATGACGCAATCTTGGCTTACTGAAACCTCCACCTCCCGGGTTCAAAGGATTCTCAAGCCACAGCTTCCTGAGTAGCTGGGACTACAGGTGAATGCCACCATGCCTCACTAATTTTTTTTTGTATTGTTAGTAGAGATAGGATTTCTCCATATTGGCCGGGCTGATCTCAAACTCCTGACCTCAAGAGATCCACCACCTTAGACTCCCAAAATGCTTGAGCCACCAAGCCTGGCCTAAATTCAGGGTATCAAAGATAAATTAACAATGTCTGATGCAAACATACTACTGCTTTGTACTCTTCTACACTAATGATTTGTAGTGTTTTGGTTTCAGAATCCATTTACAACTCTTACAATATATGAAAAATTTCTGCTAGCTTTTATTTATGTGGATTATATTTATGACTACTTCTCATTTGTAAAACTGTAAAGATCTTGCATATTTGTATTAATTAATTTAAAAATAAATTTCTTATATGATAGTATAAATAATATAATTTTAATAATAATTTCTAAAATACTAAGTGGAATGAAACTACTTTTTATTTTTACAAACAGGCTACATCTGGATTTTATGACTACTTCTACATTGCATATATTATAATTTATTGTTTGGTTGAAGAACTTGATGAAAAATCTAGCCTCACACAACTATGTAATCAGAATACAGAGAAGTATTTTTAAAAACACTTTCAGATAATTGTGAATCCTTTCTTTTTGACACTAAAACTTCACAAATGGTAATTTTCTCAGAGTTTAATTACACTGTCAAATCTGAAATCCTGTAAATGACCTTTTTGTCCTTGCCACATTGAAGTCCGTTGATCTGTCTAGCATCATGAATGAGTATTTTACCCATTAGTGATTTTATAATATCATGCATTGGTCATTTGTAAAATACTGAGTTACACAATCTTCCAAATGTTAAAATATCTCATTATACAATATTCAAAATGACATTATTAATATCACCACCAATCTCATCAGAAATATCTTTAAGTATGAAGACTTTATCAAGCTCATAGTGATGGTATCAATTTTTCTTAATTTAAATTTTTGCTTGAAAACTCAAATTGTAGCACTGAAAAAATACCATTAGCTTTTTCAAGTGACAGACTTGCTTTGTTCACATAAGAAGAAGTCTGCCAAATGCCTGTCTAAATAGCCAGTTTATCTCTGAATTCTACATTCAAGTCAAAATGATTTCCTGTGGGAAACATGATTATTTCAGCTCTCAACACAAATAATGGCACAAGTGTTTTTTCCCTAGATGAACATATTTCAAAATGCAGCATAAATAGTACATATGTAGGTTCCATTCTGTCGAACAGAAAAATAAAGAGGCATATAAAAGAAGATAGTTTTTTAAAAAAGAAATTGTATTGCTTCATTAAGGACATTGAGTGAAACTAGCATTCATGTATTCAGTTTTACTGCAAGTCTGTGGCTGGTGAAGAATGTAATAATTACAGTACACTTGGTTGCCACTACCTTGATTTGTGCTAAGACACCAGAAGATTTACCCACTATTGCTTTTGCACCATCAGTGCAAATGTGAACACGGAAAAAGGCAAATCACATCATAGTATTATTAGGAAAATAGTTTTGACATTGCAAATACTCAAAGAGTTTCAGGGACTTCAAGGGATCTGTTGGTTACATTTTGCTAACCAAGAAAACCCTGGGATTGTAGAATAATTTCTTTTTAAAACATAAGGGCATCTGGGAAGACCTTATTAATTTCAAACATAATTCTGCATTTTCAGGATGAAATGTCAAAGAATGTTGATATGTAAATGCACATTTAAATCCAAAGAGATGGTGGCTAATGACGTACATTATCAGGCCTTTCCTCTAGAGGTTTTGGTTCAGTAGGTCTGGCAGTGGAAGTAGGGGTGTTTATGACCTCCAGTGAGCCACAGTGACTCATATAATAATGTTTATATACATATATATATATATATATATATATATTTATGTGTGTGTATGTGTATGTACACACACACACCTATCTCCACACAATTATTTCTATTTATATATTAAACCCTATTATCAATACAAAGAGCACACATGCACACACACATATTTTTGTGGGGGTAGGGTAAAAGGTGTTTTCCTGCAGTGGTACACTGGTCACCTTGCTTCTCTCTCTGGTGACTGTTGAGGTTGTCTACAGTGGATTGGGTGCATCCTGAGGGCCTTCAACAGAATGAGGTCCACACATAACCTTCTAGTATTTGGAAAGTTGAAGAATGAAAATCCCACAGTAAAAGCATGCTGAGCTATGAAAATGAGGCAGATTTTATGGTAAATAGTAGGTCATTGTGTTTCCCAAACTTGATCTAATTGGCTGTTACAAATTATCTGGCACATATATTGATTCCAGATGTGATTAGTGTTCACTTGGTTCTAGGGTTTTACATATATGCCAATTTGGCAATCCTAACATGTTGATGTTGATAATGTTTCATGGCCAAAACTAGAATGTATTTTCATAATACACACACACACTCACACTCTCTCTCTATAACTGGATCCTAGGAAACTTTAATTTTAGTAAATGCCTCAGGTGATTTTTATGATCAGGCATACAGGGCAGCTCTGCTCTATAGCTGGTTACTGTATTCACATTTCTTTTCTTATGATGTAATAAGTAATGGTGGGGGAGCAGATTTTGTAATCAACTGTAGAAATATGGCTATAAAAACTATTTCATGGCTTATATTTCTCTTCGTTGCAAGCTTGTCTTACCTCAAGGGCAGAAAAAAATGATGCTGTTTCTATGAAAAGATTTTTCTGTTCAGTAAAATCTCTAGTGTAAAAAGAGTGGCCTATTTTCAATTTGCAAGTCTGATTATTAGCCTTTGATTCATATAACATAAATAGACTTCTTTGATATCTAAAGAGCTTGACTATATTAAAGTAAGAAAGTAATAGATACTTGCATCTCAACTTTATAACTGAGCAACAGAGAAAACAAAATTAGTAGTTGTTGAGCACCTGATGCCTTGTACATTTTCAAATAAATCATTTGAAATTTGCAACTACACCATGAGATAGGTTTTGCCTTGATTTTACAGATAGAGAACCTGATAGTCACATGGTTGATAACAACCACAGTTAAGTCTACTATTCCAAGTTCATCCGACTCCAAGGCTGATACAAATTCCACTTCACTACAAAGCTTTCTTCAGCTTGCTAAAGTAAAGCTCAGGACTCTGATAAACTCCCAACCCTGCCTCTGGTATATGACCCAACACTAACAACACTGCTCAGAGAGGGTATCTAAAAGAAATTCTTGTGTGAAAACAATGAAATTTTGGTGGGCAAACAGAAACATAATCATACATAAACTAACAAAAGCATACAACACAGAATTCTACTTCTGGGAAGGTAAAGTAGGTACACTTTCCTCTATTAGTCCCTCTAAATACAACCACAGTCTCTGCATATTGTATATAAAAGAAGCAGAAAGAATATAAATAGTGGAGAGAAGAAGGCAGATCAACTAGGAATATTGGGATCTCATGGTATGATGGTGAGTCCCCTGGGTTTTATTTTCCTCATATATTCAAGATTTGGAGTTGAAGAAGCTTGTAACCTAGAAACACCTAAAGGTACATACAAACAAAAGTAAAACAAAACAAAACAAAAACAGAAAAAAACACCAACAAAAGCCTTCTCTCTCTAGTCACAGGACAAAGAAAGGTGCAGACAAGTTTTAAATAGTAACCACTCTACTTCATCAAATTCAAAAACAGAAAACCTGAGGCACAATCCCCACCCAAGTCAGCCAAAGTTGATTGGGGAGACTAGACTTCCACCCTTGCTAGGCTATAAAAGGTGCCTCCTCAATACCCTTCCAGGGTGGTGTAAGAGAAGGCTCAGTTTGCATTCCAACCAGGGAGGAATTAACCACTCTTCTACTTTACATGGAGGCAACTTGGAGGACCTACAATTCTATCCCTATTAGGCAGTAAAAAGATGAATCTTTTCTTCCCTTCTGGATTGTTGTCAGAGGGGGCCTATTGGAGAGTTAGGTCTTGGAGCACTGTCTAGTGGTAATTAGGCCACCCAATGGCATTAGGGGAAACTAGTTGAGGAGCAGTAAGTCATGAGGTATTCTTACCTCTCCTAGCAAGGAAGACACCAGAAGAGGCCTAGTGGGGAGCCAGGTCAGTGGGGAACTTGGACTTCTATTGCTACTTGAAAGTAATAATGCAGCGTTTCCCTTCTGTTGGAGCTGAGTCAGAGAAAGCCAGGAGATTATACATTTTTTTTGTTTGTTTTTTTGAGATGGAGTCTTTGTTGTGTTGCCCAGGCTGGAGTGCAGTGGCGTGATCTCGGCCCACTGCAACCTCCACCTCCCAGAGTAGCTGGGATTCCCCTGACTCAGTTTCCCGAGTCGCTGGGATTATAGGCACCCACCCACAAGCCCAGCTAATTTTTTGTATTTAGTAGAGACAGAGTTTTAATATGTTGGCCTGGCTAACCTCCAAATCCTGACTTCAAGTGTTCAGCCCACCTTGGCCTCCCAAAGTGCTGGGATTACAGGTGTGAGCCACTGTGCCCAGTTGAGATTATAAACTTTTATAAAACAGAAGATTTAATAAGTCTCATAAAATACTCAAAATGTCCAGGTTGCAAAATAATAATAATAATAATATAATAATCCCTTTTCATACCAAGAAAAGTTACATCCTTGAATTAAAAAAAAAAAAAAAAAAAAAAAACAGTAAATGGCAACACTGAAGTAACAGATATGTTAAAATTATCTCAAATAATAGGTTGGAGCAAAAGTAATTGTGGTTTTCGTCATTGAACAGAATGGCTAAAACCACAATTACTTTTGTATCAAGTTAACAGATTTTAAAACAGTCATTTATTTTTATTATTTATTTATTTATTTATTTATTTATTTATTTATTTATTGAGATGGAATCTGGCTCTGTTGCCCAGGCTGGGGTGCAGTGGCGCGCAATCTCTGCTCACTGCAAGCTCCGCCTCCTGGGTTCACGCCATTCTCCTGCCTCAGCCTCCCGAGTATCTGGGACTACACGTGCCTGCCACCACGCCCGGCTAATGTTTTGTATTTTTAGTAGAGACGGGGTTTCACCTTGTTAGCCAGGATGGTCTCGATCTCCTGACCTCATAATCCGCCCACCTCGACCTCCCAAAGTGCTGGGATAACAGGCGTGAGCCACCGCACCCGGCAAAACAGTCATTTTTGAATTCCTCAATGAACAATTATAAACATACTTGAAACAAATTTAAAAAAATAGAATGACTTATCAAGAAAATGGAAGATATCACAAAAAACAAAATAAAATTAGAACTAAAAAATACAGTTACCAAAGTAAAAGTCTCAATACTAGGTTCAACAGCAGAATGAAGAGGAAAGAAGAAAGAATCAGTGAACTGGAAGACAGAAAAATAGAAATTACCAAATCTGAAAAACAGAAAACAGATTGGAAAAAAAATTAAAAAGGCTCAAAGACTTGAATAACTACATGAAAATGATTGAACATTTGTGTTATTAGTATCCTAGAGAGGAGAAAAAGCAGTTCTGGGAAAGTACTCAATGAAATGACTGAAAACTTCCCAAATTTAGTAAAAGAAACAGCAAATTCAAGAATCTGAGTTAAACCCAATTTAATAAATCCCATAGCAATCCACATTAAAATATATCACTACAAACTTCTAAAAACTAAAGAAATATTGAAAGTAGTGATTTTGTGGAAAAAATGACTGACAGATTTTCCTTTGACACCATGGAGGCCAGAAGGTGGCACTACATTTTTCAAATGCTGAAAAAAATGAACTGTTAATGCAGTGTTCTATGCCCAGGGAAAATAATTCAGTAATGAAGGAGAAATCAAGATCTCCTCAGATGAAGAAAAATGAAAAAGTTTGTCACCACCAACCAGACGTGCCCTGAAAAAAAAAAAGTTAATAGAAGTTTCTTTAAAAGAAGGGAAATGATAAAATAAAAAACTTTCTTATGCAAAAATATAGGGAATTCAATAGACTTCTTTCGAGTTTTCTAAATTGTGATTTGATGGTTGAAACAAAAATAAAATTTTATGTCATTCATCTCAATGAACATAAGAGAAATATTTAAGACAAATAAGGTTTTACACTTAATTTGAACTAGTTGAAGGATTCCAGCAGAGAGAAATTATGTAAAAATAGCATAATACTTAGATAAATCACCAACAAAGTGATACAATATATTTTAAAAAACTATTAATAAAAATGGAATTTGTAAAAATTTTCAAGCAACTCAAATGAAGACAGGAAAAATGAACCAAAAAATTCAGCAAAGTAACAAACAGGAAAAAAAAAAAAGTTGGTTTAAGCCATAACATTATATGATACTTATATTAAATGTGAATGGTCTAAAAATACCAAATAAGAGATTGGTAGATTAGATTTTATTTTTAAATAACCCAACTGTATTCAGCCTAGAGGAAATACACTTTAGATATAACATTATTGGTCAAAGTTAAAGGATGGAAAAAAAATTATAAAACAATCAAAACAAAGTGAAAGTGGATATATTAATATCTAATAGACTTCAGAGAAAAAACAATCATTGGAGTAAGAGAGGCACATTTTATCAAGATCAATGAGTCAATCCACTAAGAAGACATAGCAATCCTAAATGTGTAGGCCCCAAACAGGCTTAAAATATGTGAAGCAAAAGCTGGTAGAGCTAAAAGGAAGAAATAGACAAATTCACAATTACAGTTGGAGAATTCAATGCTTCTTTTTAACCAATAGGACTAGGCAAAACATCTTCTGCAGTGATACAGAAGAACTTAACACCATCAGTCAAAAGAATGTATTCAACATTGATAAAACATTCCATTCAATAATGATAAAAATACTCATTTATTTAAAGTGCTGATAAAACATATGCTAAACATATGACTGCCCCTTGAGCCATAAAGCAAATATCAACAAATTTAAAAGGATTGGAATTATACAGATTGTGTTCTCCTACCATAATGGAATCAAACTAGAAATCAATAACATTATGGAAAGATCTTCAAACACTTAGAAACTAAACAAAGCACTTCTAAATAACCCAAGGAGTAAAGAGAAAGACTTAAGGAAAATAAAATACATTTAAATAAATAAAATTAAAAACCAAATTTACCAAAATTTGTCAGACATACTATAAAATTGTGCTTAGAGGGGAAAGTATAGTACTAAATGCACACATGTGGAAAGAGGCAAAGTTTCAAGTCAGTAATACAAACTCAAACTCTAGAACTTAGAAATAGAAGAGCAAAATAAAACTAAAGCACAAAGAATGAAGGAAATAATAAAGATAGGAGCAGAAAGCAGTGAAATTAACAGGAATCAATACAGGATATGAATACAGCAAACACCTGGTTTTTGGAAATATTAATAAAATTGACAAATTAACATGATTGCAAAGGAAAAAAGAGAAAAGACACAAATTACCAATATCAAGAATCAAACAGGGGATATCACTACAGATCTTGGAGACCTCAAAAGGGTAATAAAAGAGTACTATGAGCACTCTATGTACATAACATTTGACAATTTAGATGAAATGAACTAATTCCTAAAAAAGCACAAACTATACCACTCACCCAATAAGAAATAGACAATTTAAATAGCCCTATAAATGTAAAGGAAATTGAATTGGTAATTTTAAACCTCCCAAAATAGAAATCCTTAGGCAAAGAATGTTTTCCTTGAGAATCAATCAGGAATTTAATAAATTAACACAAATTCTATACAATCGGTTTCAGAATATAGAAGAAAAGGAAAAACTTTTTGAGTCATTTTATAAATCTAGTATTACCTTGATATTAAAACCAGATAAAAGAATGCCAAGAAAATGAGACAGATCAATATCCCTCATGTAGATAGATGTAAAAATTCTTAACAAAATATTGATGAATATAATTCAGCTGTATATAAAAAGAATTTTATGCATTGAAACAAGTGAAATTTATTCCAAAAATAAATACAAAACTGCTTCAAAATGTAAATATTCTGTGTCTTGACCCTTTCAATGCCAATATCCTAGCTATGATATTCTACTATATTACATAATATTTTTTCAAGGTTACCATTGAGGGAAATTGAATAAAGAGCACATCAGATTTCTCTCTATTATTCCTTACAGCTGCATATAATTCTATAATTATCTCAAAATAAAAAGTTTTTAAAAAGACAAAGTTAAGGCAAATATTTGAAATTTACATTTAAATAGATAGATGAGATAAAAGGCAGTATTAAGAACCCTATTTCAGTCAAGCAATGAGCAATTCTTACTTTTATGTATTGAACTTTCTTGATGCATAAACATGAAGAGAACCAATGTGTAACACCATCCAAGATAATATCAACAGTTATCAATATATGTGAGAAAAGACTTAGGGAGGACTTCCAATACAGATTTTATTCTAAATTTTACATTATACAAAAATGTATAATGTAAGATATTATCACTTTGTTTCCTGCCAATTTGAGATGAATAATTATTGTGCTAGAGAATAAAATAATTACTCAATAATTTGTATGCAATTCATCTGAATCTATGGATCATTTACAGAGATTTCCTTAAAATATGCATTATAATATTAGTCATTACGATATACCCAAATCCCTAATTGTATAAGTACTTCTAAAACATATCTAATGATCTTTGTAATCATTCTTCTTAGACATACTTACATTGTTTTTATTTATCCATCAGCATTAGCAGTTGCTTTTTATTTTTGTTTTTTAGTATATAAAAAAAGATTTTCCATATCAATCAATTTTTATGGCCACTATTTATGTTATTGTAAAGTAAGAACAAACGTAAGACATTTTGCTCAACTTTCAGTTTAGTTTAAATTCTTGCTTTGGGAGAGTTTCCAAGATGACAGAATAGGAACAGCTCTGGTCTATAGCTCCCAGGGAGATCAATGCAGAAGATGGGTGATTTCTGCATTTCCAATTGAGGTATGTGGTTCATCTCATTGGGAGTGGTTGGACAGTGGGTGCAGCCCATGCAAGACAAGCCAAGCAGGACAGGGTGTCACCTCACCCGGGAAGCACAAGGGGTCGGGGAATTTCCCTTTCCTAGCCAAGGGAAGCTGTGAGTGACCGTACCTGGAGGAATGGTACACTCTTGCCCAAATACTGCATTTTTCCCACAGTCTTCGCAACCAGCAGACCTTCTATGCCTAGCTCGGCAGGTCCCGTGCCCATGGAGCCTCGCTCGCTGCTAGTGCAGCAGTCTAAGATTGACCTGGCATGCTGGAGCTTGGCAGGGCGAGGGGTATCCACCATTGCTGAGGCTTGAGTAGGTGATTCTATGCTCACAGTGTAAACAAAGCAGCAGGGAAGCTCTAACTGGGTGGATCCCACTGCAGCTCAGCAAGACCTACTGCTTCTCTAGGTTCCACCTTTGGGGGCAGGGCATATCTGAACAAAAGGCATCAGACACCTTATGCAGAATTACATGTCCCTGTTTGACAGTTCTGAAGAGAGCAGTGGCTCTTGGAGCAGTGTTTGAGCTTTGACATCAGACAGACAGCTTCCTCAAGTAGGTCCCTGACCCCATGTAGCCTGACTGGGAGACACCTCCCAGTAGGGGCTGACAGACACCTCATACAGGCAGGTGCCCCTCTGGGACAAAGTTTCCAGAGGAAGGATCAGGCAGCAATATTTGCTGTTCTGTAGCCTCCATTGGTGATACCCAGGCAAACAGGATCTGGAGTGGACGTCAAGCAAACTCCACCAGACCTACAGCCGAGGGGCCTGTTAGAAGGAAAACTAACAGAAAGGAATAGCATCAACAACAAAAAAAACAGGACATCCAAACCAAAACCCCATCTGTAGGTTACCAACATCAAAGACCAAAAGTAGATAAAACCACAAAGACGGGGGGGGGGACCCAGATCAGAAAGATGGAAAATTCCAAAAACCAGAATGCCTTTTCTCCTCCAAAGGAACACAGCTCGTCACCAGCAAGGGAACAAAACTGGATGGAGAATGAGTTTGATGAATTGACTGAAGTAGGCTTCAGAAGGTGGGTAATAACAAACATCTCCAAGCTAAAAGAGGATGTTCAAACCCATCGCAAGAAAGCTAAAAACTTTGAGAAAAGGTTAGATGAATGGATAACTAGAATAACCAGTGAAGAAAAGAGCTTAAATGACCTGATGGAGCTGAAAACCACAGTACAAGAACTTCGTGACACATACACAAGCTTCAATAGTGGATTCGATCAACCAGAAGAAAGGATATCAGTGATCGAAGAACAAATTAATGAGATAAAGCAAGAAGATGAGATGAGAGGAAAAAGAGTGAAAAGAAACAAACAAAGCCTCCAAGAAATATTGGACTTTGTGAAAAGACCAAACCTATGTTTGATTGGTGTACCTGAAAGTGATCAGAGAATGGAACCCAGTTAGAAACACTCTTCAGGATATTATCCAGAAGAACTTCCCCAACCTAGCAAGGCAGGCCAACATTCAAATTCAGGAAATACAGAGAACACCATAAAGATACTCCTTGAGAAAAGCAACCCCAAGACACATAATTGTCACATTCACCGAGGCTGAAATGAAGCAAAAAAATGTTAAGGGCAGCCAGAGAGAAAGGTTGGGTTACCCACAAAGGGAAGCCCATCAGACTAACAAGGTATCTCTTGGCAGGAACTCTGCAAGCCATAGGAGAGTGGGGGGTCAATATTCAACATTCTTAAAGAAAATAATTTTCAACCTGGAATTTCATATCCAGCCAAACTAAGCTTCATAAGTGAAGAAGAAATAAAATCCTTTACAGACAAGCAAATGCTGAGATTTTGTCACCATTAGGCCTGCCTTGCAAGAGCTCCTGAAGGAAGCAGTAAACATGGAAAAGAACAGTCAGTACCAGACACTGCAAAATCACACCAAATTGTAAAGACCATCTACACTATGAAGAAACTGCATCAATTAATGGGCAAAATAACCACCTAGCATCATAATGGCAAGATCATATTCATACATAACAATATTAAACTTAAATGTAAATGGGCTAAATGCCACAACTAAAAAACACAGACTGGCAAATTGCAAAGTCAAGACACATCAATGTGCTGTATTCGGGAGACCGATCTCACATGACAAGACACACATAGCTTCAAAATAAAGTGATGGAAGAAGATCTACCAAACAAATGGAAAGAAGAAAAAAAAAAAAGCAGGGGTTGCAATCCTGGTCTCTGATAAAACAGACTTTAAACCAACAAAGAGCAAAAGAAAAAAAGAAGGCCGGGATCAATTCAACAAGAAGAGCTAACTGTCCTAAATATATATATGCACCCAATACAGGATCTCCCAGATTCATACAGCAAGTTCTTAGTGACCTAAAAAGAGATGTAGACTCCCACACAATAATAGTGGCAGACTTTAACACCACACTGTCAATATTAGACAGATCAACAAGAAGGATATCCAGGACTTGAACTCAGCTCTGGACCAAGCAGACCTAGTAGACATCTACAGAACTCTCCACCCCAAATCAACAGAATATACATTCTTCTCGGCACCACATCACACTTACTGTAAAATTGACCAATAAACACTCCTCAACAAGTGTAAAAGAACAGAATCACAACCAACTGTCTCTCAGACCACAGTGCAATCAAATTGGAACTCAGGATTAAGAAACTCACTGAAAACCGCCAACTACATGGAAACTGAACAACTTGCTGGTGAATGAGTACTGGGTAAATAACAAAATGAAGTCAGAAATAAAGATGTTCTTTGAAACCACTGAGAACAAAGACACAACGTACCAGAATCTCTGGGACACATTTAAAGCAGTGTGTAGAGGGAAATTTATAGCACTAAATGCCCACAAGAGAAAACAGGAAAGATCTAAAATTGACACCCTAATATCACTATTAAAAATTAGAGAAGCAAGAGCAAACAAATTCAAAAGCTAGCAGAAGACAAGGAATAACTTAAGATCAGAGTAGAACTGAAGGAGACAGAGACACAAAAAAACCCTTAAAAAAAAAAGAAATCAATGAATCCAGGAACTGGTTTTGTGAAAAGATCAACAAAATTGATAGACCACTAGCAAGACAAATCAAGGAGAAAAGAGAGAAGAATCAAATAAATGCAATAAAATGATAAAGGGGATATCGCCACCAATCCCACAGAAATGCAAACTATCATCAGAGAATACTATAAACACCTCTACACAAATAAACTAGAAAATCTAGAAGAAATGGATAAATTCCTGGACACATACACCCTCCCAAGACTAAACCAGGAAGAAGTCAAATCTTTGAATAGACCAATAACAGGTTCTGAAATTGAGGCAATAAACAGCCTACCAACCAAAAAAAGTCCAGGACCAGATGGATTCACAGCCAAATTCTATCAGAGGTACAAAGAGGAATTGGTACCATTCCTTCTGAAAATATTCCAATCAATAGAAAAAGAGGGAATCCTTCTTAACTCATTTTATGAGGCCAGCATCATCCTGATATCAAAGCCTGGCAGAGACACAACAACAAAAAAAGAGAATTTTAGGCCAATATCCCTGATGAACATCGATGTGAAAATACTCAAATTACTGGCAAGCTGAATCCAGCAGCACATCAAAAAGCTTATCCACCACAATCAAGTTGGCTTCATCCCTGGGATGCAAGGCTGGTTCAATATATGCGAATCAATAAATGTAAATCCATCATATAAACAGAACCAATCACAAAAACCACTTAATTATCTCAACAGATGCAGAAAAGGCCTTCAACAAAATTTAACAGCCTTTCATACTAAAAACTCTAAATAAACTAGGTATTGATGGAATGTATCTCAAAATAATAAGAGCTATTTATGACAAACCCACAGCCAATATTATACTGAATGGGCAAAAACTGGAAGCATTCCCTTTGAAAACCATCACAAGACAAGGATACCTTCTCTCACCACTCCTATTCAACATAGTTTTGGAAGTTCTGGCCAGGGCAATCAGACAAGAGAAAGAAATAAAGGGCATGGTATTGGAATAGGAAGGGAGGAAGTCCAATTGTCTGTTTGCACATGACATGATTGTATATTTAGAAAACCCCATTGTCTCAGCGCAAAATCTCCTTAAGTTGATAAGCAACTTCAGCAAAACCTCAGGATACAAAATCAATATGCAAAAATCACAAGCATTCTTATACACCAATATTAGAGAAACAGAGAACAAAATAATGAGTGAACTCCCATTCATAATTACTAAAAAGAGAATAAAATACCTAGGAATCCAACTTACAAGGGATGTTAAGGACCTCTTCGAGGAGGACTACAAACCACGGCTCAATAAAATAGAAGAGGACACAAACAAATGGAAGAACCTTTCATGCTCATGGATAGGAAGAATCAATATTGTGAAAATCATCATACTGCCCAAGATAATTTATAGATTCAATGCTATCCCCCATCAAGCTACCACTGACTTTAACAGAATTGGAAAAAACTATTTTAAGGTCATATGGAACCATAAAAGAGCCTGCATAGCCAAAACAATCCTAAGCAAGAAAGAACGAAGCTGGAGGCATCATGCTACCTGACTCCAAACTATGCTACAAGGCTACACTAACCAAAACATGATACTGGTACCAAAACAGATATATAGACTAATGGAACAGAACAGAGGCCTCAGAAATACCACCACACATCTACAACCATCTGATCTATGACAAATCTGACAAAAACAAGCAATGAGGAAAGGATTCCCTATTTAACAAACGGTGTTGGGAAAACTGGCTAGCCATATGTAGAAAGCTGAAACTATATCCCTTCCTTACACCTTACACAAAAATTAGCTCAAGATGGATTAAAGACTTAAATGTAAGACCTAAAACCATAAAAACCCTAGAAGAAAACCTAGGCAATACCATTCAGGATATAGGCATGGGCAAAGACTTCATGACTAAAACACCAAAAGCAATGACAGCAAAAGTCAAAATACACAAATGGAATCCAGTTAAACTAAAGAGGTTCTGCGCAGCAAAAGAAATATCATCAGAGGGGGGGCGGAGCAAGATGGCCGAATAGGAACAGCTCCAGTCTCCAACTCCCAGCGCGAGCAACACAGAAGACCGGTGATATCTGCATTTTCAACTGAGGTACTGGGTTCATCTCACTGGGGAGTGCGGGATGATCGGTGCTGGTCAGCTGGTGCAGCCCGACCAGCGAGAGCTGAAGCAGGGCGAGGCATTGCCTCACCTGGGAAGTGCAAGGGGGAAGGGAATCCCTTTTCCTAGCCAGGGGAACTGAGACATACAACACCTGGAAAATCGGGTAACTCCCACCCCAATACTGCGCGCTTTAAGCAAACAGGCACACCAGGAGATCATATCCCACACCTGGCCGGGAGGGTCCCACACCCACGGAGCCTCCCTCATTACTAGCACAGCAGTCTGTGATCTACCGGCAAGGCAGCAGCGAGGCTGGGGGAGGGGCGCCCGCCATTGCTGAGGCTTAAGTAGGTAAACAAAGTTGCTGGGAAGCTCGAACTGGGTGGAGCTCACAGCAGCTCAAGGAAACCTGCCTGTCTCTGTAGACTCCACCTCTGGGGACAGGACACAGTAAACAATAACAAACACAGCAGAAGCCTCTGCAGAGGCAAACGACTCTGTCTGACAGCTTTGAAGAGAGCAGTGGATCTCCCAACACGGAGGTTGAGATCTGAGAAGGGACAGACTGCCGGCTCAAGTGGGTCCCTGACCCCTGAGTAGCCTAACTGGGAGACATCCCCCACTAGGGGCAGTCTGACACCCCACACCTCACAGGGTGGAGTACACCCCTGAGAGGAAGTTTCCAAAGCAAGAATCAGACAGGTACACTTGCTGTTCAGAAATATTCTATCTTCTGCAGCCTCTGCTGCTGATACCCAGGCAAACAGGGTCTGGAGTGGACCTCAAGCAATCTCCAACAGACCTACAGCTGAGGGTCCTGACTGTTAGAAGGAAAACTATCAAACAGGAAGGACACCTACACCAAAACCCCATCAGTACATCACCATCATCAAGACCAGAGGCAGATAAAACCACAAAGATGGGGAAAAAGCAGGGCAGAAAAGCTGGAAATTCAAAAAATAAGAGCGCATCTCCCCCGGCAAAGGAGCGCAGCTCATCGCCAGCAACGGATCAAAGCTGGACAGAGAATGACTTTGACGAGATGAGAGAAGAAGGCTTCAGTCCATCAAATTTCTCAGAGCTAAAGGAGGAATTACGTACCCAGCGCAAAGAAACTAAAAATCTTGAAAAAAAAGTGGAAGAATTGATGGCTAGAGTAATTAATGCAGAGAAGGTCCTAAACGAAATGAAAGAGATGAAAACCATGACACGAGAAATACGTGACAAATGCACAAGCTTCAGTAACCGACTCGATCAACTGGAAGAAAGAGTATCTGCGATTGAGGATCAAATGAATGAAATGAAGCGAGAAGAGAAACCAAAAGAACAAAGAAGAAAAAGAAATGAACAAAGCCTGCAAGAAGTATGGGATTATGTAAAAAGACCAAATCTACGTCTGATTGGGGTGCCTGAAAGTGAGGGGGAAAATGGAACCAAGTTGGAAAACACTCTTCAGGATATCATCCAGGAGAACTTCCCCAACCTAGTAGGGCAGGCCAACATTCAAATCCAGGAAATACAGAGAACGCCACAAAGATACTCCTCGAGAAGAGCAACTCCAAGACACATAATTGCCAGATTCACCAAAGCTGAAAGGAAGGAAAAGATCCTAAGGGCAGCCAGAGAGAAAGGTCGGGTTACCCACAAAGGGAAGCCCATCAGACTAACAGCAGATCTCTCGGCAGAAACTCTCCAAGCCAGAAGAGAGTGGGGGCCAATATTCAACATTCTTAAAGAAAAGAATTTTAAACCCAGAATTTCATATCCAGCCAAACTAAGTTTCATAAGTGAAGGAGAAATAAAATCCTTTACAGATAAGCAAATGCTTAGAGATTTTGTCACCACTAGGCCTGCCTTACAAGAGACCCTAAAGGAAGCACTAAACATGGAAAGGAACAACCGGTACCAGCCATTGCAAAAACATGCCAAAATGTAAAGACCATCGAGGCTAGGAAGAAACTGCATCAACTAACGAGCAAAATAACCAGTTAATATCATAATGGCAGGATCAAGTTCACACATAACAATCTTAACCTTAAATGTAAATGGACTAAATGCTCCAATTAAAAGACACAGACTGGCAAACTGGATAAAGAGTCAAGACCCATCAGTCTGCTGTATTCAGGAGACCCATCTCACACGCAGAGACATACATAGGCTCAAAATAAAGGGATGGAGGAAGATTTACCAAGCAAATGGAGAACAAAAAAAAGCAGGGGTTGCAATACTAGTCTCTGATAAAACAGACTTTAAACCATCAAAGATCAAAAGAGACAAAGAAGGCCATTACATAATGGTAAAGGGATCAATTCAACAGGAAGAGCTAACTATCCTAAATATATATGCACCCAATACAGGAGCACCCAGATTCATAAAGCAAGTCCTTAGAGACTTACAAAGAGACTTAGACTCCCATACAATAATAATGGGAGACTTCAACACTCCACTGTCAACATTAGACAGATCAACGAGACAGAAAGTTAACAAGGATATCCAGGAATTGAACTCATCACTGCAGCAAGCAGACCTAATAGACATCTATAGAACTCTCCACCCCAAATCAACAGAATATACATTCTTCTCAGCACCACATCGTACTTACTCCAAAATTGACCACGTAATTGGAAGTAAAGCACTCCTCAGCAAATGTACAAGAACAGAAATTATAACAAACTGTCTCTCAGACCACAGTGCAATCAAACTAGAACTCAGGACTAAGAAACTCAATCAAAACCGCTCAACTACATGGAAACTGAACAACCTGCTCCTGAATGACTACTGGGTACATAACGAAATGAAGGCAGAAATAAAGATGTTCTTTGAAACCAATGAGAACAAAGATACAACATACCAGAATCTCTGGGACACATTTAAAGCAGTGTGTAGAGGGAAATTTATAGCACTAAATGCCCACAAGAGAAAGCAGGAAAGATCTAAAATTGACACTCTTACATCGCAATTAAAAGAACTAGAGAAGCAAGAGCAAACACATTCGAAAGCTAGCAGAAGGCAAGAAATAACTAAGATTGGAGCAGAACTGAAGGAGATAGAGACACAAAAAACTCTCCAAAAAATCAATGAATCCAGGAGTTGGTTTTTTGAAAAGATCAACAAAATTGACAGACCACTAGCAAGACTAATAAAGAAGAAAAGAGAGAAGAATCAAATCGACGCAATAAAAAATGATAAAGGGGATATCACCACCGACCCCACAGAAATACAAACTACCATCAGAGAATACTATAAACACCTCTACGCAAATAAACTGGAAAATCTAGAAGAAATGGATAATTTCCTGGACACTTACACTCTTCCAAGACTAAACCAGGAAGAAGTTGAATCCCTGAATAGACCAATAGTAGGCTCTGAAATTGAGGCAATAATTAATAGCCTACCAACCAAAAAAAGTCCAGGACCAGATGGATTCACAGCTGAATTCTACCAGAGGTACAAGGAGGAGTTGGTACCATTCCTTCTGAAACTATTCCAATCAATAGAAAAAGAGGGAATCCTCCCTAACTCATTTTATGAGGCCAACATCATCCTGATACCAAAGCCTGGCAGAGACACAACAAAAAAAGAGAATTTTAGACCAATATCCCTGATGAACATCGATGCAAAAATCCTCAATAAAATACTGGCAAACCGGATTCAGCAACACATCAAAAAGCTTATCCACCATGATCAAGTGGGCTTCATCCCTGGGATGCAAGGCTGGTTCAACATTCGCAAATCAATAAACATAATCCAGCATATAAACAGAACCAAAGACAAGAACCACATGATTATCTCAATTGATGCAGAAAAGGCTTTTGACAAAATTCAACAGCCCTTCATGCTAAAAACGCTCAATAAATTCGGTATTGATGGAACGTACCTCAAAATAATAAGAGCTATTTATGACAAACCCACAGCCAATATCATACTGAATGGGCAAAAACTGGAAAAATTCCCTTTGAAAACTGGCACAAGACAGGGATGCCCTCTCTCACCACTCCTATTCAACATAGTGCTGGAAGTTCTGGCTAGGGCAATCAGGCAAGAGAAAGAAATCAAGGGTATTCAGTTAGGAAAAGAAGAAGTCAAACTGTCCCTCTTTGCAGATGACATGATTGTATATTTAGAAAACCCCATTGTCTCAGCCCAAAATCTCCTTAAGCTGATAAGCAACTTCAGCAAAGTCTCAGGATACAAAATTAATGTGCAAAAATCACAAGCATTCTTATACATCAGTAACAGACAAACAGAGAGCCAAATCAGGAATGAACTTCCATTCACAATTGCTTCAAAGAGAATCAAATACCTAGGAATTCAACTTACAAGGGATGTAAAGGACCCCTTCAAGGAGAACTACAAACCACTGCTCAGTGAAATAAAAGAGGACACAAACAAATGGAAGAACATACCATGCTCATGGATAGGAAGAATCAATATCGTGAAAATGGCCATACTGCCCAAGGTAATTTATAGATTCAATGCCATCCCCATCAAGCTACCAATGAGTTTCTTCACAGAATTGGAAAAAACTGCTTTAAAGTTCATATGGAACCAAAAAAGAGCCCGCATCTCCAAGACAATCCTAAGTCAAAAGAACAAAGCTGGAGGCATCACGCTACCTGACTTCAAACTATACTACAAGGCTACAGTAACCAAAACAGCATGGTACTGGTACCAAAACAGAGATATAGACCAATGGAACAGAACAGAGTCCTCAGAAATAATACCACACGTCTACAGCCATCTGATCTTTGACAAACCTGAGAGAAACAAGAAATGGGGAAAGGATTCCCTATTTAATAAATGGTGCTGGGAAAATTGGCTAGCCATAAGTAGAAAGCTGAAACTGGATCCTTTCCTTACTCCTTATACGAAAATTAATTCAAGATGGATTAGAGACTTAAATGTTAGACCTAATACCATAAAAATCCTAGAGGAAAACCTAGGTAGTACCATTCAGGACATAGGCATGGGCAAAGACTTCATGTCTAAAACACCAAAAGCAACGGCAGCAAAAGCCAAAATTGACAAATGGGATCTCATTAAACTAAAGAGCTTCTGCACAGCAAAAGAAACTACCATCAGAGTGAACAGGCAACTTACAGAATGGGAGAAAATTTTTGCAATCTACTCATCTAACAAAGGGCTAATATCCAGAACCTACAAAGAACTCAAACAAATTTACAAGAAAAAAACAAACAACCCCATCAAAAAGTGGGCAAAGGATATGAACAGACATTTCTCAAAAGAAGACATTCATACAGCCAACAGACACATGAAAAAATGCTCATCATCACTGGCCATCAGAGAAATGCAAATCAAAACCACAATGAGATACCATCTCACACCAGTTAGAATGGCGATCATTCAAAAGTCAGGAAACAACAGGTGCTGGAGAGGATGTGGAGAAATAGGAACACTTTTACACTGTTGGTGGGATTGTAAACTAGTTCAACCATTATGGAAAACAGTATGGCGATTCCTCAAGGATCTAGAACTAGATGTACCATACGACCCAGCCATGCCATTACTGGGTATATACCCAAAGGATTATAAATTATGCTGCTATAAAGACACATGCACACGTATGTTTATTGCGGTACTATTCACAATAGCAAAGACTTGGAATCAACCCAAATGTCCATCAGTGACAGATTGGATTAAGAAAATGCGGCACATATACACCATGGAATACTATGCAGCCATCCAAAAGGATGAGTTTGTGTCCTTTGTAGGGACATGGATGCAGCTGGAAACCATCATTCTTAGCAAACTATCACAAGAACAGAAAACCAAACACCGCATGTTCTCACTCATAGGTGGGAACTGAACAATGAGATCACTTGGACTCAGGAAGGGGAACATCACACACCGGGGCCTATCATGGGGAGGGGGGAGGGGGGAGGGATTGCATTGGGAGTTATACCTGATGTAAATGACGAGTTGATGGGTGCAGCACACCAACATGGCATAAGTATACATATGTAACAAACCTGCACGTTATGCACATGTACCCTACAACTTAAAGTATAATAATAATAAATAAATTAAAAAAAAAAGAAATATCATCAGAGTGAACAGGCAACCTAGAGAATGGGAGAAAATTTTTGCCATCTATCCAACTGACAAAGGGCTAATATCCAGAATCTATAAAGAACTTAAACAAATTTCCAAGAAAAAAACAACCCCATCAAAAAGTGGGCAAAGATATGAACAGACACTTCTCAAAAGAAGACATTTAATGCAGTCAACAGACATATGAAAAAAATGTTCATCATCCCTGGTCATCAGAGAAATGCAAATCAAAACCACAACGAGATACCATCTCACACCAGTTAGAATGGCAGTCATTAAAAAGTCCGAAAACAACAGATGCTAGAGAGGATGTAGAGAAATAGGAACCCTTTCACACTGTTGGTGGGAGTGTAAATTAGTTCAACCATTGTGGAAGACAGTATGGTGATTCCTCAAGGATCTAGAACTAGAAATACCATTTGACCCAGCCATTGCATTACTGGGTATACCCAAAGGATTATAAATCACACTACTATAAAGACACATGCACACATATGTTTATTGTGGAACTATTTACAATAGCATATACTTGGAACCAACCCAAATGCCCATCAATGATAGACTGGATAAAGAAAATGTGGCACATATACACCATGGAATACTATGCAGCCATAGAAAATGATGAGTTCATGTGCTTTGCCGGAACAAGGATGAAGCTGGAGACCATCATTCTAAGCAAAATATCACAAGGACAGAAAACCAATCACCACATATTCTCACTCATAAGTGGGAGCTGAACAATGAGAACACATGGACACAGGGAGGGGAACATCACACACCGGGCCCTGTTTGGGGGTGGGGGCCTGGGGGAGGGATAGCATTAGGAGAAATACCTAATGTAAATGATGAGTTGATGGGTGCAGCAAACCAACATGGCACATGTATACCTATGTAACAAACCTGCTCATTGTGCACATGTACCCAGGTATAATAAAAATAAAATAAAAATTATTGCTTTGGCAAAAAATAAATGGCTACATCCCATTGGCTTTAAAAATTTGTGTCTAAGCAATCCATTAAAATAATCTATTTTAACTTAAATTTTTTTTATAGATTTAGGGGTACAATTGTGATTGTGTTGCACAGATATATTGCCCAGTGGTGAAGTCTTGGCTTTGAGTGCACCTGTCAATCAAATAGTGTTCATACTGTTACTAAGAAATGTTTAGAAATGTCATAAGAATCCTACCATTTTTGGAGAGAGATCATTAATACTAAAGACACAAGACCCTCCATAAGTCATTTAACTTCATACAGCTCATGTTTTTTATTTATAAAGATAGTATTTCTGTTCTATCTTTGTTTATGTAAGTATCAACTAAGATAATGTTTGTTAAATATAGAAAACCTCTGTTACTCTATTATTATAACAAAGAAAATAATTTTTAGGATGTATATAACATACTAGGATTTTGGTATCTTTCATCAATAATGTTAATTGAAACCATATTTCTTTTTCTTTTTCATCATGTAGTAAATTCAGATTTTGTGCAGTGAATGACTTCACTTACCAATACAAGGTGTGAAAGCTTATGAATCTGGAATTGTGACTTTAGTGTATAAATAAACAGAAGAAAATGCACTAAGAAAAAGCATCAGATTTATAGGTGATATACTTAAAAGATGTCAGTTAAGCAGAGTAAGGAATATTACTGTATGTACACTAAAAGCAACTGTGGCTCAAATTGTTCCTTCTGAGTTTCTATCTGCCATTCATTTCATGGAATTTTGTTGAATTAGCCTATTTCACTTTCTATTAAGTGGGGCTCACTTTATGGTATTGAAAACCCAAGGCTGAGGTTGACTGATTGCCTAAGCTCTGGAGTTTGAGACCAGCCTGGGCAACATGGTGAAATCCCATCTCTACTAAAAATACAAAAAAAATTACCCAGGCATGGTGGTGCACTCCTGTAGTCTCAGCTATTCGGGAGGTCCAGACAGAGACTTCCATCTCCCCGCCCCCCAAAAAAAAAGAAAAAGAAAAGAAAACCCAAATAATATGCCTTTAAAGAAACAGAAGTTGATTTTGCTGTTATGAAATGACATGAAGTTAGATCTTCAAGATCTAGTAGTGCAATTCCGTCATCCTTAACTCATAGCTTCCATCTCTTAATCTTCATCCTAATGTTTTCACCCTAATTGAAAAGGTGAAAGTGGGCAGAATAGTGCATTACTATTTTTCTTTAAAGGAATTATTTAGAAGTGTTTCTTATCATGATCAAACAGACATGGTAACATTTAAACTGGAAGATGTTATCTCGAACCAGTGGCCATGTGTCCAACAACATTTAGATTATTTATTAGGAAAAAAAAAATAGTATTTGTGAAAAAAGTAGTAGTCTTTGCCACAATCTTTTACCCGTGTTTTGTAAAATATTTGAAATAAAAATCAAACACTCTTACCATAATGTTCTGTCACAGTGTTGTTTTAAATTTCATGTAAAACATTAGTTCTATAGTAAAAATAAGTGTTTCTACTACAGTAGAAATATAGTAGAAATGAAGTGTTAAAGTATCTCTTTAACTCTAGACCTTTTAAGCTATTAAAATTGTGAGCATTTATTACTATATCACTTAGGAAGTGGAACGTATTAGAGTAAGCAATGCTACGCAGTGTAACAAATGCATGCCAAAATCTTAATGGTCTAATCCAATAAAAATGAATTTCTTGCTCATACAAAGTCCAATTTGCATGTTTCTGGTTGGTGAGTGACTTTTCCTATGGCTATGTTAGTGAGTCTACTGTCCCCCAATTATCTGACGTATCTTCTCCATCTTCCTGGGAGACAGAGTATGAGGATGTATGAAGAATTGTGAGAAATATATAGGCCAAGCCTTGAAGTGGCCCACCTACCTTCTGCCCACATGTCATTGACCACTACTTATTCACAGGGCCACATATAAATGTGACGTTGGTTGTGCATCCAGGAGTTAAGGGAAATTGGTTTTTTGAACACCGTGAACGGATATGTCTTGGGTCTTTCTGAGTCTCTTCATTGTTTTATTTTTCCCTCTAGGATCCAGTAATTCCTGAACTTTAGTTCTGGCCTGGGCTGGGATGCCTCATTTTCATTGAGGCCTCAATTCTTAACTGTGAAAGAACAGATAATTTTCTCTTTCTTACCATTGCTTACTTGCCCTACTCTTTCTGAAATAGTTTCCAATGTTATTCCATTTTCTACCACACGGAAAAAGGTCATGCTATTCTGTTTTCCATAATCATTATATATTCTTCTTTCCCCATGGTATTTCCCAAAAATTTATTCCATGTTTTACGGGTGAATAATTATTTCTATTAACTACTTTTTTAGAGTGAAGAATCACCTATCTCTTTTATCCTAACATCTACTGTTATCTCCTCCATGCTGAACAATGCCAAAACTATTTTTCATGTAGGTTGTTCAGGGTTTTGTCTCTATTCACTTAATCATTCCATCAGGAGACTATTGAGAGAAAAGTCTTTAACATAAAAACGTAAGGGTCAAATTCAAAGCCATCATCAATCTTACTCAAAGACATAAACCTTAGAACATTATGGGAATCTTCAAAAGTTAACTTAATTGATTTTAAAATTATGCCGGCAACTAAAGCTACATGTTTTAGAAAGAGAAATATATGCCTCATATTTATTGATTAAAAATCATTTACAGAGTATCTACTATATACAGATACTTTGCAATATACTAGGAATAAATAATGACAGATTCTGCCCTCTTGAAACTTAATATAATTAAGAACTAGATTGTGAAAAACTAATTATAATCCAAAGAAAATAAATGATTAAAAGAGGCAAATATAAGTGTCATTAAATGAAGGAACCTAACCAAATATTTCTTGTCAGAGAAGTTTTTATTGTTGATCTGATATCACCAAGAATGAGCTGGAACAGTTTCAGTAAAGTACAAAGAAGAAAAGGAGGAAAATTGAAAAATGCTTTCCTATATCTTTACAAAATAAGCTTACAAATTACCAGATAGCCTCTGTAATTAATAACAACTGTTAACATCACTACAATCCTACTTTTCTAAACACCTTTCACATCCATTATCTTAATTATTCCTCTTAAAAGTCTTATGCCATATTTATTATTAAGCACTATTTATAAATGAGGAAACTGATATTCTGAGAATTTATCTAACTTGACAATGTTACAGAGCTAACAGGTAGAAAACTTGGATCATTAGCAAGGGAGATCATATCCTCAAGTGTTCCAAATAGAAAAGCCAAGTTTTAGATGCAGTTAGAGAGAAGTGGTTAAGAGTTGGACTACCTGGGTTTAAATTCCAGCACTATCACTTACTAGTTAAATGACTTTTGTAAGAATAACCTGCCGTTGCTTGAGGTTCCTCACTTACAAAGTGATGATAATCACAATACCTACCTCATATGTTGTGAATATTACATAAGTCAGTATTTGTAAATTTCTTAGAACCATCCTTTTACTGCAATAGTAAAAGTTCCTTAAAATTACTGTCTTGCATGCTGATGCACACACTGTAATTTTCAAGCCCTATATAGAAACCAAATTCTAAATAATAGACTAGTACTTGAGACTCAAACTGGACAAAAATTGTTTCAGGAAAATATTAATCCTAAATTAAACTTACATCCAAAGTGTAAAGAGCAGCAAAGAGCAGCAGAATGATATAATGATTTTTTTTTTTTTTTTTTGAGACAATCTCACTCTATTGCCCAGGCTGGAGTGTGGTGCTATGATCTCGGCTCACTGCAACCTCCGTCTCCCAGGTTCAAACGATTCTCTTGCCTCAGCCTCCTGAGTAGCTGGGACTACAGGCATGTACCACCACCCCCGGCTAATTTTTATATTTTTAGTAGAGAAACCACGTTGGCCAGGCTGGTTTTGAACTCCTAACGTCAAGTGATCCACCCGTCTCGGCCTCCCAAAGTGCTGAGAGTACAGGCGTGAACCACCATGCCCAGCCTGACAGAATGCTTTTAAAAGCAACCTTTAGGATGAAATTATATCCTTCTACAAATTCTTACAATCTAGTAAAAAAATTAAATTTGATAAGAACGAAAATTAGGCAAAAGTATGTGGGCATTTGGTCTTATACAATATCTTGGTGACACTGCCAAAAATTCTTGCCTTCTTTGATACTTAAAATAGGAGTCTGGTTGATCCAGTCGACCATGTGCCCTGGAGTCCTGTGATAGGAATCTGATGAAATTTTCATCCAGAGAGTAAGAACCACCATGATAGGCCCTTTTCTAACCCAAGAGAGTACATTATGAAAAAGCTGGGTTTCAGCTTTTTATTCCAATGGATATGACAAGAATTAAGGGAAATAAAGAGACTATCATAACTGGAATAGAACATCTATTGTCTATTTTAAATTTTATTGCAACTAATGGCTTTATATTAACTGAAAGAATGTAACAGAATAATTAAGAGCAAAGCTTGGAAGTTTGGCAGATAATTGGCTGAAATTCTGACCCTGCTACTTATCTGCTTGTATTAGGTCATTCTCACATTGCTTTAAAGAAATACTTCAGACTGAGTAATTTTTTTTTAAAAGGGTCATATTTACTCACAGTTCTGTAGGCTGTACAGGAAGCATAGTGCTAACATCTGCCTGGCTTCTACGGAGGCTGAAACTTCTAATTACGGTAGCAGGCAAAGAGAGCACGCCTCTTATATGGCCCGAGCAGGAGCCAGCGTGAAGCGTAGCAGGTGTCACACACTTTTAAATCATCAGATCTTGCGAGAACTCATTCACTATTGTGAGAACAGCATCAAAGGGATGGTACTACACTATTCATGAGAAATTTGCCCCATGATCAAATCACCTCCCACCAGGCCCCACCTCCAAAAGTGGTGATTACATTTCAACATGACATTTGGGCGAGGACACATATCCAAACTATATCATTACTGAATAACCTTAGATAAACCACGTATCCTCTTTGGGCCTTAGTTTCAACACCTGAAAGTTGGTTGAATAGTATCTTCTTTACAGAGTTACTATGAAGATAGCTGGGCGTGGCAGGTGCCTGTAATCCCTGCTACTCAGAAGACTGAGGCAGGAAAATCGCTTGAACCTGGGAGGCAGAGGTTGCAGTGAGCGGAGATCGTGCCACTGCACTCCAGCGCCTGGGCAACGAGAGCGAAACTCCGTCTCAAAAAAACAAAACACAAAACGAAACAAAACAAAACAAAAAAAGAGTTACTATGAAGATGAAGTTCCATAAAAACTTAAGGAAACACATTCTAGCACCTACCACATAGGAATAGAAGGTGTAGTAATAGCAGTAATCTTTGTTGTAGAGAGGTAATTAAGTAGTAGAGAAAACACAAACCCCGAGATTAACAAGTAGAGAAACCTACTTAAAATAATAAACACCTTAATAACACAAGCTTTATTGAATTTATAGAGATGACTTATGATTCATTGTGATTAATCATTGTCTTCGTGCAAACAACGAAAAGAATGAAAGCAGCTGTTTTTGAACCTTATTGTGCATTAGAATCACTTGGAGAACTGGTTAACACATGTGATGGGTCCCCCCTTGACTTTCTGTTCAGTGATTCAATGTTAGGGCTAGAGGATTTGTATTTGTAACAAGTTTACATGGGATGCTGCTGACTCTGGGACCACATTTTTGAAAACCACAAAATATGTGGAGTGTTTGTGCCCTGGGCTATGCTATAATAATTACATAGTATGAAACACTCATGCACCACTGCATTTGCTTCGTTACTCTATTCCTCATAATCAAAGAAATCTCCTGAGTCAAAAGTATTTTCTAATAAACAAAAATGCTAATTAATTACATTTATGGCTGTAGAGCTAGCACTTTGAGCAAACTGGAAGTTGGTTGAACGTTAATGCTTCTCGTGTATCTAGGGACTTGCTTAGATCCAAAAATGTTTTTTGATCTGCAATTGTGTATTTCTTCTGTAAGTAGTTTAAATTACAAGCCTTTTCAAAGTATTCAGCCATCAAATACAGCCTCCTAAAACCATTGTGCGTAACCTTTTGTAGCTGTGTACTTAATTCCTCAATCAAGTTGCACATTAGGAGAGTAAATTGGAGGAATATAAGTCAGTGGGTCTAAAGTCACTTTTAAAAAAATCTTCAGATGCACTAATATACATTTTCTATCTTCTTTTTATTTCCTTTTCTCCAGTTCTATCTCTGAAACACTATGAAATGTTAAAATAGGTTAAAATGCACTTAAATGAAATTCACTAAATTAAATGTGCTCTGTTCTTCTGAAGATTTAACTACACACGTTTTCACATTTCAAACTCTTAACAGGTGTGATTAAAGTGCAACATCTGTAACTCATCTTCCTAAACAGAAAAATACGGAATTATATGAGGTGATATATGTGCCAATGCCTAGCCAGTGACTGTTAAAAAGTCGTTGCTCAATTTCTTAATTTTCAAAGGAACATGGAAGAGTTACCAGTAAGAAAATATGTGAAGGCATAAGTTTATAGTGTAAGATTTTACAGGTAGAAACATTTTTGGTGTCAGAATATAGAAGGTGAAAATTTCACACCAAGGAAATCACATATCCAGAGGTAAAATTTTTGAAGCATGAGCTCAGGTTTAGAGAATGGAGATCAATTTAGCTTAATTTAGTGCAGTGCAACCCTGGTCACATGTTAGAACGACCCAGAATGGTTTTCAAACTCCAAGTGCCTGAGTCCCATTCTAAACCAGTTATATCTGAATCTCCAGGTATGAGAGATAAGCATCAATATTAAAAAGAAACAAACATAAACTTTTCAGAGTGGTATTAGGGAAGAAAAGAGCAAAAAGAGATCAACTAGTTGAAATTTTCTATTGTTGGGGGCCAGGCACAGTGGCTCACACCTGTAATCCCAGCACTTTGGGAGGCCAGGGAGGGTGGATCACCTGAGGTCAGTAGTTTGAGGCTAGTGTGGCCAACATGGGGAATCCCCATCTCTACTAAAAATACAAAAATTAGCCGGGCATGCGGCTTGCGCCTGTAATCCCAGCTACTCTGGAGTCTGAGGCAGGAGAATCTCTTGAATCCTGGAGGTGGAGGTTTCAGTAAGCTGAGATCGCACCACTGCACTCCAGCCTAGGCAACAGAACGAGACTCCATCTCAAAAAAAAAAAAAAAAAAAAAAAAAAAAAAAATTCTATTGTTGCCATTGATCTGAAACTGGGTTTATTAATTTCGTATAGGAATGTAACTTGCAAATGTTAAGGCATAACATAATTTGGGGGAACTCTTACTGCCCTTCACAAAGAACATTGAGCTATTTTGGCATCTGTGACTAACAATGTCCCTACTGGCTCATTAAAATTTCTTTCCATGAAGAATTCCTGGACAAGGTTGAGATAATAACACATTTTGCACCTTGCTGTAATTTGGTAGCTAAAACCGACAAGTCCACAAATTCATTGCAGGGGTATAGTGCAAAGAAATTTCCAAGGGTAAGTCAGTACAGACACTACCCAGCAGTATATGCAAACAGGAGCACAGGTATTGGAATCAATGGTTCAGATCATTGATTCCCCAATTACTAGCTTTAATTATTTGTTACTTAACTTCTATAAACCGTAGTTTTCACATTTGTAAAATTGAGGTAGTGATAATATTCATATCACAAGTAGCCCTGAGATTCAAATGAGATTATTTACATGAAAGATATTTGAAAAGCTGGATATATATGGGCACTATTTTGGGGTACCTAGATTTTCCTCTTTGACTTATTCTTCCAAAATTGAGTCAAATCTCAGACAGAGAAGCCACTGAAGTTGGAGTAATTATTTCTATTTTTTTTCAAGTTGACTTTACCAACCAAGAAAATGAACTCTTTGAAAAGATAAAATAGAAAAGAGTTTTTCATATTTTTAGATTATTTGTCATTCATAACATTTTCTCTGTTTTGTCACTTGACAGGTGCCAGAGTAGAGCTCTCTAAAATTACCTTGTAGGTTTTATGGAAATTCTCTCTCCTATTCCCAATCTCTGTGGGATACATAAGTGAAAGATTGAGAAGTATTTTATATTTGTTTATCTTTTAAATATGAAGATGTTCAAGTCTCTGATTTCAATTATCAAAAATCAAAATACACAATTTGATCTCTAATTCTGAGGTGTTTCTAGTCTATTTGAAGAGACAATATATACATAGTTTGTTTAAAATTGTTAATATAATAAAACGGTTTACAACTGTTTATATTAATCTGGTATGTATTAAAAGAATCTTGGTTCAACCTGGGGCTTTATGTTATTTCTAAGCACATATCACAATATATTCTGACAAACTCTGTGTACTTTTTCTTTAGCTGTTTTTTTTTTTTTTTTTTCTTAATAATATTAGAGGCTTTTCTCGATGTGACATTTGTCAGGTCAGTATAGTAGTGAATAATGAAATACTAGCCTGGCTGAAAACGCTCTTAAAATGTCAGTCCGTTCTAGTTCCTAAGACACCTAAGAGCACCTGACACAGGATGTGGAGAGTCAGCAGCCAGGTTTCTACAGAACAATTAAGTTCAGGAAGGAGGGAGATGCGTGATGCTAGAGTGGTACCTAATGGTGTGGAGTTGCAGCAAAAGATACAGTTTTGCATTGGGAGTGCACCATATTCTTGGTTAGCAGCACCCATTTATCACATGCAACATGATTAGAGAAATAATCGTTACTACTCAGGGAGTATTCACTTTGCACCAGATCTATACTAGTTGCTTTTATACCTGCTATCAAAATTAATCCTTGCTACCAACTGATAAGTGGACATTATTTACTTCCTCTCTTACCACTGAAGCCCCAAAAATATAAATAACTTGACAAGGATTATACTTCCAGTATGTAACATAGAATTTAAGCCAAGTTCTACTCAGTTCTAAAAATCTTTTTTACAGCAGTATCTTCAAAGTGGTATAGATACACTACTGCAGGTTCACAAAGACTTTCTAAGGGGTAGCTCATCCTTCCAAGTATACTTTCCCAAATGAATCTTATTGAGAAGACTCCTGAAGATTCTCCTTCACCCACTCTCCTTTCAAAATCTCCCTTCTCCGATGTTTCAGAAGAGCCTATCTTCCACCTATTCTGAATTCATTTGCAATACAATCTGCTCCCAGAATGGGAAAAACTTCCAGAGTGTTTGACAAGTGGGAAATCCAAAATATTTGTGCTAGTATTGACAACATGTATAACTTTAATTACTAGGCAACAAACTTCTTAAGAGTTGAGTAGTTTATAAATAAATTCATCATTTGTGAAATTGCTTTTATCAAATAAGTTTTGCTTGAGTTGTCAGTTGATGGATCAAATTGTAAAAACTAATTTTTTGCTGGATTGTATCATTATTAGCTTATTTAGCTCAAATGAGTTCCAAAAAGTAAGTAAAATTTGTATAAAAAATTTCTTTACCCTTATCTACTTATTTATAAGAACAAAGTTTCCTGGCAGTTATTTATTTTTTAAAATTTAGAATATAATTGATATACCTATTTTTGTTACAGAGAATTTTGGTAGGCTGCTTATTATTTTCCCTTTTTAAAATTTATAAATCAAAGTTGTATATATTTATGGTGCATTGCATGATGATTTCATGTATATATACATTGGGAAATGGCTAAATCAAGCTACTTAAAATATCTGTTGCCTCATATACTTATTTGGGTAGTAAGAACATTTAAAATCTACTCTCTTAGCAATTTTTAAGTATACCATGCATTGTTATTAACTATAATCACTATGTTGTGTGATAGATCTCCTGAACTTATTCCTCCTGTCTAACAAAAATTTTGTATCCTTAGACTAACATCTCATTAATCATCACTAATATGTTTTAAATAATTTAAGCATAACATATATAGCATTTAGATATAATTGTGTAGTCAAATAGTATACAAATACAAGTTCAAGTATAAAAAGGTAACTCCAGAAAGTTACAGACTATCAAAGAAGAGTTTAAGTTGTTTTTGATGTGGATGATGGTATCAAACAATCATGGTGGATACATTTTTTGAAAGTAATAATATATGTTCATTTTAAATTGACACTGTTTGCAATACCCTTGTATTATATCCTCTGAAACTATTTATGATTATGATTAAAACAATTTGATAGTACAGTAGGAAAATTATAGTTAACAACAATTTATTGTATATTTTTAAATAGTTAGAAGAGAAGCTTCGTAAGATTCCTGACACAAAGAAAAGATAAATGATTGAGGTGATCGATATTCCGATTACTCTGATATGATCATTATACTTTGCACATTATAGGCATCAAAATATCACATGTACCCCAAAGATATGTACAATTGTTAAATACCAATGAAAAATAAAAAAATTAAAAAAATATTTTAAATTATTTTAAATTAAAATAATCAGTTTGGGACCTACTTTAAAAAATGTGAGAGTGT
Organism: Macaca mulatta; assembly: GCF_049350105.2. NCBI lineage: Eukaryota > Metazoa > Chordata > Mammalia > Primates > Cercopithecidae > Macaca > Macaca mulatta. The sequence continues at coordinate 89,729,940 of NC_133419.1, forward strand.
AAAATTTTTCATTTGGTGCTACTCAAAGATAAAATCTTGAAAACAACTTCTATGCAGAACATTGTCCTCAGTGACATGATTTATTGCTACATAGCAAAGGAAGTAAACCATTGTATTTAGGAGCATAAGTTCTACACTAAAACAGGTATCTGCTCTAACCTTAACCTCCAATTTGTTATTTTACCTTAGACAAGTTCTTTGCCCCCTGTAAGCCCTTTTTCCCGTTTCTATAATAATGGAGGTACTTAATTGGTCAGATCTTTCTAAATGTCACATAAAATTATGTCAAGATCTAGAAAAATCTCTACACAGATTGTCATGTATATATATTCACAGAAGTTGTCATAGACAAAACTGTATAAAGGAGAGGGACATGCATGTTCTTAGGCTACTCTTTCAGAGGGATCACGGATTGATATGGTCTCCCAGAATGAATAAAATAAGTTCAAAAGGAGGGAAAAGGAGGGAAAAACACCACTACCTGAAGGGGCAGAAACACTATGAGCCATATTAGTGGGAGAGCACAAGGCATGTGATGCAAAAATTAAGAACTGCACATTTAATAAGGAAGATATTGCTAATAAAATAGTTCTACTTGTATGAAATAAAGCTAGAACCTCCCTGCCTAAATCCTAATTTTTTTCACTGTTTCTGCTATAACTCTGGTTTACATTACAATCTTATTCACAATTTCTGCTTGCTTGATATTTCTAAATTCTGAATGACCTTTGTCATGTTCCCCCAACTTGGTTCCTGTTTACAATTCAATTTTGTTATTCAAACTTCTTTTTCTGGTCCTAACTCTCAGTTTTGCCAGAGTGGGCACAAAAAGTCACCTTCCTCTTCCTCTTGTTAATGGACATATGAGAGAGAACACAAAATTCCAAGAGCTCATATCTTAGTGTCTAATTGATATGGATTAAAATCCCAACTCTACCTGGGTAGTTTGGTAAACTCAGAACTTCTCTGAACCTCAGTTTTCTTTGAATAGGGATAATAATTTCTCACCAACGGAGTTACTGTAAAGATTGAAGAACATACGTCACAATAAACATTTAGCATACTCAACATTTAGAAAATAATAGCTCTTCTTAAAAATTTTCCCATTATTACTGATGCTGATGTAATAAACGGAAATATTTATTGGAGTTCTGATTATTTTTGAAATGAATGTTTTGTAAAATCAAACACATTATGAACTGATATGAAAGATGTTCCTGTGAAAGAGGAATTGAAATGTGAAAAGTCACAAATTTTACGCTTTCTCTGGAACTAGAAACCAAACTTAAAGTATTCTCCAGAACTGGAAAGCAAGGGGATACATAACAGTCTGAAAAGATCTGCTGTGAGTGTTGTTACAGACTGAAGTGAAAGTGACTGCTGGTTATTATAAAATGTTCCTATGACTTGTCCATATTGAAACAGAAATTATAGGCAGAAGGAACAGGAGGGAACACAAATTGGCTCAGCCTCTTTTATCTGGTTAAGCAGTCTATTTTACCCAAATTGAGGCCATTTAATTCCACAAATATTTATTGAATACACATTGGGTATCCAGAATGTAAAGAGTCTCAATGCGGAATGAATTTTATTTTTGATTTTATATTTTGAATTGGGCTTTAAGTTATAGTTATAAATCAAATGGGATAATCACTTGGGTTTTCAGTCATTAAAGTAAATTTTTTTTTTCATTTTTTTTTACTGAACAGGATTTGCTAGTCCACTTACTGGGATAGCAGATGCCTCTCAAAGCAGCATGCACAATGCCTTGCACATCTATATGAATGGAACAATGTCCCAGGTCCAGGGATCTGCCAACGATCCCATCTTCCTTCTTCACCATGCATTTGTTGACAGGTTGGTTAATATTTCTTTATAAAGTGTGTGCTCATTGGATTGAAATAGAGGGTGCCTATCAAGTGTGATTTAAGTTACTAACTAAAAGCTAAGAAGTTATGGTGGTCTATTGTCTATGTTCAGGTTGTCCCCAAAACAGACCTTAGGCTAAGAATTTGCATGCAAATGTATAATAAAGAAAGTGCTTATAAGGATACATTAGTAAGAAGGTGGATTAGGCAAGATAGAAAAGAAAGAAAAGCAAAATAAGGGTACAATGTCAATTGAAATCCCAGACTCCACTAGATCTTGGTAGAATGTAAAGTATACCCTAGTTTGTCCTACCAGAAGAAAAAGAGATGAGTCTTTGGACTTCCACACTAAATAGCCATTGGCTACAGGTTGCCCTGAGGTAGGGGATGTAAAACTCTTAGGAGCTTGATTCCAGATATGGCCCCAGTACCCAAGGGCAGCCTTCTAAAGGCTTCAGGAGAAAGTGGTTAAGAGCAAAAAATGAGAAAGCAGGGGGATGGACACACAGAACTGATATAGGAATTTAAGGCCATGTGGGCCTGGCACTAACCTACTACATCTGTCATCAATATATCTTTCCTTCTGGAAATTGTATTATTTCTTCTCTTTTTGAACCTAACACACTCACATATAAGGAAGTACAAACTGATCTCTTCCACCAGCCTGAACAGTACATTTTTAATTCTCCAGACAGAGTGCACTATGGCCCAACTGTCCTATTTAATGTGATTTAATTCTCTTGGAGATTTTATTCCCCTTATTAACCCTCTTCCATTACATGTGTAATGTCTTAGACATATTAAGTTTTAGACTTAATTGTAGGTGATGATAGCAGAAAAGAAACTGTTCAGAGGAAGGTCAGCTGTCTACTCTTGAAATTTTTCAAGAAGAAAGGAGAAAATAAAGCATCAAATCATGACTGGCAAATGCTGTGGAGTGTTCTTTGTCCCCTCTATGGTAATTTTCTCACCATAGTTAATGCATAAAGGGCACAGATCAATACCTGCCATTAAGATAATACTATCATCCTCTTGGGTAAAAATAAGAGGACTTTTTTTCATGTTTTAAAGATAAGGAAACTGAAACTGAGAATTAAGGATTTTACTTAATTTATCAACATCTTCTCTTCACTCATGTCCACAGGAACATGGACATAATATCAAATGAGAAAATGACCATTATCCAGGAAAATCATTAGGCAGATTTTTATTGGCTTCATGGCAATTCTCATATAATGAGAATTAAGTAACAGTCTATGTTAAGTTTTATTCAGAAATTAGTGTATAAGAACATGTATGAACACCAAAATGTTGGTGCCAATACCAACATCACAACCATCTATACTCATAAATAAGAGAGAAAAGCATAGTGCTGGAATAAAATGTTACCAGAAAAGATAAATTGAACGCTTTTTAAAGAGTCATTTTTATATCACTTTTTGGTGTAAATTTTTGCCATTTTTAATCTCTAGAACTACCCAGTGAACTCTAAAGATAAAGTATGACTACTCTGGCCACCTCCATTCAATATAGTATTAAAAGTTCTACCCAATTAGCAATTAGGCAAAAAAAAAAAGAAAGAAAATGTATCAAAATATGAAAGGAAGAGGATGTTGTTTCTGTTTACTGATGATCTGACCTTATATACAGAAAAGCCTGAGAATTCACTGGAAAACTGTTAAAACTGATAAATTAAGTAAACTTGCAAGATACAAATGCAACATACAAAAATTGGTAGTGTTTCTGTACACTAACAATGAACTATCTGAAAAAGAAACTAAGAAAACAACCCCATGTACAAGAGCATCAAAAAATAAAATACTTAGGAGTAAATTTATCCAAGAAAATGAAAGACGTGTACACTGAAAACTATAAAATATTGATATAAGTAACTGTATACCACAAAAATACATAAAAAGATATCCTCTATTCATTGATTAGAAAAATTAATGTTGTTAAAATTACTATACTACCCAAAGAAATTTACATATTCAATGTAATCCTATCAAAACACCAAGACATTCTTTACAAAAATAGAAAAACAGTCTTCAAATTCATATGGAACTACAAAAGGGCCTGAATAGCCAAAACAATTTTGAGCAAAAAGAACAAAGCATTGCATTCCCTGATTTCGAAATATACCACAAAACTATAGTAATTATAATGGCATGGTAATGGCATAAAAGCAAATTTACTGTTCATTGAAACAGAATTGAGAGCCCATAAGTCAATCCAATAATTTTGACAAAGATGCCAAAAACAATGGGGAATGACAGTCTCTGCAATTAGTCATTTGGGGACAATTGGATATCCACATTCAGCAGAATGAAATTGGACACATATCTAACACTATATCCAAAACCAATTCAAAATGAATTAAAGACTTAAATATAGGGATTAGAAATTGTGAACTGTAAGAAGAAAGCATATGGTAAAAGCTCCAAGACTTTGGTCTGGGCAATGATTTTTTTGGATATGAGCCCCAAAACATAGACAGCAAACACAAAAATAGACAAATGGGATTACATCAAACTAAAAATCTCCACGCAGCCAAGAAAATAATTAACATGATAGACAGACAACCTACAGAATAGTAGAATATATTTGCAAACCATACCTCTGGTAAAGGGTTAGTATTCAAACTATATAAAAAACTCAATTCAATACTTAGAAAACAGAAAAACTAATTTAAAAAATTGGGCACAGGATGTGAATAGACATTTCTCAAAAAGAAGATATGCAAATGTCCAACAGGTACATGAAAAGATGCTCAACATCACTAATCACCAGGAAACACAAATCAAAACCACAATGAGATAATATTAATATTACCTCACACCTTTTAGAACAGTTATTAATAAAAAGATAAAGACAAGAAGTGTTAGAGACTATGTTTTAAAAAAAAGGGGGACTTTGGGAGGCCAAGGCAGGCAGATCATGAGGTCAGGAGTTTGAGACCAGCCTGGCCAACATGGTAATATCCCGTCTCTACTAAAAATACAAAAAGTAGCCATGCGTCGTGGCAGATACATGTAATCTCAGCTACTCGGGAGGCTGAGGCACAAGAATTGCTTGAACCTGGGAGGTGGAGGTTGTAGTGAGCCAAAATCATGCCATTGCACTCCAGCCTGAATGACTGGGTGAGACTCCATTTCAAAAAAAAAAAAAAAAGAAAAAAGAAAAGGAAGGAATTGTACACTGTTCATGGGAATGTAAATTAATATAGTCATTTGGGAAAACAGAGCAGTTTCTTAAAAAATTAAAAATAAAACTATCATATTATTTAGCAGTTCCACTCCTGGGCATATATCCAAAGGGAAATATATCTGAACTTCCAAGTTCATTGTAACATTATTCATATAAGGCAAGATACAAAACCAACCCAAATATTGATAACGATGGATGGATTAAGAAAATGTGGTATATATACACAATGGAACACTATTCAGCCATAAAAAAGGAAAACCCTCTCATTTGTACAACATGGATGAACCTGGAGTTCAGCATGTGAAATAAAATGAGTCAGGCACACAAAGACAGAAACTGCATGATCTCACTTATTTGTAGAGTCAAAAGAAAATTTAAACTCCTAGAATTAGAGAGTAGAGGATGGTTACCAAGGGCTGGTGCTGGTGTGGATTGGAGGCAAGTTGGTCAAATGATACAAAATTTCAGTTACGTATAAGAAGTAGGCCAGGCAAAGGGCCTCATGCCTATACTTCTAGCACTTTGGGAGGCTGGAATGGGTGGATTGCCTGAGCTCAGGAGTTTGAGACCACCCTAGGCAACACAGTGAAACCCCATCTCTACTAAAAATACAAAAATTTAGCCAGGGATGGTGGTGTGAGCTTGTGATCCTAGCTACTCAGGAGGCTGAGGTAGCAGAATCGCTTGAACCTGGGAGGCCAAGGTTGTAGTGAGCTGAGATTGTGCCCCTGCACTCCAGCCTGGGCAACAGAGAGAGATTCCATCTCAAAAAAAAAAAAAAAAAGGAAGAAAGGAAAAAAAAACCCAGAGTAAATTAAGAGATCTGTTGTACAGCGTGATGACTAAATGTTTTAATGTTTTAATGGTACTTTTTTGCTATTCAGAAGTTATTCCTTTTCATATGGTTTCTTTTTAATTCAGTTGTTTGTTCATGGCTTTAAGGTCATGAACATTTGTTTCTTATACAGTAGTATTGTCTCTAAAAAGAGTGAATTGCTCTAAATCTCTAAGTTCCTTTCTGGACTTTACAACTGGATAATCTCTTTTTGAACAAATGACAGTAATACATTAGTACAGTTGCAGGTCTTTACTGGGATTTTTAGTTACAGCTTAATCATGCTTTTAGTTATGATCAATAGGTAAGTTACAAATAGAGAAGTTCAATTTATAGTTAAAATTATTTTTCTCCTCTATTCAGGTTAAGGTTTGACAAGGAACTCTAAGCTGTTCTCAGGTTTGTAAAAACAAACAAACAAACAAACAAACAAAACACTCTCTGGCGTGGAGACGGGGTTAAAAAGTTTGAGGAGGCTGAAGACTCCGAAAGAAAGAATAGGTTGAAGAGTTGTTTATTCTGTTTCTATACAAATATAAGATTTGGGAAAAACTAAACACAAGGGCATTTGGGTTGTTAAATCACTCTAACACTACAACAGTCATCAAGCAAAGCTGATGGTGTCTGTCAATGCTCTTCAGCTTAGATGATAGCGAGAAGGTGTAGAAAGTATGAAGACCTATTTAAGAACATACTAAGTTCCAGGTCCTGTGACAGGAATTTTTCATATGTTACTTCTATAGATGTGACCTGCCTCAGGATGAAATGTCTGCCTCCTACACTTAAATTACCCTCGTATGTACTCTTGACCACCCTGTGCATCCTCATCATGCTGTACTCTGCTTACTTGCCTGTTTCCTTAACAGTGTTCCCCATTAGTTCTGCATGGATCACATATAGTTTGTTCATAGTTTGATTGCTAGGACCTAGCAAAATGTCAAGAAATCTGATATGTGTCCAATAAATATTTAAGCCCTTTAAATATTGTATTCAATCATTCATTCACATTTATTAATTCAATGAATCTGTTCACTCATTAATTCAATTAGAAAATATTCATTGAGCTCCTGACACTATACTAGGCAATAAGGTTATAGCAGTGAACAAAAACCTCAAAAGCTTAAGTTATTATTAATATTATTTCATTTAATTTTCACTACAATTAACTAAAATTGTATCACTACAATTATATAAAGTATTGCAGTTCATTTGTATAGATGTTAATATAATTTAATATATTAATATTGTATTTTATATATGTTATATTACTATTATATATTTTAGTAGATTACATGTTATATTACTATAATATATATTATAGTATATATTATATATAATATATATTTCATATTAATATAATAGTGAAATTGTCTCATTACAATTATGTAAGGTATTGCAGTCCATGTTTATAGATGAGAAAACTGAAGATAAAGAGAAAAAAAATTCAGTTTTCTTTAAATGAATTCTTTAAATGAACCAGCTTTTGAACACAGATTTTTTGAGGAATTTAAATCACATTACAATGTGTCCTGCCATAGATGATATTATAAATATTTTGGCATAGTGAAGAACATGGAAAGACCCAGGTATAGATACATTTCTGAAGAAGATAAAGATATGTTATTATTTCAGAGAAATATGAGTGTCCGGGATAAAATTTCAGAAGGGACTTCTTTGGCTCTTTATTGACTTTGTTTTTTGGGTTTTTTTTGGTTTGTTTGTTTGTTTTGTTTTTTGAGACGGAGTCTTTCTCTGTTGCTCAGACTGGAGTGCAGTGGTCTAATCTCAGCTCACTGCAACCTCCACATCCTGGGTTCAAGTGATTCTCCTTCACCTTCCCGAGCAGCTGGGATTACAAGCACCCACCACCATGCCCAGCTAATCTGGATATTTTTTTCAGTAGAGGCAGGGTTTCACCATGTTGGCCAAGCTAGTCTCAAACTCCTCACCCACCTTGGCCTTCCAAAGTGCTGGGATTATAGGCCTGAGCCACCATGCCCGGCCTCTTTACTGACTTTGTAGCATATAGACCTACTGGTGTGGAAGGACTTTGGTGAAGGTGGTCATTTGGACCTTGGAGATTAACTGGAGGGTTCTGTTCTGACAACTAGCATTTCAGAATTTTTTTCCATATAGAACAATGTGTCAGGAGTGGTTAATGCAGTGTGGGCCAATGAAAGAAAACTTTTTACATTTAGAATCTGTTAATTAGTATCCCTGGGAGTTCAGATAAATCATGTAGCTTTTTTGAGACTTTTCTCCATTGCTAAAATGGGAGTCTCTAAAGAGGTCCTGACCAACTCAGAAGTTACAGAAATCAAAGAAGATATGAATCTAAATGTTCTCTATAAACAGTAGGGAGCATAGTGTGGTAATGAATTAAAGAGTCAGAGAGACCTCGACTCAGATGAGTCAGTTAAGCACTCAATCACAGAGCCTCTGCTCTATATAATGGATATCACATGATACCATCTTTGTCAGGGTGTTGGGAGTATTTTAAATAATACTTAGCTGATACTGAATAATAAGATGTTACAATAATTATCATTCTCCAAAAATTTGAACACCTATTCTTCAAAAATTATGTTATTCTCAAAGGTTTATAGGTTTTACATGATTCCAGAGTGGGCATGGCAAAGGAATACAGTGCTTTATTGGGGCTTAGAGGTCCCAATAAATTGATCTAAATGTTACAGGGTAGTGTTAGTATTAATGTTTTAGAAGATTCCGTTTTATTGTTTTATCTAGTCATTCTACATTAATTCAATAAATACTTATTTAGCGTGTGTGGGCCACTCACTAGACACTTCAGCTTCTGCATCCTTCCTAAACAGGCTTGTTAATGTACATAAACTGGGAGTTCCACCTATACTTATAAGTCAAGAGGTAGTGCAAGCATCACCTTGTCAGTGCAGCTTTCTCCACTTCCCCAAGGCCCTTACTCCAGTCTTTTGGGTCTCCAAGAATTTGGGGGTTGACCTTTTATGCCAAGCTTAAGACATTGTATTAGAATTGTATTATTATGAATTATAATTGTCCAGTTTACTTAGCAAGATCTTGAATTATAATTTCATCTCTCATTTTATCTATCACATCTTTGTATCTGTAGTTTTCTGTGCTCAGGGTAATTCCCAGCACACAATATTTAGTTTAATTAATAAAGTATAACAATGTCCAACTGCAGTGTGTTAACTAGCAAACTGGCTAAGAAATGAAGTTGAAATATATTCTCTGCTGTCGTTTCTCAAAGTAGACTATAAATACATTTAGTGAACTCTTGCATACAATGGAAAATTCAGTAACCATTAAAATGATGTGTATTTATAATTGTTGGTTTTAAAATATTTATTATTTATTATTAAATAAGGAAGAAAGGTTATAGAATAAGATATTTAATAATATTCCATTTCAAAAGCATATGCATGTGTATTCAAATGCAAATATATCTATGAATAGAGGTGAGAAGGGTATAAAGATGTTGGTAATGGACCTCTGGTTGGTAGAATTATGCATAAACTTTATTTCCTCTGTGTTTTACAAATTTTAAAACTTGTTTGCAATGGATATGTACACTTTTGCAATAATACCAAAAATAGAGCCTATTTCCAAAACTGTACAGATAAATAAGCAATAAACATACAAAAGGGTAGAGAGGGATGTGTTATCATTTGCCTACACTCTTAAAGTTGCTTAAAATTGTGTTTGTTTCCTTTTATCTATTTTTATTAAAGAAATTACTGGTGACTCATATTTTCCAGAATTATCTCTCTCAGAGATTGATTGAATAAAGAGTTCTACTAGGCAGTTGAGCTCCAGGTTCTGCATTTCTCCTGACATACCTGTATTACTCTTTGTCCAGCTCCAGCTTCTGAAATGCCCTCTCAGCTTAGCATGGCCTGCTTATGGCAAGAACCATGCATTCAATGGCTCCTCCTTATTTCTGCAGGTCTTCAAATTCTCCTTTTGGTAATTCTCTGCATGTAATTAACTCTTGCAAATCCACGTCTCACTTTTGTGTGAACTATTTTGTCTTATGCTATACATTGTCCATGTTTTAGCAGTTGATTGGAAGCTTTTATGTGCATAGCTTCCTCAGGAAGAAAGTAAAGGGTTGATGCTAGATGGTGCACCTTCAATAAATGTCAGAACAGCAAAAAAGGGGCTTTAGAAATATTTCCTTCTTTGCATATTCCCATTCAATAATGGTTTATACAGGAAAAAAAAAAAAACAAGTACACCTTTGCACATACGCATTCCTTCATCTGTTAATTCAACTAACATTAAGTACTCTCTAAATACTATTATTCTCCACCTAGTTTCCCCCAGGGCAGATATGTCAACAACTAAGTAACATAAAGCAAAATATAATTCTGCAATAATAGTGGCTCAACAGGACAGGATATTTGGAAGTGAGAAAAAGAGCACCAAAGAATAGGGACCACAGGAGTAGTCCTCTTTAACCCCTGAATCTGCAGCACCTACCACTATGTCTAGCATAAGACAGTCAATTAATAGCTGTTTGATACTGTTGTTCAGAATACAATTTTATGACTGGTGGTTCTATGAAGAATGAGTAGATTTTTTACTTGTGACATTTGCGTGTAAAAACAGTCAATACAGAGAGAACAAAACAAAAAGGTATAGAAATATGTGGCTGAAAGAAACTTAAGAAAACAGTCAATAGTTACAACATTACAAAAAAACTAAAAACAAAACTAAGGTTTATTGTGTGCTTACTACACACCAAATTCTAAATGCATCACACGAATTGACTCATTCAATCAATACTTACAGAAGAATAGACTGAAATTCAGAGAGGTTAAGTAACCCCTACTAAATACTGCTTCATAAAGGGTTTAGATGGAGGCTTAATAGAAGGAAAGTGTGTATTGGATATAGACAAAGAAAGTGTACTCTTCCTCCAACAAGGGAGCAGGAACTGTCAGGATAAGTGATTATTCTGAACACTAGTCAAGCAGTGCAGTTACTGCTGCAGGAGCCATTCCAAGCAAAACAAGTTGATAAAAAATTTAGCATGATCAGATGGGGCAGGCAGGCAGGGAAATGAGGATTAAGACGAATCCGAAGAGGAATAGGCTGGGTGCAGTGGCTCACACCTGTAATCCCAGCACTTTGGGAGGCCAAGGTGGGCAGATCACGAGGTCAGGATATCAAGACCATCCTCGTTAACACGGTAAATCCTCTACTAAAAATGTAAAAAATTAGCCGGCCATGGTGGCTGGTGGCGGGCGCCTGTAGTCCCAGCTACTTGGGAGGCTGAGGCAGGAGAATGACGTGAAACCTGGAGGCACAGCTTGCAGTGAGCAGAGATCGGGTCACTGCACTCTAGCCTGGGTGACAGAGCGAGACTCCATCTCAAAAAAAAAAAAAAAAGAATCTGAAGAGGAACAAACACTGGGCCAAAATAGGAGGGTGGGGAGATTTGCCATTTAGCATGCTCAGAAACTTGGGCCAGCAGTTTTAACTGATTCTTAAATACTCTGATGTGTCTGGGGCTCATGGGAGTCAACCTGACTAGACAGGCACTGGCTTAGGAACTGAGACTGAGGTATGAAGGGCAGGACATGATATCCACCACTAGGAGCTCACAGTCTAGATACTAAATTCTAACTGCAAAGAGGAATCCTATAGTGGAAGGATCATGAGACCTGGAGTCAGAAGTTCTGTGATTATGTCCTGGGTCTGCTTCATGTTTCTTTTGTGTCATCTTAGGAAAGTTGCTGATCTCCAAGCCTCGTTTTCCTCACTTAGAAAAGGGCAGTAATAACACTACTTTCCTCATAAGAACCTGAGTTTATACTTTATAAACTATAACATGCATTAACAAAGACTAGCTCCTGTAAAGAGGGTAGAGTATAAGGGGCTTAAAAAATATTCAATGCTTTTGTTCTTTACTCACTATACTCTAAATGCTCTCCAGTATTGGCAACACCTCAGTGATTCTCCTATAGCGTGTCTCTTAAATGTGTAGGAATCTAGGTTAGGTGCAAACCTAAAACAATACATTCCAGGGATGGCTAGACTGCCTCCCTCCTCAGCTACAGATTAATTACATCTTCTGGAGTGACACGTTGGCTGTATTTTCCAGTGAGGCTTCCCTTCTACTCTACTCCCCAAGCCTCCCCTGGGCCATCCTGCTAAGAAGACTGTCCTAACCCACATGCCCTCAGACCAGATGCCTTGCCAACTTGGCAGCCCAGAAAGAGCCCAACCAGAAGGGTGGCAGCAAGGAAGGTCCCCGGGGCTTCAGGAATGAACAGCAGATTGCTTCCCTGCTGGTGATTGCAAGGATGAAGCTTGCTCAGAAAGGCAGAAATCTCAGGGTTATGGGGGTAGGTAAGCTTGGAAACCAGAAAAATGTCTTAAAGTCTATTCTAGCAATCAGATGGGATGGCAGAGGGGGACCTGTCTGTTTCTGGGTTTCTTTTCACACTGTTGGATTGTGACCAGCTTTAAAAACCGCTCCCTGATTTGTTCTCTAAAGCAGAATTAATGCCCTAGAACAAAGAGCAGTTATACCATTATAGATATACTTGTCTGTATTCTGACAGCTGTTTTTCTTTTTGATGTTATTGATAGATTTAGCTCTTAAACCACTCTGCATTTGTTAGATTGACTCATGGTTTGTCTATCTCTCCCACTAAATCATGGGTTCGTTGCAGACAGGATCTATGTATCGATCATTTTTGGCACCTAGCGTAGAATCCAGCACATAAGAGACATTCATTACGTACTTATTAGATGAGGTGTTGTGTAATTGATAACTTTGAGGCAGGCAGGCATCGACTGGGTTATCAATAACATTTTGTTGTGGAGTAAAATATTAATCTAAGAAAGTTGAATTGCTTTCTATCCAAGTGATGAAGACATCAGGTACTATTACTAACAACCTAAAGAATGTTCCTACAACAATGTAGCTGCTCTTTGTAGGATGAATATATTTTAGTACTAGGAAAGTTAAATTGCTTAAATTAAAATATTGATAACTTAAAAAGCGTAAACGAAGGGGGATAAAGAAACATGGCTTGTCATCATTATTGCTGAAATCTGAAAGAGAATTTCAAGATCATAATTCAAATTGCTTATTTTACAAATAACAAAATTGGGACCCAGAGAAGATGATGTGCCCAAAGGCACACAGTTTTCTGCAAAGCAGAGGGAACAGTGTGTCAACCTCTTGTCCTGCAGATTAGGAGATCCTGGGGGCAGTGCAGTGTGGAATATACTTAACATAGCAGGAGGATATTTAGGCAGACAGAAGCAGCATGACTGTAGGATAGATTTTTATCATAATTATTTAGAAAGCCAAAGGTCAGACCCACTGAAATAGCACAAAATATCAGATTCAAGGGATGAACAGGGCTCTAAAGTAAATCAAAAGGCCAGAAATCAGAAGACTAAGAGGCAGTAAATCATGTGATTAAGATCATAGATTTTAGCATCAGACCTGCCTCATTTTGAATCCCAAAGCTGCTACATCTAGCTACATAATCTCTGACAAGCTGCTTATTCTTCTCTAGGCCTTCTTTTTCTCAGCCATAAAATGGTGCTAATATTGTAGCCATTTAAAGTTACAGCTTTGATTTTCGTATGATATTGTAAAAATACATGTAACAATGTTCTTAGCACGCAATTACTAGATAGACAAGGAACTTGCCATTAAAATATTTGCATTGCAGTGAGGAGAAACATTAGCAAACCAGAAAAGAAATAAATAAGCACAAAATTCAGTTAACCACTATGATGAGATATAATATCTAATATTTTATAAAGAATTACTTGGGAGAAGGTTCCAGTTGAGATAGGCTACTTGTAGCCAGCTTCTCTGAGGAAATGACCTATAACTTGACACTGAGGCCATGGGAAAGAGATAGCCATAGAAAACCCTCTGGGACAAGTTTTGTTTAGGAAGCAGAAGGCACACATTCAAAGGCCCCATGGCAAAAAAAGAGCTTGTCTTGTTTCAAGGTTGGAAAGCAGACTAGCAAAGCTAAATATAGTAAACAAGAGGAACTTGGTATAATATGATATTGAAGACATCCACAGAGATCAACAGAGCCCTAAGTACAGTACAGAGGAAAGACTTAAAATTATTTTAATCCAGGTACTGGAATAATTTTTAGATTGACATTTTTAAAACTTGTCTTGGCTGTTGTGACAAATAGACTGTTAGAGTGAAAACTTCAAAAGTGACATGGATTACTCTATTGCATTGGTATAAATGAGAAATGATAGTGATTTCAATCACAGAGGTGACAATGGAGCTATTGGGAAAAAAATAACTGAATCACATGTATTTCAGAGGTAAAACTAACAGGACTTGTTAATGGACTATGTGATAATATAGATATGATAATTTTAAAAATAAAGAAGAAGAATCAAGGATTACTCCAATAATTAGAAGCATAAGAGAGAAGAGTGGAGATGTTTACTGAAGTAGAAAGGACAGGTAAGCAATAAATTTAGCAAAGAGAATAAACTAAAGTTGTCTTTGAACATCTTTAGGTCTTTTTAGGATAGGGCAAATAGATACCCAAAAGAGGCTGCCAAGTAGTCAGTTGAATCTTGGAGTATCAAGCTAAAAAGAGAGAACCAGTTTATATACATGTATTTGGTAGTTTCAGCCTTATCTATTTAACATTATTTAATCACTTCATGTTATTTAATTATTTAATTTTTAAAATTTAATTATTTAGCATTATTTAAAATCAATGGAATGAATGAGGTCCTGGAATTGAGTATAAATACAGAAGAAAAGGAAGCAGTCTGGCATACTCCATCATTAAGAGGATGAGCCGATACAGATGAGTCAGCAAAGAAGACAGAGGGTCATTGACCAGTGAGGAAGAAGGGAAACAAGGACATTAAGCCACAAAAGCCATATACCAAAAAAAAGTGGAAAAATAAATCAAGTGCTCTTAAGAGATCAATAAAATGGGGAGAGAAAAGTATCTATTGGGTCTGAAAACACAAGGATGCTCATGCCCTTGGCAACAGAAAAGTTTCAGCAGAATGGAAGCTTCAGGAGCCAGACTGGAGCAGATTCTAAACAAATCTTTTGAAAAGTTTTCACAAAAAAAGAGCATTTTTAAGTGGGAAGCAGGAAAGGGGATGTGAGTGGAAAAGGAGGATTTGAGATTTTATTTTTAAGAGAGAGGATACATACTAGAGAATGATTATATGTTGCTGAAAATTAAAACATTCAGGGAAAGAGACACAGGAGAAAAATGAAAAAACTGCCACAGCAAGGTATTTGAGATGTGAAATCTAAAGCCCAATGGAGAGATGAGCTTTTGCCATGAGTTGGGAGGAATCTTCCTTTATGCCTGAATGGAGACAGAGGATAGAGTACAGATGCATGTATTGTTCTTGGAAAAATTAGGGTATACTGATCTAGTTACTTCTATTTTCTTATTCAAGTGTGAAGGGAGGTCATCAGTTCTTAAGGGCCTGGGGGCTGACTAGGAGAATAAGAATTAGAAAGGAAGAGTTTATGTAAGTTAGAGAAAACAATATTAGACAAATCATCCATTATTTATGTCATTAAATATAGCAGTGGTCTGAATTTAGGAAGCATGCTGGTCTGGACAACAGGAAAGAACTATAGTGTCATGAGTTTCATTATTATCTGTTTGATATTACATAAGGAATTTCCATATAACCATTCTCTTTAATCCTTAAAAATGAATATTTACTATTTCCTTTTTTAAAGACTGAAGGCGG
This sequence comes from Macaca mulatta, assembly GCF_049350105.2. Taxonomy (NCBI): domain Eukaryota; kingdom Metazoa; phylum Chordata; class Mammalia; order Primates; family Cercopithecidae; genus Macaca; species Macaca mulatta. Next base: position 89,745,594 of record NC_133419.1, read on the forward strand.
AAGCAAAGAAAGATTAAATAATTCACTCAAAGTTTTAGCGCTATTCATTGACTAAAATTAAGACTTTAACTCACTTCTCTCTTATTTCAAAGTCCCTGTGTTTTGGTTCTGTCATTGTATCAATTAGGAAGTAACTGATAATCCTATCAAAAACATTATTTATAGAGTGATATATTAGTTTGCTAGGGCTACGATAACAAAATACCACAGACTAGGTGGCTTAAACAACATAAATTTATTTTCTTACAATTCTGGGAACTAGAAATCCAAGATCAAGGTGTTTGCAGGGTTAATTTCCTCTAAGGCCTCTCTCTTTGACTTGTAGATGGCCATCTTCTTGCTGTGTCTTCATAGGGTCTTCTCTCTGTGTGTGTCTGTGTCCTAACCTTCTCTTCATATAAAGATACCAGTCATATTGCATTAGAGTTCACCCTAATAAGCTCTTTAAAAACTTTATCATAAAATTCACTCACATTCTGAGGTACTTGGGATTAGTACTTCAACATACAAATTTTGCAGGGAAGCAATTCAGCCTGTTACAAGTAGTGAGAATGAAAGTCAAACTGTAGTGGAATAATGACAGACTTGTAGTTGAAAATGTTAAATCAGACCTAGCTTTTATAATTGTGATGATAAAATAGAAAAATAAGAAAACAAATCATTTGAATGGAGCAAGAATTAAGAAAAAAGTATTTTAGAATGATTTTTTTAAATTTTAAGATACAGGTGACTGAATTTATAGTTTAAGTGAAATTTGCTGAAGAAATGAGAGAAAAAACATTAAAGCATGCTGAAATGTTTAAATAGGTACTATAAAACATATGGCTTTAATTCCAAAAGATATCATTCTGTAGGGAAATTATCTCAGATTTTCCTCAAAGGAAAAATGAATTAAAGAACACTAACTAATGTATAAAATATCTATAAGAAACGCTATTTTGAAAACCTCTTTTGCCAAATTATTCATAACATATCTATCATATGACTGTGTATTAATGTAATTTTGATGACATAAGGGTTTCCTGAAGTATCAAAACAAATTTCTGTATGTCGAATTGCCACAGCAGAGGACAAATAATAACATGCATGCACAATACAAATGTTATTTTTATCCTAAAGTATGCCCAAGATATATCTTGTCAAGTACAAAATGTCACAATAATCTAGAATAACAATGAGGATAAGAATCTGTTGAATTCTCAGGAAAGAAATATTACTAAATTCAAAAAGTCAAAGGGGAAATGGCAGCTGAAAGAAGTTTTCTGTAGCTGTGTCCTCATACAAAGCATATTTATTGAAAGGAAAAAAGTTTTGTTTTTGTTTTTTAAGAAAAAGTGCTTCCCCAAAAGAAAAAGAAGCAGCACAGTTCCTGTACCTCAGGGTAAAATAAGACAGCCAGAACAAGCTGTAAGATTCACATGATGGGATTTTCTTTTACCAAACCAGGAATCAATTGCTTTAGAGAATGGAAATAACATTTTTGAAATCCCTTAACCTCAATGATCCCTGTTCTGTGAGGTCCCTTGATACTAATCAGACAGTTGCTCATATCAGTTAAATCATTGAAATGTAATTAACTCTAGTACTCAGTGTTGAGGTATGGAGGTGAGGGAAGCAGGCCTTGAGAAAGGCCCTTATTGTAGTAGTGTCACTCTTCAGTTGCATCACCCTTAGTTATGCCATCCCCATATATTTCCTTTTATCCTCACTACAGAATGAGGACATTGGCTTTTCTGATTTCCAATGTCCTTCTATTTTTTCATGTTCTATGAGTAAGGAAGATATTTGATTTATTTTTAAGATATTTTATGTGCAATTCTTAAAGTTGACATATGGCTTTCTGTTCTAGCAAGATATTAAACTATGAGAATCTGAAAATTCCCTTGAGACTATCAGTACAAAGGCAGAAAAATATAATGGGAAAATGTATTTTACGTGCATATCAATCTCTCTATACAGTAAGGCTAATCAGATTTCAGAAAGAAAAAATAAGTAAAAACAGGAGTATCAAGCTAGGAAGGTGGCCTGTACCTTGTCTTGGCTGTTGGGGTTTTGGTCTCAGTAACCCAAGGGATAAGATTTTAAAGCCCATGATGGGGCAGAAATGAAAGACTTCAGCCCACCCAAGGCTAGGACCAAAATGTCCATATAAATCAAAGACCCTAGAAATCTGCATCATTCATGAATGAGTATAGTAGAAAAACAAAATCCACTACAAGTCAAAGGAAGATTTTAGCCTTCGAGACCTGGATAGAAAAACAATTCCCTGAAAAATTAGAAACCTGGTGCTTGCACTCCATGTAAGTTTTGTGTTTTGAAATTAAACAAAGCACTGAGTTAGAAAAAGCAAGTGCAAAACCTCTGAAATTAAAACAAACTAAGAATTTCAAGGAACAGATAGATTAGAATAACTGGACCATTGTAAACTAGGGAGACTGTACAGGACAATAAGATTGGGGATGTAATGAGGCTCCTCGAGGATCATTTTAAGGAGTTTCATGCTTCAGCATGAAAAGGAAAGCAACATTTAGGAAACACTCCTTTATTATTTCATCTAATTATAGAAACAGTCTCCTGCAGTCATTTGTTTTTAAAATAAATAAGTTGAGTAGTATTTTGGAAAAGTGCTTCTGAAGTACAAAGTAGTTAAGTGGTAAATTGAACCACAATCTTCTGATCCCAAATCTAGGTTAATTGCTCTATATTACATGACTTTATTTCTTCTCTCACGTGGCAAGCAAATTAGTCATACTTCCAAATTTAAACTTCAGCATTCTAACTCATTTCAGCTGGATTAGAATTTCCCTTAATTCTTATGTTCTGTTTCTTTACTTGTCAATGAAAGATCCTTTTACTTTCTTTCTTTATAGTTAAGTCAGCACCTATTGCAAAAGTAGACTTCTTAGCCTATAAGCATTGCATACAGGTAACAAGAATTTGCCAACTACAAATGTTAACTGCTTGAAGATTTTTTTTTTCAAATCTCTGTTTTTATTGAGGTATTTACTTAGTATTGTTGAGTTCTGCTCTTACATAATGCTTCATTTCCAGGTAACACACAGCCCTGCCAAGTATTGGTATCCAGGTAATGGTGACCATTTAAAACGAATGTTTCAATATCGAGTCTACCCATCCACAAGCATGGAATGTGTTTCCATTTGTTTGTGTTGTCTATGATTTCTTTCAGCAGTGTTTTGCAGTTTTCCTTCTAGAGGTCTTTCATCTTGTTGGATAGGTATATTTCTAAGTAATTTATTTTATTTTATTCTTGCATCTATTGCGAAAGGGACTAAATTCTTGATTTGATTCTCAACTTGGTTGCTGTTGGTATATAGCAGAGCTACTGGTTTGTGTACATTAATTTTGTATAACAAAACCTTGCTGAATTCATTTATGAATTCTAGGAGCTTTTTGGAAGAGTCTTCAGGGCTTTCTAGGTATATGATCCTATTATCAGCAAACAGCAACAGATTGACTTCCTCTTTACTAATTTGTATGCCCTTTATTTATTTCTCTCGTCTGATTGCTCTGGCTAGGACTTCCAGTATTATGTTGAATAGAAGGGTGAGAGTGGGCATCCTTGTCTCGTTCCAGTTCTCAGAGGGAATGCTTTCCTCTTTTCCTCTTTCAGTATTATATTGACTGTGGGCTTGTCATAGATGGCTTTTATTACATTGAGGCATGTCCTATGTATGCCAATTTTGATGAAGGTTTTAATCATAAAGTGATGCTGGATTTTGTCAAGTACATTTTCTGAATCTATTGAAATGATCATGTGATTTTTGCTTTTAATTGTGTTTGTGTGGTATATCACATTTATTGACTTGTGTATGTTAAACTATCCCTGCATCCCTGGTATGAAACCCACTTGATCATGGTGGATTATCTTTTTGAAATGCTGTTTGATTCAGTTAGCTAGTATTTTGTTTAGTATCTTTGTATCTATGTTCATCAGGGATAATGGTCTGTAGTTTTTTGTTGTTATTGTTATGTTCTTTCCTGGTTTGGGTGTTAGGGTAATACTGTCTTCATAGAATGATTAGGGAGAATTCACTCTATATCTTGTGGAATAGTGTCAGCAGGATTCCTAACAATTATTCTTTGAACATCTGATAGAATTCAGCTGTGACTCTGTCTGGTCCAGGACCTTTTTTTGGTTGTTGGTAATTTTATTAGCATTTCAATCTCGCTGCTTGTTATTGGTCTGTTCAGGCTTTCTAATTCTTCCTGATTTAGTCTGGGAGGGTTGTATATTTCCAGGAATTTATCCATCTACTCTAGGTTTTCTAATTTATGTGCATAAAGATGTTCATAGTAGCCTTGAATGATCTTTTGTATTTCTGTAGCATCAGCTGTAGTATCTCCCATTTTGTTTTCAACTGAGCTTATTTGGATTTTCTATCTTCTTTTCTTGGTTAACCTTGTTAATGTTTTATCAATTTTATTTATCTTTTCAAAGAACCAGGTTTTTGTTTCATTTATCTTTTGCATTTCTTTTGTTTCAATTTCAGTTAACCCTGCTGTGATATTGGTTATTTCCTTTCTTCTGCTGGGGTTGGGTTTGGTTTGTTCTTGTTTCTCTAGTTCCTTGAGGTGTTACCTTAGATTATCTATTTGTGCTTTTCCAGACTTTTTGATGTAGGTATTAAAGGTTGTAAACTTTCCTCTTAACACCACCTTTGCTGCATTCCAGAGGTTTTGATAGGTCATGTCTCTATTATTGTTCCGTTCAAAAAATATTTTAGATTTCTGTCTTGATTTCACTGTTGATACAATGATCATTCAGGATCAGGTTATTTAATTTCCATGTATTTGCCTGGTTTTGAAGGTTCCTTTTGGAGTTGATTTCCAATTTTATTCCACTGTGGTCTGAGAGAGTACTTGATATAGTTTCAATTTTCTTAAATTTATTGAGATTAGTTTTGCGGCCTATCATATGATCTATCTTGGAGAAAGTTCCATGCGCTGATGAAGAGAATGTATGCTCTGTGGTTGTTGGGTAGAGTGTTGTGTAATTCTCTCTTAAGCCCATTTGTTCTAGGGTACAGTTTAAGTCCATTGTTTTTCTGTTGACTTTCTGTCTTGATGACCTGTCTAGTGAAAAATAAATAAAATAAATAAAATAAAATAAAATGAATGTTCCTTCTTCTTTTAATTTTAGGAAGGGTTTATATTTAATTGGCAATATTCCTTTCTTAAATGTTTGGCAGAATTCACCAATAAAGTCAGCTAGATTAGAAATGTTCCTTGTAGAAAAGATTTAAAATTAAAACTCAATTGGTTTAATAAATTTAATGTTATTCAAGCAATCTATTTCTTCTTGAATAAACATTAATAGTTTGTAGTTTTCAAAGAAGTAGTTCATTTTGTTTAAATTGTCAAATTAGTGGCATACAATAATTCATAATGTCTACTTCTTATCCTTTTGATATCTGTAGGTTCTGTAGTGATGCCTCTAATTCATTCTTGATAGTGGTAATTTTTGTCTCTTCTAATTTTTTATAACCAGCCTAATTAGACCTTTATTCGTTTTATTTGTCTTTTTCTAAGAGGCAGCTTTAGTTTAATTGATTCTCTCTATTGTTTTTCCAATAGAGTATTTTTTGATATGTATTATTAATATTACTTGCTAGTCTAGTATCTTCTGACAAAATGAGTCACATATTTTAATTAAACAGTGGCATTTTATTTCTGTTCTCATCTTTGACATCATTAAACTGCCATATATTGTTCAAAAAATTTTACATATGGTTTGCTATAGAATCAGGGTGAAATATGAGTAATAAAGACAATGACCTATATCTGCACATGTGGCTAATGAGCACTTAAAATATTGCTAATAAAACTCAAGAATATAATTTTAAACTTTAATTTAAAATCCGATATTTGTTATTGAAAAACTTACAAATATTTTTAGAGTAACTTGGATGTGTGAACATAAGTTTTCATCTGTAAAATGTATGAATTCTAAATACACATCAAGTATTTCTGATACTGTCCTATGTCATATGCCTTCAATGTACACTCTATCATTACTAAGTTTTTCTTAACTTTGTATTAAAAAAATCACATTAACCCACATTTGACAAGCTATTAAGAACTTCGTTTTCTATAGTTTTATACAAAATGAGATACGTGTGTGTACTTGTGTGTGTGTGTGTGTGTTTCGTATTAGTCAAGATTCAATGAGAGAAAAACAGAAACAATGCTAGTTGCTTTAATAATGTCAGTTGTTTATATAATAATAAATAATAGCTTAAATAGAAATCTGAAAATTCAAAAGTGAAAAAAACTGAAAAAATACAGAGATAGGCACTGGAGGAAGCAGTACCACTCCTAGGGCTGGGGAAAAATAACGAAGTAGTAAGAGATATTAGAATCTAGTAATTTGGGGAAGGGCTTTGAAAACCTGGACTCAGATTTTCAAAGAGAGGACATTGTTTACTTAGTAGTGATATCTCATATCACTTGATATTGGAGGAGGAGCCTCACAGGGCAGGAATTCAAACCCCTGAGTAGGAGGCTTTAGTGAATTGGTACTGAGAGCTTAGGAGTATACCAGTGCTCTACAGAACTAGATCTCAGATTTTTGAACAGAGAGGGATGTAGGGGTGTTAGGGAATCAGGAATATGGCTTAAAGCATGTTGAAACTTCTTAAGGGGAATGCTGATAATGCTGATTCTGGGTGTGCTGATAAGAAAGCTGGAAGCTAGACTCTACTGCTCTTCTTAGGGTCAAGAACAGTCACTGAAATAAACAAGAAGGAACAAGTCCTTTACTGTTCTAGCCTGTGTGTGGTGTCTGGCAGGGATTCAACTAGCAAAAGAGAAATGCAGCTTACACATTCTCAGCCCCAGTGTCCCAAAGTGGAATACAGTTGGACATCATTGGGGCTGGAAACAATAGCTTAAAAACCGGCACAGTCCACCTCTTGTCTATCAGGCATTGATACACATTTACCCTCCCACACATAGCTAAATTTCACACAATAATAAACTTATGCTATTTTTTCAAACCAAGATTATCTCGTCCTATCCCCACAAAGATGTAAGTAATGTCCCAAAAGCCATTTCTGATTAATTATTCCTTTCTGATTAATAGCCATATTAGCCCTCTCTGGGAGATGTTATATAAACTTCAAATTTTGTCATGATTTACATAAACATTCTGTACTCTAAAGAGTGAATTATAAGATTAAATATCATTGATAACACATATGAAATAATGAGACATGAAATGTTAATATATAAAAATACTGTATATGTATACACACAGACAGACACAAATTAGGTTATATGTGAAAACACAGAAGGACCAGGAAAGAAAAGATGCATAGCTGCTGCAGACTTCATTTTATTTTATTTTTTTACTACCTATTAAATGTTATATTTGCACTCAGCCAGCATTTTGGCTGGCTAAGGCTCTTTACCTATCAAATGACTCAAACTTTCTTTCCTAAAGAATTTGAATTCTGAGTGATTTTCACCTTTCTTTGGTTACTGCAGTCTTCCATTAAATTACTGAACACAGAAATGCTAAAAACTCCTCAAAGAAGGCCTTTAATTTCATGCATATAGTATTTCCTGCACTACTATGTAGCAACACCCCAAAGGTACCTTGAGAATATGGATTTTTTTAAAAATCATGTTCTTCATAAAACTTAAGAATGTGCAATCGTGTTTTGGTGCAAAGTCCCAAAAGATTGTGCCAATTGATTCCACAACACTTATTTTTATGCCTTTAAATTCATTTTGAAGGTGTGGCATTATGACAATGGAGTGTATATTGATTGCTCTGGTGAAAGGTGAAAAATTTTCTTCTCAAATGGATTCTATCTGAACACAGACGAGAAACTTTTTTTATGTTTCTTTTAGCTATTTATAACTTGAAGAATTATGACACCTGATACCTTGAAGGTGGTGAAGGAGAAAATATGTGTTTCTATATTAGCTATCTATATCAAATCAGGCAAAAACAAAAAAGAAGCCTGATGGATGTAACAACTTTTCCTTAAAGGAAAAGTAAAGGAAATCTCTTATTATCTATATGGCAACATCTGGCCAAATGAAAATGTGCAAAAAAAAAAAAAAAAAAAAAGAAATAAGTTGGGGCTGTTTCTGGCTCAGAGTGAAGTATGAAAAGATTTTTAAGTTAGGTGTTAGATTAGAAAAAATGAGAATTTATGATCATCTTCTTTGACACTTTTGATAATGTGCATCATAGAATATACAGGAAAAAATTTCCATGAAATTATGATGAAGAAACAAAAATGACAAGTGGACAGAAATTGGATGAATTTAAGAAAAACAAAGTATTTTTATTGTACATTTAATTGTAAACAACGTAAATAGGCACTGGCCTGTTTTCTAAGCCTTTGTGTAGGTTCAATAATATGGCTTTCTTCCTTCCAAAGACTGACTTATCTATTCCCACAATACAGTGCCAAATCTAATACCAGAGACCAACTATGAGGTTCTGATAAAACACCGTTCCTTCAGAGCAGAGTGGGGAGCAGCCAGTGCCTTTGCCAGCCTCACTCAGCTGGAGATACATTGTTATTATGTCTGTTTCATCCATTTTCTAAGTCATACCTACCGGAATAGGTAATCTATTGCAAAAGTATTTCTCAATCCTTGCTGCACGAATCAATGGGTGTTTTTTTTGTTTTGTTTTTTGTTTTTTGTTTTTTAAATAATATCCATGTGCAAGCCACAAACACAGAAATTCTGAATTAACAGATATGGAAGTCTGGGCATCAGTATTATAATGGGTTAAGAACCAGTGTATTCATGTCCAAAATGAATGGGTCTAGAATTCGTAACATTTACGTAAGCACAAATGAATTCTAAGAACACAATGACTATAGCATTCTCCTAATCTCTTCTTTACACAGCCAAGACATCTTCCTTGCAAGCTTAGCACTTTCCTTCCCATACTGAGAATCAAATTATGCCCTGTTGTGTAGAATATTTGGCTAGAACATTAGTATTTGGCTTTATTCTTTTTAGTCTATTCCCCAAAAGGTTGACACTATTTAAACTTCTATCACTGAGAAAGTAATGCCAAGCAGGCAGATCACCCAAAACTATAACCTCAGCCACCTGTTTCTGAACAATAGGTCTCACACTGAATTAGGTCCTTTTGGAAATAACATCAAATATTACTACACTGAAGTAGCTAATGTAGTTAGGTTAAAAAAATATATGAGAAGTTGGAAGAAATAGGACCAAGAAATAAAATAGTAAGCCAAAGTCAAACCAGAGTTCATAAAATTCCTTGAATGCTCATTTTTAGACCCCTGGATCCCCTGTTCAGGGGCTTACCCTACCTAAAACCAGAATACTATTTTAGGCAAAGCTTACTTGTGACCCCACATCTTTTCTTCCAAGCTGGCATTCTACGAATTTCCCAGCATATCTGCTGGACAATCATCAATGCAATATGACAGAACCATATGTAATTTCTTAAAAATACATAGCACTATTGTTACACTGAATCTATCTTAATTTTGATTAATAATTATTCCCTCGTATTTAATTATATTATTCTTTTTAGTTAGAGTTTATGGGCTTAAGAACCAGATGAACATTGGTGTAATTCCCGGCCCTGCCATTTACTATTCATGTAACTTTGGACATGTTATTTTCCAGGTGCTATGTTTTCTCTGAGAACTAAAATTATCCACTTGTAGATATTCTTTGATGGTTAAAAAGAGCTTGCATATTTTTAGTTTATCTTCTTTTAACTCAATGGAATGAGCAAATAACTGGGTTAAGCCAAGGACGTGTGCCATAGTTTCTCATCTACTATCAGACAGTTTCATTACCTTAGACAAGTCCTTGAACTTCTCATTCCATTGAGATTAGCCACTTAGAAGAATAAAATGCAAAAAAAAAAAAAAGAAAATTAAAAAATGAATAAAACCTAAGAGATCTGAGCACCATCATTAACTATATCAACATATGTGTAACAGAAGTGCTAGAAGGAGAGAAGAGAGAACTGACTCCTTACCAGAAACTATGAAGGTCAGAAAACAAAGGATTAGCATATTCAAAGTGCTGAAAGAAAATACTGTGACCCCACACTTCTATATCTGGCAACACTATTCTTCAAATATGAAAGAGAAATAAAGAAATTTCCCAATAAATGAAAAACTGAGAGATTGCATTGCTGGTAGACTTCCTCCAATCATGCTAAAGGAAGCAGTTCAAGCTGAAAAGAAAGGACACTAAACAGTGACTCATCCACAAGAAAAAGTAAAGAGCACTGTGAAAGATAACTGCATAGATAAATTTAAAAGACAACATAAATGCTCTTTTAGTTTGTAACTTACTTTTTCTATCTGATTTAAAAGAAAATATATAAGGCTATAATTATAAATCTAGGTTGGTGGGCATATAATGTATACAGATAAAATGTGGGACAATAACAGCATAAAAATGAGAGCATGCGCCATACAACAGGGGTCCCCAACCCCTGGGCCATGGACTGCTACTGGTCTGTGGCCTGTTAAGAACTAGGCCACACAGCAGGAGGTGAGTGGTGAAGTGAGTATAACCTGAGCTCTGCCTCCTGTCAGCTAAGCGGCAGGTGAACTGGGCATGTGAGGGATCTAAGTTGTACACTCCTTATGAGAATCTAACACCTGATGATCTGAGATGGAACAGTTTCATCCCAAAACCATCCATTCAATCTCCATCCATGAAAAAATTATACTCCATGAAACTAGCCCCTGGCACCAAAAAGGTTGGGGAAGGAATTATGTATTTAACACAAAAGAAGGCAGTAATGGAAGAACTAAGGAACAATAAAGACAGACATAAGATATATAGAAAACAAATAGAAAAATGTCAAGAATAATGACATTTTATCAGCAATTACATGACATGTAAGTAGATTAATTTCTGCAATAAAAGGACACAATTTGGCTAACTGAATTTTTTAAAATAACCTCAATATATGTTGTCTACAAGAGACTCACATTAGATGCACAGATAGGTTGAAAAGAAAAGGATATTTTATGTAAAAAATATTCAAAAGAGAGCTTGAACAGGTATACTAATATCAGACGAAACAGACTTTAAGGCAAAAATTTTAACAAGAGACAAAAGAAGACATAATATAATGATAAAAAGGTCAATTGCTGAACAAGATACAAGAATTACAAATATGTATGCACTTATCAACAGAGCCACAAAATACATGAAGCAAAAACTGACAAAATTGAAGGGAAACATTTGCAAGTCAACTATAATAGAGACTTTTTAATACCCCACTTTCAATAAGGGATAGGACTAGACCAAAAATCAGCAAGGAAAGACTTGCACAATACTATATGCCAATGAGACTAATGGACATTTATAGAACACTCTACCCAACAACAGAGTGCACATTCTTCTCAAGTGCACATGGAGTATTTTCCAGGATTAATTACATGTGAGACCATAAAACAAGTCTTAAAACTTTGAAAAGATTGAGATCATACAAGGTATATTCTCCAACCACAATGGAAAAATAATAGAAACTAATAATAAAAAGAAATTTGAAACACTTATGAATATATGGGGAAATTAAGCAACATATTGCTAAATAATAGTTGAATTAAAGAAAGAATCACAAGAGATTTAGAAAATGCTTTGAGATGAATTAAATTAAAAACAAAATATACCAAAGCCATGGAGAATAGCAAAAGTGGAAATGAGAGAATTTTCATTTTTTTCTTTTTCTTTTTGAGATGGAGTCTTGCTCTTGTTGCGCAGGCTGGAGTGCAAGGGCATGATCTCAGCTTACTGCAACCTCCACCTCCTGGGTCCAAGTGATTCTCCTGCCTCAACCTCCTGAGTAGCTAGGATTACAGGCACCTGCCACTATGCCCAGCTAATTTTTGTATTTTTAGTAGAGACAGGGTTTCACCATGTTGGTCAGGCTGGTCTTGAACTCCTGACCTCAGGTAATCTGCCCGCCTTGGTCTCCCAAAGTGCTGGGATTACAGGAATGAGCCACCATCCCCAGCCTGAAATTTATGGTTATTAATGACTACATTAATAAAGGAAATATCACAAATTAATAACATAACCACCAGCCTTAGAAACAAGAAAATAAAAGATCAAACTAAAATAAGAAGAAAAAAAATAGTTAAGATTAGAGTAGAAATAAACAAAATAGAGAATAGAAACACAGTAGAGAAAATCAATGAAAGCAAACATTAATTCTTTAAAATGATCAACAAAAATGACAAACATTTAACTAGATTGGCCAAGGGGAAAAAAAAAGAAGATTCAAATTACTAAAATCAGGAATGAAAGAAGGGACATTACTACTGTCTTTACAGGAGAAAAAATTAAAAAGGAATAATATAAATAATTGTATGGCAGCAATTGATACTTGATAAACTAGATAAAATAAATTCCTAGAAACACGCAAATTACCAAAACAGACTCAAGAAGAAATAGAAATCTAAACAGACCCGTAATAAGTAAAGATACAAGCTACTCATCCAAAAAAAAAAAGAAAAGAAGTCAACAAAAAAAATCCCACGACAAGGTAGTTTAATTAATTAATTTTCTCACATGTTTAAAGAACACCAATTAAAGTCTTTCAAAAAAAGTTGAATAGGATGGAACATTTCCTGACTCACTCTATGAGGAGTGTTCCTTGCTGTGAACAAAGTCAGACAAAACCATTACAAGAGAAAACTACAGAACAATAACACTTGCAAATATAAATGGAAAAAATTTCTAAGCAAAATACTGAAAAACTGCCCAGCAGCATAAAAAATGTTTATGTCAAACCAAATTGGATTTATTTGAAGAATACGAAGATGGCTCAACATACTAAAATTAATAAATGTATTATACCATATTAATATAAAAAAGAAAATAAAAACCCATGGTCATCTCAACAGGTACAGAAAAAGATAATACCTTTCATGATTTAAAAAACAAACATACATCAAGCTAGGAATAAAAAAGAACTTTCTCATTTTGATAAAGAACACCTATGAAAAAGCCACAGCTAACATTATACTTACTTGTTAAAAACTAAAAAAAAAAAAAAACTCAAATAATTTTCCTAATGTAAAGAACAAGGTAAAGATGTTTGCTTATGCTACTTCTGTTTAATATTGTATTGAAGGTTTAAGCCAGGGCCATTCAGCAAGACAAAGAACAAAAATTGTACATACTGGAAAGGAAAAATTAAAACGATTTCTGCAGATAATATTGTCTTAAACCAAAGAATCTACAAATAAATAGTTGGAATGAGTTTAGAAAACTTGCAAGATACAAAATCAATATATAAAAATCAGTTGTATTTCTAAACATTAGCAACAAACAAACTGAAAAAGAAATTAAGAAAACAATTTCAGTAATATCAGAAAGAATAGAATACTTAGGAATAATTTTAACCAAATTAGGACCAGTACTGAAAACTATAAACATTATTGAAAGAAATGAATAAAGATCTGAATAAAATAACAGGAAGACATCCCTTGTTCACAGATTGGAAGACTTAACTATCATTAACATGACAATACTTTCTAAGTTAGTCTATAAATTCAACGCAATCTCTGTCAAGTGAGAGGAAGTTAGAAGATCATCATTCATAATTCAAATGCCACAGAGTCTCACTATTCTTTCTGTTTTAGTAGATTTTCTTAAATAAATGTTTCAGCATTTACTGTGTACCCTTAGAATAACTTCTAGGGACTTTAAGTGGGGGAGTATTATTTTTTCATAATTGTTACTAGTTATGCTTGTTTTGCAAAGAAGAAGATCCATGAAGCTTCTCCCACTGCCAGTCCAGAAATGGAAATCCAGAAACCCTTCTTTAAAAAAATTCCAACACTGAATGTCATTTTAACATGTAATACAGATACAAGTAGAACTGCTCTAATTGTGATTGCAGTAAAGTCTCCAAAGTTCATTTGGGTGGCAAGTCTTCAAACATTTCATGGACTCTAGGCGACTTATTTATCAACTCTTAGATTAGATGACAGTATTCTTTCTTTTTTTAACTTTTGTTTTAAGTTCAGGGGTACATGTGCAGGTCGGTCACACAGGTAAACTTACGTCATGGGAGTTTGTTGTACACTGTTGGTTTAAGTATAAATTAGTTTAATCATTGTGGAAGAGAGTGTGGCAAACTCTCGAAGACCTAAAGACAGAAATACCATTCGACCGAGCAATTCTATCACTGGTTATATACCCAAAGGAAGATAAATTGTTCTATTATAAAAAAAAAATGCACACATATGTTCATTGCAGCACTATTCACAATAGCAAAGACATGGAATCAACCTACATGCTCATCAATGATAGACTGAATAAAGAAAATGTGGTACATGTACACCTTGGAATACTATGCAGCCAAACAAAAAAAACGAGATCATGTCCTTTGCAGGGACATGCATGAGCAGTGTTCTTTCAGGCCCTAATATTTGTGAAGTGTCTAACATGTTGTTTAGATATCTAAGAACTCTCCTCTCTCCCTTGTAAGGAAAATCACTTCTCTTAAGTGCCATTTTTCTTCCACTTCTTTAAGGAAATCTCTTCACTTTTCTTTTTTTTCTCAGTAAATGATATCTATGTATTTAGTGCATATTTAATTCTTTCAAGCTTTATTGAGTTATGTCAGTTTTGAGTCTAGGTCCATTAGGTAATCAGGCCTCTGAGAAACTCATATTTTTTCAATGATTATACCTAATCACTTCTAAACAACTACAGATTCTCAAATGTTTTGGACACAACAACAAAAAATGATAAATTGAACCCTCGCTGATGCTTTTAAAAGTAAACAAGCAAATCATCAGGGATATGGGAGATAAAAACAATGATTAATTCTCACTGTCCAAGGATATATAAGTGGGTAGGGGAAAGCCTTCAAACAAGGAGTTTACTCCTTTGACCTTTGATAAAAGGATAAGCTTTCTCAGACAGGCCCAAGGAGGAGCTTGTTGATGGAGTTATCACAACCACTCCACCCCTCAGAATTCCTCTGCCTTCACCACTTGGCTGTGGAGTGAAATATGTCTTCATAGTTCCTTATTACTCTTGATTTTTCTTAACTGGGCCTTTCTCATTTCATGAATGTTACTACTAATCACTTGGGGAAAATAGGTAATAAGCAATCAACTTGGGATTTTAATAGAAATTTCAAAATGTTAACAGTCATAAGTCCATTTGGTTTGTATTCTGGAGTCTTCTTGAGATGTTTCTGAGTTTTCTCTGTTGATGTTCTACCTTGGTTACTTGTTCATTGTCAGAGGGGGTTTCACTAATCTCTCACTCTTCCACAAATTGTTCATTAGCACAAGAAAGAGAAATCCCTTCCTCCATGTTAACTCCCTTTCCATAGTGGAGATTTAATAAAAATAAAATAATCGGTTTTTCCTTCCCTGAGAGTGGCAATTAATATTTTTAACTCCAGATTGAATGATGCTCCAATCACTAGCTTTTTTAAGACATACTTTAGTTTGTCAATTTTTCCAATTGGAATAGAGGATTGGAAGAGTAGAAAAGGAAAAAAAAACTAAGAAATATTACATAAATAAAAATTTTGGCTGGAGAAGGAAATAAATGGTAAGTACATGGGAGGATATCTAGCTACTATTTTTGGGCAAAATGCAAAGAAAATAGTCTGTTTTCCAGCATTTGATCGATCTTTTCTTGAGCTCCTTTTTTCCAGCAGGTCCAGATCATTTGTTGTGATTAAGATGTCAGGTTGTCAGCTTCAGTTGAATTTGCTGTCTGAAGAATGTTTTACATTATCTTCTTTGTTCATTAGGCTAGACTTTAACACATCATGCTTTTTCTTATATAAATTGCCAATGATACTAGTGTTATTATTACATAAATTATTTGTGTATTGGTGTTCTGTATATTTTTATAATTGTAAATCATAAATACTCTTACTCATGCATAGAATATTTGCTGTTCTTTGAAAGGAAGCATTTGCGTTCATAGATAATTCATAGAGAATTTTGCTTATTTTAGATGACATCTCTGTGTTCATGTATTTTTTTTACTTTCTTTGCTTTCTTGTCTTATCTACAGATATTACCTCTGATTTTTCTTACATTTAGTATGGGCCATAGGTATTTAGCCCCATCCTATGTATTGGTCCCCTGACTCTAATCTCTCCAACAAAAAAAATCCATTCTGCATAACATCTCCATGTAACTCTTTCTATTTTCACACAACTCTTTTTTTTTTTTCACACGATTCCACTCTTCAAATGGCAATAGTCTTCTATTGCATATATATTACATACAAAATAAATTCAAATACTTCAGACTGACACCCATAGATTTTTGCTATTTTGTTCTTGCCTGCCCACTTTTCTACTATTTTCTTAGTCTATAAGCACCAAACTAAGCACTCATTTTTCTCATTTTCTGAAGCAGAGGTGGAAACCTGGCCTGTTCATATGCAGATTATCATGTAGGTTATTACATGAAGATTATCATGTAGATTATTACATGAAGAATAATTCCTCTGGATTCCTACCAAACCATGTCAGTTACTGGGGAGGTTACAAGTGTTAGAGTTTGTGTCTGAAGGGCACAAAGGGCAAAAGGAATAATATTCTTTTGTCTGGGGGGAAGACTTGTCATTCAAAATAAAGGAGTTCTACATCTGTACAGATAGTAGATATATGATAAACTCTTCCACTGTAATTCTCAGAATCAAGTGAAATCTACTACAGTTGGGGGAGAGCAGTAAGGCTGTTAATGTCACATGAAAATCACTGCTTACGGCTTAGGGATATAGTACTGGGAATATTTCAGTGAGGTTGTTGGAAACCAGAAAGTATTGTCTGCTATGACAAGAGTGTTGGGTATGTGAAAGTACTACATATGCTCACTTTGAACTTACTTAACTATTATTACCTTGAATAATGACTTTTACTTTACAGCACTTGAAGACACCTTTCTCCATCAGATACAGGTTCTTGATCTTTGACTGAAGACATAAAAATGATATAAATGATTAAAGATATACAAAGAGATAAATAGATATAAATGGTTTAAGTGGCTTCCTTCTCTGAAAATTCCTTAAGGGAAGGACTCTGCTTTCTGAAGCTTTTGATCTCCCATTTTATTATAAACATTTCCTGTACTTGCCTGTAGGTAAAAAGCTTGTAAGTATCTATTTTCTGAATATGTTTTGAAGAAACACATAATATATTCTCCTGATTCCCAGGGGATACATTCTGAAAACCCTCTCGGATAGTTATTTGTCAAATATTTATTGAGTACCAAACGTGTACAGGCACTATTCTGTTTTCTATGGATGTAGCAGTGAACAGATGAAGATTTTATTTCTAATGTAAAATGCCACATAGTTTTCTACTCAAAGATCTTTTTCAATGTTTTTCTTTTTCCTGATTAACTTAGAAAATGGGCAAGTCATGTAGGCTTACTGTGTGTGTGTGTGTGTGTGTGTGTGTGTGTGTGTATGTGCAGAATACACAATTGGAAGCACTTGGTGTCCTGGAAAGTGCCAAGTACAAAAGACTCAGATTTGATTCCTACTGCTCCATTTACTAACTAAATAGAAGAAAGTTGCCTAAACCCTCACTTTTTGTTTGTTTGCCTATTTTTATGTGTATTTTAATGGGAGTACTTTTATAAAACAATACCTCATTAAGGCTAAGAACACTTATCATATTTAGACTGCAAGTTTCAAATCTTGATTCTGCCACTTCACACTTACTGGTTGTGTAACCTTAGGCAAGTTTTATATCCCTTTTGTCCTCCAGTTTTCTCATCTGTAAAATACAAATATAACATAACTCATATGGTTGTTTTGAGGATCAAATGAGTTCCTATATGTGAACTACTTTGCATAATACCTGGCATACAGTGTTATATGAGCTAACTATCACTACTACTACCATTACTAATACAATTCTTGCAGTTTTGTTGGAAAACTAGATACGATATATATCAAAATTCTCAGCATAGCACTGGATGCATGACTGTCATCCAAAAAATTGAAATTATTACTGAAGCAATCAGTCATTTTTTATTATTCTATGAGCCTCAGAAGCATCATTCTAGTGAAGAATAGTAGGATAATAATTTATGTTAAATGAAGAGATATTTTGGAAGAAAGAGAGGCAACATAGCCATCTTAAGAAAAGTAATAGGGAGAGGTTCCAAGATGGCTGAATAGGAACAGCTCCAGTCTGCAGCTCCCAGCATGAGCAACACAGAAGAGGGGTGATTTCTGCTTTTCCAACTCAGGTACCAGGTTCATCTCACTGGGGCTTTGCAGACAATGGGTGCAGCCCACAGAGCAGGGCAGGGCATCACCTTACCTGGAAAGCACAAGGGGTTAGGGAATTCCTTTTCCTAGCAAAGGGAAGCCATGACAGATGGAACCTAGAAAATCAGGACACTCCCACCCTCATACTACGCTTTTCCAAAGGCCTTAGCAAAGGGCACACCAGGAGATTATATCTGGCCCCTGGCTCAGAGGGTCACACACCCATGGAGCCTTGCTCACTACACTAGCACAGCAGTCTAGATCAAACTGCAAAGTGGCAGTGAGGCTGGGGGAGGGGAGTCTACAATTGCTGAGGATTGAGTAGGTAAACAAAGCTGCCGGAAAGCTTGAACTGGGTGGAGTCAACAGCAGCACAAGGAGGCCTGCCTGCCTCTATAGACTCCACCTCTGGAGGCAGGACATAGCTGAACAAAAGGCAGAAGAAACTTCTGCAGACTTAAATGTCCCTGTCTGACAGCTTTGAAGAGAGTAGTGGTTCTCCCAGCACGGAGTGTGAGATATGAGAATGGACAGACTGCCTCCTCAAGTGGGTCCCTGACCCCCGAGTAGCCTAACTGGGAGACACCTCCCAGTAGGGGCCGACTAACACCTCATACAGCCAGGTGCCCCTCTGAGATGAAGCTTCCAGAGAAAGGATCAGGCAGCAACATCTGCCATTCTGCAATATTTGCTGTTCTGCAGCCTCCGCTGGTGATACCCAGGCAAACAGGGTCTGCAGTGGACCTCCAGCAAACTCCAACAGACCTGCATTTGAGGGTCCTGACTGTCAGAAGCAAAACTAACAAACAGAAAGGACATCCACACCAAAACCCTATCAATACATTGCCTTCATCAAAGACCAAAGGTAGATAAAACTACAAAGATGGGGAGCAACCAGAGCAGAAAAGCTGAAAATTGTAAAAATCAGAGCACCTCTTCTCTAAAAGAATTCAGCTTGTCACCAGCAATGGAATAAAGCTGGATGGAGAATGACTTTGACAAGTTGAGAGAAGAAGGCTTCAGACTATGGGTAATAACAAACTTCTCCAAGCTAAAGGAGGATGTTCGAATCCATCACAGAGAAGCTAAAAGCTTTGAAAAAAGATTAGATGAATGGCTAACTAGAATAAACAGTATAGAGAAGTCCTTACATGACCTGATGGAGCTGAAAACTATGACATGAGAACTACGTGATGCATGCACAAGCTTCAGTAGCCAATTTGATCAAGTGGAAGAAAGGGTATCAATGATTGAAGATCAAATGAATGAAATGAAGTGAAAAGAGAAGTTTAGAGTAAAAAGAGTAAAAAGAAATGAACAAAGCCTCCAAGAAATATGGGACTATGTGAAAAGACCAAATCTATGTCTGATTGGTGTACCTGAAAGTGATGGGGGAGAATGGAACCAAGTTGAAAAACACTCTTCAGGATATTATCCAGGAGAATTTCACTGACCTAGCGAGGCAGGCCAACATTCAAATTCAGGAATTACAGAGAATGCCACAAAGATACTCCTCGAGAAGAGCAACTCCAAGACACACAATTGTCAGAATAACCAAAGTTGAAATGAAGGAAACAATGCTAAGGGCAGCCAGAGAGAAAGGTCGGGTTACCCACAAAGGGAAGCCCATCAGATGAACAGCAGATCTCTCAGCAGAAACTCTTCAAGCCAGAAGAGAGTGGAGGCCAACATTCAACATTCTTAAAGAAAAGAATTTCATATATAGCCAAACTAAGCTTCATAAGTGAAGGAAAAATAAAATCCTTTACAGACAAACAAATGCTGAGAGATTTTGTCACCACCAGGCCTGCCTTACAAGAGTTCCTGAAGGAAGCACTAAATGTGGAAAGGAACAACCAGTACCAGCCACTGCAAAAACATGCCAAATTGTAAAGATCATCAATGCTAGGAAGAAACTGCATCAACTAATGAGCAAAACAACCAGCTAATATCATAATCACAGGATCAAATTCACACATAACAATATTAACCTTAAATGTAAATGGGCTAAATGCTCCAATTAAAAGACACAGACTGGTAAATTGGATAAAGAGTCATGACCCATCAGTGTGCTGTATTCAGGAGACCTATCTCATGTGCAGAGACATATATAGGCTCAAAATAAAGGGATGGAGGAAGATCTACCAAGCAAATGGAAAACAAAAAAAAAAGCAGGGGTTGCAATCCTAGTCTCTGATAAAACAGACTTTAAATCAACAAAGATCAAAAGAGACAAAGAAGGCCATTACATAATGGCAAAGGGATCAATTCAACAAGAAGAGCTAACTATCCTAAATATATATGCACCCAATACGGGAGCACCCAGATTTATAAAGCAAGTCCATAGAGACCTACAAAGAGACTTAAACTCCCAAACAATAATAATGGGAGACTTTAACACTCCACTGTCAACATTAGATCAACAAGACATAAAATTAACGAGGTTATCCAGGAATTGAACACAGCTCTGTACCACGCGGACCTAGTAGACATCTACAGAACTCTCCACCCCAAATCAACAGAATATACACCCTTCTCAGTACCACATCACACTTATTCCAAAATTGACCACATAGTGAAGTAAAGCACTCCTTAGCAAATGTAAAAGAACAGAAATTATAACAAACTCTCTCTCAGACCACAGTGCAATCAAATTAGAACTCAGGATTAAGAAACTCACTTAAAACAGCACAACTACATGGAAACTGAACAACTTGCTCCTGAATGACTGCTGGGTACATAACAAAATGAAGACAGAAATAAAGATGTTCTTTGAAACCAATGAGAACAAAGACACAACATACCAGAATCTCTGGGACACATTTAAAGCAGTGTGTACAGGGAAATTTATAGCACTAAATGCCCACAAGAGAAAGGAGAAAAGATCTAAAATTGACACTCTAACATCACAATTAAAAGAACTAGAGAAGCAAGAGCAAACACATTCAAAAGCTAGCTAGCAGAAGGTAAGAAATAACTAAGATCAGAGCAGAACTGAAGGAGATAGAAACAGAAACACCCCTTCAAAAAATCAATTAATGCAGGAGCTGGTTTTTTTAAAAGATCAACAAAATTGATAGACGACTAGCAAGACTAATAAAGAAGAAAAGAAAGAAGAATCAAATAGATGCAATAAAAAATGATAAAGGGGATATCACCACCGATTTCACAGAAATACAAACTACCATCAGAGAATATTATAAACACCTCTATGCAAATAAACTAGAAAATCTCGAAGACATGGATAAATTCCTGGACACATACACCCTCCCAAGACTAAACCAGGAAGAAGTTGAATCCCTGAATAGACCAATAACAGGTTCTGAAATTAAGGCAATAATTAATAGCCTACCAAGCAAAAAAAGTCCAGGACCAGATGGATTCACAGCCCAATTCTACCAGAGGTACAAGGAGGAGCTGGTACCATTCCTTCTGAAACTATTCCAATCAATAGAAAAAGAGGGAATCCTCCCTAACTCATTTTATGAGGCCAACATCATCCTGATACCAAAGCCTGGAAGATAATTTTAGACTAATATCCCTGATGAATATTGATGCAAAAATCCTCAGTAAAATACTGGCAAACCGAATCCAGCAGCACATCAAAAATCTTATCCACCACGATCAAGTTGGCTTCATCCCTGGGATGCAAGGCTGGTTCCACATACACAAATCATAAACGTAATCCATCATATAAACAGAACCAAAGACAAAAACCACATGATTATCTCAATAGATGCAGAAAAGGTCTTTGACAAAATCCAACAGCCATTCATGCTAAAAACTCTCAATAAACTAGGTATTCATGGGACATATCTCAAAATAATAACAGCTATTTGTGACAAACCCACAGCCAATATCGTACTGAATGGGCAAAAACTGGAAGCATTGCCTTTGTAAACTGGCACAAGACAGGGATGCCCTCTCTCACTACTCCTATTCAACATAGTGTTGGAAGTTATAGCCAGGGCAATCAGGCAAGAGAAAGAAATAAAGGGTATTCAATTAGGAAAAGAGGAACTCAGATTGTCCCTGTTTGCAGATGGCATGATTGTATATTTAGAAAACCCCATCATCTCAACCCAAAATCTCCTTAAGCTGATAAGTAACTTCAGCAAAATCTCAGGATACAAAATCAACGTGCAAAAATCACAAGCATTCCTATACTCCAAAAACAGACAGAGAGCCGAATCATGAGTGAACTCACATTCACAATTGCTTCAAAGAGAATAAAATACCTAGGAATCCAACTTATAAGGAATGTGAAGGACCTCTTCAAGGAGAACTACAAACCACTACTCAATGAAATAAAAGAGGACACAAACAAATGGAAGAACATTCCATGCTCATGGATAGGAGGAATCAATGTTGTGAAAATGGCCATACTGCCCAAGGTAATTTATAGATTCAATGCCATCCCCATCAAGCTAACTATGACTTTCTTCACAGAATTGGGAAAAACTACTTTAAAGTTCATATGGAACCAAAAAAGAGCCCTCATTGCCAAGGCAGTCCTAAGCCAAAAGAACAAAGCTGGAGACATCACGCTACCTGACTTCAAACTGTATTACAAGGCTACAGTAACCAAAACAGCATGGTACTGGTACCAAAACGGAGATATAGACCAATGGAACAGAACAGAGCCCTCGGAAATAATACCACACATCTGCAACCATCTGATATTTGACAAACCTGACAAAAACAAACAATAGGGAAAGGATTCCCTATTTAATAAATGGTGCTGGGAAAACTGGCTATCCATATGTAGAAAGCTGAAACTGGATCCCTTCCTTACACCTTATACAAAAATTAATTCAAGATGGATTAAAGACTTAAATGTTAGACCTAAAACCATAAAAACCCTAGAAAAAAAACCTAGGCAATACCATTCAGGCCATACGCATGGGCAAGGACTTCATGTCTAAAACACCAAAAGCAATGGCAACAAAAGCCAAAATTGACAAATGGGATCTAATTAAACTAAAGAGCTTCTGCACAGCCAAAGAAACTAGCATCAGAGTGAACAGGCAACCTACAGAATGGGAGAAAATTTTTACAATCTACCCATCTGACAAAGGGCTAATACCCAGAATCTACAAAGAACTTAAACAAATTTACAAGAAAATAATCAAACAAACCAATCAAAAAGTGGGCAAAGATATGAACAGACATTTCTCAAAAGAAGACATTTATGCAGCCAACAGACACATGAAAAAATGCTCATCATCACTGGTCATCAGAGAAATGCAAATCAAAACCACAATGAGATATCATCTCACACCAGTTAGAATGGTGATCATTAAAAAGTCAGGAAAAAACAGGTGCTGGAGAGGATATGGAGAAATAGGAATGCTTTTACACTGTTGGTGGGACTGTAAACTAGTTCAACCATTGTGGAAGACAGTGTGGCGATTCTTCAAGGATCTAGAAGTAGAAATACCGTTTAACCCCACCATCCCATTACTGGGTATATACCCAAAGGATTATAAACCATGCTTCTATAAACACACATGCACACATATGTTTATTGTGGCACTATTCACAATAGCAAAGACTTGGAACCAACCTAAATATCCATGAATGATAGACTGAATTAAGAAAATGTGGCACATAAACACAATGGAATACTATGCAGCCATAAAAAGGATGAGTTCATGTCCTATGTAGAGACATGGATGAAGCTAGAAACCATCATTCTGAGCAAATTATCACAAGGACAGAAAACCAAACACAGCATGTTCTCACTCATAGGCGGCAACTAAACAATGAGAATACTTGCACACAGGGTGGGGAACATCGCACATCAGGGCCTGTCGTGGGGTGGGGGTAGAGGGTAGGGATAGCATTAGGAGATATACCTAATGTAAATGACGAATTAATGGGTGCAGCACATCAACACGGCACATGTATACATATGTAACAAACCTGCATGCTGTGTACATGTACCCTAGAACTTAACGTATAATAATAAAAAGAAAAGAAAGAAAAAGAGAATAAATTAATATCCGAATTGTGAAGAAAAAAAAAAGTAATAGCTATTTGTCATATGTAGAAGTTGTCTTAGTCACTATCGCTCCCCTGGCATACTATGATCTACACTAAACAGAAGTATTATATTTTGATTTATTATAATTTAATATAATACACACATCCATTATAATTATAGTTCCAAAATTCAAATCCAGGAATGGTCACTTCTTATCTAAAATACTTAGGTACAAGTTAACCCTTGGGATCAAGCCCAGACTCCCCACCCCGATATGTATAAGGCCTTTCATAGTGTGACCCACCTCCACCTTTCCGGGCTCACTTCTTGTAGATCCTGCACTGCTCTATACATTGCATCCCACACCAGATCACTTTTATTTTTCAATTACATCAGTGCCCAGGGTCCCTGTTGGTCTACACATTCTATGTGATAGCTTTCTCATAATTTACTCATCCAATTTAAATACCACTTCCTCGTTTCCCCATCTGGTTAGCTGCTCCTGCTGTAATCCCACAGGCTTTATACACATCTTTAAAAGCATCATTTACATTGCCTTAACACTGTATGTATGCATTTATCACAACATGGAGAGAGATCAATGAGGATAGGGACTGTGCTTCTACATCACTGGAGCCTGACATGTCATGATTCTTAAGATGATAAATATTTATTGAATAAATAAACGGACAACTCAGTGAAGGGAGAGAGGTAAGTTTTGTTATCACCACTTCAGAGGTAAGAGCGGTGAGGCTTTGAGGGTCCATCAGTAATTCCTATTGAAAGCTAAGTGAATAGCAGACCTCTCATTTGCACCCAGCATTGTCTGGAGGGGCTGGCCCTTTAGGAGACCTTTTCTACATTCATCCTGACTACTGTGCCCTGTGTAGCCTGGCTCATTTTATTTGAGTGCAATTTCTGCCTGATGCAGTGTCTCTCAATCCTGGGTGCACATTAAATAGTTCATAGCAGGGTGCCTGCTACTTAATGAAATGCTTAAATGTTTATGGGAAAGGAGAGAAAAAAACACTGAAACTGCCTTTCTTTCTTAAACTTTTAATTCTTTAGGACTTTTTGGTTCTTATACTAAGTTCCTCCGAGTTTCATCATTAGTTTAAGTGATTTTAATCTGATTTTAACTCCCTTACTCATTCCCCAAGGGTTTGTTTCCCCTTTTCTCAACTAAGTTAAGAACTTCTAGACTATACACTTAAAATTAATTGAGATTGGTCCCAGTTGAATTTCTTAGCTGTATAACAGGATTTTCATTTGAAGCTATTTATTCCTGACAATCTCTACTCTTAGAGTGTCGAGTTCTCTTAAAAGGGCTGTTTTTCAGTGAAAGTTTCCAGATACTCTCAAATGTGTTTCATCATTAGCCAGGAGCCAGGAGGAAATAGAGCTCCTGGGACGCTGTTATTTCAAACCTAGATAGAGCTTCCAAGTTTTTCCCAGTGGTCTCAGTAGAAGTAGGCTGTGGATCTACTACTGCATTGCTCCCTTTGAGCCCTCAAACTCAGCTGTCGGTCCATTGAATTGTACATTAACTAGGCATGATTATGTCACTCCATGGCTTACAATCCTCCAATGGCTTCTCACAGCTTTTAAACTAATATTGACTAATTACCTTTCATGCAAACCTATATTATCTGGGTTAAACCACATATACCCACAGATATCCACATAATATCCTGCCTTTCAATCCATCTGATCTACTTGCAGGGTCCCAAAAGCATACCTCTGTTCCTTCATGCTTGTGCTTTACTACTCCTAGAGTGCTTTTTTTTCCCTTTTATTACTTTGCCCAGATCTCTACTATTCATTTTTTAAAACTTAAGTTCAAGCATCACCGAAGGGGCACCTTGACCGACACCACTCATCCCTCATCCAAGCGGATACTATCTCCTCTTTCTCTTGTTTCCCAAGGCATGAAGGGCCCTTCTCTGCTGGCATTCGCACTGTACTGTGCTGAATTATTGACCAGACTTCAGCTCTTTGTAAAACAAGCACATTTCCTCATTTGGCTTTGTATCTCCAGCACTCAATGCAATGCTTATTACATGCCAGGCACTGTCCTAATTGATGGGGATTAGTGAATGGTACAATCTACCAAGATTCAAACCCAAATCATCAACATCTCTTAGATCTTTTGTTCTCCAAGGTCTGATATGTAAACACTAGTGATTCATAAAATGTTTCATACTCTCTTAAATAATTTGAAAACATTTTGGAATCTCTAGGGAAAAATACACAATTCCTACGTATTTCATGTATGGTTTATGAGACTTTATAAATAATATGAATTCAATCTCCTGGTTGAATTCATTTTTTTAACTGGCAGGCACTGTAATGGGCACGCGACATATAATGACCAATAAGGCAACATCATTGCTTTCAGTGAATTTCCCATATAGCTGAAAAATGACACATGATCAAATAATTGCAATGCAATATGACAAATGTGATAATCAAAGGAGCAAAATGTCAACTCTTAAAAGTTTTCATAAATGTAGCCATTGAGCTAATCTTAAAGGGGCAAAAGATGTAGGAGAATATAAAAGTTTAAAGAACCCATAAGGAAGAAAAATCCCAAAACAAAGTATTTATAATTTTAACAACAATAATAATAACATCAATACTTACTCTATGCTACACATTACTGTAATTGATTTTACATATATTAATTCAGTTAATGCTAAAAATAATCCCTTGTAGTAAGTAATATTACCTATTGGTTTCTTAGGGCTTCCATAATAGAGTGCAAGCATAACTCTAAGATATGGAAGTTATAACTCTAAGACATGGCTTCAGACCATGACAATAAAACAAACATTCTAATAAAGTTAGTCACATTAATATTTTGATTTCCCAGTGCATATAAAAGGTTATATTTACACTATATTGTAGTATATTTATGGTGCAATAACATTATGCCTAAGAATATAATGTATATACCTTACATTAAAAATACTTTATGCTAAAAAATGCTAAGAATATTCTGAACCTTCAGCAAGTTGTGATCTTTTCTCTGGTAGGTCAGACCTCTGGTAGATCTAGCAGGTTGATGGTTGCTGGCAGATCAGGGTGATGGCTGCTGAAGTTTGGAGTGGATGCAACAATTTCTTAAAACAAGAAAAAAAAAAAGAGTTTGCTACATTGATTGACTCTTCCTTTCAAAAAATGTATTCTTGTAGCATGTGATGCTATTTTTGATAGCATTTTGCCCACAGTAGAACTTCTTGCAAATATGGAGTCAATCCTCTCAAACCCTGTTGGAGCTTTATTAGATAAATTTATAGAATATTCTAAGTACTTTGTTGTCATTTCAACAGTTCAGAGCATCTTCACCAGAAATAAATCTCATCTCAAGAAACCATTTTCTTTGCTCATCCATAAGATGCAACACCTCATTCATTCAAATTTTATTATGTGATTGAATAATTTGTTTCCATCTTCAGGCTCTACTTGTACTCTAGTTCTTTTGCAATTTCTCCCACATCTGCAATAACTTTCTCCATTGAAGTTTGAACCCCCTCTAAGTCATCCATGTGGTTTGTATTCAACTTCTTCCACACTTCTGTTAATGTTGATATTTTGACTACCTCCCATGAAAATTAATGTTTTTGATTGTATCTAAATAGTTAACCCCTTCCAAAAGGTTTTCTATTAATTTTGCCCAAATTCATCAGAGGAATCACTGTATGTCAGCTATACCCTTACAGAATGTATTTCTTAAATAATAACAACTGAAAGTCAAAATTACTCCTTAATCCATGGGCGGCCAAATGGATGTTGTGTAGGTAGGAATTAAAGCAATATACATCTCCTTGTATATCTCCATCAGCGCTCTTGGGTGACCTTGTCAATGTGCAGTAATATTTTGAATGAAATCTTTTTTTTTTTAAGAAGTAAGTCTCAACAATGGACTTGAAATATTCAGTATATCATGGTATAAACAGATGTGCTGTCATCTAAACCTTTTTCTATTTAAAGAGCACAGGCAGAGTTAAATTTAGAATTTTTGATGGCGTTAGGACTTTTGGAATGGCTTCAACTAAATAAGCACTGGTTTCAACTTAAACTCACCAGCTGCTTTAGCTCCTAACAAGAGAGTTAACCTATTCTTTGAAGCTTTAAAACCAGGCATTGACTTCTCTCTAGCAAAGAAAGTCCTAGATGGCATCTTCCAATAGCAGCCAATTTGTCTACCTTGAAAATTGGTTGTTTAGTGTAGTCACTTTCATCTATTATCTTAGCAAGATTTTCTGGTTAATTTGCCGCAGCCTTTCTATCAGAACTTATTGCTTCACCTGGCACTTTTATTTTATGAAAATGGACTCTTTTCTTAAATCTCTTGAACCACTGCCAGCTTCAAACTCTTCTTCTTCAACTTCCTCACTGCTCTCAGGACTCACAGAATTGAAGAGAGCTGGGACCTTGCTCTGGATTAGGCTTTAGCTTAACAGAAGGTTGTAGCTGGTTTGATCTTCTATCCAAACCACTAAAACTTTCTCCATATCAGCAATAAGACTGTTTCACTTTCTTATCATTTATGTGCTCACGAGTAGCACTTTTGATTTCCTTCAAGAATTTTTCTTTTGCATTTACAGCTTGACTACATTTCATATAAAAGGCCTAGCTTTTGGCCTATGTTGGCTTTGGACATGCTTTCCTCATTATTATTTTTACCTCTAATATTTATCTAATATTATTCCTACCTCTAGGTAATTATTCCTATCTCTTGATTTAAAGTGAGAGATGTGTGACTATTCCTTTCAACTGAACATTTATAGGCCACAGTAGGGTTATTAATTGACCCAATTTCAGTATTTCTACGTGTCAGAGAACAGGGAGGCCTGAAGAGAGGGAGAAGGACTGTTGGTGATGGGGGTGGGAGGGAAGGAGGACAGCTGGCAGATGGAGCAGTCAGAACATACACAAAACTTCACCATCTTATACAGATGTGGTTTGTGGCACCCCAAAACAATTACAAGAGTGACATCAAAAATCACTGATCACAGATCATAATAAGAGATTTAGTAATATTGAAAAAGTTTGAAATATTGTAAGAATTACCAAACTGTGACAGAGACATGACGTGAACACAAGCTGTTGGAAAAACGTCACTGAGAGACTTCTGCAATGTGGGGTTGCCACAAACCTTCAATTTGTAAACAATGTAATATCTGCATAAAGCAATAAATTGAATTGTAATCAAATATGATATACCTGTGCCACAGACTGGGTAGCTTAAGCAACAGAATGTTTTTTGTCTTACAGTTCTGGAAAATTAAAGTCTGAGATCAAGGTGTCACTAGGGTTGGTTTATTTTAAGGCTTCTTCCCTTGACTTGTAGATGGCCATCTTTTTTCCTGCATCTTCTCATAGTCTTCTCTGTCCCTGCCCATGCTCAAATTTCCTCTTCTTCTAAGGACTTCATTCATATTGGATTCTGGCCGATGCTAATGATTTCATTTCAACTTAATTATCTCTTTAAAGATCTTATATCCAAATAAAGTAACATTCTGAAGTATTAGGAGTTAGGACTTAAACATTCGAATTTTACAGGGATACAGTTTAGCTCATACTATGTTATAATCCCCACTTCACTGAAAAGAAGAGTGGAGTACATGAAGTTAAGTAGCTTGCCCCAGTTTGCAGAATTACTAAGTATCACAATCATCTAGCTCCAGAATCTGTGAGGCTAGCCTTTATATTGTATGATTCTCTGTTTATATTTTAAAATAAGAAACAAAATTCACAGACCTATTGAATTTTTAGGATATCTCTTTTGTTTGTGGTAAACCATAGTTCACAAATAGCAAAAATGTGCCTATGTCTACACCATAGGCATACCAATTTCTTGAAAGCTAAGCAGGGTCTAGCCTCGTTAGTACTTGGATGGGAGACCAAATAGCAAATATATAAAATGTCTTGTCTGAGGAAATTAAATTGGCTCCTGTATTAAGCTGTGGAACTAATGGTTTCTTCTCTGTGCAAGTATAATGACCACAATTAATCTCACTGCATGTTAGGCACTGTCCTTGGTGTACTGTACACCTCATCTCATTTATGTCTCACAGCTCTTTACAGTTTGTTATTATCCATATTTTACAGAAGAGCAAACTGAAACTTCCAGAGATTATCTCCTCTCTCCTCACAAAAACCAATAACAGGAATTTGAAACAAGGTTTCTTAGGAGGAGGTTTTGTATTTCTGGTTTCTCTTCGTGCTCCCACATCCCAGGGGTAAAGTTAGGATGCCTTGTAGAAGCCTTTGTGATTGTGGAAATTGGACTTTCCCCTCTTGTATGTTCATCTGGCAGGTTCTTCCCATGTTCATAACAAGATATATTGTACTGCTTTCCCCAACTCCCTTCACTTTCACTGCCTGTTGTGATGTGAGCTGTTTAGGTCCCTTTCAGCACTCTTAAAGTCACCTCCCAAGTACTCTGTGGCCCTCTTCAGGAGGGTATTCTAAGCTAGTCATCATGGATACGTCTAGGCCCAGATCCAGAATCTCATGTCTATGGCATTCTCTTTGACCTACTTATCTGTTGCCACCTCATGCTCTACTAAGCCAGTGCTAGTCTACAGGTCCTCATGGCCTGTGAATAAAAAAGGGTTTCAATTCCGCAAGGATAAATCATATGTCTTTAGACTACTGATATTAGTGTTTCACAACTATGCTGTCATCCTTTCTTACATACTCTGAGAGATTTTGTAATCAAATGTCTGTTTGTCACATGAGGTGAAATCAGAAGATGCCTAGTTCTCACTTCTGTGTATAGCTTTGAAAGGCCTGCTAATGCTTGGAACAAAACATGAAAGCCTTGTCCACCGTTCTGTTTTAATTCCCAATTACTAATTTCTTGCATGTTAGTGGAAAAGCATTAAACTTGGAACAGAGCACCGTGATTCTGGTCCTAGCTCTGCCAGCTGAGTGTTATAATAAAAGTCACAGGAATATAAAATGGAACCCCAGATTTCCTACTGCTTTCTAGCTGAGTTACTATTGGCAAATTCTTAGACTCTTTGACTTAATTTTTTCTTCTGTAAAATGGAAACAATAAAATAGTAAGCAAGATATTGTTCAAAGGAAAACTTTAGCCAAATTAAATTTAAAAGAGTTTAATGGAGCAAAGAACAATTAATAAATCAGGTAGCTTCCTGGGCTAGAGTAGGCTCAGATTCTCTAGCATAGCCACATGGTGGAAGAAGATTTATGTGCAGAAAAAGAAAAATAACATTAAAAAAATGAGAGTGAGGTACAGAAACAGATTGGTTATAGCTTGGTGTTTGACTTATTTGAACACGGTTTGAACAGCTGGCAACCTTTGATTAGACAAAACTCGGTGATTGGTGAAAGAATAGACTATAGTCTGTTTACAAGTCCATTTAGGTTATAGTTCACAATGTACAGAGAAACCTTTAGGCTGAACTTAAAATATGTAGGAGACAGTTTTCAGCTAAACTTCATTTAACAATACATTAAGAATTTATTTTATAGAAATTGCTTTATTGCTACATTTGTCTTCTGGGTTAGATTATAAACTCAAGATTATTGGGTAAATAGTTGGCACCTACTGTGTGCATGGCCCTGAGAAAACAAAAGATAAAAAGCTGCTATTCTTCAGCTGGTTGGCAGCATTAATATTCCCCCAATGTACTTGTGCCTGCTCTGAAAACAACAATGCTCTGCCTCTATTTGGATTTGTTCCCTCACAGTGAAAGAAAAAAAAGTGATTGTGATCCTGAATTTCTGAAATAAGGAATGTGTTTAACGGATAATCTAGCATCTGTTTTCTGTACCTTTCCCACCCTGTTGACAAATTCTCCTCCATCTACATTGCTTAAAGCTTAGTCAGAAAGTAACAGAAACCTCCTCATGGAGAGAAAGGAAGGAAAGAACAGAAACCTAGATAGGGAACATGAGAGTGTCAGAGAAACAAGCCCAGATAGGTCAGCCAGAAGAACTGGGTTCTCATGTTAACTCAGTCCCTTACCAACTTTGTTCACTACTTTCTCTCTGCCCTTTTTTTTAAGTATGATTTCACGTTATCTCCTTCGTTGTATTTGTTATGCTAATACATATCCTTTCCTGATCTTGCAATGTATTCATTGCTACTCCTTGAGTATAAAGAGTGTGAATCCTGAGTCCTCTGAGAAAAGGAACACTTAAGGTGTTTAATGCTAATTAATGCAGGTGTCTGTTGGATAAACAGCTTACATTTCAAGATGAAGGTCAAGCAGAGCATCTTCCAAGAGAGAGAAAATCTACACATCAGACTTTGGTAGAAGCATATGCATACTCACATCTGCAGAAACACCCTGTCATCCTGTGTAAACACACAGAGAACAGGGTATTTACTATTATTAGTAACAGAGTGGTAGCCAAGACCTCTTGATTCCAGTATTGGTTGTACCGTTAACTGTGACCTTTGGATTCAAATTTTATTTTGCCTCTGTAAAATGAGGGGTTTGGAAGGGAAGAAAACAAACTACTGCTTCTTTAGAACTGAGTCAATCATTTATGTTTTCTCATTTTATCCATAAGTATTATTACTCGACATTTCACTTCCTTATTTTATTTTTGTTCTCATAAATACGTTAAAATGGATAGTACCATCCGCTTTCTATAAATGAGCACACTGAGGCCTAGAGAGTTTTATTGGATTAAGTTTAAATGGAAATGTTTATTATCATTTAAAAATTACAAATTTGTTTTAACAAGTAACTGCTTCAAAACAAGTACTACATGAAGAAACAAACAAACAAACAAAAAAGAATAAAAAATACAGGAATGCACTGGCCTTGCTATTATACAACTACAATTCAATAAATTTTGAGTGACTAGAAATTTGAGTGGCTGGAGGCATCTCAAGCTGTAGTTCTCAAAGACAGTGTGATTGTCACATCATCTGTCCTGGCCTTTCAGAAAGATGACATCTAAGAAAAATAACTCCAGATTCTCTTGTATTTTCATTATCTCATTATTCCCATGGCTTCAGTTATTAGCTAGAGGTTGGTGGGTTCTCCATTTGTGCTTCCAAAGTTAATCTTACTCTGAAATCCAGACCCAGATATCTAGCTAATGACCTGACATCCCCACTGAAATGTCTCAAAAACATCTTGCAGCACAGCACATCTAGAATCATGACATTAACATCCTCCCCTAATATTCCACTTCTTCAGGGATTTCTATATCTGGTAATACAAACACTTTGCTCAGTAGCATAAGCCAGAAAATCAGGCATTTTCTGTGGCACCTGGCCTCTCAGTTGTACTGCTTGGACTTCTGGACGTCATCTTTTTTCCTGGACATAATTTTCTCACTGATTTATCTCCCTTGATGCCTGCATATCCACCAACTCCTACTCTTCCTCAGTCCCTTCTTTGCAATGAAATCTGTCTGGTCTTTTACAAATGATAAACTGTTCATGTTATCATTCACCATCCCAGATACAAACAGTGATTTTTTTACCACTCTTAGGAAAAAAACACAAATTTCCCTAACATGGCCTCTGCTACCCTTCATGATTTGGCCTCAGTTCACCTTCCTAGCCTCATCTGGAGCTATATGCTCCTTGATCCCCATAGACATATTGGTCAATTTTTAGTTCCTTGAATTTGTCGCATACTTCCGATCAATATTTTATTTAGATTATTTAGTAGTTACCTAATATCTTCTTCTGCTCCAGGATCCCACCCAGGATACTACATTGTATTTAATCATCCTGTCTCCTTAGGTTCCTCTTGCCTATGAGAGTTTTTCAGACTTTCCTTGTTTTTTGATGACCTTCACAACTTTGAGGAGTACTGCTCAGGTATTTTGTAAAATGTCCCACATTTGATATTTGTCTGATATTTTTCTAATGATTAAACTGGGATATGTGTTTTGAGATGGACAACCATAGAGGTAAAGCACCGTTCTCTTCACATCATATCACAGGTGTATAAGGACTCAACATGTACCCCAAAGTATGGTGCCTTAGGATGCTGAGTATTTTGAAGTAAAGGAGATTGGAAGGCCTCAGAAGCAAAGTCTCTGTCCCCTCTTTCTCCTGGGAAAGAAGCCATAGAAACTAGACAACTTCTTCCCCAAGTTCATGAAAACTAGAACCTTTCTTTTCCAAAACAAGCCATAAACCCTAAAAATATTACTATCATCTTCTCTCATCTTTCTGTGTAGCAACTGGCCATAAAGAAATACTTTGACCTACGTTGTTTGATAGTAGATCATAAAACCTTCATTTCTAAGGTCCTGCCCTATATGTAGGAGGAGGGACTACTGCACAGAGAGGTCAAAAAGAATACAAACAGATAGGTCTCACTGGATTGTTTCTCTCAGTCTACTACCATTAGATCATACCCTTTTGTCCTGTCAAATTTCTGCATCACTGGCCATAAGCATAAAATCTAAGCATAAAAATAGACAATTTTCCCTGGGTCTTTGTTTCTTTTGTCTGAAGTCTCCCATGTCATATAAAACTTTGATTAAATTATTATGCTTTTCTCTTGTTAATCTGTCTTTTGTTATAGGAGTATTGGCCATGACCCTTACGATGAGTAGAGAGAAATTATCACACCTCTATCACCCCACAAGGGCCACGCTATTAACATAACTTACCATTGTGAATGTTAACCTTGATTACCTGTCAGAGGTAGTGTTGGTCAACTTTGTCAAACTGTTAAATGATTTCACCATGTTTTGATACTGTACTCTTTGAAAAGAAGTAACTGTGTGCATCCCATACTTAGTGAGTGGGGAGTTACAGATAGTACCCTCAGGGCAGAGTATCTACATAATTATTTGAATTCTTTTACATGATCATAATTATTTGAATTCTTTTACATGATAGATTTATATATTTCTCTCCATTTATTAACTTATATATTTATAGATTATATCTGTATAGACTCCTCTATATTTACTTTATATGGATTTCTTTTGTGGCTCAAACTCTTCCAGTTTTAGCCTTTAGGAGTGATTTCAGTTGACTCCTCTGTCCCTTTGACATATCTCTAACATTGTGGATGGCTGTGGTTTCTTTGAATATATCCTTACTTTATGGCACTGCAAGATGCTCAACATTCATCTTATATGTTTCTTATTCCAGCCCTAGAGGCTGCCATTTCTTCAAGGAGCCACAGTTCTCTTTATTGGAGAATATTTCTTCTGTTCTGCCTACTTTTTCTTCTTCTGGAATTCCAATTATGCATATGTTACATTTTTTTTGAAATTGTCCCACAATTCTTAATTATTTTTTATTATTTCTCTTTGCATTTCAGTTTGGGAAGTTTCTGCTAACCTTGCCTCAAGTTCACTGATTCTTTTCTTGACCATATCAACGCTAGTGATATATGCAACACTGTTGGAGTGTTTTTGATTTCTAGCCTTTCTTTCGATTTTTTCTTAGAGTTTCCATCTTTCTGCTTACATTATTCATGGGTTTTTTGGTGTATTATTTACTTTTTTATTAGAAATGTTATTCTAATGTATTAATTTTATATTATGTATAGTTATTTAAAATTTATATTATTCACAATTGTTTCAGATTCCATGTCTCATAGTTCCAAAATCTATATCATATCTGAGTTGGGTTCTAATGATTGCTTTGCCTCTTCAGATTTTTTTTCTTCTCTGTTGCCATGCCTTGTAATTTTTTATTAAAAGCCATATAGGTTTTATTAGGTAAGATAAACCGAGGTAAATGGGCTTTTAGTGTACAAATTTATGATATTCTGGCAAGAAGTCGGACAATGATTAAATGTTTGTCATAGTTGTTATGGTTTTGAGATCAGAGGCCTCAAGTTTCTCTAGTGTATTTGTTTTTGTCTCTATTCTTGGTTTTAGGTTCCCCTACATACTCTTCCTTAGAGATAGTTTATGTATTTCAGCTCTTTTAGCTGCAATCCACTGTTGTTATACTGAAGCTTTGTTGGATGGTGGTAAAGTATGAGGGAGGGGGAGTGTTCAAAATATTCTAATTAAATCTTAGTCCTTTAGTAGACCAGTGCATTGGGGCTTCACAATACAGCTTTTTCTTCTTTTGCCTCTGCCCCTCTATTTGCTTCCCTGACTGCAGTATTTCTATTTATTTCCTTGAAACTCTGACACCTGTGGCTTATATTTACTTCCCCTTAGGTGAGACAGGAAAACTGAAAGAGACTGGACTGAAAGGAATTCTCTTCCTGAAACTGGGATAAGGCTCTAACCATTTCCCCTGGATCATAGGGTTTTGATATGGATAATGTCCTGGGCGTATTTCACAATGGTCACTCTCCTCCTCTCTGTGACAGAATAAGGAGAGTATCTTTCTGAGGTCTTCACCATGAAAACCTGGTGGAGTTCCTGGAGGTAAAGCCCCAAACATGTGGAAGTTCCCTTAAGACAGCAGCACCCAGGAATTTCCCACTATCATCACTAGTCTAGACTCAGTCTCCAGTCATTCATGGAAGTGTTTCAGCGTTCCTACCACTTTAGGAATCCAGCTGCTCGTGCCCCTGGTAAGCAGATCTCAGCTATGTGCCTCTGGATGAACCCATCTCTCCACTTTTGAGTATGGCAGTTTGACCCACAACTTCAATTCTCTCATGGGTCCAAGAAAATTTGTTGATTATTAATTTGTCTATTTTTTCCTTATTTTAAGGATAAGAGTGACCAGAGTCTTTACGGACCTGAAATCAGAGTTCCCATGCCAGCTTTCATTTAAAAAACATATCTTTCCATGTTTCCATCTGTGGTCATCTTTACATTTTTCTAATTTTTCTGTTGTGAATTTCACTGTTGCTCAGATGTTCAGAAAACTATTTAGATTCAGTTCAAATTAAGTTTTGCTAAAATGATGACTACCCCCTCCTCCCTAAATGTCAATGTAATTATCTAAGTTAAACATTAGTATTCCCATGTGAGCTATTCTAGACATGGTTTGGTGAAATTAACTGAAGTTGAGAGTCACTGGTGAAGAACTTAATCAAGATTAATACCTTCATTTGAAAAGGTTGATGAGGTGCGTGAGCACATTAATGGTTTCATCCATTAAATCTTTTGGTGCTGAGAATTGATACCCTTGCCCTACTTAGGTAAAGAATTTTTATTTCATGGCAGAAACAAGATTATTTATAAATTGAACGATAATAGTAATTTTTCTCAATTGACAAAAGGTACAATTTTTGCCTCAAGCCCTTATCTAGTGGCTCATTGTATATCAGGCTATTCCAAAATCAGTCGAAGTTTGACAGGGGTGGTGGAGGGATTATCAGACAGCCTCCTTCTCATTTCAAAAAATTAATTTACCAATTGAAAATACATGGTTTAGTACAAATGTCTACTAAAAATTATTTGTAATATGATTTCCTTTTTGTTTATATTTTCTTTTTTTTATATAACAAACAAGTACTGCTTTTGTGAAGAGAAGAAAACCATAGAAGTTAAAACAAAAGGACTAGTTTATAAAATCATAGGACTTTAATGAAATTGGGGTTTATTTGTTAAGCCAGTTTCTAATTTCTTGTGTTG
Source organism: Macaca mulatta (assembly GCF_049350105.2). Lineage (NCBI taxonomy): Eukaryota > Metazoa > Chordata > Mammalia > Primates > Cercopithecidae > Macaca > Macaca mulatta. The sequence continues at coordinate 89,783,371 of NC_133419.1, forward strand.
AGGAAAGTGAAGCACAAAAAAACTAATCTTAAATCTTCTAATTTCTCATTTTTGCCTATCAGAATAATAAACATCACCAAAGGCACTGCTCACATATACATGGCTTTGGCATTTCTATTACAGCTTATGTTATATCTCATCAATTTTAAAGTGTTTCCAGTATAGTCGTAATACTGAGGAGGAGGAAGAAGAGGAAAGAGGAGCTGTGAGAAAGATAATAGCTTTTACTTACCATTTGGCAAGCACTTAACTGTGTATTTTGTGTTATTTTAATTAACGCTCACATTACCTTCATGGCATAAACATAATTCACATTTTGTAGAATAAAGAAGATCAAACAGATTATAAAACTTTACAAATCTTCCTTGTCGTAACCTATAGAACTCAGATTTTTACACAGGTCTATGTGTAGGTTGACCTACAGTAGATACTCAGTAAATATTCATTTAATAATTGCACTAATTTAGAAAGTATTTGGTATACATGAACCAGATTTTTAGTGTTTTTCAGTGGACTGCCAATTACTCACTAAATTCACAACTGAAAACCAACTTTGACCACAAGTAGTGTTTCAAGTTCAGATCCTCTAATAAACAAAATTGTTTTCTGTCATGGAAAAAATGATCACCATTTCTTCCATTTGGCTTCCTTGTCCTCTTTGTTTTTGTGCTTCAAAATATTGAAAATGGTTTTCTAAAATTGTATTCAATTTATTTGAAGCATTATCACTTCTTTTTCAATACCACCTTTTCTACCATGTACCAACCTTTGACCTGCTAGCTTAAAATGTACAGCTAAGTAACAATAGCTTACTTATTTAGTACTTTCACAAAAACTATCATATTGGAAACAGGTAGGACAGATATTATCACTCTTATTTTAGGGATGAGGAGGCTAAGTCTCCAAGTTCAATGATTGGCTTAGAGTCATACAGTCAGATGAAAACACAGAGCTAGGCCTCAAGGAGAGTTCCCCAACTCCAATTCTTGTGTTCCTTCTTGTATGTATGTCACACGACTCGATAATGCAAGGCCATTCTCTTTGTCATATTGTTTATGGTCCCCTATAAATTATCCTACAACTTGAGTTTCTACTCCATTCTTACTGGAGTTTTTCAATCCTTTAACTTTTTAGTTTTTGTTCTAGTCAAAGCTTTTAGTTGCATGAAGCAGAAACTAACTCTGCCTGATTTAAGTAGGAAAAGAATTTGCTGAGAGGCTATTGGGTAGCTCACAAAACCAAGGAGCATCAGGTTCAGAAACAGGTGAGAATAAGCAATAATCAGCTAAGACAGCTGCCAAAACCCTGCTATAGAACACAGGGCACTTCTTGGGCAACGGATTCCTTTGCTGGTACATCTGGCTTTGCTGCCCCTGAAAAGTAAATATTGTTGTATCAACTGCCACTGCCCATTTCTAGGATGGTTTCCGATTGTCCCTGCTTCTTTGTGTTACTATCTCCTGTTTCAAAGTCATGAATGAGTATGTCTGATTGGCAGAATATTTATCATATGGTCATACTCTAACTTTAGGAAAAGCCGGGAAACAAAGTACAAGTATTTAAACCATTATCATTGGAGGTAAGCTCTGTCTCCCATCAAGACTCATTAAGCCCACACTTCACCTATCACAACATGGATGTTTAAATCGTTGAAAGCCTCCCACCAGAACCAAAAAAGTGACCAAATTCCAGCACTGTTTCCAATTTGGTTTTATATGTTCTTTCTCTGGTCTTTCTTTGGGACAAGCAATATATTTAATTTGCAACTATGATTGTCACTCAACCAATGGTTACCTTTATTTTGCAGCATTCTGAAGGTTCAAAACTCAATGTGTAAGTTTTATTCACCTCCTAAGCAATTATTGTTTCAAAGCTAGCCTCAATATTTATTTTAAATGAGTGAACTTCTTCAAGGCCTGAAAGAATAAACTGATACTTCATGAAATATTTTTGAAGTATAAAGAATATATTCGACATCTTTCCATGTCTCCAGATTTTAATATATGCCTTACTTTACTTTAAAAATTTTCAAATATGTCTTTTATACACAATATGTTTCTTAGTCTGAATAACCCTTTCCTCTGCAGTATTTTTGAGCAGTGGCTCCGAAGGCACCATCCTCTTCAAGAAGTTTATCCAGAAGCCAATGCACCCATTGGACATAACCGGGAATCCTACATGGTTCCTTTTATACCACTGTACAGAAACGGTGATTTCTTTATTTCATCCAAAGATCTGGGCTATGACTATAGCTACCTACAAGATTCAGGTAAAGTTTACTTTCTTTCAGAGGAATTGCTGAATCTAATGTTACCAATTTATTTTGAGATAGCACAAAACCTTATGCTTCTACAATGTTATTCCTGAATGCTTTAAATCGGGAAAGTGCATTATAATCCTTAATTTATTACCAGTTTAATAAAAATCTTAAGATCACTAAGAACAGAGAAGTTTGCAAAGGGTGGAGGTGTGGTAAGAGGAGGGACTTCCTGTAAGTCTCAAGTAACAGGTCTTCCCTTCCTTCTATGAAAACCACAGTACATAAAGAAGAGAGCTTACTGGTAACTATTTTTCAAAGATTTTCCATTTAGGATTTTATGGTTTAGTCTCTGTTTCCATTTCCAAAACATGCTAGACTTTCATGTATTCATGTTTTTGAATATACTATTGTTTCTGCCTGAATTCTGACTCTATTTCTCCATTTGTCAAACTCTCAGATATAAAAATCATTTTATACTTATAGTCATGTTTACTCACGCCTTTCTCATAGTTACATAGTATTTTTTTCTATGTATGAATCTGTCCTGGGTTTTATTCTTCCCCAAACCCCCAAGATCAGAATTTATCTCACAAGCTTCTCCATTCTAAGCATCACATTTTATCTGGTATGGACTGAAATCAATAAATCAATTTGAGTGCAAGTGATATTTATCATGAAGTGTCATTTCTCTTAATTAATATAAGTGAAGTTTGCTAGAAAAATGTCATACCTCTTTATACTCAGGTCATTTTTGGATATATATTTTTAAACACTGTAAGTATTCTATCATGCTAGGTGTTTTTTTTATGTGTCTGCACTGAGTTGTTTATTCTTTACACATACATTTATTGAATAACTACTTTGAACAAGACTTTGCCATAGATACTATGGATACAATGGTAAACAACATAGTCTCTATCTTCATAAAGTTTACAATGGAAGAAAAAGATAACTGCTTGCTTAAAAACTCATTTATGTAGAGATATGTCTAACTCCAGAGGTCAATGAAGTGATATTTCAGATGACATCAATATGACAGGTAGAATTAACTAGTTGAAAAGGAGGGCATGATTATGATTTTGGGCCATATTGTTAGAATAATGCAAGCCACTGATAAATTTTAAGCAGGTTATAATCAAATTTGAATTTTCAAAAGATTATTGCAGCTTCAGTGTGTAGAAAGATTTTAGCAGTTGGAAAGCACATGCAGAAAGGCAGTGTAAATGCTATTACAAGAGTCTGGGGAAGAGGTAAAGGTAGTTTGAGTTGCAGTGGTAGTGGCAGGAAGGGAGATAGAAAGCATGATTAATTTGATATTATTTTGAAGGCAAAATTTACAGAACTTGGAAAATGATTTATATACCAGATGAAGGAGATTAGGAATGGCTTTATGCTTTCTGGCCTGTGAAACTGATGAATGTAGAATAATTCACTGATATAATAACAAGGGGAGCAAAGAAAGACTTGGAGGAAGGTTTATGGTTTTTTTTTTTTTTTTTTTTTTTTTTTTTTTTTTTTTTTTTGAGACAGAGTCTCGCTCTGTCACCCAGGCTGGAGTACAGTGGCCGGATCTCAGCTCACTGCAAGCTCCGCCTCCCGGGTTTACGCCATTCTCCTGCCTCAGCCTCCCGAGTAGCTGGGACTACAGGCGCCCGCCACCTCGCCCGGCTAGTTTTTTGTATTTTTTAGTAGAGACGGGGTTTCACTGTGTTAGCCAGGATGGTCTCGATCTCCTGACCTCGTGATCCGCCCGTCTCGGCCTCCCAAAGTGCTGGGATTACAGGCTTGAGCCACCGCGCCCGGCCGGCTTATGGTTTTGTTATACAGTGAAACGAAGTTATATGGGATGGCAAGGTAAATGTCTCTTGGGAAGTTGGATACACAGGCCTGAAACTCAAAAATGGTGTCTGGCCCTCAGATCCGAATGTGAGGGACATCAGTATACAAACTGTTGACTCAGCTAATTTTTAAAATCCTATGAAGGGGTGATTTTTATTCTGTTTTACAGGTAAGTAAATTGAGAATCAGAAATACAAAGTGATTAATTTTAAACTACAAAGCTAATAAGTGTCAAATATTTAATCCAAAACTTTATCACTCCATCACTGCACAGAGAGGAGGGTTCCTTTTAACCCCTATATTGTCTTCTACACATATGCTCCACCTCTTTGTTCCTTCCCTAAGTGTACAAATGAATACTTTTACTACAAAGGCAACACAATTACCTGGATGAGCCAGGGGAAAAGAAGCTCAATGAGTCATATTAGAGGCTTGAAGGTATTATTTATTTCCAATTAAATTTAAATAAATAAAATTTATTTGAATGCTTTAGAGTAATTTTCATACAGCTTTGAATTTACAAAGTTAATTTTAGAGAAGTTTGACTTTAAAATAACCAACAGCAGATACTTGGGAGGCTGAGACAGGAGGTTCACTTAAACCCAGGAATGTGAGGCCAATTTGGGCAACACAGCAAGACTCATCTCTAAAAACAAAGTAAAGTAAAACAAAACAAAACAAAATAGCTAAACTAAGTAACAGCAATTGCCTATTTTCTGTTTTATGAATTTTTCCATATTGTTGCTTCTGTTGTACTTTCAAGAAGTTTAAAATTTATCTCTATTCATAGCCAAATTTTAAGCTTACTTAAAAATTATTTTAAATGTCTTGATATAATTTTGTTCAAAGGGATTATTATTCATCATCCAGGTAGGTACTCATGCTTATAATTACTTAAGTGATTTCTGTAAAAGGGCAGCTGATTTCTGCCATTTATAAAACATTCTCTTATAATTGAATTTAGTGATTCTTTAGAAAATTGAGTAGCAGGTAATTTTCTTGTATGTATAACTAATTTACAAGGTGAGGCCAAAAAGCTTTGGCAATGAAGGGTTATATCCTCAATGTTGTTGATAAATGTAATCTTGCTTTCTGGGTAGCAGAAAAGTTCTCTGTTGAGAGCATCTTTCTTCCCATACATTAAAAAAGACCTGGAAATTTGGTTTCAAAAATGAGAAGGGGAAACAATGCTCATAGTAACTGCAGTGCCCCATTCTGCCAATGGAATTTGATGACACTTCTATCATTTGTGAATTTGTTCAATAGCTCTTTTTAGCTATGTGTACACCTCTGTGCATGCTGTTCCTTTCTGCCTAGGATGGATTGCCATCAACATTATATGCTCAGAGTCTAACTCATTCTTTTACTCAGTGGGACAGTCTTCTTGGTGCCTTCCTTGACTTCACAGAGAGATGTAGGAGGTCTCTTCTCCATGATCCCTTTGTATCTTCATCAGAATATTACTCTTGAAATGATTTGTTTACCTGCCAGGTGCTGAGGGTGAAAAGGTAAATGAGACAGAGTGTCCCCTGACAGGTAGTGTATCTCAATGAATATGTGATTTTTTAAATAAATGAATAGAAGAATGAAAGATAAAACATGTAAGACATAATACTTGTTTTTGAGAGTTTGTGACAAGCTTGAACAGTAAGATATATATAAATAGATATAATCATAATAAATGGACATTTATGCCAAATGTCACAAGGCAGCAAAGAAACTAGTTTGAGAATCCAGAAGAGAGGATGGAGCTGAGTCAGCAGCTGAAGCAAGTTTGGAAAGAAAACCTCCTATTGTAAGCTGATTTAGTTGAAATATTGATGAAATTATTATTTTATCATGATAAGAATCAACAGCAGTTGTAAATTGTTTTCTATATGGTAGACATTGTACCAATGGTTATATATACATTGTCTGGTTTAATAGCTCCAGGCAGATTCCTAATTCATTAGAGTAATGGCCCCTAACTACTTCATGTGTTTGTTTTGTGAATAAATGGGCATGTTAATGCACTTTGGAAATGACAGCACATAAAACAAAAATGTACATAATTATTCTGAAAAGAATGGATGACAAGAAAAATAGGACTTCACATAGAGAAAGATGATAAAAAAATTATGACATTGGGAAAGAACAAAAAGGTGCACTATTGGGGCTCAAAAGCAGATAGCTTAGAAAGAAAGTCTGAATTTTAGTTTAAAGACATTGAGAAGTAAAAGTGTTTCAAAGATAGTCCCTTGGTGACAGTAAAAATTGAGACCACTTGGAATGAATTGAAGTGGAGCAATAATAAGAGAAGCTGGAGAACAGAACTGACATAGAAATAGTGTTTAAAAGCTGTGAAAACACTTGAGCTGAGTCTTTAAAATAAAGAAAATATTTATTATATAGCCTCTATGTATCCTGCCTTTTTTGGACATTGTAAGTGTACTGTGTATTGAAGCCACTAACAGCAATCTAAGCTAGGTATTGTAGTCCCATTTTCAAAATAATTTTAATATATATTAAAAACAGTAACTTTCAAGGTCTAGGGTTTACCCTAGATTATAGAGTCCATGATGGTTCACCAACAACCCATCTATATTATAGCTAGTCAGAAAGGAAAAGGTAAATGGTCAAAGATATATTTTTTTCTTTTTAAGGGAACTTCCCCCAAAGTTATACACATATTTTTGCTCTAGACTTGAGTCACATAGCCATGACTTGCTGCAAGGTAAGCCCCGGATGCACTCTCTTCTTTCTGCTATGTCAAAAAGTAAATTTGTAGTATCTTCTGTGTATGTTCTACATACATATCTTCTATATGCATTATAGAGAGCAACTTCTATAGAGGAATTGTTTTGTTAGAAAGAATCCATTTGCTCTTACTGAACAGATATTCAGTATAAACTTCCTCATTTACTCAAATCTTATAGTCTCCTAAATAGATTCTATAGTTATATTTACATAAAATTTAAACATTTCTCCTTAACTACTATGTGCCTTTAATATGCAGTAGATTTTGATAATGAGATTTGTTTTTCTTTATATTTATTTTTAGGTTAATTGTTGATGCACAGGGAGGTTTACTCTATGTAATCCTTATCTAGCAGTATGCTATTTTTTTAAATATGCATTATCTGATGATGGATTTCCTATAGTTATATCATCTATTAATTGCCTCAGGTACTTTTAGTAGCATGCTTTCTACTTGTATCAGTAAAAAGACATTCATTTTTTATTTTGGAAAAATAATAATAGAATAAAACAAAAATAAAAATCACCTATAATCTTATTGTTAGATTGATCACTTGTGTTGTTTTAGTCTCCATTGTACTTTTTCTTATACTTTTTTCCACATACACATAAGGTGTTAAGCATATGTTTTAATTAATTTAATTTTATCGAATAATATATGCATGCTATTTTACAAGCCAAAGTGTGATCCAAGACTTATAACAAAAGACTTATGCCCCTATATCAGCTACTGTAACCCTTTTAGCTATTTATTCTGCTATTTTGCTCTGTATTTCTAAATAATAGGCAAATATTACTATCTGTTAATTCATCAAGTTTATCTCTAGAGTTCCTCATATTTAAATAATGATTTTAACTCACTTACAGCTTCCCTGTTCTTTCATTCAACTTCTCAGTATAGTATTATCATATTTGGGGGCAAATCCACATCTAGGAATTGTATTGTTTTCACTACTACAATATTATTTACAATTCAACCAAATAGTATGCTATGATTACATTTGTTTTCCTACATTCCTAATTCCAATTCTATTGGAATTAAGACTTTTATCTTTTTGATTTTAAAGCACCCATCACTGTTTATACCAAATTTTAAAAGGAACTGTAAATACCACTTCATAACAGAGTGAAATATGGGCAATTTATACATTTTTCACCTGGGTGACATCCTTTGTGTAGGTCTCCCCTTCTCATTCCACACCTGCCATTCAGGGACATTCCTTCACCATATCTTCTGGGTACAATAACACATTCAGTCATTCAGTAAACATGTTCATTATCTCATATGTGTTTCAGATACTGTATCAGATTCTAGAATTATATCAATGATGAAAACATACTATTGGCCTTCAAGGAACCATTTTAATAGAAAAAAATATATTCATGTAATAGATAGCTGGAATATAATGTGATGGGTGTGATAATACAGGAAATGCTAAGCCAGTAACATATTGGATGCTGTCTCTCCCCAGTGCCATGTTCTTATGGTGGTTTGAGGAATATAAATAATCAGGAGGCTAAAGACTTTTCCTTGTTCAGATTTATTTTTAAAATATATATGGTCAAAATCTGTTGTTGCTTTTTAAAGTAATGTAAAACTATTCACCACTATTCACCTTTATTTACAATAAAGGAATCAATATACAATTGGATAACATTCTGATTACTACAAAGTTATTGTTTATCCTGGTTTCTGCTGAACCAGCAAATCGAATTTTGAAAATACTGAGTCTACATGTAAGGAATGAGTTAAGGTGAAGAAAAAATATCCAAGTCAATACATTATAAAAGTTGTTCATCTATTTATGGCAGCAGATTCTAAACTGCCAAATCTCCAACCATCTGATTGGGTTCCTATAAGCCACATCTTAGACATACCATGAATCATTACCTTTTAGTCAATATAGCACAGGGATTTCAACTTTTTGTAAAGGAATGGCTTGCTAGAGGAATATTTAAATGTCCATTAAACTAAGTCTTGTTTAGATAATTAAAACACAGCAGGATCTGTCTAGTCCCCTCATCTGGTTGGGGAGGTTGTTGGTAGTAATAAAATTATTCCTTTTAGGAATTTTGCAAACAGCCTGTTCATTTATATGACCAAGGGTGTAGATAGGGATTCTTATATGGCTGCTTTTAAATGATTCATTTAAATTATCCAACTAATTATAGAATCATCTGTTTTATTTGAAATGTATGGCTTCAGGAAAATTTTGAATTTAATTTGATGTGATTTATTTCTTAGGTTGCTCAGAATGATGGCATCTCAGAAACATGTGCTTACCCATGATTTTTGTTTTGGTGAATGTTTAAAAACAACACAAAAAGCCATTTACGCATGCATTTTATGCACACACACACACACACAGACACACACAACCCAGAGTGTTCCTTAGGCTGAACACAAGTTCTGATTGAGTAATGGCTATGGAAATTTTCCACGACATTTAGAAATGCTGTTCTCCAATGCAGAGGAAATAATACATCATGATATCAAATGTTCTTTTATGATAAAGGAAGCAATTACAGAAAGCTTTTATTTATTCAAAGTAACCAATGGTATTGATGAAAAAAAAAAAACACACACACACCAAAAAAACCCAACTCTCCCAATACTACTTTTAAAATGAACATATCAAAACTGATTTTCATTAGAATGTATTTTTCCACACTAGTTAATTAAAAGCCAAGACCCAGATTTATGTATATATTTATATATATATTTATGTGTATATTTATATTTTATATATATATATATATCTTGCAGTACAAACAATTAAGCTTCATCATCTGGACAAAAATGCCAACTTACTCTCTCTTTGTAAAAAGCAATTACAATTTCAAGAAACTTCATATTTGCTTCTTTTGCTAGCACCAAGTAGGCCTGATGTGAATATTCCCATTTCAGGAGAAACATCCATTCTCCACTGCTGCCTGTGGCACCAATTATTCTTTCAGGATCAAGATCTCTGGTGAAGCTTCTTGGTTTGCCGGCAGCACCTCTTTTCTTCTTTGATTTGATGTCATTAGATTCACTGTCAGATAAAAACTTTCTTTATTTTTGTACCTTTTTTTTTTTTTTTTACCAGCTTTTTGAGAATTAAGAAATGTTTCAATTAACTCTGGACAATCTAAATTTTTTGCGGGTTCCCAAGTACTGTCAACATCTGACATCCTTTCCACTTCAGGAAATGCTCCACCTTCCCTTTTGCTACAATTGGATCCAGTAGTTTTTCCACAGATTCTTCAGGCTCTGCCTCTTCGACTTTTTTACCCTTTTCATTCTGTTTTTTTTTTTTCTTTTTCCTCCCTTTTTAAAAAATTTGTTTTTATTTTTTGCAATGTAGTTTCATTTAAGGCTTTTGAGGTTTTTTGTTTTTTGTTTGTTTGTTTGTTTTTTGTTTTTTGTTTTTGCTTGTTTTGGTTGTTGTTTGATTTCGGCACACCTGAAGGGCCATTATTCATACAGATATCGGCTCCCCTAAGCCCCGCCCCTCCAGGCTTTACTTTCAGCGTCCTGAGGCCTATCAAGGCCAGGCTCCCGTCCTCCACCAGGGGGCGCAGGGTTCTTGGTCCGCGCATCTCAGAGGAGAAACAAAGGCCCAGAGTGTGGGCGCTCCAGGGTACCGCGGCACAGGGCCCGCTCCTGTGCCCCTGCGGCCCGGTAACCAAGAGCGCCCCCCACCACCGAAGCCTTGGGACAGAGGGACAACCCCCATGAGCCAAAATCTGTTTCAAGATTTAAGACTGTGACCTCTGTGAATATAGAGATTGTTCAAATGCCCTGAGGTTCTTGGGAGGCTTCTAAGATTACGGAGCATTTGCCAACATTACTATTAATGTTTGTCAAATAATTAAAAGACTGGATTAGTGAATGATTAATGATGTAACAGTGTTCTATTGATAATCGGAATAGTTACAAGATCCTTTTACAGAAAAAGATGGAAAAATCACAGCTAACATTTAATTGAGTACACACTATATACCAGGCTCTGAATCACTTGCGGATGTTATCTATAAAATTCAAACGTTCCAACAATGGGGGTATTATTTTCCTATTTTTCTGATGAAGAAACTGAGGCTTTGGAGTATTAGGTATAACTTTCCCAAGCTCTTACAGCTAATAAGTAGTAGAACTGGCCTTCAAAGGACTGTGAAAGGTTGAAGATGATGGTGATCGTAACAATGGTGGTAACAATAAAAACAATGGGATGTCTTTCTATTTCAGGCTCAGACTCTTTTCAAGACTACATTAAGTCCTATCTGGAACAAGCCGGTCGGATCTGGTCATGGCTCCTTGGGGCGGCGATGGTAGGAGCCGCCCTCACTGCCCTGCTGGCAGGGCTTGTGAGCTTGCTGTGTGGTCACAAGAGAAAGCACCTTGCTGAAGAAAGGCAGCCACTCCTCATGGAGAAAGAGGATTACCACAACTTGTTGTATCAGAGCCATTTATAAAAGGCTTAGGCAATAGAGTAGGGTCAAAAGTTAGAGTGACCTCACTCTAACTCAAAGTAATGTCCAGGTTCCCACAGAATATCTGCTGATATTTTTCTGTAAAGACCATTTGCAAAATTGCAACCTAATACAAAGTGTACCCTTCTTCCAGCTCAGGTAGAACACGCCTGTCTTTGTCTTGCTGTTTTCACTCAGCCCTTTTAACATTTTCCCCTAAGCCCACATGTCTAAGGAAAGGATGCTATTTGGTAATGAGGAACTGTTATTTGTATCTGAATTAAAGTGCTCTTATTTTACAAAAAGGAAATAATTTTGATTTTTGCCTTCTGATTATTTATATATATATTTTATTGGTTCCTTTTTTATTTTAATAAAACAGTGACAAATCTACATTAACTGACTCCTTTAGGCTTCAGAAACACATTTTTTTTTCTTCAGAAAGTATGATATTCCCCTATATTTTACATTTCTGCTCCAAAATATATTATAAACTTCAAATAGAAAACAACCTTTAGCTCTTTCCTGTCATAGCTCTGACGATATTTTTCAAGGTCATTGAGAACAAGGGCCCAGCCTCAACAACACATCCAGCTAAGTGCCTGTCTTGAGATGTGTCCATTAAATATGTTAATGATGATAATTATATTAACATATTTTCACCTTCTAAAAGTATTTTATTAGAGAAAGTTTAAAATGCAATCAAACATTTGAAGTTTGAACAACTCTCTGACTATCAGCCTTTCTGCAGTTCTAGTAAAATAACTCATTTCCATTTTCCTTGCTTATTAAGATTTCAAATTAGGATGTTCAGATAATCCTACTACTTAAATTTTGGGGCCCTATTGATTTCCAAAAAAAAAAAGTACAATTGATATTACATTTGTATTATGGCTATATATAGCATAAAAGACGAGGACCAGTGGGTAGAATTTATAGTGGGCCCAATTTTAGTTCAATAAGAGGAAACACTGTTCAATACTCAGTTCCAAAATCAAAATGGACATCTTTGGACAATAATAAGTGGTTACCACTGGAAGTCTTCACATACTAGATTGGGTGGCTAATCTATAGAGAAAATTTAAGTAGTGAGTCATTTAAATTGGCTCAGGGTTCTTGCCAACTCTCTCCCCACTGTAAACCAAAGCTAACCATGCTCTATAAAAAGTCCCTAGTACTCTTCCACATTATTTCAGGGTGTTTCACCATTCTTTCTTCCAGCCTTCTAACCAAATTTATTTACTTCGTCCAGGTGTTCCCAGCTCTTCAGTTTCCTTATACCTAGCTGTGCTTGTCTGCTTAGGATTTTCAAATAGTATTTCAGTTTGACTGCTTTTGTTTCCAGTGTCATCTTTGAACACCATACTTTCTCTGTCCCTTGGTGGCATATTAAAGGCAGATCTACTCAATCCAGGCTCCTAGAAACCCCTCTGGGTCTGGCATCTGAGCCCTACATCTCTGGGAAGGTAGTTAAGATGAGACACACGGGTTTTTATGGGTTCCTTTCCGTCACAAGATTCTGTAACTACTAAAAGGTCTGAAGCATACATTCTGATAGTTTATAAATGCATTTAAAAATAAATTGGCTGAAAAATTTGAGTTCTTGAAAACATCTTTATCTGTATAAGACTGACCTAAAATCAAGACCACATAATTTTCAAATGATTACTTTTCATTTATTCCCATTTTAGATTTCAAAGAGAGGCAAAAATCATCCTACTTTACACAGGTCCTAACAACACACATGTCCTAACCATACATTGTGGTTAATTTTAAAATCTACGATAAGTAAAAATTTACAATTATTTCTAAAGTTATCGTATTAATTATCAGAAATTCCTAACCATTACTAAACTTGGTAATAGAGCAGCAGTCATCTTTTGACTCCCATTAGTTGTCAAACTTAAGCTAGCATGTCTAATTTCTGATACCGACTGGAGGACACTCTGGCAAGAAGTGGGGAGCAGCACACGTGGACACAGTGGAAGTCTGTGGGAGGAAACGATAAATACCAGGGAGTATATCCTCAACTTAGTACATAACCAGCAAAAAAGATTTCAAACAGATCATTCACAATGGTGTCTGAGGATTAGAGTCAATTATAGATGTGTGAAGCTAGTTAAATGAAGAAGAAGGAGGAATGGGAAAAGAAATTTGCACAATAGTCTGTAGAAGATTCTGAAGAAGGAGTAACAGTGATTGGGGGACACTTTTAGTCACAGATCACACATGTGGGTGGGTCTGGCTTACCTAACAGGGGCCAAGGTGTTGTGGACACCGCAAAACAACTATGTGTGGGTCACTTATCTAGGATTGATTTGAAGGCAAGATTTTAGTCCGGGGTCATACGTTTAAGTCATTTCCGCAACGCATTTTGAATAAAAGTCCACTTAAGAAATTGTCATTGTTACTGAGAGGGAGCCATATAAAGTCATTTTTTTCCTTTTTCACAGGTAGTTCCCTCCATCAGTGCACCTCAATATAGAACATCGTTTTGTTTCTCTAGAGGCTTGAGGTGTCTGTTTGTATAGAAGCAGCATCTATGATAAAACCATCATCACTTTAATTCCATGGTTTTCTCAATATGGCATAGAAATTACATGACTGATACATCAGACTGACAGGTCCATTAAATTATAATCAACATTATATTCTATGGCTTTGTTTTTTACTGAGACCTTTATAAATTGCTTCATTTTATGCTTCCGCTCTGATCATTTTCCATTGCTACATTATAAGCCACATTCTGTTGAAAAAAATAGAAATAAGCAGCTGTCACTCTTTTTTAATCTTTCTGTGTTTTGTAAAAAAAAAAAAAAAAAAAAAGAAAAAACAGTATTTTTAGTATCCGACCTTTCCAACAAGTCAAATATATAATTCTCCATCTGTAGAAATTACATTTACAATTGGCACAAGTCATTTCATCCAGTGTCTCCAGCAGGCTAACAACTGGCATTAATGGCGGATGTTTTTAGCTTTTTCCTTGTTTGTGTAGGCTTTGATTTTGTGGGGTTTCTTTGTCATCCTAAAAAGGGCCTTACTGGAGCCACCTATTGTGAGCTTGTTTCGGAGGGCATGCCAGTAGAACAAAGTTCCATGCCCCCTCTGATTAGATGCCTTCTGAAAGCTGCTGAAATGCAAATGCGAAAAGTTTTGTTTTTGTTTCTTAATAAACTTTTTATTGCTTATTTTGAAAATCATTTGCCATTTTGTACAATGTAATGAAAATTAAAATTGGCTATGGAAATCACTTAGACCTCAAGAGCTTTCAAATTGTTCAGCTATTTAAAACAATATGGGAAGAATTTAAGTATTTTTTTAAAGAAAGCCTTACCAAAACTTATATTGTTCATGTTTTTCTTGTTTTATGAGTTCTTTTCTTATTAGCAATGTAAGAAATTATTCTTATGACTTCATGTTCATCTTCCAATTTTTATGTTTCATAATCATGATTATACGGCATATTCTTATGATTTCTAGTTTTTCAATTAAAAGTAACAATGATGTTACAATTTAGTCTGTAGTTGTGATATTCAAAGAACTGTGCTAGGCACTTTCATGTATGTTAACTCATTTAATAATCTACATGTTACCAATATGAGAATAAGTATTATTCATATTGTCAAGGGAGGAAACTGGTTGAAATAGGGTAAACACCTTCCCAAGTTTACGTGCCTGCTCAATAGTTTAGGTAATTTATCTTGGATTTGAGTTTAGTTATTCCTTGGTGATTCTTATTATAAATTTAATCGTTATATTTTACTCAATTATGTTGAAGTGTAATAACCAACTCCTTGCTACTAAATAGTTTTGATTTAGCTTTTGTTGTTATCATTTTGTTTAATATTGTAACGCAAATCTTGGTTCATATACCACTTTATTTATCTTAAATTATTTTCCAGGAGTAGGTTCTCTGGGTCAAAGCACATGAATACTTTTATAACTTTTCTAATGGACTGCCACAGCACTTTTGGAAAGGGTTGTGTAGACTTAAAAATGCAAAGAAAAGAGTCTAAAAAAAAGGACAACAGAAAGAATAAATGAGAAAATTAACAGGTAAAGAACTTAGAAGAAAGAAGACATACTGCAATTCTCTTTGAAGGTGAACTGAAGAGCCTTATTTAAGTTAGAGCCTTAACTTCATGTGAATTTAACATGGCATAGGCTGTGATACTAAGTGCATTAAAGATTTGAGAAAATTTTTAACATGTGTGGGATCTCAAGTCAGACTCTATGAATTTGATTCCTGGTGCAATCTCTCACTAGCTGTATAACCTTGTGTGAGTTATCTTACCTCTGTGTGCCTCAGTTTTATCATTGTTAAAATGCATGTAATAATAGTACTTTCCTCAACATGTCCTGAAGAGTAAATCTAAAGACTTTACAGTAGTGCATAAATACTCATTATTATTTCACAAGTTCTCATAGAGTATGTTAACTCAGCATGTTACCTGTTTTAAGAAAGAAAGATAAAAATATAACCACACATTTTGTTTTTCAATAATAATTTTGCAAAACCATGAAGAGTAATGTACCTATGTAATAAAATGATATTATGATAAATGTACTTTTAAGACAGAGAAACATTTGGGGCATAGAAATATTAATCATTCAAGTAATAGACTTCTAGCTCCTAAACAAAAGTTGGCTATTAAAGCACCTATGATGTGGTACTGGGCGCTTGAACCTAATGCACATCCTAGGCCAACAGTCCCTAGCATGATAAACTCTTCTGAGCTAAAGAGTGTTGGTTCAGTTTAAATCATTCACTCATTTATTCAAGGAACAAGTCTTCATAAAACACCTACTCTGTCCTGGCACTTTGCTAGAGATACGAATGTTAATAAGATTTAGTCTCTATTCACAGTGAAATCACAGTACTCTGAGAGACAAGCCTCTGAGAAAATCATTGCAAAATTATAAATACCATCATAAAGGAATAATCCATGTCTTATTGAAGTAATGTAATTGATACTGCAGGGGTACAATATCATCAGGGGAGCTATAGAAGATTTCAAAGAAAAGCTAACAATTGAATTGTATTCCCAGAAGTTCACCAGGTAGACGAGGTGATCGATCAATCATCTGAGCAAAATGGTAACATGAGCAAAGGTAAGTGCCGACAAGCTATGGCTAATGGGCTAACTCCTGCCTGCCAGTTGTTTTTGTAAATGAAGCTTTATTGAAACACAACCAAACTCATTCATTTACATTACTTATCGTCTATTGATGTTTTAATGCTACAATGGTAGAGCTAAGTAGTTGCAATAGCAACCATATGGCCCAAAGCCTACAGTATTTATTAACTTGCCTTTGATTGAAAATGTCTGCTGACCCCTGGCATAAACCAAATCAGAAAAATTCAGATTAGGTGAAGACAGATCAATGTAGGTAAAAAATCATGAAAGAGAACTTCACTTTAACATTTGAGACAACAATAGTTGATTAGGGTTTTTGTTATTCTATTGATTTGCCGGTTTATTTTAAAGATATAAAGTGCTTTGGTGCAGATATGTAGATACAGATACGGTAACAGATATACACACACACACAGACACACACTGAATTATATGAATAAGGAATGTGGGATTTTAAATATTTTTCTGCCAGCAAATCTACACACTTCCGAGATGTTTGTTTTATTCATCTTCTTTTTTATTCCCTACTGTATTAGTCAATTTTCACACTCCTGATAAAGACATACCGAGAGTTGGCAATTTACAAAAGAAAGAGGTTTAATTGGACTCACAGTTGCATGTGGCTGGGGAGGCCTCACAATGTTGGAGGAAGGCAGGGAGGAACAAATCACATCTTACATGGATGGCGGCAGGAAGAGAGAATTCGTGCAGGGGATCTCCACCACATGAAGCCATCAGATCTCATGAGACTTATTCACTATCACGAGAACAGCATGGGAAAGACCTGCCCCCATGATTCAATTACCTTCCACCAGTCCCTCCCACAAAACGTGGGAATTCAAGATGAGATTTGGGTGGGGACACAGCCAAACCATATCACTCATTGTTGCCGTTAAGTGTCCTTCCTATGGAGCACCCATCTCTTTGTAAGCTTAGGAACCCAACCCTTCTGAAATTCTTGAGTTTTTATTTCATTAGTTTTCCTCATTCTTCCCCGTGTCTTCAACCCTTCCCATACTGTAGGGTCCTTAACACTTCAGCATTCAGATATGCTTAAGTTAAAAAAGAAAATCACTCTCCATTAATAGCACATGAGCTAAAATGAGGTATGCACAGGTGAGAGTTTCTTTGACCAAGAAATGCCAAAATTTAAAAAGCTGAGTTTTCACTCAGCTTTTGCCCTATTTCTTTCGATAGCCAAGCTTCTTAATAAGGCTATTTATATTTGTGGTATTTACTGCTATGTCTCTTACTGACTACTTGACATACTTCAATTTGTTTTCTGTTCTGCCTCTCTATGGAAATTTTCCTTACCATGGTCACCAAAGCTGTCCATATTGACAAATTAGATGACATTTTTGGTACTCATTTAACTTGATTCTCTCTTCTACTTAAACACTCTTTCCTTATGGTTTCTGAGCAGTAACTCACCTGTTGGTGTTTTCTTCCTTTCCGCTTTTTCCTTCTTGGCATTTCCAAAAGATTCAACTCTTCTGTCTCTAGACATTGATGTTTTCTTAGTTGGGGTTCTCTAAGGCAGATGTTTGCATGGAGGTGGTATTTAGAAAGTGTTTGTAAAATTTATTCTCACTCATAAGTAGGAGCTAAATAATGTGTACATATGGACGCAGAGTTTGGAATGATGGACAATGAGGAATCCACGGGGTTGAGGAGTGGGAGGAGGTGGATAATGGCAGGTTTCTTGGTGGGTACAGTGCACATTGCTCCAGTAATGGATGCAATGAAGGCTCTGACTTCACAATGAAATATGTCAAATGTAGCAAAAATTGCACTTGTATCCCATGATTATAAATAAACAAAATTTCAAATGCAAAAGGAAATAATAAAAGAAGAAAAGGTAAAATGCTTGCAGAACTAATATCTCTAATGGATTAAGAGAAGTATGGAGTGGAAGGAAGAGAAAAAGCAATGTAATAGAGACTTCAGCCAACCCTTCAGGGAGCTCTGCAGCTAGGAGAAATATGAATATATATACAAACATATAAACATACGTATAAGCATACGTATAAACTTTTTATAAGAAATTTGCCTCACACAATTATAGGGGTTGACTAAACCAGTCTGAACTTTGTAGGACAAACAGGAAGGGAAGATAAGCTGACTGAAACTGGAACCTCAAGGACATGAGCTAATGCACAGGTGAGAGTTTCTTTGACAAAGAAAGGCCAAACCCCTTTTTAAAAGACTTTCCAATGGATTAAGCTCCAGATTTCAGCTTAAATTGTAGATCTCTTGGGTTTACAATTCATTTTAGTGATCCCTAAACTTTCATTGTCATTTTTCAGCATCAATGTATCAATAGCACTCAACAAGAGGCACTTCCTTTGAACTTCCCAAACCCCTAAATATACTTTAGTTACAGGTGCATTCAATTCTTCTATAAGCTCATTCCAGTTAATACTGTAAAGTTTTTAACAATTGCCCACTATAGCATGCTAGGAGCTATCCATATTCCAACTACTACTAGTGATGGAGTTTTCATTGCCAATTAACTGGTGGATTATCCAGCAGCAAAATCCTATTTTAGAGACTTCTTTCTAAGACGACTTTTGGCACCAGTAGTCTTCAGGGTCCTCAGAAGACTCAGGTAATCTGACAGCTATCTGCAGCTGGGATGGTCTTTCAGAACTGTCCCACATCAAAGCAGGAAGCTTCAGTATTTGTTTTCCCACATTGTCCAGTCATTGCATATAAGCTGCCCCAGACAAGAGACTCAGGCAAGAGACTGCCTTCTGTGAACACAGTTCCTGAAGAGGGACTCAGCTATGAGCAATCAGCAGCCAACACTAATAGTAGCTGGGGGAAATGAATGCTGTTGTCCTTAAGGAACAATCTGTTCAATACAGCAGAGCATCCACTACACGTGGATGATTTTATCACTCTCATCTTTTCATTCTACTCCCTACTTAAGTCTCCTTTTCTAAAATTCCAGAATTGTTGATGACTCCCAAGCTTACATCTCTAGTCCAAGCTTCATCTTAGAGTTTCTAATTGATATATCCAATTGCTCATTTTAAAATTTACTTAAATATTTTACAAGAATTAAAATTGAATGAATCTAAAAGTGAACTCTTACTATCATTCTAAAAATAAATTCCCAGTGAAATAATGTCTTCTGTAGCAAATGGATGGAGGTTATTATCTTATATGAAATAACTTAGGAACAAACCAAATACCATATGCTCTCACTAATAAATGAGAGCTAAGCCATATGCTATGCAAAAGCATATAGAGTGGTATAATGGACAATTGGAGACTCAGAAGGTGGGAGGATGGGAACATGATGAGGGATAAAAAAGTTACCTGTTGGGTATAATGTATACTATTTGGGTGAGGGGTACACTTAGAACCCAGACTTCACCATTATACAATTTATCCATATAACCAAAAACTACTGTACCCCTAAAATTATTGAAAAAAAATAGTTTCTCCTCCAAACTTCCACAACTTAATAAATGGCACCTGTACCCAAGTTATTTCTCACGAAATAAACTTGGAAGTCTTCTCTGATATAGTTTCCCCCACATCTAATCTATTTGCAGTAGTCCTATTTCTGCCTAAAACATGCAATGACTTTGGCATGTCTCCACTTCATTCTAACATGACCTCATTTTCACATCACAGCAATCTCTCTATTTCAGTTCTAGACTAAGTCATAATCTTCTGTTGTTGAAACTACTGCAATAGCCACTTGACTTAATTCTAACCCCCTCACTTGCCATCTTCTAATCCACATAGCAATTAAAGTGACCATTTAAAAGGATGCTTAAAACACTTCAGAAGCTTAACATTTCTCTCCAGTTAAATTCTAAGTCCTCAGCGAAGACCTCCTTTTTTAGCCCCTGCCTGCCTTTCCAGTTTTATTTCATGCTATTCTGCACCTTACTTTCAGTACTTTGGCAAGTAAATTCAATGCATCCGTTTCCACTAGATAATAAATTTCATGAAGACAAATTCTGCATTAATTTTGAGAAATTATATTCCCAATGTCTGATCCCTAGTAAGAATAGGATAAATATTAAATGGAAGAATGAAAGTGAAACTCATCAAAAATTAAATCTAAGCAAATAGAGAAAAGTAAAAACAGAATAAACATACTTTATGCTTAAAAAACAGTAAGATCTAGCCCTCACTTCAGTATTTCAAGGACTTCCAAAAAGTGAAGATTGCTTATAGTTCTGAAAGAAGTCCAGGTTGCATTAAACTAGGTAATACTTCAACTAAAAGGAAATAGAGAACCCAAATGGTAAACATAATGACACTGAGAAGTGGGAGCTACTTATAGAAAAATCCTCAGTATGAGTTGAAGGCATCCTGATGTGGTAAATCTTCCAGTGACTCTAAAAGACAATGTTCTTAGATGCAGATGGTGAACATTTCCATCAGACCTTCCATAGCATGACAGATCATAAAGAAAAGTTATTAATAATAGGCAATACTGGAATAATTCATAAAAATAGCTTCGTTCAAAAAAAAATCTTTTCAGGTATCAATGGATGAAACATGAGTTGAAATTAGAATACCAGGTTATGTGGGGCTACAGAAGTAGCTAGAAAGAAGCTCTGCCCTTAAGATGGTTTCAGCCCAGGAAGAATATAATAAATATTTATACTCCCAAGCTATAAAAATATGATAGATTTGGCTTAGGGCTATAGAAGAAGAGTTATGCAAGATGAAAGATTTTATAGACTTAATACTTTGGGAGGATTTTATAATATATGTCAAGATCTGGGTATTTTACATATTTGATCTCATTGCATTGTCACTAAAATTTTGTGAATTTATTATTATCATCACTTGCAAGATAAGGAAACTGATACACTAAGAGGCTTAGTAGCATGCCCAAAGTCATGCTGCCATGATGAAATTGAGATCCAAACCTAAGGCTTAACTCAAAGCTGATAAATTTTCCAACATACCATGTTGGTATAGCTTACTGCCAGGTGTGTGTGTGATTGTTTGATGTGTGTATACATACCTGGTAGTAGCATCAAGGAAAAATCAAGGAAGTAATTACATTTAAACTGATCTTTCTGGTTATTCAAATGACTGGTGCATCTTAAATCAAGGTTTGAAGACCAATACCAAAAGAGTGTGTTGAGAATTTTAAGTTCGTGTCCTTTGGTAAAAATGTAGCTTTTCTAGGGAAAAAAAAAAAAAAAAAAAAAAAACCAAACCAGCTCTCCTGCCCTTCAAACAACAACTACAGGTCACCGGGGTGTGCATCTTCTAAAACTTCATTTTGGTACATACTTAGTTGATGTCTAAAAAATTTTTGAGTGTAGGCACAGACATTAAGTAAAAAAGAAGACCATGAGCTATAGATACTAAAATTTTTATGAAAAACATTTTCAAGTACACATGGAAAAAACAGTTTTTATTGCTAGTAGTCTAATGTTAGTAGTCTTGAATTTAATGTTACTCTATATTAGAAAATGAATTAACTAGCTGGTGTTAAACTATCTCTAAAACTAGGATGGTGGCCATGGAAGGAGAAAAGGACAGATGTGAGAAGCCTCAAAATGAGAAAATTAAGAGGACTTAGTAACATAAATAATAGAGAGGAAAAATCAAAATTCACATTCAACTTGAAAGTCTGTCTTTTCCTAACTTTTCCTTTTTTTCTAACTAGACTAATAACTAATGTTCTTTCTCTAACTACACTAATACCTAAATTCTAAGTACTAAAATGTAATGTGTTGATCATATACATAATTGTTTCCTTTTAGTTTTTCTTTATAATATTTTTAAGGAAAACTATTAAGATTATTTTTATGGTTCTAAGTACTCCTAACAATACTCAATATTTCCTATTAGACGTGGCTTTTAGGCATAACAACACAATGAGAATTAAATTTAATTTACCAGTTACTGAGAACTTATTGAAAATCAGAAATTTTGCTAGGACCCAGGGGTGAGAAGATGATTAAGACTATAAAACCATGTGCTACTTTGAAGAAATCCACACTTACTGGAGGTGACAGGCAAGCTGATAAATACCCATGAAATTGTAATGAAAATGTAATCACTTCTGAAAAATATTTTAAAAACACACTTGTAAATAAGTTTATAATATAGAAAAAATAACAAACTATCCATAGTTTACTACCTTATTTCTTCTGGTTGGTCCAATTTCTTTCATAATTACTATAATAGATTCCTTTCTATCTTTTCTATGTTAGACATGATTCAAACACTATTACTATATAATTTCCATATAGTTGTCATATACACCCTGGACATGAGTATGTTATTTCAATTTTAATGAGAAGGACACTTGAAGAACAGAGAACTTCCCAAAGTCACGCAACTGGTAAAATAGAGAGACCAGGACTTTTATTCATACATTCCTGATTTTACAACTTCATCCTTCCTGCTATCCATACTATTTCCTTGACTTTCAAATTCATCTTTGTCTAATTAGTAAAGTTATCATTTTTATTAATAGCATTTATAATTTACTTTGTGACCCTAGACACCTTACATATTATTGACTCATGTAACTCTCATTATGTAGATAAAAATACTAAAGCTGATAATCATTTTTAAAACATTGTGCAAGGTAACAGAGCTCACACTGGTGGAGGCAGGATTTTAACTCAAGCAGTATAATAATAATTAAAAAAAAAAAAAACAAAAAGAAAAAGGAAGAGATAAAAAAGCAAGGAAATTAGGGCTTTGGTGATATAATGTTTTAATTCTGCCCTGCCAATCACCTCTGTTTTGTGTTAGGGAACTGACAGAGGAATATACTATAAACGATATGCAAAGGGGAGAGAAGGTTCTATTAACAGCGATATCAGTGACTAACTCCAGTTTGGGGTTCTCTGCTAAAGCTAGGTTGGTGCACAAGACTTAAGCAATAGTCTCAAGTGAAACTTTCAATGGTTAGAAAAAAATGACTCCAAATCTGGGGCACTTACCACCCTTAGTCTATCAAATTGAGAAAGGAAGGCAAGGAGAGAAAAGAAGCACAACAAAGATGACAGCAACCTCATTGACGTTCTAGCATATGTATGGCATAGAAGAAATGGAAGAGAGAATGAGAATGTGGGATAAGGTCCTGCATCCACTTTTCTCCCAGGAACAAAAGACAATGAGAGATCAAAGTACTAAGGGGCATGCAAATTGTGTCAAGGGTGCTCAGTATCACCTAGGTTTATTAATTCTCTAAGGATACTCAAGGTCTCAGTATAGTTTTACTCACAGCAATGATTTACTACAATGAAAGAATAAAAAGCAAAATCAGCAAAGGGATAAAGTGTGTGGGGTGAAGTCCAGGGGAAATCAGGCACAAGCTTCCAAAAGTCCTCTTCAGTGGAGTCGCACAGGATACACTTAATTCCTCCAGCAACAAGCTGTGACTTGCATGAAGTGTTGTCTACAAAGGAAGCTTTTTAGACACTCAGTGCCCAAGGTTTGCATTGTAGGTTGATCGCATAGGCATCTTGCCTAGCACTTATCGCAATTCCAGAGTCCCAGAAAAAAAAGCATGTGTTCAGTATAAACCTTATTGCTTGCACAAAAGTGTTGTAACATTCAGTCATTGTTATCAATTAGGACAGTGAGAATAGTCCCGAAATTTCAAGTTCCCAAATGCCAGCCAAGAGACAAGCTTGCAAGCAGCCTTTTCTAAGAAGGATATCAGTCTCAGGCCTGGTATATTAACTTTTTTTCTGCACGCAGATATATGCATAATCCTTTACACTCAAGAATCATAGCCCTTAATAAATGTGGACCAATAAAAATTTCACACTCTGTCTAAATTATTATCCTCTCTTCTCTATTCTTGAAGGCAGAAGAAAGAAAGGGACGATAATAAAAGCCGACCAATCAAAATAGAAAAGCATCTCTGTCTCCTACAGAAATGCCCAAGTTGGTACAAAACCAGTAAGTGAAGAATAAAAACTAAAAATATAAAAAGTCACAGAATCTTCCTTCCCATTTACCACACCCAGAAAAAATAGGTATTGTCAAGCCTCATTATATGCAGATTCCATATTTGCAAATCACCTGCTTGCTAAAAAGTTTTGTGACCCCCAAATTAATACCTGCTGCACTTTCATAGTTTTTTTGCAGTCACGAGCAGAGCAGTCAAACATTTGTCTCTCCAGGTCGACATTCCCAGCTGAGCCCCAAGTGTAGTAAAGTTTTGTTTAGTGTTCCTTAGGACCTCCAATTAAAGTCTTTTGTCAGAATAAAACAAAAAGTCTGTCTTCTTGTCTTGTGGATTAGATTTAGATATAGATATAGATAAAGATGTATATAGTAGATAAGCTTTATTCAGGGATGAGTTCAATATTAATGAATCAACAATATATATTAAATAAGGTGTCTTTAAAAAGAAACACACATATATAATGTTATATATTAAAAGGTTGATGGAAATTTGATCAGAGGCTCATGGGAACCTATCTGAGAGTATTCACTAATTCAGTCTGTGTGGCAACTTTGTAGAACAAAACTACCATAAATAACGAGAATTGACTCCCCTTCAAACATCACTTCATACACAAAGAACCTCTATCTACCATAAAGTCACCGGGTTCCGCAGCACATTGTGTATGTCAGGGAGCTATAGCAACCATGGGCACAGAAGGGGCTGTGACGGGGAAGGGCCAGTGCCTCAATGACTCCTCTGAGCCCTGGGGCAGAGAAAAACTCGGAATCAAGGATAATAGGCTAATTCAGGCACTGAATTGGGAACAGACAAACTCAGAGCTTGGATTAATCCAAAAACCCAAACAAATAGACTTTTGCCAAGTGTGGCATTGAACTTTGGGTCTTAAAGTCTGTAGGTGGGTTATTAACCAACAGGGAAAAACAAGGTTCAAGTTTAAAGTTAGGTTCAAGGAAATAGGTGAGGAAAAGAGTTTATATTAGAAAACAAAAGAAAAGATGTAGTCATAGTACAACTTCAGGGTATAACTGTGGCTCTGAGGGCTCTCTGGCTGTCTGTTGGCTCTAATTTGAAGCACTCTTCTTATGACTGGCAGATATGGGTTAGAGGGAAGGGGCAACCGCCCCAAAAGAGAGGGCTTAACAATGCCCACATGGTTATAATATATATTACTAGATATTTCGTTTCAATCTGCTTTGGAAGACAGGTGCAAGGTAACTATGTCCTCAGTATTTCCCAAGTGTCCCATTAGATATTTAAAATAAATAACTAAACTAATCACTTCCTACCATTGGTATAACAGAAAACCAAGGCACAGGGACTGCTATTTAAAAATCTTGAATCTGAGTTTATTTACCAGTCAACACCTCCATTTATCTTTTATCAAAATAAAACACAAATTTAATTTCAGAAATCACCTTGTCAAAATGCATGTGCATTTGAAATCTGTCATAATTAGTATTTACTCTAAGTGTATTTTTTCACACAATACGTTGGTTCTATATCTAAAATGATAAAGTCAATTCTGGTATGTATGCTTACATCTCCCAGTTGATTACACATTTATCAGCAAGCTACAAACGTGGCCTCTGCAACACAAGCTACTTGAAAAGATTTCTCGGAGATTTTCTTGCCTAATAAAAAGTCTGATGAGAAACTTTTACTGTCACATATTTTCATATTTTTTAGCCCTAGCAAACACATTCTGACAGGTGAATCAATACGAATAAGGGAAGACATTTCATAGAAACTTTTGGTCTTCAGAATTGAGATTTGCATCAATGACTCACTGATTTGTGCATCCTTCAAATATTTTTTTCCTCAATTATCTTTTGTGTTCTTCTCTCGCTGGCTGCTGCTGATGAGTAATTTTACAACACTAGTGCTATTAAAGCATGTACTCATGACCCCATTGTGACACAAAGCAAATAGTGCACATAGCAAATGCAAGCACACAACTGTTAATCTTGCCCTTTAAATGCATTTGAACTTGACCTGTTGAAATGCCCATTACAGAATGTATGACAGCTTGGACAAATACAGGGGGCAAGACACCATCTCAGGAAAGCAGACTCTTTGAAAATAAATCACTTGAAGGACTGCAACGTGGTAGGAATTGATTGAGAAAAATACAGTACCACATAGTGAAGTAACCTGCTTAAACCCTACAAAACAAGTCACTACTTCTAAAAGCTATATAAGTTAGAGCTCAGTGGCATCTAATTTAATCCATGAATGACTCTTAAAGAAAATAATGACTAATAATTTAATGTAAAGAGCATAGATTTAGAAACATCAATAATATAATGTCTTGTATTCTGAAGCAAATATATTTTCTTTTTCTTTTTCTTTTTTCTTTTTTTTTTTTTCAGATGGAGTTTTGCTCTTGTCGCCCAGGCTGGAGTGCAATGGCACAGTCTCAGCTCACTGCAACCTCCACCTCCCAGGTTCAAGTGATTCCCCTGCCTCAGCCTCCTGAGTAGCTGGGATTACAAGCGTGAACCACCATGCCTGGCTAATTTTTGTATTTTTAGTACAGATCGGGTTTCACAATGTTGGCCAGGCTGGTCTTGAATGCCTGACCTTAGGTGATCCACCCACCTCGGCCTCCCAAAGTGCTGAGATTACAGTCATGAACTACCATGCCCAGTCAGCAAATACATTTTCATACTGCTGATGCAGGAACGCATTTCAACTTGGTATAGCCTAGGCATATCTTAGGACCTAAAAGTGATCACAGTCATATATACTGAAGCATTTTTACTCATCCTATCCACTATAAAATCATCAATTCTACAGAGAGTCAAAGTCAACATAGAAACACAAGATATAATGATTCTCAGAGAGCATTTTTAGAAAAAAGTCTGATCCGCATTTTACTGATGGGGAAAGCAGTTTTCAGATGGTATCAGAACACTGGTCTCTAGGACAGGGCTGATGGCAAATGGCTCATATCCTACCTTAGGAAATGTCAGGCACACCTGACAGTAACTTTACTATTATTCTTTATTTTGCATAATTTGAAGATTTCAAAAAAGGGAGATTGTGATGTGCTGGATAAAATAAACAAAAATCTGTAAGCAGGAGTTTTTACATGTGTGTAAATATGTACAGTATACTCAATGTTTAGGTAAAATTGACTCCCCAATGATCAAACATAAAAACGCAACATTTAAACTTCGTAATGAACATATTACATTTTATTAATTTTCTGTGCAAATATATAGATATTTTAATATTTTTAAATTATATGAATATTTAATGTTCCAATCTTACTGGATACAATTATGAGATTTAAAAATAATAACAAAAAACAAACCAAAAATAAAACCCAAATCCCAAATCCAGCATGTTAAATTTAAATATCAGAATTCTATCATTCCGAATTACATGTCCTGCTGTAAGGAAAATCACAAAAGTGTTGAGTGGCTTGGAAATTAGAATATTTTCAGTGTTTCAAAGGAGCAGTCCTTAAATACTACTTTTTTATTATCTTCACATGTAAGACTGGTCCTTCTTTAGTATGAAAACAACACTATGCTGTTCTCAAAATCCTAGAGAAATTCTTGATTATTATTGCCAAAAGCGCATAATTCCCAATGAAAAGAGATTTTAAGTATGTTTGAACAAATTTTATTTGTTTCAATTGTAAGCACTGTGTCATGTTCCAAAACAATAAAGGTTTTCCTACGTACTATGACTTTATAGCAATAAAATTATATATAAATGTATGCATATTTTCAATTATTTATGAATATTGAATTTGATTTAGTGCTTTCTCTTCAGCACTGTATCATGCCACACTTCCATTTAACTAGATAACAAGGATCAAATGCCAAACTTGGATTGCTGAGCATCTCACAATTGGATGGGAGGACTATACTTTCTCTAATTGCAAACCTGAAATTGTTGAATGCTATGAAAGCTGGAGGGTGTTGCTACACATTATTCTAGAATTTCATTTTCTTTTTTTTTTTTTTTTTTTTTTTTTTGAGACAGAGTCTCGCTATGTCGCCCAGGCTGGAGTGCAGTGGCCGGATCTCAGTTCACTGCAAGCTCGGCCTCCCGGGTTTACGCCATTCTCCTGCCTCAGCCTCCCGAGTAGCTGGGACTACAGGCGCCCGCCACCTCGCCCGGCTACTTTTTTGTATTTTTTAGTAGAGACGGGGTTTCACCGGGTTAGCCAGGATGGTCTCAATCTGCTGACCTCGTGATCCGCCCGTCTCGGTCTCCCAAAGTGCTGGGATTACAGGCTTGAGCCACCACGCCCGGCCTAGAATTTCATTTTCACTCAAGAGATTTTTTTTATAATCCACCATAAAAATACACACATGCACATACACACATTATTTAAATATAAAAATCTAGAAAATACCATGAGCTTTGAGGAAAACCCACAATGTAAAATATCTCCAGTAAGAGTAAGAAAGCTATACATTTACTTTATTCCCATCTAAAGAAAAAGCAGATAAAATGTCTTGCAATTTTTGTAAATAGAAGGATTTCTAGTGCTAAGACATAGGTCTTGAATTTAATTCAGTAGAATATCTCATAAACACTGAAATTTTCCTCCATCAAATCCTAAATAAGTGGGATAACTAATGCTACCATCTGCAATTCTTAACTTAATTTTCGTAAGTGAATACAACTATCTCTAGCCACACTGGGCCTGGCCCAAACCAGCTAAGAGGAATTCAGAAAACATATACTAGATTTAATAAAAGACTCTCTTTGTGGAGAGCAGAACAAAGACAGATAGTAGTGCTGGTTTGCTGTGGGTGTTTCCCTACTTGTCCAGAAAACAAAATTAAAAAATCAATCTCTCAGGTACAATGGACTGCAACTCATAAAAGTCTGAGTTTTACTTTCTTACAACAGTGTTTGATATTTACTCTGTTATCAAAAGCCTACTAAGGGAGATTTGCTTAGGAAATCTCTCTCTTCACCATACTTCTCCTCCCCTCTTCCACATTTTTGCCACACTATATCCCTGTCAATTAAGCAGAGGTAGATATTATTCCCATTTTTACATAAGTGGTCTAATATATTTCATGGATGAAGGCTCCAAATTTTCTGATTTCTCTCTCAGAAGCCTGTTTTCTTCATAACCAATGAATGTGGCTGAATACAATGGTAACACTGGCACGCTCTCAGGGTAGAACAGCATGTCATCCAATTGTATGCTTAATTTTTAAAGTGATTTCTACTTTTTCCATCTCTAATTTAATTTATTTTTTATTTTATTTTTATTTTTTGAGACCAAGTCTCGCTCCTGTCCCCCAGGCTGGAGTGCAACGGCACAATCTTGGCTCACCGCAACCTCCACCTCCCAGGTTCAAGGGATTCTCTTGCCTCAGCCTCCTGAATAGCTGAGATTACAGGTGCCCACCAACATGCCCGGCTGACTTTTGTGTTTTTAGTAGAGACAGGGTTTCACCATGTTGGCCAGGCTGGTCTCAAACTCCTGACCTCAGGTGATCTGCCTGCCTTGGACTCCCAAAGTGCTGGGATTACAGGTGTGAGCCACCTTGCCTGGCCTTAAAACAAATTTTAATGAAAAGAGAAAAAACATATAATCTCCTGCTAATGCCTTTCGGTAAACAGATAATTGTTTTATTTAAACAAAGGTGTAATTGCACCTGGTGGGCACCCAGTTCTGCCATTAAAGATTCCATGCTGACTCAAGAGATTGTATTTTCCTAAACCTGTTAGTCCCTGGGAACCTAAAGAATAAACTGTGCAGCACATCTAATCACAGGGTGTAGGGTATGTCCCAGGCCATGTTCCAACACAGGTGCAATAAGGTATTTTACATTCCTTTGAGGTTCAGCTGCAGACAAAAGCCTAGAAAATTTAATGGCTTTGTCTTTAGCCAATGTGTTGGCTGCAGTAAATTTTTAAGCAAGTAAGCAAAGCTCCTGTTTGATGCACTGTGAATATTTCTCACCACTAAAATGAGTTACATAGTCATACAAAATTGATGCTAGGTTCAAGTGAATATGCTGATATAAGTAAATATATATACTTTTATGTTACAACAGAGATAATGTATGTTTCTCAATGTCTGCAATTGTTAAGCAGGTTTTCATTCCCTGGGTGGAAGGATAAGGGTTGTGAAATATGACCTTGCAATGACAGAATTTTAATGCATTGTGTATGTGACTAAAGCAGTGCATGGCATCCTGGCCTTCTTTATTGCCATACATATTAAAGTATTTTGCAGTGCTGGCTCTCATCTAAGTGTCGGGGTCTTCTCTAGGTCAAACAGCAGCTCATCAATGCTTTATTTCTTAAAGAACCTAGATATAATTTTAATCTAAGATAAAGCTTCTCGCTAAAAATCTAATGTCAGTGAAAATGTGAAAGGTTCCCTAAAATCTAGCCATACATCACATTCTTTTATATTCTTCCAAACCAGAGAAATAGCCAGTTTACCAAGTATTTGAGCATCTTTTGAGTTATAAAAGGAAAAACATTATTATGTCCTGATGTATTCAATGATTTTGCTTTCTCTGACAAGTTTTATTCCTCCTATGAGACATTTCTTGCCCTTCCTAGTTCTGAAATGTGAATTTTAACACTTTGCGTCAGGTTGTTGGTCTCTGTTCTAAAGCAACATTAAGCTTTCTGTTCATTTTTATAAAAGATCCACACGATCTTTTTTTCTCTTACAATAAACCCCTATTTGCTAATTATTAGATGTTTTCTGCTTTTTCTCTTTAGAAAATTTAGTTTAACTAGTCTCTGCAATTGTGTCCTTTGAGAATAAAGAACATAATAGTATAGAATAGAATAAAGAGTCTTACAGAATAGAATAATAAAGTTAGTGCAATAGAGAGGATATTTAGAAGAGAAATAACAGTGAGTTCTCATTGTCCTGAGGTGGCTGAAGTAAATGTCAATCTCATTATATTTGATTTCATTTATTTCCTGTCTCACTAGTTTACAAAATGCTGACTCTTTTCTCCTGGACAAAAAGTGAGTTATGGTCATGTGAGTAGTGAACAATAGTCATTTGTTTTGATACCAGCATTTCCTGGGTGGTTAGAAACCTGGTGAAGTTATGATTTTCATCTATGAACTTGAATTTAAAATTATAATATTAGCATTTCCTAGAAACTACATTACAGATTTCTCCAATGCAAAACTCTGGAGAACACAATCCCTTTATCACAATTATCATACTTAAAAACAGGTATATGAAAATGTTAGGCAAAACATATAAGACTAACACATTTAGAATAAGAAGATAGATTCATCAGAAGAGTATAATTTTCTGAATCTGAATCTGGAATTAACACTCAGTGTCTTATTTTCCACATGACACTAAATCGGGTTTAACAGGGAGATTCAAACTCACAGTGCAAGATATTTTTATTAGATGAAGATTTCATGGGGAGGTGAAGAGCCTTTCAGTAGAAGAGATTTAAAAAATTGAACTCCAGGCTGGGTGCAGTGGCTCACGCCTGTAATCCCAAAACTTTGGGAGGCCGAGGCAGGCGGATCACAAGGTCAGCAGATCGAGATCATCCTGGCTAACACAGTGAAACCATGTCTCTACTAAAAAAAAAAAAAAATAAATACCCCAAATTAGCCAGGCGTGGTGGTGGACACCTGTAGTCCCAGCTTCTCGGGAGGCTGAGGAAGGAGAATGGCGTGGGTCTGGAAGGCGGAGCTTGCATGAGCCTAGATCACACCACTGCACTCCAGCCTGGGCGACAGTGTGAGATTCCATCTCAAAAAAAAAAAAAAAAAAAAAGAAAGAAAGAAAGGAAAAAAAAAAGAAATTGAATTCCAGGCTCAGCTCTGCTACAAACTCAATAGATGACTTGTAGCAATTTTGATCCTCAGTTTTCCCAATTGTAAAATAAGACTACTACTTTCAGTATTTTATTTTCAGTAATATAACTGTGTATGGAAAAAGTCCTAGTTAGCACAAGAAAAGGAAACTTCTTAAAGTGAATAGCAACTTAAAAATTTTCCCCTGGGTTTGTTTAGAAAATTCACTTTTTGGCTAGTTTAACCATCCTTAAGAAACAGAACATTTTTTCTTAAAATTTCTTCTCTTTTATATAATGAATATTCTTCATCACTAGCATTATCTATTAATGACAACAGTCCATTTGCCGCCAGTGAATCTCTTTAACAACGGCTCATAATTTAAATCCATCACCTGCTGTGAATGCTCCAAGTAAACACTGATTTGTGGGTTTATAAATCACATGGCTGTGTAGATTAAATTGATTCAGCCTGTTCCTTGTCTACATTGCTTTTACGCTATTGTTTTAAATGCCTAGACTACCATAGTCACCCAATTGGCATTTTAAAGTCACTGAATGAAGAACTATCAAGCATTTCACTTTTAACTTGAAATTTTTAAAAAAGAAAATGAAGTCCCAAATGTATGTACATATATGTATGGATTTATGTAGTATATATGTATGAGTGTGTATGTATATGAATCATAGTTTTTTAGAATTATTTATATGTAAAAATGATAGTCTTCCCTTGCATAAATCAGGTGATACAGCAAGATTAAAAACCGATGGAAAGTCCTACTGAATTATCTGTTTGTTAACATATAAAGAGAACACCCTTGTCCACAAAATAAATGTCTTGGTATAATCCTACAGAAATTGGTAGTTTGGGCCAGGAGTGGTGGCTCATACCTGTAATCCCAGCACTTTGAGAAGCCAAGGTGGGAAGATCACTTAAGCCCAGTAGTTTGAGACCAGCCTGGTCAACATTGTGAAAACCCTGTCTCTACTAAAAATAAAAAAATTGGCTAGGTGTGGTGGCCTGTGCCTGTAGTCCCAGTTACTTGGTAGGCTGAGATGGGAGGATCACCTGAGTTCAGGAGGTGGAGGTTGCAGTGAACTGAGATCGCATCACTGCATCCCAGTGTGGCTGGAAGACCCTGTCTCAGGAAAAAAAAAAAAAAAAAAAAACAAAAAAAAAAACAGACAAGAAAAAGAAAAGAGATGTATGAGTAGAAACACATATAGCAATAGCCATTTTGTTTAGAGGTTCTTAAACAAGTGTGCTTCTTTTTGGAATGTGTTTCTAGGTTCCCCAAAATTGTAGGGATGTGCTGTATGTCATACTAAGCATTTTAATCAGATTCTCAAAAGGATACACTGTCCAAAAATTAAAAAAATGATACATTTTAGTCTATGTATGAGAAGGAATTTGACTCAGTCACACCATTAGCCTGCAACAATATTGATAGTTCCAGAACTCAAATTCCTAAGGCTTCTCATGCTAGGGTGCACTCAAATGCTAATTCTCTCTTTTTTTTATTTTTATTTTTATTTTTTTTTTTATTTTGAGTCAGAGTCTCATTACCAAGGTTGGAGTGCATTGGTGCGATCTCGGCTCACTGCAACCTCCGTCTCGCCTCCCCGGTTCAAGTGATTCTCGTGCCTCAGCCTCCCGTGTAGTTGGGACTACAGGCACCCGCCACCATGTCTGGCTAATTTTTGTATTTTTAGTAGAGATGGGGTTTCACCATGTTGGCCAGGTTGGTCTTAAACTCCTGACCTCAAGTGATCCGCCCGCCTCGGCCTCTCAAAGTGCTGGGATTACAGGTGTGAGCCACCACGGCCACAGCCGGCGCAAATGCTAATTCCTGACAAGCAGAGTGTGTTTCTTAAACTTGCATCATCTTGTGAACAAATGTTGCTGCTTTATTTGTTCCAAAGTTATAGTGAGCTTACAGAAATTTCAAGGACACCATTTCAATTTTAACATTTATTGCTACCAAAATTAGTGATTTAAGGCTTATATTTTAAGAATGATCCGCAGAGAATTAATCCCTCAAAATAAAGCAAAGTTCTCTTAAACATGCAAGATGAAACCCTGCAGAAGCAAAGATGACCTACGTTTAACATTTAACATTTGAACACCTACTGGAACTTGAATAAGCAAGGAGGCTCCTCTGGAATGGCAGACCAACTTTGAAACATCTTTCTTTTGAAAAATCTTCTACCTGTTTTATGGAAATTAGGTGCCTTAATATAATCACATAAATAAATTATGATCAGTATAGAGTCAGTATTGCACATTAAGCCTGGACTAACCCAAAGTTTCTTTTTACTAGTTCTTTCTGTTAAATGTTTTCATGAAAATTCTTTTTAATCTAAAACTGTTGTCCAGACATACTAGTTATTAAATATGCCTTCAGAGCTAAATCTGCATGAGCATTCCACATTTCCCATCCGTTTCTTGGATTCATCTGCTTTCCACAGAAAGGAGAATTTCAAGGAGAGGAAGAAATATCTACAAGTAAATATCATCCCATATGGGTTAGCATGCTTGATTGTTATTGGTGAATTACAGCAAAAAAATGACAGTAGCATCTGTCATGTTGTTTTGTGTAACATTTTAACAATGGTAAGGTAAGTCACACTGCTGATTTCAGCAATGTGTTATATTTGAAAGCAATTGATAGCCGACTACTAAATAAAATCACTAAATTGTATGAATGCCTTAATTCTTTTTTTTTTTTTTTTTTTTTTTTGAGACGAAATCTTGCTCTGTCACCCAGGCTGGAGTGCAGCAGTGCAGTCTTGGCTCACTGCAACCTTTGCCCCCTGTGTTCAAGCAATTCTCTGCCTCAGTCTCCCGAGTAGCTGGGATTACAGGCACCCACCACCACACCCACCTAATTTTTGTATTTTTAGTAGAGACGGGGTTTCACCAACTTGGTCTGGCTGGTCTTGAACTCTGACCTCGTGATCCACCCGCCTTGGCCTCCCAAAGTGTTGGGATTATAGGCATGAGCCATGAATGCCTTAATTCTTAAGATAGTAATGGGGAATACTGTTCTGAGCCAAGAATGTGATAGCCAGGGAATATAAGTTTATAAGATCACACAGTGTAGTTCTAACAGTGACTTTAAACCCAATAGCTCCCTATGGAAATTCAGGATACCAAAAAGTGCAACAGTAATATTCTGGATTCTAAACTTAAGTTTGAATAAGGATATCATATTTCCTCTTACTTAGAAGGTAAAATAAAGGTTTTACTAATCAAGAATGTGATTAGACTTTCAATATCTCCATCATAAACCAATGTATGACAAAGGAGATAAATCTTATATTCAGTCCCTACTGACAGACATGATGTCCTTTGGTCTCAAAGTGCAAATTAACTAAGTATCCCAAGAGACTACAGCCTAAGACAAACTCTACCTGGGAAAAACAAAACAAAACAAAATAATAACAATAATAGAGACAAAAATACTGAAAAAAGGAAAAAGGTATTAGTATGTATATCCCTTTATAATTTATAGTAGGAATATTTTCATTACCATGCAATAGTGTTAAATTAAATAAAGATGAAAGGGATCTATTAAATCATGATGTCTAATGCATGCTAAGGGAAGGCATATTTCCCTGGAGAGAGGAATAAAAAGAAAAATATATATAAAAACAGATACTATAATAACATTTGAGGACGGTTCAGTTAGCATATAGTCTTCAGATATCAAATAGAGGTATTAGCATAAGTAGTGGAGACAATTAGATATTGACACAAAGTACCCGTATCAATACAGAGTCTTGTGCTGTGTTTTCAAACATCTAATATATTTGCCTGGAGCGCTTGCAAATTAAAGCTACTCTGTTTATACACAACATAGAAAATGGAATTTGAGCTTCAATGAATTTTTAATTTTGTTCAATCTTGCATTTGTTCAACCAAAAACAATTTAAAGAGGAACACGACAATCAGCCTTAGATTAAGCAAGTTCAGCTCCTCACTAGGGAGTTTTTGAATCCACCATAAAAATCAACAGTGTGCATCTAATAGTTTTCTTTTAATTTGAGAACTGAAAAGTGAATCATCACATCAAATATTCTTCAGGGTCTCTTTTGTTTCCAGATTAAACATGTAATGTGACCTGTCATCTTGCCACATTCTCACATTTCCATTTTAAATAATCATAAATAAGAAAACCTTACTATTCTTTGGCATAACACAGCTGTTTGATTCCGCTGAGTTTCAAAGTCTTAGAAATTGCACTCATTCCTTCTTTAGAGTCCTGCTTTATGGCAAAAGTTTTCAACTGAAAGACTCTTTATTGTATTCAAATCTTGTCCCATACGAGTTGTTCTGGTTACTTAGTTTATGAAGAGTCTTGGATAGTGAATTGGGTCCACAACAGAAAACACCAACTGTTTTCCTAGAACAAGAGAAGAGGAAATAGAAAATCAGGTGTAAAATTAGGCAGAACGTAACAAGAAATATGTTTTATTAGCATGGTTTAAAGTATTAACAAAGTCAATTTCTTGCTGTTTTACATATGGAAAACAATTTTCTAATTATTTCCAAATGTAAATGTCAACCAGGAAAATATTTTGTTTACCTCATACTTTTCATTCTAGAATTTAGGGTAATTCAAAGAATGTACCTATGAGCACAAATATGCTTATTATCAGGCAGAGATTGATTAGTTTGCCTTAGTCTTTTCATGACTTGTCATTGGTGAAACCAGCAACCTCATTAAGAGCAACGATTGATAGATGTCAATTGCTAAACAGCTGACCTCTGAATAGATGTTCAGTCCACACTGGGCAATGTAAATTCTTCTTTTATTGTACACTTTACACATAGTTATCTAAAATTCCTACATGGATTTGCAAAAGCAGTGATGAATAAGGAAGGAAAGAAAAAAGATATTACCAATTTGAAATAGTATTTTTAAGCAACTAATTTATATTCACAGTAAAACAAAAAACATATTCATCTAGTTCTTTTTTATTTATGCACTGCAATAATGGTAACAAATGCCAAGCAGTTTTTATTATTCTCGAATAAAAAATTTTAGTAGTTAAGTAATACATATCTCTAACAGATAGACTAAATAAATCCCAGGAAATAAATAATATTTCAAATTGACCTTCTTCCCAAGTTTGATTTGCATTTGATTCTTCCTAGGATGTCAAAATGATTAATATTTCATCTCATATCTTGGGAAAATCCAGTATGTCTTGATTATCTCAGAATAACTCATGCTGAACAAAAGACACTGAATCCATTAAAACTGGTACCAAAAATTAATAGTAAATACTGAAAAAAAAAGTTATTAAAACTTTTTACCTTGAAAAATGAAACTAAAATCTGTGAAAATAGAATTTTACTTGGAGCCACGATGGGGTAATAGGGATCAGATCTACCCTCTTACATTAAAAATCTATAAAAAAGCAAACCAAATAGAGGAAATAAGTATTTTCAGACATTGAATAATAGGTATATTATTATATACCTATTATACCGCTATATCTATTATTATATATTATATTATATATTACATATATTATATAGTTATATACTTATTATATGCTAATATTATATAGCATGGAACTATGATCCCTGAAAAGGGAAGAAAACATACTAAGCACAGTCACTGTCTTTGCTTACTGCCTGGAGGCAATCTACTGGCTGCAGCACAGAGAGGGGAAACTCCAGCAAAGATTGGTGATTACACTGAGGGGACAAAGAACGGAGTTCATTGAGGCCAAACCGCTGGAATTTGTGGAACAGAATATGGAAGGGAAGGGAGATCTACAGAAAGACGCCTTGGAGATCAGGAGAGAAGAGTCCTCAAGTCTTTGTTTGATTAATAATCTGTTCATATATGAGAAGAAACTTCATGAATGTGGGTAAAGAGCTATCAGAGATCAACAGGATAAATAATTGCCAGAGTTTACACAGGACTGCAAATAATTTACATTCACACACACCAGAACAGAAAGTCCTATAAATACAGGGCAATGGGTTGTATTCTCAGAAAGGTTATCACCTTATTTGCAAGGAGTAGAGGGGATATTGGTAAAATTAAGCTTGGACCAAAGGCTACTCTAGACCTCCACTAACAAATCTTAAAAGTGAGCCTTGTAAAGATACAACTGAACCTGAGTAACTTAACTGCATGTCAGAACAAGTCCAAAACTATTAAAATAAATAAATCAAAATTTGGCACCAAACATTTAAACTTTAAAATGTACAGAAATCAATAAAAAAAGTACCAGGAATTCAAAAAGCAAAAAAGTATGAACTATAACTAGGAGTGTTATGGGCTGAAGTGTGCCCCTCCAAAACCCGTAGGTTGAAGTCCTAGCCCTCAGTGCTTCAGGATGTGACTGCATTAAGAGACAAGGCTTTTAAGGAGGCAATTTAAGTTAAAATGAGGGTACTAGGGTAGGCCCTAATCCAATCTGAATGGTGTACTTATAAGAAGTAATTTGAACACAAAAAGAGACACCAGGGAAGTGCATGCGCAGAGAAAAAGCCATGTGAAGAGGCATCAAGAACGTAGCCATCTGCAAGTCAAGGAGAGAGATCTCAGGAAACTAGTCCTGCCTGCATCTTGATCTTAAACTTCCAGCCCCCAGAACTATGAGAAAATAAATTGCTGCTGTTTAATGCACCCAGTCTGTGGTATATTGCTATGGTAGCCCTAGCAAACTAATTCAAGGAGAAAGAGCATTCAACAGAAACAGACTCAGAATGATAGACATGGTCATTGAAACAGTGATGATATACAGGCTTCATATATTCAAAGAAAAGCATAATCACGATGAGACAATAAATGGAATATTTTTTAAAGGCCCAAACATAAATTCTCGAGATGGAGTGCAATATTTGAAATGATAAATACACTAGATGAGTTAAAAAAAGAATAGGCATTGCTGAAGAAAAAGTAAACTTGAAGAAACAGCATTAGAATCTATCCAAATTGAAACCCACAGAGAACAAAAACTGAAAAAAAAAAGAAAAAGAAAAAGAAAGAAGCACAGAGCATCAGTGGTCCATGGGATAATACCAACTAGTCAAAAATACATGTAACCATAGTCCAACATGAGAGAAGACCAAGGGAGAAGAAATAAATAAATAAATAAAAGATCTCATAAATCCCAAGGAGAATAAACACAAAGGAAACTATACCAAGGCAATTGATAATAAAATGCTAAAAACAAGTGACAAAAAGAAAAACATAAAACCAAACAGACTGGGGGAAAAGACACATTACAAATCATCAACAGAAAATATAAGAATGAAATATAAGAATGAACGTGAACTTCTTATCATAAACTATGCAAGTCAGAAGTCAATGAAGTGATATCTTCAAAGTACTAAAATATAAAACATCAACTATTATGTATCAAGCAAATTTTATGCCAAACAAAAATGATTTTTCAGAAATTAAGATGGAATAAAACTTTATATACAGACAAAAGCTGAAATAATTTATCGCCAGCAAACCAGTACTATAAAGTACACTAAAGAAAACTACTCAAGAAGTAGGAAAACAAAATTAGATGGAAATTTGAATCTAACCAAAAGAATGAAGAACAGCAAAATAGTAAAATCTGTAAGTAAATATAAAATATGTATTTTGTCTAATTTCTAATCTTTTTAATATGTGCTTGATGTTTAAAACAAAAATACTAATGATGAGAATTATAACATATGTATATGTAAGGTGAATGCAACAATAGCAAAAAGGATGGAAGAAAATGGAAGTACATGAAGTGTTATAATATTATTCAAAGTGCCAGCCTGGCCAACAGAGTGAGATCCCATTTCTACAAAACATTTTAAAAATTAGCTGAGCATGGTGGTATGCAACTGTAGTTCCAGTTACTCAGGAGACTGAGGTTGGAAGAGCTCTTGAGCCCAGGAATTCAAGATTGCAGTGAGCCGAGATCATGTCACTGCACTCTGACCTGGGCAACAGAGCAATACTCTGTCTCTAAAAAATAAATGTAAACATAAACATAAACATAAAATAGGCTGTGATAAGCTAATGATGTATACTGTAAACTTAGAACAATGTTTCTCTAATTTTGGCTTCATCAGAATCATTTCAGAGACTTCATAGAACACAAATAGGTAGGTCTCCCCATCCATACGGTTTCTGATTTGGCAGATCTTGGATAGGGCTCAAGAACTTGCTTTTCTAACAAGATTCCAATTGATGCTGGTCTGAGGAATCCAGTTTGGGAACCAACGACCTGAAGCAATTACTAAAAAGAAAAAAAAAATACAGAGGTATAGCTAACATTAGAGGAAAAATGTGGAATAATAAAAAACACTCAACCCAAATCAAGGTAAAAAAAGAAAATAAAACAAAGAAAGAACAAATAGATAAGTACAAAGCAATGGTGAACTGCTAGATTTAAACCCAACCGTATTTTCATTAAATTGAATGTAAATGATTTAAACACTGAAACTAAAAAGTTTCAACATAAAGCAAAAACTGATGGAACCGCAAAGACAGATAAATTCATAATTATAGTTAATTATTTCAATACTCTCCTCTCAGTAATTAATACAAGCAGACAGAAATTCAGCAAGCATATTGAAAACTTGAATACCACTATCAACCTATTGGAACAAATTGGCATTTATAGAATGCTTTATCTAACAATAATGGAATACCAATTATTTTTAAGTGCATATGGAACACTCACCAAGACTGAACATATTCTGGGCAATAAAACAGGTATCAATACATTTTAAAGGATTAGAATCACAAGGAGTTCATTTTTAGATCAAATCACAATTTAAGTAGAAATTAAAAACAAAAAGATACCTGGAAAATTTCCACATATTTGGAAATAAAACATTTCTAAATAACCCATGGGTCAAAGAAAAAAACAATATAAAAATAAAACATATTTGAATAAGATGAAACTGAAAACAAACAAGTCAAAATGTATAAGAGTTGGCAAAAGTGATGTTTAGAGGAAAACGTGTAGCATTAAACACTTTTATTAAGAAAAACAGTCTGAAATCAACGACCTATGTTTCCATTTTAAGAAACTAGTAAAAATTTTAAAAAAAAGCTCATTAAACCCAAAGTGAGCAAAAGAAATAAAAACATATGAAACTAAATGATTTTATACTTAATGAAATTTAAATTACTATTGAAACATAATGTAGCTTCCATTAAAATAAAAAGAGAATTGAGTCATTTTGTTTCTTTGTGTAAACTTTCTGTCAACACGGTATGATGGCAATAAGATACCACTGTTTTCTTGCTTGGCTTTGACAGGGCAATTATAGAACTAGTTTGGCAAGTTTTTCAGATTTCCTAGAGGTACTTCTTAAATACTTGATAATAAAATCAAGTATTAATTATAAAATAAATAATAATAAAAATCATTATTTTTAAATCACCCAGGATATTATGATTTTTGTGGTTTTTTAAACATTTTCTTTTGCAATTATTAACTAGCTTAACTCTGATAGCCTTTGTGTGTATGTGATCTGAGGAATTCCCTAATGTCACTCTCACTAACTTAATGCAATCTTACTCGTTTTTTTTTCCAAATTCTACAAGCAATCTTTGCAATTCATTTGTACTAAATTTGCATTACAGTGCTGCAATCCAACAATTATCTAGAGACCTCTCTACATAACCTTTGATGGAATGGGTGGAGGTAGAATCCGGTACTAAGTAGAAAATGTGGTTTGGGGGTAGACATTAGAAACTAGTTCTATAAATGTTCATACTTGCTTTTTCATGTAGATTTGTAAACATCGAATCTTACATAATGAGAACTTAATCACTCCAGAGAGCTTATTCACTCATTGCATTACAGATCCAGGAGAACTGAGTCACTTGACTCAGGGTCACAGGAGTAAATGTGATAAACTAAACCTAGTCTGTTTATACTCTAGAATACTTTGAGGTACAATTACACAGAAATTGTCCATGACCAAAAGAAATACATCATTAAAAAGTTAGTTCGTTCTTCCTAGCTAAGCCAAGAAATAAATAAATAAATAAATAACAAAGTAAGCTGAAGAATTACTTGTCATAGATTCAATTTTTGTTAGAAAACTAAAGTTT
The DNA here is from genome assembly GCF_049350105.2 of Macaca mulatta. NCBI lineage: Eukaryota > Metazoa > Chordata > Mammalia > Primates > Cercopithecidae > Macaca > Macaca mulatta. The sequence goes on from NC_133419.1 coordinate 89,825,580, forward strand.
CAATTTTAAATATATATAGCACACACACACACAAACATACGTTTACATATACTTTCATAAATACACACACACACTCTCACACAAACTTACAAAAGCTTCTGTAAGAATACATAGCAAAGAGTTACCAATCATTACCTCTGGGCCAGGAGTGTTTAATCCAATTTAAATTTGTATTCTACATAGTATACTAAACTAATGCCTACTGGTTTAATAAATAATCACTTTTTGAAAGTTAAAAAGTATTGCCCAAGGATATGAACAGACACTTCTCAAAAGAAGACATTCATACAGCCACCAGACACAAGAAAAAATGCTCATCATCACTTGCCATCAGAGAAATGCACATCAAAACCACAATGAGATACCATCTCACACCAGTTAGAATGGCAATCATTAAAAAATCAGGAAACAACAGGTGCTGGAGAGGATGTGGAGAAATAGGAACACTTTTACACTGTTGGTGGGACTGTAAACTAGCTCAAACATTGTGGAAAACAGTGTGGTGACTCCTCAAGGACCTAGAACTAGAAATACCATTTTACCCAGCTATCCCATTACTCAGGATACACCCAAAGGATTATAAGTCATGCTGCTATAAAGAAACATGCACACATATGTTTGTTGCGGCACTATTCACAATAGCAAAGACTTGGAATCAACCCAAATGTCCATCAGTGACAGGCTGGATTAAGAAAATGTGGCACATATACACCATGGAATACTATGCAGCCATAAAAAAGGATGAGTTCATGTCCTTTGTAGGGACATGGATGCAGCTGGAAACCATCATTCTCAGTAAACTATTGCAAGAACAGAAAACCAAATACCACATGTTCTCACTCATAGGTGGGAACTGAACAATGAGATCACTTGGACACAGGAAGGGGAACATCACACACCGGGTCCTATTGTGGGGAGGGGGGAGAGGGGAGGGATAGCATTAGGAGATATACCTAACGTAAATGACGAGTTAATGGGTGCAGCACACCAACGTGGCATATGTATACATATGTAACAAACATGGACGTTGTGCACATGTACCCTAGAACTTAAAGTATGACAATAATATATATATATATTAAATACAAAAAAGTACTGCCCAACATATGATATATAAAAAGCTTAACGTATACATCTGTCTTTCCTACTGTTATCTCTATATGTTTTCAGCAATTTATGTGCATGAGGTTAATCAAAATGCTACATCTTAAACGAAACCACTCATTTACGCAGTGCCTTTGTCCAGTTAAAGAGACCTTTAGAATGTTGAACCATTCTTTTCCCAAGCATGCTACATAAAAATCCTTCAAAAAAATGTTTAACACATTTCAGGCACCCGCCTGAGAACCAATACACAAAGTCGAAGTGTTGTACAAAATGTCAACAGCAGATGGTGCACATTTGCTCTTCTTAAACCAGTTTTCCATTTTTTTCCAGGAAAAGAACAAACTACCAAATACACACACACACACACACACACACACAAATCGCTCTAAAACACAAACAGCCTAACGAATGAGACTTCTTGAGAACTAACTGTAGGAATCAACAGCGTCGATCTATTTCAATCTGCAAATAATCTGCTCTTTAGAGATTTGGTTTCTGAATTCAGCCAAAGAAACTATCAGTTTTCAGCAATATACAGTGAAAATCGACAAAAAATTTCTTGTCAGAAGTCAGTAAATGGTATTAAAGAGGAACATGTTTGCAAAGCATAGCAAGAGACAGAGGAGTATGACAAGTTTATCACATCTAAGATGGGTGATACTGGAGAAAGATGGGAGAGGAAGATAACCAAAAGTGGGTTGATCATTTTTTTCTAAATTTCAACTCTGAATATTAAAAGAACTTCTGCTTTGTAAATCATGCTTACATCTTCATGCCAAAACTACTTCATCAAGGGAAGGGTAATACTACAAAAGTTTAAACATGGCTGTAATCTGAGTCTGATGGGTAACTTTATTCCTTCTTATATTTTGCTTCCCAGGCTCCATTCTATAATTTCTAAAACCAAATCTCTGAAGGTAGAGATAGGGATCATCTTGAACCAGTGATTTCTTCAATAAATAATATTCATCCATGAATTCCTAAATTGGATTTTTAAAAAATATTCATTTAATAAGCTGGCCTGTGCATTTATAATCATATATCCTTTTGATGTTTATAAAAATATATTTTAAAAGTTATGGAGTGTTCAACTATATAAAGTAATTGTAATGATAAGCCAGAAGTAAAAATTAACACTGGAGTCTTATGATTACAGGAAATTTTAAAATGAAATATTTAATTTATGTACATTATTGTTGCAGAAGTATGATTAGGATTAGGTTAGCAATAAAAATATGATTAGTTCAAATGTAAAAATATATTGAATTTTGATAAAATTATATGGGTTAATGGGACAGAAATACAACTTAAATGAAAGAAAAAGAATGATGTAAAACATCCAACTGCTAAAAGAAGAGTTTATGTATTTTTATAATAAATGACGGTATCATCTAGCTATATTTATATTCCAGTGGATATGTTTGAAGAAATTACGTTAATTACAAAATGTCAATACCTGCAATATGTTAGAAATCACATCTTTTACAATCATTTAAACTTATGATGAAACTGTTTAGATGTAAACCTAAAAATATGTGAGTGGTTATATAGTTTTCAGTATCTTCTTAGAATTCTTATAGATCAGTGCTCTCACTACGGTAAATTTACAAAAGACAAATGGGCTGACTGGTCTGTGCTCTAAAATGAAAGCTTTCCTTCTATAATAATTTCTTCAGATCATAGATACATAGTCTATAAGAACAAGATTATTTATAAAATTATAGTTTCTAAATAATATGTTTGGAAATATTCCAGGTTTAAAGACTGCATATTACAAAGCAGAGCTTTTTTTTTAAAAACAAACAAACAAACAAACAAAAAACATATTCATTCTGGTAAAAAAGGTTCAAAAATGTGATTTTAAATGAATTCATTGTTAGAACTAATTGTAAATTTCTTTGTTTGCAAACATGATTTTGAAAACTTTTCCTAGGATCACCTGATATATTCTGTGGGAGAGAATACCCATTTTTAATATAGGTCTTTACAAATTTATAATCAGGTAGGAAAGTTTAGTTCATAAATACATTAGAGACTATTTCTAAGCCAAACTTTAATTATTTGGAATTACAAAAATGTAGGACGACACCTGCCTTACTTCCTCTGTTGATAGTGAAAGAGTGTTTCAGTGAATTTGTCATTTGTAAACTCATTGCCAATTCATTTTTAAACCTCATGTAATTATTTGAAAATATTTTAATTAATTTATTAGCCACATGTCAAACTTTTGAGGTATAGTACTTACCCTCTGTTATACTTTGCTATTTCATCAAACAAAAGTTTCCACCGAGGACGTCCAATAAACAGTCTTGAATTCAGTGCATGATATTTTTCTCCAATTATCTTCTGCCAAAAATAAAGCACCACATTATTCGAGATTTAGTTAAGTAACCTAGTTCTCTAACATCATTTCTGCTGGTGCTGTGACTTCCCACTAAATTGCTGTGATATAAAGAATGTAAGTATCAAATGGCAACCTATTACGTACAATTATTTCAAAATATCATTTCCTTTTGACTTTCTTTTAAAATCCATTATCTCCTTGAATTGCATTTGTTTGTTTTTAAACAAACAAACAAAATCCATTCTGGTAAAAAGGTACAAAAACTTGATTTTCAATTGAATTAATTGTTAGAACTAATCTCCTTGAATGCCATTCTGACAAATGGCTAATTTTCTTAGACTTCAGTTAGTTGTTTCATCTTTAAAGAACTGCAATGTAAGACAAAGAATGAATTCTAATTGCTCACCCTCAAAAAGGCTCAGCACATAGACTTCATTGAAGTATTTTGGCACCACAAATACAGTTGTCATATTTGGCTCATTATATAAGTAAAATACTACAAATTATCATCATACATTTGGGAAATGATCCTAGACAAGACAGCTCAAGACAGCAGAACTCCAAAATGGGGTTTATCAATAAATGGCTGTGAATGGGCTCCTGTTTGCAATTAACAGAGCATTAGATCTAAATCAATATGAAGAGTCAGAGTGAATTGCAGAGATGTGTGAAGGCAGGCAGTGTATGTGAATCCCAGGCAGGCAAACTGAGAACCAAATGCAAATTATGCTTCATACCTTCATTATAGCAATACCAGGAGGAAAAGTGATATTGACTTACTTCGTGAGAGTAGTAAAATGCAATACTTTTTACATACCAGATAGGGTAGAAATATGACTGGAAAAATTAGGGTTAGATTAGTTTTGAGGTAACTGACAAACATTCAAATTTTGTATTCGAAGTATTGTGAAAATGTACGACAAAAAGTACTAAAATACAATTTGTTAATGCATTCATGCCTAGATTTATACACCAGTCCAGCTCTTCAATGTTGTCTTCAAATATCAGTTTCATCATTTGCAAAATGTAAATATCATTTACTGCTTGACTCTGTTTTAAACTAATAAACTAATATATGTGAAATTCTTAGCACAGTGCCTAGAAGAGTAAATAAATAATGCATGATGGTTGTCATTATTTTTAGTTTCCCTTGTCTAGAAATAAGCTTAATTGTATATGAACTCATATTCTCTCTCCACATAAAATATCCCCTCAATAAAAAGAAATCACAAGGCTGTTCATGTGTAGTCTGAATTTTAGAAGAACTTGAGGTGATAGTGAAGAGGGGAGGGGTAGACTCAGACCTTTTGAGTCTGCCCCAGCTCCCTGTGAGAAGGACAAATGGAAGGCATAATATGGTTGACTTCAAGGACAAGCTATGACTTTTCTGGACATATTCCAAAGGCCGCCTTCCTCTAGGAAACTTCTGTTCAAACCACCTGCAGGAATTTTCTTCCACCACAGCTCCTACAGTAAGTCTATTATCAAGAGGCTTGTTTAATTTACGATAACATCAACCACATACCTGTATCCCATCTGTTTGACTGAGGTACAGCTGGATGTTAACATAGTCAGGTCTGTTCTCTTGCCAAAACTGGGAGGACAGAAAAAGGAATAGACTTATTAAAATTCTGTGGGTATACTCAGATTTTCTCCTATTCTAACATATGTGATTTAGAATTTAACATAACGTAGCTTATCATAACCAATATCTATAAGAAAATGAATACACACACACACACACACATACATGCAAATATATATAACAGAGTCTAACAATAATCTGGCCTCTTGGTATGAATGAGGTCTGATGGTGGTAGTGGTAGGGAATAATTTTCTGTTATCTTCATAGATACAAAATTTAGCATGCTAAATGCTATACAAATATTCTCAAATATTAGTCCTTCTGAAATACTCCTTATTTTATTCCTTAAGAGTCTCAAAATTGTGCCAGTTTACTTATCAAGAACATGATTTTCTTGAGAAAAAAAGACAATAGTGATTTAACTTATGCATGATAGCAAATACAAAACAAAACAAATAGACGCTTTTTCCTGTTTCTGCCTTCTGCTTATTCAGCAATGGGCTCTGGTTTCTCTTGTACAAAAATGCAAGAGGCAAAATATACCTGCAAAAATAAATAGTCTACAAAAAAATATGGAACAACAACTCCTCATTTCCCCTTTCCCAAAGGCTTTGGCAACCTGAGAGGATTTTACTGTACCTGAATTGTTTGAAATATTTTTAGCAAGGATGCATATGTAGAGACTATTCTACTTCCTGTCTTTACAAATTAAACTACTCTAGGGACCTCCTGTAAGTGACAGCATAATATAGTTGTGCTTTTGCGTCCGGCTTATTTCATTTAGCGTTATGTCTTCAAAGTTCATCCGCATAGTATATGTCATAATTTCCTTCCTTTTTAGAGCTGAATAGTATTACATTGTGTGCGTATATCATAATCTGTTTATCCAGTCATGAATATTTGGATATTTGGGTTGTTTCCATCCTTTGGCTATTGTGAATAATGCTTCTATGGGCATCTGTCCAATTCCCTGCTTTTAATTCTTCTAGGTACATATCCAGAACCAATCTTTCTATTTATTTAATATTTATTTATTTATTTTGCAAAAAGTTTGGAGGCCTTTATGTAATCCACTTCTTCCCAGAAAAGCACAGACACCACCTCTCTAATTTCATCTCCTACTATTCTTTCCCTTGCTTACTCTGCTTCATCCACACAGATCTCCTTTCTCTTCTTTCAGGACACCAAGTATACTACTGCCTCAGAGCTCTTGCCTACGAAGTTAGGTTTCTCTATCTTGATTTTTTTTCTCCATAATATGTGTTTAGTCTGCTCATTCACTTCAGCCAAGTCTGCTCAAATGGCATTATAACATTTTGTTTGATGGGTGTTTCTGAACATGCAATATAAATTAACACACCCTTTACTGTTCACGCTGCTTTACTCCTACTTTCCCTTCCTTTGTCCTAACCCGAATCTCAGAACCTGATGCTCGATGTATTTATTGGTTGTTGTCTATCTTGCCCCCTTAGAATATAAACCACGTGAGATCAGAAACTTGGTTTTATTTTGCCACTTGATGACTTTTCAGATCCTAGAATAGTTTCAGATTGATAGTAATCAGTTAATAAATAAATATACACTGAATGATAGAATGACTGAATGAGTGAATACATTCACAAAGAGGTATATATAATGATATCCATTTCAGCGTTCTTTGTAATAAAAAAGTATCTAACATTAGAGAATTGTTCAGCAAACTAGATATATCTATACAATGAAATCCTCTAAAAGAATCAGGTAGGTCCACCATCTCTAATTGTTGGCACCAGGGAAAACAATAAGGTAGCTCTATATGCACTAACATAAAAAAATAGTCAAGACATAGTAATCAATTAATAAAGGAATTTGCATAAACAATATAAATATTACGATAGGATTTATAGAACACTTAAGAGTTACCTCTGTTTACACAGATTAGGTAGGGAAGGTAGTAAAAGAGGATTTTACTTTATCAGAATTGTTTGAAATATTTGTAGCAAGGACGCATATGTGTATCACTCGTATAATCTGAATAAAGATAAATAGGTCAAATGTTACAGGTTGGATAGGAAAAGATGCCTGCTTTATCTCTGCAAAAAATAAAACACAGAATTTGGGGATTGTTGAGATTTTGTATCGTATACCAAAAAGTCTGGTGATTTGAAGTATTAAAGATGGAAAATCAAGGATAAGAGCTATCAGAACAAAGGATGGAAGATGTTACAGCAGGTGCCTTCCGGTATTTCCCTCATTGTCTTCCCTCATCACCTTCAGCCATATGCATACATTTCCATGTGAAACACCCTATGTTAAAACATAGAAATGAATGTTCCTATGTTAAAATATAGTAGATATATACGCATACTCACAAATATCCATATCTGAAAAGACATGTGCCTAATTGCTAAGAGATATTATCTCTGAGTTTTTATGTTTAAGAGACTTATTTATTTCCTTGCTACTTATCTGCATAATTTCTATGGTTTAATCTATGGCAAGCATTTATTGCTTTTGTAATATAAAAGATATAACTATTTTAATTTGAAAAATTGCAAAACTAGAAACAACCCTAAAGTTACCTTGTTATGCAACATACAGAGTAAGTCTGCAAACCAACGGAAGGACTGGATATCTCTGCATACCCAAATAAAGTATAGTCTTCTAAGCTTGTATGGTTTCCAGTCATCCCTTAAAATTAAAATAACATGATAGTGATTAGGATGGCAAACGCAAATATTAAGGAATTCCTATATTTTTGCAAATTTACTTTTCATTAGTAAGCAACCAATAAAAATCAGTCATTTACATTCTAGCAGCTGATACAGCACTTACCATGAGACCTAAATGAATTTAATATGTAATATATTGACTCAAGGATATGACATACTTCATGAATTTAGGTGTTTAAGTGTTAAATGAATTTAAGTGTGAATAATATTCACAAGTATGCATATCATTCATTTCCAGTTGAAGGTCATAACTAAATTGGACCAGAATAATATCGGGCCTTGTATCTCAGAAAAAAAAGTTTTCAATTTTCAGTGAATTCTATCACAGACTGAGTAGGGCTCCAAAGGTCATCCAGTCTTGCCCTGGCTTTTTGGCAAAATGAGGCAAACTATTCCAGAAATTTGGTTGTTTATCCTCTCTTAAAAATCATTAAAGAAAGAGATTTCACAATCATGTACGACGTAATGCATTCCAGCAACTCATAATTCCAAGTTTGGATCCCCATTTATAAAAAGTAGGCTTGAGGTTAAGAAAATATTCTTCCTTTTTCATAACATTAGGTAACCAAATAACTTGTAATGTGTTGTCAGAAACAAATTATTTCTAGCTTAGAGCATGATCATTTTTGTAAGAACCACTAGAAAGTACCAAATTTACATCTAGTATTTAAAACTGAAATAAAATATAATTCAAACACATCACTTAAATTTATTATTTCTTTTTTGGTTCTGAAAAAAAAAAGTAAATGGAATAGATTTGAGAATAACTTTCTACTTTTATTTTGCTTTGTGTTTTCATAAGAATGTCGATCAATTAACTTTTGCTTATAATCCTGAAACTAAAATAAGTTTTAGTTTAGTATTTCCTGGTCAGACAATTTCACTTTTTTTTTTTTTTTTTTTTTTTTTTTTTGGCAGAGTCTTGCTCTGTCACTCAGGCTGGAGTGCAGTGGTATCACCTCTACTCACTGCAACCTCCTCCTCCCAGGTTCAGGAGATTCTCATGCCTCGACCTCCAGGGTAGCTGGGATTACAGGCGTGCACAACCATGCCCGGTTGATTTTTGTGTTGTTAGTAGAGACAGGGTTTCACCATGTTGGCCAGGCTGGTCTTGAACTCCTGGCCTCAAGCGATCCACCCACCTCAGCCTCCCAAAGTGCTGGGATTACAGGCGTGAGCCAATGTGCCCAGCCACAATTTCACCTTTGAAGCTACTTTTCTTTAGTCTGTTGTAAATTTGCTAAGTGATAAATGAAGGAATGATGTGTTCAGCTGTCATCTCAGAAAAGCCTGACCATACTTCAACAATAAAGCCAGCCCTTTATTTCCATATCCATTAATGTCTACCTTTTGTCATAATTGTAATATTTTCTGAAACAATGTTATTTATATTTCTCATTGCTTTCTATCTGCCCCATTTGAATGTAAGCTTTTTAAGGGCAGGGACTCTGTTTTCATTAATTGCTGTCTTTCCAATACCTGTAAGATCTATTGGCAGATGGGTGCACAAAAATATTTGTTGACCGAATGAATGAGTAGAACCACTTACCACTGATGAGGATATAGAGAAATGAAGGATGGAGGTGAACGACTTCTAACAGAGGAAAAGGACAGAGGAGTGCATAACTGTGATATGACATCTTTCTACAAGAGAATATGCTGGCAGTCACAGACCACATGTTGAGAATCACTGAATTATTCCCCTCCTCAATCAGTAAATGGAGGTCCTTGATCAACAAGTAGAATAATTCAATAAGGAATTATTTTATACTAAAAAGAGAGATGTCTGAAATATTGGCAGTTCTCTATTTGGATTAATAAATAGATCAAAATGACATACAGCAGGGTGTTGAGTATTGATGCAAATGGAGTTACTCCAATGCCTCCAGCCACACAGAGGCTGATCTCATAGTTCAGTGATTCCTCAAACGGACTTCCAAAAGGACCATCAATATACAGCCTGTAGAGCAGTCAGACAAAGGTGGGAAAAAATGAAAATAAGTTAAATTAATTTTCTGTACCATATAATAAACACGCTGAATACAATCTCTACACTTTGTGATAGGACAGGCCTTATTTCACTGATTCTCATAATGGTCAGCCTAAAGGAATAACAAATGTTGTTTATGACTTGTCAAGATTAAAACAAGTACATCTGTTTCTCAGTATGCCTTTTTTTGAGGAACCATTAATTAAAAGTATAGAGTAATGTAAATATGATCATGCCAGAGAGCTAAGGACAAGTTAAAGCTCTGATCATATTAGATTACTATATGGGACTAAAATAAAATAACGATTGCTTTACTGTGTCTAAATTCAAAAAATATTTTTTTCCAATGGCAGTAGTAGAAATACTTATTTAAACATTTACTATGTGAACAGAAAAATAATAGGAGTAAGGAAAAGAATTTGGCACTGTTCTTCCTCTTGGCCTGGTTGTTCATAAGTATAGAACTTTACTTATAAACTGATAGTTCTTTAGCTGTAAAGAGCAGTCACAAAGGAAGCTCTGAAGTTCTAATTAGTCTGCTCATGTTTATATATTCAAGTGTGTGTGTGTGTGTGAGAGAGAGAGAGAGAGCATAGCGAAATCCTTCTTAATGCAATAGAAATGCTAATTGTTCATATAATAATTCATCCTCCCATTCTTTCTTAGTAACAGACAATTAATTTTATTCAGGGAAGCAAAATGTCCAGCCAAAACAGTACATTTCTCAAATTCCCTACGTCTGTTTTGGCTGTGTGAATATATTTTGGCCACTGCCCCCTCCTTCCTACTTGTCTGCTTTCTGAGCTACACACCCACACACACACCCTCCCCACTCCCCACAAAGCTACTCTTCAGTGTTTGAAATAAATCTGGACAGGACAACTAGAACTCAGTGTTCTAGTCATTTACTAGGGCTGGGATACCAGACAAGTTACTTGTCCTCTCTAAACTGGATTTCCTTCATCTATAAAAGAGTCAATAAGATGTGATACTACAGAAAAAAAAGTGTGCTAAGAATTGTAGAGGGCCACACAAATATCAGAAATATATTTTGTTAATGGCATCAATCAGTGCCTACAGTAAACTGACAGGCCTTCTGGGAGGCCCAGCACTGATGCAAGAAATGGGCTAAGTCCAGTATGAGCTGGGAAATGTAAGTGGGAATTTGGTTTTAAAGCCCTTAGAGAATCAGTTGTTTTTCATTTGAAATGCTTTTTTTTTTTTTTTTTTTTTTTTTTTTTTTTTTTTTTGTACCAGGAGAGAGAAAACTTTGCTTTTCTTGGAGAAAATAAGAAGATAAAATTACTAGTAATTTATTATTTCATGACATCCAGTTTTTTGAGGGAGATGGAAACTGAAACTGCTTAAATCACTTTTTTTACATATTTAATCTGATTAATGTGTGAAATATACTGCCTTTCATTTATGAGCAATGACTTTCTCCCTATCATAGTACACGGTCTTTAAAAGAATGCCATGTTGTTATTATCATAACATATGTAACCAGATTGTAGAAATTACAGGCAACTCTTTAAAGTCTTGCTATAACATAGTAGAGATGAAATCAATTTGACACATTTCTGAACTTCAGTTGATAACTAATGAAAAGAACATTTATGAAGGATTGTGGATCTAAGATAATTCGAAGAATAAGAGATATCTTCTTCTCTGACCCCCTCAGAAATATATAAACATTTTTTACATTTAAATTTTTCCCTTGAAAGCAGTATTTACACTTTAGAAAACTGATTTAATTCTTTCATTAAGATGAATGAGTTTCAAGCTACATTTCTATTTTATGTGGCTGAATGTAAATATACTTGTTAAAGCTTTTAACGTGGTGCCTGAACATAGTGAGAACCTGATAAATATTAGATATTTAAGAATAACATAATAAATACTATATTATTATTAAAAGTAAAGGTTTGTAATTTATAACATTTAATGTTCATGTAAGTGTAAAGTTTTGAAAAATATTTGCCTTTTAAAATCTTTTCTGATCAGCTGTCACTTTAAACAGTTCTTTTAATTAATAAAAAAATTTCAAGGGTCTGGTGTAGTGGCTCACACCTGTAATCCCAGCACTTTTGGAGGCTGAGGCAGGACAATTGCTTAGGGCCAGAATTTTGAGACCAGCCTGAGCAACATAATGAGACCCTTGTCTTAAGTATTAGCTGGGCATGGTGGCAAGTGCTTGTAATCCCAGGTACTAGGGAGGCTGAGGCAGGAGGATGGCTTAAGTCCAGGAGGTTGAGACTGCAGTGAGCTGTGATCACACCACTGCACTCCTGCCTGAGTGACAGAGTAAAACTCAGTGTCCAAAAAAAATTTTCTTTTTCAAGAAATGCCTGAGACTCTTACCTCAGAAACCTAAAATAAGTTATAATAACAATGGATACTCTTCACCGAACATTTAATCCAGGGTTGGTACTGAATGTTCTATGTATACCTTCACTGTTAATCCACACAACAAATTTCATAGGAAAGTATAATGCCTATTTTATTGCATTGGGAACTAAAACTCAAAAAGGTTAAATAATTTTCTTAAGGTCACACTTATATTAAGGGGGGAGGACTTTTACTAAATTCATTCTGAATCTAACTCCAAAGTTAGATTCAAAGTTACTATTTTTTTAATAATCAGATAATAATCATTACAATTATCAAATATTTTGGTGAGGTGTATTATATAAAGGTAAAAACAAAAAAAGATTCCAGGACAATTATCATCTAACAATTCTCTCTTCATGTAGGAAAAAAGTGAGTGTGATTAACTATTCCTCCGGAGAGGATGGTATTGCAGTTTTAGACCATTCTAGTCTCAGGAGGTAATCATATCAATAGAAACAACAAACAAAAGGAATGAGTTTAAAGTGTGTGATGGTTCTCCCTTGATGGTTTTCAAATTTTACTGTGTATCAGAATTTCCTGTAGGGCTTGTTAAAACACAGAATGCTAGGCCCTACTCCGAGTCTTACTGACTCAGAAGTCTGAGCATTTGTAGTTTCCACCATTCCCCCAGGAGATACTGATGTTGCTGACAGAGCAGGTAAGGAGGGTAAGGAGTGAGCTAGTGTAGGTGGTGATTTTACAGAGGGTCCCTGACTTAGGATAGTTCGATTTAAAATTTTTTGACTTTATGATGGAGTGAAAACGATATGTACTCAGTAGAAACTGTACTCAAAATTTTGAATTTTGACCCTTTTCTGGACTAGTGGTATTTGGTACAATAGTCTCTCATGATGCCAGGCAGCTGCCACAGCTGCCAGTCAGACACATGATCATGAGCTTAATCAACCAATACTGTACTCCACAGTGTATAGCAGCATTCAATACAGGTAGGTAATTTTCCAATCCCTGCCCCTCTCCCTCCCCAGTGTCTATTGTTCCCATCTTCATGTCTCTGTGTACCCAATGTTTAATTTTCTGTTTTTGCACGTAAACAGAAATAAAAACAAATAACTTATTTTCATCTCAATAGATACAGAAAAAGTTTTCGATAAAATCCAACATCCCTTTATGATAAAAACCCTCAATAAACTAGGCATATAAGGAACATGTCTCAAAATAATAACAGTCATCGATGACAAACCCACAACCAACACCATCCTGAAATGGCAAAAGATGGGTGCATTTCCCTTGAGAACCAGAACAAGACAAGGGCGCCTGCTCTCACCACTCTTATTCAACATAGCACTGGAAATTCTAGCCAGAGCAGTCAAGCAGGAGAAAGAAAGAAAAAGCATCCAAACAGGAAAAGAAGTCATACTGTCTCTCTTTGATGATGATTTGCTTCTATACCTAGAAAACCCTAAAGACTCTGCCTGATAAATGAGAGAACTGATAAATGACTTCAGTAGTTTCAGTATACAAAGTCAATGTACAAAAATTAGCAGCATTTCTGTATACCAATAACATTCAAGCTGAAAGCCAAATCAAGAACTCAATCTCACTTACAATAATTTGTAATTATTATCTAATGCAATCTCATGTTAAAGTAAAAGCAACATTGTTTAAAAAAAAAAAACTCTGACATTTATCTCTTGGAATTCTGAATGATTCAGTTCAGTCAAGGCCTTACAAATTAATTAATTTAAAGTCTGCAAGGATAAAAATTCTTTGGCAAGGAGTCCCCATAAAATAATCATGCTATCAAAATTATTCTCTCATAACCATTACGAATTGTTACATTTAATATAAGATTTTTAACAAAGGAAGGATTTTAGGCTACTTTGTTGACTGACAATTTCTGCTTAAAAATAAAAAAACAAACCCCAAATAAACAACAAAAATTTCTCAAACCTAAAAACTAAAGACTGAAAAGATGTATGGCAGCTGAATACAGGATGGGGTGACAAAGAAAGTAAATGGCTCTCAAAGGCACTAGATGGAGACTCACCTGTGCTTAATCTCTTAATCTATCTCCAGAAAGTGGCTACTTCCCCAACTTGTTCTGTGATTTTGGCCATCTAACCTCCAGTTATAGACTCAGCTTGGCCCTATCCTTCAACCAATTCTTATCTGAGTCAGGAATGAGTTGTGCTCTCAGTCAGCACTAAGGCTTGTTCATTGCTTGCTCATTAGCCTTGCACTAACACAGCTTCTTGACTTACATCTCTGAGCCAAAATCTTTACAATTTAAACAGTGCCTCAGTTTTACAGTCCTGATGACAGGGTTTTGCCTTGTGAATCCCAGCCCAGGGGTTGGGATCCACTACTTGATGACAGACCAGCATCCTTTGGACATCCTACTTGCCTAGTTTTGCAAATATCAATAGTATTTGGCATTCTTATAACTACATTCCACACTCTAGTCAGAATACTACCTTTTAGATCTCTTGCCATCCAAGTATTGGAATTTCACATACTATATAAAAGAAAGTCTAAATGTAAGGATTAGAAGATGAAAGATAGTAATTCTTTTGTGAAATACAATATGTATACTGTGGAAAATCTTATGAATTATTGTGCTTGTAGAAACTGTACCGGAATAACCACTACCACAAATAGGCAGACACACAAGGGAAAGGGCCCCTTCCTGACTAATCCAAGCAGAGCACATCACCCAGAGCCACCTCTACCAGACAGGACAATGCATCCCTTCTGACAGGATTTAGAATGGATTGAATATACAAAAGCAGCCCACATGACAGAGCCTTTCCCCCTGCCCTGAGGCAAGCAATCGCTTTGAGAAATGGCAGAACAGAGCTGACAATGAGAATAGTGATGAGAATTCACTTTTGCAAGAGGCCAGGTGCTTTCTCATTTTTAAATATCACAAAGACTTACAAGAAACAATTGTGTCACGCATTGGGCATTCCTCAAAGCGACATTAGAAGGAAGGTATCTCCATCATCATCATTTGTAATATAGAACAAAAAGTCAACATAAAGATGCTCAGATTACCACTCTCCCTCAATCATGGAGGACTTAAACCAGAACGTGACTCAAGTGAAAAAGCCTGAAGTCACCCAAAGCTCTTTCCTTCTCCCTCTCTCTCTTCCTCTCCTTCTTGCATAATAGTCATCACATTCTGTTAATTATGCCTCCTAACACCCTTAGACCTATCTGATCTTCCATATTACTATTACCACAGTATGAATCCATTATCATTTCCTGCCTGAATATGAAATTGCCAACAAGCTAGTGTGCTGGCCCCATGTGGTACCTCATGCACCTCTCTAGTTTCATGAAAAATCTATAAAAATGTAAGTCTAATTATCTTTCTGCTTGGCTTAAAATCCTTTCATGGGTCTTCATTGTCTTTACAACAAAGTTCAAGGTCATTTAAGTGGCAGTCCAGGCCAGATACAGTGGCTCATATCCGTAATCCAATACTTTGGGAGGCTTAGGTGGGATGATTGCTTGAGGCTAGGAGTTCAAGACCAGCCTGTGCAACAAAGACCAGGCCTGTGACAACAATGTGATAAGACCTATGTCTCCGGCTGGGTGTGGTGGCTCATGCCTGTAATCCCAGCACTTTGGGAGGTCAAGGCAGGTGGATCACCTGAAACAGGAGTTCGAGACTAGCCTGGCCAATATGGTGAAACTTTGTCTCTACTAAAAATACAAAAATTAGCCGGGCGTGGTAGCACACATCTGTAATCCCAGCTACTTGGGAGGCTGAGGCAGGAGAATCGCTTGAATCTGGGAGGCAGAAGTTGCAGTGAGTAGAAATCGTGCCATTGCACTCCAACCTGGGTAACAGAATAAGACTCCATCTCAAAAAAAAAAAAAAAAAAGAAATCTATGCCTCTAAAAAAAAAAATTTATATCTATATATATATGCCAGGCTTGGTGGCACACACCTGTGGTCCCAGCTACACTGGAGGCCAAGGCGGGAGGTTCACTTAAGCCCAGGATGTTGAGGCTGCAGTGGGCTGTGCTTGCACCACTGCACTACAGCCTGGGTGACAGAATGAGACCTTGCCTCAGAAAACAGAAGGTATTCTAGGCCCTGTCCATATTTCTACTTATACCTTGACTCCAAGTGTGTGCATGTGTGTTGCACATGAATGCACACACATGCTCTACACATACACAGTTTTCAGCCACCTGGAAGTAATCCCTCAACGACCCAACCACTTCTAAGTTAAGTATTATTTGAGGGGCCAAACAAATCTGGATTGGAGACCCAGCTCTGCCATGTGACTTTGGGTAGAGCATTTACCTCTTTGAATCTCAGTTCTCTTATCTGTAAAATTAGGGAAATAGTACTACCTAACTTAGAGAGGAATAGTAAGAATTAAATTAATAATGCATATAAAGCACAATTCCTGGCATGTGTAGTGTTCATTATGTATTACTATTATAAATGAAAATAACTTGGGCCAGGCACAGTGGCTCACACCTGTAATCCCAGCATTTTGGGAGACCAAGGTGAGCAGATTACCAGGTCAGGAGTTCGAGACCAGCCACTATGGTGAAACTTTGTCTCTACTAAAACTTTGTCTCTACTAAAAATACAAAAATTAGCCTGGTGTGGTGGCTCACGCCTGTAAACCCTTCTACTCAGGAGGCTGAGGCAGAAGAATTGCTCGAACATGGGAGGCAGAGCTTGCAGTGAGCTGAGATCTCACCACTGCACTCCAGCCTAGGCGACAGAGCGAGACTCCGTCTAAAAAAGAAAAGAAAAGAAAAGAAAAGAAAAGAAAAGAAAAGAACTTGGCTCAGGTTCAGATGACAAGTACATTACAGACATGCAGATTGAACAGAAATTATTAAAGATGGATGATGTATTGAAGAAGAACTCAAAACGTGGCTAGGAAAGAGAAAGGAGGATAAGCTGGAGAACAGACTGTGGAAAGGTCATCTGAGGCTTTGCAGTTTAAGGGTATTACCCAAAATCACCATTTGAAGTCATTTTTACGTAGCCCATTAGAAATGAGATTGAGTTAGGACATTGCTTTTATTGTCCAAACAATCAAGGTTGTTCTTTGGCAGCAAACCAAGTCAAAAAAGAACAGCTCTAAAATTTGTCATAAATGATATTCCTCTCTAAACAGTTCAGATATTAGGAAGCTCAGAGAACTTGATCTTTATGAGAACCAAGTAGAAATAGTTTATTCTTGTATTTTCACAATATTTTTACATACATTGTGGTTAAAACTTCCAGAGCCACTCGGTCATGTTTTGCTGGTTTAATTGCCAAAATGGTTGCAAGTAATTTGTGGATAAAATTAAACCAGATGCACTTAACCATTTTACATGTCCAAGCTGTATTTACAAGGATAAAAATAGATCATAACTACTCTCTAGTCTACATATGTCATGAACTTAAGTCCTTCAGAGTTAATTAGCAATAAAACTTGTTTCTTTATCTCCATTTGTTTCCTCCAACCTATAAATCAACAATATGAACAATATGCATTTTGTATTAGAGGCACATTCTTTTTTAAATTCCTTTCTACTCATCTATCTCTTTCTGACAACTGTCACACCTCTTCATGCTCTGAGAATTTTCATGGAGCAATGTCTACAATTATATCCTGATGAGAATGGATGCCCTAGCTTTGGCAATGGGTCAAATAAGAGCTCACAAATGTAGAAACTGATTAATGAACATTCTTATATTTTAGAAGAGTATTTCCAAACACCATTGCAGGCGATATTTTTTAAATGCCTTTCCCTTAGACATATATATATATATCCATATACATTTCAGACCCAGTCAGTTCTCTTCATGAATATTTTTCACCTAAATAAAGGATACACATTTCCATATTTCATTATTTGTTAGATGTCTCTTGGTAACAGGAAGTTAAATATTATAGGGACACTATGTTGACTAAATAGCAACCCCAGACCAAATCCAAAATACCACAGCTTACACTAACCAGTGCACAATGACTCCATGCTAGTGATGTTATGATCTATGTGGGTTATGTCATGATCTGTAAATACCACTCTGTGACACAGCGTAATTTTATAGGGCAAGGAAGTTGCTTTGTAACCCATATTTTAGGTCTTAAATCACATTTCAACCAGAAAAATGAGGAAAAAATCTCAGTGTAGATATACATAACAGTGGTTGTGAATAAAATACATTCTAATTGTTTGACTTGTATTTCAACTTTACAGATTATTTTTTAAGTTACAAAGCTACAAATTCTTTGACGTTCAGTTATCTGCAATGATGAACAAATGTGTGTGTTCTGAGTGCACCTACCAAACATTTCTCCTTCTCATTCCCTTACCTGGGACCATCCTACTCCCTGTGACAAAACAATATTGAATTTAGGCCAATTAACAACTCTAAAATGACCTCTAAGTTTCATGTGAAAGGAAGAGTTGCATGTCTCTTACTTCAATCAAAAACTAGACATGATTAAACTTAGTGAGGAAGGCATGTTGAAAGCTGAGATAGGCATAAAGTTAGGCTTCTTGTATCAAACAGTGAGCCAAATTGCTAATGCAAGGGAAAAAGTTTTTGAAGAAAATTAAAAGTGCTATTTCAGTGAACATATGAATAATAAGAAAGCAAAACAGCCTTATTGCTGATATGGAGAAAGTTTTAGTGGTCTGGGTGATTAAACCAGCCACAACACAACATTCCCTTAAGCCAAAGACTAATCCAGAACAAGGCCCTAACTCTTTTCAATTCCATGAAGGCTGACAGAGATGTGGAAGCTGCAAAAGAAAAGTCTGAAGCTAGAATAGGTTGGTTCATGAGGCTTAAGAAAAGAAGCCATCTCTATAATATAAAAGTTCAAAGCAAAGCAGCAAGTGCTGATGGAGAAGCTGCAGCATATTATCCAGAAGATCTAGCTGAGATGATAGATGAAGGTGACTACACTAAACAACAGATTTTCAATGTAGACAAGACAGCCATCAAGTGGTAGATGCCATCTACAGTGTTCACAGCTGGAAAGGCGCAGTCAATGCCTGGCTTCAAAGCTTCAAAGGATAGGCTGACTCTTGTCTATAGACTAATGTAGTTGGAAAGCAGTGCTCATTTACCATTCTGAAAAACTTAAGGCCCATAAGAATTTTGCTAAATCTACCCTGTTTGTACTCTATAAATAAAAGAACAAAGTCTGAAAAACTTAAGGCCCATAAGAAGTATGCTAAATCTACTCTGTTTGTACTCTATAAATAAAAGAACAAAGTCCAGATTAAAACACGTCTGTTTATAGATAGCATGGTTTACTGAATATTTTAAGCCCACCAGGAAAAAAAAAAAAAAGATTATATCCAAACTGTTACTACTCACATAGGCAGTGAGCAAAGCTCACACCAGAACAATAACAATGAAATGAATTCAACCTAAGCATCCATCAATGGATGACTGGATAAAGAAAATACTGTATATATACATAATCAAATACTATTCAGGAACAAAAAAGAACAAAATAATGACTTTTGCAGCAATATGGATAAAACTGGAGACATTACCCTGAATGAAATCACTCAGACACAGAAAGTCAAATACTTAATGTTCTCACTTAAAAGAGAGAGCTAGATGATGTGTACACATGGATGTAGAGTATGGAATGATAGACAGTGGAGACTTGAAAGGTTGCAAGGGGGCTAAGAAGTAGGTGAATAATGAGAAATTACTTAATGGATACAATGTATGTTATTCCAGTGATGGATACCCTAAAAGCCCTGACTTGGCTACTATACAATCTATCCATGGATCAAAATTACGTATGTACCACATAAATTTATACAAATAAATTTTTAAAATTACTGCTCACTGACAATGCACCTAGTCAACCAAGAGCTATGATGTAGATGTACATGAAGATGAATGTTGTTTGCAGGCCTGCTAACATTACATCCATCTTGCAATCCATGGATCAAAGAGAAATTCTGACTTTCAATTGTTATTATTTAAGAAATACTTTTCATAAGGTTATAGCTACCATAGACAGTGATGCCTCTGGTAGATCTGGGCAATGTAAATTTAAAAACATCCTGAAAATTATTCACCTTCTACGTGCTATTAAGAACATCATGACTCATGGGAGGAAGTCATATTACCAAAATTAATAGGAGTTTAGAAGAAGTTTATTTGAGCCCTCATGGTTAACTTTGAGCAGTCCATGACTTCAGTGGAGGAAGCAACTACAGACATAGTGTAAATAGAGAACTAGAATTACAAGTGGAGCCGGAATATATTATTGAATTGCTGCAATCTCATGATATAATTTGAATAAATGAAAAGTTGCTTATTATGGATGAGCAAAAAAAAAAAGCAGTTTTTTCTTTTGTTTTTTGTTTGTCTGTTTTTGGAGTTTCACTGTTTTGCCCAGGCTGGAGTACAGTGGCACAATCTCAGCTCACTGCAACCTCCACCTCCTGGGTTCAAGCAATTCTCCCACCTCAGCCTCCCAAATAGCTGGAAATACAGGCGGGGCCTACCACATCTGGCTAATTTTTATACTTTTAGTAGAGATCAGGTTTCACCATGTTGGCCAGGCTGGTCTTGAACTCCTGCCCTCAAGTGATCCGCCTGCCTCAGCTTCCCAAAGTACTAGGATTACAGGAAGAAAGTAGATTTTTTTAAGATAAAATCTACTCCTGGTAAAGAAGCTATGAAAATGCTGAAATGACAACAAAAGATTTAGGATATCATATAAATTTTCTTGATAACACAACAGCAGGGTTTGAGAGGATTGAGTTCAATTTTTAGAGAAGTTATGCTGTGGGTAAAATGCCATCAAACAGCATCACAATCTACAGAGAAATCTTTTGTAAAAGGAAGAGCCAATTGATGCAATAAACTTCATGGTTTTATTCTAAGAAATTGTAACAGGTGCCCCAACCTTTAACAACCACCTTCCTAATCAGTCAGCAACCATCAACATCGAGGAAAGATCCCCTACCAGCAAAAAGTTTATGACTTGCTGAAGGCACAGATGATTGTAAGCATTTTTAACAATAAAGTATATTTTAATTAACGGATGTACATAGTATTTCTAGACATATCTAGGCTACTGCAAACTTAAAAGGCTATAGAATACTGTTAAATTTACTTTTATATGCACTGAGAAACTAAAAGAAAGTGTGACAGCTTTATTGCAGTATTGACTTTATTGCGGCGGCCTAGAATCAAACCCACAATATTTCTGAGGTATTCCTGTAGCTGCAAATAGATAACCACCTGGGAAACTACTATGACTACCCTATCAAGCAAAGGCATTAGGCAAACTGTAAGCCTAAGAGGCAGAAAAGCAGGCATCATCAGCCTCTGCCAACAGCCACTGTAAGTAAAAATACAAATAGGTGTGCATCAATTATTTCGGGCACATTCATGCTCCTGGTCAACATGTACATATAGACCAAAGTATGCATTCAAGGCTGATTAGGCACATGTATGTCTTTGTGTATGTTATCAGGAGATTGCAAGTTTATTGCTAAAAATTAAGCCTGGATTAAAAGTTGAAACAATGCACAAGCAATATGATTAGGATTTTATATTTATTTTTGTGATCATAATTAAGTGAGTATTACCAAAGCTAAGTATTAGAGGGAAAATAATTTCCCCAGAAAGCAAAGTTTATGAATACTTGAAGAAACTCTTAAAGAAATCAAAGAATTTGACATAGTGATTAGATGAAATATGTATAAACCAAATTCTATTCCTTTAAGTTGATGGCGTTTCTTTTCTATTTCAGATATTAGTTTATTTATTCTTTAGCCTTTTGCACACTAACTATTAAAGAGAGCTAAACACTCATAGAGGAGGCCCCAAGATGCCACAGGAATGATCAAGATTCAGCATGTATCAGTCTTTAGGGAAGGAAATGTGTTATAAGAGGCCTGGTATTTCCTTAACCTTCAGGAAGATGAAGGCATATTCCTTCAACAAGTACGTATGCTTGGGGCGTCTATGAGAAGGAAAGATCTGCTTCATATAACAAAGCATCAGAAGATTTCACTTCCCCAGTTTTCAATATGATAAATAAGAATATATAGAGATTGTTAAAAACCGTATCTAGCCCATGGTTATTTTGAAAATGACTTGCTACAATATAAATGAATCCTTGCATTTAAAGGACAGTAAATAGTAAACCAGATGAAGTATCACCGACGAAATGCTGTCCCTGTTGATACAGCATCAAGCAAAAAGAATCAGACATAGATGCACACAGCCTGTTGATCGCACTGTGCAGCAGCTCCTCAGTCAAAGTTGGGTTGCAATTAAAAGTAAGTCTTTCTTCTATGACCCAGCTTCAAGGAGCCTGAGACATTATACTGCAGAAGATGTCTTAGTTAGTTAGGGTAAGTTATTCAGGATTTTCAGAAATCTTAAGAAAGATTACATTTTGTTTTTGCCTTCCCAAATCTCTCCCAGCACTATACCCACTGCCTTATCAAAACCCAGTGAACCCCTTTTGCTTACTTGGGATAATTTCTAGATTGAATGAAGGGCAGAATTTCGGAGTCTTGACTAGATGGAGGCAGTAGTAAATCTCGAAATCGCTCTGTCAAAAGAAAAATAAACATCAAGCTGTGAAAAGATAAAAGTCATGAAAATAATTTCAAAATGGAAGTATTTCCTATTGGTTTATTTTGTTAGCCATTTTGACTGTATATCCATCCTTTAATAGAAATTTACCCACCATTTTATGTATAACTAATATATATATATAGTGTATGTGTGTGTGTGTATATATCTATATATGGATAGATTATAATATTTTAATCATAAATATATATGTAGCCATTAAAGATAAATAGGTATAGATATATAGATAACACATATTCATATATTTATTTTAAATATATAAAATTAAGCCTGGATTAATATTTGAAATAGTTACATTTATCCTATAAATATATATAATATATATATTTCACACATACATATTTCTCATATATAAATATAAAAATATATATTTATTTCCTTAATGGCAACATATATCTTTATGATCAAATCTTATCATTGAAAGGTTAGGGAAAACATACATGACCAATCAACATATTAAGAGATGCATAGTCTCATTAGTAACCTGTGCCATGTGAATCAAAACCAGACACCATTAACTAGCATTTATGTCATGTAGCATTCAATTGACAGAAATTAGTCTCCCAAAACCAAGTGTTGGAGAGGATGTTGATCAACCTAAGCTCTTATATGCTGCTGGTGGGAGTCAAAACTGGTACAATAGCTTTTGAAGACAATTTGGCATTATCATTTAAGTTTTACTTTTATATAGTCTGTGGCCCAATATTTCCACTTTCAGAGATACACCCTGCAGAAACTTTCACATGTGTCTTAGCAAGTATGAGAATGTTCACAGTAGCACTGCTCATAGAACAACATAAATGGAAGCAGCTCAGTTGCTCACTGACATGGCAGAATGGACGTTTGTGCTTATTCACAAAATGAAGTATTAACTGAAGTGAAACTGAATGATTTCAGTTACAAATAAAAACATAATGAATCATATTAATATAAGGTTGAGTGAAATAATATCCCAGCAGATTACATATAACAGAATAGAATTTTTATTGAGTTAAAAAAAAACTAAGCAATGTATTATTTAAGTATGATATATATGAAATAAAACAAACCAATTCAAAAGAAGGACATGCACAATTCAGAATAATGATTATCTTTTAGGAAAGGTAGGGGAATGAAATAGGAGAGAAGCAAAAGGGTAAACCTAAGTAACTGTTAGTGTTTCATATGTAGTAATTGTCATATCATAAATGAATAAATGAATGAAGGAATGACAGCCAGGAAAAGACCAATAATGACTGCATATCCTGAGCTAAGAATTGATTTAGTAAACTTCAGTGCATATGAATTCATAATGAAGAAAAGAGAGAAAATAGGAGGGAGGGGGGAAGAGGAAGGGAGAAAGAAAAGGAAAAAAACAAAGAAGGACAAAGGAAAAAATCCTAGATGTTACCTTGGAAATACTTACGCTGCATAGCTATCTGCATGGCATAGAGTATGCACATTTTCAGGAATAGATATGCATTACCTCTAGAGTCATATCTATGGAAAGGCTTCCTTGATCTCTCCATTACTTTTTTGTTCTCTCCTCCTGCCCTATTTGGAATAGGCTTGACCGACTGCGTACTCCCCGTACACCTTGTGATTCCACTTTCACAGAATTTATCACACTATGTTTTATTGTTATATGTATTTATCTCTCTATCCCTCTTTCTTCTAGTAGATAAGTATTGTGCCACCAAGGTACAGAACATTATCTGACACATAATTAAGGTGCTGGATAAATACTTGTTGAAGAAATATTTCCAACATCTATTTTTACTGGACAGAGAAAACTGTTTGTTAAGGTTAATCATAATAACTCCCAGAGGAGACCAAATGGTCATACATCAACCATGAACAGCAAATGGATCCATACTCCCATCTTGACACAGTCGCACAATCAGGCTGAGATAGTATGCACAACTAACACTCCCCTGCTGCAGTAAATCCATCACTAACTGAAGGTGAGCCTTTCCACAAAATAATGAAAATATACACCTGATGACCATTGCCATTTCCTAGTTTATGGATAGTTAGATGTTAAATTATTTGGAATACGGCAGACACAAAGTGGCCTTTGCTTACTGAGAAGCAGAATGTATATTTTATCTTCATATTTATTAAAACATACTGAATCAGAGATACATAACTGGCTTCTACTGTTTTTTTTCCCCCTCTCAAAATTCTGACATTTCTTACAATATAGGTGAGAAGGAACTAATGAGATCCAAATACAGATGTGCTTATACTCTGAAGTCTAGAAATCCCAAAAAAAAAACTATGTGTTTTTCTCCAATTATACTCTTTAATATTAGTGCATATTTTTAAATATTAAATTATATTATTGGCTGGTATTTTGGGCTGATCGTACTATTTTTAATTTTTAAAATTAACATTTCTTTCAATCAAATGACTAGTAAACTTTCTGATGATAATAACTCTTGGTTTTCAGTCTACTTGCCAATTTATGGGGTACTCATTAAATGAGTAATGTGTAATGCTTTATCTTTTCAATTTTTTTCCCACTGAGCCTTTTCCTAAAATGGGTCTTGAAAAATCAAGCCCAAACCCAACAGCAAACAAAAAACTTTACATATCAAGTAAAGAACTGTTAAATCTAACAGCTATATGTGTTATGATATTCCTTGAAAACCAATGGTATAAATTAAAGTTTAGTGAATTTCTCCCAAACTTGTTAAAAGGAAACAAAAATCAGAATTCTTAGTACACACAACTATAATATAAGACATCCTTTTCACAGCAATAAGTTTTTCTCTTTTTACATAACCGTAAAGGACGTATGACTATAATTCTGGAGAAAAGAATCTCTGCAGATGACATATTGACAGGACTAAAAACACATACACAGATGCACACGTGTGCGTGCATACACACACACACAGAGCAAAAGCAGCATAAAAGACATCACTTATAAAGCTATAAGGAAATCTATAACTAATGTTCCTATATTTGGAACATCCTTTAATCAGATTATCATAAATACAAAGAATATCAAGCAAACATATCTTGAATAGCTATCATGGTTGTCAAAAAGAATTCATAGACAGGGCATGGTGGCTCACGCCTATAATCCCAGCACTTTGGGAGGCTGAGGCAGGTGGATCACCTGAGGTCAGGAGTCTGAGACCAGCCTGACCAAGATGATGAAACTCTGTCTCTACTAAAAATACAAAAAGTTAGCCGGGCCTAGTGGTGGGTGCCTGTAATCCCAGCTACTCAGGAGGCTGAGGCAGGAGAATCACTTGAACCTGGGAGGCAGAGGTTGCAGTGAGTTGAGGTCATGCCATTGCACTCCAGCCTGGGCAAGGAGAATGTAACTTAATCTCAAAAAGAAAAAGAAAATAAAAGAAAAGAAAGGGTTCATATATACATAAACAGAAAATATATGCAGTACTTTAAAAGCATGTCTTTAAAAAATTTAATTTTTATATTAATAAATTATTAAATGTGTACAATTTTATCTCATAAAGGTATATTGATTATTCACTTATTTCTTTATAAAAATAGATAAATGATAACAATCTATTCTTAGCAAAGTTCAAGTAAATGGAAAAATTATTTATAATTATTTAGTCCTTTAGTCTCACAGATTTTTGCCTATCGATTATTTAATTAGCATCCTATTATCTATTTGATTCTGAGGAAAAGGTCAAAATAATTTGATGCTTTATTTGTTAAGTAAAAAAAAAAAAAAAAAAAAAAAAAAAAAAAGATATATTAATGCTACTTCTTTTGCAGCAAAATGTCAAACCAGATGATCTACTTTCTCAGCAGGCTCAAATTGTTTAAGAAAATGGCACAGTTATCCAAATACTACAGCTCAGGACTTTCACAGGACTTCTTAGAAGAAATTCATTAAAGCCACTGGAAAAAAAAAGCTTTTCTGCAAAGTGGTACTGTGATGAGCTGACTAACAATGTGATAATGTCTGAACATGATTTTCTACCAGTAGGAGATACATCTTAATTAACACAAGCTTTTGTAGACTTTCACCCACTCTTCCTTTCTCCCATTCAATCAACAAAAAGATTATGAGGCTGTTACACCTGGATAACATACTGCACACAGTTACATTACTTTGCATTCTCTGGCTAATCAACTGTGACACAATATGCGTAATTATTTGAAAACAAAAATGAGAAAAATAAAATACTCTTTCCAATTCTAATTGAAACTTTTTTGTACAGCTTTTTGTGGCCAAGGTGTTTCATGTTCTCCTTTGCAGAAAATGACCAATCTCTAATCCACCCCAATATGCAGACTATACCAAATGCAATAAGGATTTACATAACAATAAAAAGCAGTAGGCCTTTTTTTTTTTTTTTTTTTTTTTTTTTTTTTTTTTTTGAGATGGAGTCTTGCTCTGTCACCCTGGCTGGAGTGCAGGGGCATGATTTCAGCTCACAGTAATTTAGCATTATGCAAATCTATTCCTGGGATGAGAAGAAAATAAAACCTCTTACCACTACAAAAAAGAAAGAAAGAAAAGAAAGAAAAAAATACGCAAAAGACAAAAGTAACACTGATTAATGCTATTCTTGTATAACCTAAAGATCCTTTTCATCTAGAGATGTGATCACTGTCACCTATTTAGTGTTTTTTTTTTTTTTTTAACAGCAACCTAAGAAAGAGTTATTGTTTGCTAGAGGGACCCAGACAGGTTTTACCAATTCCAAATCATTGTTTTCCTTTAGGTAACCCCTCTTCTCTAACTGCCTCTCTATAACCTCCTCTATAAAAATGAATATTTTAACTGTTTTGAGTATTAGATTTTCAGGGCAATAAAAGAAGTCATATAAAATACTCCTAAGGGAGACAGGATTGTCCTAAAGAAAAGGTACTTGAGTAGAAATTCTTCACATTTTTATTAATAGGTAAATTTTTTTATCTTTCTCTTAATGCTCACATTACACTAATTTGCCAGTTTTAATTTTTTTAAAATGGCACCAAAATGAAATCCTTAAGAGACATTAAAGATTAAGACTCTATTAAGTGTTTACCTTCGTTTTAAAAACACCTAGTATATTGTAACCTATTAATAGTATTAGAAGTTATATTGCAAGGAACCAGATAGTACCTCGTACCCCAAAAAGGGTCAGTAAGATGATTGCATCATAATATTGATATTATTTCACATTTTTTGGCAATATAGGCTGAGGATTACTTCTTAATGCAGGACATATTATTGGAGAGTATACATGATAAAGGATATACCAAGGGACAAATCTTTCTTCACTCATACAGTTTTCATTATTTAGCAGCAACAGGTCATAAGAGAAAAGACACTGTTGCCAAGTAAATCTTAAGTATTCTTACCACACACAAGAAAGGTAACTACTTGAGGTGATGAATATGTTAATTAGCTTGAGTGTGGTAATCACTTCACAATGCATATGTATACAAGAGATATGTACTCCCTGAAAATACACAATTTTACTTGTCAATTATACCTAAATAAAGCAGAAAAAAATTTCTCTTGGAAAATGAAAAAATAAAATAAATAACACTCAACTGGTAGTCAGAGAGCCTGAGTTCTTGACCTATGTCTGCCTCTATTCTTAATTCCTTTTCTGAACTGACAACTGAGTCAGATGGGTTCAGTGATCTTTAAGCCACCTTTCAACTTTGAGTTGCTTAAAAAATATTTGCCTATTTTCTCAAACTTGGCATCTGACAAAGGACTAGTTTCCAGAATCTACATGGAATTCAAACAAATCAGCAACAAAAAAAAAACCAAATAATCCCATCGAAAAGTGGATAAAGGACATGAACAGACATTTCTCAAAAGAAGACATACAACCGCTAACAAACATGAAAAAGTGATCAACATCACTAATCATCAGGGAAATGCAAATTAAAATCACAATGAAATGGTACCTTACTACTGCAAGAATGGCCGTAATTAAAAAGTCTAAAAACAATAGATGTTGGTGTGGATGTGGTGAAAAGGGAACACTTTTACACTGTTGATGGGAATGTAAATTAGCATAATGATTATGGACAATACATGGAGATTCCTTAAAGAACTAAAAATAAAACAACCATTCAATCCAGCAATCCCACTACTAGGTATCTACCCAAAGGAAAATAAGTCATTACATGAAAAAGACACATGCACATGCATGTTTATAGCAGCACAATTCACAACAATAAAGATACGGAACCAACCTAAGTGCCCATCAACTAACAAATAGATAAAGAAAATGTGGTATATATACAACATGGAATACTACTCAGCCATAAAAAGGAACAAAATAATGTCTTTGGCAGCAACTTGGAGGGAGCTGGAGGCCACTATTATAAGTGAAGTAACTCAGGAATGGAAAACTAAGTATCCTGTGTTCTCACTAATAAGTGAGAGCTAAACTAACCTTTGCAGACTCAAAGACATAAGAAAGATATAATCAACTTCGAGAACTCCAGAGAGGGAGTGTTGGAAGTGGGTTGAGGGATAAAAAACTACATATTGAATACAGTCTACACTGCTTGGGTGATGGGTGCACTAAAATCTCAAAAATCACCACTAAAGAATTTATCCATGTAACCAAAAACTACCTCTACCTCAGAAACTATTGAAACAAAACAAAACAAAAAAGAATATTTGTTCCAGGAATGAAAAGAAATCTTCTTAAAGTCACTGAAAGGGAGCGGGGCCACATGTCTTTGTTTCACTGGGATTATTCTGGTTTATGCCTGCTGTCCTAGCATCCTGCTCTATTTCATATTCACATGAGATTTTATTTTTAATTAAATATTAATAAGAAAATAAGCTAGGGGTCATGTAGTTGATACAGAGAAGTATCCCCAAAGTGCCTCTTCAGTGAAGAACTCATTGCCCAGCTGTGGAGAGTGCAGTTCAATCTCCAGCTGTCAGTTCCATCAGGGTGGGCCTCAGATGCAAAGCAAGTACTTCTAACAGAGCAGCTCACATCCAGTGAATGAACAAGGCAAGGATATTTCAGCCCTACGCAGGCAACTCTGATGGGCAATATTTGCTCTAGATCTTCCCACCAATTTGGCTGGGCTTTGTTGAACCTGCCTTGTTTCAAATTCTTCCTTCACCTAAACCCTCTTTGTTCTCTTTCTTTGTTCTCTTTCCTGTCATGGGTATTGATCCCTAATAAGCATTTTACGTTATACACACACACACACACACACACACGCACGCACACACACACACACACACACACACACACAGCTTCTAGCTAATCCAATCTGCAACAGAAGTGTTTCATAGATCTCCACTTTGTACTGAGAACTTCTACCAAGTTCTCAACTACAATGGGATGTGATGCATGTGCATGTGTTTAAGTAGAATAAAGATTAGCAATAAGTCATTTCTCTTTTTCCAGAACTTTCCAGATGTTATATAAATAACACCTCTGTGGTATGTAAAGGTGGTCACTGTCAATCCATTTTGACTACTCTTTTAGCCATGCTGTCCAGCGTCGATCATGCCCATCTTGACTCTATCAGTTAAGTATTGCCTGATGGCTCCTAATCATATATAATAGCTTTTTATTTTATCTATATCTTGTTTGAATTTTTAATTTTTAGATTTGTTCGAGTTGTAATTTTTAGTACTTATCTAAAAGAAATCTACCAATCATCTATCTATACGTGTGTGTATATATATATAAATATTTAAAGAGTAGATGTAGATGTATATGTATGTGTGTGTGTGTGTGTGTGTGTGTGTGTAAAGAGTAGATGTGGGGCACGGATATGCACATAACCACACATGAACATATCTTTAAGAGTAGTTGTCATTCATACTCCCCATATTGTAGATCTTGGAGTATTATCCCCTCCTCCACCTCCCAAGGAAAAGACCACACCAATACAGACACACAATACACACAAACACACACACATGCTGCTTGAAATAGACAGTACAAATGAATTTTCTCACAGCATTTAGGAATTACTATTTAAATATATAAACACAAAATGTGAACATCTAAAATAAGTAATTTCTCAGTAACATTTCTGAGCATGCACTGTAAGTCAGGCACCAAGTGAGGTTCTTAGTGGGCTAAAGGTCTAGCAGAGAAGAGGTCTAAATAATGTGCTTCTTTCCCTTTTTAAATAATTTTGTAATTACATCCTAAATTTTTATCAAAAGATACACCGCAAGTAAATAAGTGCTAAAGGTATGATCTGAGAGTTTGGAACAGAACGGTCTACTTAGCCTGGATATGCTGGTAATAAAAAGCAAAAGAAGTGAAGAGGTTTTATAAAAAATAAACAAACCAACAAAGGAAGCCCTTCTGAGCCATCATACTAAATAAGCTGAATAATTTTGCTCTGTTACATATATATCAATAATCTATAATGACAGAAAATTTAGAATTGAAAGTAAAATCAATATTTTGTATAATCAGAACTTCATCAGTTAAATAACGTTTTATTCACTTTTTCACTCATCTAACAAATTTTATTGAGTACCTATTATTTGTCACAGACTATGAATAAAACAAATTATTGTCACCGAGGCAGCTCTATTTATTAAACACACACACAAAAATGCCAAGACAACAAAAGAACTTCAATGCCATTATAGCTACTTGAAAAGAATTTAGAAAGTAATTACGAAATTATTTAAAAAGAGAAAGAAGCACATTACTTCTAGGGATTTAAAGAAATTAATGGTTTGTCAAAATTTGGTGTTTTAGTTTCCTTAGAAATATGCATATTAATCTTAGAAAAACAAATTACTTCTAAAAAGAAGAATTAAAGAAGAGACTTCGAGTACATCCATACCAACTAGAAAGATATGGAGCATACATCTCCCTACTGAAAAGTTTGTTTAAATCAAGGAAATGTTCTTTATTACCATGGTAACTCAATAATAATACTTGGTAATACATAGTAATACATGGTAACTCAACAGTAACAATATTTATAATAGTAACAACAGTTGCTATTTAAACTATTGGTTTCAAATCAACATGAGAGGCACTCAGATTAGTACTACTTTACATAAACCAGGAAATCAAGTTGCAACTTATTAAAGATATAGGCAGGCCAGGTGTGGTGGCTCATGACTACATTCCCAATATATGAAAGCTTGAGGCCAGGGATTTGAGACCAGCCTGAGCAACACAGCAAGACCCTGGCTCTTCAAGAAAGTTAAAAAAATTAGCCAGGTGTGGTGGTGTACACCTGTAGTCCTCGCTACTTGGGAAGCTGAGGCAAGAGAATTGCTCAAGCCAAGGATTTTGAGGCTTCAGTGAGCTATGATTATGCTACTGCACACCAGCCTAGGTGACACAGTGAGACCCTGTCTCTCTCTCTCTTTCTTTCTCTCTCTCTATGTATATATATGCTTACATATATACACACACACACACATATATACACACACATATTTGCCTATATATATTACATATGTAGGCAAATCTTGTGTCATAAGGTTCTAGGATTCAAATGAAAATGATTTATAATTCTAGAAGAAAATAAAATGATTTATAATTCTAGAAGAAAAAACCCTATCAGTTGCATGCTCTGGTTATATAAAACTATCTTTTTTTTTTTGCAAATATTAAGGCCATGTCAAGGTAATACAAAAAACATACTTTTATACTGTCTTACATAAGGGGAAAAAATCCCTAAACCCATACATGTAAGTTTCAGAAGATGAGATGTATGTACAACCAGAGCTAATGAATGAATAAGAACACCAATAGGAAAACAAAAGAAGCAACATAAAAATCCTCTACTTGACATGTATTCTCCAAAGTATTCCTGTAATATTTTCTGAACTATACCAAAATTTATCTACTATCATTCACACGTTATGTGGAATTGAATTATCTGTATCTTATAATTTATTTATTTCAAAATAATTATACCATTTTACAGCAATAATGAACTGAGAAATTAGGAAACAACTCCCTCAGTTTGGTATGTTGTAGACAAGGAAACTAAAAACCAACCAGCTGACTGATAGTCTCAAGGTCACATGGCTAGAAAGAGGCAAAGATACTTAAACAAAAGACAAAAACAAAACAAAAACACTCACAGTCCAGGGTTCTTTCCACTGCCATCATACTGCCTTATCTCTCCTGAGAATATACTGTACTCCCTTTTCTCCCCTCCCTCATTTTACTTTCTTCTTGCCTAAGGATTACAGGATAAGAGAAAGCTTAGCAGGGTCATATGCCATCTGCATGCCTCAACACCTGGTACTTTTAAATGCTGTAAGGTCTGAAGGTAGACAATGCAGTATTAAACAAAGGAAAGTTATTTAACGTATCCTTTTATTTTCAGGGGAGCAGAGTGATAAAAGTCTATTTCTGCGATACTCATTATTTTGCTTCTTATTTGTTAAACACACTGTTTAAAAAAAAATCAAAAGCAGTTTTTGAAAGAACTACAGACAGACTTCTTGGCCTCTAAATACATCAATGAATCAATGCCTAGAACTGGATTTCTTATAAAATAGAAATTCTCTTTTATTGCCACAGAGGCTAAACTATAACAAAAAAATGAAAAAGGGTGGGAAAAAAACACTTTCAAAGAAAATGAAGGCAAATAACAGAGACATTTTTGGATAAACACATTATTGCTACTAAGCTTTCTACAATCCACCTTTTAAGAAAACTGTTATATTTTCATTTGTTGTATCAACTGTGTTTTTTTAAAATAGTGTTGGCTTTCATCAGAAGAAACACCTCAAACTGATCAAGACACAGCTCGATACTAATTCAGTTCCTAGTTTCTGCACAAACTGAATACCTCTTAGGTGTATATGCAAGAAAAAACAGGCCATTTTATCCAAGACCAAGAACCTCCCTGCCCCCCCCCCAAAAAAAAAACAAACAGGAGATTTTCTTTTATGTTTTATGAAGTTCAAATCTAAAGACCCGAGCAAATAAAATCAATGCTATGCAATATATGGGCCTTTAAAGCCCATAGAATACAGCCATGTAGTTGAGTGTTCTCTGTTCTTAAATAGAGGATGTCTTGGCCAAAGACCAAGACTATGAATCAGGGAAAAACAACAAACAAATACATAAAATGATTAGCAAGTGTATCAAGAACATGAATACTTAAAAATATTCCTGTTAATAACTATAATGGCACAAAATCCTTGTCATTTTGCTTCCTTTGAAATTACTTAGTCCATTAACACTAGACTCATTTGGTAAACTGACATATGCCTTCTTAGCCATTCAGTACATTATGTCATGTTTTTTGACATTGATTAACAAATTATGTTACCAAGAAAATCCCTCATAAATCTTATTTTCTTGCACGTTACATAGTAAAATAAAGTAGAAAATACTGGATAACAGAAACTCTAAACAACATTTACGAACAGAACAATTCTAATAAATATACAGCAATCCATAAAAACAAACCACTTCACTATAATAACTCTACTTCCAGGTCCAGCAATTGAATAATTTATTTTCAAAACTAAAAAGTAACATTTTGGCCAGGCACAGTAGATCACTCCTGTAGTCACAGCAGTTTCGGAGGCTGAGGTGGGCTGATCGCTTGAGCCAAGGAGTTCCAGATTAGCCTGGGCAACATGGCAAAACCCTTCCTCTGCAAAAAAATATAAAAATTAGCCAGGCATGGCGGTCTGAGCCTGTGGTCCCAGTTATCCAGAAGGCTGACATGTGAGGATCCATAGATCCTTCCATAGATCCTGGAAGGTCAAGGCTGCAGTGAGCCATGACTACATCAACTCCAGTCTGGGAAACAGAGCAAGACCTGTCTCCAAAAACTGGAAAAAAAAAAAAAAAAAAAAAGTAACATTGTGAAAATTGAATAGAAAACAAAAATTTGGTATTTACTTCTATGTTTGGGTTTGTAAAATGGCTAGAATGAATAAAATTTAATGACTAGTGAATTTTTTATTTACTAAGCAATTTTTATATTTCTGTGGCATTTTAAGTGAGCTGTCCCCTACTAAAAACATGACAGCATATATTTAATGTTCATAAAATGAGAAACCAAGGGAAAAACAATTTATCCTCTTTCCTGAGAACAGATAGGCATTTAAATTGTAGTACACATGTAATGTTCTTCTCATTTTCCTGATAAAAAAATTTGTTGATTTCTGAGGCTGTAGAATTTATGCCCAGTTCACATTCATTGAATGATTTATTATATTGTGATAGTAAATAAGCCATGTTAAGTTTCATCATTATCTTAAATGATTTCCACATAGACTCCCATGAGGCCAGATCTACAGTATTTCATTATACAAAGTATATATACTTTAAGATATAATAGGTTTATCCCCATCCTGACACAGATCCATCTAGATATATACATAGTAGTTGCAACTGTATTTGCCATTTATCTCCCACTGCTAATCACAAGTCAGATCATTATAAAATCAATCATTCTCATAGTTCTGGGGAAATGTAGAAACAGGAAGAATTTAGGAATAGGCTCATTTGCTATGTACCTCTTTTTGTACACTAACTCTCTCCACTTACTGGTCTCCAATGCACTCAGTAATTCACAGCAATATGTACCATCTCCAAACCTTTCCTTTGCATCTTCCTAATGACATGATTTTTATGAAGCTAACAGTATATTGTTCAGTCCTATTTATTTATTTATTTATTGGCTTCTTGCAGCAACCATAGATCACTCCTCTCCCAAAACTCAAAAGATAAAGTCTTCCATTTGCTTGACATTAAAAAATCTTTAATGTGATGTATTTGCCTCCAGCCTAGTCCTCTTCCTTTCTATTTGATATAACACAGGCAGGGTGACCCATATCAAGGGCAAATTTGATTTCAGTTACTGTTTAAAACTCCTCAATATTTCACCAGCATCTTTCGGGAAAAGACCAAGTTTCATAGCAAGATCTACAAGCTCTTCCTTGGCCTAATATTCGGATGCCACCCCAGCCAGGCCACCCAATAGCATGGCATTTTCCTGACATTCCAAGCTATTTCACCCTTCTGAGCCACTCAAACTATTTTTTGTTCCTGGAATAATCCCCCACTCTAGGCAAGTTCTATATATCTGACACTCAGTTTGGCCCAGAGAGCCTCCCAAGTTTTCCTCCCAGAAACTTGGACATCTTCTATTTGCCCCTGGAACTATATCCCACATCTCTCCAGCAATATAAAACTTCCTCTCTCCATTTCATTCTCATCATTCAAATACGTGTATAAATATATTATAATATAATTAGTATATTGTTATAATTATTATAAAATAATCATATACCTTTAATTTATATCATCCTTGTCCTTATTTCCTCCTTTCAGCTGCTGACTTATTTCTTTATTTTGCTTTACATACAAACTTCTTAGAATTTTTCCATTGGTATTCTGGCAAATGTTTAATAGCCAGGTCTAATAATAGATAAATATATAAGGCCTACTTTATGGTTGTCTTTGTTAGAGAGCTGCTATAACAAAATACCACAAATTAGGTAATTTATAAACAACAGAAATGTATTTATCACAGTTCTAAAGGCTGGGAAGTACAAGATCAAGCCACCAGCAGCTTTGAGGCCTGGTAAATGCTGCTCTCTGCTTCTAAGATGGTGCCTTATTGCTGTGTCCTTACATAACAGAATAGCAAAAGAACAAAAGTGAAGGAACACACATGGTAGAAGAGCAGAGGAGAGTGAATCAACTCCCTCAAGCCCTTTCAGAAGGCACTAATCTCATCCATGAGGGCTTTATTCTCATGACTTAATCATCTCCTAAAAGTCCCACCTCTTAATATTATCACATTGGTGATTAAATTTCAACATATGAATTATAGGGGACATATTCACACCATGGGAATGATGTTGGTCAATTTCTGCGGAATAACTACGTCACTATGAGTGATGGGAAGCTATCAGACATGACCTCACTGACCATAAAGGTGGGAAGACAAGCACCTCTCAAGCCCTAGGAGCTAACCCAAGCACACTGCCAGATTGATCTATATTTATCAGCTCCACATCCTTTCTTACTTTTATTATCTCTTAAACTTTTTAAAGATATATTTTTATAGATATAAAACACTCTCTTACTTTTATTATCTCTTAAACTTTTTAAAGACATACATTTTTAAAATATCTCATTTATGGAGCTATTTTAAACCTGTTCTTTAGTCCCTGTACACTGCAAATGCAACCCCCCTATATATTTCTCCTCTTGATTTGGGGTTCTGTTCAGAGAGCTTTTCTAAACTTGTGTAACAGTGCAGATCCAGGCAGAAACATGACTGCATAATTTAAGTGGAAGAAGTTCATTAGAGGGAACTAATGACTCAAGTGAGGGAAGAAGTGAGAAGCCAAATTGAGGAGGGTGAAAAAATTCAGAGAGTAGAAGAAAACTACTACCATCCACAGGGGCTGGTAGGACATAGGGTACTACTCTAGTAGTACTATATCCTATACTATACTATAGTAGTACCCTATAGGTAGTAGTGAGGCTACTATAATCTATAAACCATGGCCAAATGGCAGGAGATAGAATCACACCAAAACATCTCCAAAAAAATGATGAACTCCCCACGGACCAAAACACAATCTCTATAAGAGCGGAGACTTAGTCACTTTTGTTCAATGCTGTATCTCCAGTGACTAATAAACAGTCTGGAACATAGTAGCTGTTTAACATACATTTGATTATTAGCCAAAGTTAATAGTTTAAATATTATCTTCCACAAATGACTAATCATTGTAATTCACTAGTCATGGCAACAGTAACAACAAAAAGAATACTTCCAGGCACTCCTTTGGGTATGTAGCAGTTGATGATGGATATTATAACCTTAAAGTTTACATTGTATGAATACGAATTATGTAAAATCAGTGAGATTCCATATATCCAAATAAGATTTATTTATTTATTTATTTATTTATTTATTTATTGGCTTTTTGCAGCAACCAAAAGCCATTCACAGTGATATCTAGTGTAAGGCAATTGATGTAATTGGCCTAAAATATGTTGTCAAAATAAAGTAATAACAATATAATTTAGTGTGGTCATAATTTGACTTACAAGGAGTTTCCAAAAATAAAAAAGAAATACTTTAAACACATAACACATGTTCTGTTTTAATCTTTTCATGAGAAATCTGAATAAAGCCTGAAACATGGCTGGCTTCTACAGTGATATAGAAAAAAATAAGAGAGTTATCAACTCTTTTGTGGCCCAGTCCTTAACTAAACCTATATTTAAGATTACCTTCACTGTGAGTAGTCAATATATTATGTGACTGAGGCAAATCCATAATAATATCTGACCCTGTCTTCTCATTTTTAATCCTCAAAGATAACCATATCTTCTCACTGTAGAAAGCTTTTCCAGAAGACAACACGGGAATTTATACTCAAGATTCATAGAAACGTCATGTGATACATGCTACAAGTCCTTTATTGATTATTTACTCACAATTATTGCTAATTCATTAACTGCTGAAGGGATCAATGGCAGAAAGTTTACATTAATTACATGTGGATGTTATGTATTTAATTCTGTTGTAGCACATCTGTGGAATAAGTGGCTATTTAGACCACCAAAATAAGCAAGGGTACAGCATTATCTCAGACATTAATCAATACTAATCATATGTAATGAAGAAAGTAACAAAACATTTCTGTACACTTAAAATGATAATCAAGTCAATAATCTCTGACCACATGTTTGAAACTGGAAAGAATGGCTGCTTCTAGAAGAGTAATGGGGTATTAATTCAATTAAAAGAGAAATCTACTTGGGTTATCCACCCCATCTACTCTACTACAATCATTTCAAGAAAAAACGCTGAATCATGTCTAAAATGTTTTAAGGGTCTTCTAAACTTAACAGGTCTTCCACATATTTAGGAGATGCAACTAGAGGTCTGGTGAAAATGAAAATCTAGACAAGAAATATGAGACTTTGGTGCTTCTTGGTCTTGTGCTGCATAGTTGCTTCCCTTGCTCTTCCGGCACTCTATAGTTAGGTATAGTTTATTAGTCTTGGAGAGATCATTTATGGAGCTATTTTAAACCTGTTCTTTAGTCTCTGTATGCTGCCAATGCAGAACATATTTCAGCAACTAAAAAGTCATATTAAATATCTCTCAGTCAGTTTTAAAAAATAAACCTTTGATATTCAATCTCTTAGGTATCTCTTTGGTATTTCCTATACCTACTGCTCTTAATACCAAGTTTTAATCAATTCTTTTAGAATAAAAACCAATGATTCTTGATTTCAAAGGTAATGCTCCTACTTTTCCTTCAATAATTGTAATCTCATTGTAAGGCAGCTAAATCTCTTTGAAGTAAAGTGTCCGACAGTGACATGATTATTTAGGTGTTCTCTGCATGACTGCTTATGTTTTTTTCCAAGTCAACAAATATTTCAGGTCAACAACAAAGAAGGTCTATTAATTGAAAAGCATCTGACTGGAACTGAACTCTCTGAATAGAATGATCTTGTTTCTCTCGGTGGCATAGTACATTAAAAAAAAGAGGATAAAATTAACACTATTAAGTGTTCCTAATAGAGATGATTAAAATAGTGAGACATCATTTATTTTAATGAGCTACTGGTAATAGAAAATAACTTTGTGAAAAAAACTCGGTAACAATAATAATAAACCATCAGGAGTTTCTGCTTAATCTTATGAATTAAACTATGTTTTCATTGTATGTTTTCTTTCAGATATAGAATTCTATCAATTTACCATTCATGACTGAACTTAATTCCTACTATATTGGGATTCTCATCAGAAAAGAACTTTCCTTATTCTTTATTTCCAGAACAGTGGGGAAAAAAAAAACACTGTGATTATATCAACTGATATCGAGCATATTGCAATTATTCGTATGTTCATACTCCACCAGTGTATATCTATCAGAGGATGACCATGATCTCTTTTCAATGCTACCATCTGAAAATTATCCATGTAAGCCTGGTTTTTCATTACTTTGAATGAGTCATTACTGCTCAAAGATCTTTTTAATTCGTTTAGATGTTTGCCCATTAAATCCTATGTTGCAGATTTCCTTCCTTTTTTTTTTTTTTTTTTTTTTTTAAGTCTCCAATTCTAAACTGGCTACCCTTTCTAAAGACATTACATTTTATACATAACTCTATTATTTTTTAACTATATGAAATAACCTCCTTATATCAACTACTGTTCTCCTCATTTCAAGACATGTCTTTCTTATTATCTTATCCTTCCCTGGTTTTTACAGAAATTAGGTTCTTCCTTCTAATGCTACCTTCTTAACTTGTGTTCACAAATTCATTACTTTGAGTTTCCATCCCCACCTCTCCACGGCCTCCTTCCCCTCTGCCTTTAAGTACCTTCAAGTCTTCCCTTGATTTTAGTCTGTCCAACTAGCAACCTAATTAATACCATTTTCATCATAGAGCTTCAAATGCTTCAAAAATTCCCTAAAGTCCCTTAGTTGGTTACTCTAATATTTTGCTGAGGCATTCATAATCTTCACCAAGCTGGCCCTAAATGGCTTTTCTATACTACTACCCAGAATAAAATCTTTGCTTTTGTTTGATTGACTTTGTTTTTGCTTCATTTTGTTTGACTGACTTTGCTTTTGTTTAATTGATTAAAGGCTGATTGGATTCACCCTTTCCAAAGAGAGTTTAATCATTGCCTTTCCTGATTTTTGACAACACTGTGACTTTCACTTAAATTACCTATATCTTTGTTCATTTACCTGACTTCTAAGCTTCATTTCAAATTCTGTCTTTTCTGTGAAGCTTCTCTTACAGCCCTAGACCACATTTAATCTACATTTTTCTGGTTCCCTACAGATTTTACATACCAACTCCTTGTTTAGCACCTAAGTATAAGAATATTTAAATTTCGTTTTGCATTCATGTTTATATCTGCATTCTTCCCTGCAACAACAACATAACCAACCAACAAGCCAACATTTACTGAGTACTCACTTGTCAATTATTCTGGTGGGTCAAGGAAATATTAATATAAGAGTGAATAATGTTTCTTTTATTTACTCAGAGCTCTTACTACAATGCATCTCTCAGGTAATAAAAAGTATTTACTGAAGACAAGTAAAGTATCACCAATAGGCCTGCTGTTAAAATTATCTATTCCAAAGATATTGCTATATATACAGGAACCCCACAAAAAATGTCATGCAAGAACTGGAAGATTTGTGTGATCTCAATATCAGGTGTTCATTACTTTGACTTATGTTTTCTAAAAACACATTTCAGCATTCCCACTATTGCCACCATGTCTGACAAGTAGGTAGAAGCCTATGATTTGCAAGCACACTGAACAATATATTATTAATAATTACTGATATCAAAGGTATTCTGATTGCAAAAATGCATCTTAAAAGAGAAAACATAGATGTCAAAACTGTGCAAGCCAAAAATAAATAAATAAATAAAACAGAACAGCTTGAAACACGTACACGTCTCTATACATGCTGGTAGTTATACTAAAACACATTCAAATTATTACATTCCATGATTTTCAAAGACCGTATCTTAAAACTATATGTCCTACATACCTGTCCAGTCTCCTACTATTTTAAGATGAACCCCAAATGTTGCTTTGGTTTCAGTTGGACACTAAAAAAGAAATACTAGAATCAATGGTAATTAATAATTACGTAATATGAAACTATAATTCAATTACAACTTTTATCCTGATGGCAAATCCCCCAAATCAATAGATAATAGGAAGGAACAGACCAAAATCTATATAGATCCTTATTAGTGGAAGAAAAAGAATCAATGTCAACAGGTCGATAAGACAATCTACATTCCTCTAAAACCCCAAAATACTTACATAAAACAATAAATTACACATGTTAAAATTGCTAGTGTATTTTAATCGCTAAAACATCTTCTAAGTTAAAATATATATAAGAAACACCAGTTTTTAATCACAAAGGAAGAAACAAAAACTAATGCTTTTTTGTGTCCTTTTCTCCCTAGAAATTATATACTTATCCTAACAAATTCCAAGGAGAAAAAATTCTTAATATGACATGGATTTTCCATGCCCAACAATTACGCTCTTACTGAAATAACTCTATTTCATTCCCTCCCTTAATTCTCAGAAGAAATCTGGAGTGGTGAGGGTACCTGGGGAAGGGGATGAGTTGTAGAAGTGTAAGTAAAAAAAGTGCTTGTAGTCCTATATTTAGGAAACCTAGAAAATATCCAGGTAGTCAAAATGAAAAAATAAAAGTTAGTTTACAATAAGAAAAATGAAAAATTTCTTCTTGTTTTCTGGATTCCTACTCACTTATCCTCAATTCAAAAATTTGAATAATGGTTTTTTCATAACTCATTTGGTAACAATATCTGACTTGAATTAATGGGAGGCTAATATTTCTGTGTAAAAACTAATACATAAATATTGTCCTACAGAATTATCAACTTATTTGAGCATGCTGACTAACATCCCGTTGGAGATATTAAGTATGATATGAAATATGCATACCTTTTAAAGTCCATAAAATCTGAATTCTAATGATGCACCTAAACTAAGGGCTATGGTTAAGGGACCATCTATCTGCCTGTGACTACCCAGCTTTTACCAAGTACCATGTGCCATGGGAAGTGTTAAGTGATTTATTTTCAAAATCTACAATAACTTCACAGAATTGTCTTTTATAGATAAGAAAATTGAGTAATTGAGGCTTAAAATATTGACTTGCCCCATAAAAAGACAAGACAAAATTTGGATCCAGGTCTGTTAATTCTTAATTATTGCAGGTCACTGTCTCTATAAAGCAAAGATACACAAAATGGGTGAGAGTTGTGTAAGAAATCAAATGAAATAGGAGGAAAAAAGGCATGTGTTGATCATTAGTAGAATTGGTATGCCACAATATGAATTAAAAGGAAATACAGGCTGAAGTTATAGCACAGGTGAAAGAAAACAGCAGTGGAAGGGCCTTGTGATTAGTGATTGGGTTACATAGAGCAAGTCCAAGACTTCAGAGCTCACTGTGTTGACTAGTTAATGCAGGTCATTTAGGGATGGTATAAGGAGAGAAATAAATGAAGATAAAGGTACCATATTTTATGTTAACAACTCATTAGGCAAAAAGGAAAGGTAGCCTGAAAAATCAGTGAAAACACTAAATATAAAGGTAGGTATTTGTCTTTGATTCATAATAAATTATGAACAAACTAAAAGCACATAATCTATGTCCAAGGATTGGAATTAACGTACCATGGAATGTCCAAACTACTACTTTACAATCAGTGTTTCTTATAGGATTGTTATTGCTAACAGTAGTATAAAATATTAAAGTAAATTGAAATATTTTTAAGTGACATTGTTTAAACATGTTTATTATTAAAATTATATTGTTTTATTTATAAGTGTGACTCTGTACTTAATTGTTTTATTTACATTGTAACTTTTGTTGTTGTTGTTGAGATGGAGCCTCACTCTGTCACCCAGGCTGGAGTACAGTGGCTCGATCTCGGCTCACTGCAACCTCTGCCTCCCTGGTTCAAACGGTTTTCCTGCTTCAGCCTCCCAAACAGCTGGGATTACAGGCATGTGCCACCATGCCCAGCTATTTTTCTTGTATTTTTAGTAGAGTTGGGGTTTCACTATATTGCCCAGGCTGGTCTCAAACTCTTGGCCTCATGTGATCCATCCACCTCACCCTCCCAAAGTGCTGAGACTACAGGCATGAGCCACCACACCCAGCCCACATTACGATTTTTAATAACTCTGAAAGCAAACAGTTTTGTCATCAGCAAACCTCCAAATAAAATATTATCTGCAAAAACCACCCACGATTTTACTATGTACTACTGAAGGCTGGCCAGAGTCTCTGTATAATAAAAGTTGTAGCTCTCAGAACGCAAGATACCCAACAGAGATCTGAGCTACCAATCTGATTGTCCACATGTCACCGGATGTCCTTCACTGTAAACTATATCTCAAATTATGAAAAGATGATCTATAGCCAAGAAGATATCAGAATGGAAGGCAAAGAATGTTTGTCCTTGTGTGCCTGAGGGTACATGTGGCTTGAGTTAATCTCATGATGCATTCTAAAATAAAATACATATTTTGTCAAATATTCATGTCTCTATTCAATTTTTTCAAAGCAGATATTGTAAAAGGTAATTACACACAATGTTTAACATCTCATTGGGTATCATAGGAGACTGTAAACTTCTCTTTTCTAAGTACCAGTCCAAGGTATCAAAATATCTTTGAATGCCAGTCTGGTTTTGAATGGATAAAACAAAACATTGTTTCTCTCAACCTCTTGGAAATGAGGTCTTTATAAGTCACTGATACTTCTCCAAGCTACAACAGATTTTAACAATCTTTAAGCACGAGACCTCATATTTGCAAGGAGGCTTCAAAGAATAACATAAAGAATGAATTCAGTATATGTGGTTTGAAAACGTGAATGAAGATCTTGGAATCACATTTTAGTATCTTTGCATAAAAAATATCCAGATTCACTAATATTGGCTAGATCACATTGTGGTGATTCATTGTTTTCTCACTGTCTTTTTGTTTTAGAAAACGTTGCAAAGGGAAGAAATAATACAAGTATTGATATCTATAGCTCTATTGTTTGTCCTAAAACATGAATAAAAAGATATGCTTATGGCAATTTTTCAGTTAAAAAAGTTACAGAATAATATGCGTAGTTAAGCACATATTAATATTAAAATAAAAAGATGGCCGGGCGTGGTGGCTCACGTCTGTAATCCCAGCACTTTGGGAGGCCGAGGCGGGTGAATCACGAGGTCAAGAGTTCAAGACCAGCCTGACCA
This sequence comes from Macaca mulatta, assembly GCF_049350105.2. NCBI lineage: Eukaryota > Metazoa > Chordata > Mammalia > Primates > Cercopithecidae > Macaca > Macaca mulatta. Next base: position 89,870,030 of record NC_133419.1, read on the forward strand.
AGATGGTGAAACCCTGTCTCTACTAAAAATACAAAAAATTAGCCGGGTGTGGTGGTGGGCACCTGTGGTCCCAGCTACTCAGGAGGCTGAGGCAGGAGAATGGTGTGAAACCGGGAAGTGGAGGTTGCAGTGAGCCGAGATCACACTACTGTACTCCAGCCTGGACGACAGAGCAAGACTCTGTCTCAAAAAAAGTAATAATAATATTAATAATAATAATTATTAGCTGGGCACGGTGGCAGGTGCCAGTAATCCCAGCTACTTGGGAGGCTAAGGCAGGAGAATTGCTTGAACTCGGGCGGCAGAGGTTGCAGTAAGCTGAGATCGCACCACTGCACTCCAGCCTGGGTGACAGAGTGAGATTCTGTCTCAAAATAAATAAATAAACAAATAAGTAAATAAATACATACATAAAAAATAAAAAGACAGACATTTGTGCTTTTTTTTCTCATTGAAGAGATTATATAATCAAATTTTCGGAATACTAACTTGAGAAGTATAATTGAAGACAGAGAAAACAAGAACTCTCATAATCATTTCATACACAGCTATGCTTTAAAATTTATCACAAGCCTTTGCTATGATAATAATTTTAGGTATTTTGAAGTTTTAATTTAACTGTAAACATTAAAATGTTGCTGAATCTCTTTAGTTTCTTTGACATAAAAATAAAGCTTGGATCAGGTCGTCCTTAATATAAATTCTAGAATACACATTCACCAAAGTCTAAGGGTAAGAAAAATAAAAAGTGACAATTTGACTGTAACAACAGATCTGGAGAAATATGTATTTTAATATCCTGGAGAAAGTATAACCTTTACCTTCCAATTATTTATTCAATATGGCATTGGGTTTTTAATATGCACAAATGACTACTAATTTTATAATAGTCCTACAAAATATAAAAATATGTTTCTAACTTATCATATGTTTGGGAATTAAATATAAAAATGATGTCACTGCACATTATTTTTAAATAAATATGAATTTATTCAATAATTAAAAAGCTACATTTTTTGTTTATAAATCAAGAGCCTTTTAATAAAAATTAAAAATGATTCCAAAATAGCAACTTTTCAATAACTAAATGTGTTAAACCTGAGAAAGTGATCACATAATATGATGTTCTTTAATCATTTTTGTCAAGTCTTTCTTTTAACCCTTTCTTCCCAAGTTCTTGGTTTCATATTTTCTACTGCCTGTTAGACATTTATACCTGAAATTCACTGTAAATTTACCGTACCTAAAATTACTATTATCCTATTCATACTTCCAAAACTATCTTCTCCTTCTAATTCCCATATATCTGGAAATAGAACCTGTATCCTTCTCAGAGACTCAAATCTCTCTGAGTGATACCACTTATTTCTCTTGCCAGCTTTCAATCACCTGTCGTTTCCTTTCAAACAGGCTTCCCAAAGAAAACATCTGATCACAGCGATCTCCTATTGATTAACCTTTTGTACTCCCCTGTGAAAAAACATCCATATTCTTTCTGTCCTATTGCCTATGGCCAAACACATCTGTTTCAAATTCTTTCTGGCTTTATATTCCAGGTTTCTCCTTTATTTGCTCTAATCGAGCTCAACGAATACTTACCAACTAACACATTTTCTCATCCCTTCATCTTCACACATGCTAGCCTACTCATTTAAAGTGACTTCTTTTCCATTTCTTATGTTGAATCCCAGCAACTTTTCAAGGCTTATCTTAAAGCCATCATTTCATAAAGATATCCTGATTTTTGCTGCCACGAAAATTCTCACTTCCCTGAACCCTTAGATTATTAGTATGACTCTTATGCTCCTTATTACAGTCTAGCTCTTTATTTTTACATTATTTTTTCTGTATTAATAAACTGTAAATGTCTTGAGATCAAGAACTCTTTCTAAATAGTTATTACATATTACCTTACACATAGAGGGTATCAGTTGAATAAATATTATAATATCAATTGAATAGTAAATAGTAGATGAAAAATATAGGAGAATTAACCTGAGAATGAATAAAAACGTCAAAGGTGGGCAGCTCTTCGAGAATTAATTTATTCACTCAAGAAATATTTATTTAGTGTCCAAAATACTCCAGAGAGTATTATGCTAGGAGCTCATGCAATTTCACAACTGAAACTTGTTCTAAATGTCTGAGAGGAGATAACGTGGAGTATCGAATCTTCCACAATTAATGCAACATCATGACAGTAAATGTTTTGACAAATTAAAACTTTAATGTTTTTGCATTTATATGAAAGAAAAAAGTGTTCAATTGTATATTTGAATGAAAAATACATTCAATATTAAAAAGAAAGTTTCTGGAAGAATATGTAAGTGGAATTGTTATTAACTTGGATTGAACATGTGCATTTATCTCAGGTTCCTTAGGCAAACAGAATACTAAAATAACAATTTAGAGATATAAAAACAGATGCCACAATGGCAAAAATAACATGGGAAGTGATAAGAACAATAAAGAGATGTTAACACATTTTTGAAAAGTGACAAGCGGATGAGGTGGCCGTTTAGGAACTGATCAAACAAAACATATGAAGCCAAAGTCCCACTGCCTTCAAACCGAGATTACCTTGAGAAGTAAACCCATCTTTTGATCACAACACTGGAAAAACCCAGGTCTCAGTGTAATAGAAGGAAGTTAGAGTCGGGGTTCATCATTTAAAAGAAAAAATCTGTTTGTGTCTGCATATGGGGTAATTTTATACCCAGATTCACTTTGCTCTGATCACAAGCCACGCAACGACTACTCCACAAACCCAAAGACAAGGAGGGGTGAAATACAAAGGCTCTATGTATAGAAATAACTGGTCATGGAAGGCAGGGCTGAGATGCCAGTCATTAACTGAATAAATATTTAATGAAAGCACTCTAAGTGTCATCTCAAAATAACACTTCCTAAGTGGAGTTGCACAAATTTCCATCAGAACCTCCTCTCCAACCCCAACCTTCCCTATCTCAATTAATGAAATTCCAGTTGCTCAGAACAAAAACTCTAGAGTCAGCCTTGACTTCACTTCCTTTCACATTACATATACAATCCATGGAATACATTTTGTGAACTCTAACTTTAAAATATATTCAGAATATGACCACTTCTCACCACTTCCACTATCACCACCCTGGTCAAAAAAATCATCATACCTCAACTGGATGACTGCAACAGCTCCTAACTGGACCCCCTGCTTCTGCACTTGCTTCCCATCACTTACTCTTAACACAGCAGCCATAGTGACCCTGTTGAAAAGCAAGCCATATCATGTCATTTCTCCACTCACACTCTCCCACGACTCCTTTACCAATCAAAGTAAAAGCCAAAGGCCTAAATGTTCTGGATACATGAACCTGAATTACAGAGTTAAAATCTGGGCTAGGAATATAAACCTGGGACAGGAAAGCATATGGATGCATCAATAAGATGAAAGAGGCTACCAGAGAAATGTGTATAGCTAGAGAGGAAAAGAGGTTGAAGAAATGGACACTGGTATGTTCTAATACTTAGAGCTTGTGGAGATGACAAGGAACAACAAAAATAGACGGAGTGAAAAGGGCCAGAAAATGTGGAGAAAAAAAGATAAGTAGAAAAAGTGTTTCAGTAAAGTGAATGACCAGCTGTACTAAGAACTGCTTGTTGGTCAAGCCCATTGAAGAGTGAGAACTGAACAATAACATGGTCACTGCGGAACCTGGAAATGTTTTAATGGTGTGCTGTGGGCAAATGTTGGTTGATTTAAAAGAATAAGAGGAAAGGAACTGGATTGCTGAGAAAGGGAGCAGTAGCTAGAAGGGATGTGAGTCAGGAAAGAAACTTTTATTCATCATTTCCTTTTGGTACTTAGGTAAAAAGAGGCACCCAAAAATAAGGATTGAATAAATTAAGCTCGATATTCAACAGATTTACTCTAAATACATTAACCTTCTAAAGTTCATACTTATCCTGCAGACTCTCATTAGACACTAAGGGAATATTTTCATTTCCCCTGGAAAAAAACTCAAACTAGAGCAATTAGATGATGTTTAAGTCTCAAGAAACTCAGATGTCCTATTAATTTTTCATGAACCTTAATCATCTTCTCTGGAAATTTTCACCACTTTGTTTCATCTATGGTTAAGATACACTGTTGCCATGCTAACCTATCATGTATCCCAGCTGATTTTTGACAAGCAATAAAATTATGAAACCATAGAGCAAAGCAATTTTAAAGATTTAAATAGATGAGAGCAAGACCAGAGATCAAAACTGCTGCAGACTTCCTGCTTTCATTTAAACCCATGAAATTAAATAAACAATAGCAATAAAATTTTGCCAGTCTTGGTGAGATCCATAGCAATTTTTGCCTGGTTTTCACTGAAAACTGGAAAAACTATTCCCATAGTGACCGGTTAAAAGATTAAAAACACAAAGTAGAAAAATGATGGCTAGTGCAGGCATGCTATGTAAAAGTACAGACAATAACAAACTAACAGCTAGACATGCCTCTGACTCACGGAAAAATATGTGAAATCAGGTTATTCAAGCTTAAAAACAATGAATCACACAACTTAGAATACAGATGTCAGGAAAGCATGTTTGTGTCAGGTCTTTGAGTCCAAGCCTGCATGCTAATGTCAGGCCTCTTAGTCTAAGCCTGAGTGTATACATCCAGATGGCCTGAAGTAACTGAAGAATCACAAAAGAAGTGAATATGGCCGATTCCTGCTTTAACTGATGATATTACCTTGTGAAATTCCTTCTCCTGGCTCAAAACCTCCCCCACTGAGTCAAGTGGGGGGCACGTTGTGATTCCCCACCCCTGCTTGCCAGAGAACAACCTCCTTTGACTGTAATTTTCCATTACCTACCCAAATCCTATAAAACGGCCCCACCCCTATCTCCTTTCCTTGACTCGCTTTTCAGACTCAGCCCACACCTAGGTGATTAAAAAGCTTTATTGCTCATTCAAAGCCTGTTTGGTGGTCTCCTCATATGGGTGCACATGACCTTTGGTGCCATGACTCAGATTGGGGGACCCCCACCTTGGGAGATCAATTCCCTGTCCTCCTGCTCTCTGCTCCGTGAGAAAGATCCACCTACAACCTTGGGTCCTCAGACCTACCAGTCCAAGGAACATCTCACCAATTTTAAATCGGGTAAGTGGCCTCTTTTTACTCTCTTCTCCGGCCTCTCTCACTATCCCTCAACCTCTTTCTCCTTTCAATCTTGGTGCCACCCTTGAATCTCTCCCTTCTCTTAATTTCAGTAGAGACAGAGGAGACACGTTTTATCCATGAACCCAAAGCTCCAGCGCCGGTCACTCAGGAAGACAATCTTCCCTTGGTGTTTAATCACTGTGAGGACGCCTGCCTGATTATTCACCCACATTTCAGAGGTGTCTGATCACCACGGGGATGCTTGCCTTGATCCTTCACCTTAGTGGCAAGTACCACTTTCCTGGGGGGCAAGTACCCCCAACCCCTTCTCTCCATGTCTCTACCTTCTCTTTTCTCTAGGCTTGCCTTCTTCACTATAGGCAACTTTCCACCCTTCATTCCTCCTTATTCTCTCTTAGCCTGTGTTCTCAAGAACTTAAAACCTCTTCAACTCATACTTGACCTAAAACCTAAATGCCTTATTTTCTTCTGCAATGCCGCCTGACCCCAAGGCAAACTCGATAATGATTCCAAATAGCCAGAAAATGGCACTTTAAATTTCTCCATCATATGAGATCTAGATAATTCTTGTTGTAAAATGGGCAAATGGTCTGAGGTGCCTGACATCCAGACATTCTTTTACATATCAGTCCCTCCCTAGTCTCTGTTCCCAGTGTGACCCATCCCAAATCCTTTTTTCCCTCCCACCTGTCCCCTCAGTCCCAACCCCAAGCATCACTGAGTCTTTTCCATCTTCCTTTTCTACTGACCCATTTGACCTCTCCCCTGCTCCCCAGACTGCTCCTCCTCAGGTCGCTCCCCACCAGGCTTAATCAGGCTCCAATTCTTCCTCAGTCTCCACTCCCCTACCCTATAATTCTTCTATCACCTCCCCTTCTCACACCCAGTGTGGCTTACAGTTTCATTCTATGACTAGCCCTCCCCCACCTGCCCAGTAATTTCCTCTTAAAGAGCTGGCTGGAGCTAAAAGCATAGTCAAGGTTAATGCTCCTTTTTCTTTATCCAGCCTCTCCCAAATCAGTTAGTGTTTAGGCTCTTTGTCATCAAATATAAAAACCCAGCTCAGTTCATGACCTGTTTGTCAACAACCCTTAGACACTTTACTGCCCTAGACCCAGAGGGGCCAGAAGGCCATCTTATTCTCAATATGCATTTTGTCACCCAGTCAGCTCCTGACCTTAAAAAAAAGTTTCAAAATTAGTATCAGGCCCTCAAACCCTACAACAGGAATTAAGCCACCTCACCTTCAAGGTATACGATAATAAAGAAGAGTTGTAATTACTTGCCTCTGCTATAAGAGAAACCCCAGCCATGTTTTCCAGCACACAAGAACTTCAAAATGCCTAAGCCACAGCAGTCAGGCATTCCTTCAGGACCTCCTCCCCCAGGATCTTGCTTCAAGTGCCAGAAATCTGGCCACTGGGCCAAAGAATACCTGCAGTCCACGATTCCTCCTAAGCCATGTCCCATCTGTGTGGGACCCACTGGAAATCAGACTGTCCAACTCGCCCAGCAGCCACTTCCAGAGCCCCTGGAACTCTGGCCCAAGGCCCTCTACCTGACTCCTTCCCAGGACTTCTCAGCTTAGGGGCTGAAGACTGACACTGCCTGATTTTTTTCTGAAGCCTCCTGGACCATCACAGATGCTTTGGGTAACTCTCACAGTGGAAAGTAAGTCCGTCCCCTTCTTGATCAATATGGAGGCTACCCAATCCACATTACCTTCTTTTCAAGGGCATGTTTCCCTTGCATCCATAAGTGTTGTGGGTACTGACGGCTAGGCTTCTAAACCTCTTAAAATTCCCCAACTCTGATGGCAACATGGACAACATTCTTTGATGCACTCCTTTTAGTTATCCCCACCTGCCCAGCTCTCTTATTAGGTTGAGACATTTTAACTAAATGATCTGCTTCCCTGACTATTCCTAGGCTATAGCCACACCTCATTGCCACCCTTTTCCCTAGTTCAAAGCCTCTTTCACGTCCTCCCCTTTTATCTCCCCACCTTAATCCACAAGTATAGGATACCACTACTCCCTCCTTGGCAACCGATCATGCACCCCTTACCAACCCATAAAAACCTAATCACTCTTAACCTGTTCAACACCAATATCCCATCCAACATCACACTTCAAAAGGATTAAAGCCTGTAATCACTCACCTGTTACAGCATGGCCTTTTAAAGCCTATAAACTCTCCTTACAATTCTCTATTTTACCTATCCAAAAAACCGGACGAGTCTTACAAGTTAGTTCAGGATCTGCGCCTTATCAACCAAATTGTTTTGCCTATCCACTCCATGGTGCCAAACCCACATACTCTCCTATCCTCAATACCTCTCTCCACAGCCCCTCCACAACCCATTATCCTGTTCTGGATCTCAAACATGCTTTCTTTACTATTCCTTTGCACCCTTCATCCCAGCCTCTCTTAGCTTACACTTGGACTGACCCTGACACCCATCAGGCTCAGCGAATTACCTGGGTTGTACTGCCACAAGGCTTCACGGACAGCCCCCATTACTTCAGTCAAGCCCAAATTTCTTCCTCATCCATTATCTATCTCGGCATAATTTTTCATGAAAACACACATACTCTCCCTGCTGATCATGCCTAGCTAATCTCCCAAACCCCAACCCCTTCTACTAAACAACAACTCCTTTCCTTCCTATGAATGGTTAGGTACCTCTGCCTTTGGATACTTAGTTTTACATCCTGACTAAGCCATTGTATAAACTTACAAAAGCAAACCTAGGTGACTCCATAGATCCTAAATCCTTTCCCCACTTCCAGTTCCATGCCTTAAAAAACAGCCCTAAAGCTGCTCTCACACTAGCTCTCCCTAACTCATTCCAACCCTTTTTCATTACATACAGTCAAATTACAGGGCTGTGCAGTCAGAATTCTTACACAAGAGCCAGGACTACACCTTGTAGCCTTTCTGTCTAAACTACTTGACCTTAACTGATTTAGGCTGCCCCCCACATTATTCCAGATACCACACCTGATTCCCATGACTGTATCTCTCTGATCCACCTGACATTCACTCCATTTCCCCATATTTCTTCTTTCCTGTTCCTCACCCTGATCACACTTGGTTTACCGATGGCAGTTCCACCGGGCCTAATTGCCACTCATTAGCAATGGCAGGCTATGCCATAGTATCTTCCACATCTATCCTTGAGGCTACTGCTCTGCCCCCTCCACTATGTCTCAGCAAGCTGAACTCATTACCTTAACTCGAGCCCTCACTCTTGCAAAGTGACTATGTGTCAATATCTATACTGACTCTAAATATGCCTTCCATATCCTGCACCACCATGCTGTTATATGAGCAGAAAGAATTTTCCTCATTAAACAAGGGTCCTCCATCCTTAATGCCTCTTTAATAAAACTTCTTCTCAAGGCTGCTTTACTTCCAAAGGGAGCTGGAGTCATTCACTGCAAGGGCCATCAAAAGGCATCAGATCCCATCACTCAGGGTAACGCTTACGCTGTTAAGGTAGCTTAAAAAGCAGCTAGCATTCCAATTTCTGTCTCTCATGGAAGTTTTTCTCCTTCTCATTGGTCACTCCCACCTACTTCCCAACTGAAACTTCCACCTATCGATCTCTTCCCACACAAGGCAAATGGTTCTTGGACCAAGGATCTCCTTCCAGCCTCATAGGTCCATTCTATTCTGTCATCATTTCATAACCTCTTCCATGTAAGTTACAAGCTGCTAGCCCACCTCTTAGAACCTCTCATTTCCTTTCCATCATGGAAATCTATCCTCAAGGAAATCACTTCTCAGTGTTCTATCTGCTATTTGACTACTCCTCAGGGATTGTTCAGGCCCTCTCCCTTCCCTACACATCAAGCTCAGGGATTTGTCCCTTCCCAGGACTGGCAAATTGACTTTACTCACATGCCCTGAGTCAGGAAACTAAAATACTTCTTTGTCTGTGTAGATACTTTCACTGGATGGGTAGAGGCTTTTCCCACAGGGCCTGAGAAGGCCATCATGGTCATTTCTTCCCTTCTGTCAGATGTAATTCCTTGGTTTGGCCTTCCCACCTCTATACAGTCTGATAATGGACTGGCCTTTATTAGTCAAATCACCCAAGCAGTTTCTCAGGCTCTTGGTATTCAGTGGAACCTTCATACTCCTTACTGTCCTCAGTCTTCAGGAAAAGTAAAATGGACTAATGGTCTTTTTAAAACACACCTCACTTAAAAAGGACTGGACAATACTTTTACCACTTGTCCTTCTCAGAATTCTGGTCTGTCCTTGGGATGCTACAGGATACAGCCCATTTGAGCTCCTGCAGGGATGCTCCTTTTTATTTGGCCCCAGTCTCATTCCAGACACCAGCCCAATTTGAACTGCACCCCAAAAACTTGTCATCCCTACTATCTTCTGACTAGTCATACTCCTATTCACCATTCTCAACTACTCAGAAATATTCTGCCCTTGTTTACACTGCCAGTTTACACTTTACCTTCAAACCATCATAACTGATATCTCCTGGTTTTACCTCAAACCGCCACCCTTAAGTCTCTCTTAAAGTGGATAGATGATCTTTGCTGACAGGGTACACTCCAATAATAATAAAGTGGACAGATTATCTTTGCTGACAGGGTACACTTCACCTTGATGAAGTCCTATTCTTTACTTTTATATGCACTCTTATTCTCGTTCCCATTCTTATGCCATCCTCTACCTCTCCCCAGCTATTTCTACCACACTATCAATCTCACTCACTCTCTCCTAGCCATTTCTAATCCTTCTTTAACAAACCATTGCTGGCTTTGCATTTCTCTTTCATCCCAAATTGCCAAGGACTTGACTTACTCACTACTAAAAAAAAAAAAAAAAAAAAAAAAAAGACTCTGTATTTTTAAACGAAAAGTGTTGTTTTTACCTAAATCAATCTGGCCTGCTGTATGATAACATTAAAAAAAAAACAAAAACAAAAAACTCAAGGATAGAGCCCAAATAACTCGCCAACCAAGCAAATAATTATGCTGAACCCCCTTGGGCACTCTAATTGGATGTCCTGGGTCCTCCCAATTCTTAGTCCTTTAATACCTGTTTTTCTCCTTCTCTTATTTGCATTTTGTGTCTTCCATTTAGTTTCTCAATTAATACAAAACCATATCCAGGCCATCACCAATCATTCTATATGACAAATGTTTCTTCTAACAACCCCACAATATCACCCCTTACCACAAAATCTTCCTTTAACTTAATCTCTCCCACTCTAGGTTCTCATGCCATCCCTAATTCCGCACAAAGCAGCCCTGAGAAATATTGTCCATTATCTCTCCTTACCACCCAAAAACTGTCACTGCCCAAACACTTTACCACTATTTCGTTTTGTTTTTCTTATTAATACAAGAAGACAAGAATGTCAGGCCTCTGAGCCCAAGCCTGCATGTGTACATCCAGATGGCCTGAAGTAACTGAAGAGTCACAAAAGAAGTTAAAATGACTGGTTCCTGCCTTAACTGATGACATTACCTTGTGAAATCCCTTCTCCTGGCCCAAAAGCTCCCCCACTGGGCACCCTGTGACCCCAGCCCCTGCCCACCAGAGAACAACCCCTTTTGACTGTAATTTTCCACTACCTACCCAAATCCTATAAAACAGCCCCATCCCTGTCTCCCTTTGCTGACTCTCTTTTCAGACTCAGCCCGCCTGCACCCAGGTGATTAAAAAGCTTTATTGTTCACACAAAGTCTGTTTGGTGGTCTCTTCACATGGACGCGCATGACAGTTTGTTCCTGAATAAAAATAATAACAGAAGAATAAAGAGGTATTCATGTAAACATCAATTAATTACTACTATTTAAAAGGCAGATTCTGCATTATTTCCATAATTGAGAATCCATGAAATTAGTATGAAATTAATGTCTACCTCAGCTAAATATGAAGATATGCTACATTTTGTAGTAAGCACTAGGTTTCATGCTTTCTTAAGTTAGGACTTTTTCCAATCATCTGTAATTTATACAGGTAAATTAGGTGAGTGCAAACCTTAATAAAGGATTTGATTTGGTAGATAGTCTTAAATTTGGTAATCACAGAGCACAGCTGGAAAATACTTGCAGACATCCATTACATAGTTGAAGAACAAAATGTTACATTCTACACAGGTTTTAAATCAATAAAGGTGTAAAGCGGGAGAAGAGTCAACAAATGGGTTCCGGCTATTGATTGTATTATTTTGGTTACTTTGGTCACCTCAACACTCTATGCTTTAGACTTCTCAAATGTAAATAAATTTGTAGTTTGGACAACAGATTTTTAAAGTTTAATTAGTGTAGATAAACTAGAATTTAGATTTACATCACATTTAATTTCTAGTTTTAAAAATGGAGAATTATCTCATAAAACATCCATGTTTTTAAAAGCTACTTAATGGACACTGTGTTGCACTGCTCAGACACTTTCCTTTCACACCCTCTGCCCAACTTCCAGAATCAACACACTCATTCACCATTCTTCCAGGTTCTGAAAAGGTTGCCTGGGAGGGCTCACTACTGAGACCTGCCCCAGGTATAGCTATCCACAGAACAAAGTTTCCTTGCCTATGTCTAAGTGCCTCACTCTGGAGGTATCTCAAATCCAATGACTGGTCAATTGGGGGTTACAAAGGTTTGGCCCCCTGGCTTCAAGACAGAACCACTGTAAGGTATCATTTCATCTGCAGAGTTCCCATCAGATCTTCTGGGACCTCTATGGACTTGTATCACATAGTTCAAGTTCTGCCTTGCGTTTTTAGTTAATCGTTATTGATTGTTGTCCTAAGCATACTTCCCAACAAATCTGCTGTATGCAATATGCCTGCCAGCCTGTTTCCAAGGAAACCTAACCTAAAACATCATTCATCCTTGAGGCTAGAAGACCATAAAAGGCAAATAAGTCATCAGTCCCCCCAAATGACTGTTTCTAAACCAATCTGTCGCCAAAGCTTAGTCAGTTACTACATACTGAAAAATGAGACAAAAAATCTTAATTTAATCCATGTCTTTGGTCCCTCAGTCATTATCTGAAACAGCCATAACTAAATCCATTTATGGAGAGTTTACTATATTCCAAGCACCACACATACCACTTAACTATATGTTTTTGATTAATATTCAGAGTAACTCCATGGAAAAGTTGCTATCATTAACTACATTTTCATAAAGAAGTAAACCAAAGATTAAGTATGTTAATTTTCATCTCCACGGTCATAATATTAGAAAGTAGAGCATACAGGTCTCCATCCCAAGCTGTAGTATTCCAGAATCCACAATCTGATACTACACAAGGTCCTGTAATTTTCATCAATCTTGGCAGCAAACGTGTGTGAGGTTTTACCATGAGAAAATATGAGTGTATTGGCCGGGCGCGGTGGCTCAAGCCTGTAATCCCAGCACGTTGGGAGGCCCAGACGGGCGGATCACAAGGTCAGGAGATCGAGACCATCCTGGCTAACACGGTGAAACCCCGTCTCTACTAAAAAAAAAAAAAAAATACAAAAAAAACTAGCCGGGCGAGGTGGCGGGCGCCTGTGAATGGCGTGAACCTGGGAGGCGGAGCTTGCAGTGAGCTGAGATCCGGCCACAGCACTCCAGCCTGGGCGACAGAGCGAGACTCAGTCTCAAAAAAAAAAAAAAAAAAAAAAGAGAAAATATGAGTGTACCACAGCAAGAAACAATCACAATTTCCTTGGAAAACCCATCAAATTAGGATATCGTTCTTGTGTAGGGAAGTCAATGTCATGTATGAAAACTAGTGAAGCATTTTAAATAATCAAAACTCCAATCTTTGCCTTCCTAATAAATCAGTGCTTCAAGCTTAGCTTTACCTTGACAGAAATAGTATTTCTGTGTCCTGTCTTTGGTACTTTGAACTTGTACTTTCACTGTGAAAAACTTAAACTCCATCTTAAAAAGTGAGCTAAAACTCAAACTACTGAATTTGTAATAGCTGTATATATTATCAGTTTGATTCTTTCTAACTGGCACAGTATATGAAAATAAGTATTAGACTTTTTAAAATAGGGGGATTTATTCAAATGTCACCACTTCACAATATTAGAAGAGTTTAGTAGTATGGACAATCCAAAGCTTTCACATTACTATAGAAAACACATATATGTGTTTTCAATAAACCTCAGTTCTAAATGGTAATTTTAAACTTACTTTTGTTTTCTGACACCAGCAACATAGATGTCCAAAAATAAGAAAAGTGTTAGAAATATGAAAGTCCTCAGCATGGATGGATAGTGTGGCAGAAGAGACACAGTGCAGAACAGTTAATAACACGCCTTCAGCCAGACAGGTCTGTGTTTATATCTCACCTCTACCTTAACTAAATGTTTGACTTTGGGCATGCTATTTAGTCTCTCTGAGCCACATTCTTTTCTGCATCACCGAGTTAACAATACATGTCTCATAGGCATATAGTAAGAATTAAATAATATAATATTTGCAAAAGCTGTGAAAGAACCTCTTAGGCACTTAATTAGTAGGTGCTATTATCTTTGACAAAGATGTGATACTCACTTTTTAGTGGGAATCACCATATGGGAAATTGCTTTGTTTTACTTCAAGGGAACTCTTAAGACAACTGTGCAGTGAAAATGTTTGAAAGCATGCATTTTACATTTCTAAGTGCCAAATAGAAGTAATTGGACAAAGAAGGAAATGGCAGGAAAAGACTGTAAATTACCATAATAGCATAATGTAAAATTTAGCTTAGAAATATTTGCCTTACTCAAATTCATGTCTAGGCAGCAGCAAGGTTTGCCTATTTTCCACTTATGAAAACAAAAACTCCCTTGGGGGATAGTACAAATGAGCGAGCTTGTAACCTCCCAAATCTGGGAAAGCTATAAACCATTTCCTAAGCGTACATGATAAACAGATGGTCTGATAAAAATAATTTCTTTGCCTTAAAATTTTATTTAAAGTCAATTATTGTAACAATTTAAAATATCTATGAGATAGAGTGGTTTTAAGAAAACAGTATTTAGAATTGAGATTTAATAAGGCATAAGTAAAACATACAAAAACTGATGTTTAAAATATGAATGAATGTGAATGCAAAAGCTAACCTTGTAAAGTCAAGGTCTATTTCAATCTACAAGGTGCTAGGTGAATCTAAGAAATATTGACAGCATTTGTCAGATATGCACAGAATTAGGAGTAAGTAATTTTCCATTATTGTTTGCGCTGAGAATAAGGGAGGTGAGGTGAAAAATGATTTTGTCATAGACCAGATATAATACACAAATTGTGTCTATTTGTCTCTGGTGGTTCTTTCTAAAGACCTTTGCCATAGATACATTTTCCCCTCTGCTTTTGTTAGAGAGAAATAAGCACCATGACCTCAAAGATTAGACTTTAATTAAATACTCTATTCTGACTCAGTCTACTCCAAATGAGAGCCACTTTGGAAATACGTATTTCTCCTTTCTTCTTTATCCCTTCAAATTTCCTTTTCTGTAATTGCACCCTGTAAGGAAGAGTGTGCTATAAAGAGATGGGGGAAGGAGGATCTATCCACAAAGCATCTTTCAAGCTAGGTCCTGAACTCTGTATTAGTTGGTTTTTACTCTTTCAACAGATATGCATTGACTATGTGCCAGATATTGTGTTATGAATTCATCTTTCAAAGGGCTTTCAAAGGGCTCATGAGCTTATGGTCTATGGTCTAAACAGATAATAATTAAACAAATAATTTAATGATTGGTGTTGAAGAGTGCACATGGGTTGCTCACAAAAGGAAAGGTCAGGAAACTTAATCTAATAGGGAGGGTCAGTGAAGCCTGCTCAGCAGAAGTGATATGAAGATGAGATGTGAAGGACGAGTAAGAGTTTCCAGAGAACTCAAAGAGAATGGGTGGAGTTTAAGGTGTGAATACGTGGAATAAAATGAGGTTGGTTCCCAGGGTGAGACCAAAAAGTGGGAAGATGAGAAAGCATTCACTTAACGAGTGAACAAAATTTAATGGGATTGGTGGCATGGGGTGGCTCATGCCTATAATACCAGCACTTTGGGAGGCTGAGGCAGGAGGACGGCTTGAGGCTAGGAGTTTGAGATTAGCCTGGGCAACATAGAGAGGCCCTATCTCTATAATTTTTTTTTTTTTAATTTAGCCAGACATGGTGACATGTGCCTGTAGTCCCAACTACTCAGGAAGCTAAGCCCGGGGGTCCAAGCTGCAGTGAACCATGATCACACCACTGCTCTCCAGCTTGGGTGACAGAGGCAGACCTTGTCTCAAAAAAAAAAAAAAAAAAAAAAAAAGGAAGAAAAAAAATTAATGAGATTATATATTAAAGAACTCCTCAAAACCACTAATACATTAGTAGGCACTATGCATATTAAACTATATATTAAGCAGCATTTCCCACTGAATAATCCCTTTCCTTCCCTTCCCCTTCCCTTTCCCTTCCCCTTCCTTTCCCTTCCCCTTCCCTTCCTCACATGCCCCCTCCCCTCTATCTGTGATAATTTTCAGAGAACAATCTTTTTTTGAAAGAATGGAAGAAGTGGTCTCCAATAACCTGCTTTACTACAATTATCCCTTTCTCCTCTCTGTCATTTTGGTAAAAGATTCTTACAGAACCAGAAGAAATAAGGCAATTTTTTTCTTAAATGAAAAAGTAAGAAAAGAAAAACTATGATGGATATAGACTGTAGACATCCAACTTCTTTATCTTCATCTCTTGCACTTCTGAACCTGAATCTTCTGAAACAAGCCTGCAGTGGACTGAGAGCCTTCATACTGAGGGCTCCCTGGGCCACCTCAAGAGTCAAGGCCCAGGGTGAGATGTCGTTTTCCTGTAGGAGGCAACCCACAGGGAGGCTCCAGAGTCACATATAACTAATGGAGCTTCCTTGAGGTGAGGAAAAGCTCTCTTGTCTTTTCCATCAACCCAAACATTATTATTTGCCAAAGTGGTCACTAAATTAATATTTGCTCTCCAAGAACAATGTACTGGGGAAGAAAACAAACTTTGAGATTCCACAGGGGAAGAAAACAAACCTTTCATTTATATGACAAAAATATCAAGTACTTGAGGGTATCCTCATGTCATTTTAATTATTGATGAACTTGTTAGATCTTTATACTGCTATCCCATTTTTCCTTTTGATTCATATCCAACTGTTATTTGGGCACTGATGACAGTGAATGTGAAAAAAAATGAATTCTGAATTTTAAAAGTAATCAAATTCTCTTTCAAAGGTCTACATCACATGAAAGATTCAGGAGCTCGTGGTAACCAAAATAATTTTCATGGAATTCTAAAAAGGATTCTAGTTGAGTAAGCAAAATATGTTTTTAGATAATGATGTTTATATGAGTACTTTAGCAGAATCCTCATAACAGAGACCATTTGAAAATGAGCTGTTCTCACTGATACGATTGGTCAAAACAGAAGCTAAGCACTCCCATCCCTCAAATTCTCTATTGTGCTTAAATTCTTTCTCACAGTGGCTGCTAAAACAACATCCTGAAGCCCTTTAGAACTGGAAGCTATTTTGGACAACTATTAACCTAATGTGGTGGTTGACAACTGTAGGTAATTTTGCCCCTCAAAAGGCATCTGGCTACATTTGGAGACACTTTTGGTAGTCACAGTAGGGACTATTGGTTTCTAGTGGGTTAAGACTAAAGATGCTGCAAAACATCCTATAATACACAGGACAAAATCCCATCAAAGAATTATCTGATCCAAAATGTCAATACTGCCATGATTGAAAAATCCTGATCTAGCACAAAAATTCTTGCAAACACTTTTGTGAGATAGCTCTTCATAATTTCTAGACTGGTCTCATTGTTATAAATCTCTTTATTATGTTAAATAAAAATGTATTCTCCTAAAACTTTCTGCCTATTGGGATCCCAAAGGAAAAGAAAACATCAAACCCTTCACCCACATGACAGATTTTCAGATAACTGAGACTACTTTCATATTCCCAGTTTCTCATTTTCAAGTTGAAAAGCCACATGCTCATGTCTTGTACTTGCTTCTCAAAAAAAAAAAAAGTGTAATTTCAGAAATAAAAGCAATAACCAAGTTAAAACCAGGTCTTTTAAGATTATGAATGTAATAATAATATCTGTATTACCAAGTATTGACCACTAATGATGTGCCAAGGGTTTTATACACATTATTTCATAAACCAATATTGACAATATCAAAGATGCCCCTCTAGGTAAGAATCACTAGCACTGTTTTGCAGATGATGAAACTGAGCCTTAGCAAGGTTGAGAGATACACTCACAGACACAGAAGTAACAAGTGAGGGAGCTGGAACTGAATTCTAAAGTTCTTGCCCTTTGTGTGAATAGTTATGACTATTTTATTTCACATATAATTCAGTTTCCCTTTCTTAACCGTCTCCTACCACCAGTTCGTTTTCTCTTGTTTGTACCTACATTCCCTTCTCTCCTTTTCCTTTCTTCCCATCTTTGCCTCAAGCTGGCCACAGGGCTGTCACATCTGTTAACATAAACACCTCTTAAGAAGCAGGCCAGGCCACAGAAGGGACTTACTTAAAGCTCTTCCAGCTCTACACACTACTTCTTTTGTATTTTCCTTTTGCCTTGTGAAACGGGCCTGGGCCTGCTGAAAGAAATTAGATCTAGAAGCCTCTCTTCAGTGTGAACATAGGTGAAAAATTCTTTGATATACTGTTTTCAGATAGCAAAAAGGTTTTCAGTGATAGAGTATATACCAAAAAGTAAACTAACCTCTATATTTTTTATGAATACATAAGGGTTCATTATACTATTCTTTCTACATTTTTAAGTTGAAAAATAGTTTAAAAAACAACAAAATAACTCTCGCTGCTCTGTACTTGCATTCAGCAACTAATTTCTTTTCTTATTCCATATTTTCTATTTAATGTTATGGTGAAGAAATGACTTTCAAAATAAAGTTGTCAACACAAGGGAAGGTTAATTTCTAAAGTAAAATTTTTTTATTATTATACTTTAAGTTCTAGGGTACACGTGCACAACGTGCAGGTTTGTTACATATGTATACATGTGCCATGTTGGTTTGCTGAACTGATTAACTTGTCATTTACATTAGGTTTTCTCCTAATGCTATCCCTCCCCCATCCTCCCACCCCACGACAGGCCCTGGTGTATGATGTTCCCCACCTTGTGTCCAAGTGTTCTCATTGTTCAATTCCCACCTATAAGTGAGAATATGTGGTGTTTGCTTTTCTGTCTTGTGATAGTTTGCTCAGAATGATGGTTTCCACCTTCATCCATGTCCCTAAAAAGGACAGGAACTCATCCTTTTTTATGGCTACATAGTATTCCATGGTGTATATGTGCCACATTTCCTTAATCCAGTCTATCATTGATGGACATTTGGATTGGTTCCAAGTCTTTGCTATTGCGAATTGTGCCGCAATAAACATATGTGTTCATGTGCCTTTAGAGTAGCATGATTTGTAATCCTTTGGGTATATACCCAGTAATGGGATTGCTGGATCAAATGGTATTTCGAGTTCTAGATCCTTGAGGAATCACCATACTGTCTCCCACAATGGTTGAAGTAGTTTACACTTCCACCAACAGTGTAAAAGTGTTCCTATTTCTCCACATCCTCTCCAGCATCAGCTGTTTCCTGACTTTTTAATTATATCATTCTAACAAGTGTGAGATGCTATCTCATTGTGGTTTTGATTTGCATTTCTCTGATGACCAGTGATGATGAGCATTTTTTCATGTGTCTGTTGGCTGCATAAATGTCTTCTTTTGAGAAGTGTCTGTTCATATGCTTTGCCCACTTGGGGTTGTTTGATTTTTTTCCTGTAAATTTGTTTAAGTTCTTTGTAGATTCTCGTTATTAGCCTTTTGTCAGATGGGTAGATTGTAAAAATTTTCTTCCATTCTGTAGGTTGCCTGTTCACTCTGATGGTGGTTTCTTTTGCCATGCAAAGCTCTTTACTTTAATTAGATCCCATTTGTCAATTTTGGCTGTTGTTGCCATTACTTTTGGTGTTTTAGTCATGAAGTCCTTGCTCATGCCTATGGCCTGAATGGCATTGCCTAGGTTTTCTCCTAGGGTTTTTATGGTTTTAGGTCTAACATTTAAGACTGTAATACATCCTGAATTAATTTTTGTATAAGGTGTAAGGAAGGGATCCAGTTTCAGCTTTCTACAAATGACTAGCCAGTTTTCCCAGCACCATTTATTAAATAGGGAATCCATTCCCCATTTCTTGTTTTTGCCAAGTTTGTCAAAGATCAGATGGTTGTAGATGTGTGGTGTTATTTATGAGGCCTCTGTTCTATTCCATAGGTCTATATCTCTGTTTTGGTACCAGTACCACGCTGTTTTGGTTACTGTAGCCTGGTAGTATAGTTTGAAGTCAGGTAGCGTGATGCCTCCAGCTTTGTTCTTTTTGCTTAGGATTGTCTTGGCAATACAGGCTCTTTTATGGCTCCATATGAACTTAAGTAGCTTTTTTTCAATTCTGTGAAGAAAGTCATAGTTAGCTTGATGGGGATGGCATTGAATCTATAAATTACCTTGGGAAGTATGGCCATTTTCATGATATTGATTCTTCCTATCCATGAGCATGGAATCTTCTTCCATTTGTTCGTGCCCTCTCTTATTTCGTTGAGCAGTGGTTTTGTAGTTCTCTTTGAAGAGGTCCTTCACATCTGTTGTAAGTTGGATTCCTAGGTATTTTATTTTCTTTGTACCAACTGTGAATGGGAGTTCACTCATGATTCGGCTTGCTGTTTGTCTGTAATTGGTGTATAGGAATGGTTGTGATTTTTGCCCATGGATTCTGTATCCTGAGACTTTTCTGGAGTTGCTTATCAGCTTAAGGCGATTTTGAGCTGAGATGATGGGCTTTTCTCAATATACAATCATGTCATCTGCAAAAAGGGACAATTTGACTTTCTCTTTTCCTAATTGAATACCTTTAAATACCCCAATTAAAAGACACAGACTGGCAAACTGGATAAAGAGTCAAGACCGATCAGTGTGCTGTATTCAGGAAACCCATCTCACGTGCAGAGATGCACATGAGCTCAAAATAAAGGGATGGAGGAAGATCTACCAAGCAAATGGAAAGAAAAAAAAAAAAAAGCAAGCAGTTGCAATCCTAGTCTCTGATAAAACAGACTTTAAACCAACAAAGATCTAGAGTGACAAAGAAGGTCATTACATAATGATAAAGAGATCAATGCAACAAGAAGAGCTAAGTATTCTAAATATATATGCACCCAATACAAGTGCACCCAGATTCATAAAGCAAGTCCTTAGAGACCTACATAGACAGACTCCCATACGATAATAGTGGGAGACTTTAACACCCCACTGTCAATATTAGAGAGATCAATGAGATAGAAGGTTAACAAGTATATTCTGGAATTGAACTCAGCTCTGCACCAACTGGACCTAATAGGTATCTACAGAACTCTCCACCCCAAATCAACAGAATATACATTCTTCTCACACCACATCACACTTGGAAGTAAAGCACTCCTCAGCAAATGTGTAAGAACAGAAATCACAACAAATTGTCTCTCAGACCACAGCGCAATCAAACTAGAATTTAGGATTAAAAAACTCACTCAAAACTGCTCAACTACATGGAAACTGAATAACCTGCTCCTGGATGACTTCTGGGTAAATAATGAAATGAAGGCAGAAATAAAGATGTTATTTGAAACCAATGAGAACAAAGACACAACATATCAGAATCTCTGGGACACATTTAAAGTAGTGTGTAAAGGGAAATTTATAGCACTAAATGCCCACAAGAGAAAGCAGGAAAGATCTAAAATTGACATTCTAACATCACAATTAGAAGAACTAGAGAAGCAAAAGCAAACAAATTCAAAAACTAGCAGAAGGCAAGAAATAACTAAGATCAGAGCAGAACTGAAGGAGACGGAGACACAAAAAACCCTTCAAAAAATCAATGAATGCAGGAGCTGTTTTTTTTTTTTTTTAAAGATCAACAAAATTGATAGATGACTAGCAAGACTAATAAAGAACAAAAGAAGAAGAATCAAATAGATGCAATAAAAAATGATAAAGGGGGTATCACCACTGATCCCACAGAAATACAAATTACCATCAGAGAATACTATAAACACCGCTATGCAAATAAACTAGAAAATCTAGAAGACATGGATAAATTCCTGGACACATACACCCTCCCAAGACTAAACCAGGAAGAAGTTGAATCTCTGAATAGACCAATAACAGGCTCTGAAATTGAGGCAATAATTAATAGCTTACCAACCAAAAAAAAGTGCAGGACTAGATGGATTCACAGCCAAATTCTACCAGAGGTACAAAGAGGAGCTGGTACCATTCCTTCTGAAACTATTCCAATCAATAGAAAAAGAGGGAATCCCCCCTAACTCATTTTATGAGGCCAGCATCATCCTGATACCAAAGCCTGGCAGAGACACAACAAAAAAGGAGAATTTTAGACCAATATCGCTGATGAACATTGATGCGAAAATCCTCAATAAATTACTGGCAAACTGAATCCAGCAGCACATCAAAAAGCTTATCCACCAAAATCAAGTCGGCTTAATCCCTGGGATGCATGGCTGGTTCTACATATGCAAATCAGTAAACATAATCCATCACAGAAACAGAACCAAAGACAAAAACCACTTGATTATCTCAATAGACACAGAAAAGGTCTTTGACAAAATTCAACAGCCCTTCATGCTAAAAACTCTCAATAAACTAGGTATTGATGGAACCTATCTCAAAATAATAAAAGCTATTTATGACAAAACCACAGCCAATATCATACTGAATGGGCAAAAACTGGAAGCATTCCCTTTGAAAACTGGCACAAGACAGTCATGCCCTCTCTCACCACTCCTATTCAACGTAGTGTTGGAAGTTCTGGCCAGGGCAATCTGAAGTAAATTTCTTATGAACCCAGGATTAGGCCAAATTTCTTAAATTATTTAAGTAAAGACAAACTTACTTGTATATTTTCTCCCTTTTCAATTATTCCCTTCTATTTTCATGTTACCAATTTCATATATATGGGATGTATAGATGCAGACAGATGGGAACATGTTTTACAACATATATATAATAGTTTTGCTATCTTTCTTAGGTATACATTTAAACATGTGGTCTCTGTTCTCAATTATATTTCTTAGAAATTGAATAAAGTCCAAATATCCATCATCAATGAGAATATTAAATAAATTACAGTATTTTCCTACTGTGGAATATTATACAGTCATTAACATGAATGAGACATGTACAGTAATATGGGAAGATGTCCGTCATGTGTAGTCAAGTGCTAGGAGCCAGTTACAAAACAATATGATCCAGCAAACAAATGTTAGAAACTCATGTATGCAGAAGCATATGGGAAAATATCTGGAAAGATATATGTCAAACTATAGAGAAAAGGATTGGGAAGTGGGGAACAATTTTTTTAAGTCTCTATTTTATTTTATATCTGTGAATTGTCTAAATATTTATAATGAGTTCATGTTATTTTTATAATAGTATTAAATGATATGCTGATTAGCTAATCACCTTTGATGGTCTCTATTATTTAGCTAGATGCTCCCCACCCACATGCCATTATTTACTCTATTTGATTTTTCTAATTTTACTTCCCATTCTCTCTCCCATTACACTAGATTTACCTTTTCTAAACACTGACTGTTTCGTTTAATGCTTCCACCTCAACCCAGAGTATCTGTATTTCCCCTAAATTGCATCTCTAAAGAAAACTGTGCAAATATTAGATTTCCATATACATTAAAATACTCTATAAAAGGAGAAAAGTAAATATTCAAGAAATTATATATATCTATATATAGACAAATATAGATATATATAGACAGATATATATATTTCTTTTTTGAGACAATGTCTCACTGTCTTGCCCAGGCTGGAGAGCAGTGGTGTGATCAAGGCTCAGTGAAACCTCAAACACGGGAGATCAAGCAATCCTCCTGCCTCAGCCTTCCTAGTAGGTGGGACTACAGGTGTGTACCACCACACCTGGCTTTTTTTTTTTTTTTTAATTTACTGTAGAGATGAGGTCTCCTTATGTTGCTCAGGCTGATCTTGAAATCCTGGGCTCAAGTGGTCTTCCTGCCTTGACCTCCCAAAGTGCTGAGATTATAGGCACGAGTCACTGTGCTTGGCCTACATTTTGAATCAACAAGCTTTAATATGCTTTAATTCATTACTTCCTGAAATGTAAGGTGCCAAAAAATAATAAAGAATAGTTACCAAGTTCTTGAGCAGATAACTATTTTCCTTGTAAAAAGATGGCTTACTTAAACATCAAGAATACTATGATAGCCTTGAATACCTTTTAGAATGAGATAGGACCCACAAAAAAAGAAAAAGATGCATAGCACCCTACAAATGTGAAAAAGCAAGAGATACATTTCTTACCATTGTGAGGGTAAATGGATGATTTTCTAATGCAGATACACTGGGACAATGTAGAATAATATACTAAAAAGCAACAAAGAGATAAGTTTTAAATGACCAATTAAGAATTTCAACTATCTCAATGATGCTATGTTTGCTAAATTCCAAAAATTACATAAGGATAAAGGCTATTTAAAAAGTTACTGACCACTGACTCACCTGACCAGGTCTTGCTTTAAAATTTTCTTTGACCATTCGGATTTCCATGACATCTGAGGGATGACTTATGACTGAAATGATGGTGACTGGCTTATTGCTCCGGATATACCTGTAAAGTCTTTCGGCACAGTACAGGCACAAAGGTCCAGAAATCCAAAGCCAAGTCTAAGATAAATTTTTGAAAATATACTTCAAGAAATACTCATAATGTAGAAATTTACACCCGGCCCAATTGCTTATTGCATACATTACGGTAGTAGTATTTTAATTTGTATTTTAAATAAGAAAACATAATAAATGAATAAAAAATAATAGATGCTCACTATCATTCAAACAAATAAAAGTATAAAACAAAACAGAAAGTAATACCAAGACCCTACCCTCAATGTCATGCTCTGGATGTAACTACCATGAACAAATAAGTGTATATTCTTTCCTATACCTATATACAGATATATTACATATCTGTAGGCATAGAAACAATATATTTAATAAAAGAATAAAGGGGAGTTAACAATCTCAGATGAACCTGGGGATAATTTTAGAAATAAAGTAACTGTCTGAAGTTTATTAAATAAGAAAACCCTAGATTTTTAATGTACATAAAATACATGCATAAGATACATACATATAATATGTATACATATGTTAAACATGTATAGCATATGTGTTTAAAAATGCACTATTCTAGGCATGTTGTTTACCACTTACTTCTATATAATAAGAACATAAAATAATATTTATAATTTGGAAACCATGACAATTTTGAATATGTGCTGCATGGTTAACCCTGTTCCCAGGATACGTGCAAACTTTGGGAAGTGCAGAAGCCTGTGGGGCTTACCGTTCTCCTAAAATTACACACTTTATCTCTCACATCCCTTTGAGGCCTCCAACTAAAACTTGTCTTAATGGTCACTTTTTCAAGTCTCACTTTAGTTTTTTCAAATCTTCCTTCTTTCATGCAGACAGATCATGCCTCTTCTGCATATAATAACATTTAGCTCCACACTGTGTTATGAGTAGCATTGCAAGACAAGGTCTGCAATGTAGTAGCCTCGTACCTTTGAGACAATCACTTACCCTTTGAGTATCAGGTCCTATGTGAGCAAAACGGGAGTCACCATACCTGCCCTGTCTAATATTTGTGAATATTATGTGAAACTCAGAAAAGTTCTGAAAATTATAGAGGCTAATAGAGATCTAGAGGATTATTATTAATAATAACAAACACAAGACTAATACACTATTCCAAAGTCATCTACAAATTCATTCTACCTTTTGACTTCTCTTTCTTCTCTTCCTAATAGAGACATTTGACATCACTGTTTCCTACTTCTACTTTTTATGAAGAATAAATGGTGTAATTTGCATGGGGGCAGTTCCCACAGGCACAGAGGAAGATAAGGGCCCTTATTGAACTAATTGCTGAATACTTATGCACATTTACCAGGAGCAGGCATATTAGTCAAAGACCTGGGTTTACGTGCTTGCTCTGCCACTTACTAGTTTGGAGACTTTGATCAAGGTAAACACAATTTCTTCATCAGAAAATCGAGGATGATATTAATTACTTCAAATAGTCATTGTGAATATTGTAAGAAACATTCTGTATGTCTAATAAATGTTCTGTATTAGGCATACAGGACATTTTAGCACAATCCCTAGCAGATAATATTAAGCATTCAATAAATTGATTTTGCTATTTACTATTTACAATATTATACACAATATTATAATACAATAAAATAATAATTTGTGGTAGTAGTAGTAGATTTTTTTTACTACTATTTTTATTATTCAATCAGCTTCTCTCAACTGATGGGAAAAATATTTGTCATCTCTTGACTGCAAGCACCAATGCTGTTGTATGCAAAGGTCATATGGTCAGTTAAGTAGAAATGTTATATATCCTCTAATATCATAGATCTTTTGCATTGAACTGTCAGGTACCTGTAATGGAATAATAGGTACTAACTTACTATTGAAACATCCTGAAGTATCCTATTAGGCATGAATATATAGCTTGAAAAACACGTTTATATGTGATGTTGATAAGTCAAATGGAAACAAACTTTGTGGAGATCAAACACAAAATTAATCTGACCTGTGGAAAATTAGCTTGGAATCTGGGCTCTTCCATACAAATCTTCACAAATGTGTTCTGGGTAAACTCTTCTGGTTTTGAAAATTCTTCAGGGAAAGGTTCATGAAAATGTTCTGGGAAATATTCTGGTAAGGAAATATTCTGAGAGCTGGTTCGGTTAAGACTGATGCAGCCGGGAGGGTGGGTATCTAAATTAGTTTGATACTTCAGCAGCCCTCTAAAATTAAATTTAAAACAAACAAACAGAGAAATAAAAAGATTTGAGATCAGGGGACACGGTAAAAGAAAATAACGTTTTTCTTTTTTTTTTTTTTCCGAACTTTACACAGCTTTTATCTAAAAAGTGTTGCTTATGTATTATGTTAAGGAGAAATTGAAAAATCTTAAAACATTTTAAGAAATTCTTTTCTACAGGACCAAAACAAAAATGTTGGCCCTGCAAATAAATGCTATAAATATATGGTAGAGAAGAATACATGCAGTCTCTCCAAGCATTACTGAATTTGACAGCCTTTACTTCAAGACTATTAGGCATTCATACAATCGCGTACAAGCTTTCACTTCAATAAACGGTATAATGATGAATATTTTGCTAGATCTCCAAACATAAGGGAAAAATACAGGGATCATATTTAACTTGGCCAAGCCTGGATAAAACAAGACTTGCTTATTTGCAGAGAAATGTTAAACAGAAATAACTGGAACTCGAAGTTTGTCTCTCTTATGGTCTGAAAATAATGTATATACGGCAATCAGTCCCTAAATCTGCTCACTTTTCAATTTCTCCATAGACAGAACCACATAAAAAGTTCAAAATGATAAATCATGCAGGAGAACCCACACCATAAAAATCTTATTCTGATTGTTTATTATTTTGTTAGAAACCAAGACAAACCACTCAACTTTCTGTGTTCTGCCTCTCTTATCAAGAAGTGGTTAGCATCTACCTCATAGGGATAATCCATAAAATGACAGATTGTACAGAGCATCCACAAGATCACTGCTGCATAAGCAAATATTGCATGACAAAGTAAGATTTGGAAATGCTTGAAATTTTTGCAGTGTATTTTATTATTTTAAAGAATACTGAGGAAAAATTTATTTCCAAGATTATCTGTTCTTGGTTGGCTTACAGCGCATGATTTTTAAATTATCCTTCAGGCTCCCAAATACTTAATTTTGGTAGCTTAATCACCGGAGGTCAGGAGTTCGAGACCAGCCTGACCAACATGGAGAAACCCTGTTTCTACGAAAAAACATACACAATTAGCCGAGTGTGGTGGTGCATGTCTGTATTCCCAGCTACTTGGGAGACTGAGGCAGGAGAATTGCTTGAATCCAGGAGGCGGAGGTTGCAGTGAGCCTGAGATTGTGCCATTGCATTCCAGTTTGGGCAACAAGAGCGAAACTCTGCCTCAAAAAAAAAAAAAAAAAAAAAAAAAAAAAAAAAAAAAAAAAAGAAAGAAAAGGAAAAAAAAGTATATTTTTAAGTATGTCATAGCTATGATGCTTTTACAAAAATAGTATTTTTAAACAAAAACTGCATAATTATACTAACAGATCCATATATGAAGGTTGGGAAAGCAATGACCAAGTCAGTCTCTGGTGGTATTCACTATCTCCTCGTCTTGATTACTTTCCTTTCTTCCCTCTTTGCCTATGCTCAATTCCTTTTTTAAATTTTATTTTCTTCCTTAAAACTAGTCATCATGAAGTCATTAGGGAGCATTCAGTACATGTCAGGGGCATGCATTACATGACACAATAGTAGACCGACCACACACACACACATACTTTTTTAAAAAAGCAATACAGTAGATATTGCCTATGTATGAGATAAATTGATAAATATTATACAAATATGAGATGAATTTTTGTCACTAATCATTTACAAGTTTCTAATCACACAATACAATTGCTGGGATATTATACTTAGACAGCCTATGGCTGTCTTTACATTAATAATTTAGCCAAACCTTTTGTTCCTATTGACCATCTGAAGGATAGTGACTGACAGTTAAGTAGGTAAAAAACCCCAAGCATTTATTCTACTGGCCAAAAGTTGAACAGACATGAGCATAATGCACTTAGCACTACGCCAATGGTTCTTCAGAAGTCAACAAAGTCAAATCTGGTTCCTAACACTCCAGGAACTCATTATCTAGTTTAGAAGATATCTTCGAAGAAGCTGAACATAAGTGAAACTACAGATAGTAACTGGAGTAGTGTTTTAATACAGTTTAAAACACCAGGTCTAGCCCAGAGAAATTTATATACATTTTACATTATCCTCACAAAAACTGCATGAACTAGGGTTATTATTCCCATTTTAAAATTTAAAAATTAAAGTATTTTAAAAGATGAAATAATACCCCAGGGTCACACAGCTGATAAGTAGCAGGTCAAGATTTGAATTCAGATCTGATTCAAATTCTATGCTCTTCACCTCTCATGATATATGACATTAGTTCACTGAATCCTCACAACATAAATCTGAGAAAGGTAAGGAAGGGGGAAGATTAATACTTGCTAAGAAAGTATCACATCAGTAATCTTTAGAACATCTGCTTCTCATTTAAACTTCAAAACAAAATAATCACACAAGGTAAGTATTTTTATTTCTATTACACAGATGAGAAACCTAACGCTTTCATTTAGGTAACAGATTAACTAAGTATAGTCAAAGCATAGGATTCAGAAACCTACCTAGCTCACTTCATGCCCCTATGTCATGCAAAGCAAATCAGATGGTTAAAGAGGTAGACATTGTAAAGGGGTTCAAAATAAACAAAAGTCAGATTGTGTGTGTGTGTGTGTGTGTGTGTGTGTGTGTGTGTGTGTGTGTGTGTGTGTTGGAATGGGGCTGCTTATAATTTAGGGTCCTAACACCAGGCAAATTATTGTCGTTAATCCCTTCTTCTGTCATAATAACATTCCAGTGGACATAACTCTACCATGTTCTAGGTCCTTAGAGTAGTGAATGTTGTTACTATACAGTAAAGTTCTTCAGGTCAGCCCAATCAAACAGTGAAGCTGTTCTTGGCACATAAAGTGGCACATATTATTCTAAAATTCTTTTTAATTTTGAGAGCTTTGTGTTATTTTAAGCTACACTCAAGCTAAATAGCATAGGCTATCTCTGTCTTTAAAACCCATTAAAACTGTCCTTACTTTGTCTTCTTTTTTTACTTTCAGATTTCAAACTTTATTTCAAGACTATAGTAATAAAAACAATATGGTATATACATAAAAACACAAAAAACAAACAGAATAGAGAGCTCAGATTACTTTGGCTTAGTTGTAACTGTTGCTACCAAAGAAATATGGATAAGATCCAAAGACAGACAATGATTAAAAAAAAAATCATTCATCAAAAAAACTCAAGTATGACATCCCAGGTCATTTGGCTATAATTAGGTGGTGAGAGTACTGAAAGCTCACTGGAAGGCAGGTTTTTAACTCAGTATTGAAAGGCCATATACCAGTAAAAAAAAAATTGTATGGTAAAGTTCAGTGGCCTCAGATTGGGAGTACTTAAATATCTCCCAATACAATAATGTCAGTCAGTGGCAGAGCTGGGATTGAAAGCCCAGTTAGTCTGAATCCAAAGTCCATGCTCCTTCCTCTGTACCAGGCCTATTCCCCTTGCAGAATATTCATATTACTTTATGGATAACCTTTAAATTGAAAACCAATGTATATATTGAGCAAAATTGGATGGCTTTATATGGCTATAGACTTAGAAAAGGAGGGAGTATATTTTATCAAACCAATAATTTTATGTGTTATTTTCAAGCTCAGTTGAATGCAGTAACTTAATTTTTCATTGTATGAGTAAAGAATAAATGTGCTCATTTCTTTGATATTAGTGCAGAATTTCTTAGAATTCTTACATTTGAAGGCCATTACAACAATCTTTTTCTAAAGAATATTGAATAGGAATGTAGTCTAGATATTATGGATATTTGGATTGATAGAAAAAATCTGACATTGTCTCTCTAATGCATTTACTTCACTGTGGCCACATTTATTAAAATTTGAGGCACGTGTTCTATATGATTTTTATGGTGTTTTAAATTCCTGATATCTTTATTTATTTTAGATGCATGCCTTTCTTTAAAATAGAATGCAATCTTCTCAAATGTAACAGAACCCACCTAAGATAACACAAAGCTCTGTGTCTATTTGCCAAACAATCTTGATCCTGCTTCTTGTCCGACACCACCACTGTAATATACCTCTCTAGACATATTATTTTATTAATTTTGGAACCTTATTAGTTGCAATATTATGGTCACTGTCTTCAAAGGCATGCACAATCTAGAGTAGCACTGTCCAATAGAGCTTTCTGTGATAGTGGAAATGGTCTAAGTCTCTGATCACCAACATAGTAACTATTAGAGAAAAGTGGGCTATTTAGCAATTGAAATGTGGCTAGTACAGGTGAAGAACTGAACTCTTAATACTATTTCACTTGAATTTAAATTGAATAGCCACAGCACAGATATAATGGGTCAAATCAGACATAAAACCAAAAACAATAATTAAAAAGGGCAAAATGATTAATGCCATATAAACATATGATAACCTCTTGAGAGTACAGCTGGGTAATTAACTTTGATTATAAAATTCCAGAAAGACTTCAGAGAGAAGGAGGCAACTGAAGGATGTGGAGATTCCAGGGGTTAGAGAATAGGAGAATGGCATTCCAATATGAGGAAGCCAGATGCACAAAGGTACTTGGTTTATTCCTGAATTAGTAGAAGGGATCATATTTTATGCATTTATCCCTTATACATTCACACTCACTGCCAAACCTCAGCATCCCTCTAATACCTTTCTTGCACATAATAGATCTCTAATGCATTTCTAGTGAATTGATTTTAAAAGCAAACAATAAACACATAATTTGTTTTAATACAGCAAGTGCATGTAGGAATCAAAAAGAGAGCATTCTTGTATGTATTGTTGTAGCTTTCATAAATAAATGCTAAACAATTTTAAAGCAAAAAACAAGAAGGGAAAAAGAGATTCGTGAATGGTAAACTGAGAGTCTTGCCAAGTTATAATGACAGGGCGAGGGATGAGGAAAGGAGGTGCACAGACTATGTGGAAATATAAGTGTTTATTGTTAATTTTTTAAGTTTCATTGTATGATGTTCCAAGGAGAAATTTTGAAGTATCTGTGAAATGTCTAGTGTTCTCCTATCATGAGAAATAAAGGATTTTATGGGGTTCCAAAATTGTTTCTGCACTCATAAGGATCTTAACATGTGCTATCAACATTCAACCACGTTTCTAAGTTATAGGTTTCTTTTTTTCCCCTTGTTTCCCTCAAGAGGCATTATAGTTATCCTATCTGGGTTTTTTGTTTGTTTGTTTTGCTTTCTGTTTGTTTCTTTGTTTTTAATATCCAGCTGTGACAAAGTTACATGAAATAATACAATACATTAAATGAATCCTACTAAGTAACAACATGATTTTATGACAATCAAAACATGATTTTATGGCAAAAGATAAATATTACAAAATACCACACCTGACAAAAGGACAATCACAGAATCATCCCTACTTTAATTTCATGTTAAAAATATTCCACAAATGCAGTATCACTTATGTGACCTTTATATTTGTGGTATTTTAATCTGTTTTTAAGGAGGAGAAAAAAATTCTTGTCCCCTAGGGACCTACTTTTTTCCTAATATTCTATCACGTGATTTTTTTTCTTTATGGTAAAAATATATATTGATTCTGGCAGCTATTTTTACTTTGCTTCAAGTACAAAGAAAGAGTTTAATTCAAAAAAAAACCAAATTGTATATTTTAAAATTTATTGCAGTTCTCTAACTTCTGTGGACTCCACTAGAATGTACACTTCTTAAAGTCAAGGGTTTATCCTGCTCCATTGTTATTTTTCTAGTGCCTAAAACAGTGCTTATAACTTACAATAAGTGCTCAATAAATATTCGTTGATTAACTTAGTGACCAGAAGTGTATAAACAACTTTTGTTGTGATTGTTGTTGAAACACGTGATTGGGAAGTCATCTGGTTTTAACAGATATTTGAGCTCATTTTCAACCTTCAAAAAGGAGGTCTATATTTTAGCAAATGGCATGTAGTAACATGACAGTTATTAAGTAACAGACAGTAACATTAAGTAACAGACAATGATCAAGAGAGTCAAGTCTACTTGTTAGATGCATTTAGAAGTAGAGCGCTTTCCTAAACTAAAAATCCAGTGTGCTTCAGGAAGTCCTAAGCATCTGAGTACCTACCCTACCAAAGCTTTTACTCCCACCCCCACTTTGTTTATCTGGCCTAACATAGTCCTTGCCTCTGCCTTCTTTCCTGGCTCTTGCCTCTGATAGCTAAGAGTACTGCTATCTGCAGCTTAACCACAGCAGGAATTGTGTCTGGCTCTTACCGGTAGGCTTGTCCAAGCTTACAAGATAGGGATAGCATCATGTGTTTGTAATCTGTGCAGGTGCAGTGGACCTTGCTCTTTAGAAAGACCCTGCTATTGGTTTACTGCTCTGTTGTCATCATCTCCAAATGCTTAATAATTTTTTGATCAAAGAATCCCACATTTCATTTTGCAGTGGGCCCCGCAAATTAAGAGACTGATTCTGCCACAATATCTCTGCAGCTGACTAATGTATAGCCTAGGGTCTTAAGGGCTTAGAATCAACATTTATAACTTCCTTGAGTACCTGAAGTAAAATAGGTCATTCCCCTAAGTTTCCTTAACTGAAAGAGAAATTGTACCTGTTCCTCTCTACTTCACAGGTATATAAAGGGAAGAGCTTTGACCCCTTGCAAAGAAAAAAAAAAATAAGCATACATTACTTCTTAGTATTTCCTCAGCTTTCATGCTTTACTAAAATGACAGTGGAGGATAAAATTATTATTTCATGTTTCAGAAAAACAGTACTGTACTGAAAATGTTTCTTAAAATAAATACAGTCCTTTTCCTTCTCCTTTCCCCCAACTTTCTCACCTTATAATTCCAGCTGTAAACACTTGCTAATATAAAAAAATTCTCTGGAGAGAAACTGAGATAAAAATTATTTGAAAAAGTATTTGATCTAAGGTTCAATATGTCTGTCTCCAAAATTGGGGAAAAAATAAACTCGCAGTTTGGAAGTTTAAAAAATCCATTAATATATACAACTTATAGCATAAATGACTTCATGTACATAAAAATGCTCTCTATATGCTATATCTAAGTATATAAGTAGACATATATACATATAAACTATAGAACTATAAGGCATCTTTAATGGGAGAAAATATCACATGACTTTGATCCCTACTACCAACTGGCTTACAGCATAAAATATCAGCAAATGTGAATAAACCATAAGATCTTAGCCCATAATTACTATAGAGAAATACTACTTTTTACATAAAATTAAGAAATCCAATGAACCAAAAATTGGAAGTTGGCAAACAAAACTGGAAGTTGGCAAACAAAACTGGAAGTTGGCAAACAAAGGATATAAAAGTAAAAAAAAAAAAAACTTTATATAGGACATTGTATTTATTAACATATTGAAAATATGTAAATACTATGGAGGAGAAGAATTTGGATTCCATCTAAGAGAGATCTAATTATTCAATAATATTTTTCACCTCATATATTTAAGTGAAAAATTGAAGAACTAAAAAGTGAAATAAAACAAATCAGGAGAGCTAAGGCTGAGCATGCTGGCTCATGCCTGTAAACCCAGCACTTAGAGGTTGAGGTGGGAAGATCACTTGAGGCCAGACTTTTGAGACTAGCCTGAGCAACACAGAAAGACCATGTCTCAAAAAAAAAAAAATAATAATAATAATAATAATAGGCATGGATCATTTTTTCTTTCAGAATTTTTAGCCACAGAGATACACAAAGACCCCCAACAAAACTGTGCCAGTCTACAATATAATCAAAATAGTCAAGATTTAAGAGCTAATTCCTCTGACATGGGAATCAATATACTAGTTACCATAATAACTAATTACCTAGATAAGACTAAATATAAACAGTAGTTACAAAATGACAGTCCAGGTTATAGTTAAGCAAGTTTAGAGATTATCCTTTATTGTCATCTGTAATGCTCTGATACTTAAGGAAAATTGGAAGAGCCTAGAAGGACAACACATTCCTAGCTTAAACTAATTAATGCAATGCAGCTTCATCCAGTAAATATTGAGTGGGTGATATGTGAAAGGGATTCCCTGCATAAAGATGGGTAATAAACACTCCTATCTCCAAAACCACTATAGTTTACCTAGGATATGGCACAATGTTCTATTTTCTTTTTCTTTTTTGGGTTGGAACTCACAGATACATAAGGAGGTTAGGGAGAAGAGAACTCAGTGTTGCCCTGCCACAATGAAAAGCAACACCAGGAAGAACTCAGCCAGAGCCCACAGAGGGAGCATTTAGACCCAGTCCTAGCCTAAAAGGAATTGCCCATTCCAGTAGTCAAAACCTAAGTCCCAGCAAGCCTTGTCATTTTGGGTTAAAGTGCTCTGGGATTGTAAATAAACTTGAAAGGCAGTCTAGGTCTAAAGGACAAAAATTCCTTGCAAGTCCTGGTGCTGTGCAGGGCTCACAGCCAGTGATGTGGGGGGCACACATCCCAGTGAGACTCTAGCCAGAGCAGCCAAGAGAGTGCTTGTACCACCTCTCTACCAAGCCCAAACAACACAGCTCACAGCTCTGGGAGAGATCTCTTCCTTCTGCTTGAAGAGAGGAGAGGAACGAATAAAGAGGACTTTGTCCTGCCTCTTAGATACCAGCTCAGCCACAGTAGGATAGGGCACTCAGCAGAGGCCTGAGGCCCTGATTCCAGGTCCTAACTGTTGAATGACATTTCTAGACACACCCCGAGCAAGAAAGAAACTTGCTGCCTTGAAGAGAGGGACCCAGATCATCTTCTGACTAAAGAGCCACTGGCCCTTGAATAACCAGCAGTGGTATCCAGGCAGTACTCGCCATGGGCCTTGGGTGAGATTCAGAGATGTTCTGGCTTTAGGTGTGACCCAGCAAATTCCCAGCTGTGATTGCTGTGGAGAGGGACTCCTTCTGCTTGAGAACAGGAGAGGGAAGAGTGAAAGGGACTTGTCTTGCAGGTTACATACCAATTCAGCCACAGTGGGGTAGAGCACCAAGCAGGGTTCCCTGATTCCAGGCCTTCTTGACCCTCCCTGGGCAAGAGGGGAATGCATTACCCTGAAGTAAAAGTCCCAGGCTGGGAGGCATTCACTACAAGCTGACTGAGGAGCCCTTGGGCCTTGAATGAACGTAAGTGGTAGCTACGCAGTACCTCACTGTGGGCCTGAGGTGGGTTATATTAGTTACAAGTCTCATTGTAACCACAAATCAGAAAACATACAACAGATACACAAAAAATAGAAAAAGAAGAAATTAAGACATACCCCCAGAGAAAATCACCTTCACCAAAAGGAAGACAGGATGGAAGAAAAGAAGAAAGAGAAGACCACAAAACAATCAGAAAGCAAACAAGAAAATGGCATGAGAAAGGCCATACTTATTAGCAATGACATAGAATGTCAATAAACTAAACTGTCGAATCAAAAGACATACAATGGTTGAACGGAAAAACAAAAAGACCCAATGATCTGCTGGTTACAGGAAACACACTTCACCTATGAAGATACACACAGACTGAAAATAAACAGATGGAAAAACATATTCCATGCCACTGGAAACCAAAAAGGAAGAGGAGAAGCTATACTTAATATCAGACAAAATAGATTTCAAGACAAAAACTGCAAGAAGAGACAAAAAAAATCATATTGTGATAAAGGGGTCAATTCAGCAAGATGATATAACAACTGTAAATATTTTGCACCCAAAAGTGGAGCACACAAAAATGTAAAGCAAATATTATTAGAGCTAAAGAGAGAAATAGACTTCAATATAATAACAGTTGGAGATTTCAACATCCCACTTTTAGCAATGTGCCGATCTTTCAGACAGAAAATCAATAAATAAACATCAGACTTAATCTGTACTATAGACCAAATGGACCTAATAAATATTTACAGAACATTTTATCCAGTGGCTGCAGAACACACATTCTTCTCCTCAGCACATGGGTCATTCTCAAGAATCATATGTTAGGTCACAAAAAAGTCTCAAAATGTTCAAAAAATTGAAATAATATCAAGCATCTTTCCTGACCACCATGGAATAGAACTAGAAATCAATAAGAGGAACTTTAGAAACTATACAAATACACAGAAATTTTACAATATGTTCCCGATAACTGGTGAGTCAATGATGAAATTACTGAGGAAATGTTAAAACTTTTTGAAATGCATAATGGAAATACAATATAGCAGAAGAATTAAACTAGATCTCTATCTCTTCCTAAATTAAAAAAAATAAAATTGATTGAAGGCTTACTCTAAGATTTGAAACTATGAAACCTCTAAAAGAAAACACTGGGGAAACTCTCCAAGAGACTGGACTGGGCAAAGATTTCTTGAGTAATATCCCAGAAGCACAGACAATCAAAGCAAAAATGGACAAATGGAATTACATCAAGTTAAAGAGCTTCTGCACAGCAAAGGATACAATCAACAAAGTAAAGATCTAATCCAAAGAATGGAGGAAAATATTTCCAAACTATCCATCTGACAAGGGATTAATAACCAAAATATATAAATAACTCAAACAGCTCTATAAGAAAAAAATCTAATAATTGGATTTAAAATAGGCACAATACCTAAATTTACATTTTTCAAAAGACATACAAATGGCAAACAGGTATATGAAAAGCTGCTCAACAACACATCATCAGATAAA
This sequence comes from Macaca mulatta, assembly GCF_049350105.2. Taxonomy (NCBI): domain Eukaryota; kingdom Metazoa; phylum Chordata; class Mammalia; order Primates; family Cercopithecidae; genus Macaca; species Macaca mulatta. The sequence goes on from NC_133419.1 coordinate 89,906,742, forward strand.
TGCAAAGTAAAACTACAAGGTGATATTATCTCACCACAGTTAAAATGACTTATATTAAAAACACAGGCAACAACAAATACTGACGAGAATGTGGAGAAAAAAGAACCCTCATACACTGTTGGTGGGAATGTAAGTTAGTATAACCCTTATGGAGAAAAGTTTGGAGGTTCCTCAAAAAACTAAAAACAGAACTAACATATGACCCAGCAATCCCATTGCTAGGTATATACCCAAAAGAAAAGAAATCAGTATTTAAAGAGATATCTGCAATTGCATAGTTATTGTAGGACTATTCACAATAGCCAAGATTTTGAAGCAATCTAAGTGTCCATCAACAGATGAATGGATAAAGAAAATGTGCTACATATAACGATGGTGAACTATTTAGCCACAAAAAGAAGATCCTCTCATTTTCAATGATGTGGGTGGAACTGGAGGTCATTGTGTTAAGTGAAATAATCAAGGCACAGAAAGACAAACTTCACATGTTCTCACTTATTGGTGGGAGCTAAAAATGAAAACTGAACACATGAAGATAGAGAGTAGAATGACGATTAGCAGAGGCTGAGAATGAGATGGGGAGAAGTGGGGATGGTTATTGGTTATAAAAATATAATTAGATGACTACAGTCAATGATAATGTATTGTACATTAAAAAATAATGAAAACAGTACAATTCGATTGTATGTAACACAAAGAGAAGATAAATATTTGAGATTATGAATATTTCATTTATGCAGATATTATCATTACACATTGTATGGCTGTATCAAAATATCTCATGTAGCCCATAAACATACACACCTACTATGTATTCACAAAAATTAAAAATAGAAAAGTTTTTTAAATGGAGAACATCATATAGACAACAATAAAAATATATGTGTATATATATGTGTGTGTACATAGTGTCAATTTTAGGTACAATAGCTAATATTTTTCTTCTAATAGGTCTGGGAAATACAATTATTTTTCTTTATTTCTAGAAAACTGATTTGTCCAAGATTACATTAGTGATTTTCTAGGAATCAATCCTGTTTCTTCACTATTATAACACAGGGCATTTGTTTCACTATATTTAAAGTCAAAATACCAAAATGTGTGGGATAGCAAAACTATAGTAATTCACAAATTGCATGCTTACTCGAGTTTGTTTATGTATTTACTTTGGAATTCCATTATGAAATTCATCCCTCATATTTGAATAATAACTTGACGGGTAATCTAATATTTAGAGAAAATTCATGGCAAAATTCTAAAAGGTATGGGTTTTTGAAATCTGTGGACTTAATTTATTTTTCTATATGATGAATAATGTCTTTTCCCCATTGCCTTCTTTGCTATGTTTTGACTTAATCCTTTTATTAAGACACTCTGGCAATAAAATACTGATAAGAATATCTCTTCCACAGCATTTTTATCTGCTCCAGTATAAATCCTAGTCTTCTTCATTGTTATTTTCAGGTTACATGGAAGAATTCTGGCAAGTAAAGTATCACGTAAATATAACTTTATTATTAGATTTATTATAAAGTGATTACATTATATTATAAAGTTATTATATTATTATGTATCTTAACAAGGTCAAACATTTTAGGAAATATTTATAAGGCAGCACCATAAAGAAGGCATGTTCTTCTTACTCCATTTTCTGGGAGCTAGTTAAATTTCACCTTCAAAACTTTGAACTCTATGTAACCTGAATCAAAACTGAACTTTGTATTCAAAACAGGCAAACATATATGTATATATACTCACCAACTTACATAGATAAATAGAAAAATATATCCTAGATTTTTACATGACATAAATATTTTCAATTCACAAGCAGGGGTACTTTCTAAATGATGAATAAATAATTCAATAATTCAAGAAAAGGGTAGAAGTTAAATTCAGGGGTCAAACTTCATGGGCTCAATCTTAGTTTTTTCAGGTATTAGCTGTGTGGCTTTGGACAGTTACTTTAATTTAATATTTTATGTTTTAACTCCCCATCTGTAAAATAGAAATGATGGAAGAACTAATAGTACTGTGTGTATTAAAAACAAAAAACGAATGTCTGTGTGTGCACGCGCGTGTGCACGTGTGTGTGTCTATAAAGTGCTAAGAATAGTCCCTGTCACATATTCAACATGTCTCAAATTAGGGAATTGTTATGAATAGTATAATTATTATCCTCTAAAATGATAAGGCAATTATTAAGTTGTTCATTATATTTGTCAAGTTCTCTTCCCAGTAGCCTTCATGGGAGAAAAAAAATGACCCGGTGGCTTTTATTTTTCCCACAATCCAGTGTTTTTAACTCTAAATAAAACTTAAGCAGGCTATATAAAATGTGTCAATGTGATATTAGCTATTATAGCTCTTTGGTTAAAATCTAGCTTTAAAAACTTCAGTTCCACATTTTTTAAAACTTTTTTTTAGCACACAAATTTTAGGATGTCTAATGAAAGTTGAGAAACCTTCTTTTATACAAAAATGTACATATGTGTCTCAAACTTAAACATATACTTAAATATGTAGATATATGTGTGCATGTATTTCAGGAATTAATGAATCCCTGAATCCATTCAATGATTCCTAGGGATTATGTAGCCACGTTAAAAACTCCTATCCTATGGAAGGAGAAGTAGAATTTTATGGTAGAAATAATGGGCACCAAACTGATAACGAGTATGCTAGAATCATTAGAAACTAGGCATCTAGGAAGTATTAGAACAGGTCATCTGTATCAGTGACAGAGAGTTTATAAAAGATTTTTAACCACTGTCCTGAACACCCAAATCCTCAGCCTTCTAATGACCATGGCAATGAACATCTAATTACAATTTCTAAAGTGACACAAAGCTAGGTAAACCTACAGTGTGTATTATTTGAGGGTTCTGTTTCTCAAATACACATGCAGAGCCCCTATTCAAGGTAAGGACTCCTTTTGTGGCTCTAGCTCAAAGTCTACATTAAAACAGTGCATTAGCCTCTCTTAAAACTTCTCCCACTGCCTCAGAATAGGTAGGATGCCTATATGATCTGGTCTTTATATAGCCAATGCTGAATTATCAATAGCATCCCCATTCATTCTCAAAAGTATCTGGTTTGCACAACAAATTACATAGTCACTGCAAATGTACAGGCAAGAAATGAGAAACTGAAAAGAATGTAGAGGAAAGTAAAAATGTTCTCCCTCAGTGCTAGAATAGGATTGTCTAAAATACAACTAGTGGGCCTTCCATTCGAAATGTAATGTGAGTTTCTAAGAGGAGCAAGTGCCTCCCACCAGTAGTAAGATGACCAAACCTTTCCCTGTACCACATCAGTGTGAGTGAAGGGAGACTTCCGTGAAAGTGGCTTCTAAAAGAGAAGATACTTGGGAATCAGCAATTCTTAATGCTTCATTATATTGCATAAATATCTCTATCCCCTAACAGTATTTCCTTAATATCCTCCTCCTGAGGCCCGAGGCCATAATAGAGGGAGGTTATTTCCCAGTCAGCACAATAAGCCGACTCCCACAATATCTTTCTAACCCTGGTTAACGTCTTGAGTCTAAACTCCTGTGATGCTCCCTGTTAAACTACCTGCCTGTGACACTGTCTGGGGTTCATTAATGCCACTGTCGACAAATTCTGCCCACTGTGTTCCCCTGGCATAAAGAATAAATGTTTTTAAAAACATGCACATAAAAATACTCCTTTTAGATTTCCAAGAAAAAAAAATGATTCCAGTAGAATATAAATCATGCTCTATGATTAACTCTTGCTAACAAGTAGTACCAAATGGCAAGAGCTCTGCTTAAAAGAATACTTCAGGTATCATTCACATAATAAAAATGATCTGAGAAGAGCAGCAGAGCTAGCACAATGAATATTTACACTAATGTGCTGTCATTGCCATTCAAACATTTGAGGAGGACCTTCCCCTCTATCATTTCCAGAATTATCACATTATAGTCTCTCTCGCTCACTTAAATAAAGACATAAAATACAATCACCACCCACACAGCACTCTCCAAGCTAAAGCCAGTGGGAGTGTTGACTATGGTAAGATTGCAGATATGAAGGTGCCAAATCTCATTTACAATGCATTCCCTCCACATTTCTTTGAAAGGAGCTGGGTTAGGCTCTTAAGCAGAGGCTCTGTGACATTCATAATTTATTTTCCCTCCAATATCCTTTTTATCAGTAAGCGAGAATAGCAGTATGCATCTCCTTCTAATGAGTTTTTCAAAAGAAAATGAGGAAAGAAATATCCAGTTGTATACATATTTGGAAAGAGGAAATGGTTTTGTTTTGTTTTGTTTTCACCAGGTATTTTAGGAATTGAATATCTTTAACGCAGCACACCAACAGCAACCTCCTAAAAAGGTATATTAAAAATTAAAACAAAGAATTCCTCAGGAGGAAGGCTTGTTTTGCAAAGATAAACCTTTATTGCTAAAAATCAATAGAATTTTAGAGACCTTAGAATATTATAATTGTTGCCATGTCAAGGAATATTCCTTTGAGCTGCTAAGCAGTTTTCACTATATGTTCATCAAATTACTTTGCTGATAAGAAAATCTGGACTTTTCAAAAGTGTTGTGTCTTTATCAAAAAATCTGTTTTTTTCAAAGTTAAATGTGGAGTGTCATTCTTACAAAGCTATTAGTATTGGTACTGGTATAATTTGTTCTTGCTAACATTTATTGCATATGTCTATATTCTACCTACTTTGCTGCATTATCTTATTTAAACCCAAGACAACACTATTATATAAGTGATTTTATTAATCCCGTTTAATTGCTAACAAAAAGCAAGGACAAATTATCTGCCAAGTTCATACAGGTATTAAGTGATGTATCCCCTTTTAATCTCTATGTTATACTAACATCTTGGAGAAGAAAATTAATGTATTTTAAAGATGCATTTTAACACTAAAAAGAAACATCTGAGTTTAGTGTACATGAAATGTCATCTTTTCAGGTGGCATGCAACAGATTTATTTATAAAAAATGAAGAGAATTGCTAAAATATACAACAAAAATTAAAACCAGGTTAAGACAAGGACACAGATAATCATGGAACAAAAAATGTGGGTCCTAAATAATACTGATTATAATATTTGTAGCCAAGAAAGTGAGACTTTCACTTTGCCAAAATCAGATCACATACTCCAAGAACATTTAGTTTGGTTTTCAGTTTTAAAAGGGATACAGAGAAGTATTGCCAAATAGGGGCCACATAACTTAGTGGTTAAAAATGTCAGTTTTGGTATCTGATACCTGGATTCAAACTAGAAATCTACTTACTAGCCACGACCCTCATCAACTCATCTCTCACTGCCCCTATTCTCTCAGCTGAACATTGAGAATAATAGTAGTAGTAATAATAATAATAATAATAATAATAAATTTACAGGGTTGTTAGGAGGATTTAATGAGAGCAAATGTTAGTAAAAGAGAAGCATTCAATTAATATTAATTGTTAATATATTCAAAGAGACAGTTCAGAAAATTAAGATCTAAAATATCACAATGTAAGAAACAGACGAATAGAATTTAGGAAAGTGGGCAACTTAACTTCCATGGCCTCCAGAATCACAGACTTTTAAATAGCTAGACAGAAATTACAGTAAAATAATTCCAACCAAAAAAGAAAGAACACTGTGAGAATTAGAACTTTCCCTAAGACAGAATGGACATCTTCAAAATTAGGCATTGACTTAGTAGACATTATTGTAGAGGAGCTTAAAAGAGGTTTGATCAAGATATCTTTTAAACTTCCCTAAAATTTAAGATTCTATGAAAAAAAATGACCTTAGAAAATAATATGAAGCAATTTCTCTTACTGTAAAAGTCTGCTTAGGTAGAAAACCAGTCAACAACGTCTAATCACCTCATCTTTTAAGCCTATTATTTTCTAAAATTTCTAGCCCACACTGATAATTCTCTGAATTGCTAGCATTCATGTAAATAACACATGAATGTTTACATTTTAAAAATATGCAGTTTTATAATATTTCTAGCTTTTCCGATTGATTTTTCAAAATTCCAAGTCAATGATCAATGCTGGATGAATAAAGATCATGCAATATATTGCTCTTCTTTACCTTATGGTACTTACCACATTGATGGACACAGAAGTTAATGCTAAGCAAATAGTGATTTTCTGTTCAGACCTAAAGCATACTGTTGAACAGAAATTTCAATACAAATCCAAGAAACTTACTTTGAACAACTGTACTTTATTTGGATAACCAAAAGTTGAAGAACAAAGTTATCTAGGTATTTCAGAAGTAAAGATATGTCTGTTTTCAACATTTGCATAAATAACTTAAATAGACTTGATTATAAGCCAATCTTTCATCAATATAGGGTATTTTTTTGAGAAAATTGTAAAATGTTATCAGTAGTAACATTTCTCATACCAGAAGCATATCTATGTTGCTTTTTAAAAAATTGAATTTCCTGGAAAAAATGTGCTCTGTAGAATGCTTATTGTATTATGTATGGGTTATATGACATGATTCAAAATTAGAATAATTGCTTTCTTCATTACTACGTATAATAAATAAATATCTATTAATTTAGTTTAATGATTGATTATATATAATTAGTCCTATAGATACCTACTATTTTTCTGTATAAATTAAAGTCACTTTCTCTCTATGACCCTTGTTCTACAAAAGTAAAATCAAAATTTAAATATGCATTCCTTTTACTTCCAAACAAGTAAAGAACTCTCAATGTAATCCTCCTCTTTAAAAAGAAGTCTGTTTGAACTGCTGATCCTTTAAAAAAATTGACACTATTTTGATTTACAAAGAAATAGATTTTTTTCAGAGTTTTAATTTAGTAAAACATAAAGACAAAAGCATATATAATTATACTAATAAATGACTGCATTTTTCTTTTCTATATCTATCTGATATAGATACATAGATGAACAGACTGACCACAATCTCAAAGAAGTCAAGATAAAGGTATTTAAACAAATACTAAGATCAAATTCTCAGAAGTACCGACCTCACCAAAAAAATAGAGCCTTGTCGTAAAAACTTAGGAGTTTATAAATCAGAATGCCTAGGTTTGAATCTAGGATCCATCGGTTAAGGAAACTTCAACAAGCTACTTAATCTTTCTAAACATTAGGGTTCCCACCTCTGAAAGAGGTTTAACAATATTATTCTCATAAAATTCTGAGCAATTTTTTTTTTTTTTTTTTTTTTTTTTGAGGCGGAGTCTCGCTCTGTCTCCCAGGCTGGAGTGCAGTAGCGGATCTCAGCTCACTGCAAGCTCCGCCTCCCGGGTTCACGCCATTCTCCTGTCTCAGCCTCCCGAGTAGCTGGGACTACAGGCACCCACCACCTCGCCCGGCTAGTTTTTTGTATATTTCAGTAGAGACGGGGTTTCACCGTGTTAGCCAGGGTGGTCTCGATCTCCTGACCTCGTGATCCGCCCGTCTCGGCCTCCCAAAGTGGTGGGATTACAGGCTTGAGCCACCGCGCCCGGCCAATTCTGAGCATTTAATAACATAAAGTATCTGAAGCATTTTGAATTTATACTTAGCATATAGTAAGCATTATGTAACTATTTTAGATTACTGTTATTATCATTAGTAGTATCTGGTTATTCATACTCCTCTTAAGGAGCATAGCCCTGGACAGGTAACCAATCCCATTTAAAGAGCAGAATGTAAAGCAGACTTTTCTCTACCAAGGGCTTTCTTGGTGCCCTGAAGCTCCAGAGAATTAATTATAATGTGTGGCCATGTTTCCAGTGCTCTACAACTGTGTGTTCTAGAACCTTGGTACTGAACAAAGCTAACCAGGACATATGGGGTAAATCCATTTGATACTGCTGTCTTAACCAGCAGTCTCCAAAATCAGGGGAAAAAAACCAAAGCAACATTTTGAATATGTACCCTGAAATAAATATCTGATGAATGTAAATGACCCACTATACTGATAAATTACATTATAAAACATTCTGAAGAAAGAACTAAACAAAGGTCTGAACCTTTCTTCAAACTGTTTCCCTGGAAATATTTCAGGCTAAGAAAAACAGGGAATGTCAGCTGTGTTACCAGCAACATTGTTTATTATCAGTGAAATGCTTCTGGACGGAAAGGACTGTGATTGAACTATGAAATCATTTTGGGCCTCAGGGACCTCAGCCTCCTTGTACAGTGTGTTCTTGATCCCAAGGGCATCCTTTGAGGGGACCTACGCTGTTCCCAAGATACAGGTTCCTGTGGAGTAGGAATGAGCCTTACCCAATGCAAGGTAGACCATGCCTACCCACACGGGTTCCTCATCTTAAAACAGAGTTGCTACATGAAGGAGTGGGGGTAAATGCTTCCTGAGCAACTATAGGGACTCCTACTGAATAAGCACCTGACACTATCCTGTTGACATTCTGTGTGTCCTGCCCTGTATCCTGCTAAACCAAGTAAACCTGCTGCCAGACCTATTATGTCATGCAAGTGTGAATGTCACGCCAAAGCCACCAAGTTCACTGCTGGTGGCCATACAGACATACACATGTGCAAAAATACATTATTTTCTTCATCTATCTTCATGTATTATTTTAAGCACCATGCTTTTGAGTATACTGCTTGGATACACATACTTTCAGAATATGTTATGTATACTCTTTGCAATAAGCTTAGGATACATTATTTTTTCACTTTATGAATTTTTTTTCCTTTGGTGATTTTGACAGATCCTTTTCTTCGGTTACTTTAAATCTTTGACTCTCTCTGCAAGTATTACTTCCTGTAGAACTTTTAAAATGAAAAACTGGAAATTCCATTGTTATAAATCTTGCTTTAGCAGGACAGTTTCAGGAAATACAAACATTAAAATATATTCCTGATGTTCTCCATTCTTAAATTTTTTCCTTTAGAAGATATTAAGATATATCCATAGGAAGATTTAGAAACTAAAAGGTTGTGGGAGAGGTAACTCTAGCTTTTAAATGTAATATACTTTATACTGGTTTCATTACAATATGCTATGCTAAAAATAGAATTATGTCTTCCATTCTTGACACTATTCTCAGTTCCACTCTTGACACTATCCCCAATAGTGGAGAAACTATTTCTTCCACTCTTGATAATTTTACACTTCCTATGAAATTTCCTATAGAGTTGTCTTTCATTACCCCATTTTGGGGTACAAATGGTTTTAAATACATATATTTGTAAACTTACCCTGAAACATGCAACATCAGCAGCATGTAGAAGACAAAGAAGAGGTTATGAGTATACCAGAAGATATCATAGTTAGAAACTCTGCAAAACAAATATATTCATTTTAATGCTACTTTACATTCCATCTTACTAAAAATATCAAAATATCATGTATCATTTCAAACATATCTCACAATTTAAGAAAGCTAAAATATGAGTATGTCTGATTTTCATCTAATACCAAAGTATTAACACACCATATAGAGAGAACTGACAAAAAATATGAGTAAGAATTTATCATTTTGTAAGTTATTTGTATTTCAAATACATATGGAAATAATAAAAAATAAGTTGTTTATTTTCAAGATATTACGATATAAGACTAAGAAGCAGATAGTAGTCTGCTAATATGTACCTTGGCTATTATTTTATCAATATTGTCAATTTTCAAATAATTTCCAAAACAACCAATACTCCTCTTTCAATACATATTTTGAGAATCGTTCAAGGGAAACTCAAAAAGAGAGAAATTAAAATAAATCATGACCAAAGTGTTATATTCTTTTCCTGGACAGTGTAACCAGAATGATACCTCGATGTTATTGCTCTGAGGGAGGACAAAGACACTGAAAAGACAGCGAATGTCGAGCATAATCTACAGAACATTTGAGAGAAGTAAAAGAGTAACAGTTATTTTATTTCATATGTCCAGGGTGGATTTTATATATTAGAATCTTGGAAGTAGAGGGCAGATTTTACAAAAGCTTCCTAGATGAACATGATGTTTCCCATAGACTCTTAGAGAAACCCTTATTTAAGCAGCAGGCAATTGCTTTACATTTACTCCACTCATAGTATTTGCTATCATAAACAATATCATTACCATGCCTTGTAACGTATACAAAGTTCTATTTTTTTTTTTTTTTTTTTCGAGATGCAGTCTTGCTCTGTTGCCCAAAGTGGAGTGCAGTGGTACAATCTCAGCTCACTGCAACCTCCACTTTCCACTTTCAAGCAATTTTCCTGCCTCAGCCTTCTGAGTAGCTGGGATTACAGGCACTCGCCACCATGCCCAGCTAATATTTGTATTTTTAGTAGAAATAAGGTTTCACCATGTCAGCCAGACTGGTCTCGAACTCCTGACCTTGTGATCCACCTGCCTCAGCCTCCCAAAGTGCTGGGATTACAGGTGTGAGCCATCGTGCTTGACCCTCTGATCCTTTTTTAAATCAAAACCATTATAATGTGAATTGCAAGATTTAGGGATACACTTTTCTAATGCTTTTAATACACACTGCCCATTGCCCTCTAAAAACACATTTATTAATTACAAACCCAACCGTAGGCTAGGAGTGCCTGTTTCCCAAAACTCAGACCAAATTTTGTAAGTTTTCATTATTTATTATAAGTAGGATGGGGTATTATTTCATATGTGCGTTACTCACTTTTAATTCTTCTGTGACCTTTCTGTTCATAATCATTACCCATTTATATAGAGTATTTTAAATTAATATGTGTAATTTGTTACACATATTAGACCTACATTAAACTTGACTTTCCTCATAAGCTTGTAATGCCACCTTTATTATCTAGCAGGTTCTTATATATAGCAAGGTCATTTTCAGGGCTTTTTACTGACTTTGTCCCTTGGTTCAATGTGTTGGTCATTTTTGCAAGTAAGTCCCACTCTCTTTTAAGTTACTGAAGTTTAATCATTTTAATGTTCAGTAAGGCACATCCCTCCTTTTACTCCTCTTTTGAAATATGTACTTGGATGTGCCCCAGACAAACTTTGGAATCACTTTGCTAAATTAAAAAAACAAACAAAATACCCCGTCTGAGAATGTTATTGAAATTGAAACACCCCTAAAAAAAAAAAAAAAATCGAGGCGTCAGGCATGGTGGCTAATGCCTGTAATCCAATACTTTAAGAGGCAGAGGTGGAAGGAGTACTTGAGCCCAAGTGTTCGAAACCAGCCTGGACAACATATTGAGACCTTGTCTTTACGAAGAAAGTAAAATAAAATAAAAATAAAATTAGGCATGGTGGTGTGTGCCCGTGATCCTGACTACTAAGGAGGCTGAAGTGGGAGGATCACTTGAGCCTAGGAAGTCAAGGTTGGGGCTTCAGTGAGCTGTAATCTTACCACAGTATTCTAGCCTGGATGAGAGAGAAAGATCCTGTCTCAAAAAAATAATCATAATATAATAAGAACTATATCTTTATAGTATACAGCCTTTAGTTAAATCTCTACATATTTCTCTCAGTGAACATACTTCTTTTGTCTCCAGATATTATGTGTTTTGCTGCAATTTTGAGTAGTTTATTTTTATTTTATTCATTTTTTCAAACTAATTATAGTTAACAGACAAAAGGATTATTTTTACATTTGTTTTATATTAAATTACCTTTTTCAACTGTTTCACTTGGTGTTAACACCAAATTTTTCCATAATTCTCTTCAATTCTCTTAGAAACCTAATAATTACCAAAATAATTACCAAACATAGATATTATACCTACTTTTCTGGAAATAAAATAATTTATTGTTGCATTTTTTCCTAATAATTCCAAATGTTTCATTTTTTACTGTATGTAAATATTGGTAGAATTAAAAATACTTTTTGTTTTTTCTTGATTTTCTTAGGAATACATCTAGTATTTCACTGTTGAGTATAACCACAATTCTAGCTTTTATATTTTTTAATTCTACAATGGAAATAATTTTAATTTTTAGTTTATTTACTGTGAGTATTTTAAGTCAAAATTTGAGTTCATATTAGTAACTGCCATTTTAAAATCAATTGAGATGAGAAAATGTATTCCTGTCATCTGATAATAAGATACATTAATTATTTTAATAGATTGACCCATATTGAACTCTCCTTGAATTAGGAGGCTACATTTCACTATCAGAAATCAAACATTGCAGGCTTATTTATTCACTTGATTTGTCTAATGCTTTAGTTTATTACTGAGAAAAAGAAAAGGTAAAATAAAAGAGATATCTGTCTCCATGATTCATTTAAGAATTTCATGATTCTAACAATAATACTTACAGAAAAGCAAACTAGGTGTTATAATCTTGCTTAAACAAGTTTTAAACAAAGCATAAAACCTCTGAAGATTAAGAAGTGCTTAAATTGCTTATGAGAGCAAATGCAAAATCTCAGTTCACAATAGAAGCTGATCTTTTCATTCCATTTGATAAAACTGTATCTCAAGGATTTTAAAGTAAATATGTCAGATGCTCTAATTTTCCTTCAAGAACTCCTAAAATTGAAAAAAAAATAGTTTTTTAAATGATTCCTATATCTAAATAAAATAAAACTGCTCCCCACAAAATTGGCACCCTCACATACTAATGTTAGTGAGTTGCCTTTCTGTAAACCAAGTTTTCATTCTTATGAAAAGCTTTAAAAAGTGTTCTTACAATTTGACTCAGCTATTCTACATCTAAGAATTTTTCCTTAGGAAATCATTGAAAAAGCATGTAAAGACATATGGATGGGGGTGTTTGTTTCAAAATTGGAATACAAAAAAAAAAAAAAAAAACCAAATCTACCCAAAACATTTAGTAATACGGATCTGGGAAAATAATGTATAAAGACCTATTTGGCGATGTGCTGTGCCATCAGTAAAGAGAATAAGAACAAAATATTTATTAATGTAAAACACGTTCATAATATAAATTTAGGTAAAAAGTAAATTAAAAGCAATATTCTAATATGGTCCTGTTTTGGTAAAATACATAGGTATATAAGAGAGAAAAAATGATTTGGGGGTAGGAGGAGGGGAATTAGTGAACAAGAGTAAGAAGGATTTAATCTATAAAAATACACTACATATGCACAGTATTAATCTTTGGGTAGTGACTAGACTTGTGAAATTTTGGGGTGTGTGTATGTGTGTGCACAAATGTTAAAAAGTATAAGGATAGATTCATTTAAGTATATTATTTGGCAATTATTTTCAAAGCTTACATACATATATATAGATATATTTCTGTGTTTCTATTGAATTTCACATCTCAACAAGTAGAACAATTGAAGATTTTTGAAGATTAGAGGAAATACATGTTACATTCCTTTTTTGCTTTAACTAAAAAGTTTATTCAGAAACATCGACACTATAAATATTCTGAAAAATTAAATGTGTCCATCAGAAATGACATGTGAAAGTGCTCCTGATAATGTACATCTGATTTTGCTCAAAATCTCTTAACGATAAGAATCAATATGAATGCAGGTAATTTGTTATTTTAGCAGATGGAAACCAACAATTTCTCCAAAGTTTTGTATAGAACATCATGTTAATTTACAGCAAGACAAACTCATATCAGGAAAATAGCTGTAAAATAATTTTAAGTCACATATTCCTAGGAATTCCTAAGGTCCCTGTATGTACACATTGCTTTCAATCCCATGCCCCATAGAGATACACCACCCTTCAGAAAGATACTCAAATTCTGAAGAACTGTAATTGTTTTGGTCATCAAATGCAATCTCCATACACAATGTCTTACCAATCCAGAAAATCTGCTAATACGAAGAGAATTTTCAGAAACAAGAAGTCATGTATAGAAACAGCTATACTTCACTCTTACTTACCCAGAACAGTCCATTAACCAGGACACTACAGTGGTTAAACACTTTGATTACTCAAGACTTTTTCTAAATAACCTGACAGATAAACATCAAAATAATTGACTCTGACACTTACCTTATTGCATATGTAGAGGCTGTGATCATGAGGAATAGCACCACTACCATGCAGACCCCTGTCAGGCCAGGAACTATAAAAATGTACACAAGTACGTTTTTACTTAAATAATAGTGAGAAAAAAGTATAAAAAATGATTACATTAGAATCCAAAATACTATGCTGTTCTGTGGGAAGCCTAATTCAAATCCCATATCTACATGTATGTTCTCCCTCAAACAAGCCTTTTACTTTTTTATTTTTTAAATTAATTTTTAATTGACAGATAATAAATATACATATTCATGCAGTACATGGTGATGTTTCCACACATATCAAGTAAAAGTGATCAGATCAGAGTAATTAGAATATACATCCATAATCTCAAACATTTATTATTACTTTGTGTTGGGAACATTCAATACCCTTCTTCTAGCTATTTGAAAGTATATAATACATTATTGTTTACACTAGTCATTCTACAGTGGTATAGAACAGAACACCAGAACTTATTAAAATCAGCACAGTTTCAAAGTCTTTCAGGCAAATCAGGGTCTTTTATCTAAAAAAAAAATTCTTTTTTTTATTTCCCAAATATTCTACTCAGAATGGCAAATATGTACTTACTTCTGGAGGTATATACTAAATATCAGTAATTAATGCAATAGGACAAGGTTAACATTCAGACTACAAAGAAAAGCTATTGAGACAATTCCATCTGGAAAAGTGACATTCCTCTGCTTATTTTCTTGTCAAGAAACCTACTATGAAATAGAAGGGCTGTCATGGACTATTAGCCACCAGCAGAAGCAGACACCTTGGGTACAATGCAAGAGCAACACAGGTGTGTGTAATTAGGATTCCAGAGTTAGAATCACTGGAAAATAACAACATTCGAAATCTTAGTACAATAGAAACAAATTTCACTTATAAAGCACTACATGAAAAATAAGAAAATTAGTCTACAGGTTCTTAGTACTTGAGTACTCGCACCTCCTCACTTTCCCAGTAGACAGTTTTAGAAGCCTAATAAAAGGTGCCCTGCCCTAATGTACCTAATCCAAATCATTTCTTCTCTGCACTTCCTTCCCGGAGTCCTTCCTTTCCCATTGATTTTTCCATTTCCTACTGTGAGTGCTTACTTCCCAGTTGTAAGAGATGAGCAAGATAACTAGTCTAGTTCACTCTAAAGAGCTAATGGCATGAAAAATACACTATTTTGGTAAAATAGCATGCCTGCAAATTAACCTAGCCATTGTACTTCCAAATGTTTACCCAAAAGAAACAAACATATATCCATGCAAAGACTTGTTTAAGAATGTTCATAGCTATTTATTTTTAACAGTCAAAGTCTAAAAACAACTCTGATCTTCATCAACAGATTAATGGATAAACAATTGTGGTACTTATCTGTACCTGGAAAATTAATCAGCAATAAAAAAACATAAACTGTTGATAGATAAGCAACAATATACGTGAACCACAAAATTGTTAGACTGAATAAAAGAAGTTAAATCACCCAAGCCCTGAAAAAGTACAAACTCTATGATTCTTTGAATATAACATTTCAGAAAATTTATACTATTCTTCAGTGACAGAAAGCAGATCAGTTATTAAGAGGGGTAGAGGGCAAGATGCATTATAAAAGAGAACAAAAATTTTCTGTGATAATAAAAATATTTATCATCTAACTTTTGATGATGGTTCCACTATTGTGTATGTGTGTGTATATGTATATATCAAAACCAATCAAATTGTATACATGTGTATAATTAGTGTACTTCAATTATAATTTCATAAATTTGAGAGAAAAAAGAAGAGGTTGAGCTCACTGTTTTCAAGTATTAAAGAAGAAAATCTTTATTTGACCAAATGAATAACTAAATGATAGAATCCCAGATGGCTACAGAGTGTGAAATTATAGTTAGAAGGGCTTTTCCAATATTTTATTGGGCCTTTATTAGTGTTCTTCTATGTCTGCATACAGTTTCCTATATAGTTCTGAACATGCCAAGATTAGTCATGGAATGTCTGCAAATTACTTCATTGAAAGAACACCTGGAAAA
The DNA here is from genome assembly GCF_049350105.2 of Macaca mulatta. NCBI lineage: Eukaryota > Metazoa > Chordata > Mammalia > Primates > Cercopithecidae > Macaca > Macaca mulatta. The sequence continues at coordinate 89,922,676 of NC_133419.1, forward strand.
ATAGAGTATGTTTAGAATAGAGCCACAATTTCCAAAGTGTGTTATTTGAAAATTAATTGCTTGAAATATTAATTTCTATTACCAAAAAATACTATAACCATCCCTTAAAAAGTCACAGGGTACATTAATGTATAAAAGTCCCTGAGAAGTATTACATTTAAAAAACCTGATTAAACTTAAATATTTTCTTAAACTTATTAGACGAGAATATTCCTTTTAGGTCAGAACATGAAAACATATTGGAAAGACTTAGAGGAGGTCAAATAGTTTACTTCAGTCATTTGAGGATAAAGTAGAAGGCCCAGAAGACCCAGCCAATGATGTATATGGTCTGAGATTACACTCTTGTTACTGTCCCTCAGACAAAACTCCAATCTTACTGAATCTCATCTGCAAACTAAGGAGAATAAATCTGATGATTTTCTATGTTCCTTCAGATTTATAAAGTTATCTCTTTTATCTAAAGAATTTGTTTTTCCTTCTTATTTCCCAAAAGTAAAAAAGACCAAAGTGCATAATTTATAAAGTAATAGATTTCAGATCAGTGAAGAAGAACTTACAATTAGCAAGGGCAAAAAAAGTATACTATAACCAGAGTTGTCAAAAAGTCAGGGGTAACTACCTTAAGAAGCCCACTGAAAGCAAACAAGCAGAGGCTGGCTAACCTATTATCTGGGATGTTGCAAGAAGATCTATGCATCAAATAAAAGAGTTAAACAAATGACTTATATTCATTCAGTGAACGGTTTATAGGCATATACAATGTACTGTTAAATGCTAGAGATAAAATAAATTCTGCTCTACAAAAAATCCCAGTCCACTGGTGGAGACAGACAAGTTAAGCAGGCAATTACAACACAGGGCATTAAGTGCTGTAAAGAGAGCTAAGCACTGAGTGCTCTCAGGGCACAATAAGGGGCACCCGAAGCTAGGGTTGATTGACAGCTCAGCTAAGTCCCAATACATTAGCCTTATTACAACACATTCCAAGAGTCTGAAAACACCGGCTGGAAATCATTGGGCTAGTCTAATCTCACTGGGCAAAGTTAGGAAGTCAAACCTATACATGTTTCCTTAGCAAAATACATGTGTATTCTTATTGCTTTATATTTATGCATATTAAATTTACTAGTCATTTTTAAAATGAATAATTGCATGACATTGTAATTTCTAGATGAACCTGAGTGATTATTTTCATCCATACCCAGGTGTGGTCAGAAATATACCATTATCTATTCATTATCCTATTTTCCTAACATAGTTGGAAACATAATTATATTTGTTTATGAGGGTTTTTAAAATTAAAATCAGACATTATCCATTTTATTCTCACCATGAAAGGTACTACCAAATTTGGAGATATGTACCAAGCATTTTTAAATGAATGTTTAAATAATTCAATCTATTAATCTTACCTTAGAAATCCTTAATTGGAATGTTTTTAACATTTCTTATGTAGTAAGTTTAGCCACTATATTTTACGTCGCTTGTATAGCCAAAGACTTTATTTTCTACAAGACAATCTTAATTTGTCAGTACTAGATTCCAGTGAAAAAAATTTCAACACACAGAGATAGAAGACTCTACATAACATTAAAAAAACTAAACTCCATGAAATCTATTAACTAATAAAAATATTCTTTATCAGCTGGGCGCAGTGGCTTACGCCTGTAATCTGAGCACTTTGGGAGGCTGAGGCGAGCAGATCACAAGGTCAGGAGTTCAAGACCAGCCTGGCCAACATAGTGAAACCCCGCCTATACTAAAAAAAAAAAAAAAAAAAAAAAAGGACAAAAACATAGCCGGGTGTGGTGATGGGCACTTGTAATGCCAGTTACTTTGGGGTCTGAGGCAGGAGAATCGCTTGAACCCGGGAGACAGAGGTTGCAGTGAGCCGAGATCATGCCATTGCACTCCAGCCCAGGCGACAGTGTGAGACTCTGTCTCTTTCTATATATATATTCTTTATCACTAGAACACCTAAAAACATACATGCTTTCTTTCATCAGGAACTTAATGTTTCCTAGGTGCTGTGCCTGAGAACATTCAGAGATGGCTATGGAATAGTTTCAGTCAGTATTAGTGATACAAAGCTGGATTAAGTTCTTGATAGAAAAGGGTGTCTTTCATCCCATTACCATCCTTAGACTCTACTTTGCACTCTCACGGGCTATTCTTCAGTGGGGACAAACGAATGCCTTAGGAGCTCCAGACTTACGCTTAGGGATCCCTGTGTCTGAGCCCAGTTCTACGCTGATGACCTGGGAAGTGGATGCCTCCTGCTGGCCAGCGTGGTATTTCTTTCTTGAAATTATGTGAGAGTGGGCCACCAAAATGGTATTAATTTGCTGAATTGGGTGAGTCAAATTGTTTATATTGCCAGAGGCCATAAAAAAAATGTTTACCTAGGACCCTGCATACTCTAGAAGCAGCCCTTCCCAACCCAAGAGAAGCTTACCTAAAAGTGGAAAAGACAGTATATGTAAGGAAATAAACTATTCTACAACACAGTATTTTTACAGTCATCCTTCAGTATCCATGCGATTGGTTCCAGGACCCCTCACAGATACCAAAGTTTGAGAATGCTCAAGTATTTATACATAACCTGTGCACACCCTGTCACATACTTTAAATTATCTCTCGGTTACTTAAACAATAAATACCTAATACGAAAGGCAGGCAGTAGCGAGATAGTATCTCAAGAGTATGATGAGATGTTCAGCAGTGACAGGACAGCAGCTCCCAAGGTACCTGAGAAGATTAGTAACACACTTTGCCAAGTCTCTCCCAGAGACACACTAAGGTAGACCTGGGAAATTTGTATTAAGTGTCTTCTCTACTAAGTCCAACACCATTCATGGGGACCTCTGGGAAAGGACATAGGATGATGGGGTTGCATGCTAGGTATTGAGATTACCTGCTTATAAGAAGTATTAATTATACTAAGTGCCTTAATGTGATATTTTAGTCACATAACAAATTTTTTTGTATCTTTGTAAACTAAACTTTTCAAAGCATTTTAAAAGTTCCAAAGCTTCAATTAAACTTTATGTTTCAGAAAATAATATTAAACAAAGTTTTTCTTTCTCTCTCTTAAACAAATTAACAGTGAACCAAAAAATACATTGGTTCATACATAAGGTTTTGTTTTTCTGTACTTGTGTTCTCATCCAATTCTTCAGGCCTAAATGAAAACATGTTTTCAATGAGCAAAGTTGTAAGCAAAACTAAATTGTGTTTCTAAAGAGAAAACTGTGAAATACGTTGTGAGTGGCAAGTATTATAAATCTATAGACAAAAGCAAAATGTATCTTATAAATCCAAACATATAGCTGTGACATGGATGGGGAAAGCACTAGAATTATTGCGATTTTTCATCATAAAATTGATTCAAAATAAAAACAATGCATTTGCCAGGGTAATGTGCCTCAGTCCCATGTGCAATTCCAATACTTAATTGGGTATTACAGCCAACAATTTGTGATAGATCATCTCAACTCTGCAATCATCCTTGTCCCTGAAATATGTGCTAAAAATTCCCCAAATACATCTTTCTTCTTTCATCTTTATAAATGTAAGGTTGGGAAAAAGAAGAATTTTAGTAAAAATTGTTTAACATCGGGGAAATTTTGAGATGTTCAAACGTGCATTAACAAATTAGTCTAGACTGAGATTTCATGGACAATAGGCTTGAAAGGGAAAAATAAATTACAAATGAAATAGGAGACATATTTCAAAGAAATAACTTATTTTAATGACTGTTTCTCCTCTTTGTTGTAGATTTTAAGATTATAAAAAGTTGCACTAAATGACTGAATTATAAGAACTCCATGGATACCCACAGTGCTTGTTTTTCCTTTCCAATACATTGAGGGCAGGAGCCTGTTAAACGTGCACTATCTCCTACAGCACTTGCCACAGCAGCAGGCACAAAGCAGGCCCTCAATAAGCATGCGGTTATTTTGTTTTGATAGGAAGACTATATGACAGTGAAATGTATTTGCTTATTTTTAATCTCCATTTATTCACACCCCAATATTTGCATTGTCTCTCTGTTCTCATTGCAACCTTATCCTTTAGCTCCAAATACTTATTCTTATATGCAAAATGTCCATGTGTTATATTTGTAACATATATCTAATTGTCGTGTAATTTGATAATGCTTACCTTTTTTTGTTTTTTTTTTTTTTTGTTTGTTTGTTTGTTTTGAGATGGAGTCTCATTCTGTCATGCCCAGGCTGGCGTGCAGTGGCGCCATCTCAGCTAACTGCAATTTCTGCCTCCTGGGTTCAAGTGATTCTCCTGCCTCAGCCTCCTAAGTAGCTGGGATTACAGGCACCTGCCACCCACCACACCTGGCTAATTTTTTGTATTTTTAGTAGAGATGGGGTTTCATCATGTTGATCAGGCTGATTTAGAGCTCCTGACCTCAGGTGATCTGCCCGCCTTGGCCTCCCAAAGTGCCAGGATTACAGGCATGAGCCAACGTGCCCAGCCCGATAATGTCTACTTTTAAAGATGTTCCTGAATCTAAAGAAAAGGCTAAGAATAACAACTTACCAGTCGTGAAGAGAAGTTTTCTAGGATCCTGAGAAAAAGAAAAAAAAAATAAGTGATTAAAAACTAAAGCACTGATGACATACAATTCTATAAAGAGTATGCAGTATCTACAAGCCATATATTTGTCATGTAAAATACTGTTTATCCAATGGAAGTGAGAAAGACTCGATTAAGTTTCATAACATTTTCACAATGCTAGAGGAGATTACAACAAGCAAAAACCCAATTCACAGAAATCTATCCATCTGAGGCAAAATACTGGATGACTCAAAAGGCCTAAAAATTATTATTAATGGTTACCTACAAGCTAGTGGCACTGGTTTTAAGCCTACCTTTAACCATTTTGAGCTCAATGTCTTAGCCATGATGTTAAGGTATTATTATATACTCTGTTCACCAAAACTGTGAAATTGCATCACAAGATGTGAAGATAGAATTAAACCCAATAAAATATGTAGGGGATTTGCACATTGTAAGCTCAATACAAAGAAGACTAATTGGGAGCTTTCTATGTTTCAAAAATAGTGAAAAGTGGTGAGGATAAACAAAGATCAGTATCTGCTACTTGGAAGTATGAAAGATTAATATTGTTATAATATTGTATGATTTCCTTTAAACTACATCTCTTATGCTCTAATGGGTTATAGTCAACACCCTTCTACCTTCTGGAAAACCAATCCCTACTAGATTTGTGAATTTATTTTTTATCCCCATGGTGCTTAATATTTCACAAGCTTTTGAATTCCTTTCTTTGTGCCTCCATTGAATCAGGGGTCAGGCCAGACTATGTACTAAGAAGGAAACAATTTATATAGTGTCATTTGGGGGTCTTTGAATAAGGACCACTTGCCTAGGAATAGCTCCTCACCTGGCTTAATTCGATTGACTTCTATTCCAACTATTAGAAACATGGCTATAGGGTGATCTAAGAAAACTGAATGTATAAACAACCCATAAAAATATAATATGGGCTGAACAAAGTCATAAGAATAGAAATGTGAATAAATACCTATGGAAACCCAGAAGATGGAACAATTAATATTGCTAGAGAAAGAAGAGGAAACATGAGAGTGAGAGATGTTTTCACAGTGGCAAGGTGAGGCAGATTGAGCTGGGCTATCAAGAAAGGGCAGCAGTCGCAAGCTGGAGGGTGAGTCCTTCCATGCAGAGTAAAAGCATAAAACAAGAACAATAGGGCATATGACACAAAACCATCTCTTTCAAAAGCAGTTCACAAAATAACATATGTGTTGATTATATATATATATATAAAATATAATCAATTATCAATACAGCAATATATAATATATATAATAGATATGCCATATATATTTATATATATATTTAAATATGTGTGTGTGTATATATATACACTTATTTTCATCTACATCTAATGCATTGCCTTGTACCTATTAGATGCTAAATACATATTTATTAAAAAGAGGGAAAAAAACAAAAAGAGAGACATGAAAGAAGGAATACAAGAAGAAATAAAGGCAGGGGAAATACTAACTTAAAACAATGAGTTGCCACTTTCATCCATCAGATTGGAAAAAAACAACAGAGATGAGTTGTAGAAATAGACATTCTAATATTAGTTAGAAGTGTGAAAAAAGGAGAAGACTTTTTAAAACGGAATTTGGCACTGTCCATCAAAACTAAAAATGTGCAACCTTTTAAACCAAAATTCTACAACTACAGATCTGTGTAGAAGTGGACAAAGAAACACATTTATTGGAGTGTGGTTCATAACAAAAACTGAGAATCAACCTAAAGGTCTGAATAAGAAAAAGACTAAAAATAAATTATGGCATAGTCATATGGAGAGAATGAGATAGATCAAGATATTTTGATACAATAAGCTATAAAAGCATATTTATGGAGACAAGTAAATTGCCAAGGAATATATACCATAAAATGCCACTGAAAATATCAGAAAAAAATGTAATACACTGTGGCTTGTTTTGGAGGAGAAGCTTTCACTTTTAACTTCGTTTACTTGAGGTTTTAAAATATTTTATATTGAGCATATATAACTTTTCAAAGAAAACAAATTTAATAACCGAAAACCTTGAAATCACTAAAAATATTGGAACTTAAGCAAAAGTTTATTCCATTAAAATGAGAAAACCATTAAAGTTATTAAAGACATGAATTCTGAAAAGAGAAGAAAAGAAGAAAAAGAAACAAAGAAAATGTTGTAACAGGGGCAGAAAACAAGTAGCTAGTGATTTGAGCAGAGGGCAGCAGGAGAAAGGGAAGCAGGTGGGAGTGAGATGGGGAGAAGTGGAGGCTGGGTCTGAAATAATTACATGTGAAGAGCCGTCACTGGCCTGCTAAGGAGCTGGAATTTTTCAGTGGTTCTCAGTGCTGGATGCACTCTACAAGCCTGGGAAACTTTTACAAATTATCAGTGCCTGCCTCCCAACCAAGACCAATTAGATCATGTTGGTATTTTTTTAAATACAAGTAGAGAAAAGGGCTATATCAAAGGTTGCTGGCTATTTTGGTTTTGTGATTTGTTTCTGTATTTGTTGTTACTTTTTCATTAGTTTTGTTTTGAGGGGGAAGTCAAGCACATGATCACAACAGTATTAAACCTAGAAAACTCTGGTGATATGTGGAGGAGACAAAGGAGTGGGGAAGATGGGAAAAAATTTTATTAAGTCACTACCAAACTTAGTCTGCAGAACAGAAAAATTAGGGTGGGGGGATGCTAATTAAATGGCACAGAACAGTTTGTTTTTGATGTAGTCTTGGCATTGTGAAGCAAAGGCAGCCTGAGGACTGTATGAGAGCATCAACCAACAGAGACCTAACTGGCTGAGCATGTGCTGTTCATCAAGCTCTGGCCTGCACCTTGCACATATAATTTCATTTTATGGACGGCTTCCCATGGAGAATAGCACTATGTCAGATATTGCCTGCTATAGAATTGAATTTAACATCACCTAATTCGAGGAATGTTTTTAAATGAATGAATCATGAAAACTCACTAACATTTTTTTAAGTAAAATAAATTGATTTATCCAGGATTCACAAATAATCAATCTACTTATTTCCTTTTCCCCAAAACCTAGTATGTGAGTTATAAAGTATTTTTACCCTGTAACGGCACTGTCGACACTCTCAACTGAATGATAGGAATTAGAGAAAAGCTGCTGGGAGTCAGAGGCAGACCTGAGTGGCAACCATTTGAACATTGCAGAATAAAAAAGTAGACATTCTACCAACTCCCACTTTCAGCAGGAGAGACTATGAAATAGTAATTACTTATATTTTCTATTGAAAAGGAATAAAGCTCAATTTGACAACTGCATTTTAAAAGCACTCAAAAGGAGCAGTAAGGTACAAATATTCAGGGAAAAATCACAGACCCTCATTAGTCATCTCATGACAAGTGAAAGGAAAATGGGAAGACAGAGACCACCCACCTCATTTCGGTATCTTGCTGCGTTCAGTTCAACAAAATCTTCACTGTAATTCACTGAGAAGTTGAGGGCATTCACCAGATGGGCAGCCACGTGCACGCCTACAGAATCACACCAGGGGCAAGTTAGTGGGATTTTCATATATGCTCCATGTCAAGGACTCAGTTCTTCCTCCCCCTCAGTAAATACAGGGTCAAACTTTGACAGCTATATGGGCAATGAAATATTACATGGAAAGGTGAAGTTTTAAAGACACAAAAAACTTAACTATAGATAGTTTACCAAATGTTCAAAGGCTGTAATGAAACAACCCTAGTAAGTCAGGGATAAGAGAAACACACACAAACACATCCTCTCCCTAACACACACACACACACATCCTCCCCCTAACACACACACACACACACCCTCCCCCATCACACACACACACATCGTCCCCCTAACACACACACACATCCTCCCCCTAACACACACACACACACATCCTCCCCCTAACACACACACACACACCCTCCCCCATCACACACACACACATCGTCCCCCTAACACACACACACACACCCTCCCCCATCACACACACACACACCCTCCCCCAACACACACACACCCTCCCCCTCATACACACACACATCCTCCCCCAACACACATACACACCCTCCCCCTATCACACACACACACACACATCCTCCCCCAACACACACACACACATCCTCCCCCTAACACACACACACACACACACATCCTCCCCCTAACACACACACACACACATCCTCCCCCTAACACACACACACACACACATCCTCCCCTAACACACACACACACCCTCCCCCAACACACACACACACCCTCCCCCTCATACACACACACACATCCTCCCCCAACACACACATACACCCTCCCCTTATCTCACACACACACACACATCCTCCCCCTAACACACACACACACACATCCTCCCCCTAACACACACACACACCCATCCCCCCCGTAACACACACACACACTCATCCTCCCCTTAACACACACACACACACACTCTTACATAAATATGCATCTAATGATATGGGTATTTATTTATATACTTGAGCACCTCCCTGATATTTTAGGTATTCCACATCTTTCACCTCTTCCATAGTTCCAAATCTGCTATTAATATGTATCTTGCATACTTCCCTACCCCATAAGGTAAATTATAGGCCACTGAAAGACCTTCAACTACTGGAAATTTTTCACAATCCACAGATTTAAATCATAGTATTCTTAACCCAACAGAAAAAGTGTTGGGAATCACTTCATGGGACAAAATTCAGGAAAACAATAATCACAGTAAACAAAGTGCTCAACTGACTCAGAGCTCACAGAAATAATAGCAGTGTTAGGAAATTAATAGAGATGTGAAAATGAACTCATTTTGGCAAAGCTAGGGTAACAAAAATTATCTTGAGGAGGCTGGGTAAGGAAGGAAAAGTGAGATGTGCACGGGCCCATCATGCCTTCCCCCTTGCTCAAGCTTTGCTTGTAGGCAAAATTAGGTGTGAATTCACACCATATTTTAATGTATTGAAAACCACAACAGGTAACTCGCTGGAAAATTTGTGATCTTGGCCATATTATTTGCCTTTCAGGGGCTTTAATTTACTTCTCTGTAAAATTATGGTAACAGAAGTGAAAGGCTTAATGAGATAAGTGATCTGATATTGCTTAGTAAACCATTACAGTTCACAATATGTGTAGTACAATGGTTCAAAAGAAGACATAGCCTGGAATCTAGGAAACGCCATAATTTCCTACAACCCATAATATGAGATATAGAGGGCTTAGAGTTCTAAGTTACTCACAAAAAAAATGAAAGTGAGAGAGGACTAGAATGCTAAAACGCCTAAAAGTTTATTTAAAGGATTTATAAGGTCCTTCAAGTAATCAAGTTAGAGGTAGGTGAAGAGTCCGGACTTATTACAAAGTTATAGTAATTAAGAATGTATAGTATTAGCAAAAGAAAAGAAAAATAGATTAATGGAACAGAATAGAGAGCCCAGAAATCCACCCACATTAATACAGTCCATTTATCTTTGGCAAAAGAGCAAAAGCAATACAAAGAAGAAAATGCCTTTGTCACAAATGGAGCCGAAACAAGGAAGAGTTCACATTCAAACAAATAAATCTAGACATAGACTTTACACTCTTCACAAAAATTTACTCAAAATGAATCACAGACCCAAATGTAAAATGCAAAACTATAAAACTCCTCAAAGGAAACACAGGAAAAATGTCTATATGACTTTGGGTTTGGTGATGGCTTTTTAGACACAATGTCAGAGACATGATAAATGAAAGAATTAATAAGCTGGACTTCCTTAAAATTAGAATTTCAACTCTGCAAAAGACGTTGTGAACACCGTGAGAAGATAAGCCACAGACTGGGAAAAAGCATTTGCAAAAGACATATCGATAAAGGATTATTATAAAAATATATAAAGAACACTTAAAATTCAATAACAAGAAAACAAACAACCCAATTTAAAAAATGGGTCAAAGATCTTAATAGATACCTCACCAAAGAAAATATACAGATGGCAAACAAGCATATGAAAAGATGATCCACATTATATATCATCAGAAAAATGCAAATTAAAATGATGAGTTACCACTACGTACCTATTAGAATGACCAAAATCCAGAATACTGACAACACCAAATATTGGTGAGATTGCACAGCAACAGAAATTCTCATTCACTGTAGGTGTGGGATGCAAAAAATGGCACAACAACATTGGAAGTGAGTTTGGTGGTTTCTTAAAAACTACACATATTCTTATCCCATGATCTCGCAATCACACTCTTGGATATTTACCCAAAGGAACTAAAAACGTATGTCCACACAGAAACAGCAGCTTTATTCATTATTGCCAAAATCTGGAAGCAACCAAGATGTCCTTCAATAGGTGAATAGATTAAAAAACTGTGGTACATCCAGACAAGGGAATATTATTTACCACTATAAAAAGATGAACTCTCAAGCCATGAAAAGACACAAGGAAACTTAAATTCATATTACTAAGTGAAAGAAGCCCATCTGAAAATGCTACATATTGCTTGAGTTCAACTCTATTACATTCTAGAAAAGGCAGAATTACAGAGACAGTAAAAAAGAAAATCAGTGGTTGTCTGGGGTTAGTGGGAAAGGAAGGTCACAAATAGGCAGAGCACAGAAGATTTTTAGGGCAATGAACTATTCTGCATGATACAATAATGGTGGGTACAGGTCATTACACATTTGTACAAACCCATAGAATGTATAGCATCAAATGTGAACCCTGATGTAAAGTATGAACTTTAGGATATAATGATACGTCAATTAATGTAAGTTTATCAATTGTAAAAATTTGTACCACTCTGGCACGGGATGTTGACAATGGGGGAGGCTATACATGCATGAAGACAAATGATATATGAAAACTCTCTATATATTCCTCTCAATTTTGCTATGAACATAAATCAGCCCTACAGAAAAATAGTCTTTAAAAAAATTTTAAGAGAAAAACAAATGGACAGGAAGCTAAAATGACTTAAGTAACAAGCAAGGACAAGTTTCCAAAGAAGTAAAACAAAGGATGTCTAGGTGTGACACAACAATGGCACAGGTATAAAATATTATTTAAACAAAACTCTCCCTGTCATATAGCTTCATCAATACCCAAATGTATAGTAAAATAATCCTTTGATATTAAATTAAAAGTTTATATATTAACTACATACTCTATGGCTACAAAATGCAAAGTCATCTATAGAAGAATTACTATCCTTTCTTAATTTCTCTGAAAAAAAAAAACTCATAGGTAACAGCTATAGAAAATACATCATTAAGGGATATATTCACTTTTTTAAAGGACCTCTTAGGTGAAAAGAATTTGGGGCTTCTAATTTTAGGCACAAGGAAGCAGCTAGCCCAAGCACTTTGCATAGATTTTCTCATTTGATTCTCAAAACGAAACAATGTGGTAGGTAGAGTCATCCCTATTTTACAGATAAGAAATCTGAAGTAAAGAAGGGTAATATAGCGAAAGTCAGACCACTAGTGACTGACAGAATGCAAATCCTCTGTAATACAAGCTCATGCTATCTCAGTCGCTTGGTTGCTCTCCAGTAGAACCAGAATACTTGGACATGATTACAGTTTAGAACAAATTGAGTCATGAATACACTGGTTTCCTGATCCTCCTCCATTTCTGACCTTTCACTCTCCCTCTCCCTAATCTATCTCTGACCCTTACTACACCCTTGGTCCTTATCTCACCCTCACTAAAGTACTAATCCTATCCCTCAACCTCTCTCCATCTATCACCTGCAAAAGTGGAACTATCAATTGGAAGAAATTCAGAGATAAAACAATGAAATTACCTGTTTCAACAATGCTTGGCAATTTTTTACAAAGCTAAAAGTATAATAATTGCTTGGCAATAGCTGTATCAAAACATTCCTGAGTCAAAATGGCCCTACTATCAAAACAGCTATGTCATCAAATAATGGTCAGGTGAAAATACCAGGTGCTATGCCTCTGAAATAATTAACCCTTGCAATTATATATTACAATTACTAATTCTATCCTAAGAATTTCTATTCATTTTCTCATTTTAGTCTTAAATCTGAGAGGTAAGTCCTGCTGTCAATCAAAACGGCAGGGGTTGCAATCCTAGTCTCTGATAAAACAGACTTTAAACCAACAAAGATCAAAAGAGACAAAGAAGGCCATTACATAGTGGTAAAGGGATCAATTCAACAAGAAGAGCTAACTATCCTAAATATATATGCACCCAATACAGGAGCACCAAGATTCATAAAGCAAGTCCTTAGAGACTTACAAAGAGACTTAGACTCCCACACAATAATAGTGGGAGACTTTAATATCCCACTGTCAACATGAGACAGATCAACGAGACAGAAACTTAACAGGAATTGAACTCAACTCTGCACCAAGCGGACCTAATAGACATCTACAGAACTCTCTACCCCAAATCAACAGAATATACATTCTTCTCAGCACCACATCACACTTATTCCAAAACTTACCACATAGTTGGAAGTAAAGCACTCCTTAGCAAATGTAAAAGAACAGAAATTATAACAAACTGTCTCTCAGACCACAGTGCAATCAAACTAGAACTCAGGACTAAGAAATTCAGTCAAAACCGCTCAACTACATGGAAACTGAATAACCTGCTCCTGAGTGACTACTGGGTACATAACGAAATGAAGGCAGAAATAAAGATGTTCTTTGAAACCAATGAGAACAAAGACACAACATACCAGAATCTCTGGGACACATTTAAAGTAGTTTGTGGAGAGAAATTTGTAGCACTAAATGGATACAAGAGAAAGTAGGAAAGATCTAAAATTGACACCCTAACATTACAATTAAAAGAACTAGAGAGGCAAGAGCAAACACATTCAAAAGCTAGCAGAAGGCACGAAATAACTAAGATCATAGCAGAACTGAAGGAGATGGAGACACAAAAAACCCTTCAAAAAAATCAGTGAATGCAGGAGCTGGTTTTTTTTAAAGATCAACAAAATTGATAGACTGCTAGAAAGACTAATAAAGAAGAAAAGAAGATTCAAATAGATGCAATAAAAATGATAAAGGGGATATCACCACCGATCCCACAGAAATAAAAACTACCGTCAGAGAATAATATAAACACCTCTATGCAAACAAACTAGAAAATCTAGAAGAAATAGATGAATTCCTGGACAAATACACTCTCCCAAGACTAAACCAGGAAGAAGTTGAATTCCTAAATAGATCAATAAGAGGTTCTGAAATTAAGTCAATAATTAATAGCCTACCAATCAAAAAAAGTCCAGGACCGGACGGATTCACAGCTGAACTCTACCAGAGGTACAAGGAGGAGCACGTACCATTCCTTCTGAAACTATTCCAATCAACAGAAAAAGAGGGAATCCTCCCTAACTCATTTAATGAGGCCAACATCATCCTGATACTATATCAGGCAGAGACACAACAAAAAAGAGAATTTAGGCCAATATCCCTGATGAACATCAATGCAAAAATCCTCAATAAAATACTGTCTAACCAATTCCAGTAGTACATCAAAAAGCTTATCCACCATGATCAAGTGGATTTCATCCCTGGGATGCAAGGCTGGTTCAACATACTCAAATCAATAAATGTAATCCAGCATATAAACAGAACCAAAGACAAAAACCACATGATTATCTCAACAGATGCAAAAAAGGCCTTTGACAAAATTCAACAGCCCTTCTTGCTGAAAACTCTCAATAAATTCGGTATTGATGGAACGTATCTCAAAATAATAAGAGCTATTTATGACAAACCCACAGCCAATATCATACTGAATGGGCAAAAACTGGAAGCAGTCCCCTTAAAAACTGGCACAAGATGGATGCCCTCTCTCACCATTCCATTCAACGTAGTGTTGGAAGTTCTGGCCAGGGCAATCAGGCAAGAGAAAGAAATAAAGGGTATTCAGTTAGGAAAGGAAGAAGTCAAATTGTCCCTGTTTGCAGATGACATGATTGTATATTTAGAAAACCCCATTGTCTCAGCCCAAAATCTCCTCAAGCTGATAAGCAACTTCAGCAAAGTCTCAGGATACAAAATCAATGTGCAGAAATCACACACATTCTTATACACCAATAACAGACAGAGAGCCAAATCATGAACGAACTCCCATTCACAATCGCTTCAAAGAGAATAAAATATCTAGGAATCCAACTTACAAGGGATGTGAAGGACCTCTTCAAGGAGAACTACAAACCACTGCTCAATGAAATAAAAGAATTCAAAAACAAGTGGAATAAGATTCCATGCTTATGGGTAGGAGGAATCGATGTTGGAAAAATGGCCATACTGCCCAAGGTAATTTATAGATTCAATGCCATCCCCATTAAGCTACCAATGACTTTCTTCACAGAATTGGAAAAAAACTACTTTAAAGTCCATGTGAAACCAAAAAAGAGCCCACATTGCCAAGACAATCCTAAGTCAAAAGAACAAAGCTGGAGGCATCATGCTACCTGACTTCAAACTATACTACAAGGCTACAGTAACCAAAACAGCATGGTACTGGTACCAAAACAGAGATATAGACCAATGGAACAGAACAGAGACCTCAGAAATAATACCACACATCTACAACCATCTGATCTTTGACAAACCTGACAAAAACAAGAAATGGGGAAAGGATTCCCTATTTAATAAATAGTGGTGGGAAAACTGCCTAGCCATATGTAGAAAGTTGAAACTGGATCCCTTCCTTACTCCTTATACAAAAATTAATTCAAGATGGATTAAAGACTTAAATGTTAGACCTAAAACCATAAAAACCCTAGAAGAGCCGTGCGCGGTGGCTCAAGCCTGTAATCCCAGCACTTTGGGAGGCCGAGACGGGCGGATCGCGAGGTCAGGAGATCGAGACCATCCTGGCTAACACGGTGAAACCCCGTCTCTACTGAAAAATACGAAAAACTAGCCAGGCAAGGTGGCGGGCGCCTGTAGTCCCAGCTACTCGGGAGGCTGAGGCAGGAGAATGGCGTGAACCCGGGAGGCGAAGCTTGCAGTGAGCTGAGATCCAGTCACTGCACTCCAGCCTGGGTGGCAGAGCGAGACTCCGTCTCAAAAAAAAAAAAAAAAAAAAAAAAACCCTAGAAGAAAACCTAGGCAATACTGTTCAGGACGTAGACATGGGCAAGGACTTCATGTCTAAAACACCAAAAACAATGGCAACAAAAGCCAAAATTGACAAATGGGATCTATTTAAACTAAAGAACTTCTGCACAGCAAAAGAAACTACCATCACAGTGAACAGGCAACCTACAGAATGGGAGAAAAATTTTGCAATCTACTCATCTGACAAAAGGCTAATATCCAGAACCTACAAAGAACTCAATCAAACTTACAAGAAAAAAACAAACAACCCCATCAAAAAGTGGGCAAAGGATATGAACAGACACTTCTCAAAAGAAGACATTTATGTAGCCAACAGACACATGAAAAAATGTTCATCATCACTCGCCATCAGAGAAATGCAAATCAAAACCACAATGAGATATCATCTCACACCAGTTAGAATGACAATCATTAAAAAGTCAGGGAACAACAGGTGCTGGAGAGGATGTGGAGAAATAGGAACACTTTTACACTGTTAGTGGGACTGTAAACTAGTTCAACCATTGTGGAAGACAGTGTGGCAATTCCTCAAGGATTTAGAACCAGAAATACCATATGACCCAGCCATCCCATTACTGGGGATATACCCAAAGGATTATAAATCATGCTGCTATAAAGACACATGCACATGTATGATTATTGTAGCACTATTCACAATAGCAAAGACTTGGAACCAACCCAAATGTCCATCAATGACAGACTGGATTAAGAAAATGTGGCACATATATACCATGGAATACTATACAGCCATAAAAAAGGATGAGTTTGTGTCTTTTGCAAGGACATGGATGTAGCTGGAAACCATCATTCTCAGCAAACTATCGCAAGAACAGAAAACCAAACACTGCATGTTCTCACTCATAGGTGGGAATTGAACAATGAGATCGCTTGGACACAGGAAGGGGAACATCACACACCGGGACCTGTTGTGGAGTGGGGGGAGAGGGGAGGGATAGCATTAGGAGATATACCTAATGTAAATGACGAGTTAATGGGTGCAGCACACCAACATGGCACACGTATACATATGTAACAAACCTGCACATTGTGCACATGTACCCTAGAACATAAAGTATAATAATAATAATAATAATAATAATAATAATAATAAGTTGAGGATCAGAGAGGTAACGTCACACATTAAAATAGAAGGGCAGCTGGGGATAGAACCTATGCATGGACTCCTCAGAGTCCATGTACTTCATCACTATGTTTCTTACTTTCTGTTCCAAAAATTTGAAAAGTATCATCTAAAAGCTCAGGATCAAAATGTATTTTAAAAGGATTTATAATAATACAAAGATCATTGCTTTATTTTTTAATTTAGAAAAGAGCAGGATAAAGCTTCGCAAATTTTGACATTTGTTTTTCTACCAAATATTAATACCAAAAAACATCAATCACATATAATTTGGGATGGAATCCTAATCTACTAATGAGTATTTCACATTCTAATTTTCATTCATTTGGCCAGGCACGGTGGCTCCTGCCTATAATCACAGTGCTTTGGGAGGCTGAGGCAGGCAAATTGCTTGAGCTCAGAAGTTCGAGACCAGCCTGGGCAACATGGTGAAAGCCCGCCTCTACAAAAAATACAAAAATTAGCCAGACGTAGTGGCACACGCCTGTAGTCCCAGCTACTCGGGAGGCTGAGTTGGGAGGATGGCTTGAGCCTGGGAAGTGGAGGTTGCAGTGAGCCAAGATTGTACCACTGCACTCCAGCCTGGGCAACAGTGTCAGACCCTGTTTCAAAAAAAATAAATAAATAAAATAGAGGGTTCATGCATTTAAACTCATATCATATCATCACTTTCAGACCTGAAAACGTTTAGTCTGTTTCTTCCAGTATTTCTAAGTGAAATTACTTACTTTCAGGAAATAGTCATTTTCAGTTTGGGGGCCAGCTTTTTGATATCATAATGTAAAAATCATAACACACATCCATTTTCTGTAGTTCCCCATAGACAGCCCTTTTTAAAAACATGGAAAGAACTGCTAAGCTATTTAATAAGAAAATATTAAGTTGCTGACAGTAGATAATGTACAGAACAATAAAATCACACATTTTCCATGTATAATTTGACTTGTGGTTTAAAACACAAACCACGCTACGATCTTACATTGTTCAACATTAATGGCATTATATGTTAATATATCTGCAGGCAGTTACCCCAAATTGTCATCACTGGTTGTTCCGGAAGAATAAGATTAGGGAAAACTTTCTCTGATAATTCTGCATATGTCTGGAATGTTTACATTTTAAATGTGTAATTCTAACAAATTATTTAATAACTTTGGCTTTCTCACCTGAGAAAATACAGATAGTAACACCACAGGTAATATGGAATGTTCTGCTTTTATCCAACAATCTCCTGGTTCTCCTGCTTGGAACCTAAACAAAAATCATTTATTATGGTAAAAATAATGCAACAAATGTGATAAAAATTCTTCAGGATAGCATTGTTCATTGTGTCAAAATTTTTAAAATATGTCAGAAGCCTATTAATCAAAAATTGGTGGGATAAATTAGGATCTATCCAGTTAATGGAAAACCTAAACCATTAAAAATAAATGTGAGAAGGCTATATAATTCATATGGAAAGAAGTTTAAGACACATTGTTAGGTAAAAAAAAGTTACAAAACATAAACTACACAGTGATCTTATATTGATCAACATTAATGGTATTATATGTTAGTGTATCTGCAGGCACTTTCCACAAATTCTCATTAGTGGTTGTTCTGGCAGAATAAAATGAGGGTAAACTTTCTCTGATCATTTTGCATATTTCTGGAATGTTTAAGTTTGGAAATCTATATGATTTACTTTTGTAGTCAAAAAATAAGATTATTTCAAAATGAAGCAATCTCATCTATAGTTTGAAATGCCTGCTTGATCTTATAACAAATTAAAATGTCAAGCACCTTTGAATCACTGTTTCACACTCGGGGCAAATCTTTAAGAATTATTTAATACTGAGGGACTTAGGAGGGAACTTGTCATTCCCTGCCACTTATCTTCTCTTTCTCCAAGCCAAGCCAATAGCCAACCACAGGGATCAAAACTTAGCAGTTTAAATGGTAGGCAACCTAGAGAGAGTTATTTTCACATATTACTGCATTAAAAGGAAAGAATTTCTAAATATAATTACGTAGAAAGGGTTGAGAAGTTTTCCTAGAGTAAATCTGCATATATTAAATTCATAGAACATCAAAGTGGTCTCAAGTTAACAACTCCTTTTAAAATATCATTATCTATCCAGTGGTGCCTTGCTTAGTGAATCTTACAGAAGAAGAATCAAGATGCATACACACACAGTCACACATATACACAAAAACAAACAAAGACAAAAAAGAATTTTTGTTGAGTTTTAGCAGAATAACTGTTTTCCTGTTTTCTTACATACTTCATTTTACAACACTACATATAACAAATGACATCACTATTTAATCAAGACATGTTTCTCAAGCCTATTACACACTTCAGAATGACTATGTGTGTTAAGCAGAGATAAGTTGTTGCCAACACCAACAATCATTTCGTGTATTGCTCAGAATCCAAAGGACTCTAGTTTGCTCACCTAGATTTAGCTAAGTGAAAATACAGAATCTCAGTGAGACATGACATAATGGAAAGAACTCAAATTAGGATTGACCCTAGCTCTGCCATTCACTAGTCTCGAAGTTACTCAAAGCCTCTATGCCTGAGGTTTCTTGTGTGTGAAATGAAACTAACAATACCTGATTCCCGAATCCCTGTAAGTATTTGCCAGCGTGTATGTGAAATACTAAGCATAGTGCTGGAAATACCTGTTAATAATATTACTATTATCATCTGCCCTTATCTGGTGTTGCAGAATAATTCACAGATCAACTTGACAGGTGACATGGCTTTTACCATCATCTTAGAAGAAATCACTCCAGCCAAAAGTCAGACTGTGAAAACTAAACAAACTAATATGCGACTGTTACATTTGATTTTTATGCTGGAATTTGTAACTAGGACTGTTTTTTCTTACCTTCTGTGATCCTCGGAGGAAAGCCAAGAGTATTCGGCACATGGGTAAAAGGATAAGGCTGCAGTTGAGGTTAAGAACAGATGCGGAGGCTCTGCTTAGACACAATCCTAGCTGAACAAATAAGGCAAGGTCAGCACACAGTTAAGTACAATAGTAAAGCCTTGACCTGGCTCTACAAGCTACAGGTCTTACCCTATTGCTCTTTTAAGAATCATGCCAAATACCAACTCCTTCAAGAGCCTTGAATAGTCTTCCCTTTTCCTCTCACTAAAACCCCCTATGAACAACTGTTTTCTTTCTGTTCTGCACTGCCTTAAGACTTAGTACTCCTCGCATTAACGATAATGTTACAATCACCTGTAAACACTGTTCCCACAGAAACTCCATTTCTTGTTCTGCCCCTAACCCACTGTTCTGGCTGTTAAGAGTCTTAAGAGTTTCTGTATATACTACACCTCCACATGCATGTGGTGTTGGGCCCTTTGTTCACTGATAACGTCAGTTTTCAAGCAAGTTTTTCATGTGTGTTCTCTCTCTCTGGAACACTCTCAGTCTCCACACAACCCACCCATTTACACACCACAGCTTTTCTCCAAGCTCTGCTTATCACTAACTCTATTCATCTTTCTGGTCACATAGTAAGCACGACTCTTCTAGAGTTCTTTCCTGGCCAGAAACTAGGCAAGAACCCACTGGTATACATGCACTCATTGCTTTCTGTACTTCCCTGATTATGTCTCTAATCTTCTTTCTAATCTTTTTAAAAATTTTTATTTTGTTTTTAATTGACAAATAATAATTATATATGTATGGGTACAATATGATGTTTTAATACATGTATATATCATGAAATGATCAAATCAAGCTATTTTACATATACATCCCCCAAAACACTTATCATTTCTTTGTCATAAATTTATTTATTTATTTATTTTATTTTACTTTTTTGAGGCAGGGTCTCACTTTTTCTTCCAGGCTGAGCGCAGTGGTGCCATATGGGCTCACTGTAGCCCTTTCCTCCTAGGTTCAAGTTATCCTCTTGCCTCAGTCTTATGAGTAGTTAGGACGACAGATGCATGCCATGTGGTGAGCATGTTTAAAATCCACTCTTAGTCGGGCATGGTGTAATGCACCCATAGACCCAGTTACTCTGGAGACTGGGGCAGGAGGATTCCTTGAGCCCAGGAGCTTGAGGTTGCAGTGAGTCATGTTAATGCCACTGGAGTCCAGCCTGGGTGACGGGGCGAAACCGTGTCTCAAAAAATAAAAAAAAAAATTAAAATTAAAATGTACTCTTAGCTATTTTGAAAAACACAATACACTATTATTAACTATAGTCACCATGTTGTGCAATCGATGACCAGGCCTATTTCTTCTAACTGAAACTTTGTACACTCTGTCCACTCCCATCCCCACCCTCTGGTAACCACCATTCTACTCTCTACTTCTATGATTTCAACTCTTTTAGATTCAAAATGTAAGTGAGATCATACAGTATTTGTCTTTCTCTGCGTGGCTTATTTCACTTAGCATAACATCCTCTAGATAATCCATGTTGCTAAAAATGACCAATCTTAAATAAGATGGTGCCTTGAAAAAACTGAGATTCATATATTTGACTATGTCTTGGGAGGAGGATATATCCATTATTTTAAGCACCATTTTCATTTGGTGATAGCTAACTTAAAGCATTATCTTCATATGTTCACACTGAAAGCATTACGTTCATACTACAACAAATGAAGAATATACTGGAATAAAAATGCAGAAATGTTAGCAAAAGCACACCTATTTCTTATTATTAGCCACACATAGTTTGGATCAATTTATGCTTATTAATACATTAAACCTCTTTCTGCAACCCTAGGAAGTAATTAACAATATTATCTTTCTTCTTAAAAGAAAAGGAATATTGAGTCATAATGAAGTTAAGAATTTACCCAACATAAGACAATCAGAAAGTTGTGGAGCCAAAATTCAAACCCAGATAATCTGACTCCAGCATTTATACTATTAACCCCTACTTTATCGTGTTGCTAAATTGCCTTTAAAAAGAAAATGTCCAGAAGTCACATATTAGGTAATAAACATTTTGTTGAATGACTTGATGAATGAACAAACATTTGAGGTAAGTGGTTTTAGACAACCATCCTAGATAAGACTTCCCTCCTAGTAACCCTCTCCAGCTCCAATAAGGTTATTGTTCTTGTTCTTTGATCATTAAAGGAAACTGAGGTATAAATATTTGAGAAGTACTAGACAAGGTCACAGCCTCATATACATTAAGGATTGCCTACACAGTATTATTAGGATGGGATTCCCAGCATAATTATTCTGTTACTTCCATTTAGTGTGTGACATGTTACCTTGAATTTTTTATGTTTTAACCTTTTTCTGTAAGTAAATGTTAAACCCCTCAAAACCAGGGTAAGTATTTCTAAAATGTTTTAATATTACCCTACATTTTTATTTCAATTATCTGTTTATCAACTGCTTTTGAATATATTTTAATGTAATCATCAGATCTACCCTGACAAGCTGAGTAGATGTTATTATTGCCACGTCAGAGATGAAGAGCTGTTACAAAATAATAATAATTAGGTCCACAACAAGAAATCCTGATTCAATGACTTTGTGTAGTGCCTGAACATGGACATTTTTGAAAGCTTTCCAGATGATTCTAATATGCCACCTGGGTTGAACACCACTACCTAAGGCTATTTAGCCAACTGTACTCTTTACAAGTTATGAAACAATGGCAACCGTTAAATTATAGCAAGTAAATGTAATTGCATATTTCCAAACTTACTGGCCAAATGTAGCTTTAAAAATACCATTTTTATATTAAAAATACAAAAGTAAATAGTCTAGGCATAAATAAAAAACAAAGCAAGAACAATAAAGATCTCATCTATAGAAAGCTGACATAGTAAGGTACAACAAACAGGTCTACCATCTCTTTATCATCCAGTACAGAACAGTTGCTAGGCTAAGTGTTTTTAATGAATCATTGAAAATATTTTCAAAAACCTTCTGAAGTAAGAACTATTATACTCATTTTTTTTTACAGATGACTTGTATAAGGATCTTAGAAGCTGTATAACTTGTCCAAAGTCAAACTAGTTGAAAAGGAATTCTGTATGCTGGACTCTATGACTCTTTTCATCTCAGGGTTAAAACTAAGGCAAAAAATGTACTGAAGGATATGGAAGGATAAATACTAAATTGAGAGACATGAGAAAAGCCTACTCCAATGGCTCCTTTTCCTTAGTTGCCAGTAAAGTATGTTAGTTAAACAGAGGTCTTGGGTTTCATCTTCTATCAAGCATGACTACATTGTTTATTACTTAGTCACGAGTTACCCCATAGTCCTAGCCAGCACCATTTCCTCTTTAGTTGATAATATGAATTTATGTGTTTGTGTCTTATAAGACCTCAAACTTCTCTGACTTTCTACGCATTACCTTAATTCTTATATATTATCACAAGGACATTCCATGGAGAAGCAGAAACCCCAAAGGTACCTCATTTCTCCTTATTACTGCCTCTCAACTCTAGAATCTGGCTTACTCCTCCTTTCTACTCTTTTCCTGCACCCAGGTAGTAAGTTTTTCAAAGGCAGCATCATTATATTTTTTTTACAGCTATATATCCTCAGCCCTAACAAAATGGTAGTATTCAGTAAATGTTTGTTGAATTGAGCTGAATCTTTAAACACAGATACCATGCTCTGATAAGCATTTTATTTGGTTACAACTCTCAAGTTAGTTCAAATATTTACAATCTTTGTGGCTATTTTATTCACAAAGCTTGTATGTCCACCAATAACTTTAAATTGCTCAGCTTGCAGTATCATGGAAAATATTTTGAAGTGGTCACTGAAAATTCCCCACTGTTATCAAGAAGATGAAGTCATATATATATACACACACACACACACACACACATACATATACACACACACACATACACACACACACACACACACACACACATATATATATATATATCAAAAAGCAGGCACCTCAAGAAAATTCCTAGTTACATTATTCTTACTCCCAGAATCTGTAGGCAACTCTATCCATCAAATTGGACAATCAATAAATCCTGAGTGAATACACGTATGGGAGCTGAAAAAAAAAAGAAATTGAACTCATGGAGACAGAGAATAGGCTGAGAAGAGTAGTGGGAAGTGGGGAGATGAAGAGGCAATGGTTAATGGGTACATGAACTCAGTACCCATTAAAAGGAATAATATCTATTGTCTGATAGTACAATAGGGCAACTACAGTTAACAATAATTTACTGTATATTCCAAAATAACTAAAAGAGTGGAATTACAATTTTCCCAAAATAAAGAAATGATAAATGGTTGAGGTGATAGATATCCCAACTACTCTTACTACACATTGCATGTTTGTATCAAAATATCATGTGTACTTTATACATATATGCGATTACTATAATAATTAAAAATTAAAATTGTGTAAGAAGGTAAATCTAAGCAAGCTTCAAAAAGAAGTCTTGTGTGAATAAATGAACGGATGAATAGAAATAAATAATAATTTAGAATACATATATTTTGACAAATATAAATTCACAAATATTTTTATTAACAGATTTTGAAAAGACTAAAGGCTTAGTCTGAAAGAAAGTAGGACGAGACCCAAGATGTCTGACTAGATACAGCCAGGAGGAACATCTCACACTGAGAGACAGGGATATGGAGAAGACTAGCAAACTCTGAGCAGATCTTCAGCAGGAAAGCATTGAGAGTGGGTGAAGTGAGGACACAGACAGTGGGCTGAACTTGGGGAGGAAGCTGGGAGCCCTGTAGGGGGCTGTTGAGCACTGGGGCTCGTTCCTGGACCCCAGCAACTCCGGGGGAAGGAGTGAGTTAAATAGGTGAGGAGTGGTCTGTCCTCACCAGGAACCTCCAAAAGTCCCAGCAGCAAGAGAGCCTATGACTCCTACAGACACTTGAGCTGACAGAGAGAGTTGGTAGAGAGGTGGAAGAAACAGGATTCCAGCCTATGCAGAGCCTAGAGGGTTTGGCACAGGAACAGTTGCAGTGGAGCATGGCCAGGGTGCCCATCCCCCAAGACTCTCCATGTCCTTCTAAGTGATGTCAGCCTTTGAGAGACTGTCGGACCTAAGGAGAGCACGGTGGTGTTGCAAATGGGATGGGACCAGTTCAAACTGCACATCCCCTGTCTGCTGGCCTCTCCTGGGTACAGCCTGGCTGTATGTTCCTGCTTGAAGCACAGCCTACGATGCCCAACCAAGTTGCTTCCCAGGGATTATCATCATAGCTCCTTCACTGGAAGACTGTGCCTGTTTGTTGAAGAATTCCAGTAGACCAGCCCCTGACAATGCACACTAGCCAACCTGCAGCCTTGCCCCACTACAGTCTCCCTCTCCCCATGTGGGCAGACCTCACCTCCCTTACCCAGCCAGTACATGTGTGTGAATGCATCCCACTCTGCCACTACAGATGATCCAGAGCTCACTATCTAACCCTTTGCTGACGCAGGAGTGCCCTGTTACACTACCACCAACAGCACAAATGCATACATGGACGCTGGCAACTCTGCCTCTGCCACCGCCCTGCACCAGCCACACTGCCACTGCCATAGGCATGAGCATACACAGGACCACTTCAGGCTCACTCCCACCAGTGCACCACCCAAACCTATAGGAGTGAACCCTGCCAGCACCAGCTTTGTAGAGTTGTGGCCAGTAGACTGGGACACCTGAGCCCCCCAGTGAATCAGATTCCTAACCTCAAAGGGCCAGAGACCGAAGCTGGGGGCCTAGTACAGCTGCCCAGAGTTAACCATGCAGTCCAGGAGTGCTGAGCTGATCCTTGGCCCCCTAAAACTTTCCAGAAATAAAGTCAGTCTACTGAACCTACCTTAAACCACAACAACTTCCAAAGGCATCAAAGAAAATAAAATTGTAAAAAACTCCATCCAAAGAACAGTAACTTCAAAGACGAAAGGAACATCAGTCCACATAGATGAGAAGGAATCTGGCAACTCAAAAATCTAGAGTGTCTTCTTACTTCCAAATGACCACATTAGGTCCCAAGCGATAGTTCTTAACTAGGCTGAAATGGCTAACATGACAGAAATATAATTCGGAATATAGATAGAAACAAACATCATAGAGATTCAGGAGAAAATTGAAACCAAATCAAAGGAAACTAAGAAATACAGTAAAATGATGCAGGAACTGAAAGATGAAATGACCATTTTAAGTAAGAACCAAACTGATCTGATAGAGCTAAAAAACTCACTACTAGAATTTCATAATCCAATCACAAGTATTAACAGCAGAATACACAAAGCTGTGGAAAGAATGTTAGAGTTTGAAGGTCAGTTCACCAAATTAACTCAGACAAAAATAAAGAAAAAAGAATGAATGAAACCTCCAGGAAATATAGGATTAAGTAAAAGGGCCAAATCTACTAACTGGCATCCCTCAGAGTAAGCAAATTGGAAAACATGTCTGAGGATATAATTCATGAAAATTTCCCCAACTCTGCTAGACAGGCTATCACTAAATTCAGAAAATGCAGAGAACTCCTGTGAGATCCTATACAAGATGACCATCCCCAAAACACAGTCATCAGATTCTCCAAGATCAAAATGAAAGAAAAACTGTTAAAGGCAGCTAGAGAGAAGGGGCAAATCAAACAACAAAGGGAATACTTTCAGGCTAAAGTGGACCTTTGAACAGAAACCATACAAGACAGTCAAAATTGGGGGCCTATATTCAGTATTCTTAAGGAAAAAAAATCCCAACCAAGAATTTCATATCCAGCCAAACTAAACTTCATAAACAAAGGAGAAATAAGATACTTTTCAGGCAAGCAATAGCTAAGGAAATTCCTAACGACAAGACCTGCCTTATAAGAGATCCTGAAGGGAGTGCTAAATATAAAGACAAAAGACCATTACCAGCCACAACAAAACAAACTTAAGTACGTGGACCATTGACACTATAAAGCAACTACACAATAAAGTCTGCATAATAACCAGCTAACAACATGATGATAGGAACAAATTCACATATATCAGTAATAACCTTGAATGTAAACAGGCTAAATGCCTTAATTAAAAGACAGCGTGGCAAGCTGGAAAAAGACACAAGAGCCAACTGAATGCTGTCTTCAACAGACCCATCTGACATGCAATGACATTCATAGGTTCAAAGTAAAAGGATGGAAAAAAATCTACCAAGTAAACAGAAAACAGAAAAAAGCAAGGGTTGCTACTCTAGTTTCTGACAAAACATACTTTAAACCAACAATGAACAAAAAAGACAAAAAAGGGCATTACATAATGGTAAAGGGTTCAATTTAATAAGAAGACCTAATTATTCTAAGTAGATATGAACTCAACACAGGAGCACCCGGATTCATAAAAAAAAGTTCTTAGAGCCCTATGAAGAGACTTAGATAACCGCACAAAAATAACAGAAGACTTCAAAACCCCACTAATATTATTAGGCATAGCCTTGAGTCAGAAAACTAACAAAGATATTCAAGACATGATCTTGACACTTGACCAAATGGACCTAACAGATATCTACAGGACAATCTACCCCCAAACAAGTGAATATACAATCTTCTTATCTGCACATTGCATATACTCTAAAATTGACCACATGCTCAGCCATAAAACAATTTTCAGCAAAATTTAAAAACCTAAAATCATACCAACCACACTCTTGGACCACAATGCAATAGAAATATAACTCAACACTAAGAAGATTGCTTGAAACCATACAATTACATGGAAATTAAATAACCGGCTCCTGGATGACTTTTGGGTAAACAATGAAATTAAGGTAAAAATCAAGAAATTCTTTGAAACTAAGAAGAACAAAGATACAACATACCAGAATCTCTGGGACACAGTTAAAGGAGTGTTGAAAAGGAAGTTTACAGCACTAAGCACCCACATCAAAAAGTTAGAAAGACTTCAAATTAACAACCTAACACCACAGCTAGGGGAACAAAAAATAACCAAAATCAGAGCTGAACTGAATGAAACTGAAGGAGGAAAAATCATACAAAAGTTCAGCAAATGGCAAAATTGATTTTTTGAAAGAATAAATAAGACTGATAGACTGCTAGCTAGACTAATATAGAAAAAGAGAGAAGATCCAAATAAACACAATCAGAAATGACAAAGGAAACATTATCACAGGCTTCAGAGAAGTACAAAAAACACTCAGAGACTATTATGAGCATCTTTACGCAAACAAACTATGAAACCTAAAAGAAATGAAGAAATTTCTAGAAACATAAACCCTCCAAAATTGAACCAGGAAGAAATCGATACCCTGAACAGATGAAATAATAAGTTCCAAAATTGAATCAATAATAAAAATCTTACCAGTCAGAGAAAACCCAGGACCAGACAGATTCATAGCCAAATTCTACCAGATGTATAAAGAAGAGATAGTACCATTCCTACTGAAATTATTCCAAAAACATGAGGAGACTTTCCTCTAACTCATTCTGGTACCAAAACCAGGATCATTCTGGTACCAAAACCTAGCAGAGATACTATGAAAAAAGAAAACTTCAGGCCAATATCCTTGATGAAAATAGAAGCAAAAATCCCCCCAAAATATTAACAAATCAAGTCCAGCAGCAATCAAAAAGTTAATTCACCACAATCAAGTAGGCTTTATACCTGAGACAAAGGTTGCTTCAACATACACAAATCAATAAATGGTATATATCACATAAACTTAAATATTAAAAAAACATGATCATCTCAATAGATGCAGAGAAGACTTTGAGTAAAATTCAACATTGCTTCATGTTAAAAACCCTCAACAAACTAGGTATTGAAGTAACATAACCCAAAATAATAAGAGCCATCTATGACAAACCCACAGCCAACATCACTTTGAAAAGGGAAAAGCTGTAAGCATTCCCCTTGAGAATGGAAACAAGACAAGGATGCCCTCTCTCCTCTCACCACTCCTATTGAACATAATACAGGAAGCCCTAGACAGAGCAGACAACTAAGAGAAAAATATAAAGACATCCAAATAAGAAGAGAGGAATTCAAATGATCTCGGTTTGCAGATGATATGATTCTATGGCTAGAAAATCCAATAATCTCTGCCCAAAGCTCCTAGATCTTATAAACAACTTCAACAAAGTTTAAAGTTAAAAATATCAAGGTACAAAAATTAGTAGCATTTCTATACACCAACAATGTTCAAGCTGAGGGCCAAATCAAGATCATAATCCCATTCACAATATCCACAAAAATAATAAAATACCTAGAAATACAAATAACCAGGTAAGTAAAAGACATCTTCAAGAGTATTATAAACACTGCTGAACAAAATCAGAAATAACACAAACAAATGAAAAAAAATTCCATGTTCATAAATGGGAAGAATCATTATAGTTAAAATGGCCATACTGGCCGAAGCAATTTACAGATTCAATACCATTCCTATCAAACTACCAATGCCAGTCATCACAGAATTAGAAAAAAACTATTTTAAATTCATATGGAACCAAAAAAGACCCCAAATAGCCAAAGCAATACCAAGCAAAAGAACAAAGCTGGAGGCCTCACATTACCTGCCTTCAAATTATACTACAAGACTACAGTAACCAAAGCAGCATAGTGCTGGTACACATACACACAGTCTAATGGAACAGAATAGAGTGCCCAGAAATAAAGCTGCGTACCTACAAGCATCTGATCTTTGACAAAATCAACAAAAGCAATCAATAGGAAATAATGTTGCTAGGATAACTGCAACTATATCCTCCTAGCAACAATATAAATGGTGCTAGGATAACTGGCTACCCATTTGCAAAAGATTTAATCTGGACCCCTTTCTTAAAGCAATATAAAAATCAGCTCAAGATGAATGAAAGACTTAAATGTAAAGCAATATAAAAATTAACTTGAGATGAATGAAAGACTTAAATGTAAAACCTAAAACTATAAAAAGCCTGGAGGATAACCGAGGAAAAAATACCATTCAGGACATAGACCTTGGCAAAGATTTCTGATGAAGACAACAAAAGCAATTACAACAAAACCAAAGATGGACAAATAAGATCTAATTAACTAAGCAGCTTCTGCACAACAAAAGAAACTATAAACAGACAACCTACAGAATGGATGAAAATATTTGAAATCCATGCGTATGACAAAGACCTAGTACACAGATTCTGTAAGAAACTTAAACAAATTAACAAGCAAAAAAAAACAAACAATCTCATTAAAAAGTGTGCTAAGAACATAAAAGGACACTTTTCCAAAGAAGACATACATGTGGCCAACAAGCATATGAAAACAATATTCAACATCACTAATTACTAGAGAAATGTAAATCAAAACCACAATGAAATACCATCTCACACCAGTCAGAATGGCTATAATTAAAAAGTCAAAAAATAACAGATTCTGGGAAGGTTGCAGAGAAGAGGGAACACTTACATGCTGTTCATGGGAATGTGAATTAGATCAGCCCCTGTGGAAAATAGTTTTGCAATTTTTCAACAAACTTAAAACCAAACTTTCATTTGATCCAGCAATCCCATGATTGAATATATGCCCAAAGGGATATAAATCATTCTACCATAAAGACACATGCACACATACATTCATCACAGCACTATTCACAAGAGCAGACATGGAATCAACCTAAATGCTCATTAATGACAGACTGGATAAAGAAAATATGGTATATGTATACCATGGAATACTACACAGCCATAAAAAGAAACAAGATCATGTCCTTTGCAAGAAATATGAATGGGGCTGGAGGTGATTATCCTAAAACAGAAAACCAAATACCGAGCACATGTTCTCACCTACAAATTGAGAGCTAAACATTGAGTAGATAGGAACATAAAGAATGGAACAACCGACATGGGTCTACTTGAGGGTGGAGGTTGGGAGAAGCGAGACATTCAACAAACTATCTATGTGGTACTATGATTATTACTTGGATGAAAAAAATAATCTGTACACTAAATCCCCATGAAACACAATTTATCCCTATAGTAAACCTGCACATGTACTACTGATCCTAAAATAAAAGTTTAAAAAAAATGAGAAGAAAATATTTAAATCCAATATTAACATTATGGAGCAGAAGAAAGTGAAATGAGGGGAATAAAACCTCATTACAGAGCATCTTATAAGTCATAGATCTTAAAGTAAAATTGACCAGTAAAATCCCACTATTATCTCTTTCAAGTTATGAAAAAATTATTTGAATTTTCTAATGTTTGCATTACTCATCTGCCAAGAAGAACATAATACTACTATGTGAGGAAATTCAGTCACAAACTACTTGTAACATGCCTCTAAAACATTTTCTATTCAATAAATGCAATCCTTAGTAAACTTTTGTTTTATTCTGCTCCTTTTGGGAAGAAAGAATTTTTAAAAAAAGAAGAAAGGGAGCAAGGGAGGGTAACGATGAAAGAAAACTAGTTCACTGCATTAATATATAACAGCAACAAATATTTTTTAGAACATTTTAAAGATTTTATTTTATAAAAGTAATAAAAAATGTAAACTGTCTAGTAAAAAACTTAACCAAAAAAAACAAAACCACAAGACACATGTAAAAACAAGGAACTAAAGGAATGTAAGAGAAGGGCTAAGTAGATAACTAATACACCATGTTTCATGTAGGGACATTTAATATTGTAAAGATGCCAATCTCTCAAAATTGATTTACAAACTCAATGTAACTCCAATCGAACTCAAATAGGTTTTCTTCATAAAACTTGGCAAGCTGACTTTAAAATGTATGCAGAAATGCAAAACAGCAGAAACAAAGTGAAACACTAAAAGAAAAGGAGACATAATTTGGCCTTCACATAATAGAACTTACTATAAAGTTACAGTAATTCAGAATGTGTTTCTTGTGTATAGATAAACTGACCAATGGAACAAAGACCCGTAAACAACTATATATGTATCAACTATGATATGTGACAGAGAGGGCATGTCAGATTAATGGGAAAAGAGTCTATTTGATGAAGGAAAAAATTGGTTATCATATAGAAACAAAATCACATAACATCCTTGTTTCAAACCACCCCAAAACATTAATTCCTGAATAGTTAAGAACTTAAATATCAAAATCAAAATTCAAAACTTTTAATAGAACATAATATATTAATCTTTTGGATATTAGCATAGGCATTGGATTTCTCAAGACATAAAAAGTTGGAACTCAATCAAAACAAGTAATACATTAAATATACAGGCAAAATAAAACTATTTTTTCAATGTCAAAGAAATGAGAAACTCAAAATTCACAATAGTGGTAATCTCTTGCCAGAAGAGAGAAGAAAAATATAGACATATGATGAGATAACCAAATATATAGATGTAAATTATGCATAATGTTCTAATTCTAGTTGTATGTACAGATATTCATTGTATCATAAGTAATTTGTATAAAATAAATAAAGGAGGATCATGCCTAAATTAACAAATTGGGATAGGAACTGAGGAATATTAGTAATCAGATTCTATCCGCCTAATATAAACAAATAAAAATAATTATGTATGTAAATTGTTTAATTTAATGCCTATCATATAGCAATAATTCCTATTAATAATAATAGGAACACTGTTCTCTGGATTACCACTGAATTCTACATCCCAGATCAGCTGTGCTTCATACAAGTTAATTACAATCACATGACACAATGTAATTTTCAAAGAATCAGTCCCCTTTGGTATTGATGCAATATTTTTTGGCAACAAGTTTGAATTATATTCTTGCTAGCTTGTCATCTGTTGTTGTCTGGTACTATCTACACTTTTTAGATGAACAGTGTACAAAAATATAACAAGAGATGGGGTCATATCTGTTTATATTTCCTGAAGTAGGCCACAAAACAACTCTATTTTAATGACACTAACTAAGAATATGTGTAAGACAGGTGCTTTTCTTATCTTGAATTTGTTCATGCACTTGATATTTCTAAATTAACTGTTGGCAAAATGTCAACTCTGTGTTTATTGTCAGCATATGAAATACAGTTCCTGAAAGGGAGACAGGATAATAAATAGTGTTTTCAGGAAAGCAGTAATTTTCATTGACTGATATAAAAAGTAATTAATATGTCCAGTTAGGCTATTTCTACATCTTAAGTTGGAACACCTTAGGGATACAGTTTAATGGATATACCAGTAAGTGGACAAATAGACATAATACTCTCTGGACTATCTAAAAAAGGTTAAATATAATTTTCTATCTCAATCAGTAAAATAATTATCATTTGAGAGTGACAGGTTTTTCTTGTTTATATAGGGTTCCAGAGAAATAGAATAATTATCTCTTTTGATCTGGCATTTGCATATGATAAGAACACTTTAATTCAAAGGATTGTATATGACAATTGTATTTGTAGTTTCAATGTAGCTAAACAATAGTTAATTTAAAATATATCAGAAAAAAATCTGTCACAAAAGTTCAGGAATTAAGAGATACAAATAAATCATCCATATTTCCTTTGAGATTCAATGCTTTAAAGAAAATCTGTATATATCTTCATTGTCTAACTATGTATTGCATGTCTGGAAGTGTTTGATTATTGTGTTTATATTAAATTCCACAGTAATTTAATTCAAAGTGGCTTTAAGTATCCCCTTGGGATAAATAGAGTTTATTTTAGCATCAACTTCTTTACGATTCTGCAAAATCCAACTGGAAATTTTACCAACAACCCACTTTCTCATACATGTTTGTTCCTGAATATAGTTAGTTTTTTAAACTAAGAAGAAAACTTCTTTTTAATAGGTTTTCAGAGTACAAAACATTCTCATTCAGAAGCAGTGGAGTGAGGGAAATGGAGATGGACCCATTTTAAAATGGCAAGATTATAAGAAAACATTTTATCTAGTTACTACATGGGCAATATTCTATTAGCTAAACAGATTGTTTTGTTTGATCATTATTAATCCATAAACTTCATAAGCATCAGTTATCTCATGTGTTTATTTTTTTAAAAAAATGACTGCTCTAAGTTATGTGTCCAGTCCATTCTATGTGAATGATTTGTTTTACCCTTCCCAGCTACTCCAGAGTTTTTAAATTTAATCAGGGTAGTTGTCACTAGATGGAAGTGTTACTTTCAAATTTCAAGTCCCACCTGTCAAGGTGTCTAAGATACATAATTAACTCAGGATTCCATATGTAATTTTTAAAACTATAAATAGATTTTAAATGAGGACATATAAATAAAACATAGTTTAGTTTTTGTTATGAACTAAATGCTGTTCTCTCCAAAATTCATTTGTTGAAGCCTTAGTCGCCAATGTGATGGTATTTGGAGTTATGGCCTTTGATACAAAATTAGATGTAGATGAAGTCATGAGAATGGAGTCCCCATGATAGGATTAATGTCTTTACTTTTTAAAAAATTTTTATTATACTTTGAGTTCTGAGCTACAAGTGCAGACCGTGTAGGTTTGTTACATAGGTATACACGTGCCATGGTGGTTTGCTGCACCCATCAATCCATCAACTACATTAGGTATTTCTCCTAATGCTATCCTTCCCCTAGCCTCCCACTCCTCGACAATCCCCAGTTTGTGATTGTTCCCCTCCCTGTGTCCATGTGTTCTCATTGTTCAACTCCCACCTATGAGTGAGAACGTACAGTGTTTGGTTTTCTGTTCATGTGCCACATTTTCTTAATCCAGTCTCTCACTGATGGGCATTTGGGTTTGTTCCAAGTCTTTGCTATTGTGAACAGTGGCGCAATAAACATACATGTGCATGTGTCTTCACAGTAGAATGATTTATAATCCTTTGGGTATATGCCCAGTAATGTGATTGCTGGGTCAAATGGTGTTCCTATTCTAGATCCTTGAGGAATCGCCACACTGTCTTCCACAACGGTTGAACTAAATTACACTCTCACTAACAGTCTAAAAGCATTCTATTTCTCCACATCCTCTCCAGCGTCTGTTGTTTCTTGACATTTTAATGATTGCCATTCTAACTGGTGTGAGATTGTATCTCATTGTGGTTTTGATTTGCATTTCTCTGATGACCAGTGATGATGAGCATTTTTTCCTGTATCTGTTGGCTGCATAAAAGTCTTCTTTTGAGAAGTGTCTCTTCATATCCTTTGCTCACTTTTGATGGGTTTGTTTTCTTCTTGTAAATTTGTTTAAGTTCTTTGTAGATTCTGGATATTAGCCCTTTGTCAGATGGATACACTGCAAAAATTTTCTCCCATTCTGTAGGTCGCCTGTTCACTCTGATGGGATTCAATTAAACTAAGGAGCTTCTGCACAGCAAAAGGATTAATGCCCTTGTAAGAAGAGGAGGACACCAGAGTACCCTCTCTCCTTCTCTCACCAGGTTAGGATACAGCAAAAAGGCAGCCATCTGTAAACCAGGAAGAGGGCCCTCATCAAACCCTGAATCTATTGACACTGTACATTCAGTGTCGCACTTCCCAAGCAACAGAAAAATGTTTGTTGTTTAAGCTGCCTAGTCTATGATATTTATTTATACCAGGGTGAACCAAGACAATCCTATAGAAAAATATTTTTAAATGCCATTTAAAGTAAGTTATCGAAGAGCATAATATCTAGGTATACCAAGTACATGTTTGTTTTTTTTTTTTAATCTCAAACAGTTTCTTATCTTAAATATTCTACTTAATAAATTTTAATCTTGAAATAGTTAATTGAGAGGGATACAATTTCCTTACCTATAAAACAAATATAACATAATAATCCTACCTGTTAGGGCTATTGTGAAAAGTAAAAACAGTCTAAAAAATGCAGACAGTATATAGAGTTAACTCATTGCCATATGGTCTCTGGATCACATCCTTTCACTAAACACTTTTTTCTGTATTTTAAAGTAAGTGCTATCTGTTCCACTCACATTATTAATTGAATACATATTTATTGTGATCGGTACATAATTTGGGACACTATGAGTTCAATAGTGAACTAAAAACATAAAATTCCCTTTCCCTTAGGCTGCTTATGTTTTAGTAGAGGAAATACATTAATCAAATAACTTGATAAGCAAATACAATTTGTAACAGTGATAAATGAGAAACAGAGTATGAATACATGTAACAGGAAATCAGATCTAAATGGGAAGATCAGCAAGCCTTCCTTGATTAATGGAAAGTAAAAAGGAAACTGAGATCTGAAGAAAAAAACCAGAAGTCAGCTAGAAATAAGGACATCCATGCAGGGAAAAAGCAGCATGAGAAGTGATGTGTAGCAAATGAAAACATGGTGTATATATAATAAATAAATAGTAGGCCAATATGTTTGGTTTGGAAATGAAGGATGATGGAACATAAAGCTGAAGATGCTGGTCAGGGCAGAACATGCTAGACTTTACAGGTTACATTAAGAATGCGTCTTTATCGACCGGGTGCAGTGGCTCATGCCTGTAATCCCAGCACTTTGGGAGGCCAAGATGGGAGGATCACGAGGTCGGGAGATCGAGACCATCCTGGCTAACACGGTGAAACCCCGTCTCTACTAAAAAAATACAAAAAAATTAGCAAGGCCTAGTGGAGGGCACCTGTAGTCCCAGTTACTCGGGAGGCTGTGGCAGGAGAATGGCTTCAAACCGGTAGGTGGAGCTTTCAGTGAGGCAAGATCGCGCCACTGCACTCCAGCCAGCCTGGGCGACAGAGCAAGACTCGTCTCAAAAAAAAAAAAAAAAAAAAAAAAGAATGTGCTTTATCTTGTGTGTGTGTGTTTTTTGTTTGTTTTTGTTTGTTTGTTTGTTTGTTTGTTTTTGTTTTTGTTTTTGTTTTTTGCAGAGCGTCTCTCTCAGTCTGCTCTGGATGCTTTAAGAAAATATCATAAACAGGGTGGGTTATAAACAACAAACATTTATTTCTCTCTAAAAATTCAAGATCAAGGCAGATTCAGTGCCTGGTTAGGGCCCACTTCCTCATAGACAGTGCCTTCTGCTGGCATCCTCACATAGTGGCTAACTAGCCCTCTGAAGCCTCTTTTATGAAAGCACTAATCCCAGTCATGAGGGCTTTGCCTTTATGACCTAATCACCAAGTCACCCAAAGGCTCCACCTCCTCATACTATTGCCTTAAGGGTGAGGATTTCAACGTATGA
The DNA here is from genome assembly GCF_049350105.2 of Macaca mulatta. Lineage (NCBI taxonomy): Eukaryota > Metazoa > Chordata > Mammalia > Primates > Cercopithecidae > Macaca > Macaca mulatta. The sequence goes on from NC_133419.1 coordinate 89,959,540, forward strand.
ATTTTGGGGGGACACAAATATTCAGTCCATAGCACAGAATGATTGTGCTTTAAGCCAGGAAGTGGCATGAAGAGATTAGTATTTGGCGATGATTATTCTCAGTGAAGTGTGGACAACAGATTATAAGGAAGTAATTTTGGCAATTACTTTACTTTGTGTAGTTAATCATCACACCAGTAAAATTTTGTTAGAAACAAGGACCACATTTCAAGTTAATTGTGTATGAGTTACATATAGAAGGGATTCTGTTATGACTAAATATTTTACTTATCAGTAAATTTATTTTGCTAAATACTAAAACATATAATTCTAAAACTGGAAAACTGAAAGGGCCTAGCTCATATCGTACCTCCCACCCACTGTCTAAACTACTTCTCTGACAGTCTCCAACCAAAGGTAATTTACACTCTGTTTGAATTCTTCTGGAAAACAGGCTGTTCCACTGTTCTATTTTGTTTTCTAACACTAGGATGAAATGTGAGTCTCTCTAACTTCTACCCACAGAGCTACTCCACATAATAATTTTCCTAAGACAGACATTCAAAAACTGAAGATAAAAGTGGTATAATTTCCTAATATAGTCTTGCTTTCTCCATGCTAAATACAATTAGTTGCCTCTACAATTCTTGATATAATTTTAAGTCTCCATCATCTTTGTGCACCAATATTCAGCACATTCTTGACAAAAGCTCATTGCACAGAGCAGCACTGAAGACTAGCATCTCTGTTACTAGGGATGTTATCTGCTAATTTTAAGATTGTGTTATCTTTCAGGGAAATTATGTCACATAAAGGCTCATCTCGAGTTTCCAACATACAGATTTTCTTCACATGAATTTCCCATTAAACAATGATCCCTTTATCCTATACTCAAAAGAAAAAATGGGAGTGGGTGAGAGAAGGTACATAAATGCAAGAATTAACCTTTTCTATTATGTTGGTTGTGAATCCTACATTCTTATATTTTTTCCCTCTCATCTTTGCCTCAGCTGGAAATTTTATTTGATTGCCATTTATTTATTTATTTTTAGAGACAGAGTCTCATTCTGCCACTCAGGCTGGAGTCCAATGGTGTAATCATAGTTCACTGCAGCCTGAAACTCCTGGGCTCAGCTGATTCTCCCACATCAGCCTCTAGAGTAGCTGGGACTACAGGTGCATGCTACCACACCTGGCTAATTACTTTTATTTTTGTAGGGCTATTTTGCCTAGGCTGGTCTTAAACTCCTGACTTCAAGTGATCCTCCAACCTCAGCCTCTCAAAGTGCTAGTATTACAGGAGTGAGCCACCACACAAGGCCTGAAAGTTTTACATTTATGTTCTCCACATTTTCATCCAAATTCTTGGCAAAGCTATTAAAATGTACCAAATCCTGTGAAATAGCTGACTCTAGAGAGGACTCACAAACTACCTGTTTTGATAAATTAACTTTCAAATGAACACGTTGCTCTCAACTGGTAATTTTCTCAACAAATTACTGGAACATAAGATGATATTCTACATGTAAATATGTACACTAAAGTATTGTTCAAAGGGATTTCAAAAGGCCAGAGAGGTTAGTTTGAATAATTGGTCATTTTTCTGGGTGCTTCAACAATTAGGAAAATAAAATTAAAAATAATGAAAGCTTAAAGGTGATAAAATATTTTAAAATTCTGATTTGGCATTGATGTTTGTCTAAAAATATGTAAATATGTGCTCACTGAGATCAATTTTATTAACTCTTCTATTCCAAGGAAAATTTTAATCAAACCAAACAATGCCTATATAAAGCCTAATTCTCTTAGGCTTTAGAATAAAAAATCTGTAGTTCTTTCATGGCACTTTACAAGTCATCCAGTTCAACCTTCTTTTTGCCTCTGTTCACACTGCCAGTTTGTAAAGCTGCAAGAATGGGAACCCAAGTCTCCTCTCCATAATGTGTGTCACTTCCCTAGCAATGCATCGCTCCCCAAAACAGAGTTGCAAATTCAGACTCCTTGTCTAGTGCTCTTTCCATATCTTTACACTTTCTTACTCTTTCAGTTGCTTATACTGTTACCCAATCAACAAATTTTCCTCTCATTTTATGTAAATCTTGACAAAGGCTTCTGAAATTGGACTGTACATAGTTATTACTTGATGGGCTATTTTAAAATAAACCACTTTCTACTACTGCACTTCCGAAGTTCTTATTCCTGAGGTCTCAAGTCAGGTGAGGACTCTAAATCAGCACTCACTGATTTATAGGACAATTTGAAATCAGACAAACCTGAATATGAAGCCCCTTTACTAGCTGTGTGAGTTTAGGTAATTATGTGACTTTATCTCAGTCTCGTTTTCCTCATCTGCAAAATGAAAAAAAAATAATACACCTACCCCAAAGGGTTGTTGTATGTATTAAGTGAGCATATATACTATTTAATGCAGTGCCTGACATATAGTAAGAAGTCAACAGAAGTTGTTATTATCATCATCCTGATGTCCGTAGTCATCCACACATTTAAACTTGCTTCAGAATTTACATGAACTTATGGCATGGCTTCCTGAAAATCTCCAGGCTACCTTTCCAGCTACAACTTTGAAAAGTGACATTCTCATTGCAGTTATATAAACTGAGCTTTATTTCACTCACCTTATCTAAAGAAGTCAAAGAAAGTTCTAGGCAACTACTATGTGTTCTGTAAATATATGGTAGATGAATGAATGAGGCTAAGAGATGATCCTTCAATGCCCTTATTTTATTTTATTTTTTTTAATTTATTTATTATTATTATACTTTAAGTTGTAGGGTACATGTGCATAACGTGCAGGTTTGTTACATATGTATACTTGTGCCATGTTGCTGTGCTGCACCCATCAACTCGTCATTTACATCAGGTATAACTCCCAATGCAATCCCTCCCCCCTCCCCCCTCCCCATGATAGGCCCCGGTGTGTGATGTTCCCCTTCCTGAGTCCGAGTGATCTCATTGTTCAGTTCCCACCTATGAGTGAGAACATGCGGTGCTTAGTTTTCTGTTCTTGTGATAGTTTGCTAAGAATGATGGATTCCAGCTGCATCCAAGTCCCTACAAAGGACTCAAACTCATCCTTTTTTATGGCTGCATAGTATTCCATGGTGTATATGTGCCACATTTTCTTAATCCAATCTGTCACTGATGGACATTTGGGTTGATTCCAAGTCTTTGCTATTGTGAATAGTGCTGCAATAAACATATGTGTGCATGTGTCTTTATAGCAGCATAATTTATAATCCTTTGGGTATATACCCAGTAATGGGATGGCTGGGTCATATGGTACATCTAGTTCTAGATCCTTGAGGAATCGCCATACTGTTTTCCATAATGGTTGAACTAGTTTACAATCCCACAAACAGTGTAAAAGTGTTCCTATTTCTCCACATCCTCTCCAGCACCTGTTGTTTCCTGACTTTTTAATGCTTGCCATTCTAACTGGTGTGAGATGGTATCTCATTGTGGTTTTGATTTGCATTTCTCTGATGGCCAGTGATGATGAGCATTTTTTCATGTGTCTGTTGGCTGTATGAATGTCTTCTTTTGAGAAATGTCTGTTCATATCCTTTGCCCACTTTTTGATGGGGTTGTTTGTTTTTTTCTTGTAAATTTGTTTGAGTTCTTTGTAGGTTCTGGATTTTAGCCCTTTGTCAGATGAGTAGATTGCAAAAATTTTCTCCCATTCTGTAGGTTGCCTGTTCACTCTGATGGTAGTTTCTTTTGCTGTGCAGAAGCTCTTTAGTTTAATGAGATCCCATTTGTCAATTTTGGCTTTTGCTGCCGTTGCTTTTGGTGTTTTAGACATGAAGTCTTTGCCCATGCCTATGTCCTGAATGGTACTACCTAGGTTTTCCTCTAGGATTTTTATGGTATTAGGTCTAACATTTAAGTCTCTAATCCATCTTGAATTAATTTTCGTATAAGGAGTAAGGAAAGGATCCAGTTTCAGCTTTCTACTTATGGCTAGCCAATTTTCCCAGCACCATTTATTAAATAGGGAATCCTTTCCCCATTTCTTGTTTCTCTCAGGTTTGTCAAAGATCAGATGGCTGTAGACGTGTGGTATTATTTCTGAGGACTCTGTTCTGTTCCATTGGTCTATATCTCTGTTTTGGTACCAGTACCATGCTGTTTTGGTCACTGTAGCCTTGTAGTATAGTTTGAAGTCAGGTAGCGTGATGCCTCCAGCTTTGTTCTTTTGACTTAGGATTGTCTTGGAGATGCGGGCTCTTTTTTGGTTCCATATGAACTTTAAAGCAGTTTTTTCCAATTCTGTGAAGAAACTCATTGGTAGCTTGATGGGGATGGCATTGAATCTATAAATTACCTTGGGCAGTATGGCCATTTTCACGATATTGATTCTTCCTATCCATGAGCATGGTATGTTCTTCCATTTGTTTGTGTCCTCTTTTATTTCACTGAGCAGTGGTTTGTAGTTCTCCTTGAAGAGGTCCTTTACATCCCTTGTAAGTTGGATTCCTAGGTATTTGATTCTCTTTGAAGCAATTGTGAATGGAAGTTCATTCCTGATTTGGCTCTCTGTTTGTCTGTTACTGGTGTATAAGAATGCTTGTGATTTTTGCACATTAATTTTGTATCCTGAGACTTTGCTGAAGTTGCTTATCAGCTTAAGGAGATTTTGGGCTGAGACAATGGGGTTTTCTAAATATACAATCATGTCATCTGCAAACAGGGACAATTTGACTTCTTCTTTTCCTAACTGAATACCCTTGATTTCTTTCTCTTGCCTGATTGCCCTAGCCAGAACTTCCAACACTATGTTCAATAGGAGTGGTGAGAGAGGGCATCCCTGTCTTGTGCCAGTTTTCAAAGGGAATTTTTCCAGGTTTTGCCCATTCAGTATGATATTGGCTGTGGGTTTGTCATAAATAGCTCTTATTATTTTGAGGTACGTTCCATCAATACCGAATTTATTGAGCGTTTTTAGCATGAAGGGCTCTTGAATTTTGTCAAAAGCCTTTTCTGCATCTATTGAGATAATCATGTGGTTCTTGTCTTTGGTTCTGTTTATATGCTGCATTATGTTTATTGATTTGCGAATGTTGAACCAGTCTTGCATCCCAGGGATGAAGCCCACTTGATCATGATGGATAAGCTTTTTGATGTGTTGCTGAATCCGGTTTGCCAGTATTTTATTAAGGATTTTTGCATCGATGTTCATCAGGGATATTGGTCTAAAATTCTCTTTTTTTGTTGTGTCTCTGCCAGGCTTTGGTATCAGGATGATGTTGGCCTCATAAAATGAGTTAGGGAGGATTCCCTCTTTTTCTATTGATTGGAATAGTTTCAGAAGGAATGGTACCAACTCCTCCTTGTACCTCTGGTAGAATTCAGCTGTGAATCCATCTGGTCCTGGACTTTTTTTGGTTGGTAGGCTATTAATTGTTGCCTCAATTTCAGAGCCTGCTATTGGTCTATTCAGGGATTCAACTTCTTCCTGGTTTAGTCTTGGAAGAGTGTAAGTGTCCAGGAAATTATCCACTTCTTCTAGATTTTCCAGTTTATTTGCGTAGAGGTGTTTATAGTATTCTCTGATGGTAGTTTGTATTTCTGTGGGGTCGGTGGTGATATCCCCTTTATCATTTTTAATTGCGTCGATTTGATTCTTCTCTCTTTTCTTCTTTATTAGTCTGACTAGTGGGCTGTCAATTTTGTTGATCTTTTCAAAAAACCAACTCCTGGATTCATTGATTTTTTGGAGAGTTTTTTGTGTCTCTATCTCCTTCAGTTCTGCTCTGATCTTAGTTATTTCTTGCCTTCTGCTAGCTTTCGAATGTGTTTGCTCTTGCTTCTCTAGTTCTTTTAATTGCGATGTTAGAGTGTCAATTTTAGATCTTTCCTGCTTTCTCTTGTGGGCATTTAGTGCTATAAATTTCCCTCTACACACTGCTTTAAATGTGTCCCAGAGATTCTGGTATGTTGTATCTTTGTTCTCATTGGTTTCAAAGAACATCTTTATTTCTGCCTTCATTTCGTTATGTACCCAGTAGTCATTCAGGAGCAGGTTGTTCAGTTTCCATGTAGTTGAGCGGTTTTGATTGAGTTTCTTAGTCCTGAGTTCTAGTTTGATTGCACTGTGGTCTGAGAGACAGTTTGTTATAATTTCTGTTCTTGTACATTTGCTGAGGAGTGCTTTACTTCCAATTACGTGGTCAATTTTGGAGTAAGTATGATGTGGTGCTGAGAAGAATGTATATTCTGTTGATTTGGGGTGGAGAGTTCTATAGATGCCTATTAGGTCTGCTTGCTGTAGAGATGAGTTCAATTCCTGGATATCCTTGTTAACTTTCTGTCTCGTTGATCTGTCTAATGTTGACAGTGGAGTGTTGAAGTCTCCCATTATCATTGTATGGGAGTCTAAGTCTCTTTGTAAGTCTCTAAGGACTTGCTTTATGAATCTGGGTGCTCCTGTATTGGGTGCATATATATTTAGGACAGTTAGCTCTTCCTGTTGAATTTATCCCTTTACCATTATGTAATGGCCTTCTTTGTCTCTTTTGATCTTTGATGGTTTAAAGTCTGTTTTATCAGAGACTAGTATTGCAACCCCTGCTTTTTTTTGTTCTCCATTTGATTGGTAAATCTTCCTCCATCCCTTTATTTTGAGCCTATGTATGTCTCTGCGTGTGAGATGGGTCTCCTGAATACAGCAGACTGATGGGTCTTGACTCTTGATCCAGTTTGCCAGTCTGTGTCTTTTAATTGGAGCATTTAGTCCATTTACATTTAAGGTTAAGATTGTTATGTGTGAACTTGATCCTGCCATTATGATATTAACTGGTTATTTTGCTCGTTAGTTGATGCAGTTTCTTCCTTGCCTCGATGGTCTTTACATTTTGGCATGTTTTTGCAATGGCTGGTACCGGTTGTTCCTTTGATGTTTAGTGCTTCCTCCAGGGTCTCTTGTAAGGCAGGCCTAGTGGTGACAAAATCTCTAAGCATTTGCTTATCTGTAAAGGATTTTATTTCTCCTTCACTTATGAAACTTAGTTTGGCTGGATATGAAATTCTGGGTTTAAAATTCTTTTCTTTAAGAACGTTGAATATTGGCCCCCACTCTCTTCTGGCTTGTAGAGTTTCTGCTGAGAGATCTGCTGTTAGTCTGATGGGCTTCCCTTTGTGGGTAACCCGACCTTTCTCTCTGGCTGCCCTTAAGATTTTTTCCTTCATTTCAACTTTGGTGAATCTGGCAATTATGTGTCTTGGAGTTGCTCTTCTCGAGGAGTATCTTTGTGGCGTTCTCTGTATTTCCTGGATTTGAATGTTGGCCTGCCCTACTAGGTTGGGGAAGTTCTCCTGGATGATATCCTGAAGAGTGTTTTCCAACTTGGTTCCATTTTCCCCCTCACTTTCAGGCACCCCAATCAGACGTAGATTTGGTCTTTTTACATAATCCCATACTTCTTGCAGGCTTTGTTCATTTCTTTTTCTTCTTTTTTCTTTTGGTTTCTCTTCTCGCTTCATTTCATTCATTTGATCCTCAATCGCAGATACTCTTTCTTCCAGTTGATCGAGTCGGTTACTGAAGCTTGTGCATTTGTCACGTATTTCTCGTGTCATGGTTTTCATCTCTTTCATTTTGTTTAGGACCTTCTCTGCATTAATTACTCTAGCCATCAATTCTTCCACTTTTTTTTCAAGATTTTTAGTTTCTTTGCGCTGGGTACGTAATTCCTCCTTTAGCTCTGAGAAATTTGATGGACTGAAGCCTTCTTCTCTCATCTCGTCAAAGTTATTCTCCTTCCAGCTTTGATCCATTGCTGGCGATGAGCTGCGCTCCTTTGCCAGGGGAGATGCGCTCTTATTTTTTGAATTTCCAGCTTTTCTGCCCTGCTTTTTCCCCATCTTTGTGGTTTTATCTGCCTCTGGTCTTTGATGATGGTGATGTACTGATGGGGTTTTGGTGCAGATGTCCTTCCTGTTTGATAGTTTTCCTTCTAACAGTCAGGACCCTCAGCTGTAGGTCTGTTGGAGATTGCTTGAGGTCCACTCCAGACCCTGTTTGCCTGGGTATCGGCAGCAGAGGCTGCAGAAGATAGAATATTTCTGAACAGCGAGTGTACCTGTCTGATTCTTGCTTTGGAAGCTTCCTCTCAGGGGTGTACTCCTCCCTGTGAGGTGTGGGGTGTCAGACTGCCCCTAGTGGGGGATGTCTCCCAGTTAGGCTACTCAGGGGTCAGGGACCCACTTGAGCAGGGAGTCTGTCCCCTCTCAGATCTCAACCTCCTGTTGGGAGATCCACTGCTCTCTTCAAAGCTGTCAGACAGAGTCGTTTGCGTCTGCAGAGGTGTCTGCTGCGTTTGTTTAGTTTACTGTGCCCTGTCCCCAGAGGTGGAGTCTACAGAGACAGGCAAGTTTCCTTGAGCTGCTGTGAGCTCCACCCAGTTCGAGCTTCCCAGCAGCTTTGTTTACCTACTTAAGCCTCAGCAATGGCGGGCGCCCCTCCCCCAGCCTCGCTGCTGCCTTGCCGGTAGATCACAGACTGCTGCACTAGCAATGAGGGAGGCTCCGTGGGTGTGGGACCCTCCCTGCCACGTGTGGGATATGATCTCCTGGTGTGCCTGTTTGCTTAAAGTGCAGTATTGGGGTGGGACTTACGCGATTTTCCAGGTGTTGTGTGTCTCAGTTCCCCTGGCTAGGAAAAGGGACTCCCTTCCCCCTTGCGCTTCCCAGGTGAGGCAATGCATCGCCCTGCTTCAGCTCTCGCTGGTCGGGCTGCAGCAGCTGACCAGCACCGATCGTCCGGCACTCCCCAGTGAGATGAACCCAGTACCTCAGTTGAAAATGCAGAAATCACCGGTCTTCTGTGTCGCTCGCGCTGGGAGTTGGAGACTGGAGCTGCTCCTATTCGGCCATCTTGCTCCGCCCCCCCAATGCCCTTATTTTAGAAAAAGAGAATACCAAAAGTGATTACCCAGGAAATCTAGTTAAGATCTGGAATCAGAACTCAGGACATACTCTTTCCATCCTGTCGCTCAGGCTCAACAGCTCTGCCTCCACCCTCCACTCTCTATCCCACCACTTTAGAGGCTGGGATTTCCTCTGGAACAGCACCCAATTAAAGAAAATTTTCAAGGCCACTATAGCTTTTGCATGAGACTGTGTAGATGATCTAGTCCAATCTCCTTTTTTTTTTTTTGTCCCAACTTATATTACAAGTGTGTAAACAGGCCTAACTGATGATACCATTAGGCTACTTGACTACATATACTTTTACATTTTATGCCTCAGTTTAGCTCCCAGATGCATTATGAAAATTAGCCAACCCAAGTTGTTACTACCTATCTCAGTTGACACCACAGATCTACAGCTCAGACTGCTGCTATCCCTTCTATTTGTATTGGCATTGTACCTCTTCCAACACCCATGATAACTACCAGATGGACTCTTTATTAATCTTTCAGTTACAGAAGAAAGTGCCCCCAGTGTCACTTTCTCTGTAATGGCTTGCTAGGGACTATATCCCTATCTCTACCCTCATTTACAACTCTCCAAATTTCCCTTTCACATACATTTAGACAAATCTGGAGCATCTGTCTCAGTGTTTCCTTTTTGCATTTCACCATATCTCTCCTAGAGCACTTAATTCTTTCTATTGTAACAGTTTACGTATTTATCTCCTTGTCTCCCACATAAAGCTAGCAAGTGGCTGCACAGGAAACTGGCAAAGCCCAAACTGCCTCTTACCTTTGAGGATCTCAAAAATGCACGATTGTTAATAAATAAAATTGTTTCTAATAAGTACTCTTTGGGGAAAATATGTTCTGAGCAATGAAAGTCAACAAAAATAGTCATGAGACAGATACATGAACAAAAAGAGAAACCACATAAAGTAGGCTATACAATTTTCCAAGGCTACGGCAAGCATATTTTTATTGTCTATATAGTAATCAAAAGATCTGTGGCAGAAGATCAGAAAAAAATATTTTTCCTATGCATATAAGTCAAAACTGTAGTCCTAATTTAAATGTTTGGTTAATATCATTAATAAATTATAATGGAGATATAAATTTTGAATATAGTAGGCATTCCATGGGAAAAAGACTGCACTTAAGAATAAAAAATGACATTTCAGTGAAGGACTGGTTAAAAAGCTGATTACCTACCTTTTTTGATTGTTTTTGTTTGTTTGGCTTTTTGAGACAGACTCTGTCACCCAGAGTGGAGTGCAATGGCGCAATCTTGGCTCACTGCAACCTCTGCCTCCTAGGTTCAAGCTATTCTTCTGCCTCAGCCCCCTGAGCAATTTGGATTACAGGTGCATAGCACCACACCCTGCTAATTTCTTGTATTTTTAGCAGAAACAGGGTTTCACCAGTTGTTGAGGCTGGTCTTGAATTCCTGGCCTCAAGTGATCTGCCCACCTTGGCCTCCCTAAGTGCTGGGTTTACAGGCATGAGCCACTGCATCTGGCCTTTATTACCTATTTTGATAAGGTTATTTTGATAAGGTTACATATGAAAAGAATGATAAAAAAACATGTCGTGAGTAACTAGAAAATGATTAACAATAACTGAAGCAATCATTTCTTTTAAAAAATTTCTGAAAATAAACTACCAATTCAGTGCTCCTGGGGTTTAACCAAAAGCTCATGTATGTACCTTAATGCCATAATAAACTATAACTCATTCCAAATGATCCCAGCTCATTTCTGTCAACTAGCTTCCCTGGAGACTTTTAACTATGATGTAATTTTTGACTCAAGTTGACCTATCTTCTCATCTATAATCTGCTTTTCTTTTTTTCCCTTAATACTGTGCCCAAAAGAAGCTATCAATTCTAAAGAAAAAAAAATTGTGTAATTTTTTTTTTCATAAAACTAAAATGGCTACCAAAAATATATCGTTCATCCTGACTTTATATCCAGATTTCCTTATGCTTAACTCAAATCTTTTCTGTTATATGTCATCATTTTTATCTACCCTTTCTAAAAATGACATTCTTCCATTTTCAGTGGGAATGTGGTTTTTCCCTAGAAAAGCTATTACAAGTCAGAAGGACTCATAGCTATTACAGAAAGAGAAGGAAGGAATATTATAACATGATATTTTTGTCCCAGTTTTGTCTACCTTGTCTTTCCTGTGCCAAAAGTACAGAGGGCAGAAAACATTTACTTCTAGACTCTGTGTCTGTCTGGCAAAGTTAAAGTTCAACATAAATGGGATTCAGAATTGCATATGAACACAGCCAGGGGTTCCTAAAGACAATATTGTCTAGTGAACAGTTCACCAGGTGAAAAAGATTATGAAATTTTAATCACAATTAATACCTGTGACCTCTACCAAGGACACTTGTCTCCAGAACCTAGAGTTGAAGAATTTATACAATAGTAAACACTGCCTTCGCTTTTCCTTATAGAAATGGACCAAGTGAAAATGGTTTGACCTTGTTGGCTGAAAAACATTATTGAAGTGGAAATTTTTTTAGTTTATCTATTAAATTCCTATCAATATTTATGCCCATCCCTTATTCTATACACCTTTCTAAGGCTCAACAACAAGGTTTCAAAAGTTACAGAGCATTTGATTTTATATCATTCTTACATTTTCCTCCCTCTACAGAAATTATCTGTGCACAGGAGAAGGCATGGAGAAGTCGAAAGTGTTTTGCAGAGCATGGTTGACTAGATAGCTGAAACAGGCTTTGTGTCTCCTACATCATGGGTCCAGCACATCTGATCACAATTACTGAGTGTTTAGTTACCTCTCAGCTACATCTCATCAAAAACAATCATTCCAAAATGTTGTCTCATTACTCTTTATCTTTAAACCATGTTTAATTTTTCAACATTCCTCTGAAAATTAGAAGCCAAAACAGATATACTGGTGGCCTGAACAAACAAAAACAAATTGAGAGAAAACACACATAGCAATGATACTTCCTCATTGATTAGAATTTTAATCAGACTATCCATAATGATATATATTAAAACTCATATCGTGAATACAGGATATTCAATATAAAGATTTTTTTCTCATGTCTGCTAAGCATAGCCTACTTAAACATATTGTCTATTTTGATCCTCCTGAACTCAATCCTGTTTCTTATTAACTCTTATTAATTGAATCTGTACAATTGTTTTTAAATTCTATCTCTGTCCTCAAAATACTAGCAATCTTAGCTAAATCGGCATGTCTTTTAACTATTACTTTCAACTTTTGAATGAAGTCGACTCATCCAGTCTTTCCTTGGGGAAAAAAATAAAACACTGCCTCCAAAATAAGCTATCAATTCAAAGAGAAAGAACTCTGGATGCAAAGAAAGAGCCAAAATGCCTAACACAGTAGGTACTCAGTTAAGATGGACTAAATGAATGGATAATTTTGTGCAGACTATTTTCCTACATTTCCTGATATATGCATGTTAAAGCATTAGATTCTTCTGACAAACCCTTCACAGAGTTTAACTGGCCAACATGCAGTGAACCACATTAGTTCAGTTGTTGGGAAAATAATGTTTAGTTTGGTGCGAAATCAATTGCAGTTTTTACTTTCCATGGCAAAAACCACAATTCCTTTTGCACCAACCTAATAAATTAAATGAAATGTAAGATGATATATTTGTAGTCCCCTTTTCTCCAATCGACAATCATTGCATAGTTTCCAAATGTTACAAATAAAAATTTTACAATATCAGTGCCACATTTTTACAAAGACAAAGGAAATGCAATTCAAATTTAATCTTTTTTCTCTAAAAAACTAATATTGAGTGAGACCACTACATCACATCTTGAAATTTCTTTAAAAAGTAAAATGACATACAGAAACACTTTTCTAATTGTACAAGTAAATTTCCACAAGGATATTCACTGCCCTATGATTTGCAATATCCAAAAAAAAAAAAAAAGAAATTAAAGTTGTCCAACAATTGAGAAATGCAAAATAAATTATGGTGTACATTTTGGCATTATGGTGCACTATGAAGTGGTTAAAGATAAAATAAGTTAGCCTCACATAATAGAAATGAGATAGTAATATCCATCCAGATTACTGAATTAATAATATGCACATGTATATATGTGTATCTACATATACAGGCATTGATATATAGGCATAAACATAAATGAAAGAGATTCAGGTGGTTATTTCTAAGATGTAGAGGGAAGTTTCTATTTTTTTTTCTATTGTATCATCAGTGTTTAATATACAGAATCAGGTATTTCTTTGGAAATTTAATATATTTTAATAATTAAGTACCAAGAATTAAATGGATAAATAACCAGTACAAATTCACAATAAAAAAATTAAATGGGTTAATATACTTTGAAAATCTAATAACATATCCAAAGGACATATGAAAACAGAGGGGGTATTCTGCACAATCATGTTTTTCATTGCAGTTTCTAGGTCAGTAAAATAACAGAAGTCAGTTACATTTCCAGAAATATGGGCATGTTTGTGTTCCATTTATTCAGTGAAATATTAAAAATAAATAAAATATTATTAACAAGATTGTGATAACAGAGATAAATCTAATGTGATATTTATGCTACATTTTACAGTAGGAAACAAAACTGTTGATTCTGAATGATCACACTGCTACATAAAAAAATAAAAAAATTGTACTGAGGAAATGCACCAAAATGTTAATGGTGGTTATGTGTGAGTGATGATATACATAACATTTTTTTCTTTTCCTCTATTTTCTATAATAAATAGGAAAACAACTAGTAAATATAAAACAGTTATAAGAAAAATTATTTTTTGTAAGAAAATAAAGTGGACAAGTCTTAAAAATACAATTTGAAGAATAATATTGTCCTCAAATATTGATAATATTTAAAAATTTTCCATTTCTACTTTTGTGCATTTTTCATTTTTCCCTAATGGTTTGCATTTATTTTCTTATTGGAAAATGGATGATAAACTTTTAAAAATTACCTTGAAAATATTTAATGGCTTAGGATGGAATCCTTCAGAAGAAGGGTATTAAGTTGCTGATCCATTTTCTTTAGACTTTTGATAAATGAGGATATACTAATGTAAAGTGCAGGATTCAACAGAATAGGTTAGGATGAGATGGAACAGGATGGGACAGGACAGGACAGAATAGAATAGGAAACGGGAAGAGACGAAATTATAATAATTGATATTATAGTATAGCAATCTAAGAAATAAGAGGGGTTCCAGGTAATGTAGGGAAGAAATATTGAGGCACTGGGACGCATAAGGGACAAACATTTCTGGCCCTTTAACACTACTAATTAACCCCACACATTAAATATTTTCTAACCTCTGGTTCCCTGGTGATACCATATTTCTATACTATATTTCTTATGGCTTGCTTTTCTTGTGTGCTGTTAAGACATTTAGCAAACAATTTTGGAAAAAATATTTTAACACGTATTAAAATTTTAATTTAAAAAACCCTAATATCCTGCTAGGTACAAAACAAAACATCTCCACTCATATTCCATCTCACAACCTTCCTAACCTATGATTGCTCATTAGGGTTGGTACAAGCTATCTACTATACTGTACTTTGCCATTCAGGCAGTTAGGGTGAGTTGTTTTCTACATTTTTATTTACCTATTTTTTAAGAAAATCCATTCCACTATTTGCACCTATGCTTTTAATGTTCTCTCTTATATTTTTTATTCTTATATATTTTCATTATATTTTTTATTTATATATTATATATATAGATATAGCATTTTGTTGTTTAAATGGTTACTATTATGTGCAGTTGATAAGAAAGATATATAGAAGTTAAATCATACTTAAAATACTACATTCATTCCTTAGGTCACACAATATACTTTAGTTTTCTTGCTGAAAACTAGTTATTACAATCAAATATCTTAATATTTGTAAACTCATTCCATATGTTGATATTATTTTCATATTTATCCTAATCTGACTAAATTCAACTGCTATAACAAGTAACTAAAAAAAATATTTTTTAGCAAAATGAACAACATATTTGTGCTCCTTTTTTAAAGAAAATCTAGCAGGCAAAACCAACAAACTACCATATAATATTTATATTACAACAGTATCCTTTATATTAATGATGATGCTATTTGAAACAGCAGGAAATTAGAGGTAATCTGAGTTTATGTGCCTGGAAGAATGGATATATAAAAAGTGGTAGATGTAAACTATGGAATACCATGTAGCAGTTGGAAGCAAGAAACAAAAGAAGCACACAGCCACATAAATAGACTTCAAAAATATAATACCAGATGAGAAAAATTAGGAAATTAAATAAGTCCTATGATCTAATGCCATTTTTGTGAATTATAAGATATATATACATAAAACACCCACAAAAGGATAAACATCAAGCACATTGGAAAGACTGCTATTGCAAGGAGGAGAATGCAGTGGTCCCCAAATGTTTTGGCACCAGGGATTGGTTTTAGGGAAGACAATTTTTCCACAGATTGGTGGAGGGGGCAGTGGTGATTTCAAGATGATTCAAGTGCATTACATTTATTGTGTACTTCATTTCTATTATTATTACATTGCAATATATAATGAAATAATTATACAACTCACCACAATGTAAAATCAGTGAGACCCCTGACCTTGTTTGCCTGAAACTAATTGGTCCTATCTGGGGGGTGATGGGAGATAATGACAAATCATCAGGCATTAGATTTTCATAAGGAGCTTGCAACCTAGATCCCTCCTATGCAGTTCACAATAAGGTTCACGCTCCTAAGAGAATCTAATGCCGCAGCTGATCTGACAGCAGGTGGAGCTCAGGTGGTAATACAAGCAATGGGGAGCCGCTGTAAATATAGATGAAGCTTTGCTTGCCTGCCAGCTGCTCACCTCCTGCTGTGTGGCCCGGTTCCTAACAGGCCAGGAACCAGTCCCTGTCTGTGGCTTGGGGACTGGGGAACCCTGGGAGAGTGGGATTGGATAATGGAGAATGATTAAATGGGTACATTAATAAATGAATGAATGATGAAGAAAGTAAAAGGGAGCCTTGCACAGAACCATGAGGATAGTGTGTTATGAATTGAGGTATATGTTTAATTTGAAACATCCTGTACTTGGTATTAAAAAGTCTTCAATTTTTTTTGTTTTTATGGAAATAATTCACTGTTACTGTCCTATAAAATGGGTCCTTTTCATGTGTGTCTCAATTTATGAGCTGCTTGAAAGAAGGTTTTAAAAAGGCCAAGAATTGGGGAGCTAAAATGTGGAAACCACAGCCAACTGGAAAGCAATTAACCATGAGCTTAAATATTTTTGAAATTCTAACTAAGAAAATAATATATACTGTCATTGGCAAAATATTTTTTCATATCACTTCAAAATGCATGCTTTGCTCTAAACTAGAAGGTATTTTCTTTCAGCTGTTGGAAATTTTTATAATCATTTTATAATCATTAATAAATGTTTATAAACAAATTTCAACTTCAAAACATTCTTAACTCCAAAGATGTTTTCTGAAATAAATAAGTCTTAGCATTGTCATAAATTTGTCTACTATAACCTGCCAATGGGATGAAGGGAATTAACACTTACTGAGGGCTTTACACTCATTTCTTCCTCACCTTGGTTAATCTTTTCTTTTCTTTCCCTGCCACTTTCCGCCCCCCGCCCCCCAAAAAATCTTGTAAGTGATATATTAGATCAAACTATGTTAAACTAAACGCAGGTTAACCTAAATTGTCATTTTTGTAAGTCAAAATGTTTCTATATTGAAATTTTCATGTGGCTCAATTAATAATATAAATCTCCATTGAAAACTGGGAAAACTGAGGCTTTCAAAGTTTTAATAAATCACTTACAGTTATATTTGTTAAGAGTTGAAGTTGAGATTTCAACTTAAATCAATTTACCACAAAATCTATGTTCTTTTCATGATATCATGCCACTCCCATTGATATTCTCGACTTTTCACAGATACTACCATAGTTGATATTCGAGCTGATAGACACTACGTGCTCAGGAAAAGGTGATAGCAGACACTTGATTTTAACAAGAATCAGAATGATGGTCATAAAGGACTTTAACAAATTAACTTTCATATACCTAAAATTTGTGTATTGCACAAAATGTATTTTCTTCAAACATGACACACTCAAGATTTAAACCCAGTACAAGTCTAAGGCCAATTTTCCTCAAGTAGATCAAAGTTAAAGAAACCTTATAGATCCATTCTCAGCCCATAAACTAAACTCTTCCAAGATTTACATTTGACTCATTCTTTCACTCTAATATTTTCTAAAAATGTACAAAATCAAAATAGTAAAACAGTTAGTTCAGTGATGGGTTTCACACAGTCCAAGTCAATCTCCAACCCCAGGGAATAATCACTTGTGCCAAGGAGTTTAAGGCTGTAGTACACTATGATCATGCCTGTAAATAGCCACTGCACTCCAGTCTGGGCAACATAATGAAATCCTGTTTTGTTTCGTCTTAAAAAAAAAATGAAATGTGGCCAAGGAAAATCAGTGAGAAATAAAAGTACTCTCATCACCCTATCTCCTAAGTATTCTCAATAGGTGGTTATTTTCTTGTTCTACAACTTTCTCACCTTATAAGATCTTCATCCTCCTGGAAATCCATGCTTTCATATAAGGTGGAGTAGCAGGGATTTTATTCGGGATAAGATGCTAAAGGAAAAGCATATAAAGGAAGGCATATTGGAAGAAAAGGAAGCTTACATAGAGAATCAAAAGTATAGGATAGCATGGGGATAAAAGAAACTTGTTTGGATCACTACCACTCCAGAACCTCCCACCGGACCTGAGCTTTCTATGATCATGTTAATGAGATTATTTGCAATTTGAAAATTCAATCATAAAGAAAAGAGATATAGTCAGAAAGGCATTCCATATAATTGTTTCTTAATTATACCCTATTGTTAAAATGTCTCCATTAGAAAAAAACTCTCAGCTATATAAAATTATACTTTGGTTATGTCACTCATGTCTTCTTCCCTTAAAATATATCAGACCTCTGAAAGTCTTGATATGGGTGGGGAGACCTTGAACAATCCTTTCATGGATTCCCATATCCATGAAAACCTTTGATAGTTTCCATTTAGAGATGAGAGCCATTGCCAAATTCAACTTTCCAATTTCTAAAGATGAACACAATCTCTACTGATTGAACGAAGTCCTTCTTTTCCTTTATTTACTTTTCCTTTAGTCTCATTGTCAGAACTGAAAGTAAACTACTTTTCACTAGACATTTTTTTATCACATTGCTTGAGTTTTATTATATCAATAAGTTGCAATAGGATGTAATTCTAGGAATCACACAGACTCACTCTCTACTTATGTAATTTGCTCTTTCAGTCGTCCATTGGTATATGCGGGGGATTGGTTCCAGGATCCCCGCATATACCAAATTCTGTGCCTATTCAAGTGCCCCAGTGGGCCCCGTGGAATTGGCCTCCAGGAAAAGTTGGTCCTTAGTATGTTTGGGTTTCACATCCTACAAATCCACATTTGGTTGAAAACAATCTGCATGTAACTGGACCTGAGCAGTTCAAATCTTTGCTGTTAAAGAGTCAACTGTATATACTTGTTTTACTATTAATTACAATATGTCACAGACTGTTATGATCCTACTTCAACAGTCACACTGCAAAGGTAAAGCATATTGCATGCTAAGGGTTGACTGCCTTTTTTTTTTTTTTTTTTTTTTTTTTTTGTCATGAAGACAAACGTCTCATTCCTTTCTTCAAACTTTCCTTAATGATGTCCAGGGGAGCAATGTTATGGCACCATGACTGCAGCCTTAAAAGCTTTGTGAAATGATAGGAGACAGAAACACTACATAACAACAATCTTTCACATCTGTGAAACGTAATTCTTCAAACTACTTTCTTATCTGTTAAGTCATAATGCTCAGCACAATATTCTGAGGTGAATAGAATATTTCCACCATGTTTTCCTGACGTATAAAACAGCAAGGTGAATTATGCTATGAGGCTGTGAAGGATGAGAGCAGAGGGAGGAAAGAAGACGACTGACACTTTTAGAGCTCCTAGTATATAATAGATTCATGTTAGGTACCTATAATCAATAAGCAAATTGCTTACAAATTCTGTTCTTCAGCTTCCTCTTATGAATAGAACCTACCTTGTAGGATAGTGGAGACTATAGCAAAGAACATAACAGGAACTTGGCACAATGTTAGGCCCATGAAAAGATTGCAATGGAAGCTAGCTTTAGCTATTATTATTATGTATTTTAATTTTCTTTAACATTTACAGTAATCTGAGATAGTTAATTTATCTTATTTATCTGTTGAAAATTCCAAGATTCAGTGAAGCTTAATAAAAACTATTAAATAATGTTTTGTTGAATGAAATGTGTTCCACCTCAAACTAAAATTCCACCCAACAATCATAGCCAAATTGCCACAAACTTTGTGCCAATAACAAATTGCAGCAAATAGCCTTCCTCTCTCCAGAGGATCAGGGAGGCAGCCAAAAGTCAACCAAAGGACTGAAGGTAACATGTTCCTACTGACCAGCAAACATA
Source organism: Macaca mulatta (assembly GCF_049350105.2). Classification (NCBI taxonomy): domain Eukaryota; kingdom Metazoa; phylum Chordata; class Mammalia; order Primates; family Cercopithecidae; genus Macaca; species Macaca mulatta. Next base: position 89,979,015 of record NC_133419.1, read on the forward strand.
CAACCTCATCATCAAACATCCATTTATTAAGCACCCTTGTGAGCAGTGAAATAATAGATCAAAGGGTAAATCTCTGTCCTAGATGTCATCTCATTTGCTCAGCATCTGTATGCTTAGCAAATCCCTTCCATCTTTATGTTTCTGAATTCTTTTTAACATACACACACACACACACACACACACACACACCCCACACACACAATATACAATATTACCATTTGGTCCTATTCATTGTATTGATGCTATTAATACTAGTTACCATTATTTAATATTTATAGTAATAGTTACCAATTTGCTGAATGCCTATGTACCAAGTGCTAAGCACTTCACCTGTATTTTCTCATGCTATCCTGCCATCTAAACTAATAGTAGGGCTTAAGCCCTATTTTATGAGTAGGGTTTACACCTAGGCTGAGAGAATAGTATGTCAAAATCACAAATGGAGAGAAATGCTTAACCACAATTCAAACTCATATCCATATAGCTCCAAAGCCCATAACCTTTTCTGTAAGAAATTATTGGGAGTTATACCTGATGTAAATGACAAGTTGATGGGTGCTGACAAGTTGATGGGTGCAGCACAGCAACATGGCACAAGTATACTTATGTAACAAACCTGCACGTTATGCACATGTACCCTAGAACTTAAAGTATAATAATAAAAAAATAATAATAATTATTATTTTTCTCTCCAGAATTACCTAGGCAATTTTAAAATCAGTTTTATGATAAACACAATGCTTAGCATGATGGACATGAAGAAACATCGACCAGGAGTTAGAGGACCTACAATCCACATTCAGCTTTGCACTGAGTCCATAAAGAAAGCATTTAACTCTATGAAATTCATCCATCAAAGCGGGTAAATGGACTAGAACAGTCCACAGTTCTACAGGCTCCTCTCCCTCCAGGCTGAGTGTTGCCCAGAAGGAAGTATACACAACTATGACTAGGACTAGGGCTACGACAACTGCTGCTATTATTGGCCTCAGTGGTGTGCAAGGTAAAGTAGTTCCTCAATATTCACTACATCCTTTTCTGGGAGTCAGTTCCCTGAATTCATACTCTTGATGTCAAAATCTAACAAATCAATATAAAATATTGATGCTACTCCTCAGAGGTGCTAATTCACCTGATTTTCTTCTTCGAGGTCATGGAGGGAATAAAGGGTTGTGTAAGAGCATGTTTAAAATAGTTGTAGGGTGGGGCTAAGAATAAAGCTCGACAAACCTCTAAGGAGGAGCATTGCAACACCTTCCTAAAAGGTCCTGGGAAGGACCCTTGTGCTATGTCATTCTGGAATGCTAGTGCCCAGCTGGGCTTCTACAATTAAGGAGAAAAAAAAAAAAAACTACATTAACTTCAAATTAACTTCTCAAAATGCATGCTTAGCTTCCAGAGGAAGACTGACAAAGTTGGTAGATGTACCAAGTTGAATTTACCTCACAATGTGACTATATTTGGACACAATCTTTAAAGGGGTAATTAAGGTTAAATGAGTTCATTGGGATGGGCCCTAATCCAGTATGACTGGTACCCTCATAAGAAGAGATTAAGACAGATACCTAGAAGGAAGGCCATGAAAAAACATTGGAAGAAGAGAGCCCTCCATAAGCCAAGGAGAGAGGCCCTCAGAAGAAACCAACCCTGCTGACACCTTCATCTTGGACTTCTAGCTTATAGAACTATGAAGAAATTTCTTTCCTTTAAACCACCCAGTCTGTGGTAGTTTGTTATGGCAGCCCTAGCAAACTAACAGAGTAGGTATTAGTTATACAAGTCCACCTCAAATATAAGTTATACAAGTCCACTGCATATATAAGAATAATGCATATATGCTTACATTTACTTCTGATCAAATGCTTCTTAGCAGATACAAAAACACACTAACATGCAAACAGAGGGAAACACAAACAGTACATTCAGTGCCACCATGGCAAAATGTATAAGGACCTTAGATAAGAGTAGAGAATTCCAGGTTCTAATACTACCTGTTTCAGAACCTCACCTGGAAAGTAGAGTGATTGAGAGCATGGTCTTCAGTTTCAGACAGGTGTGGGTTCAACCTAGGCTTATCTACTAGTCAGCTATGTAACCTAACTACTCAGAAAGTTACCGAACCACTCAGAATCTCAGTTTCTCAATTCTGTAAAAAGCAAATAGTTCCTAATCTAAGCTTCTCAATTCTGTAAAAAGCAATAATTCCTATCTTCTACAGTTGTTACAAGGATTCAATTAAATATAAGGATTAAATGAGATTATAAAAGTAAGGGGCCAAGAACTGTGTCTGAGACATGATATATAGTCAATAAATGGTAACAGTTGCTACTAGGTTGAGCCATATACAATGGCTGATATTTGTTTTTGATCTACCAAAATGGCAATTCTATATGATTCAACCTAATATTAATGTTGCAAAGAGACAACAGAGCACAAGTGGCTCAGAATACAAATTTCGTCAACAGATAAATGGAAAAGGAAAACATGGTATATATACATAATGGGATATGACTCAGCTTTACAAAAAAAGAAGGAAATCCTGTCATTTGTGACAACATGAATGAACCTGAAGGACATCAAGTAAAATAAGTCAGGCACAGAAAGACAAATACCACATAATGTTACTTATATGTGGAATCTAAGAAAGAATGTAACTGAATTTACAGAAGTAGAGAGTAGAATGGTAGTTACCAGGAACTGGTGGGGATGGGAGGGGGTTGGGTAGCTGTTATTCAAAGGATACAAAATTTCAGATAGACAGGAAGAATAAGTTCAAGAGATCTATTGTACAACAGGGTAACTATAGTTTATAACAATATATTCTTGAAAATTGCTAAGACAGTAGATTTTGTGCTTTTATCACAAAAAAAGGTAAGCATGTAAGGTAATATACATGGTAATTAGCTCGACTTAGCCATTTCACAGTATACACATATTTCAAAATATCATGTGGTACACAAAAAATACAATTTGCATTTATCAGTTAAAATTTTATGAAACAAGAATACAAGTTCCGGAACCAGGATCTTTGGGCTAGAGTCTTGCCTCTGTCCCTCACTAGCAAGTTATAGAACCCCTCTAACTCGGCCAGGCGCGGTGACTGATGCCTGTAATCCAGGCCGAGATGGGCGGATCAAAAGGTCAGCAGATCGAGACCATCCTGGCCAACAGGGTGAAACTCCGTCTCTACTAAACATACAAAAAAATTAGCCAGGAATGGTGGCGGGAGCCTGTAGTCCCAGCTACTCGGGAGGCTGAGGCAGGAGAATGGCGTGAACCCGGGAGGCGGAGCTTGCAGTGAGCCGAGACGGGGCCACTGTGCAGCCTGGGCGACAAAGCGAGACTCCGTCTCAAAAAAAAAAAAAAAAAAAATCCCTCTAACTCAATTTCTCATCTACAAAACAAAAACTTGAAAACATGCCCTCCATACTATGACTGAGAGAATTAAGTAAATTAATCAGTGCAAAGCTCTTAGACTAATATCTAGTATTAGCCAGTTATCACTGATCTCAATGTTATTGATATTATTCATATCATTTATTAAAAAATAAAGATTTGACTATCTTTTAGATTCATTCTAACTTCCAATTCTATGCTGTTTGGGATGATATTGATAAAGGAGAATTATGCAGTTGGCATTTAGCTATATATCACAACGAGGTTAAATATTGAGCCTTAGAATTCTGATAAATATTGTGAAATCAGAAAAAAGTTAAATAAAAATGTCTCATAATTCCTTCACAATTTATCGACAAGTCTCAAACAACTATAATACTAAAAATATATTTTATTTTGAGAGTAAATCTATCATTTTCCCTAGCTTCTTAAATTGCTAGACATTTTGAAGGATCATTTCACCTAAAACGTAAAGCAAGTAGTCCATACAGTGTGGGGTTTAAAATGTTCTTGTGTGTGTTCATACAGCTGTTCATTATAGAAGGCTAATATTGGACTAAGGAGAATAATAGACTAGTGAACAAGTCACTAATTCAGTAGGTGATAGTGAACAAATCACTTCAATCTCATTTTTCCATTTTGGAAAATGAAAAGTAATCTAAGTAAAGATATCAAGGTTCCCTTCCAAGTCTAAAATTCTATGAATCAGTGTCTATTGTAAATAGATAAAGAATATAATTTCATCAAAGAAATATAACCCATTTCCTCTGCCAATAAACAAGGAGAAAATTGTTTTTAAATAGCAGAATGTGAAGAATAAAAACAAGCAAAATAACACTCATCTAAACATGTCCCCTGAATTGTTACCATAACGTGTGCCTGAGCAACTCTAACTAGTTACTTTTATGGTCTGTATAATTAGGAATTAATGACCAAATCTTTTCTGAAAGTAACAGGGACCGTATATTAATTATCAGCAGAATTAAAGCTGCTCAGGCCAGCTGTGAAACCAACGTTGACTTAAAGTCCTAGGTCCATTTGTCCAGAGACTCCAGCCTCTGACCTTAAGAAATACACATGACATCAGATTTCTGTCTCTGTAAAATGTTATGATATAACTTCTAGGACTCTTGAAAGGGTAAATTAGTTAATGTTTCTAATGGATAATGATTGACTAAAGAAAGATAATCCCAGTGTTTCATTAGAAAGAATCTGAATGCACATGTATACATATGTAACAAACCTGCACCTTGTGCACATGTACCCTAGAACTTAAAGTATAAGAAAAAAATAATAATAATAAAAAGAAAGAATCTGAATGCTCATAACTTTCTTCCAGAGAGCATAGGTATTCCAATAAAAGTTGTTTTCTTTTTTTTTTTTAAAAAAAAAAAAAGCTTCATGATCATGCAGCAGAACTAAAACAATATTTGTGAATAAAAGCAAAATTAAAATTAAAATCTCATCATGACACTATGCAAATAACTAGTTTGAAATTGAATAGTTTGGAGGGAAAAAATATATGTATACATAACTAAGACGTTGAATATATATATATATATATATAAAACTAGGACACATTGAATCTAATATCATAAAATCATTCTTCTTTCAAGTTAAAATGTTTATGAGAATTACATGATATGCTTTAATTATTAAAATGTAAAAAATGCAACTCAAAACAGGTAAACATGAATTCAGGAGCTCCTATAAATGATGTTTTGAGTTAAACTGCCACAGCATTTCCAAAAAAAAAAAAGAAAACTACATTTCTGAGAGTTGAACACAACCTGTTACTACTTTCTATGAAGTGCAAGCAACTACATTTTCCATTCCTTGAAAATAAATAAATAAAAATAGATTTAATCTTAAGCAATCAATGACATCCCTTATGTACCCTTATTTAAAAGATTACTATGGGGCAGTGGAACAGGCTATTGTTTGGTTTGTTTGTTTGCTTGTTTGGGTGCTCATTTTGGCTTCTCTCAATAGATTTTTTTTTCCTCTTAGCTAATTTTAAGATTCCGAAACTCATGACATGTCACAATTAAACATCTCCTAGGAAGTGCACAGTCTGACTAGCACATTAATTCAGGCATAAACCAGCCGTGACCATGTTGCCTCCAGTCTGGATCAGACCAGTCTGGGAAAAGATAATCATGATGAGAAGCCACAATAAAACATATTAATCTCAGTGTTATTTTATCTTCCAGCAATTAAGATCTTATTTTTTCTGTCAATTCATATGTATTTTTTTAGTCTTTAATTTTATTCTGAGAATAGTAACCCTGAAATAAAAGTGGATATTCTAGTTCTGAGAAGTAAATACTTTCATCTTCATTCTCAAAGGTTTTCACCTCCAGAAAAGTCAGAAGATGAGACAGAAGCCAGGGAGATTTTTATACTTCTATACCAATAATATTTACTTATTTATTTATTTTAGAGGAAGGGTCTAGCTGTGTCACCCCCGCTGGAGTACCGTGACCCAATTGTAGCTCACTGCAGCCTCAAAACTCCTGGGCTCAAGCAATCCTCCTGCCTCAGCCTTCCAAGTAGCTGCAATTACATGCATGTGCCACGCCCAGCTAATGTGTGTGTGTGTGTGTGTGTGTGTGTGTGTGTGTGTGTGTGTGTGTATTTTTTTGTAAAGATGGGGTCTCACTTTGTTGTTCTGACTAGTCTCAAACCCCTGGCTTCAAGCAATGCTCCCACCATGGCCTCCCAAACCAATGATTTTTGTAGTTCCACAACTTCACATCTGTTGACAATTCTTGCTTAATAGAGGAGGAGCAAGAGGACTACCCATGTCCCGATGTCTGTTTTACTGCCTGGTTAGTTGGCTACATATTATTAAAATCAATGTCACTGGTTTCTTTTTTCTTTTTTAATGTGCTACTGGAAAACTTTAAATTACATATATATGACTTGCTGAATATTTCTGTTGGCCAGCACCGGTAAAAATTAATACTAACCAGTGGTATAAGTATCTGAGATGGGCCAGTGAAGTTGTTCAGAAAAGCTATGTAGTATGACGAAAAAGCAGATGCCAGACAGGGATGTATTCAAATCCTAGGTCCTACACTGACCATTCAAAGGGATTTGAGTGAGTCATACAGCTTCCTCAGCCCATGTTTCCTCATAAGTAAAACAGAGAGAACAGTTTCCTAGCTTAAACAAAACATTTGTAAAATTCCTGGCATATCACAGGTATAAATAAACATTTGAATAAAAAGTCATTCTTAAAAAAAATAGAGATTTTCAAGCAGTTACCAAGAATTAACTGCTTCTCATTGTCTGTGTCTTCCAATAAATGGACCACATTCTGTGGGTCCTTCCTGCCTATAATACTAGTACAACTTTGTTATTACCTTACTTTGCACAGATGAATGATAGCAGCTTTATAGTCAATGCTATTACCAAAATGTTCAGCAATGAAAGTATTATTTCTATTTGCATTTTAAATGGTACAATGAAATACATTTCCAGAGATAACATCATGATTTTTACAAACCTAAAATCCACCTAAAAGAGACTTATACCTAGACTCTCTTCAGGAATCCCACACGTCTATAGCAGCGGGACTAAGTGTTTGAAAAGTTCTAAGATGCACCACCCTAAGATGCTAAGTTCATAATATATAGTTATTAAAAATGTAAGACATGAGAGTCAGCAATATTTCTTTAAAAACTAATTCTATCTCTTCGTTATACTACATTTCTTTGCAATTTGAAAAGTGCCTGCAAATTGTTACTCTATGAAATAATACAAGAGTCATTATAAGATTAGAAAAGATAAGCCTAGGACACAAAATTAAACACTATTTCATAAATTATAAAACTGTAGGAGTTTCTTTTCCAATTAAAAGTAATATACAGACTGAAAATACCTATTCCAAAATAGCTTAGATAAATTAATGACTAGAAAGTTCATAACAGGTAATTACTGAAAAGTTTATAGGTCATATTTCATCTCTCAGCATGTAGAAAGACCATTGCTTTCCACAGTGATTCTTGGTAAAATGAAGAATACTTACTAGATAGCTCAAATATCAGTTCACTATAATTATTCTTGTGTGTTCATGAAAACTAACTTATAACAACCTCTCCTTTATTGAATCTGTTTCTTATCCTTTTTGCTCCTAGTCTTCTATTTGGTCCTTTAATCATTTTTTTCTTCATTCCCTTGATCAGTATTTATCAAGCCCTATGTGCCAGCAGTCCTTGAAGCTCATTAGCCTGTCTATTATTGAAGCAGAAGCAGTGAAGTGGGATAGAGAGGTGAAACACAGTTTTAAATGTTCTCCAAATTTGTTGGTTTATGTTTCTGTGCATATGTGATCTTAATCATATCTGACTTATCACCAAAATAAATTTGAAATTCTGTTATACAGTAAGTTCATAAAAATTAAAGTGTTGGTTTCCAAAACAATTATTTTTTTAAAAAATAAGATGTTATTTTAGTTTATACTATGTCACAGAGCTAAAATCCAAAGATCAGTTATGGCTTTCTAGGTTATTACAATAAATTTCCAATTCTTAGATTTTACATTAATACAAATACCTCATGACCCAGAGCAAATTTTACTATTGTATATCTAAAGACTTTTCTCCAAGTTGTTCATCAAGTTATGTAATAGATGTGATAAAACTTCCACTGAAAAACGTCCTATTCATTAACTTACACCTAAGGGGGAAATACTAGAAAACAAAACTAAAAAGTTATCAAACGTCATGTGTTTATTAGAAGAAACCTTCACTTGTTTATTGAATTACAATTATTTACTTGTTGGTTTTTCCATTATATTGTAAAGCAACTTGAGGGGCAAAGTTAGGTTTTACTCTCTGGGTGCCAATCTGAAAAGTATAGGTTTCAAGACAGTTCCTGGATTGGGTGGATGAAAGAAATAAACATTCAAATTGAAGAGTTACCAATAAAATAGGTTTAGCTTTACAGACTATTTTTTTCCAACCCATTGGCTTAAAACCTAGAAGTTAAACTTTATAAAGTATGTGATCAACAGATTATGATATTACTTTGTTGTATAAATATTAATTAATTAATTCAACTGCAACTTGTTGCAGGCTTAATATGTGCCAATCACTAGTCTGGGTACTGAGAATTACAGATAAATAAGATCCGTCCATGTAAAGCACAGAACGGAGAGCTGGTTCCACTGAATTTGTCTGAACTCATCTTAATTTTAAGTAGTCATGAAACCATGAAAAAAAAAAAAAAAAGCAGAATGTGTTTTTTATTCTCCCCCGACCCCAAAATGCGAAATCTATTTTTTCAGGTTCCTTAAGTTTTTGCAGTGTTTTACACTTTTTGCTTGTTGCTTAGAAAATGCAATCTCAACTGAGCTTGGTGACTCACGCCTGTAATTCCAGCACTTTGGGAGGCTGAGGCAGGCGGATCACTTGAGGTCAGGAGTTCTAGAGCAGCCTGACCAACAAGGTGAAACCTCATCTCTACTAAAAATACAAAAATTAGCCAGGCATGCTGGTACGTGCCTGTAGTCCCAGCTACTCAGAAGGCTGAGGCAGGAGAATTGCTTGAACCAGACAAATGGAGGTTGCAGTGAGCCGAGATCACTACATTGCACTCCAGCCTGGGCACTGCAGCAAGACTCTGTCTCAAAACAAACAAACAAACAAAAAATGCAATCTCCTTGTACAAAGCAATATGCCTTCAGTGACACTATCTTCTGTTAAGCAGTCAAATAAGAAGGAGATGGAATGGAAGAATAATATCAGAAACATCATAGAAAAGAGAGAAAGAAAAATATTAACATAAAATAAATCAGAAAAAATGTTTTGCCCAGTATCTTTCTCATATTATACTAGAATTCTGGAATATCATCAGCCACTAACCCAAAACAAGTACTGAGAACTGCCCAGAAATGAATAACCCCATTAGACCCACACTTTGTGAGAGTTGTCAGTAAAAGCAAACAGTGCAGAAATCCTCTGGATAAGCTCATGAGCAGGCTAAAAGCACTGATAAGGGTAAATTAAAAGCTTGTCACTGGTTGGTCCTTCTAGTGAATCAGATCCTTCAGGATACTTAGCAGCTGGCAATAAGTAGCAATTTTTTTTAAGGCACCAATAACCTGGTCTGGCAGGTTCATTCGTTTCACTTCAGCAGAAGTGAACCTTTGGTTCTTGAGAGAGTCAGTCTTTCTAACTTGTACAAGCGTAAATGATAAATCAAGAAAATGTGACCACTTTAGAGAACAACAAATGTTTCTAAAGTGAAGAGTGCACATTTCTTTAACGAATGGAACTGACCAAACCTGCAGCAAAGTCTGCCAATGTTAAACCCATTCCACCAGATCATCCAAGTTCAACTTACTTACCCCCAGCATCTGGTGGAGGTAGTGATACTCTGGCCCTTGGTTATACAGCAAGAAGGTTTTCCAGAAAAGTAGGACATTCATCGACAGCCAGATAAGCTAAACCAATCAGACATGAGAGACAGAAAACAAAAATTGAAAATAATTATTACCTGATGAATAGAAACCACAGGTAAATTCTTGGCCACGGTGCTTTCAATGGAACCTAAACCAGTAACTGCAGTAAGCATTTTCAATGAACCAGCAAGCTGAAAACCACTCAGAGGAAAACAAATCTGACTTTACCCGGCCCTTTCACCTGAGACTAAGCATTTGGGTTGCAAATAGGTCTCCTAAATGATTTACAGCTATCCCCTGCCATACAAAATGAGATTAAGAAATTAATGACATCACCATACCCCAAGCGAACAGAAGTAATCTGGGAAAAGAACAAAGGGAGCAAAAATGTTTAAAGGGTAAAGGAAAAGCTGTGTTCACTGAAAATGACCTCTTCTCTCTTCCTCCACATCTCCTCTCTCATCAATGTGCAGAAAAATTCTCATGCATTTTGGGGACAGGCGCGAGGTGGGGGAGTGTTCATTGTTATCTCCAGCATAAAGTTTTGTTAGTGGAGAATGTTCGAATTAAGGCAAAACTTCCACTTCCAGCTTCCCACCCGTGCACGCTCAGAGAATGAATCAAAATCGCTGCAGGACAGAGAAAACGCACGGAGAGCCTAGCCCGCCATCCTACCAGGCAGAGGTGTTTAACCCCTTCGTTGGCTAGCCAGCTCCTCCAGGACACAGCCATGCCGCCGGCCCCGCCGCGCTGCGCTCTGTGCCCGCCGACCCCGAGAAGGAGCGGGCGGCGGCCGGGGCAGCGGTTACAGTTGCACGGCCTGCGGGGCCTCTGAGCGAGGACCGAGGGTCAAAGACTGAGGGGAAGCCCGAAGACCCGGCGCCGAGCCAGCCCGGGCGGGGTCTGCTACCCAGAGCCGGGTTTTCCGGGTGCCCTGACTCCGACCCGCACCGGGTCAGCTCTGCCCACTCCGCTGCCCCGACGCCCAGCGCTCCGAGCGCGAGGGCCAGGCTGCACCAGTCTGCTCCGCCGCGCCGGCCCCTTTGTCTACGGGCGAGCCTGTTGTTGTGGCTGCTGCTGTTCAGGATGTCCCGGGTGGGAACTTGGAGGCGTCCCCCGCAGCCTCTAGCCCGGCCTGCCAGGCTCCAAAATACTGGCAAACATGTGAACAATGCTACTTATACTAAAAGTGGGGACCCTCGCCGCCCCGTCGTATACACACGCACACACACACATACACATCCAGCTCTTTTGGACTGGTTGTTTTCCCCCAAAAGAGTTCATCTCAAAGAGCCTTGGTAACGAAATTTGATCCGGAAACAGTCTTTTATGCACTAGCTCACATTTCTCCCACCCTTCCTCAGCAAATTATCCCACTCCCAAACTAAAGGCCCTCCGATAGCACTTACCTAAGGCTTCCCACTAGCCACCAGTTTCTTTATCCCCTTGCCCGCCCATCCCATACTGATAAAAAGGTTTTAAGACATTACTGAATAAGAAGAACCCAGGGAATTAATGGTTAAAGCTGATGTAATTCTTAGGGGCTCTAGGGGAACTTAGATTCACTGTATTCTGGAATCTTTTTGTTTTACTACTCAGTCTGTTCAGTAAGTAATAGGAATCCTCTCAATCTTGTACCAGAGGCCCAGTGAAGAGTGAGAAGGGTGTGGAGGTGACCCAGGTACCTATACGACACTGCAACAAATCAGTATTAGAAAAGAGAGAGAAAAAAAAAATGTCATTCATGTAGAAAAATATCCAATGCAAAATAGATATCCAGTAAAGGTTTGTTAAACCAAAAACTTTTCCAAATTTAACAACTAATGAGAGACAGAAAAAGTTTACTACTAGTTGCCTAATCAAATGGCTTTTAAACTCTTAAAAAAAAAAAAAAAAAACTTACAAGATAGGCCATAGGATGTAATTAAAACTAAAATTTCAAAAAATAATACTACTCTCACTATATGCAATATACTTATTCCAATTAATTTAATGAACCGATTGATTGCAGTCCATAGTTTGAAAAATCAAAATGAATTCATATCAAGTCCCTGTTAGACTTCACACAACTTTCTAATAGGCTGTTTTTCTTGTTTCATGCATGACCAAATCCAGAAAGCTGTCCTGAATCTTTCTAAAGTTAGAGAGCATATTATTTATAAATAATACTATGTTCTTTTTAACCATGTGACACCTAAAGGATCAGGGAAAGAGCACACAAAGAACCCAAGGAGTCTCACCACTGGAGGGAAGTCAAATTCTGGGATGCACTGGGGCTCCTGAGGCTTAATTTCAATACATGGGGGCAGGAGGTTCATTGGCAGAATAGGTTCTTGTCATAAGTTGAGAAGCGTGAAGCAATTCAACAATAGTAAAATAAGAGACCATTTTTAAAAGCTAAGCGACTTTCAGAACAACAGCAAAAATAACAAAAAGACAAAAGATTTTAAAAATGGCTCCAATTCTTAATAATGTACCTACTAAGTCCCAGGCTCTGCCTTTGCTACTTCATATACAAAATCTCACTCCATTCTCATAGTAGCCCTCCATGTGCGTGTTAGCACTCTCACTTTAAAGATGAGGAACGGACTGCCAGGTGCGGTGGCTCACGCCTGTAATCCCAGCTCTTTGGGAGGCCGAGGCAGGTGGATCACGAGGTCAGGAGTTGGAGGTCATCCTGGCCAATATGGGAAACCCCGTCTCTACTAAAAATACACAAAGTAGTCTGGCATGCTGGTGGGTGCCTGTAGTCCCACCTACTCAGGAGGCTGAGGCAGAAGAATCACTTGAACCTGGGTGGCGGAGGTTGCAGTGAGCTGAGATCACACCACTGCACTCCAGTCTGGGCGACAGAGTGAGACTCTGTCTAAAAAGAAAAAAAAAATGAGAAATGGAAGCTAAAAGAAATGAAGAAACTTGCTTGAGGTAATGAAACCGTGTTTGCTTACAGTTAAAACAACCCATAATCAGGTACTTTTGTAAAATTCTTTAGTAAAATGATAGAATGCCTATATAAATGTTGGCTATTAACTATGGCTATTATTTCATAACTCTGTAAAAGGGGCCTGAGATTTGTTTATGTTGCTTTACCAGGAAACAGTACTGCAAGCCATCCCCAAGGGACAGAGCTAGTGTCCTGTTATGCAGGAACTCTCATTAATGAGATTCTTTGCAATACAATTTTCTCTAAGCCAGATTGTTTTATTATTATTATTATTATTATTATTATTATTATTATTTTAGATAGAGTTTCACTCTTGTTGCCCAGGCTGGAGTGCAATGTCGCAATCTCGGCTCACTGCAACTTCTGCCTCCTGGGTTCAAGCAATTCTCCCACCTCAACCTCCCAAGTAGAGTAGCTAGGATTATAGGCATGTGCCAATCCGCCCAGCTAATTTGTGTATTTTTAGTAGAGATGGGGTTTCACCACATTGGCCAGACTACTCTTGAACTCCTGACCTCAGGTGATCCACCGGTCTCAGCCTCCCTAAGTGCTGGGATTACAGGCGTGAGCCACCATGCCTGGCCAACCAGATTGTTTAATGACATAGTGGCTGTATTTTCAAAACTAGGAAAGGCCACTCTTGAAAGTAATGAGGACAGCGTTCTGCAGCTACATCAGTAAGGAAAATCACACTTTTGCCAGGAACAGACTTCACGATAAAAACTCAAATGACAGATACCTTTGATTTTTGGCTGAAATAATGGTAAGCTAGTGGTATAACACTGATCTTCCTATGTTAATTGTAAAACCTATTGGCGGTTAGAACTGTTCTTGATCTATTATATATTACTTAAACACAGAAACTTTTTTGTAGACAGTGTTTTTCAAAATATGAAATGCACAGCTGTTAAAAAAGAGAAAAAATACAATACTCTTTGCACATAATCATTACTGCATTTTCCACTAACCAACTTAATTATATGTATATGTGTGTCTAATTCTCCTACTCAACTGAACTTCTTAAGGACAAAATCTGGTCTTATTCCATTTTTATTCTAGGATTTAGCACAAAGCTTGACACATAGCAGGAATTTACACAATGTTTATTAGATGAAAGAATAGTGGTTAAGTATATCATCTTTCTTTTTGTGCCTTTCTCAAATCCCAATTTCTCAAGTGTAACTCTCTGATAATGTAAAAATAGTTTCTGCTCAGCTTGACAATTACCAGAAAAAGTAAAGAAATGGGGCAATAACCCATTAAAATGGATGTTACCAATCCCACAGGTTAAATGATAGGAATTTAAGACAAGTGGGCCTTCCTATTAGTTTCCTATGGCTGTGCTAACAAATCACTACAGACGTCATGGGCTGAAACAACAGAAATTTATTGTCTCACAGTTCTGAATTTCAGAAGTCTGAAATCAGTATTATTGGTTCAAAATCAGGGTGCTCACCGGATCACAATCTTTTCTTTTCTTCTTTTGAGACAGGATCTCTCTGTGTCACCCAAGCTGGAATACAGTGGTACAATCACAGCTCACTGCAGCCTTGACCACCCAGGCTCAGGTGATCCTCTCTCCTTAGCCTCCAGTGTAGCTGGGACTACAGGTGCATACCACCATGCCTGGTTCATTTTTGGTTTGTTTGTTTGTTGTTTGTTTGCTTTTGTTTTTTTGTTTTTGTAACAACAAGATTTTGCCATGCTGTCCAGGCTGGTCTCGAACTCCTGGTCTCCAGTGATCCACCAGACTCAGTCTCCCAAAGTCCTGAGATTACATGCATGAGCCACCATGACCAATGCAGCATCTTTTCTGACGTGTTAAAGAGAATGTGTTCCTTGTCTCTTCCAGATTCTAGTGGATGCTGACATTCTTTGATTTGTGGCTGTATCACTCTACTCTCTGCCTTGGTGGTCACATTGCCTCCTTCTCTTCAATCTGTGTGGGCGTCAAATCACCCTCTGCCTCTCTCTTGCCAGGACACTTGTGATTGTATTCAGGGTTCACCCAGATAATCCAGGATAATCTCCCTATGCAGGATACTTAAATGTAATCACTTCTGCGAAGTTCCGTTTTCCTTATAAGGTAACTTTACAAGTTCCTGGGATTAGGATAAGTTATCTTCAGGTGGCTATTATTTAGCCTAGGATAGCACCTAAATTAACCTAGATCATCTTAATTTTCTTTCTCTGATTGGATATGCTAGTCTTAGAATAAGACTTCTGAAGAAATTCACCTTAAAGAATAAATGTTTGGGATTCCTAGTTAGCATTTCCATCAAGAAGTCAAAAATTATAGAACAAGAAACATGCCTGATAGAATTCGGTAAGATTTCTTAACCATTATAACTTGATATAGTTTACCATTTTTGTTATTTCATGTCTGATTACCAGGAGGGATTAGTATTAAAATTCAACGTTAAAAGAGCCTGTGTGTTTTTTCAGGAAGAGAAAAGAGGAACCTAGGAAAGCTCCATCCCAGTATACAGCATAAACTTGTAGAGTGAGTAAAAGAATTCTAGAGGTCTGAGTAACCGAAAAGGATATTAAAGAGAAAAGGAAACTCCATCATGTCCCTGAGGCCCTTGCAAGGAAGAAGGGCCCACCAGGGAGCCAGGGAAAAGTGGTCCAAAGGCTTAACATTCCCAAGTCAGGGGACAAGTTCCAGACAGTGACTCATTCTCATTTCTATACAAAAACAAGTGTAGACCATCATCTGATTCAGTCATTTAGGAATGTCTACCGTGCACCCACATGGCTAGGTTAGCTCCTTGAGAAATTCTGAAAAAGTTGGAGAGGTCCTTATGCCCTTAAGGACCAGATACTTGGTTGGAAAACAAGGCTTACAAATGTGAAGGCTATTTAAGAATTTCAAAATGAAGATGATCAGTGAAGCTTGTCAAATAAAACTGAATAGTAATGATTTTTGTTTTAATGATTTTTTGATGCCCTGCATCACTTTTCCAAATTTCCGGATTTCATAGACCAATAAAATTTCAGAAAGAAAAAAACATGGTAATCATTTCACAGTATATATGTATAGGAGAACATCAAATTGTACACCTTAAATATATAAAAAATCATATACCAATGATAGCTCAATAGAGCTGTTTAAAAAAAAGAAAAAATAAATAGAAACTAACACAGACTAGTCAAATTTTGCTGCAATTAGGACAATTTTTAAAATGCAAACTAAAAACAACAGTCACAAAAATACCATTCGCTTCTGTGTTTATTCAACAAAATTCATTTTTTACAAAATAAATGTAAGAAATACTGACTGCCTTCAGCTTCCAAAGAAACTCTCTCTCTCTCTCCTCTCTTTCTGTTTCTCTCTGTCATTTCACAGCAACCATTTTATTGTTTTTCTTTATTTGTTCCTCAAATCTATAAGGTAGGAAGGTAGGTAAGGCCACTATTTTCTTCATTCTAATATTTTAGGTGACAGAACTGAGGCATATGGACAGTAACTAACTTGAACTACCTTGCCCATGGTAACCATGATATTAAGTAGTAGATTTCCAGGAGCGAATACCCCTGCTCCTTCCTCCACTTCATGTAGTCATTGTTGAACCAGGACTTCTACCTGTTCTTAGTTCTAATGTTTAAGGCCACAAATGCAGTTGTGGTTGGCAACTTTCCCCAGTCATCTCAGGTGTGTAGTGATTTACCAGAAGGCCTTTGTGTTGCCAAGACAGTGCACACTCTCAAAAGACTGTTGTGTCTATTGTTTATGATATCATTTGTGCTTTATCTTGCATGGCATTTCCTGAACACAGCTATTAACACAGTAATTCCTGTACGTGTGTGAAATGTTACTGTTCTTAAAGTTTTAAACAGAAGTGTCTGAAAAAATATTCTTAATACCTGAATTCATGTTTTCTGGTTGCATCTTCAAACAACTTTAAAGTATTGAGGAAATATGATTGGACTTTTATAGTCTCACTTTACTTTCTGAATATACTATGAAAATCTTAAACCCAAACTATTAGAACCCCTGTTAAGTAATATGAGTTTTACAGCCATAAAGACAGTGGAATTGAAAGAGCCTTTGGAAAGCATCATAACTTTTAGTTATAGAAAGGAAATTAAAGTCTTTTTCTCAGCTCTTTGAGCTCACCGAGCACCTTCATGCTACTGCACCTTTGCACACTTGGAAAGTGTTTATTTATACATTTATTGATGAGATTATTTGATTAATGTCTATATCTGTCTATATCTGACTAAATTGCTAACTTCCCAAAGGCAAATCCCATATCTGTTTTTTTCATTCTTATTTTCCCAGAGTCACACACAGGGCTTGGAACATCAGTAGGGGCTCAGTAATGGTTTTAATGAAAGAAATGAAAGACAGTAGGAGAATCTAAATTTTCTGACTTCTCTTCCAATAATTATTTCACACTGACATTTTCTATTTTACACTAATATGATATTCTGTACTTCTTTAATTCTTTCTATTTCCCAAACATATCCTGTTTTCTCACATTTTCATTTATGTGCATGCTTTTCTTGTTTCGTGGCACACTTTACCTGGAGATGCTTGCTTAGTCTCCAAACTCAAGACCAGTATCTTCTCCTGCTAGAAGCCCACATAGACTCTTCCCAGCTGCATCAGGAACCTCTTGTGTCCACTGCGTGCCACTCTTTCTCAGAGCATTTATTGTGCCACATTTGTTGGTGCATTTTCTAGGCTGTTTCTCCAACTAGACTACAAGTACTTTGAGGAAAAGAAGTTTCTGTTGTTGTTTAATGTATTTTAATAACAAACCTGTGGGAACAGCACAGAAGACAGATACCATTAAAAACATGTATTTGCACATGGGACAACTTAGAAAAGTATAGTAAAAAGAATCTAGTATATGATAAAAATTATACAAACATCATTTAGTTGCTGTCAGTAAAAAATTTACTCGCCAACCCAATGCAAATCCAAATCTCCAGAATAATTTAACAGGTTTATTTATAATTGCTATAAGGTTGAATTGTTGAAACTTGTTCACCGAAGTATGGTGACTTGCATTAATGCTTCACATCCCTGTTTATATTAAAAATTCACATACAAATGAAAATAGAAAAACTGCAAATAACTGATTTCTATACCCTGTTTTTCCACTTGCAAGCATATATTTGGGTGCCTTTTGACCCTAAGGGAAAAAAAAAATAATGTTCAGAATGACTAATTATAGGAAGAAATTTGGCAGGAGGGTCGAGGGATATGAAATGTTTCCCATCACAGGGGATTCTTAAGCATGCTTTCTATGTTTGTGGCATGCTAGTTGAATGTCCTCTGGCACAGTTGTTACATATTTGGCATGGATACCACACAAGATTGTGCCTTCAATAAAGGCCAACTAGATAGGTCTTCACTTGCCTCTTGCAAAGCACCAATAGCTACATTCTGGAAGCACAGACCTATTTTGAAGTCTTGAGAAATTTTTCACACCAGATGCTAGAAAGTTTTTGAATCAGAAGTTCAATGGGCTTTTGATAATGTCTAGTCTCGATGAGGTTTCTTCACCTCTCCAATAGAGAGTGCACTTGCAAGTGGCATTTGTAGCTAGTTATTTGTAGCTAGTTGCTTCCTGAGCAGTTTACTATGGGTCATTTGCAAGCAGTCCACTTTGTAGGAGCCATGGAATAGAGATTTCCTTACTTACACCCCTTGTCCTTTGGCTGCAGCTCAGTGTACTAGAGGCTGTATTGGCATTAGAGCAAGAAATTTTTCTTCATTACATAAATCCTGGCACATAGTAAGTGTTCAAAATATATTTAATGAACAAATGAATAAATAAATTAATGTCTATCATGTGAAAACAGTTTAGGTTATTTTCAAAATGAAAACTCAGCATTCATCAAATATTCTAATTGCCAACAGTGTGGCAAATGTTTTAGGTTAGAACTTGTTAAAGAAGTAGTTCAGGAATAAGAGAAATAAATAAATAAACAAATAAACTTGACATTTGTCTTGTCTTCTTCCTCAACAATCTAGCATGGAATTTAGCCTTCAGCCAAACTTTCCTTCTCTCCAAAAATTTAGGACTGGGAATTTCACAGTATTTTTTGTCTTCATTTCCATTCTCACAGTTGGATCATTCTTATATCGATATAATAGCTTAAATGTCTCTAATGTTAGTGCATATCACACTGTATAATACATTGGCTTATCTGTGTTCCTCATGGGAATCAAACAACTGGAGGTCAAAAAAAAAAACTGTGGAATTAATCTTTGTAACCCCAGGGCCAAGAACAATGCCTGGTTCATTATTTAATCAATGAATATTTAATTTTTAAAAAATAATACTTGAGCACCTCTCTTAATTATTTATCATTCTAACCTTGGACTTCAATACTGTGTTACATTGAGAGAAAAACTTTTATAGGAATAAGATTCTATTAGAAAGGTAAATTACCTACATGGTATAGAATGTAATATCTGTACTTCAGATGTTATGCCTGTCATATTTCATTACTGTTCCTCCTAAGAATTCACTCCCCTAAGTAACATATACTATTATATGTAGCCTAGCTTATCAGGACTATTCAACATCTTTGAAAGATTACTGTGTAAGATCAAACATTTAAAAGGAGAATAATCTTGCATCTTAGGGTTCTACATTCTTTTCTACTATTGAAATTTTTGGTGAAGAAGAAAGTTTTGTACCTTATTCCTTTTTACTTTTTCTCTCGGTTCTGTCAATTTTTTACCTGGAGACCCTTTTGATTCAGTCTCCTACAGAAGGCAGCACTATGCCTCCTGTGGTCTTTCATAGTCCCTTGTTAAAATTTACATATGCTCAATTATTACATGGTGATGCAATTATTTGTTAACCAAATGTCTTCACATCAGTGGAATTTCACTGGAGTAGCACATAGCCAGGAAGTTCTCCATCATTCTGCTCTTCTTTCATTTAGCAACAAAACACCTTCAGTTTCAGCTGGATTATACCTGTGAACTAGCCATTACTTGTTTTAGCCTCTCTTTCAGTCACGATTAGACACTGACCATGTTTCTACAAATGAGATGTGAGCAGAAGAGATGTGTATGTCCTTTTACAAAGGAAATTTCTTCCACACTTTCCTTTTTCTGCTTTCTCACAGGCTGGAAATATGCTTTAAGCATGATTTAAGGACAACGAAGGATAATGAAAGATATTATCTGAAGAATAATGAAGAAATAAGATATTAAAAATTTAGATGACCTTGTAAATGAGTTGTAGCTACGCACTTATATGGTTCACTTCTTTACTGTTATGAGAGAGAAATAAACTGCTTTATTCAAGGCACTGTATTTTAGGTTATAGCTGCTTAACTTATTATAGCCTATTATTAGAGAAATTGGTTCCTGGAAGTGGGGCATTGCCATAATAAAAACCAAAATACATGACATTAGTTTAGCACATTAGGTGGCAGGTAGAAAGGACCTGCAGGCTAGACAGTGATGTCCTTTGATATGCCATTACAAAACATATGGCAACTTGGAAACATACTGCATTATTACCAAGCTGTAGCCCTAGGGGAACAGGATTTTTTTTTAATGTCATATTTCTGGTACATTTTGGCTGCTACTTGAAACTTTCAGCAAAATGTTACAAGAGATATGAAATAAAGTTAGGCAAGAAATGGCCCATTTGCCAATGGCAATGAAAAGAAAGCTCTGCTAATGGAAAATCTCTCTGCCTGTGATCTGCAATTTAATGGAATAAAATTCCCCTAATTTGAGATTTCAGAGGGTAGAAAAGCTAACTGTTTCCATATCCCAGACAGCATGATATTAGATTGTCCCTCAGAATCAGCTCAGAGGTAAAGAGCGGTAGTTTTGGATGACATTAAGGTAGCTTACATTAAGTTAAGGGAAGGAAAGATGAGCAGAGAGAAGATAATAAAAAGGGAAGCATCTATAGACTCTATAGACGTTGCTCAAAAGATGATTTTTGCTGTGGTTACTTCACATGGAAGTGATTGGAAGCAAATAGGCAAGAATCCTTCCAAGGGTTTGAAAGAATTTTATTATCATAAGAACCACAAGGCGAGTATACAAGGACCTTTGTTGTTAGATATCTAACACAATCCTCTGTCCTTCAGAGCTGAACCAAGGAGAGAACATTCACTCTTGCCACCTTCTGATGTGGACAGTGGATGAAGAAAAGCCTCCCAAATACATAAAGTCAAAGCTGCAGGGGGCAATGGACGAAGAAAATACTCATTGAGAGCAGAACAAGAGGTTGGTTAACCCAAACAACTAACATACCAGCAGGTTGGAAAGTATTCACGATTTCTATCCAGGAGAATTTAAGATTTACTGTGAGCCAGAAACAGCTGGGTGCTTTTCAGTTTTTACGTTTCTGAATGGGAGTTTTTGTTGCAATTATCCTGTCCCTACTCCACCATTGTATATCAGGACCAAGGAAGACGTGTAACTTGTGTTTGTAAGTTTGTAAGTTGATGCCAGAGCACAAGGAGCGACTTCCAGACCTGAAAGAGAAGACTGCATTTTACTCCAGTCCTGGATTTTCAGCTGCAGCAGTAACTGAATGAGATTTTATGTGGGACCCCTTGAAGAGGATTTGAGTGTATTTATGAAGAAAGATGAGGGTGCATGGATACCTGAGTTGTTAGAAGGGCAAACTAACAGACTGATATCTATCCATTGTTATTAATTCTCTCCTAGTCCACTTACTAATAGAACCCCACAAGTCTTACCTGAACACAGAACTGCTCAGCTAGATGCAACACTTTGCAGCCTACTTAGGCAGGTGTGGGCATGAGACTACATTAGTAGAAGTAATGTGTTAAACTTTCTAGTCATATCTGTTAAAGAGAAAATTGCTTATATTTCATTTTCTCTCTTTCCCCATTCATGAAATTGGAACACAAATGTGCTGATGAACTCTCTTTGACCAAGAGAAAGAAGACCATGCTCTAGGAGATAGTTGAGCAACTCAATAAGAAACTGGATTGCTAAATGACCTCCAGGAGCAAAGGTCCCTGCTAGCCAAGATTGAATTGACTCTTAGAGAGAATAAAACTATCATCTTGATGAATCCACCATCGTTTTTGGAATTTTCGTGTTACAGTAACTTAGTCAATACTCTAAATTTTATAATTGAATTATAACAATATGAATTGATGACAGAAGAATATTTTTGATGTTGAGAAACACAGCCATATTAACATGCTAAATGTTTGTATCACATTTTAAGTTATTGGTAATTCAGGGAATATATCTTAATATTCATATTCCTAGACTTATCTGACTTGGTAATGAATCCATATTTCTTTCATTAATTAGTCAAATAATTCAAAAAATGACAATAGCAAAATAAGAATGGTTGTATGATTCAAATGTTTCAAAAATGAACGTAATTCTGTTCCCTATACTATTAACTGTAGTTGTCACCTTAGGGTCTAGCTTTGTACTTTCTCCTCAAGAGTTGAATTGAATGATTACTCATCATATCTGACCTATCTAAATGAAAAATACCCTTGATCTTTATTTCTTTGTCCTAGACTATTCAAATCGTTTATTTTAACAGTAAATTTGGAAGAACAACAGTAGACTAAGTGTTTGATCAATGTGAAGACACACTTGTTAGCAAAATATGTTAAAATTTCTCTTTATATATTTGGAATCCCATAGCCGAATTTTCAGTTGCAAATTCCATACTACTGAGCATTACTCCCAAATATCATGAGGTCACAGAGAGATAAATCCTTAACTAGACTCTCCCACACAGAGAGTAATTTAAACAACAAAAGAGTCCAATTCTGTTTATGATAATTATCTTAGTCATGATACTCATTAATAAGGTCTCTAGCAGAATGTAAACAATAAATATGCATGGGGAACATTGTAATAACATAACTGTAGCATAATATTCAACACAATGGTAAAAAAAAACTGCCATTCATTTTGCTGCTGATGATCAAATTATGCTTCCTCTTTTCAGCTCATTAATACTGGACATGGTGTTGTTTTTCTCAAAAAGTAAAAAAATCAGGTAGTGAGATTGAAAATGCCATGTTAGGGAGGTATTCTGATATATTGGACAGGGCAGTGAATTCGTAGTTGGAATTCCTGACTTCCACTGAACCTGGCTCTGCGATTAATCTTTTTATTAACTTTAGACAAGTAATTTAATACTTTCAAGCTTCAAATTCTGAATGTATAAGATTAATGGGATGGGCTAGACAACATCTAAGGTATTTCCTGGTTCTAAAGTTTTGTGATTCTACAAACTTCCCAATCCATCCTATAACATTGAAATCTCATGCAACATATATTAATTGCACAACACACTTTGGGTTAGACATCATGCTAGATCAAAGCTTAGATGAATGGCCACCATAGACATGATCCCTATCCTTCTGGAACTTACCATCAAGTGGAAAGACAGAGGCTATGATAATAATTATAACACAAAACACTTAATTATATTTGTGGAAAGTTCTATACAAAGGGTACACAATGCTGTGGGGTACAAAATAACAAAACATTCATAGTCTAGAGTGCTATGGAATCATATCTGATTAATAAACTTTTAAGATGAGATCTGAAGGACAATAGCCAGACAAGGAGGAGTGGTAGCAGAAGGGATGTCTGGACAGAGGAAATAGCATGAGCAAATTTGTTGTGGTGGAAGAGAACTCTTGGCCCAATTAAGTTGCTGAAAGTAAGCTAGTGTTGCTGGAACACATAGGGTGAGAGAGAAAGTGGTATAAAATGATACTGGGGAGACAGTGTCACTTCACTTGGAGCTTTATAGCCCAATATACATTTTGGGCTCCATACAAAAATGTAATATATGGGACAAGATAGACATATTTTAGGTAGACATGCAATGTTATCAGTTTTCTTTTTAAAACATCACTCTGTCATGGATGAATACATAGGATGTGGCAATAGTGGGTATGGGGAAACCAGAACAGAGGCTACTGAAGTAGATAGGTAATAAGGGACAGTGACTTTATCAGAGTTGTTATAATTACAATTGAAAGAAATGAATAGATTTTTTACATATTTGGAAACTAGGGTCTAGCAAAATTGTGAGGAATCAAAGATGATTCCATATTCAACTGCTAGTCTAAGTCCCATTGTGAATTATATATCAGGATATTTGTAAATAGAATATTATTTTATGAATCAATACAGACATCTATTTTACTGCATCTTTAGGCAATGATCACACAAACTTTGAGCACCTCCAGTTTCAGAGAATTTATTGCATTTTAAAGAAGACAATTGGTTTTTGGACAATTCTGAATGTTAGAAAGATCTTGATACTGTGTCAAAATTCCTTGTTGTTCTAATTCCCTTGTCTCACCTCGGATCCCCAAAGCAATAGAGAATAGGATTAGTTCTTCTTTGGTATGGCAACAGTGCAAACATGTCAAGCTAGCTACTAGTTGCCACTTTGCCTTCTAGCCCCATCTTTCTCTCTTACCAAGCCTCTTTTCTGTCAGCTAAGTGTAGGAATTTCTGCTTTCTTGCCTTAATCACTCTTTGTTAGCTATTACTTACCTTTTAGGTCTCAGACTGCTTTCCCAGAGAACCCCAAAACAGGAATATTAGGTTCCCTCATTATAAACTCTTACATATCATTAGTTTTCTCCTTTATAGCACTTTTTAAGTTAGAAATCATTAATGTCTGTCTTCCCTGCTAGACACAAAACACATTAAGAGAATTTGGTCTGCAGTAGGGAAAGACAAGCTAAGTCACTGTCTATGAGGAGATCATGTTCTAATGAGCTCGATAAGTTGTTAAATGAGTAAATTAACATATAATTAGAAACAGTATAAATAATATTAGTCGGCACAAAAGTTATTGCAGTTTTTGCCATTAAAAGTAAATGTAACTTTAATGAGAGTGTGAGGACCAAGAAAGACCTTTCTAAGGACCTGATACGTAAGCTGAGACTCAGAGGAGTAGAATTTAGTTAGTATGGGAGAGGTCTCTGAAATTTAGCATGCTGATATGGCTAGACGGCAGTTACTGAGGGAACAGCTGGAGGAAATGTGCAGCAAAAAGAGTAAACATCTTGTGGTATTTGATGGGAGTGTAATGTGAGGAGAAAACAGGAATCTTAGAGCTGGATAGTTTGCTAGTGTAAAAGAAACTTGACTGATATCCGTTCTATGAAATAAGTACATTATTTGTAATTACTATAAAATATTATGGTACCATTAATTGGACTTTTGCTTCCAGATAAAATAGTAAAGCCAGAAATATATTTAGTCTTCCTCGTGAATTACCTATAAAAACAGACAAAATATGTAAAACAATGGCTTTCAAGACATTGGACATGAAGTCATGAAGAATAGTGATCCCTGAAAAATGGAAAAAAAGTAGAGTGAGCTTTATGATTGTCCCTGCTACTGTCTTGAGAGAGTTACTACGTTGAGGCAGTATGTATTTTTATGGTATTGATAAGCATAGATATAAAAATAAGTATAGATAAACAAACCAATAGAACTGATTAAAGACTGCATAAACAGATCCACACACATATGGAAACTGATTTGTGACAATGTTTAATGTCAATTCAGTGGAGAAACTGTAGTCTTCCTAAAAACAGTTTTAAAACATTTGGATGTCCATATGAAGAAAGAAAGAAAGGAAGAAGGAAAGAAGGAAAGAAGGAAAGAAAGAAAGAAGGAAGGAAGGAAGGAAGGAAGGAAGGAAGGAAGGAAGGAAAGAAGGAAGGAACGAGAGAAAGAGAGAGAGAAAGAGAGAAAGAAAGAGAAAAAGAGAAAAGGGGAAAAAGGGAAAGGAAAGAAGAAAAGAACGAAGGAACAAAGGAACGAAAGAAAAAGATAAAGGAAGAAAAATATTTTCATCCATATCTTATACTACGCACAAATATTAACTCAAAATGGATCATAGACCTAAATATAAAGGCTACAACTATAAAATATCTAGAAATAAATATAGGAGAACATTTTTATAACCTTGAATTAGTCAAAAAATTCTAAAATATGACACCAAAATCATGATCTATAAAAGGAAAAATTGATAAGTTCGAGTTCATTAAAATATATAATTTCTGTTCTTCAAAAGTTACTGTTAAGATAATAAAAACAGAAGCCACGTACATGAATAAAATATCTGTAACTCATATGTCTGATAAGAACTTGTATCTAAAATACATAAAAGACCTTTACAACTTAATGATAAGAAAAAAAATAGTCCAATGAAAAATACAGATACTTTACCAAAGAAGACATATGGATTGCAAATAAACATAGGAAAACATAACTAAACACCATTAGTTATTAAGAACAAGTAAATTAAAACTACAATGTGATAGCACTACATACCTATCAGAATGGCTAAGATTAAAAAGGCTTTAAATGGTGTCAGGGAATACCATTTAAATGGTGTCAGGGAAACTGTGGTATACTCATGCAATGCAATACTATTCGCCAATAAAAGGAATGAACTCTTGGCACATACTACAACATATATGAATCTCAAAGTAATTATTCTGGGTGAAAGAAATCTGACATAAAAATATGTACAACATGATTCCATTTTTCACAAATGCCTAGGGAATAAAAACTATATTTATATTTACAGAAAGTAGATGAAGATTTTCTGTGAATGGGGTGGGCTGGGATAGCAACAGATGTTAGAGAGGGATTACAAAAAAAAATTGAGGAATCCTTTAGTAGGGATGGATATGTGTATTATCTTGATTGTGGTGATGGTTTCATGGGTGTATCCATATGTCAAAACGTATCCAATTGTACCTTTTACATAAGTGCAGTTTGTGAGATGTTTTAATGTTAACTATGACTCAGCGAAGTTACATGTGTATGTATATGTACATGTATAGATATGCTATACATAACATATAATACATATAATAGATAATACATACCATATATAATAATACACAATACACATAATATATAATGCATATGTCATATAATATATAATATACATATACACACAGACTTAGATAATATACATTGCAATATATACATATATATTGAATGAAGATTAAAACTATGTGTGTGTGTATGTAGGTATATAAATGACTTTTTGCTAAAAGATATTCTCAAATCTACCCCATGGGGCAATTCAGTATCCAAAATGAATGTGGTTATTCCACTTTAGAATATCTCTTGTATAGAATTCTGCTTCATTATGGTTATTTTAATCTACTCTTTTACTCTTATGTTTCTGCAGTACCCAGCTTAGTAGTTTGCATATGGTAAATATTAGCGAATTCAAAGTTGAGTTCAGCATAGGTAAGCTTCTAAAGGGAATCACTGTTTACCACCAAGAATAGCAGTGATGGGTCTTTAAAAATATAAGAATTTCTAGAAAAGTCATAGTTTCATTTAAAGGTCAAAGCATATAAACAAATAGGAATTAAAATCCAAATAGCCAAACACTCTCTCAGCTAAACACATTCAAAAATTGTATTTACCTTCATAGTTTATATAGAGGGAGCTTTATTTTTATACAAAGTGCCCATTCATTGATAATATATACAACCAGGAAGATCAAATAAATAAACATGTTTTTAAAAATAATATAATGCAAAAACTATTGGTATGTAAACTGACTTTCCTGTAACCCTCCAAGATACTGTTAGCTATGAGAATTTTAATATCATTCTGGTTTATAGGCTACCTAATTCATACTTGCATTAGGTAGAAAAACAAACATCTTCAAAAGTGACGTTCCCAAAGCACCACACTCAGGATGTCTGTACTAAGGTGTGACGTCCTGTAAATGAGCACCAGCTCTCTGACAAGTGTCACTCTTTGCCTGACGTGTGGCCAGACAGCCCAGGTCAGAAGTGTACTTTTGTTCAGAGTTTACCGATACACTCGATGGTAATTTTAATCACCAGTAACTCTGAACCATTTCTTTTCTTGAGCCTTTCTAAGATTACTCATATTGAGAAAATAAAGGCAGTTATATCTTTAAAAACTATTTATGGTGTTTTGAATGTGCCAGATTCTAAGCAATGAGATAGAACATAATCATGTGACAAATGACATGTCATAACTTTTCATATTCTAGGATATGGTGAGAGACTGCCCAAACAGGGACATTTTTTGGAGGAGACGGATATGAGGAGGAAGTCAGGGAGACAGGATGGGAGTAAAAAAGAAACTAATATTAACTCTATGCCTACAATCTCTCTGGCACTGTGCCAGGCCTGTCCTCGATGCTGTGTTATGTAGTGTTCACAACACTTTCTCAGGTAGCTATAACTAACCCCATTTTGCAGACTGAAAAACTGAGGATCTGAAAGGTGAAGCCACTTGTCAAGTTCACGAAGCAACAAAGTAACAGAGTTGTTATTTAAATCCAGGTCTGTAGAGCTGCAAAATTTCCATTGCACACAGCTGTCCAGTCAGAAAGACTCAGCACAGAGATTTTTTTTTTAAATGGTGTTTTCCTATTATTCAGGAAACATAATTTGGTTCCCAATTCAAATCATGATGTCACTGAGAACTTTATAAAGATATGACTCTTAAAATGTTTTTATTTTTTAAATAATGAATACCATAATTCTGTTCCTCAAAAAAATAGAATCAGAAACAATAAGCACAATACACTTGTAAATAATAAATCATTCTGAGCAAACCTAATTACCGTTTTTCTTCCAAAAGAATTTCATGGCCAAAAGATAATGGAAGTTCAAAAGAAACAATATATTTTGATTGCTAATATAATAGATAGTGTGTCTTAGACATTAACTAGCACAATTAATTGAAAATAGTCTCAATCTGTAATATGAATTGACTTCATTGGAACAAAAGGGCAATGTCATATACTTTCAGGGGTCTCTCTGGGTTCTCTGTCCTGCCCAGCTCCAATTGCTATTTATAATGGTACTTGTAGGGGCAGCAATTGTCCAAAATTACAAAGAAGACAAATTCTTATGTCCAGCGCTGCCTCTGCCTATCTGTAAGACACAACTTACTTTAGATAGAGATAAAAGTTGGGAACCATCAACAAGTTACACACTAGGAAAATGAGTAGTGATTGTAAGATAAACACATAAAGATTTAGGAAAGACATGTGCAAAGCCACCTTAAGGAGCCATCGTGAGTTTTAGAATGGTATTTGTTAATGAATTTAAGTTTTGCCAAACATCTGATAAAAGAGTATATCAGAGGGGAAATTAATCAGCCTTGAAAGCACAGAAAAAAAGAACCACTGGGGCAGAAACTAAACCATTTAGATTTAGCAAGGTGCAATAACCTGCCCTATAACACACATCTATCGGGGGTTGGAAGGAAAACTAAAACACAATGTATCCATGTCCACTGATTGTAATCAACTCAAGGGCTCTAATGGCACTCTACATAAAGATGAAAAATGTCCACTCAAACTTCTCTACCTCCTCTATGCCAGGCACTGCTATGCGTTTCAAGATAAAGAGATGACTGGGTGATGATGGGTAATAGGAATATATACAGCCTCCATTAATGGAGGTAATTTGAACCTACAGAGAGGTAAATAGATGACTTCCTGCTTTATTCTTTGGAATCTATGGATTCTTTTGAAAAAGTTAGATATTGGTTGTATTATAAGGCATAAAAGGCAACTGTGCAATGCACTTGTTGGACATCTAGGCAGGAAGGAGATGGTCAGGCTTTCCAAAGTGATAGCACTTTCCAAGCTTAACCCAGAAGGCGCCCTGCTCATTCACATCTTACAGAGTGACAGCTTGAGTTACCTATTAAGAAGGTAAAGAAAATTCCTCATAAATCATGCAGAGCAAAGAAGCTTATATTTTCTATTTAGAGATTAAAACATGCCCCAAGACGTAGCTTCTATTTGTCTTAGCTGAGATAGGTGAACACACCCTAGGCAAAAGTATGAAACTTACAAAATACTATTCCATATTTCTGAGATCTTCTCTGGCTTAACTATGAATATGATAGAGTGAGACTACTACCGTTCCAGATCAATGGTTCTCAATATTGCTCAGATGGGACAGTAACACAAAGTGACAGAAACTCTTGCAAAAGAATGCGGAATACTATGTTTTTAATTACTAACAAATTAAGTAATTTTTACAGAATCAGAAGACACTATATACTTGAGTGTAGAATAGATAAATAATAGCAGACATCAATAGTTTCAGAAAAATTCAGAGAAAGCCAAAAAGCAATAACTTTTTATAAACTTAAAATGTTTGATAGTTTTTTTTTTTTGAAATAGGATTATTTTTCCAATTTAGCAGCAACATGCTTCTGGCTTACATGGTACCTATGCATATTACTTGAGAAATATAGGTTTAGATCCAGGAATTGCTTAATTTATAAAATTCTATTCTAGCATTTAAACTGTGTCCATTCCTAAAACAAATCTACACAAGACCACCTACCTCTGGTCTTGTAGTACATCCTCCTCAGTATCTAAGGACAGATGATGTCTTTTCTCCTAATTTTAACACACTGTCTTTTCCTCCTGCTTCAAAAGTCCCAGATAAACATTTTCTGAAATATTAGGCACTGTATTATTTTTTCTAAACATAATTCTTTGTGTCATGCTATATGTAGGTATGCTACCATTGTTTCTTTGGAGTTCTTATAAATTGACAAATAATCATTATTAATATTACATTTATGGAGTACAATGTGATGTTTTGATCTATGCACACATCATTAAAAGATTCAGTCAACTAATTCACATTTTTCATCACCTCATCAACTCATCATTTTTTTTTTTTTGGTGAGAACATTAAAAATCTATTCTTTTAGTAGTTTTGGGATATACATTATTATTAACTGTGGGCATTACAGTGCAATAGATCACTAAAACTGATTCTTCCAGTCTAATTAAAATTTTATACCCTTTTGTCAACGTTTCTCTTTTTTTCATCCCTTACTCTTCCCCCTATCCTCTGGTAACCACCTTTCCACTCCTGTTTCTATGAAATTTATGAGATTAATATCTTCAGATTACACATATTAATGTATAGTACTGGGGAAGGTTTTACTGGTGGGGTATTTCATAACTAGGGGTTATTGTTGAAGGCTAGTCTTTTCTGGATAGTCTAACTGCTAACAGAAATTCCAATGATGAAAATAGGATCCTGATTACAAATATCTATGTATCAGAGACAATCTATGTCCTCCTTTAAATAATATCAGATTTGGTTAACTCTTGAAGCCAGAGTGGAAGCTTCCTAAAATTGCTTCTTTGGAGTGTATTTAAGGGTTTGGAACCACTTGAACTATTTTTCAGGCTTCTTGTTTTCAGAAGCTTTCCTTTACCTGAACAAAGTAAAGTTTTCCAAAGAGAAGAGCCACTCTCCAGATTTCTCATGGAGTCCACACATACCTCACACAATATTTGTTTACAAAAAGGCCTACGTCTTTTAAGACCAGAACAATTTACTGAAATAATAAACATATTGAAGAAACACACTTCTCACCAGGACCATCAATCTTCTCTGTTTGCAGATTACAGATGTAATTAGTAGGTGTTTGTATTGCTGAATTTGGCTCTGAGCTCAATAGAAAATTTTTATTTCAATTTTTTACCTCATATGTTGTCAGCTTGCCTTATATATTGCATTGTTTCCCCTTAATGAAGCCAATACATTAATCTTTTTTAACACATTTATTAAAGTGTTACTGATACACAAAATAGTGTATATATTTAATGTGTACATTTTAAAGAGTTTGGACATATGCAAACGCCCATGGAACCACGAATCATAATCAAGGTAACAGACATATCTATCATCGCCAAAATTTGCTGTGTCCTTTTTCTTTTCCTTTTTTATAATAAAACACTTAATACAAGGTCTATTCTCTTAAAAATTGTTAAATGTACAATACAATATTATTAACTGAAAGTGCTATGTTTTATAGCAGATCTCTGAAATATGCTTATGTTGTACAACTGAAACTTTATACCATTTGACCAACTCCCCATTTCCCCCTCACTCTAGACCCTGATAATTACCATTCTATTCTCTGATTCTATGAGTTTGATCTTCTTAGGTGACTCATGTAAGTAGAATCATGCTGTATTCATCCTTCTGTGACTGATTTATTTCACTTAGCGTAACATACTCTAGGCTTATCCAGGTTGTCGCAAATGGCAGAATTTCCTTCTTTTAGGCTGAGTAATATTACATTGCACATATTTACCTTATTTTAACTCCATTCTTCTGTCAATGGTCATTTAGGTTGTTTCCATATCTTGGCTGTTGTAAATAATGCTGCAATGAATCTTAATCTTAGGTTAAACATCACTTGACCATTAAATTCTTCCCTCACCTTTGCCACACACTTCTAAAACATCCTGTGGTTCTTGCCCACTGATTATACTTGCAGTTACTGGTCTGTGTGTAGCAACACAGGTAAGTAAAGACTTTCAGAGTAGGATTCTATCTTGACTTGTGCACCACTGCATGAGTAGCATCTAGCAGAGTGCTGAGAACATACTCAGTTCTGAAAATAAGTTGAGGAAGTAAGTTATTTAATTGAAATATTTGGAGGAATATTTGTGAAACTCTTTGAAACTACAATATTTTCACATTCAGCCAGGTGCAGTGGCTCACTCCTGTAATCCCAGCAATTTGGGAGGCTGAGGCAGGCAGATGACTGGAAGTCAGGAGTTCGAGACCAACCTGACCAACATAGTAAAACTTCATCCCTACTAAACATACAAAATTAGCTGAATGTGGTGGTGCATGCCTATAATCCCAGCTACTCGGGAAGCTGAGGCAGGAGAACTGCTTGAACCTGGGAGGTGGAGGTTGCAGTGAGCCAAGATCCTGCCATTATAGTCCAGCCTGGGCAACAAGAGTGAAACACCATCTTTAAAAAAAAAAAAAAAAAAAAATCACATTCATAGAAGGAATTCCCACAGAGCTTTGTCTTAACTCACTGGATCCTACGGAATACTTGACTTTAAATCTCACTGAAAGCCAAATAACAAAAATCCAAAGCAATGAAAAAATCCCTAGCTATAGAGAATGTGTAATTATATGCCACAGAAATTAAAGTATGTTTACAATATAATTTTTCAAACACAAGCAAAATAATCTCTGCAATGCAGTTGGTTCAAACAAAAAAAATAGCCTCCAGAAGAAATGCAGATTAAAAACTCTTGTTTTTAATCTATCCTATAAGTTCTGTGCCTCTAGAGAACCCTGACTAATACACTTCTATTTGACATAAAATAAATGTGGCATTTTAAAAATTATATTTTATTTAATCCTCAGAATAAACCTGTGATGTATATATTATTATCTTTATTTTTATAGAGAAGAATACAAGTTTGGGATGGGTAAGTAATCTGCTGAAGATCACTGAATGAATGTGCAAGGAAACCATAACATAAATCCATATCTTTTTCTACTAGTCAATTTTTTCCTGTTACTCATATCATTTTTTAAAATAATATTTATGGGGTTATAATTTATGTTTAATAAGCTTTACCCATTTTACCATGTTATGCCCCAACAAGAAAGCCTTCACCAGATGTGGCCACTTGATGTTGAACTTTCCAGCCTCTAGAACCACAAGCTAAACACACTTCTGTTCATTATAAATTACCCAGTCTATGGTATTCTATTAAAGCAGCACAGAACGAAATAAGACAGAGAATACTGTCATTTTAACATATTAATTATTTTGCTTCCTGATCATGGGGTGACTTTTCAATTATGTAAATTTTATTTAATTTTCAACACTCTTATGTAGTTTTAGCTCATGAATATCACACTTTTTAAATAAAATTTATTTCTAAAGTAGTTTTTTCTTTTGAATGCTGTTGTAAATGGAATTGTGTTCTTAATTTTCATATTGACATTACTAGTGTATAGAATGACACTTAATTTTTGTAAAGTGATATTTTATTCTAAAAATTCTGAATTTATTTAACTCTAACAGTTTTTACACAGATGCCTTAGGATTTTCAATGTACATAATCAACTAATGTACAAAAAAAGATAGTTTCCTTCTTTCTTTATAATTTGTATTTCTTTATAATTTTTATTTTATCTTCATAACTAGTTTTTCTGACTACAAATTCTAGTAAAATGTTTGTTAAAATTAGCAAGAACAGATAACCTTGTCCTGATCATGGTGGAAGAGCATTGAGTACTTCTTATGATGTTAGCTCTGGGTTTTTCATAGGTGCTTTTAAGTTGAGGACCTTTTTCTAAAATCTTTTATTTCATTGGCCAGGATTATCAAAGGTAATGTAAAATGTCCTGCTACATTTCTTAAGGTCTGGATTTTCAAGTTTTTAAGTTCGTCAAGCTTTTAAGTTATTTGGTTGAGCAGTCATCAATATATTGATATCTGGTTAAACACTACTTGACCAAGCAATCCTTCCTTTACTTTTTTATGTGCTTCAAAAGCACCCTGTACCCTTTGTTAATGCTTATCTCCTTTATTATTTATTTATTTATTCATTCATTCATTCATTCATTCATTCATTCATTCATTTTTAGAGACGGTCTTGCTGCATCATCCAGGCTGGAGTACAGAGGCACAGAAGCATGATCATAGCTCACTTCAGTCTTGCATTCTTGGGCTCAAGTGATTTTCCCATTTGTTTTTAGAGTAGCCAGTTGTATGTCACCACAGCCATTTTTTTTTTTTTTAATTTTAAAAACATTTTTGTATAAACAAAGTTTCACTATGTTACCCAGGCTGGTCTCAAACTCATGGCCTCAAGCAATGGCAGACCTCAGCCTGCCAAAATGCTGGGTGATTTCTTTAATAAATACTTTTCTCATGAGGAAATAAACACCATTAAATAAGGATTATGTTGATCTTGTGTGCCACTGTAAGGCCAGCACCCAGTGTGTAGCCTGGAAAATAACAAGTACTTAATAAATGTTTACTGAGTAAATAAAGTGAAAACTATGGAGGAATATTTGTAAAATTCTATATTAACTAGACTTAATTTATTTTTAAAAAACTCTATATCTAGCCTTAACAAAGCAATTTCAAAAAAGCACCATTAATATAGAAATTTTTACTTTAAATCTCTTTGGAAAACAAACACACAAATTAAATCCCAAAATAATGAAGATTAAATAAATTGGCTAAACAGAGCAAGGGTTTTTAAACTTTGAAAAACATTGACATAAAAGTTGAGACACACTTAAGAATTTGCAGTTAGTAATAAGTAAAGAGTAGAAATAAAAGGAAAAATTAAAACAAACCTATTTTTGGAAGAGACAAGCATTCAATCAAAACAAACTGCTTGTACTTTAACAGGAACACACCATAATTCATACCAAGCAAAGTTTGAAAAAGTTTTATGGATAGCTATAGAAAATGACCACAGGAATTCAATTATCAAAGTTCTTACAATGACTACAGAAAGTCTTGAGGAGGGGGGCAAAGATGCTACTTGCTTATAAAGAAAACAATAAAATCAAGAAAAGCATAATCAGAATTAGTATCTATTCAGACTAAAATAATGTGATTATTTAGGGATTCTATCTTAGTAATTCCTATTTTTAAAAATGATCTGCAATAGTGATCTGAGTGTTCTTTGCAAGAGTATGTCAGAGGCATTTAGTCTGGGTGAACTCCATTCTTTTGACATTCTGGTAACTAAAACCTGAATCTACAGCAGCTCCTCCTCCCTTAAGGAAAAATATGTGAAAAATCACTG
This sequence comes from Macaca mulatta, assembly GCF_049350105.2. Lineage (NCBI taxonomy): Eukaryota > Metazoa > Chordata > Mammalia > Primates > Cercopithecidae > Macaca > Macaca mulatta. Next base: position 90,014,392 of record NC_133419.1, read on the forward strand.
CTCTACTCTTTTGCCAAGTTGTATAATCCAATACTAATAGAAAAGTTGTATGGTATAATAAAAGAATAATGGAAAGGAAATAAGGTTGGTCCTTAATGAACCATGTGACATGGAGTAATCCAGACCTCTGATTCTCAGTGCTCTAAGGACGACACCTAATATATATTCTATTTTTTATAATTTCTTAATTTTTAATTTAGTAATTTTCCATTTAAAGATCTATCTGTGATTATGATTTAAAAATTCACTGAAAAGATGAGTAATAAAGTTAATGTAAAAAATTAGATAGTGAAGAATATTTTGTAGTCCTTACATAGGGCTGCATTATATTGCATTTATTCATAAATTCAGAAAGTACTTACTCAGTGTTCATTATGTTCCTAGATACTGTGTTAGGCTGTTGTTATCAAATAATAAACATCACATGTAAAGTCTTCAATTACATTATAAAGAAATAAGGAAGATGGGTCAACAGAAAAATTCTAAACCATGTGAGAAGTGCTATGATTTAAGTAAATGAAAAGTAGTCTGAGAGCATAAAAGAAAGTCCCTTCACATGGTTTTCAGGGAGTTAGGGAAAGGTAGAAAATATCTTGTATTTTTAATTTTTATTTAATTTATTTTTGACTCCATTTACTGAGTGCTTCCTATGAATATGAACTTGTGCTGTATACTGTAGAGAAATTTACAGATGTAACCAAACAACCCTAGGTTTTAAGGTGGTTATAGTTTTGAACAGAAGATAAAATGCAGCTAAATGAGGTATTGAATAAAAAGTTTAAAAATATATAAGAAGTAATATATTGATAAATATAAAATTATTTTGTAAGATCTATGAGAATGTTTATCATTTTAAAAGAGGTGAAAATTTTTTCCAACTAAGGAAATTAAGGGTATCTGTAAGGAGAATATCAGTATATAAGTTGGTATTCATAGGATAAGAAGAAGCAGTTCTGAAAGAAGAGATCAATGAAGGCAAAGTTTCAAGAGCTAGGGAGCAGCCAATAATGTCACTAAAATCCTGCAGCAAAGAACAGAACTATCTTAGCTTACATATATAAGGAGTACAAGAGTGTGTCTTTCAAATATATAACATTTACATTCAGAGGCTCGCCCATATCAGGGTTCTCTGATTCTCTTTTCATTCCTTGACTTTCATTATGTCTGCCCTCTGTGAGTGTTGACCTAATTCTTTTCTGCTACAGCCAGAACCAAGGCAACATTTTTAAACCTTAACAACACAGATAAGAAAGCATCATTCTCTCTCTCTCTTTCTCTCATAATATTTATATATAGGATATAATAAAGTACCATACCATTTCTATGTTCATTACTTGGACCAATTACTATGAAGTGTAAAATGAAGTAGGCTGCTTGACCAGGCATGAGTTAGTACCATTATGGTCAGGGAGCAAACAGTGCTTGATAGTCCCTTTAGAACTGAAAGGGTTGGGGAAGGCATACCTCCCCAATATGGATGAGGGATATTGGGTAAACAATAAGACATGCACTACAATTATTGCCCTGAAGGGGCTAAAAAAACTGGTAAAGTGTCTTATCCAACACCCGCTCCCCCTCCCCCCCGGTGCTATATGCAAAGATGTATAATGTCATGTCATTTTTACTGAATTTATAAGAAATATACTAACGATTCCCACCAATTTCCAGATTCCGTAATGTTTCTTTGCATAACCTTGCCAAAACAAAATATTTAGGAATTATACTTCAAAGCATGTATCCCTCACTCTATCAGCAAACACAAACACACATTCAAAGAGCGAAAGAACAATTTGAATTCTCTAAATAAAATGTAATATGAAGATGCTTAAAAATGCTAAAAATAAAAAGTTAGTAGAGCTTTTGAATGTGGATCTTTAAAAATGCTTGAAATTCAAAGTAATAAGAGCCATTTATGAGAAACCCACAACCAACACCACACTTAATGGGCAAAAACTGGAAGCATTCCCCTGGAGAACTGAAACAATACAAGGATTCCCACTCTTACCACTGCTGTTGAACATAGGACGGAAGTGCTAGCTAGAGCAATCAGGCAAGCGAAAGAAATAAAAATCATCCAAATAGGAAAAGGAACAAACTGTCTCTATTCACTGGTGATATGATTCTATCCCTAGAAAACTCTAAAGGCTAGGCCACAAGGCTCCTGGAACTGATAAATGGCTTCAGTAAAGTTTCAGGATACAAAATCAATGTACAAAAGCTAGTGGCATTTCTATTCACAAATAACATTCAAGCTGACAGCCAAATCAAGAACACAATTCCATTTGCAATAGCCACACACATAAAATACCTAGGATTATGTCTAAGTAAGGAGGTGAAAGATCACTACAAAAAGAACTACAGAACATTTCTAAAAGAAATAATAGATGACACAAACAAATGGAAAAACATTTCATGCCCATAGATTGCAAAAGTCAATATTATTAGAACGGCCATATTGTCCAACAGTTTCAATGCTTTCATATCAAACTCTTATTTTTCACAGAATTAGAAAAATCTACTCTTAAATTCATATGAAACAAAAAATGAACCTGAATAGCCAAAGCAATACTAAGCAAAAAGAACAAAGCCAAAGGCATCACAATATCCAACTTCAAACTACACTGTAAGGCTACAATAACCAAAATGGCATAGTACCAGTAGAAAAACAGACACATAGACCACTGGACCAGAATAGAGAACAATAAAATAAAGCCACCCACCTATAGGCATTTCATCTTTGACAAACTCAACAAAAATAAGCAACAGGGAAAGGGCTCCATATTCAATAAATGGTGCTGGAATAATCGGTTAGCCATATGCAGAAGAATGAAACCAGGCCCCCACCTTTTACCACGTACAAAAATTACTTCAAGATGGATTAAAGATTTAAATAAATGGTTTCAAACTATAAGAATCCTATAAGAAAACCTAGGAAACACCATTCTGGACATCGGCCTTAGAAAAAAATTATGATTAAGTCCTCAAAAACAATTGCAATGAAAACAAAAATTGTCCAGTGTCACCTAATTAAACAAAGGAGTATCTGCAAAGCAAAAGAAACAACTGATAGAGTAAACAGACAACCTACTGAATGGGAGAAAATAATCACAAACTATGCATCCAACAAACGTCTAATACCCAGAATCTATAAGGTACTTAAACAACTGAGCAAGCAAAAAACAAATAACCCCATTAAAAAAACAGGCAAAAAATATGAACAGGCACCTCTCAAAAGAAGACATATAAGCAGGCAACAGACATGAAAAATGCTCAACATCACTAATCATTAGAGAAATGCAAATCAAAACCACAGTGAGATACCACCTCACACCAGTCAAAATGGTTACTATTAGAAAATAAAAACAGCGGCCGGGCGCGGTGGCTCAAGCCTGTAATCCCAGCACTTTGGGAGGCCGAGACGGGCGGATCACGAGGCCAGGAGATCGAGAGACGATCCCGGCTAACACGGTGAAACCCCGTCTCTACTAAAAAATACAAAAAAACTAGCCGGGCGAGGTGGCGGGCGCCTGTAGTCCCAGCTACTCGGGAGGCTGAGGCAGGAGAATGGCGTGAACCCGGGAGGCGGAGCTTGCAGTGAGCTGAGATCCGGCCACTGCACTTCAGCCTGGGCGACAGAGCAAGACTCCGTCTCAAAAAAAGAAAAGAAAAGAAAAGAAAAACAGCAAATGTTGGCAAGGCTGTTAAGAAAAGGGAAAGCTTATACATTGTTGGAGGGAATGTCAATTGGTTCAGCCACTGTGGAAAGCAGTTTGGAGATTTCACAAAGAACTTAGAACAGAACTACCATTTGACCCAGCGATCTCTTTACTAGGTATATATCCAAAAGAAAACAAATTGTTCTACCAAAAAGACACATGCACTTGTAGGTTCATTGCAGCACTGTTTATAACAGCAAAGACATGGAATCAACCTAGGTAGATTTAGTAAAGAAAACGTGACACATATATACCATCAAATACCATGCAGCCATAAAAAGAAATTATATCCTTTTAAGCAACAAGAATGCAGCTGGAGGCCATTATGTTAAGTAAATTAACAGGAACAGAAAACCAAATACCACATGATCTTACTTATAGATAGGAGCTAAACATTAGGTACCCATGGACATAAATGGTAGCAGTAGAAACTGGGGATTACTGGGAGTGGCAAGGATTGAAATACCTACTGGATACTACACACAGTAACTGGGTTTATGGGATCATTTGTACCCCAAAACTCAACATCATACAATACACCGTGATAACATACCTGCACATATACCCCCTGAATCCAAAATAAAAGTTTAAAATAAAATAAAATGAAATAATTTAAGAAATGGTTGAGGTTGATTCACATGATTTTATAAGGTTATTCATAAAATAGAAGTAAACTTAATTTTTTTCAATATAAAAATTGTATCTACCAAGGAAAGTAGAATTAGCCTTTAGGAGTTTATCTACAGTTTATTGCAGGGTACTTCCCAGGCAACCATAGTTATTCAGAAGGCAAAAAGAAAACAAAGCCCTTTAATAAATCAAACTTAAGTATTCCTAGGACTCATGGTAGAGAGGTCTCACAACAAACTTAATTCACTTAGCTATATGAACTCCCAGAATAACAGATTAGATACAATAGGTGGAAAAGTACAGAATGCTTTTTTGTTTGTTTGTTTGTTTTCTTTTTGAGACAGAGTCTTGCTCCATCACAAGGCTGAAATGCAGTGGCATGATTTTGACTCACTGTAATCTCCGCCTCCATGTTCAAGTGATTCTCCTGCCTCAGCCTTCCAATTAGCTGGGACTATGGGCGTGTGCCACCACACCCAGCTAATTTTTGTATTTTTAGTAGACACGGGATTTGACCATGTTGGCCAGGATGATCTCGATATCTTGACCTTGTGATCCTGCCGCCTCAGCCTCCCAAAATGCTGGGATTACAGGCTTGAGATACGGCGCCCGGCTGGAAAGTACAGAGCTCTTCATAGCAGGTATATTGATAACTTCACGTAAGGGCAAAATAAAGCTCAGCAATGAGAGAATAAAAATAAATTAGAATATATAAACGTAAAGTAGTCTGAGGGTGAAAGGATGGTACACAAACAGATGGATTAAAAGATGCCATCTAAATGACCATATTTTACTGTGTAGAAGATACATAACCAGGCTTTGTTATTTAACTTTCATTATTTGGACCTACTCTGTTTTTCTTCTCTGTAGAAATTGAATTAAAAGAGATTCTTATCACACATTCCAATTCTAGGTATGTAATGGAGAGAAAATGAAAACACACATCCACATTAAAAAAGTACACATAACTGTTCATGGTGGCTTTCTTCTCAATAGCCTCAAACTTGAAGCAATTCAATAATCCATCAGTGAGTGAACAGATAAACAAGACATGCTATACTCATACAAGGAAACCTACTCATCAGTAAAAAGGAACTAACTACCAGTACATCCAGCAGCACGGATGAATAATCTCAAAATCATTACATGGACAAAAGAAAGTAGACACACCAACATATATATAGTGTGATTTTATTTACATAAACATTTAAAAATACAAGCTAATCCATAGTGATTTAAAAATAAAACAAAACAAAGCAGATCAGCAGTTCCTTGGGGCCAGAGGCAGAAGGAGGATGAACTGCACTGAGGTTATGGAAACTTTTGGGAATGGGAAAGAGGGTGGAATGCAAATGTTCTGTTTTTGTTTGCTGTGGTGGTTTATGGATATATAAATCTGTCAAAATCTTTCTAATGCACACTTTAAGTAGATGCTGTTTATTCTCCATAAGTTCTACCCTCAAAAAAGTCAATTAAAAAACAAGCTGTTTCTGCAAATTTATTAACCTTAAATACAAAGTAGAGCACTGTTTAACCTTAAATACAAAGTAGAGCACCATTTATAGTTAGTTACTATAAATGTCAAGTAGGTTTAAGTTAGCATCCTTTCCGGAATAGTTTTGGAAATGATTCTTTTGATTTAAGGCCTATCAAAGTCAAACTATGTAATTATTTAAAATAATGTAAGGGGAAAGGAACTAATAAGTACTGAGTACCTACTAGGTATTATACTTTAGTTACATCATTTATTTCAATATGACAGTTGTAAATTAATCCACATTATAAGTGAGAAACATCAAGGGTCAGAAAACTTACCTATTTTTTTTCTGGCTTTTAGACCATATTGGACCATTGATTCATACTCCTATGTAAGATTTGAATTATCAACACATTGAGGTTCACATAACATTAAGTAAAATGCACACACTTTAAGTGCACATTCCAAGAAGAGTTTAAATTTATTCACTCATGAAACCACCATTACAGAATATTTTCTTTCCTTTTTTTAAAAAAAAAGTCAATTTTTTTTAATTGACAGATAAAATTACATGTATTCATTGCATGTACAACATGTTTTGATATATAATTGTGGAATGGTTTAATCTGAGTAATTACCAAATGCATTACCTCACATTAACATTTTTGCAGTAAGAACACCACACAAACATTTCCCTGTGCTATTTCCAGTTAATTGTTCCCACCCCGGCTCTAGTCAGTAACTAATTTGTTTTCTTTCATTATAAAATAGTTTCCATTTTCTGCATTTTTATGAGTAGAATCATATTTTATGTGTATGGCTTCTTTCATTCAGCTTAATGATTTCAAGATTAATACAAACTGTTATGTATATTAAAAATTCCTGCTTTTGAATTGAGCAGTTGTCTATTATATGAATATAATGCATGATTAAAAATTCAATCACCTAGTGAGTGATATTTAGATTCATCCCAGTTTCCAGTTTGGGATTATTACAAATAAAGCTATTATGAACATTTGTATATAAATCTCTAGGTGAACATCTCTTTTTATTCTTTTCTTTAAATGCCTAGATGTGGAATAGCTTGGTCATATTACAAATGTATGCTTAACTTTATAAGAAACTGCAAAAGAGTTTTCTAAAGTGTTCATATCATTTTAAATTTCAAGAGTAGTGAATAAGAGTTCTAGTTGCTCTATCTTCTAGTCAGTATTTGATATTATTATTTTTTTTTAATTTGGCCATTCTAATGGATATGTAATGTATCTCATTTGTAATGTGTAATGTAATGTATCTCATTTGCACTTCCCTGAAGTCGAGCACTTTTTATATGCTCAGTAGCCATTTGTTTATTTTCTTTTATATTGTTTCTTAAAATATTTTGCTCATTTTTGTTTTGGGTTGTTTCTCTTCTTATTGGGTTATAACAGTTCTTTATGTATTGCGGATAAAGGTTATTTGACAGATACATATTTTATAAAACTTTTCTCCCATTTTGTACCTTGTCTTTTTATTTTCTTAATGATGTCCTTTGTAGAGCCAAAGTTTTAATTTTTTTAAAGTTAAATTTATCCATTATGGAGGATTATAATCTTTGTGTGCTAGATAAGAAATATTTACCTACCTGAAGGTTTCAAGACTTTGTCTTACATTTTCTTCTATAAATTTTATATTTAGATTTTATATTAATGTCTATAATCCATTCCAATTTAATATTTTCTGTATTGTATGAGGTCTAGATTGATGTTCATCTTTTTCTCATATGAATATTCAGTTTTCTAGAAATATTCGTTGAAAAGATTCTCTTTATTCAGTTACATTTACACCTTTTTCCAAAATTAACCATATATATGTGAGTCTATTTCAGATGCTATCTATTCTTCCAATTAATCTTTATATCAATAACACATTGTCATAACTAATACAGCTTTATAGTAGGTCTTGAAAGCAGCTTGTATAAGTTCTTCAGCTTTGCTTTTCTTTTTAAAATTATTTTGACTAACACGGGTCTTTTGAACATTCATATACATTTTAGAATCTGTCAATTAATTTAAAAATTTACTGCATTTAAACTTTTTAATTTTATATGTACATAATAGTTGTACACATTTATGAGGTACATCCAGTATATTTTGATGCAAGCATTCAATGAGTAATGATCAAACCAGGATAACTGGGATAAATATCACCATAAGCATTGCTACTTCCTAGTATTGAACATGTTTCCCTGAATTTTGATCTGCTTCTTTATAAAATACAGACAAAAATATCAATTTTCAAGTCTTATATAAGGAATATCTATGATATGATTAGGCTTTGTGTTCCCACCCAAATCTCATCTAGAATTGCAATCATCATAATCCCCATGTGTTGAGGGAGAGAGCAGCTGGAGGTAATTGAATCATAGAAGAAGTGTCCCTCATGCTGTTCTTGTGATAGTGAGTGAGTTCTCATGAGATCTGATGGTTTCATCAGGGGCTCTTCCCTGGCACTTCTGTTTCCTGCTGCCTTGTGAAGAAGTGCCTTGCTTCCCATTTGTCTTCCACCATGATTATAAGTTTCCTGAGGTCTCCCCAGACATGCTGAACTATGAGTCAATTAAACCTTTTTCCTCTATAAATTACCTAGTCTCAGGCAGTTCTTTATACCAGTAAATTGGGACTGGAGAGAGTGGGGTGTTGCTATAAAGATGCCCAAAAATGTGGAAGTGATTTTGGAACTGGGTAACAGGCAGAGAGGCTGGAACAGTTTGGAGGGCTCAGATGATAAAAAGATGTGGGAAAGTTTGCCACTTCCTAAAGACTTGTTGAATGGCTTTGACCACAATGCTGCTAGTGCTATGGACAATGATGTCCAGGTTGAGGTGATCTCAGATGGAGATGAGGGACTTCTTTGGAAATGGAATAAAGGTGACTCTTGCTATGCTTTAGCAAAGAGACTGGTGAAATTTTGCCCCTGCTCTAGAAATCTGTGGAACTTAAAACTTGCGAGAGAGATGATTTAGGGTATCTGGTGGAAGAAACTTCTAAGTAATAAAGCATTCAAGAGATGACTTGGGTGCTCTTAAAAGCATTCAATTTTATGCATTCACATAAAGATGGTTTGGAATTGAAACTTATTTTTAAAAGGGAGGCAGAGCTTAAAAGTTTAGCAAATCCACAGCCTAGCAATGCAACAGAAAATAAAATCCCATTTTCTGAGGAGAAATTCAAGCCTACTTCAGAAATGTGCATAAGTAATGAAGAGTCAAATGCTAACCAAGACAATGGAAATAATGTCTCCAGGGCATGTCAGAGGTCTTTATGGCAGCCCCCACATGGCAGACCCAGAGGCCTAGGAGGAAAAAATGGTTTTGTTTGCTGGGCACAGGGCCTTGCTTCTTTGTGCAGTCTTGGGACTTGATGTCCTGTGTCCCAGACATGGCTAAAAGGAGCCAACATATAGCTCAGCTGTTGCTTCAGAGGCTGCAAGCCCCAAGCCTTGGCAGCTTACATTTGGTGTTGGGCCTGCTGGTGTACAGAAGTCAAGAATTGATGTTTGACAACCTGTGCCTAGATTTCAAAGGATCTATGGAAATGCCTAGATGTCTAGGCAGAAGCTTGCTGCAGGGGTGGAACCTTCATGAAGAACCTCTGCTAGGGCAGTGTGGAAGGGAAAGGAAGGGTCAGGGTCAGGGAACCCACAGAGTCCACACTGAGGCACTGCCTAGTGGAGCTGCGAGAAGAGGACCATCATACTCCATACCCCAGAATGGTACATCCACCAACAGCTTGCACTGTCAACCTGGAAAAGCTGTAGGCACTCAATGGCAGCCTGTGAAAGCAGCCAGGAGAGGGGCTGTACCCTGCAAAGTCACAGGGATGAAGCTGCCCAAGACCATGGGAACTCACTTCTTACATCAGTGTGATCTGGATGTGAGACATGGAGTCAAGGGAGATCAGAGTTTTAAGATTTTAATGCCCTGCTGGATTTCAGACTAGCACGGGGCCTGTAGCCATTTAGTTTTGGCCAATTCCTCCAATTTCGAATGCGTGTATTTACCCAATGCCTTTACCCTCATTGTATCTAGGAAGTAACTGCCTTACTTTTGATTTTACAGGCTCCTAGGTGAGAGGAACTCACCATGCCTCAGATGAGACTTTGGACTTGAACTTTTAATTCGGGAATGAATTAAGACTTTGCGGGACTGTTGGGAAGGCATGATTGGTTCGAAATGTGAAACAGACATGAGATTTGGGAGGGGCCAGGAGCAGAATAATATGGTTCAGATTTGTGTCCCCACCCAAATCTCATCTTGAATTGTAATCCTCATAATCCCCATGTGTCAAAGGAGAGACTAGATGGAGGTAATTGAATCATGGGCTGATTTCTCCCATGCTGTTCTCAGAATAGTAAGCGAGTTCTTGTGAGATCTGATGGTTTTATAAGGGACACTTCCCCCCTTCACTTGGCACTTCTTCTTGCTGCCTTGTGAAGAAGGTACCTCGCTTCTTCTTTGCCTTCTGCCATGATTGTAAATTTCCTGAGCCTCCCCAGCCATGCTGAACTGTGAGTCAATTAAATCTTTTTCCTTTATAAATTACTGTCTTGAGTAGTCCTTTATAGCAGTATGAAATTAGACTAATATAATCTATCTATCCATGTATCCATCAGCCAATATATCTACCTATTGACTGATTGATAAATCAATCAATTTATCTATCTATCTTTATCACTATAACTTGAATTATGCTGGCTACTATTATTATGTGATAGGACAAAATATTAAGCAACAATTCTCACAATTCCCTGCTCCCTCCTTTTCTATGACCAGTGGTATCCAATAAAAACAACTTCTCTTTTGTGAACAGGTAGAAGATAAGAATACAAACAGAGGAAATCAAATCCCCAGAAAATGTAGAAAGAGAAAGAATAACGAACAAGGAAGAAATATGTGTGGCTGTCATAAATTTGACTTTTGAGGGGTAGGAATGAATAGACAACTGGGATTGATAGAAAATTCTGTGTCTGAGGTTCCATGTAATCCCTCTCTCAGTGTCCTCAAGACAAACTCAGTAAACATTTACATTCCTTTTCAAGGGTTTTTGCAGGTATATTTGTATTTATTTTTAATATGACTTTGTAATAAGACTAGCTTGAAGGAAGGAAAAGAGAAATATAAATGTGTTCAATTTATAATCATAATCAAGTTGACTAAAACCAAACTGTGGATGTTGGAGCAAGCAAAGAAAGGGATGCATTGAGAAACCCAGTGAAGTAGCCTGATTACACAAGACCTTCACTGTACCATATAAGCAATAATACTGGAAGATATTTAAGCAGATAAAATACCTGGGAGCAGATCCTAGACAGCCCTGAAGCCAAGGTTACTTGTTAAAAAACCACACATAGGATGTTTGTATACTTTATTTCATTTTAATTCCAGGGTATATCCTGAGATGTTTATAAACTCAAGATTCTTGAAGAAGCTATCAAAAGAACAGAAGACAAATTATCAACCAACAATAACTTTTTAAAAAGGATAAACTGTGGCCAAAGGAGATATACAAATTCTTAAGTTCTGTCTCCAGACAGTTTAATGCTTTCATTCTTCAATGACACACTGGAAAGCTTTCACTAGTAAATATATCCGAGACAGGAAAATAAATCAGAGCTGTTTATCAAACTGGACACAATGTACAAAGATTGGACATGATGAAGAAATTATGTGGATAATAATCATAGGATAATGGCTCCCATTTCACTCAATTTTGAAGTTATCATGTCTAAATAGTTTTAGGGGACAATGAAACTTGCTTTACACATAGATAAAAGAATTAGAAGAAACAAAAGCACAAGAGAAGAATTGTAATGGCAAATATCAGTTTTTAGCATCTACTGTGTCCTAGCTATTTTACATATTTTATTGTTAGACATCACAGTAGTTATGAAAAGTAAAAATTATTCAATATCACAAATACAAAAAATAGATCTGAGTTTATGTTAAATTGAGCTTAAATGATCTGTGCAAGGTTAGACAATATCCAAATCCAGATTTTGCTGGCTCCAAATCCCATGTGCTTTCCAGCTGTAGGCTGTAGGTATTGTCAATGTACTAGATGTCTTCAGAGTGTCTTTCTAACTCACAAGGCTCCCGTAATTGCCTTTTCCTCACTCTCTCTGTAATACCCCATTCTTAGTTGATCTTCACTGGTTCTAGATGTCTATTTTTTTTTTTTTTTTTTTTTTTGAGATGGAGTCTCACTCTATTGCCCAAGCTGGAGTACAATCGCATGATCTTGACTCATTGCAACCTCCACCTCCTGGGTTCAAGTGATTCTCCTGCCTCAGCCTCCCAAGTAGCTGGAATTACAGGCATATGCCAACACATCTATTTTTTTTTTCTTTTTGTATTTTTAGTAGAGATGGGGTTTCGCTATGTTGGTCAGGCTGGTCTTGAACTCCTGACCTCAGGTTGCCAGCCTAAACCTCCACTCACCTCAGCCTTCCAAAGTGTTGGGATTACAGGTGTGAGCCACCTCACTTGGCTTAGATGTCTATTTTTTAGGATATGATTCACCTCATTACCTGAAGTACACCATTTCTCTTCTTCCTGGCCAGAGTTAATTGATCTAGGGGTAAGTTCCTGATACAAGCTGAACTAATTGGAGTCTTTTCTCTTGGTATTTAAAATTGATGACAAATAAATAAAATTAAGAGCAATACATGTGCTTCTGTAGATAGGGGTGCAGAGGAAGCTAAACTGTAGAGAAAATAAGAAACATAGGTACAGAGAAGGGTGAAGGTTAAGAGAGATTCCTCCTGAGTTCTTGATTATTTCTGTTCCCAGAATATAATTCCAATCCTTCCAGTGACCTAGCTGCAATTTTCTCACTGGGCTCCATGACACTCCCTTGTTACTTTATAATTTGCTGTCCTGTTTTGCTTGAGTTAGCTCCAGCTGGCTTTCTTTACTTGCAATCTAAGAGTTCTAACACCAAATATGCCAGGATTTATTTTCATCAAGAGGATAAATGTGCAAAATTTCTCCAATCTCAAAGATCAAGTTGACCCCAGAGGCTTATGTTTTTTCTTACAAAGATCTACATAGCTCTGGGTAGGTCTTTAACTCTGCATTTCTTTCTATGAGGCCTCTTAAGGCCATCAGACTCTCACCAACACATTCAACCTCACCCACAACCTGAAGACTGAACCTCTTTCTAAGCAACAGTGATTTTAAGACACCTAGATCACCAGCTCAAATAAGTCAACATTAAGACACACAACTTTAGGTCAACAGTCCTGAATTTGAATATCAAATGCTAGCTGCCTGAGTGAACTTGGTAGTCACTTAGTTTTACTAAGTGACATTGATATGGTTTGGCTTTATGTCCCCAGTCAAATCTCATCTCAAATTGTAATTCCTACATGTCAAGGGAGGGGCCTGGTGAGAGGTGACTGGATCATGGGGGCAGTTTTCCCCCTGCTGTTCTCATGATAGTGAGTGAGTTCTCATGAGATCTGATGGTTTAAAAGTTTATGGCAGTTCCCCACTCACTCTACTGTCACCATGTAAGACATGCCTTGCTTCCTCTTCACCTTCTGCGAAAATGTTCCCAAGGCATTTCAGAGATACTCATGGCAGGCCCTCCCATCACAGCCCAGAGACCTAAGAGGGAAAAATAGTTTTCTGGGCCAGGCCAAGGGCCCTGCTGCTTTGTGCAGCCTGGGGACATGATGCCCTGCGTCCCAGGCACTCCAGCTCCAGTCATGGCTAAAAGGTGCAAAGGTACAGCTCAGGCCATTGCTTCAGAGAGTGCAAGCTCCAAGCCTTTGCAGCTTCCATGTGGTGTGGGACCTGTGCGTGTGCTAAGACAAGAGTTGAGCTTTAGGAGCTTCCACCTAGATTTCAGAGGATGTATGGAAATGCCCATATGTCCGGGTCTCATGGAGAACCTCCACCAGGACAATGCAGAGGGGAAATGTGGGGTTTGAGCTCCCACACAAAAGTCCTCACTGGGGCACTGCCTAGTGGAGCTGTGAAAAAGAGGGCCACTGTCCTCCATACCCCAGAATGATAGATTTACTGACAGTTTACCTGTGTACCTGGAAAAACTGCAGGCACTCAACACCAGCCTGTGAAAGTAGCCATGGAAGCTCTTTCCTACAGAGCCACAGAGGCAGAGCTACCCAAAGCCCTGGGAGCCCACCCCTTGCAGCAGCATGACCTGGATGTGAGACATGGAGTCAAAGGAGATTATTTTAGAGCTTTAACATTTAACGGCTACCCTGTTGGGTTTTAGAATTTCACTGGACCTGTAGCCCCTTTGTTTTGGCCAATTCTCCCATTTGGAATGGGAGCACTTATCCAATGCCTATACCCCCATTTTATCTAGGAAGTGACTAACTTGCTTTTGATTTTACAGGCTCATAGGTTGAAGGTACTTCTCTTGTCTCAGATGAGACTTTGGACATGGACTTTTGGGTTAATGCTGGAATGAGTTAAGACTTTGGGGCACTGTTGGGAAGACACAATTGTGTTTTAAATTTTCAGAAGGACATGAGATTTGGGAGGGGCCAGGGAGGAATGACATGGTTTTGTTCTGTGTCCCCACCAAAATTTCATCTCGAATAGTAATCCCCACATGTTGACGGAGTGACCTGGTGGACCATAATAGGATCATGGAAGTGGTCTCCCCCACGCTGCTCTCGTGATAGTGAGTTCTCATGAGATCTGATGGTTTAAATGTATGTGTCATTTCTCTGCTCACTCGCGCTCTCTCCTGTCATCATGTAAGATGCATCTTGCTTCCCCTTCACCCTCTGCCATGATTGTAAGTTTCCTGAGGCCTCCCCAGACATGTGGAACAGTGAGTCAATTAAACCTCCTTCCTTTATGAATTACCCAGTCTCAGATAGTTCTTTATAGCAATGTGAAAACAAACTAATACAGACAATTTTGAAAAATGGAGATAATACTATGTGTCTCAAATTTGTTTGTATGTATTAGAATCAAACTATATAAAGTGTCTAGCACAGCATGTGACATATAGTGGACACTTAATATGAGGCATATTTTGATTATCTGCCACAATTTTGACCTTGTTTTCTTATTGTTAATAAGTGACATGCTCATGTACTTGAATTTCCTAAATTGGTGTCTTATATATTCTTCCTTTATATCAGTCTTTCATCCTTTTTTGTTCCTGCCCTAAACATTTTTGACTACCTCTAACACAAACTAAAGATATAGTTGCTGCCTTTAGGAGTTCACAGTATAGTGGGAGAAATCTCACAGCAATACAACAGCACAAGCCAGGTGTAATAATAGAGGACAGTTTGGGGTTCCATAACACAAGGTCATTTAACTTGGACAGCAGGTTCAGAAGAAATTTACTGGCGCCATAGTTCCCGGAGTTGCTGCTTGAAAAAAAGCTGCTCTAGTGGGCTGTTAAATCTGCTTCAAATTCATTTTGAGGGAGAACGAAAATTCTTTTCTGTTAAGCCTTTAAGATTTGTGAGTTCTTTGTTAGAGATAACAGCTAAAGGTAATTATCTCAAATAACTTAACTCCCAAGAAGTAGAGCCACATCTCTGAACAAAAGACCCCAGGTTATGGCTATCTGCAGTAGACTCAGGAACATTTTCCTGCACAGATCTTTGCCTATTGTTTTCTGTAAAGTCTGTTGATTCTACAGAGCTTGTTCTGAATTTTTTCTTTTGCACCTATCCCAGGTTGTCTCTGCTCACCACTACCCACATCCCTTCCCCGACACAGACGCCTATGGTGATGATGCCTTGAAGTAGAGCATTGTCTTAAGCTTGTCTCAGGCTTGTCTCAAGCCCCTGTCTTGTCTCATACACAAATATGTTGAAAGGTCGAATAGAACAAAGTTCCTATTACAAAAATGATAGCTTTAATTCCTTTCCCACTTACTCCAAGTCTCAAATTTCTGTTTTAATCCTTTTTCTTATTCTCCATTGGGGTATCAGTCATGTTCACTCTCAGTGGCACTGCTCTGTAATTAGACAAGGCAGGAAGACTCCTAGACATTCTGAAGAATGGCTTTTGTTGCACAGATAGGCATAGACTTTGTTTTCCTGCCTTTGTGCTTCCTGATACTTTGAGATTGGCCTTGACAGGTCACAACTGAAGTTTATGACCTGGCTTCAGGTAATGTCAGAAACAAGAGATTTATCCAGATGTTGTAATGCAAAGGATAAACCCTGAATATCCTTGTAGATGTTTCTGAGTCACAATATTTTTTATCTCTGCCTGGCTGGCACAATCTATAGGCTTGACCCTTGTCTTTACACTCCACATCTCCTCTCTCCACCTCTCCTCCTCTTCAGCATACATTACCTGCTCACTACATACCATAACTAACATGATTCATTCCCATAATAGTTGAATTTCCCACAGAATCTTGTTTTGTCCTGTATCACATCCCATTGGGCCAGGTTCAGGTTCTTCTGTATAGCTCTTGCCAGGTCCTTATCCCTGGGACTGAGTCCACTTCTCTGAGTGAGTGAGAGTGCTGTTAGAAAAGCAAATCAGCTTAGAATGGACTCAGAGTTCTGCCAGATTCTCCTCTATTAAATATCCTTACCCAGTAGATTGGACTGCCCTGTAATCTTGCCTGAAACCATACCTGAGCTTGATGAACTTCTGGGATGTGATGCTTTGGCAAGCTTGGCTGTCCTACTGAATTCTCATTTCACTCTTTTGGTTTTACTGTTCATATCCAGTATAGTTTGCACATAGGACTGTTTACATTGTGACTGCTTGTGTCTAGTTGTGGATAACTATCGATTCTGAGAAATAATTCTCTAAAAGTCAGAACTTTTTTCCCCAATTTGAATGCCTTGAATTTGAAGTTTAATTTCACAAAACTGAAAAGTGACTTAAAGTAGAGCTTTATTACAAGAAGTTAATCTGTCTCTGCAATCTGAGAATTTTTTAATTTTTTGTTCTTGTTACATTTTTCTTATCAAAGTAATACAAACACATTACAAGGAAATAAAAGGAAGAATATAAAAGAACCATTAAATCTCAGTACCCTAAGATAAAAAATGTTAGCATTTTTCTACTGTCCTCCAGTCACTTTTTATGGATATGTATTACAGACATATTTGTGATTACACTTAATATTCTTCCTAAATATAATTGTAACTAATCATCCAACCCCATTTGGGGTTCAGTTATTTGACTATGTGTTCTTTAAATGTTTCAGTCAAGAGACACATAAATGTGTTCCCCATGGGACTCTCACTGATTTTTCAATGGCACCCAAGGCCAAATAATTGTTCAAGAAACAGCATTAATTTACACACTAAAGGAATTTTCTATCTCCCTCAGAAAAATAATCTGAAGAACGTCAGATGTTGTAGCAAAACTCTGCATCAGATCATTCACATAATTTATTTTAATCAACCTCTCCTCCTTTCTGCTTTTTGCTTTCCCTCTTCTGTCTCTCTCTCTCCTTACCTTTCTCTACTTCTTTTTCTCTCTCTTCCTTTCTGTCTCTCATCTTCTAGACATAGGCACTATGCTCTGGGATACAGAGTTTAAAAAATTGAATTTATACAAACTTTTAACTAAAGAGCGCAGTATGTATACAGATTCCAAATTAATAATTATAAACTTTTTTGAAATTAGATAATGAATACAAAAAAAATATAGCCACACTGTCATAATATATTACAGATTAATTATTCTCCTAAAACTTAAGTTAAAAAGCAATTGAAAATAAAGCAGTGTATTAATTTCAGCCATGGAGAAAGGTAAATTTCGAAAGATAGAATCACTGAGTAAAAAGGAAATCCCACGGTCTCTGCGTTAGTTCAGGCCTGCACTTTTTCTTACCTGGAAAATTTTACTAACCACTGCTTTCAATCTGCTCCTGGGGTTATCTTTCTGATCATGTTAGCTTTTTATTTAATTATCTTTGGTAGATACCTGTCACCCATTCAGTAAAGTTCAGGATTCTCAGCAATCTTTCTTGATCTGCAGTTCCATACGATCTTTCTGCCTCCTTTTCTCAGTTCTACTTTAGTTACCTAAAGTGTTGCATAGTTGCTGCAATAATTAAATTGATTTACATGTTCTAATACTCCAAATAGTGCTAGTGCATCAGGAATGACTCAATCAATGTTACTGTAAATATTATTAACACTACTTCCATTGCTACTAGCACTATTACTGCTACTTCTCCTTCTACTCTGGCTACTCCTTTTTCTCCTCCTCCTCATTATTATGATTATGGCTGTGGTTATGGTTATGATTATGAATAGCAAGATACTATGCCTGGTATGAGGTGAATATTACCATTCTCATCTTTTACTCAAGAAAATAAGATTTGAAGAGGTTAAGTCTATTGCCCAATGTATGAAGCCAAAATTCAACTCCAGACTGATTCAAAACTTCTACTCTTTCTTCCAAACCAGAATCATTTCCAATGAGAAGTGTGTATTGTGTGAATATTCATTTTGAAAACAACTACATAGTTACTGGAGAACTTCAGGTAGTACATCGGAACTACACAAATGGGATTATGCCCACTTCTGAAAGTAACAATCTAAAAGTAGGCTGCACTGGTGTCAAATTTTTGACTGAAATCCAAAAAGCAAGGCATATCCAGAGCCAACAAGAGCAGCTTGGCTCTTCATATTTTGAATTTTTGCCATTGTTTAAAAATATAAAGACAGAATGTAACATGTTGGAAGTAAAATGTCAGCCAACGTCCTTAGTCAAAACTAGGAATTGCTTTATTTTTATAATGTTCTAAAATGATGTTAAGCAAACATTATGACCTATTCAGTATATTATTTGATCTTTTCATATTGGTCATTAAAATATATAAGGTGTTTTAATTTATAAAGCATATTTATATCTTTTTATAATCTCTCTCATATAGTTATACATCTCTATAAGTATAATTATATATACATATATAATATGTATAGTTATACATACATATATAATATGTATATACACATATTATACATATATACAATATATATACATACATATATATGTATATTATATAATATGTATAGTTATACATATACATATAAATCTCTCTCATATAGTTATTATACAATGCTGGTAAATACCCTTTTATATGTGCTGTATAAAAATTGTATTCAAAACAGATATATTTCATTTGTTCTGCTCAAGTTTATCATAAGATAGTTAAATTTCAAAATGCAAGTATTAAGAAAAAACAAAGCATAGACACTTATGCCCCTCAGGCCAAACTGCTCATTTTTAGATATAGTAATGTTACTCATCTAATGTTAGTAGTATCTTATACTATCACATTGAAAAAATAAATTGATCACACATATTAACTCTTCCATTTGAAGGCCAGTTCTCAATCCTGGATTTGACTTTGTACAACACTATGATGTTCTCTGCTAGACTCACACTTTGTCCAGATTTTTAACACTAATTCCAGGCAAGTAAGCACATATGACATAGAAGATGGCAGTAGCATGTCAGTTTTTCATCTCTAGCTCTAACTCAAATCTCTATTCCATCTTCCTTTTGAGTTTCCCTACACCAACCACATACTTTGATAACCCCTCTTTTACTTTCCTCATCCAATCTTAAACTAGAATATGGTTGGAACAACTAGTGCTTTTCTGCCCTATTTCTCTGGTCCCTGACTCTCTGCTGTTTTTTATTTTCTTTTATTTTTCTGCTGTCTTGTTTTGTTTTAACAAGTTAACATGTCTTTTAGCATGGACTGGAATCTGCCCTTATGCTGAAAACCATAAACATGGGGACATGCACGCAATTGCAGTTCCATTCATCTATGTGCCAAACAACTTCCAAAACCTGGCTACATTTGTTTGTTCTTCATAGCCTACATGTAGTTGTTTATTTCAATATTTTGTAGAGAATTTATAATTTTCATCTATAAGCAGTTAATCTGCTGAGAGCTATTGTTCACGTCCTGAATAGAAATCTCCACAATACGGTTTTAATTTTCACTTTTTTAAAATCAAATTTCTGACAATCTTCTTTAAAATTTAAAATTGAATTACTTCAATAATTATTTGAAGCGTCTGATAACACTGATATAAAATTGTTTTTGAAATTCTGCTTCTGATAATGGAGGCAACATGTTAACAGCTAGACCTTCACTTTTCATACCTTCACTTTTCCAGCAAAACTTGGAACTGAAATACAATTAAATTCATTCGGAACACTCATTTGATCCAAATAGAAAAGGATGCTTCACAGAATGATATGTAAATGACCTCTCTACATCTTCTGTTTGGGGTTTGATTATGTACTACTAAATAATTTCTCCAAAACTCAATGCTTAGTGGCTTAAAACACCTCACTATTTTTTGTTATTTTTTTTTTTAATTTTGCAATTTCCTAGATCATAAGTTGAGAATAAAGTATAGCAGGGAGAGCTTATCTCTGCCGCATGATATATGGGGGCCAGAAGTTATGGACTCAATGTTTGTGTCCCCCTCAATTTCATATACTGACACCCTGATCCCCAATGTGATGGTGTTATGAAGTAGGACCTCTGGGAGAAATTAGAGTTAGATGATGTAATGCTGGGGGTGAGGTCAACCTGATGAGATAAGGGCTCTATAAGACACCAGAGAGCTTGCACTCTCTCCTTCCCCAACTCCCAACCCCAACACTTGAAAATACAGCAAGAAGACTGCCTTCTGCAGGCCAAGAAGAGAGCTCTCACCAGAAACCAAAGTGCCTGACACATTGATCTTGGACTTTCCAGCCATCATAAATAGAAGAAATAAATTTGTGTGCCAGACGATGAAAACCTGTCCTTACTCAAAAATACCAAAAAATATATATATATTTTGGTGGTGGCTCGCGTCTGTAGTCCCAGCCACTCAGGAGGCTGAGGCAGGAGAATTGCCTGAACCTGGGAGACTGAAGTTGCAGTGAGCTGAGATCACGCCACTGCACTCCAGCTTGGGCAACAGAGCGAGATTCTGCCTCAAGAAAAAAATTAATACAATAAATAAATAAATTTTTGTTGTTTAAGCCACCAAGTTTATGGGATTTTGTTATGGCAGACCAAAATGACTGAGATAGAAGGCATTTCTCTTTTCCCGTTGGCTCTGTGTCCCTTTCTCTCTCCATTTTTGCCTTCCCCTCTCTTTCTTTCCCTTCTTCCTCGCCCACCCTCTTTCTCTTTCTTTCCCTTCTTCCTCACCCACCCTCTTTCTCTTTCTTTCTTTAACTTCCTTAGAGAATGAGTGCCTTAAGTTTCATGTATTACAAGGTGACTCAGGACTTCAAGAGTCTTTTAAGAGACAAGAAATAGAGACTGATAGACTCCTAAGTCCTGATACCAGAACTAGCACAGTAGTACTTCTGGAGTATTCTTTCATTCAAAACAGCCATAGATCCCACCCAGGACAAGGGAAGCAGTCGTGTACCCAATCTCCCCATTGGAAGAGCGTCAAAGAATTTTCAGCCATTTTAATTCACCTTAATCTACCCTCTGGTCATTAATAACTTGCATCTTCCCCTGCAGAATATACTCTCTCCCTCCCAAGTCTCCCCAGATTCTCAACTAATTATAGAAGCAGACTCAGTCTTGAGGTTCAAGATCTTATCACTTAAATCTAGTCTAAGAACAGATTGGGCACTTCAAGTGTCAGCATTCTCACTGTGAAACCTTGTGAACTAAAGGAACCTCATACCCGTGTCCTCATACATGTAACATAAAATACCAAGATAACCATGGGATATACACAGTAGATGCTCCTATTCAAAAAAGAGAAAAAGAAGCCATGTAGAAATACTTAGTCCATAATAATTCTGAAACCTAGCTAGTACATGTTATCCGTTCTTTTATTAGGGTATGGTTTTGTTCCCTGAGAATGATTCTTCATGTGTCTTAGTTTTGCCAGCTGGGTATTTCTTTCATCCTCCGAGTCATTCTTCCATTCCTATAAGAAATTACCTGTACTTACAGCTAAGTAGTTCTCTCATGCTGAGAACTACTTAGGTCTCATGCTCATATATTAGGTGTCCAAAAGCCATTTTTTTCATTTTGAATTGTTGCTGCCCCTTTTTCTGCTATGCTCCTAATTTCTTTAAAAGAGCCTGCATTGCCAAGACAATCCTAAGTCAAAAGAACAAAACTGGAGGCATCATGCTACCTGACTTCAAACTATACTACAAGGCTACAGTAACCAAAACAGCATGGTACTGGTACCAAAACAGAGATATAGACCAATGGAACAGAACAGAGTCCTCAGAAATAATACCACACATCTACAGCCATCTGATCTTTGACAAACCTCAGAAAAACAGGAAATAGGGAAAGGATTCCCTATTTAATAAATGGTGCTGGGAAAATTGGCTAGCCATAAGTAGAAAGCTGAAACTGGATCCTTTCCTTACTCCTTATATGAAAATTAATTCAAGATGGATTAGAGACTTAAATGTTAGACCTAATACCATAAAAACCCTAGAAGAAAACCTAGGTAATACCATTCAGGACATAGGCATGGGCAAGGACTTCATGTCTAAAACACCAAAAACAATGGCAACAAAAGCCAAAATTGACAAATGGGATCTAATTAAACTAAAGAGCTTCTGCATAGCAAAAGAAACTACCATCAGAGTGAACAGGCAACCTACAGAATGGGAGAAAATTTTTGCAATCTACTCATCTGACAAAGGGCTAATATCCAGAACCATCCAAACAAATTTACAAGAAAAAAACAAACAACCCCATCAAAAAGTGGGCAAAGGATATGAACAGACAGTTCTCAAAAGAAGACATTCATACAGCCAACAGACACATGAAAAAAAATGCTCATCATCACTGGCCATCAGAGAAATGCAAATCAAAACCACAATGAGATACCATCTCACAACAGTTAGAATGGCAATCATTAAAAAGTCAGGAAACAACAGGTGCTGGAGAGGATGTGGAGAAATAGGAACACTTTTACACTGTTGGTGGGATTGTAAACTAGTTCAACCATTATGGAAAACAGTATGGCGATTTCTCAAGGATCTAGAACTAGAAGTACCATATGACCCAGCCATCCCATTACTGGGTATATACCCAAAGGATTATAAATCATGCTGCTATAAAGACACATGCACACATATGTTTATTGCGGCACTATTCACAATAGTAAAGACTTGGAATCAACCCAAATGTCCATCAGTGACAGATTGGATTAAGAAAATGTGGCACAGATACACCATGGAATACTATGCAACCATAAAAAAGGATGAGTTTGTGTCCTTTGTAGGGACATGGATGCAGCTGGAAACCATCATTCTCAGCAAACTATCACAAGAACAGAAAACCAAACACTGCATGTTCTCACTCATAGTTGGGAACTGAACAATGAGATCACTTGGACTCGGGAAGGGGAACATCATACACCGGGGCCTATCATGGGGAGGGGGGAGCGGGGAGGGATTGCTTGGGAGTTATACCTGATGTAAATGACGAGTTGATGGGTGCTGATAAGTTGATGGGTGCAGCACGCCAACGTGGCACAGGTATACATATGTAACAAACCTGCACGTTATGCACATGTACCCTAGAACTTAAAGTATAATAATAAAATTTTTAAAAAATTTTTCAAAAATTTTAAAAAAATTTTAAAAAAAAATTCTGAAAGCTTCTTGGCCCATCAAGACCCTGTTTCTTTCTAAGATGGGTTCCTCTCTACCTGAGGTCCCTTTTGAGGAGTTCTATTATTTAACAAACAGAATCCAAAAGGTAAACTCTTAAGACACTAATAATGGGCTTTTACTTGAAGAGTCAACGAAGTATATTTTTCTGAGGACTTACAAAGCTGTTTTATAGTTGTTTACTCCATCTTTAGCCCGAGGCAATGTTTTACTTAGAGAAACTTTTGTTGACTGGAAACTCTGCCGTAGACCCTCAAAATCCTCTTAAACTCTCTTTGAAAACTAATAGTTTATTTTTCTGTAGTTCATTTCTCCACATTATATTTTATCATAGAAAGTTAGAAGAAGCAGTTAAAACTTTTAAAATTCTGCCTGGAACTGTCTATAGCTAGATCCTTCACTTAGTGGATACACTTCCTATTTCCTACCTTATCTCAGACAACAATGTTGTCAAAATTTCCACCACTCCCTAAGAAGAGTTTTTTTTCCCCAGCCTCCAATAATATTTTTCTCGCTTCCCTTCAAGTTTTACCAACTACTTGCTCAAAGTCCTTTCAGTCTCTTCCAACCACTAGGTCTCAATGCCAACATGTTTTAGATTTTATTATAGCAGCAATATACTACCAGGTATTAGATTCTTTTTAAGTTAACAAATACCTTTTAAAGCATATACTAATGTTTTTTCAGGAGATGTGTATCTTCTGGTTTTCAGCATAGTCGATGTTGAATGCAGACAAATATTTTATTAGTTATAAGTGATATATTCATCATTAGCTTTCTTCAGAAATGAATATTTAATATTAATTTTTATTAAATATACAGAAAATGCACTTTAAAATTTCTTGAAAAGTTTTTACTGTAAAATAAAAGCATGTTACTAAACCAAAAAAAGAGTAAATATAAGTCAACATCATTTGATAAATGACAAAAATCTCTATAGCAAGAGTCTTCAAATTATACTATTTATTTATTTATTTATTATTAAGATAGGTTCTCACTATGTCACCCAGGCTAGAGTGCAGTAGTGCAATCAAGACTCACTACAACCTCAAACAATCCTCCCACCTCAGTCAGCCTCCCAAGTAGCAGGGAGTAGACGTGTACACCACCACACCCAGCTATTTTTTTGTTGTTGTAGATATAGAATCTCACCATGTTGCTCAGGCTGGTCTCTAACTCCTGGATGCATGCAATCCTCCTGCCTCAGCCTCCCAAAGTGCTGGGATTACAGGCATGAGCCACCACACTTGGCCCAAACTACTCTTTAAACACCTCATGGTTTTTCTTCATCTACTAAAAGAAGGGTGAATGTTTCTCTTTGTACTGAAAACATAATGTCTTTGTAATACATTGAGTTTGTGCACAACAGAAGATTGATTCTGCTTCCTAATTATTGTCTAAGAATGAGTCAAAATAAATAATTATAAAATGAAAATATTGTATGTAATATTTATCTGGCTTTTAGCCAACAGTTCTATATAACTGGTCAATCATTCAGGTACCTCAGGGCACTCTGCTCAACTAATTTATGATAACCTACTTAGAATTTACCCTGTTTAAAGTTCGAAGTTATATGATTTTTTTTTAGGCTTTATTAATTAAGGCTATGGCAAACCTTGTTGATCTTTACTTGCAAAGCAATAAAATATTAAGCCAGGCAGATTCTGTCCAGAATACAAATCTTGTTCCCCAGTATGCCCTAAAGCTGGATGTGGCCATAAGAATAAGAACTAGTCTGTGTTTCATAGGGTGGTTTTTATTGGTGTTCTTTGTTCTCTCCCTTTTTATCCCTTTCTTTACTGCCTGGAACAAGGATACCATCACCTTGCTCCATGCAATAAGCATTGCATCCTGGGGGCAGGAACCCAAGTCTCTAATTACTAAAATTAAAGTGTTAAGGCAAAATAAAAGCATTTTCAATTTAAAGACTGAATTTTTTTTTATTTTCTCGTACTCCTTAGAAAAATAGCAAAAGATGCACTCTGACAAAATAGGAAAAATAATTCAAGGAAGATATGAGATTTAAGAATGCTAGTAACTAACTTCGTGGTAGGGAAGTATATTGAAATTCTGATGCAGGAGCAGAACTTTGCTGAAGGAGGAGCTCTAAAGAAATGCCATGGCCAGGCGCGGTGGCTCAAGCCTGTAATCCCAGCACTTTGGGAGGCCGAGACGGGCGGATCACGAGGTCAGGAGATCGAGACCATCCTGGCTAACACGGTGAAGCTCTGTCTCTACTAAAAAATACAAAAAACACTAGCCGGGCGAGGTGGCGGAGGCCTGTAGTCCCAGCTACTCGGGAGGCTGAGGCAGGAGAATGGCATAAACTCGGGAGGCGGAGCTTACAGTGAGCTGAGATCCGGCCACTGCACTCCAGCCTGGGCGACAGAGCGAGACTCGGTCTCAAAAAAAAAAAAAAAAAAAAAAAAAAAGAAAGAAAGAAAGAAAAAAGAAATGACATTATGTAGAAAATTAAAGCTCTTTAGAAACGCCGTCATGTAGAAAATAGACTCCATAGTTTCAACACTATAAGATAGGAAAGCTATGTGATAGGATGAAAGCAATGTACATTATTTGGGTGACGGCTACACTAAAAACCTAGACTTCACCACTATACAATATACCCACGTAACAAAACTTTACTTGCACTGTCTAAATCTATATAAAAAATGTTTAAAGAAAAAAATAAATAAGCAAATTAGTGAATCTGGTTTTCAAGGATTGACGAGATGGAAGAAAGAGATTTTATGTCATCTCGACAGTTAGAAGTTGTTCAAATGGAAAGGATTTGGTGATATAGAATCACATATACGTTACAATTTTCCCTGTTGTTCTACATAATAATTGGTTCCTCAATAAACAACATTTTGATTATACTTATCAGTTTTTTCGTTCACAGATTTAACGTGGAAACAAATTAGAGAAGACTGGATTTTAGCTACAGAAAAATAAGTATTCTCTACCCTCAAAATAAAAAAGCAATATATATTCCTGACAGAAGTTTAAAGAAGGGTGTGAGGAGGAAAAATGATAGAATGATCTTCATTTTACATAATAGGGAGTTGAGGATGCTATCTAAAATTGATGCAACAAAGATTTAGCATATTACAAATTGATGCGAGAAGTTAGTATAGTTCTAATAGAATCATCAAAAACCAGCAAAAGTATGAGGATGACAGATAGTGTAAGTCCGCTAACATTAACGCCTCAATTATCATTGTGGAAAGTAAATAGATATTCTCTGAATTCGATAGATCAAGAAATAGAATTATACACATTTTATTAATAGTCGAGGTGACCACTGAAAGAAATAAAAATTAGATATGCTTATAAGTAATTGCTGAGGAGTAAAAGTGGGGAAGAAAAGGGGAACCTGTTCCTTTTCATTTATGTAATCCTGTGCTCTTTTTTGTAACTATGTAAATATATTACTTTGAAAATATAGAAGTAATAGAAGTCATTTTCCTAATACTGTAGACTCTTTCATAATATTAAACCCTGTGATGCTAAAATTTCAGGCTCAGGCATGGGCAATGATTTGGTCTGATTTATCTCAATGCATTTCAACCAATATTTGTTAAGTTTCTACTCTGCTAAGCCTATTCCATTCTTCTTGAGGTCTCTGCTTAAATGTTTGTTTGTTTGTTTTTTCTCCAAGAGGCTATTTCTAGCTTTTTAGTTTAAGTTATATCTTCCTAATCTCTATTCCCATTTCATGCATTTAATTATTGCCTGCCTTCCCTCCTAGACTTTAAGCTCTGTAAAGGTAGGGACCACCACTTTGAGTTTTGTCCTGCTCCACAATAGATTTAAATCATTTTCTGAAGTGCAGTATCAAATAAATGCAGAACTGAACACTGGCGAGTGTCTCAGAGATTCAGAGTGTTTTAGCAAAATAAAGTGAAAGTCATGAAGTAAAAGAGGCATTTAAAAATGGTATAGGCAGCACTGTATATTAGTATACTGACAATAATAATAGTTAGATGGACATCTTTTAAGGATTTCTGCACTGAAGAAATGTATGCTGAATACCTAAGAAGTTTTAGAAAAGATGAATCTTTACTTAGAGTCTTTCTTCATCTTTACAACACTGTTAGTTATGTATAACTTTTCAAATTTGGCAGTAAGGCCGTGCTGCACTGAGAGTGGCTCAGTAATTTGCTGTGTGTCATGTAGCAAAAAAAATTTACAGTCTGATTTTCAATTCACATGTATCTTATTTCAAAGTCACATTGCCCTTAAACTTTTAAAACTCATACCATTTTATAATACTCTAAAATTTGCCCTTAAAGAAAATATATATCCTATGACCCCACTCAATTACTGAATGTACCAAACAACAAACAAACATACAAAAAACTCAGTAGCAGCATCACCAAGTCCAGATACTCAGTCTCTTTTGAGTAACAGGATACTTATTTAGCAAAGTGTCATGAACTTTTATATTTAGATTAGCTGGTAATTTGTGCTCTTGCTATTGTGGTCTGTAAGATGAATAGAAGGAAATCAAAATAGTTTTCATTTTTGTCCCATTTCTGTCTGTACTTAACATGACAGTTACTGCAGAACAAGTGCTGTTCCAAATGGTTTTTCAGCAAAAGGTCATCTTATCAGGTGCTAGGCATTTAGTTCTGTGTATGTTTTGCTGCTTTGACTACAATTGTGAAAATGAGGATGTTTCTGTCCAGTAGAGGCCTTTGAAAGACTGTGTTCTGAGTCTAAACTTGACAATCTACCTTTTAAAACAGTAAAAATGACTTTTCTAGTTTTTAACTTAACGAAACTTTTCTCTGCTATGACTCTTAAATAAAAATCCTTGGCAAATACAATTTCAGAACCTTCAAAATAACAATTCTAACCTCTGCAGATTATAAAAATAATACATGATCTTTGTAAAAAACTTACAATACACAAAATATATAAATAAATTTTCAGTGGTTTTACAAATACAGCTTTAGTATGTTTTTAATAAACTTCAATGTAAGTATTTATAATGTCACAATAGAGAAATTTACAGATGATAATACATCACCAGAATTACATTTAGATACCTAAATTTAAATATGGTTGAGACATTGTAGCCCCTAGACTGGAAATAATTTGATAAATACTCAAATTTGGATAGCGGAAGTACTGTTTAAAAAAAAAAAAACTCTCACCATCATTATTTTATTGATGATAAATCAATAAAATTATTTTATTTTCTCTCTTCCTGCAGCATTATTCCATTGTCATGATGAAACAGAGTGTCAGATTTAACCAATGTCATATACCTACTCCTGAAAAAGAGACTTGACACCAGTCCTCTGACTTCAGAATCAGTGTTTAACCCCACATTCTCTAATCTGTACAGCACTTGTCTGATCTGGAAAATGAGTCTGCCTGCATTGTGTGCCTTATGGGACACCCATCAGCCCCTGTATGCCTGTTACTTCCTTTTTGGTCTTCCAGTGGTAAATGATATTAGAGTTAGTCCTTTGAGTTAAAAAATATTTTAAAATTCCTCCGCATTTTAAACATTGTGGCTGTTAAAAGTAACATTAGTTATTAGCCTATTGGAAACTTCTTTTCGAACTAGTTCTTTATTTCATTTCAACTACTATTCCCACTGTCACTGCCTTAGTTCAAGCTCTCAAAATTACTCTTCTGCATAATTATAATAACAATCATTGATTCACTTAATAAATATTTATAACTACTACATTCCAGGCACTGTGTTTGGTGATAGCAATTTAAAAAAAAGACATGTTTCCAGTTCTTAAATTATATTGATAAGCCTATGAAATTTCAACAACTTAGAGAAGGAATCCTAAGTAGGATCTAAGCCTCCATTCTTGCCCTACCTATATCCTTCATGCTGCTGGATGACCTTTCTTTTTTGTTTAAAAGCTGTCTGTGACTCCCCATTTAAGTTTGTTGCAGGATTAGGGCAAGGACTCAGGAGAGAGATAGAGGCTTGGCTGCTATCACTTATTAGCTATGGGATCTGAATACATTTATATAAACTTTTCAGTTTCTTTTTTTTTTTTTTTTTTTTGAGACGGAGTCTCGCTGTGTCGCCCAGGCTGGAGTGCAGTGGCCGGATCTCAGCTCACTGCAAGCTCTGCCTCCCGGGTTTTTACGCCATTCTCCGGCCTCAGCCTCCCGAGTAGCCGGGACTACAGGCGCCCGCCACCTCACCCGGCTAGTTTTTTGTATTTTTTAGTAGAGACGGGGTTTCACCGTGTTAGCCAGGATGGTCTCGAACTCCTGACCTCGTGATCCGCCCGTCTCGGCCTCCCAAAGTGCTGGGATTACAGGCTTGAGCCACCGCGCCCGGCCAACTTTTCAGTTTCTTATAGTTTTTGTCTTAGTCTGTTTTGCATTGCTATAACATAGTACCACACACTGGGTAGTTTATAAAGAAAAAAATTATTTCTCACAGTTCTGGAAGCTGGAAAATCCAATGTCTAGACGCTGGTACCTGGTGAGGGTCTTCTTGCTGCAACTTCTCATGGCAGAAGGCAGAAAGGCAACAGAGCTTGCACATGAGAGAGGAAAGAGGCGGAACTAATTTTCTTTTTATAAGGAACTCACTCCTGTGTAAACTAACCCGCTCCTGAGATAACAGCGTTAACTCAATTACAAGGGCAGAGGCCTCATGAACTAATCACATCTTCAAGGTCTCACCTCTCAACACAGTTGAATAATGAATTGTTTCCAACACACAAACTTTGGAGGACACATTCAAACCATCGCAGTTTATAAGCTAACTCATCTATCATTTTAATCAGTATTTTCTTTTTGTACACTTGGTGTGGGGACTAAATTAAATAAAGTATATAAAGCACATAAAGTGTCTGAGAAACATTAAGTGTGTAATGAATGTTCAACATTATTGTCATTTAATGAACTGGTCCTCCTCTCTGCAGCCTTGCCTCTCATCCCTTCCCTAAATGCCCCCTACTACTGACTATACCAAATTACTTGTAGAATTAACATACGGACTCCCTCATGCCCTATGTATTGCCACAGAATCACATGGGGGGACAATCAATACCATTAATTTAGTTAATTGAATCAGTTACTTGATAAACCAAGGTAAGCAAAGATTAGTGAGATATGGTAATTTTCTGACATGGCAAGATGCTCTTTATTTATCAGCATCTAAAACTAGAATATTCTCATGGAATAATAATTTCTCCTTCTTGAGGCTTGAGTAGGAAAGAGCATATTTCAGAAGACAATAAACTGATGAGATAGAATTAATATCAAATATCCTAGGACTTTGCTATTCAAAATGTAGTCCCTGAAACTACAATATCTACATCTCTTGGGGGCTTATTAGAAATCACAACTTTATGTCTCACCCTAGACCTACTGAACTGAATCCACATTTTAACATGATATTCAAGTGATTAATACAACATTAAAGATTGAGAAGAAATACTGTCTGGGACAGTAGTTGCCAAAATTAGCCACACAGTAAAATCAGTTGAGCAGCTTGCAAACAAAACAGACACATGATTTTCAGGACCCAAGATCAGAGGCTCTACTTTAACTGAGAAGAGTTCAAGCATGGTATTGTTTAAAGCTTTTTAGGTATTTCTAATGTACAGGTGTGGTTGAGAATCAGAGCTGGAAAAGTATAGCTATATCACACAGCAATAGACCGCCAATATTTCCCTAGAGTACTTTATGCATAGACCCAATAATTTAGGGACTCTCTCACCACATTCTATCCCCATAGGACAGGAGTTATGAACAAAGAGACATGGCCACTCTTCTGCAGAGCAACAGCAACTAAAAAGAAAAAAAAAAAAAAAAACCTTGGAAATATAATTAAAATTGATTATTTTAGGAGATACTAGATGAGATGGAGGGAGGCTACATATGTATAATTTTTGTAGGAAAAAAAGTGACCGATTCTAGAGAAAATGAAAAGATACAGTGCAATGGGTTGAATGTTTGTATCTTAAAATTCGTACGTGGAAGCCGTACTCCCAATGCGATGGCATTTAGGAGGAGGTGCCTTTGGAAAGTAATTAGGCAATAAGGGTTGAGCCCTCATTAATGGAATTAGTGTCTTTATAGGAAAAGACCAGAATGCTAGCGAGCTCTGCTTTGACCATGTGAGGATACATGAGAAGTTGGTCATCTGCGAACTGAATGAGAGCCCTCACCAGAAGCCAGCAATGCTGACAGCCTGATGGGCTGCCACTTCCAGAACTGTGAGAAATAAATTTCTATCAGTTACAACTCACTGAGTCAATAATACTTCGTTGTAGTAATCTGGACTGACTGAGACATGTGGACATTTGATAGCAAAAAAGATCTAAAGACTGCAGGGTGTGGATAAAGGATCAGAAACTTGGAGAATGAGGAAGGTGTACTGGGACCTTCACAATGAGGCCTAGAGAGTGGGGCCTTTCCTCTAATGGGGTAAAAAGGAGTGAGATATTTGACTTCCTGTGTATCTACCTGTCTCAATTCTCCTTGCTTTCACCTGTCATGCCACCCCAGCAGATACTTGGAGATAATTATTCGAGTATCTTAAGAACCTTCACCAAAATCTGGTATTTTATAAAAAGATGGGTGAAATGGTATCTGCACTAGAGAATAGTATTTCTTTCTTTGCACCACAGACTGGAAGCCACTTCTGTGTTTGCTACCTGGAGACACCAGCAGGAGAGACCATAAAGCTTATCTCCAGACTCACCCCAGCCCACTGGAAATTCAATCAAACTGTTATTCCCTACAACCAGGGAAAAAAGTCTCATAAAGATTTCATGTGTTCCATGTAAGTATCATATATAATAAATCTCAAGCCTTTTCTTAAATTGGAGAATATTTCAAAAGCAATAAAACTTTAATGTAACTATTTTATCTCCTTCCAGAGAGCAAACTGAAAAGCCCAGAACTGCTTTTCATTGTTCATTTTAATTCTTGTGTGGAAATCATCTTGCATATTTCTTTCTTTCACTAGATTTTTTAATATTATTTACTATCATTTAGCATTATAAAACAATGTTACTGTGTGTTATTACTAATAGTTACAGACTAAGTTCACATTTAATTTTCTATAAGTTAATTATTCTTAAAACAAACCTTTCCTCAGATTTTATCCTCCTTGTTCTTACTATGTTCAACACCATTAATTAACCCATCCTTGAACCTCTCCTCCCTTGATTTTTGTGACACGCCTTGTTTTCTTCCAATGTGTTAGTATCACATAAAATACTTTATATATATTGTAGAGTGCTGCTTTTTCAAACTTGTTTAAAGACAATCCATAACAATAAGTACATTTTAATTTTATTATACTTTAAGTTCCGGGATACATGTGCAGGACGTGCAGGTTTGTTACATAGGTATACACGTGCCATGGTGGTTTGCTGCACCCATCAACCCATCATCTATGGTAGGTATTTCTCCTAATACTATTTCTCCTCTTGCCCTCTATCCCCCAACAGGCGCCGGTGTGTGTTGTTCCCCTGTCTGTGTCCATGTGTTCTCATTTTTCAACTCCTACTTATGAGTCAGAACATGCGGTGTTTGGTTTTCTACTCCTGTGTTAGTTTGCAGGGAATGATGGCTTCCAGCTTCATCCATGCCCCTGCAAAAGACATGAACTCATGAACTCATTCTTTTTTATGGCTGCATAGTATTCCATGGTGTATATGTGCCACATTTTCTTTATCCAGTCTATCATTGATGGGCATTTGGGTTGGTTCTAAGTCTTTGCTATTGTGAATAGTGCTGCAATAAACATATGTGTGTATGTGTCTTTATAGCAGAATGATTTATAATGTTTGGGTATATGCCTGGTAATGGGATTGCTGGGTCAAATGGTATTTCTTGTTCTAGATCCTTGAGGAATTGCCACACTGTCTTCCACAACGCTTGAACTAATTTACACTCCCACCAACAGTGTAAAAGTGTTCCTATTTCTCCAGAGCCTCCCCAGCATAGGTTGTTTCCTGACTTTTTAAAGATAGTTATTCTTTTTTTTTTTTTTTTTGAGACAGTCTTGCTCTGTTGCCTAGGCTGTAGTGCAGTGCATGATCTCGGCTCACTGCAACCTCCGCCTCCTGGGTTCAAGCGATTCTCCTGCCTCAGCCTCTCGAGTAACTGGGATTACAGGCACCAGCCACCACGTCCAGCTAATTTATGTATTTTTAGTAGAGATGGAGTTTCACTGTGTTGGCCAGGTTGGTCTCAAACTCCTGACCTCAGGTGATCTGCCAACCTTGGCTTCCCAAAGTACTGGGATTACAGGCATAAGCCATAATGATACGTATTCTAACTGGCATGACATCCTATCTCATTGTGACTTTGATGTGCATTTCTCTAATGACCAATGATGATGAGCTTTTTTCATATGTTTGTTGCCCACATAATTGCCTTCTTTTGAGAAGTCTGTGTTCATATCCTTCACCCACTTTTTGATGTTTTTTTTTTTTCTTGTAAATTTGTTTAAGTTTTGTAGATTCTGGATATTAGCCCTTTGTCAGATGGATAGATTGCAAAATTTTTCTGCCAATCTGTAGATTGCCTATTCACTCTGATGATAGTTTCTTTTGCTGTGCAGAAGCTCTTTAGTTTAATTAGATCTCAATTTGTCAGTTTTGGCTTTCGTTGCCATTGCTTTTGGTGTTTTAGTCATGAAGTATTTGCCCATGTGTATGTACTGAATGGTATTGCCTAGGTTTTCTTCTACAGGTTTTATGGTTTTAGGTCTTATGCTTATGTCTTTAATCCACCTTGAGTTAATTTTTGTATAAGGTATAATGAAGGGATCCAGTTTCAGTTTTTTGCATATGGCTAGCCAGTTTTCCCAACACCATTTATTAAATAGGGAATCCTTTCCCCATTGCTTGTTGGTGTCAGGTTTGTCAAAGATCAGATGGTTATAGACATGTGGTGTTATTTCTGAGGCCTCCATTCTGTTCCATTGGTCTATATATCTGTTTTGGTACCTATACCATTCTGTTTTGGTGACTTGTAGTATAGCTTAGTTATAGCCTTGTAGTATAGTTTGAAGACAGGTAGCGTGCCAGCTTCATTCTTTTTCCTTAGGATTGTCTTGGCTATATGGGCTCTTTTTTGGTTCCATATGAAATTTAAAGTAGTTTTTTCTAATTCTGTGAAGAAAGTCAGTGGTAGCTTGATGGGAATAGCATTGAATCTACAAATTACTTTGGGAACTATGTTCCAAATTAGTTTGGGAACTATGACCATTTTCATGATATTGATTCTTTGTATCCATGAGCATGAAATGTTTTTCCATTTGTTTGTGTCCTCTCTCATTTCCTTGAGCAGTGGTTTGTAGTTCTCCTTGAAGAGGTCCTTCACGTCTCTTGTAAGTTGGATTCCTAGGTATTTTATTCTCTTTGTAACAGTTGTGAATGGGAGTTCACTCACGATTTGGCTCTCCATCTATCATTGGTGCATAGAAATTCTTGTATTTTTGCACATTGATTTGCGTCCTGAGACTTTGCTGAAGCTGCTTATCAGTTTAAGGAGTTTTGGGGATGAGATGAAGGGGTTTCTAAATATACAATCATGTCATCTGCAAACACAGACAATTTGATTTCTTCTTTTCCTGTTTGAATACCCTTTATTTTTTTCTCTTGCCTCATTGCCCTGGCCAGAACTTCCAATACTATGTTGAATCGAAGTGGTGAGAGGGCATCCTTGTCTTGTGCTGATTTTCAAAAGGAATGCTTCCAGCTTTTGCCCATTCAGTATGATATTGGCTGTGGGTTTGTCATAAATAGCTTTTATTATTTTTAATTTTTAATCCAATGATTCCCCTACACACACACACACACACACACACAATCACTAAAGTGTTACAAAAATACTTATTTTAACCATGAGTGATGCATTCTACTCTTCTCTTCCAAATCTTTCTTATTAAAATGCTGTCTGTTCCTCATTAAATTGTAAAGTTAATTTCTCATGAAAAAGACACAACCTGTAGTTTTAAAAACACTAACTTTATAATACATTTCTGAAGGAAGTACTGTTTGTTCTATTTTACACAAAAGGAAACTGAAACAGAGAAGAATCATGTAACTGCTGAATTCCAGACAATGTCAGATCTGGGATTTGAATTCAGTTCTCACAGACACCGAAATCCATATTTTTGTCTGCTGTACTATCTTGTGTCAATCATTGATCATTTGTGTCTCATTTTAATTTAGCCTTTGCAGAGGAACTTATCAAGCTCCTTTAATTCTTTTTGCAGTTTATCTTTCTGCCTCTTTTCATCTCTATTATGGAAACCTGCTTATAATTCATTGCCTCACATTTAGACTATTACAACAGATTCCTTAACTTTTCTTCCTTTCTTCAGATTTGCCCACTCCCATTCATCCCCTAGGTAAATTACCATCTAGATCAAAGAGAAAGAAAATGCGTCAGTTACATTTATTTATGTTCTTTCAGTCCCAGACACAGGTCTGAACACAGAATATAGGCTTAATAACTACTTAAAGGTTGTTCTCTTGAGTTCTTTGGATTTAGTTCAGTCTTTGGATCAAAGTCTGCAGAATCCTGACATTCCATCAGGTTTACTGGGAATAAACTGAAAGAAATCTAGTATCTGATCACACAGTAAGAATTCTGCTGAGAAGAAGTGAGCCTGTAGGACAAACTTTATCAAGTAACTTACTGTTGAGTCAAAATCATACTAGAATTCTCAAGACTCACATGTGTTTATTACACATCTTACTATTATTCCAATACCAGTTAGGCATGACATCATGCCCCAAAATTATCACTAGTAATAACATTTTCATCCAGGTCAAGCGGTAAGAAATTCTGGAAGCAACATGCTTGGTTTTAATCCCAGCTGATAGATATCTCCTGCCACTCACCCCGGAGAAAACCAGGTTAGTTAACCTGCCCCATCTCCATCCCATAGTGTGTTTTACCCGACACAGGGTCCCAGTCAGAATTCCAACCCAGGCAAGAGAACCAATATAAAAACAGGGCTGATATGGTTTGGCTGTGTCCCCACCCAAATCTCAACTCCAACTGTAATCCAAATTGTAATCCCTACGTGTCAAGGGTGGACGGGGAAGGGGGTGGTCCTAGTAGGAGGTGATTGGATCATGGTGACAGTTTCCCCATGCCCATGCCATTCTCATGATGGTGAGTGAGCTCTCACAGGATCTGGCTGTTTTGTAAGTTTCTGGCAGTTTCCCCTGCCTTACTCCCTCTCCTGCTGCCACGTAAGAAGTGCCTTGCTTCCCCTTCTGCTATTATTGTAAGTTTCCTGAGGCCTTCCCAGCCATGTGGAACTGTGAGTCAATTAAACCTCTTTTCTTTATAAATTACCCAGTTTCAGATTACATTTTTAAAAACCAATATGATGTATTTTTAGAGGGCTGTAATTTGAAGGCATAAATACACAAATGATCAAATTTATTGACTTATCAGTTTACTGAAATGAAACTTTATGCTTTATTATTCATCTGGATCTGCTGTCCATTTAAATTTCATGAAAAAAAACCAATCCAAATTAAAATAATTTGATGAGAAACACCACAGAATACCTAGTATACTTTCAATGTAAGCATATAGAGCTTTTAAAATTTATCTTTTTAAAAATCAAAATGACATGTACATGATTTTAGAAGCTTAATAATGGTACAAGAGCTATAATGGTTTCCTGTCCCAGTTCTTCTTACCCTGAGGCACTACCCCCAGAAGAAATTAATTCCATTCTGTTTGCTGTTTCTGATGGAATTCACTTCCAGAGTTGTTACAAAAACAAAAGCTTTTAGTCTGGGAGCAGTGGCTCTAGATTGTAAATCCCGACAGTTTGGAAGTCCGAGGCAGGAGGAATGCTTGAGGCTAGGAATTTGAGGACCAGCCTAGGCAACATAGTAAGACCCCATCTCCACACACACACACAAATTAGAAAGGTGTGGTAGTGAACACCTATAGTCTCAGTTATTGGGAGGCCAAGGCAGGAAGATCACTTAAACCAAGGATGTTGAGGCTGCAATGAACCATGATTGCACCACTACACTCTATCCTGGACAACAGAGCAAAAACTTGTTTTTTTTGTTTTGTTTTGTTTTTCTTTTTTTAAAGAGTTTTTAGTGTGATTTCTTATTCTTTATTCATCCTGTTATTGATTTATCTTATTATTGTTATATAACACTTCATAAACAAAATGATACTTGAATTGAATTTTTAAAGATGAGGCCCTCTCCAGGTCTTCAGTAGGAATTTGGGATGGGAAAGGCAGGCTAAGTATAAAGAGCAATATGAACAGAGGCACATACAGAAGTACCATGGACACCATTTGAAACTCCTATAGGAATCTATCTCTAAATGCAACGCTTAAATTATTGATCAGTCAGGAACCTTGTTTCTTACTGTGTGTATGTAAGCAGAGAAAGAGAGAGAGTTGATATGTATTATATGATATTTAATAGCCAGTAAAATCTCCAAATAGATATATGCAGAACAGGAACTGTTCCGGCACTTCCTGGTTGTTGGTTTATTCATTCCAACCTTTAGCTCAACAAAATAATGTTTAAACAATGACATGGAAACAAAAAGTAAACTAGCATTGTTTGCTAATTTATAGGGCTCAACAAACAGTTTGTGTGCTAAAAAAAAAAAAAAAAAAAAAAAAAAAAAAAAAAAAAACCTTTGTGAAGGTATCTGCTGCATTGAAATACAGTTTGGCCAAGAACATGGTAGACAGTAAGAGCTTACATCTCTAATCAACTAATTGTTGCCCTTGCTTACTTGGGATCTAGCATCAACCCTACAACACAGTAAACCATAATAAATATTTATTAATTGAATAAATAAATGATCATATGGGCAAATAAGTGTAATCAAGCCCTAAACCAAAGGAAACATAGTGGAGGTTCTGGGAAGAAGGCATAAGAATAAAAATTCTAGCGCAAGGCGAGTGGATTACCTGAAGTCAGGAGTTTGAGACCAGGCTGGCCAATGTGGCGAAATCTCATCTCTACTAAAAATGCAAAAATTAGCTGGGCATGGTGGCACATGCCTATAATCCCAGCTACTTGGGAGGCTTAGGCAGGAGAATGGCTTGAACCTGGGAGGTGGAGGTTGCAGCGAACTGAGATCACATCACTTCACTCCAGCCTGGGTGAAAGGGCGAAACTCTGTCAAGGGAAGGGGAGGGGAGGGGAGAGGAGGGTGAAACCTACATCTTCAGGAGTAATAGCAACAAATCCATGAGGAGTTATTTGAAGAAACATACCCTAATTTGGGAAGAGGCAAGACAAAGAAAGTAATTAAAACCATTCACTAAAAGAAATGGGAGGGTTACCTCAATTCAGGGGAATGGTAATCAGCAGGATTAACCATAGAGATATACAGTCATCCCTCTATTCATATATGTTAAGCCTTGAATACAGGTCAACTTCTATCTCAGAGGGATCAATAATGAATGCTGTAAACTCTAACAAGTTTGAGTCTGAAATATGAAATCTCTTGGCATCACTATGAGATGGGGTGGAGGAGTCAATCCAGCAACAATGGTCTGGGCAGAAGTTCATGCAAATATGCATGATGTTTTAATGAAAATGTGATGTTGCCAATGCTAACTTCACACGTGCAGTCATATTACCATGACAACCGGTAGCTCTCTAGAGTTCAGATATGGAGTAATGACTTGCTTATGCCTGAACATTTAACTTAACAGTTTTTCATGCTGCTAACAATGATTAAATTGAAAAAGAACTCTGAGCCAAATCTGACAGATATGGGAAAAATTCATTTCTGAAAGCAATATCTAAAATAATTGCTGGCTACATTTGCTTCCTAATTCCGAGGGGAAAAAAAAAAAATCCAAACTGTGTGGCAATACAAAAGCCTTGCTATTGAGTTTTTGGGTGGTGAATGCTAGAATTGTTAAGTGAAGATGATTTTGCAGCATGAACTTGAATAATAATTACAACCAGGGCAGTATTTGAAACACTTCACTGACAACTACTTCTCTGGGAAAGGAGGGACCCAAGCCAGGTCAATTAATTACATCTCTAAAGAAATCTTTTCTTCTGGAAGACTTCTTGTTTTTAATTCATGCCACATCACTGGCACATTGCTGAGTAGTAAATCACATCCTTTAAACACCTACC
Source organism: Macaca mulatta (assembly GCF_049350105.2). Taxonomy (NCBI): domain Eukaryota; kingdom Metazoa; phylum Chordata; class Mammalia; order Primates; family Cercopithecidae; genus Macaca; species Macaca mulatta. The sequence continues at coordinate 90,053,980 of NC_133419.1, forward strand.
ATGTTCCCTTGTCCCTTGACTGCCTTCTGTTGACTTTTTAAACATAAACAACTGCCAGGTACTGACATAATTTAAGGGACAAGAGAAAAACAGGTTTTACTTGTTTGTTTTTTACAGCTGAGACTGAGTAAGTTTATTGGCACATGGAGAAAGGTAGCAGTATTTCATGCTCCTTAAACTTAGTCTCCATCAGCACTTAGTCAGGATACCTCATAAAACAAAATACACTGTATGATTAATTACATGGGGTGGGGGATACATGGGGTAGAGCAATGAGAACAGGGTAAATGACTCTCTGTTATCTATTCAGGGTCTGAAGCAAAGATACTTGTAGAAAATTAAAGTTGAACTAACTTGTCTCTGAGGGCAAGGAAATCCAACTTGATAGTGGTATGGTGGAGACAGGAAAGAAAAGAAAAGGAGGAGAGATTTTTGGGAAGGAAACTGACATTTGTGACAATGGTTAAGGTTTCAAACACAGCTCAGTGTTTTAATATAAGATCTCGTTTAATCTTTACCTCAACCCCAGGACCCAGAATGATTGTACAGATTGCTTGCTTCCTGTATTTGGAGGCCAGTAGTCTTGTACCCTAAGTATGACCACCAGAAACAAGAAACCATCTTTTTACTTATGCAAAAGAGTCACTTTCTTGCCAAACCATTAGCTAGAGCGACAGCATTAGCTCAGAGTGGATGCCCTTTAGTAATTTATGCAAAACTTCCTTAAATGTTAGTGGTGGTCTCCTTTCTCCAAAAGGTTTGTACTGTTACCCCATTTAACACATAGAGAAAGCAACTGCAGAAAGATTAAGTACATTACTGAAAGTCATTTAATAAACTAAGAGTTAATTTTAATATCTCAATATGTCTACTTTCAAGAATCTTACTCTTACCATTTGGCCTTGCTTCCTAAGTCTGAGCCTTCGGTAACCAAGTGTAGGGATGGAATGAATTGCTTCCTAACTACAGCTGATACTGCCCATATATAGGTGTTTAATTAAAGCCTGGAAGTCAAGACTAGTGCCTACCTTTTCTGTCCCTAGATTATTTCCCAGGCTCAATAGTACCCCAGAATACTTCAAGTATGTTGACCTATCCTCCCATTGAAGGCATTTATTATTTTTATTTCTACATTGAGCCCATCTTTATCTCATGTAACTCCTTATAGTGAAGTTATCCAAGGATTTGTTGGCACAAATGGTAAGTCGGTAACTATGCCATAGGCTAGTTTGCATTCGTTTCTTCAATTCAGATTCTTTTATTAGAATAAATTTACTACATTCTATGAAAATCTCATGGGATATATGCCATACACATCTCTCTTTACTTCAATTGTCCCATGCATCTGATTAGATTATTAATGTTTACCATCACAAATCTTAAGTGCAAAGAGGCAGGAAAAATAGATACCAAGGAATTAACACTCTCAGTTTTCACCTAAATTTAATTACACATCTTAGCAGGTAACTTGAGACTCAGTGCCTTTTGACCATGCTTTAACTTTGCCTGATCACCAAACCTAACACACTATCTCATAATTTTGATTTTCCATTTATTTCTCAAATGCATCATAAATATTTAACAAATATTTATTAATTGCCTGTCATATGCTGAATGCTGTATTTCTGTGCTAGAAATAAGCAGCAATAAAAAAAACATGAGTCCTGCTCTCAAGAAATTTAATTTAGTGAGAGAAACAGATATTAAATAAATACATATATAACTGCATAATTACAAAAAAACATTTTCAAGAAGAATAAAGGAATTCAGAAAGAGAATAGAGAGGAAGGAGTCTATTTTAAATGAGTGTTATGGAAAGTTGGTCTGAGGAGATGAAGATGAGGCCTAAAGGAAGTACAAAAATTAACCAGTATATCTGGTAAATATTCAACAACTACTTTTCCAAGGATAAAAAAAAAAAAAGACTTGATTTGTACTGGTAGTTTATTTCTGAATTATAAATATATCCACTCTGTGGCCAATTTCAAACTACCAAGGTGAGGTCACTGAATATGTATTTAGAGTGAAATATTGAGAGGTAACAGTGTGCTGGCAGCCCTCGCTCACTCTCAGTGCCTCCTCGGCCTCAGCATCCGCTCTGGCCATGCTTAAGGAGTCCTTCAGCCTGCCACTGCACTGTGGGAGCCCCTCTCTAGGCTGGCCAAGGCGGGAGCTGGCTCCCTCTGCTTGTGGGGAGGTGGAGGGAGAGGCGCAGGCAAGAACCAGGGCCACCGTGAGTTCCAGGTGGGCATGGGCTTGGTGGGCTCCACACTCAGAGCAGCCAGTCAGCGTCACTGGCCCCGGGCAGTGAGGGGCTTAGCACCCGGGCCAGCAGCTGCAGAGGGTGTGCCGGGTCTCCCAGCAGTGCCGGCCCGCCAGCGCTGCACTCGAATTCTTGCCAGGCCTCAGCTGCCTCCCTGAGAGGGAATACAAGCTCCAGCTTTAAGCCTTCCCACAGGACAAAACTCGTCTTTTATGTCACAGAGAAAGCAACTCAGACTCATGGGAGAACCCGACACCCAGTGGCATACCTAAGTAAGGAAATTGATGTAGTAGCAAAAGACTGGCCTCATTGTTTATGGGTAGTTGCAGCAGTGGCCGTCTTAGTGTCAGAGGCTATCAAGATAATACAAGGAAAGGATCTCACTGCATGGACTACTCATGATGTAAATGGCATACTAGGTAGCAAAGAAAGTTGATGGCTATCAAACAACCGCCTACTTAGATACCTGGCGCTACTCCTTGAGGGACCGTTGTTTCAAATACATACGTGCATAACCCTCAACCCTGCCACTTTTCTTCCAGAGGTTGGGGAACCAATCGAGCATGACTGCCAACAAATTATAGTCCAGATTTGTGCCGCCCGAGATGATCTCTTCGAGGTCCCCTTAGCTATTCCTGACCTTAACCTATACACTGATGGAAGTTCATTTGTGGAGAATGGGATACAAAGGGCAGGTTACGCCATAGTGAGCGATGTAACCGTATGTGAAAGTAAGCCTCTTCCCCCAGGGACCAGTGCCCAGTTAGCGGAACTAGTGGCACTTTCCCAAGCCATAGAACTGGGAAAGGGAAAAAGAATAAATATGTATACAGATAGCTAGTATGCTTATCTAATCCTATCTAATCCTACATGCCCATGCTGCAATATGAAAAGAAAGGGAATTCCTAAACTCTGGGGAATCCCCATTAAATACCACAAGGAAATCATGGAGTTATTGCACTCAGTGCAAAAACCCAAGGAGGTGACGGGCTTACACTGCTGAAGCCATCAAAAGTGGAAGGAGTGGGGAGAACAGCAGCATAAGCGGCTGGCAGAGACAGGGAAAGACCAGCAGGAAGGAAAGAGAGAAAGGGACAGGAAGTCAGAGAAAGAGAGAGGAAGAGACAGAGAGACAAAGTCAAAGAAGGAAAGAGAGGAAGAGACAAGTAGAGAGTCAGAGAGAGACAGACAGGGAGAGACAAAGAAGTCAAAGAGAAAGAGAGATGGAAGCACTGAAGAAAAAACAATGTACCCTATTCCTTTAAAAGCCAGGGTAAATTTCTGTCTACCCAGTCAAGGTATATTCTTATGTGGAATGTTGACCTATATCTGCCTCCCTACTAACTGGACAGGCACCTGCACCTTAGTCTTTCTAAGTCCCAACATTAACATTGCCCCAGGAAATCAGACCTTATCAGTACCCCTCAAAGCTCAAATCCATCAGCGTAGAGCCATACAACTAATACCCCTACTTATAGGGTTAGGAATGGCTACTGCTACAGGAACGAGAATAGCCAGTTTATCTACTTCATTATCCTACTCTCAAAGGATTTCTCAGACAGTTTGCAAGAAATAACAAAATCTATCCTTACTCTACAATCCCAAATAGACTCTTGACCAGCAGTGACTCTCCAAAACCGCCAGGTCTAGACCTCCTCACTCCTGAGAGAGGACTCTGCACCTTCTTAGGGGAAGAGTGTTGTTTTTACACTAACCAGTCAGGGATAGTATGAGATGCCACCCTATATATATATATATATATATAGAGAGAGAGAGAGAGAGAGAGAGAGAGTGTACCCAGGCCAGCAGCAGAAAAAAATATATATATATATAAAATATATATTTATATATATATATATTCTATCAGTTTTCTCTCCCTGGAGAAACCTAACACAGCAGCTCTAGGAAACAAATACACACCAACTATTTTTCAAAGTTTGCTCTAGCCTATCCATAGTATCTCTTATGGTAATTTTATAACGGATTAAAATACATTTACTCAGTAGGCAAACATATAATAAGTCTGTACTTCTTCAGTATATAAGCAGAAGGTGGAAGAAAGCTAAGGGATACAAGGCAGATGAAGTGCAACCCAGCAGGAAAATTGCTAGGAAACATGGATTCCATCAAATATAACAAATCACCATTTTGTCAGAAAATTATTCTTCTATCAATTAACTAGCTGACCTTGAACAATCTATACAACTATCTGCAATATCTATCTTACAGCATTGCTGTGATGACTGGGGCTAATTTTTATGTCAAAGCATAGGTTTGTAAAAATATTACTAAAATGACAGTGATAATAATTGCTAATGTTAAGTCACATTCAGCAAGTTGTTGAATTTCTCCAGACTTTAATTTCTTCATGTGAATTATTTTCACCACATTTTATAGGAATATTATTTACTAATTCATTCAATAAATATCACCTAAGAATCTACACTGTGCCAGACAGTGTTGCTGGTGCTGGGGACATACAGCAGTGAACAAAACAAAATTCTTGCCTTGTGGAGCTTCCACTCTGGTGGGGGAGGCTGACCACAAACAAGCAAATCCACAGAATGTCAGATGGCGATTAATGCTGTGGAAAAAAAAAATGGGAGCAGAATTGGAGGTGGTGGGAAAGTGAGCAGCGGTCTTTGCTATATTATATACTGTAGTCAGAAACAAGGTGATTTCGGAGATCATACATGAATATGCCCTGTAGATATTTGAGGAAAGTGCATCCCAGGGAAAGGGAACAGCAAGTACAAATGCTGTGAGCTGAGGCAGTGCCTATTTTGTTAGATAAACAGCAATAGGGTAAGTGTTACTGAGATCAAAGAGTTACCTCCAAAAACCTCCAGGCATTAGGATACTGTAATGCAAGGCATTAATTAATAAGCACCTATATTCACTTGTTGCATGCTAAATATTCCTAACATTAGATTAATTGTAAATATTCTTCTTTATAATATCTAATGAAAACCATATCAATGCAGTTGTAAGTTCACATGAGATATATAAATTAAAAATGAGAAAACAGAATTGAGACTTGGGGGAATTAGAAAGCAGTCAATGAAATAAAGGAATCTTAAGAAAAACTATCATCTGCCTAAATTCCATGAAAGCTTTTTGTTAGATAATAAAACTATGGTTTATCCTCTCCTCTCCCTTCCCTTCTCTGCCCCTTCTTTTCCTCCCCACTCCTTCTATCCAATCTATCCCACCCACCGATGCCAATATAAGTAACCTGCCCATATCGCTCTCCTCTGTTTAAAAATCAGCTGATTTATTACTACTGCCTTCAGCCTAAAGTACTTAATATGGCACATAAGATAAATCACAACTTCGTCTATTTCTGATACTGGTTTTTCATCCTTATAAGGCTCAAGAGCTAACCACACGAGACTAGGTATTTGTCATCTGTCAAGACCTAGCTCAAAGATTCTTTTCTGAAACTATTCCTGACATTCCTTGAAGAATGGGCTCCTCCTTCTTCCATAATTTTATGGTGCTAATGCTATTATGAAACTTTTAACCTATGTTTTGTTTATTTATGATTCTGTCTCACAATGAGATCATATGATACCATTTGGCTCTGTATCCCCAACCAAATCTTATCTTGAATTTTAATCCGCACATGTTGAGGGAGGGACCTGATGGGAGATAATTGGATTATTGGAGGGGTTTTCCCCCATGCTGTTCTCATGATAATGAGTGAGTTCTCACGAGATCTGATGGTTTAAAAGTGTGGTGCTTCCCCTTCACTCACGCTCTCTCTGTCTCTCCTGCTGCCTTGTGAAAAAGGTGCCTTCTTCCCCTTCACCTTCTGCCATGATTGTAAGTTTCCTGAGGCCTCTCCAGCCATGCAGAACTGTGAGTCAATTTAACGTCTTTTGTTTATAAATTACCAAGTCTCAGGTAGTACATTTGTAGCAGTGTGAGAATGGACATCATAATATTCTCAAAAGAGGCCCTACATTTCATTTTCAACATTCCATTGTCAATTTGCAGGGTACCTGAAACTGTGGTTTATCTTTTCGTACCTTTGTTAACAACTCATAAATACCGCTTGTTAAATTACCAGAAATTTCTACTGTTTAGATGGATAGGAGAGGTAGTTTGCAGGTGGTAGGGAGATGATTTTATGTCACTCTTACTTCTGTCTTGGTTTCTACATTCCAAACCTGGGAAATGGCTCCTTGGGAGATTGATATACTCCAACCATATCACTTATCTCTGCCTCTGAATCTCAACTCCAACCCCATTTGATCTCTCTGCTATATACTTTTGCCTTTCAAATACTTTCTGACAAGAACTTTCAAAAAAAATACAGAAAAACATGTTTTTTTCAAAAATTCCCTGAACTCATTAAATGAAACCAAATCTTCCAGAGTCTTTAAATTTTTTATGCCAAATTTAGTAACTTTGATAGACAGTTGATCCCTGCTTTCACCTCCAAATTTTGAACATGTAATTTTAATTTTCCTCTGATTATTGTAGAAAATGAATTTATATGAGTGAAATTACAATTTTCAGTGTTTGTTATATTATTTGTCTTTCTTAACATTACTAAAGTAATAAGAAGCTTTTATTTCTAATATTAAACTTTATAATAAATAAATAAATTTTATAATATTTCAGAAATATAGAAAATGACACTTGCAAATTTGTAATTTCAACTTTTCAAAACAAAAGCCTTCATTTTTCAGCTTTTATTCCTTTACATATAATTTAAATTTCTTCTAATGGCATTCTAATCTAGAGGTGTTACTGAACAGTAGTCTTACCTTCGACATGACAAGACCATTTAGATAAATAAAAGCCTCTGTGGTTGGGGAGGAATACATTTGAAATGTACCATATTATAAAAGATCTACTAATAATAGAGAGTATGATAGACTGCACCATATGTTTCCTTAAATTGCAAATCCTGAACTGTATTAGTCCATTCTTACAATGCTATAAAGAACTACCTGAGACTGGGTAATTTATATAGAAAAGAGGTTTGATTGGCTTGCAGTTCTGCATGCTATATAGACAGCATGGCTGGGGAGGCCTCAGGAAACTTACAATCATGATGGAGGGGCGAAGTGAAAGCAGGCATGTCTTACATGACAGGAGCAGGAGGAAGAGAGCAAAGGGGAAAGTGCTACATATTTTTACACAATCAGATACTTTCTTTCCACCTCACACACAATCACAAGAACAGCAAGGGGGCAAATTCAGCCCCAGGGTTCAATCAACTCCTAGCAGGCCCCTCCTTCAACACTGGGGATTATAATTAAACATGAGATTTGGGCAGGGACACAAATCCAAACCACATCCTGAATCTTAATTCTAAGAGCAGTGACAAAGTAGGTAACTGGGTACCCTTTTCATAAAAACAAGGTGAAGCTTGTTTATTAGCAACTCAGAACTTGACACACTTGCCAAAAGATCAACATTACATTTCTTCAGGGAAATGGGAATTTTGGTTTTCTGACTAATTTTGGAGGAGATTTTTTTTTTAAGTTTCCTATCCCAATGTGCATAGTGGGCTCTTTCTTCCCTTTGTGGCAGTTTTGCAAAGTCTTCAACCAGCATTAATAGCCACTCATCTAGAACCGGATCTTCCAATTGCAGCTTAATATTTCTGTTCTGGAACTTGGAAGAGCCAGTCATAGAAATATCCTGTAACTTGGCTCAGTTGTGTGAAGTGAAAATTCATCCCCCAGTTTTCTTGGCCATATTCTGAAATAAAAGCAGGATAACTGAAAAGTCTGCTTACTGATATCTAAAAATACCTGCTGGGATTTTGACTGGGATTTAGCCAGTGAACATATAGCTCAATTTGAGGAGAATTTACATCTTAAAATATTGAGTCTCACTATCCATGAACATATATTCTGTTCTTTTTATTTAAGTCTTCCTTAACTATGAACACATATAAAAGATTTCTCAATAATGATTTACAGTTTTCTCTGTTAAGATTCTTGCAAGACTATATTTATATGATATATCAATGATACTATAGTATTATGTTTTAAATTTTATTTTCAATTGTTTATCACTGGTTTATAGAAAAAAAAACAGTTTTGATATACTACCTTGTGCCAACATCCTTGCTAAACTTCTTAATAATCCAGATAACTCATCTGTACATTCATTGGATATTATAGATACATAATCATGTATTTTGCAACTAATGGGCATTTTATTGCTTTCTTTCAACTCTTGTAATTTTTTTCCTCATGCCATCCTGTTTTGACAAGAATGTGTAGTATAATTTGAAAGAGAAATAACATTAGGAATATTTTTTCTAATTTCTAATCTCATTGGATAATATTTTAACAATTCATAATAACATTTGCTAAGTTTTTGCAAAATCCTTCTATTAGAATAAGAAAAATTTCATCTGTTCCTACTTTACTAAATACTATACCATAAAGGATTATTGCATTTTATCACTAGCTTTTGATTTTTATTATCAATAGCCTTTTCTGTACATGATTTTTTATGCTTTATTTTGATATAAAAGTAAATTACATTCACTGCTTTTTCATTATTAAGCCAACCTTCCACTTCTGGAATAGAGCCTGCATGGTGGTGATATACTGTACTTTTTATGTATTGCTGGATTTGTGCACTAATGATTTAAGATAGCTGCATCTCTGTATATGAATGAAATTAACCTATTATTAATACTTTCTTTCCACATAACATACTTGTTTACTTTTAGCATTATGTTTATGCTGCCCTCATAAAGTAAACTGAAAATATTTCCAAGTTTTTCTATTCTCTAGGAGGTTTTATATAATAGTTATCTTGAATATTTGGTAGGATTTATTAGTGTAGGATTTCTTACTTGAATATTTGGTAAGATTTATCAGTGAAGTCATCTAAATTTGGTGTTTCTCTGTAGATGATATATACATAAATATACACATGCAAAAAAGTGAGAGGAGTCAAGATAGCTATCTAGACACAGCAAGGAAAAGCATCTCCCATGGTAAGACCAGACCATCATGTAGTCCAGTATACTCTAAGGAGATCTCTAGAAGGAAATCATTAAGAGTGGAAAGAGGGAGCACTGGGCTAAAGGGGGAGGAATCTGGGAACCCTGCATGAGACTGCCAAACACCAGGACTTGTTCCCAGCCCCTAGTGACTCCTTGGAAGGAGTGAGTTAAATAGGTGAGAAGTGGCCCATGAACTTACCATGGACCTCTAGAGTATTAACCGTAGGAATCCCCATGACCCCCATATACATTCGAGCTGGCATGGAGAGCTGCTTGGAGAAGTGTCAGGGACAAGACTCCAGCCTTTGGGGAACTAGGGGGTGTTGGCAGAGCATGACTACAGTAGAGCACAGCCAGGGATGCCCATCCTCCAAGGCTTACCACATTCCCCTAGGTGGCTTTGACCTTCGTTGACTGTCAGACCTTAACAGAGCAGAGCTGTCTTGCCCATGGGACAGGGCCAGTCTGATCTGAGCACACCCCTGTTTGCTGGTCCTTCTCTGGGGCCCCTCCCTGGCCATACCCATTTGCGCTGCAGCCTGAGATCCCCAACAGAGGCATTTTGCAGCAGTTGCCACCATAGCTACTTGGTGTGCACCCTACCTAACCATCAGAGAACTTTAGCAGACAGGCCTGGCTGACATGCAGCTGCCAGCAGCCTCCTACCACTGCTTTGCCCCCAAGCACCTGCCCATGGCCTCTTCCTGCTACTATGCTATGGTGTGCACGCTGTGAACCTCACAACCCCAGTCTATTAGTTCGTTCTCACACTACTATAAGGACATACCCAAGACTAGGTAAGTTATAAAGAGAAGAGGTTTAGTTGACTCACATTTTGGATGGCTGGAGAGGCCTCAGGAAACTTACAATCATGGTGGAAGGGGAAGCATATCTTTCTTCACATGGTGGCAGAAGACAGAATGAGTGCAGAGTGAAGGAGGAAGCCTCTTATAAAACCATCAGATCTCATGAGAACTCACTCACTATCACAAGAACAGCATGGGGGAACCACTCCCATGATCTAATCACCTTCCATGAGGTCCCTCCCCCAATTACAATTCAGATTACAATTCAATATGAGCTTGGGTGGGGACACAGCCAAATCATATCACCTACTACCATAGATGCATACATGTGGAACTCACCACCACAACCCAGCCCCTGCTGGTGCCTATGTGCATGGAAACCCAGCCACTCCACCACCACTAGCATGAACATGTGTACACAGACTCCATCACACTGCCATCACACTGTTGTCAGTGTGTGTGCATGTGTGGACCCTGATGCCACTATCCTGATGAAGTGTTTTTTCTGGCACCCCTTATCAGAGTGTTGGTGCCTGTGGACTAGGAATACCTCTAGCACCTCCAGCATAGCAGTTGCTTAACCTCAAGGGGACAGAGAATGAAGTTATGGGCCAGGACACCGCACCTCATGGTTAGAGCATGCAGCTCAAGAGTGCTCAGCTGAGCCTGGCCCCCTGAAATCATCCAGAAACAAAGTCACTCAACTGAACCCAACTTACAGCAAATCAACCCCAAAACTAGCAGAAGAAAAGAAATACCAAAATCCAAGCTGAACTGAATGAAATTGAGATTAAAATAAATACAACTGATTAACGAAACAAAAACTGGGTTCTTTGAAAGAATAAGATTGATAGACCACTAGTTGCAGTAATAAAGAAAACAGAAGATCAAAATAAACACAATTTACCAACAACATCCAAGCTGAGAGCCAAATCAAAAACACAGTCCCATTCACAATAGCCATATATATACAAAAACACCTGGGATGACAGCTAACCAGAGAGGGGAAAGATCTCTACAACAAGAATTACGAAATGCTATTGAAAGTAATCAGAGATTAAGCAAACATGGAAAAATAATCCATGGTCATCTGTAGGAAGAATCAATATTGTTAAAATGGTCATACTGCCCAAAGCAACTTATAGATACAATGCCATTCCTATCAAACTATCAACAACATTTTCCACAGCATTAGAAAAAATGTATTCTAAAATTTATAGGGAAGCAAAAAATAGTCTGAATAGCCAAAACAATCCTAAGCAAAAAGAACTAAGCCAGAGACATCACATGCTACTGCAAGGCAACAGTAACCAAAGCAGCATGGTACTAAGTATAAAAACAGACACATAGACCAATGGAACAGGATAGAGAACCCAGGAATAAAGTCACACACCTACAACAAACAGCTTCTGACAAAGTTAACAAAAGCAAGCAATGGGAAATGGACTCCCTATTTAATGAATGGTGCTGGGGTAACTGGCTAGCTATATGCAGAAGATTGAATCTGGACCCCTTCTCTTTACTATAAATGAAAGTCAAGATGGGTTAAAGGCTTAATGAGTTAAATGAAAAATGTAAACTGTAACTCATCTCGAGGGCTAGAGACTTAAATGTAAAATGTTTAACTATAAAACCCTAGAAGAACACCTAGGAAAAAATATTCTGGACATAGGTCCTGGCAAAGATTTCATGACAAAAACTCCAAAATTGAAACAAAAACAAAAATGGACAAATCAGATCTAATTAAATTAAAGAATTTATGCACAGAAGAAACTGTCAACAGAATAAACAGAAACCTAAACTGTAGGAAACAATATTTGCAAACTATGCATCTGACAAAGGTCTAATATCCAGAATCTATAAGGAACTTAAACAAAACTTAAATAACCCTATTAAAAATGGGCAAAGAATATGAATAGACACAAGCATATGAAAAAATGCTCAACATCACTAATCATTAGAGAAATGCAAATCAGAACCACAATGAGATACTATCTCAGACCAGTTAGAATAACTTATTAAAAAGTAGCTGCTGATGAGATTCAGGAGAAAATGGAATGCTTATACACTGCTGGGAGGAATGCAAACTAGTCCAACCCCTGTGGAAAGCAGTTTGGAGATTTCTCAAAGAACTTAAAATGGAATTATCAGTCATCCCAGGTATTGCATTACTGGGATGTATATATCTAAAAGAATATAAATGTTCTGCCAGAAAGACACATACATACATATGTTTATTAAAGCACAATAGCAAAGATGTGGAATCAAGGTAGACACGCATCAGTGATGAATTGGAGAAAGGAAATGTGGTAGATATGTACCATGGAATATTATGTAGTCATAAAAAAGAACAAAGTCATGTCCTTTGCAGCAACACATGTGGAACTGGAGGCCATTATCCTAAATGAGTTAATACAAGAACAGAAAACCAAACACCACATGTTCTCACTTATAAGTGGGAGCTAAATATTGAGTATACATGGTTATAAAGAATGGACACTAGGGCCTGCTTGGGGGTGGAGGGTTGAAGGAGAGTGAAGTATGAAAAACCATCTCTCAGGTATTGTGTTTATTACTTGTGTGATGAAATAATCTGTATAAGAAACCCCTGCAACATGCAATTTAGCCATGTAACAAACCTGTGCATGTACCCCTCGAACCTAAAAACAAAGTTGGAAAGAAAAAAAAGTGATTTTGTAAATATATGTATATATTTTTTAAAGGCCAAATACTGTGGCTCATGAATGTAGTCCCAACACATCGAGAGGCTAAGGTGAAAGGATCACTTGAGCCCAGAGTTCAAGACGAGACTGGGCAACATAGGGAGACCTTGTCTCTATGAAAAACAAGAAATTCATCAGGTGTGGTGGTGTATACCTGTAGTCGCAGATAGGAGGCTGAAGTGGAGGATCACTGGAGCCTAGGAGGTTGATGCTGCAGTGAGCCATGATTATACCACTGCACTCAAGCCTTGGAACGACAGGAAGACCCTATCTCAAAATCAAACAAACAAAAAATATGGTTGTGTATGGCTCAACACTCTCTCTTGTCAACATGCCACACCCAATGGGAAGGAGAATTAATCTATCTTGACCTCCAAAACCATAGATTAGGTTCACTTAATTTTATACTTTATGCAATTTAATCATAGAATATGTATACCTTTTATGTAACTGCTTTTGCTCAGTTATGTTAATGAAATTAATCCATATTTTCACTTGTAACTGTACATTGTTTATTCTCATTTCTGAAGAGTATCCAGTTTAGCCATTCTGGCATGGTGGCTTTAATTTACATTTCCATAGTGACTAAGGATGTTAAGCATCATTTCTTATGTGTTCTTGATCTAAATAATTGGATATTTTCCCACTTTATTGGTGGCATTTTTACTCTCTTAATGGCATATTTTTGATAAACAGTAGTTCTACATTTTAAAATAGTCTGATTTATTACTTTTTCTTCTTTGATTTATGCTTTTTTTTTTTTTTTTTTTTTTTTTTTTTTTTTTGAGACGGAGTCTTACTCTGTCACCCAGGCTGGAGTACAGTGGCATGGTCTCGGCTCAATCCAACCTCCGCCTCCTGGGTTCAAGCGATTCTTCTGCCTCAGTCTCCCGAGTAGCTGGGACTACAGGCGCGTACCACCACTCCTGGCTAGTTTTTGTATTTTAGTAGAGATGGCCAGGCTGGCCTCAAACTGCTGACCTCGTGATCTGCCCACCTGAGCCTCCCAAAGTGCTGGGATTACAGGCGTGATCCACCGCACCTGGCCTATACATTTTTTAAATAAGCAAAATTACTGCCTACTCTAAGAGCAATAAAATGTTTTCTTATGTTTTCTTTGTAAAATATGTATTGTTTACCTTTGTGAAAGAAAAATAAATCTCAAGACCCCCACATTACTAAGCCAAGGGAAAATTCAAGCTGTGAACTATGTCACCCAAACCTGCCTCCCATCGCATTCCTAAATAAGATAGCTACAAAGATAAAAAGCTACATACCTCCCCCACAGGAAATTTCCTTGTGGACAAAAGACAGACAGAACTCAAAGTCATCCCTCTGAGGCTCACCTGAGACAAATGCATATCTGATTGCTTTCTCCACCGTATTGTTTTTGTACAAATGTAGATTCACTGAGCCAGACCAAATTGTGTATTCGTGTATTCAGTAGAAAGCTGATCAAGGACTCAAAAGAATGCAATCTTTTGCCTCCACCCCCCTCTTCAAGTTGTCCTGCCTGCTGTACCTAACCAATGTTACACATATTGATTAATGCCTCATGTCTCCCTAAAATGTATAAAAGCAAACTTGAATCCTGACCACCTTGGGCACATGTCTTCAGGACCTCCTGAGGCTCTGTCAGGTGCCATGTCCTTAACCTTGGGAAAATAAACTTTCTAAATTGATTGAGACCTGTCTCAAATACCTTTTGGTTTACACCCTCACATTCAGATCTGCAACCCACCTGGAAATGATTTCTGTATATACATGAGAATTTTTTAGTTTTAATTTTGTTTTATTTTTTCTTATTTTGGCTCATTTTTGCTATCGACCTCTAGCTCAACTAAATTGTGGTCAAGAAACATTCTGTACGATTTCAGTCCTTTGAATTTTATGAATATGCATTATGACCAGTGTATGGCTAATTGCTATTAAGTACTCCTTGAGACAGTAAAAATAATGTGCACTCTGCAGAATTATATGTTATTCTATTAAGCCTTATATTCTATATACATATCAACGATGTTAAGTGTTTTCATGCCTTCTTCCCCATCTTTTTTCTTTCCAACCTTTCCGTACTTTCGTTTTACATATATCTCTTAAATAGTGTAAAATCGAGTTTCGTTTTTTTGTCTAGGCAGATAACAACTGTCTTTATTTACATTAAATATTTTAAATATTTGGCTTTAAATCTACAATCTTGCTCTACATTTACTGTTCATCTTATGCAGTCTTACACTTTTTAATCTCTTTTCTTGCCTTCTTTCATATTAAAATTCTTTTCTCTTTTCCTCCAAATTAACTCAGCATGTATTCCTCTTTTACTATAGTTTACTGGTTTTCCTGAGAAACATGTACTAGAATTAATTAATACTCTCTTCCCAGACAATGCAAGCACTGCAGAACACCTTTCTCTTCAAAGTATATGCATTTTAAAATTTATTTTAATTATGTACATATTATAAACCCCTGAGACAATATATTATTATTTTTTGCAGTCGGCATTCACTTAAATTTACCTGCATATTTTATCATTTATTTTGCTTTAACCCAACTTTAAGAACTGAATTTTTTTTTTTTTTTTTTTTTTTTTTTTTTTTTTTTTTTGTCACACACATGACTCAAACTTTTAATAGCTGTTTTGCTTCTGATGCACCCTTAGACCTGTTACTGGTGGCAGGTATCTGAGTTATCAGCCGCGAATCTGTACGGGTCTGCAGCAACCTGAATTCTTAGCACCTCAGAAGAAAGAATTCAACTTAGGGGCATAAGGCAGAAAAAGAGACAGAGGAGTTTCAGAGGAGGAGTGGAAGTTTATTAAAAAGGCTTTAGAACAGGAAAAAAAGGAAAGATCACTTGGAAGAGATCCAGTGGGCGACTTGAAGAACAAGTGTCGCATTTAACCATGATCCTAGGACTTTGTAGGCTGGCATCTTATGTCCCTTTTTGTGATTCTTCCCTTAGGGTGGGCTGCCCGCATGCGCAGTACCCTCCTTACGCTTGGGAAGTGAGCGTGCGCAGTCTTTGGGAAGTGGTACACATGCCCATCTGAAGCTTTCTTCCCTTTTCCGGTGGAGTGGTCCCAGAAGGTCATACTCTGACATTTTGTCTCTTAATGCACATGCCTGGGAAGTTGCTTCTTCCTGGCTGCTGCATAATTTTAACACTTTAATGTTAATAGCTTTGGATGGCAAGGAGGTTGTCTCTCCCTGATGCCCTAGCACAGGCTGCCAAATTATCATTTTTAGAGAGGCAGTGTGATAATTGTCAAACCATCACCTGACATTGCTAGTGGGTAGGGGTGAAGAGCCCCCTTCTGCCATGCTCATGCCTGTCTAACTACCTGTAACAGACCTAGCTTACTCTTGTCTGATTCCAACCCAATCACAAGGGATTTACCAGAGCCATACTATTTGGTGACATTTGTTTCCAAGGTAATTTTCTAAGGACCCAGGAAACTTCCCAAAGTACTGCGCAATCTGTCAGATACCTATTCTGGGCTGCCAATGCCTACAGAGCAGAAGAATTCCAAAAACCAGGCTCTTCTCTCTGGATTTCTGCTTTCTTCCGGGTATTGGTGCCATAATTATTTCCTACTTTATTAGTTATCAGATGACATAAGGAAAATGTTTCATATATTTTGTTTAGCTCTTTTGTTATGCTCTTCAGGAAGTCTGGTTCAAAATATTCAGTGTGCCATTACCAGAAGTCTATAATGACCTTTTTCAAGGCTTTTTCTCTCAACTGGACTAGTTCTCTAAGAATTGTCTTATTTTCTGCTCCACTTCTACGTACCTGCCTGGCACTTAGTAGGCAAATAGTCAACATTGTTAAACAAATTATTCACTTTACTCAAATAGCCCCAAAGAAAATACTACAATACATCAATAGTGCTATCTCAAACATCCATATATTTAGAGATGAATCTGGATGAAGACAGACACATTTTTCTATGACTGTGTTTTAATAATTTATATAATCACCTAGTATACCAAGGCGTCATTAAAGACATTGCTAGTGAGGCCAGGTGCGGTGGCTCACGCCTGTAATCCCAGCACTTTGGGAGGTCAAGGTGGGTGATCACCTGAGGTCAGGAGTTCGAGACCAGCCTGACCAACATGGTAAAACCCCCATCTCTACTAAAAATACAAAAATTAGCCAGGCGTGGTGGCACATGCCTGTAATCCCCGCTATTCCGGAAGCTGAGGCAGGAGAATTGCTTGAACCCAGAAGGCGGAGGTTTCAGTGAGCCAAGATTGTGCCATTGCACTCCAGACTGAGCAGCAAGAGCAAAACTCCATCTAAAAAAAAAAAAAAAGATATTGCTTGTAAAAGCTCAATTTACATTTCTAACGAAGCTTAGTGCCTATTAAGAAATGGAGGGGCATTGTAGTAAGTGTTTAATTTTACACTGATATTTTAAACTAGGCAGAACCAAATAATAATTTTTTTGTGTGATGATGCCAAGAATTTTTTTCACCCAGGAATCAGTTTTATGAGAAACAGCCTACAGATCTGTAGATAAAAGGGAAGATGAGTGAAAAATCAAAATGGGAAAGCACATCTACTGCAAAATTGACAGAAATTGAGTAAAATAATCTGACAATTTAAGCCAAATATAATCATTTATTGATTCTACTTGCTATATATACTACTTAAGTCATGGTTCATTGCCTATAATGGGCAAGTATGGCATTGTTTTCCAGCCACTTTATAATACAACCTCTTCTCCCACTCACTCCATCAATAGAATTACAGTAGGAGCTGCCCGTTTTTGTTTCCATTTTTTTACTTCCTTTCTTTCCCTTTTATTTTCTTTATCCATTTCAACCTTCCTTCCTTCTTTCCTTCTTTTTTCCTTCTCCCTCTCTTCCTCCTTCTCTTCTTCCTTCTATTTCATTTCCTTCTCTTCCTTCTTCATTTATTTTTATTGTCCTTTTAATAATTTCAAGCATTACAAAAACACTAGACACTTATTCAAATTCAAGTTTTGTCACTTGGTCAAGTCTCTGAACATTTATTGTCACAGTTCACTAACCTATAAAACAAAATTATTTGAAAAGTGATGTTTAATGTGTCTCCTAGTTGTAACAGTTCATAAGTCTATGAATGCTCCATGTTGCTAACAAGACCCTATCTCTCTGGCCACAGTTGTTTGCCCAGTTTTGGGCACATGATCCAAGCTGAACAGATGATTCTCTTCTCTGCAATTTTTGGACTTGGAACCAAAGATAGCAGCAGTTAGTAATCCTTTCTCTTTGGAGGTTAAATTGAAAGGTATACAACTTTAAAACTGCTTGTAGTCAACTTTACTGCTAAGTTGAGAAAATTTTAAAAGGAAGGGGAAAACAATATGAGCATTCAAGAAGAAGCAGAGATGAAATCCCAAGTCCCTGATGTCATGTGAGTTCTAGTGTTCACTACCTGTCACTAGATCTAGTATCCCTAGGGTACAAATATAGCCCTCTCTTTTTTCTGGTTTGGTTTCCATAACATGACCTAGCATCCTTCCAATAAATTACTTTTTTCCCTGAGATCATTTTAATTGGATTTCTGTGTCTTTAAACTTGAGAAATCTTAAAAATCATAAGATAAAAAAAGTTACATTTTAATCATTGTGGCTATATTTTTCTTGAGAAACATTATTTAAATCTAGCTTCCTCTTACATTTTTATATCACCTTATGATGACTGTCTGCTCACATTTTCATATGCTATCTGCCATTAACTCCATAAAGTCAATGCGAAGGGGACATAATCCAGCTTTGTCTTTAGTGTGACATTATTCAATTTTCAGGCAAATGGCAAATATTTCTCAAAAAGCTTTTGGTTTACAGGACATTCCTTCAATCTTTAATGTCACATTCATATAATTTCATACTCAGTTCTATTAATATACAGAGTAAGAATTATTTCTTTAGCTTTAAAAAATATTTCCTGAACATTTGGTGATGTAATGGAGCGATATACTATTAAAATGTAGCAACTGCAATCACATTAACACCAGTTATTTGTTTCAAAACAAATTCTTTAACTTCATATGTACACGAAATTATGCTATTGGTAAATTTAAAAGTTAGAGATCCAACACGATGCCATTTATATAACATGTGAAGAATGCCAGAGGCTGAGATGTCTTGTCATAGCACATCTAGTACTGATTATGTAACTTAGATTAAATCCGTTTACCTTTCAAGGGTTCCAATTTCTTTTCTTCTGCAAGGTGGTATTAATAATATCACCTATCCCCTTCAAAAACTTTTTGTAAAGGAGCTCAGGCAGCAGTGGGATTTGATGGAAGATTTATATTATTAATTTTTTAGTAGCATAGAGAGTTACCCAAATATTTTAAATTTCAATAATATAAAAACAATTCTGTAGTTCTGATAATCTATTCTTATACATTTCATTCTCAATGATGATATATAAGATAGATCTAGAAGATTAAGTCACAGGATACACAGGAAAATTTGATTTAAAAATATCTAATGTATGAGCCAATTTTCTTAAGCCATTTACATATCTTGCTGAAAAATAGAATGCTGGAAAGGGCTCAGATAAAGGATTTAGATAAAGAAATCCAAGCAAGAGTTACTATTTGAAGATCTTTTATTATGATTCAGGAGCTTTACAAATATTGCTTGCCATTTGACAAATAACTCAGAAAGATAAGAAATATTATCTCAACTTCACACAGAAGGAAATTGAGATTAGAAAGATTAAATCATTTGCCAAATTTATATAGCTAGTTAATCACTGACCTGGGATTCAACTCCTCTCCAACTCATTATGGCTACAGAGAACAACTTTTTTCTATTCTGCAACACAGTACTGCTCCCCTAGACATCGCCAGC
The DNA here is from genome assembly GCF_049350105.2 of Macaca mulatta. Taxonomy (NCBI): domain Eukaryota; kingdom Metazoa; phylum Chordata; class Mammalia; order Primates; family Cercopithecidae; genus Macaca; species Macaca mulatta. The sequence continues at coordinate 90,073,607 of NC_133419.1, forward strand.
TATGCCTTATCCTCTGAAATGAGTTTATAAGTTTTTTGGAGTACATGAATAATTAATGAAATAATTCATATGTACATAAATTAATTGATATATTAATAAAGTATATAAAAACAAATCCAGAAAATTTTTGTATTCTAAGGATTATACAATACTCTAAGAATCAAGGACTGTGTATGATTTTGTAATCAGTACATTGTACATTTCTAAGGCAAAGTTTAAAATTATTAATGCACATCTGTCAATTTTTTGGAACTTTGCATGGTGAAGTTTGGATTTTTCAGGTATCCAATACCATATGTTTTCTTGGGGCCTTAGGAGGTGAGTTTCTGTGGCTCATGTCAGTTTTTTTGAGTTAGACAATCCAAGCTTACTCTTTCGGAAGTATATGTTGGGAATTTTTACATGTGCATTATTTTCCAAGTTATTATTTAAATCTTTTTTTTTTTTAGATGGAGTCTCACTCTGTTGCCAGGCTGGAGTGCAGTGGTGCAATCTCAGCTCACTGCAACCTCTGCCTCCTGGGTTCAAGCAATTCACCTGTCTCAGCTTCCCGAGTAGCTGGGACTACAGGTGCCCACCACCACGCCCAGCTAATTTTTATAGTTTTAGTAGAGAAGCAGTTTCACCATGTTGGCCAGGATGGTCTCCATCTCTTGACCTCATGATCCTCCTGCCTCACCCTCCCTAAGGAGGCCTCCCTTGGATTACAGGTGTGAACCACTGCACCTGGCCCATTTAAATCATTTCTAATAGATAAAGCTACAATTTACCATTAATACTCTCAACAACCCTAAAATATAGTCACTTTACATATAGATAAACTAATATATGGAAAGCTTATTCTACATGAGATAATATAGCTTGTAAATTAAATCAGTTAATAAGACAAACTTTCTGACTCCAAGGTGAAGATTCCATAGCCACAAACAACATCAATTTATGTTGAATTCATAGATATATTGAGGTCAACAGGAAAAATGTGTAAAAAAGTTGCAAATGCATTAAATCAGATTTAATAACTATTCCTGTGGGTATAATCTAGCAATTGTATATATTACATTGTAATATGAATATGTATTTCTTTGAAAAACTATGCCCATACAAGAAACTTCACATGAGTATCTTTAGCAGCTTTATTCCTAATTGCCAAGACTTAGAAACAGTCAAGATGTCCTTCAATGGGTGAATGGATAAACAAATTGCAGCACTTACATACAATGAAATGTTGTTTAGCAATAAAATAAATGAACTATCCAGCCATGAAAAGACATAGAACCTGAGTTTCATATTTTTAAGTGAAAGAAGCCAATCTGAAAAGCTACCTACCATATGATTACAACTGTACGACAATCTTGGAGAGAGCAAGAAATGGAGATAGTAAAAAGACAATTGGTTTTCCAGAGTTCACGGAAGAAAGGGATGGAGGAATAGGTGGAGCACAGGGAAGTTTTAGGACGTTAAAACAATTTTGTAGGATACTGTGATGAATACATGCCATTATTCGTTTATCAAAAACTCATAGAATGCACAACACCAAGACTAAATCCTGATGTAAACTATGGACTTTGGGTAATAATGGTGTGTCTGTGTATGTTCATCAATTGTAGTGAATGTACCGCTCTGGTGGGGGATGTGGATAATTGGGGAGGCCATGCATGTGTGGGGACAGAGAGTGTGTGAGAAACCTCTGTACCTTCTGCTCAATTTTGCTGTGAACCTAAAACTGCTTTTAAAAAAAGTCTATTTAAAGAACAAAATAGCCATAGAATATACTACATAAAGAGTGAACCTACCCATAAACTTAGGACCTTAGTTAATGATATATAAAACTAGTTTATCAACTGTAACAAATGTATCATACTAATGTAAAAGATTAATAATAGGGGAAACTGTAGGGAGTGAGGGGGTATAGGGAACTTTGTACTTCCTGCTCATTTTTATCTGTAAATCTAAAGCTGCTTTAAAAAATAAAGCCAATTAATTCAAAAATGCAGTAGATGCATACGATGTTGATATTATAAGTATATACCTATAGAAATTGCCTTTGTCTGGACAATTCAGTAAATGCTCCAAGGTCAAATGAAAAAAAAAAAAAAGACTGTTTAGAAGATATGCAAATTGATTATGTCATGTGAAATAAAACTTCCAGAGACTGTAAGAATCACATATTCAAAAAACACTTAGATTGCAGTGAAGGTGATATATCCTGGGAAATGATCATGATGACTTTAAATGTAGCTCTAGAGAAGATAAAGATCTTGATGGGGGGGTTTGTGTAAGAGTTTGAGTAAGTAGTATCATGTATTAAGAGTGAGATGAAAAAACATGCTATTTCTTAATAATTTTGTTACTTGAAAAAATATACTATTTATTTTGAGATAAGGTCTCTGTCACCGAGGCTGAGTGCAGTGACATGATCATAGCTCACTGAAGCCTTGACCTCCTGGGCTCAAGTGATCCTCCCATCTCAGCCTCCTAAGGAGCTGGGACTACAGGTGTGCATCACCACACCTTGCTAATTTTAGTTTTTGTAGATATGAGGTCTCACTATGTTGGCCAGGCTAGTCTGGAACTTCTGCATGTAAGTGATCCTCCTCCCTAGGCTTCCCGAAGTGCAAACATTACATGTGTGAGCTACTGAGCTCAGCCCAAAATATGTGGTTTAAATATGTAAATGTAACTAATTTAATAAACTAAGAATTAAATCTAGTTATTAGATAACCTCATAAACATTAAACTGATAAGTGAATATATATTATTCTAAGGCAAGATCATTTGATTAGTAAAATTCTCATTGGGAATATGGAGGCTCACTCTATTTGGGGAATTATATTGAGGCATTCCTGGTATTTTTTTAAATGCTTATCATATATTAGGCTCTGGGTTAGGTATTGTAAGGCAGATACAAAATAATCACCAAGATATGGTTCCTGTACAGAGTCCCTAAATTGTGATTCTGTGATAGGGATTGAATGGAAATAGTTGAAGTGTAACTCTAGTCACTGCTCAATGTTTATGAACAGTTCCTGTGAAACATGGAGTTTATTATGCCAGTCTAAAGGAAGGAGAAATTGCCTTTGTCTGGAGAATTCAGTAAATGCTCCAAGGAGAAAACAATATTTTTGACAGCCTTCAATGGATTTGAAAAATGGAGAGGAAAAGATGAAAATTTTAGGTTGAAAGAAATTCCATAAGCAGAAATAAAAGTGCAGAAAATAATAAATTGTGTCTGAAGGTTGACAGGTAAGTCAGCAATTTGGTTAGATCACAAGAATCTAGGTATGAAGTGGGGGGGAGAATTCTTATGGAAATGGTAGATGTGGGTAAGTCATGTGGTGGATTCACAGCGAGATAAAGCATAGTCCTTTTCCAATTAGCAATAGATGGGGAGATAGTAAAACGATTAAGAGTTTCTGAGCAAGAGCTATCCCTTAAAAAACTCAATGTTATTCTTCAGTTTTGTGATAATAGAACTTATCTTACTACATTACACTTTATCAGGTCCTTTTGTCCTCTAGACTGTGAGATTCTCAAGGGCAGATGTCATGTTTTATTCATCTTGTTATTTTCAGCACATAATATATAACTGGTACACAGTGTAAGAACTATAAATGCTTATTAATAAATAATTGAATTGTCTTTTTCTTAAACACTTTTAATATAATTTTGAGAACTTAGAAATACTGGTTTGAAAATACTCAAATCTGAGTCAGTTCTAGTAACGACTGACTTACTACCTCTGATTGGAGTCTTCTAACCCTCCATGTCAGACATCTGGCATTGATAGGGAAGGGACAAGGGAAGGAATTAAAAGGTCATGGTTTAAAGAGACTTAGCCCCTAATAAACATATTATTGCTTTACTTAAAAAAAAAATACCCACATTATTGAGGTATGACCTACATACAAAATGCTGTACATATTTAATGCATATAACCTGATAAGTTTGGAGGTAACTATATGCCCATAAAATCATGACCACAATCTATGCCATAAACTTATCTATCACCTCCATAAGTTTCCTTTATCTACTTTTTCTTTCTTGAATTTTTTTTTCTTTTGCAGGAGTACTTGACATAAGATCTACCCTTGAAAGCAAACTTTTAAGTATACAATACAGCATTGTTAACTATAGGCCATACACTGTACAGTAGATCTCCAAAACTTATTCATCTTACATGACAAACAATTTGGTACCCTTTGACCAATATTCCCCATTTCTCCCTCCTTCTAGCCCCTGTCAGCCACTATTCTAGTCTCTGGTTCTATTAGGTTGACTATTTTAGATTCCTCATAAAAGTTGTGGTCAGTGTTTGTCCTGGCTTATTTCACTTAGAATGTTCTCTAGATTCATCCATGTTGTCACAAATAGCAAATTTCCTTTATTTTTAAGGCTGAGTAATAGTCCGTTATATATATGTATACACACACACACACACGTATACACACACTATATATTCCATATTTTCTTTATCGATTCATCTGTTGAGGGATATTTAGATTGTTTTCATATTGTGGCTATTGTGAATAATGCTGCAATAATGAACATGAAAGTACAGATATCTCTCCAATATCCTGATTTCAATTTCATTGAATATATACCCAGAAATTGGATTGTTGGATCAAATAATTCTATTTTTAACTTTCTGAGGAATCTCCATACTGTTTTCCTTAGTAGCTGCACTAATTTACATTCCCACCAAGAGTGTACAAGGATTCTCTATTCTCCACATTCTCACCAAAGGTTGTCTTTGAACTACTGCTTTTCTTTAAACTCACTGTCCTCCCAATATATTAGACCTGGTAACTGGATATTTGGATTGTTTCTTGTGCCTAAAAAGTCTTTGTGCCTTGTCTGTGACCCCAGCTCCTCTAAGACTGCAGCTTATTTTGCTTCTCCAGGTTCCCTGCTTAAAGTTTAACCTTGAAACTCAGGGCAGTGCCTGTAATCCAGTGAGCTACCTGCTGACAGGTGTCCTTCAGGCATTTCTCCTGGAATCCTGAATGTTGTTGTTGGAATTTGTCTCTATGCCCTCCTCAAACTTCCTTATCAGGACACTGCTCTGAATACTACATTCTGTCCTTCAGACTGTCCTTCCCCTCAGCATCTGCTATTCAGTTTCTATAAGCAGCGCCTGTTCCTCCTATATAGGAAGACTTTGTTCTAGGTCTGGTCCCAGCCTGCTATAAATAACTGAGTCACATACAAGGAACTTCAAAAATATTACTGACTATAACATTAAAATAATCCACATTTTAAAATTAAAAATACACAATCAAAATAACACCACTTCTTTTATTCTGTCTTATCAAACTAGCATAGCAGTGTAATTTATCTTTTTACATTACAAACAATGGCCAAAGTGATCAGAAAATACATACTTGAAGTTAATTACTTTTACAAATATGATAAGATGTCTTGGAGAAATAAGAACGAATTTCTGCCACAACCCATTCTGATGTCTGAGAAAAAAAAAAAGAGTTGTCCTCAGCACTGCATAAACTCAGGTGAAACTTAATATTGTTTATTTTTAACATTTCCAATGGTTATTAACTAACAGACTGACAGTGTTGAAAGAGACTTTAGAGGTCAGCAATAATTTCTTTTTTGAATGGGATAAGTGCAGTAACCTTATAACTCTTTAAAAATAAAATGGATTAGCTAAACTAATTCCCTTTCCACATTGAAATGCTATGCAATATATTTGAAAAATCTTTATTGCTTTCATTCCAGTGGCAACAAACAAAGTTTGCCTTGCCTTAATTGTCTGTCAGCCTTGTTATTATCAAAGATTTATCCTAAAAAGAGCATCAAATATTTTCTAACAAAAATTATACTTCTGTGGATTTTCTATAATAAGTTATCCCCTTAATTAAGACTTTACTACCTAGCAATGGGAAAAACTTCATCGGTCATCGCTATCCCCGTGGTAACATTACACACTACAACGTTACCACATCTCTGTGGTAACATTACTCCAGGAATTGCACTGATCCCTCTAAGGTCTGTCTCTTTACCTGAGTAAACATTCTGAGAGTCGCATCTTTGTTTACCCAGGACTACTACTGCGCTTTGCACATGGCAGTGGTTGAATAAATATTTTTTAAAATAAATAATAGAGGAATGGATAAATGAATGCAACCTAAAAGATAGGTAAATAATTATTTGTATCAACACACAACTGACTGTATATCTGAAATTGAGTAATGGTTTAAAATCATTGATGCCTTTGAAAAATAACCTGACTTTCACATTCTTACTTTCCTTCTGTTATTACTATCGTAATAGTAAGGCAAGCCAAACACAGTCTCTCCTCTTGGGTAGTGAATTCCTACTCATTCTTCTTAGGATAAAGCTTTGATTCTTCGTAAAGTCTTTCTCATTCCCTCAGGCAGAACTTTATTTCCATTTCTCTTATTACTTGCTACATTGTATTATCATTTTCTCCTCTGGAATTATCTAGGCCTTAAGTGAAAACTAAATATGGGAGTCTTTATATATCACCCAAGATTGTTCACTGTGTTTCTGTACCTCTGGATTTAAATTTCCTGCCCCTGATCACATCCCCTGTGCTCATAGATATCATTCCCTGTGCTCATAGATACACGTATATGACATTTTTACCAGTTTTGCACCATAATCAACCATTTAAATGGACTCATTTTACTTTTTTACTCTGTCATGTCAACAACTACTATTAAAAGGTAGTAACAGACGTTTGAAGTGTGTGGTAAATAAATTTGTGTGTGTAGCACAGATGATAAATATACTGCAGAGCTTTGACAGTTTAATTTACATGAGATCCAAACAGTTTGAATGTCAGTTAACAATGAACAACTTTAAGCAGGCTGTGGTAACTATAATGCTTATAGGGAAACAATGGATGTTTTATATTCTAAAAAGTGCAGCCTATTTTACTTTGTCCTAAGTAAAAATGTGTAGTTCAAGAATTGAGCATTTGAAATTCCCTCAAATAGAATTCTCTACCTGAAAAAGAATGACTAAAGATAAATAAGATAATGTATATACATATCTCGATATATATTTCTGCTTATAGAAAGAGATCATTCTATCACTCATCTATCTAGATGCTATACTGTGAAATGAAATGATAGATTGCTCATATACAATGATTGTCTTCATTTTTGGTTTGTGGTCTAGTAATCCCTGGGATATACAAGGCTTTTTAGCCTAGGGGTGTGAAGTTCTTTTTGGTATAATTACTTCTATTTATCCAGTAATGTCGTCAGGCTTAGGATCCCAACCAGGGCCTCATCACTATCGGGTGGGCAAATTTTGTATTGTCAGGTTTCAGGCATCACCTGAGGCATTAGCCTACACTGGCTCTTATAGAACCTGACACTATGATTCTTTAGATGTCATTAGGCCTTTTAGTTATGTGTAAAAATTCTTAGTCACTGCCCCAAATATAAGCTTTTCAGTTTGACCACCTTCTGGTAGCCATTCTCATATTGCTCAATGCTGCTCCTCCTGGACACACTCAATTTCTCCTGCTTCCTTTCTTACCTCTCTTAAAATTCACCAGACCTTCTGAAATCCACTGTCTGTGGTAAACTCCTCTTCATGTTCTCAACTAGACACAAAATTCTTTTCTAATTCCTTGCATTAATTATATCCTAGCATATACTAGAAGACAGTAGTTCGTCTGCAAACTTCTAGAGCATGGTTAAGCAAGCTTTCTCCATAAAAAGCCACACAGTAAATATTTCAGGCTTGGTGGACCATATGGTTTTTGTTGCAATTAATCAACTCTGCCACTGCAGCACAAAAACAGCCATAGACAATGTATAAATTAATGAGTGTTGCTGTGTTTCAGTGAAATTTCATTTACAAAATAAGCAGCAGGCCAGATTTAAGGACCATGGAGATCAGCCCCTGCTTTACAGTAGAGAGTGTCCATCCTCCCATATGCCTTGTTTCACGAAAGCAAACGGTCAAGTCGGAAATCTAACTTTCCAATTCATTGCACTCCCATCCTTGTGTAAGTCATCCTTTATCCCATTCACATCACTGTTCTTTACCAATTTCTTGGTCACTCCTGAACATATTTTAAAGAATCTGGAGACTGATTCACACTATTCGTCTGAACCCAAGGCCTATCTACTATCTGAAATTTCTATGACAATCACCAAATATCCATATTTCCAAATTCAACAATAATATTTCACAACATTTAATTCTTTGTTCACCTCAACTCTGATTATCTCACAATCCGTCTTGTCTACCCTTACTTATGACAGTATTTTGGATCATGTCGTCAAAATGCAGTGCTCTAGAACAGAACATTAAACTGCTGACAGAATATAATAATATATAATACTCTGTCACTACAACCTCCTTTTATTCCAGTTATTCTCATTCCTTTATCTCTACCAAAACGTTCATTCAAATTAATTAAGCTTTCATTCTTTTGACTTCTCAATTTTATCCCAAAACGTTCTATTTCATCTGTCTCTACTTCTTTTTTTATTCAACTGAAACCCTATAATAGTAGCAGTCACAATTTATTGAGTACTTATTAAGTGTCAGACACTATGCTAAGTATTTCACACGCATTATATGATGTCAGTTCTCACAACTCTATGAGGTAGGTACCAATGTCTTCAGAGGAGGCAAATGTGACTTTGAGAAATTTATTGAATCATCCAATTAACTGTCAGAGTTAGCTTTGAGTATGGGCCTGCCAAACACTAAAGTGCATTATGCAAAATAATGCAAGCAACTCATTTAAGTATTCTTAGTGCTTATTTGTGGCATTGGTAATATAGATCAAGAAGAAATGGACTACTTCTTCAAGAAGCTGAAGTTTAGTGGTAGAATCTTTCATGCAACTAAATAAATACAATGCAACATCATGTAATAATAAAGAAATGTTCAAATTAATATTATAGCAAATGGGAGAGAATGAACTTTCTTAAGAGACTCTTTGCAGATAAAATATCACTTCAGCCGGGCCTTAAAGAGTAATTTGAAACTTACCAGGTGGGAAAAAATTTAGAGTATTTCAGGAGGAAGAAAAATCATGTACATTGGCATGGAGATAGGCTTCAGCTGGCATGGTCCTCTAATGTTAGATAACAAAGGTGAAAGGACTGGGCGAGTTAGGAGAGGAAACTAGCAGTTAGGTGAATGATAGATATTGCGCAGATTCTATGGAATTTGTATGTTTTTTCTTAGAAAATTGAGAGAGTTTATTTAGTTCTATGTCCTAGTATACATATTAGAAAGAGGAAGCTCCCAGGATAATAAGAAAGGCAACATTTAGAAGCAAAGACACAGAAAAAATAATCAGAATTGTTGAGGAAAAAGACTGAATGGAGGGCTGGCACCCTATGGAGTCAGAGAAGAAAGAATGAATTCAAGACAAATGCCAGAAACTGAATTGTGAGAATTTAATATATTGTATGCAGTAATACAGAAGGGAGAGGATAGAGGCATCTCGATGGCTTAGATTTCTTTCCAAGGAGACTTAAAATGGTGATGCTACTATATAAGTACATTAATTAAGGAGATGGAAAACATTTTTTGTAAGAAGATAATGTACTAAATTTTTAAATGATGACTTTCAGACAGTTCAGGGTTGGAAATTCTGAGATTCAAAAGTTATGAGTTTATTGGTAGGAATGGGTAATTTGAAAACAGACATGTGGAACAAAGGTGGGAGAGGGAAAGGATTCAGATGAACACAATCTGAGGGAGGAAAACTACCAGGGCACAGAGGTACCCACAAAGCCAAGGGAAGGCAACATTATAAAAGGGAGTGGAAAAGAAAAGCAAATGTCTCGAACAGGCCATAAACCAATTGATCCGTGAGATTAGTGGCTTAGGGACAATTTCACTGGAATTTTGGAGGAAGAAATCAATTAATAATTTTATAATAGTTAAAAATGGTTTATGTGTTCAAGTTTGTTCATCAAATGTTACACGTTTATAAACTGATTTCAATTATAATATCTATCTCTACCAATATAAATAATTTTCATCCTTTGTTTTTAGAATGTTTTTGAAAGGATTGGGATTGGGCTATTCTTAGATTTTGAAGACACTGGAGAACAGATGACCACATTTGCAATATGCCTTAAGATGATGTTTGGTAATAAAATACAATAATCAGTAACTTTATGTTTTCTCATTGCAATACTTGCCCTCAGATTTCTGAGGAAAAAAATCCCAATTGTTTTTCTTATTATTTCTTATAATCTATTCTCATGTTTTCTACGCTGGTGTTAGGATCACATGTGATTATAATTAGTAATTTTCTCAGTAGTGATTAAATACTTGTTTGCTTTTACTCTGCTAAACGTATAACACACTTAATGAAAATTATCCCAATTTTACAACTCGTGTCAAAATTCAAAGAAATGAGTTTAAATGTCTGTTGCTTGACTTTTTGGATTCAAATAAATTTATGTTCATAGCAAAGAACATGTAATGTCAATTTTGTAGTAAATGCTACCTAATTGTCAATGGCAGAGAAAAGTAATCATTTTAAGCTAAACATAGCTATTTTTATTTTTCTAACCTACCTTTCAAGAAATACTATAACAAAAAACAGAAACATTGAGAAATACATTACAGAAATCATGCACTTTAGACTGAAATTGTTTCCTATTCCAAAGTGATGGAAACATTAATGATTGTGTTCATTTTTAGTCTTAACAGGTCATAAGTTTTCCTTGAAACCACGCAATAATGAATCACTAATTAGTAAGGAGAACTTGCTTCTTCAGCAAATGCTTGCCTGTCCCTAAGACAGGTCAATGTGGGGTAAACTTTTCACCTGGGTGTAGGCTGCAGGCCTCTGCACTTAGGGTATTAACTAAAAGGTTATTCCCTGAAATAACTAGGCAGGAATCTTTGTGAAAAAATGGTTGGCTGATTTTATTCTGTCTCCTTTTGCCTAGGAGGTTACCTGGGGGAGCTGTGTTTTTGAGCAGCATTTATTTTTACAACAGTCTGAATGAATTGAATGTGTAGGCATGATTGAGCATGTGAAATAAATACAGTGCTGTGGCTCCTACCCACAGAGGATACAGATTATACTGTCAGTGGCTGAATATATACACATGAAATTAACTAAAAGACATGGAATTTCAGAGGGGTCCCGTATATCAGCAGTATTAGCATTATCACCACCTCTCAGTTATCTTCCCTCTCAACCCTCCCAAGGTATCTCCTCAACCAATATATGGTTAATAAATAAATATAATTAACAGACAATATATTCGCCTAATTTTGTACCTGACGCCTGACTACAGAATTATGAGAAACTAAATGTTCATCTACCTTGCTCCCAATGACTAGAAAATCTTTCTATTCCTAGCTCCATCTGGAGTCTCTCTCTTGGAATCCAAGCATACACGGTTAGCATTTTAAGGACTCTCTGGAGCATTTTGATTTTGATCTTTACCTTCCCACTTTTTCCGTTCCCCACCTTCACTTTCATCACAAGCAGCTTACTTGGCTGTTGATTAAAAAGGGCCCAAAACTTCTCATTCCTTCCTTGAGAAGTGGAATTTCTTTCTCTACCCCTTTAGTTTGGGCTGATCCAATGATTGTTTTCAACCAGAGAATATGGCAGTAGAAGCTCTATATAATACTAAGGCTGAATATTAAGAGATTTGTAGCTTACATTTTTAAGCACTCGAATGCTAGCTCTTGGAATCCAGCAGGCATGCTGTGAGAAGTTCAAGCCATGTGGAGAAACCATGTAAAGGAGTAACAACACATTCAGCTTAGCAGCTTCATCTGAAATCCCAGACCATAACTAGCACCAACTGCAGCCAGTTATTTGAGTGAACTGTCCTGGGTGTTCTAGCCCAGTAGAGCCTCCAGATGACTGCAGAACCAGCTGACACCTGATGCAATATGGCAGAATAACTCAGCTGAGCCTAACTGATAGAGAAGCATGAGAGATAATTAGAAGTTGTTGGGCAGGGCACTGTGACTGACACAAGTAATCCAGCACTTTGGGAGGCCAAGGCAGGCAGATAGTTTGTGCCCAGGAGTTCAAGACCTGTCTGGGCAACATGGCAAAATCCCATCTCTACACACAAAAAGAATACAAAGATTAACTGGGTGTGGTGGCATGTGCCTATAGTCTCGATTTCCGGGGGGGCTGAGGCAGGAGGATCACTTGAGCCGGGGAGAAGTCGAGGCTACAATGAGCCAAAATCGTGCTGTCTGAGGCGTTCAAACCAGAGCTACTCTATCTTGAATAGGGGATGGGTAAAATAGGGCTGAGGCCAGCTGCCTTCCCAGGAGGTTAAGGCATTCTTAGTTGCAGGATGAGCTAGGAGGTCCGCACAAGGTACAGAGCACAAAGACTTTGCTTGTGAAAGAGCATATTGTAAAGAAGCTAGTCAAAGCCCGCCAAAATCAAGAGGGCAACAAAAGTAACCTCTGGTTGTCCTCACTGTTCATTATATGCTAATTATAATGTATTAGCATGCTAAAAGACACTCCCACTAGCACCATGACAGTTTACAAATGCCATGGCAACATCGGGAAGTCACCCTATATGGTCTAAAAAGGGGAGGAACCCTCAGTTCTGGGAATTGCCCACCCCTTTCCTGGAAAACTCATAAATAATCCCCTCCCTGTTTAGCATACATCAAAAAGTAACAGTAAGTACTAGCAGCTGAGCAGCCTATGCTGCTGCCTAGCCTATGGAGTAGCCCCTCTCTATTCCTTCACTTTCCTAATAAACTTGCTTTCACTTTACTCTATGGAATAACCCCGGATTCTTTCTTGTGTGAGATCCAAGAACCCTCTCTTGGGGTCTGGATCAGGACTTCTTTCTGGTAACAGCGCCACTGCACTCCTGGGTGACAAAGTAAGACCCCGTTTCGAAAAAACCAGAAAAAGTTGTTGTTTGAAACCACTGTTGGGTTGATGTGTTGCACAGAAATGCTTGACTAAAATACTAATTTTTATCTGTCTATTTGGCTTATTAAATTTCCTAAGAATGCTTCATCTCAGTAAATTATTAAGGGTTTTGTTTTTTTAAAAAAAAATATGAGATTCATTTAACGAGAAACAACGGACTTTGATATCAATGAGAACTGGTTTAAATACTTAATTGCTTATTAACTATATGACTTTAGGCCAGGTATTAAACTTCTCTAAATTTTTTCTTCAACTTGAAGTATAACTAAAAAAAAAAAAAAAAAAAAAAAACTTCCCCTAAATTTTAGCGCCCCCTCTGTAAGTAACATCTACTTCTTACAGTTGTTACGGGGATTAAGTGAAGCAATGTATAAAAAAAAAAAAGAAAAACTTAGTACAGTTTATAGCTCACATTAGGTACTTAAAAAATATCAGTTTCCTTCTCATTTACTACATCCACATTGTAGCCGAATTTTATTTTTTTCTTTCTCTTACTCTCAGTTATACATGTTCCCATCTTTTTATCTGTCAAAAGACAGAGAAAGGCAACTTTCAAACAAAGTAACTGACCAACTAATAAATAAATAAATCTCTTTGATGTTTGCCTGTTGTCAGGCCATCCATCCAAATTCTCTGTGTGTCACAATGTGGCTTTTAAAACTCTTAGTGCAGATACCAATGAATTCCGCTTGAATAAACCTTAGTTGCCAGTCTTATTATAGACCAAGTGGCTCATGGAGGGAAAGGGGAGTGTGGCCACAAATTTCACTTCACACCTCCCTTAACACTAATAGCTATTTAGTTTTTACTTCTCCCTCCTCCTGCCCTATGCCTCTTTCAAGGCCTCACTAGCCATTGAACATTTTCTTGGTAATTTGATAATCTGTCATTGCTCCTGCTAGTTTCTCCTTCCAATAATGTATTGTTCCTGTGTTCCCTGAAATTCCTTCCTTCGACAAATATTCTGCCATTGTACATATTTCACAACCCAGTGTAATTATCTATCTCTTTTAGGAAGCTTTCTAAATACAGTCCATCTCGCAATAATACATCCTTGATTTTGATTCAGAAAATTGAAAATAGATTTCCCAAATTAGATGGGTGCAATTAATAAAGTAGTGCTTGTGACTTACCTTTTGTTTTCATGTTATTGTATAACTGTTCCATGAGTATTGTTATTTACTCAGCCAAATTGAAAGCTTCTTGAGAGCAAAGTCTAACATTGACCAAATATGTGATATTAAGTAAGTTACTTAACTTCTCAAAACCTACAAAATGGGAGTTATAAAATCATTCTTTCTAGGTTTATCTCATTCAATTCAATGAGATAAGAAGGCCAAATACATCGTTTAGCACACAATTATGCTTAATATAAGCCAGCTAGTTTTTAAATGTGTCCAACAAATGCCTGGTAGGCAACAGATTGAAAGACAGGATTTTTGACTATACTACTGATCTATGTTCATAATGTAGATTATAAAAACTATTGCACAGCTCTAACCTGATATACTGTATATGAAAGGTAGGCAACTGTTATATAAATGATACATGGACATCCATTTTTTGGTTCAGTGATCATTTCTTTCAGGAAGGTCCTGATGAAGTCAAATTTCTTTTGGAGTTGTAACCTTCAGCTTTTAAAAACTCCATTCTGATTGTTTTGGTTCTAACACAGGAAATAAAATAACATGTGTAAGAATGAAGTTTGGCTCTTAGCACCAGGCCTAAAATAAAGATCTTGGGCAAATGAGGACAACATGAATACACTAAAATCATCAATGAACACTAGTGCAAGGTAGCAAACAGAGGCAATGTCAGAAGAGCAGGGAAAAAAAGATGGGCTGAATAATGACTAAGGCCAAAGTTTACCTACTTTGAAATTTTTATAACATAAAGTAGTCTTGGGTTTGAAGAGATCTGACAATCATGTAGTCCAACCTCACACAGGTCATGATGGAGGACACATATTACTTATGTTGAAAAGGAATTATCCACAGCAAGAATACTTTGTGTGCTTGTCAAAGTCATTCTCCAGCTGTGTGGCGATATGTAGCCTCTGCACATTTGTCCTTGTTTCAGCCTCTGGCATTGGTAGCATGATGTAAGAAAAAGAAAAACCAGAGTCTAATGATTGAGAATATAAGCACATCACTGTCTTTTATGATTCAGTTTCATAGATTTTGCAGAACCAGAGTCATCACTCAAAAGTAAAATGATTGGCTACCTCCCGGTTTTGACTGTCCTTAGATAAATATAAAGTCAGCCAGTAAATACTGAGTTTGAACAAGAATAAGTCCCTAGTCTTTATCTCTTCTCAGATACCTCTTCAACTTCTAATAGTATCATATCCCTAGGGCCAAGTATTTTAAGTTTTAGGAGCAAAGAACACAGTGTAGGTACCAATGATGGATGATGAGGAAAGCAATGTCATCATGTCTGAATGACACAAGCTTCCATGTAAAGATCATCAGGGATCTGTTAACCACACAAAACTTAGTTTATTAAGTTGACTGAACAAGGAAAAAGAGAACATTGACCAGAGTACCCATATTTCTCATAGAAAATTTAGGGAAAGATACTGCTAGGTTTTTGGGTCGGGGAGAAGGTAGACAAAGTAGTTTTAGAGTAAAGTTAGTAAGCATGGTCTGGGCAGGTGTTGTTCAAACTTTATCAACAGGGAAATTAGTAGAATAGTCAATAGTTTTTTCTTTGAAACACATGAGTTCAGACTGAGGGTATAGCCACTTATCTATGCTTTTATCTTGGAACGTGTGGGTCTGAATAAGATGACGTTAAAACATTTTGGGCTTAAATAATTTGTGTTGTATGTCATGATTTGGTACAGTTTATACATTATGCAAATCATAGCACAGTTTGTTTTGTACATTGTCATTTCTACTTTAACTTCTCAGAATGTATGTTTTTGCCTCACTGCAGTGGTGGCTTTCTAATAAAAGAGACTGAGAAAAAATATTTTTGTATTTGAAGGGAGAAATGCAAACTTTTATGTGAAAAAGCAATGCTGTTACTGCTTCACTCATTCCATCCAGGCAGCTTACTGGGAAAAACATATCAGATACAGACAGATTGAGGGTAGTTTTCATTTCTGGAATATATCAGATATATTTTCTTTTCTTTTTTTTTTTTTTTTTTTTTTTTTTTTTTTTTTTTTGAGACAGAGTTTCCCTCTTGTTGCCCAGACTGGAGTGCAATGGTATGATCTCGGCTCACTGCAACCTCTGCCTCCCGGGTTCAAGCGATTCTCCCACCTTAGCCTACCAAGTAAAGAGGATTACAGTCATGTGCCACCACACCGGCTAATTTGTATTTTCAGTAGAGATGAGGTTTCACCATGTTGGTCTGTCTGGTCTCGAATTCCTGACCTCAAGTGATCCACCTGCCTCAGCCTCCCAAAATGCTGGGATTACAGGTGTGAGACACTGCGCCCAGCCTCTAATACATTGTCATAAGAGATTTATTGCCAGGAACACCTGGCATTGTAAATGATTCAGTCATAGTTTATCATTCTGTTTCTTAACAATGTCATCAATGGCTGAAAATACTGACCATCCTGAATCTAAGTACGGTACCATAAGCATTCCAGAATATGATAGAAGCTATGACATACACATTGAGGAACAATATAAATAGAAATTTTTAGTCCTGGTGCACTGGCAGGGAGAACTTGAAATATTTCAGAAAAGAGGTAAGATAGGAAGTGGATGTAACAAAGACACTGCAATACCAGGGAATCCCCTAATTCCCTAACAATAACAACAACAAAAAAGCAGGAAACACGGAGATTTAGTTTGTGATTGAATCATCATAAACATCTCTGAGGACGCTTGACTACAAAAACATGTCTATAGCTTTATTATAATAATCATATTAAAGAAAACTAATTGACCAGTCTCCCTACTCAGAAACTGTTGTTTCAGAGAGTAATTAAGTATATTTGGCCATAAGTATTTGAATAAACATACTATTTGCTGGCTTCAAATACCAGTAAAAACAAAGTACAATATTTATAGAAAGCCCAACACAGAGGCAATTAGGATCATTTATGATTCCAAATCACAGCGTAAGCAAAAATCTATTACTGTAGTTTATTTCATGAAGAATATAACTTACCACTATTTCGTGAGAATAATTGTTTTTATTTTTTTCTCTGTGGCCAAATAATGACTCAGATGCTCTTTAGAGCTTACAATGAATTATATATTTATTTATTTATTTATTTGGAGACAGGATCTCACTGTGTCACCCAGATTGAAGTACAGTGAGATGATCATAGCTCACTGCAGCCTCAAACTCCTGGGCTCAAACGATCCTCTTGCCTCAGCCTTCAGAGTAGCTGGGACTACAGGTATGGACCGTCAGCCTTGCCAGATTCTTATAAATCTGATCTTTACAATAACCCTGTGAGCAGACATAATTACTTCCATTTTAATCAAGAATATTTTAATTTCAAGAAACTTAACTCATACTATTTAAGAAAAAAGGGAAAATAATTAGCTTATATAACTAGGAAGTCCGCCAGTGGCAGTTGCTACGGGCATGGACAGATCCAGGGACTTAGATGAAACTCTCTTTCCTTCCCTTTACAGTGTTTTGTTTTGTGTTTTGGCTTCATGTTCGTTCTTCATTGGCCACTGAAGCAGCCATTAGCCTATGTTACAGCTTCCCTCAAAAAGTTAGAAAATCACTTTTCTCTGACATGCTCATATCAAATCTCATAATAAGTCTCTGAATGACCTTGCTCAGACTAATTTCTTATTTCTGAAAAGTTTCTATGGCTAAAGGGATGAAGCATCTTGATTGTCCACCCTGAGCCATGTGGTTATACCTGTAGTTGGGGGATGCAGTGGTGATATTTCACAGTTGCACCATCACCACATGATATAGGGAAAGATTAATTCTTCAAGGAAAGCAATACTGAGCAAAGTAAGTTCAATACATCTTTCATTGTGCAAATGAGAATACTTCAGCCCAGAAAAATTAAGAAAACTAATGATGAAGACTAGATACTTTTAGCATCAAATTTAACCTCCTTTAGTCAGGTAATAATGTTTATCATGATGTAACTCCAGATTATCTCTCTCTAAATTCACCTATTGTACTCTCTTAAATATACTCCTCAAACAATACATGTATTTTGGCTTTTCAGATCCCTTAATGTCACTTGTCTTCAGATTTTCTACCTCTTTTCCACTGGAGTGTTCATACTTATCTATCAATTTTAACTTCTATATCTCTTTGCCTTTCCTCCCTTATGGGGAGAAAACTAATCTAAAATGAAAGAACAGATACAAGGGACCAAAATAATCATGGCAGTATTTGAATCCCTAAGGTCGGGTCTTTCTAAAGACAGCTACACTCCTATCCTTCCTTTAACTTGGTTGTTTAATGTTTATTTGTATTCCATTAGTCACTAAAGTGATTTTCTTCTTTTGAATAAATCAGTGAGAGCTGGCTTTTTGTCACTTAGAAATCAACTATGACTGATGGTTGCTGAACTCTTATAGCTTCTAGCAGATAGAGTATAAGAGAGAGTCCTTGAAGATAAGGACTATGTGTTTTTTCTGTCTGTAATCCTATCAATTAGCCACAGGCATTCAGTATACCTAAGTCAAGTCATATATGGTCATGATTATTTGTTGGGTTCATACTAAGTATATGGGACTGCGTTTATCATTGGGGAGATACCATGGCTGTCCTTATTTACTTCTTCAATCTCATCTCATAGCAACTTTAGTCTTTCTTCTCAGCCACATTGCTAACTTCTATCTATGGAATTTGCAGAGGTTGGACTATTCTTTCTGACCTTTTTCCCTTTTAACTTGAGAAATCACCTCATTCCTTACCTTCCTGATTTGATCAGGTCTCCCCTACACAAATAGATTCTCAGAGGACCATGCACCTGGTATCTTTAAATAGCATTGGTTAGAACTACACTTTGATATTTATTATGTTGATTATTTGCTTAATTTCTTTTTCCTCCAGTAGTTTAAAAGCTTAAAGAGTATAAAGTTTCTGTTTATTTTCACACACCGTTACATCTCCAATGCCTAATAAAAATGCTTGGAACAGTAGACATCCAATATATATTGCTGGATGTTGTGAATCAGATTGGGTCCTACTTTAAAGAGCTTATAATCAAGTTAGGAAGTTGAGCTATATATGTTTTTTAAATGCCAGCATTGAGTCCTCTATTTTTATTTGCTAAATCTGGAAACTATAGATGAGTCACAGAAACACTTAGAGGAAGCTTTATGAAGGAGACAGTACAAGAACTAAATGTTATTGAAAGAGTATCAACAAGTGTGTTAATCTTCTTTTGTTGCAATAATAAATGTTTCTATTATCTCAGTGTTTTATAAGAGCCAACAATTATTTCTTACTCGTATTACATGAAGGCTGCGATATGGCTGTAGCTCCAAAGAGTTCAATGCTGCTTGGCTAGGCTTGGCTCAGTTCAGCTCCACTTGTTTCCTCATTCTGGAATGCAGGCAAGGGGGAATAACCAATATCTAGGATATGCACAGACAAAGTGAAATTATTATTACAGTCAAGCAAATTGACATATCCATCACACTCCCTAGATACCTTTTTCATTGTTGTTTTTTGCTATTTATTTACTTATTTCTTACTGATTGATTGATTTGTGGATAGGAGTGTAGCTGTCTTTAGAAAGACCTGGCCTTAGGGATTCAAATACTGCCAGCATTATTTTGGTCCCTTGAATCTGTTCTTTCATTTTAGATTAGTTTTCTCCCCATAAGGGAGGAAAGGCATAGAGACATAGAGGCATAGAGACCTAAAATATATTCTCTGTTTTAATGGTGGTTCTAGTGGGGCTAAGCTACATCATGCTTGCAAACTCTTCTCAATTCCATTAGTCAACACTAGTCATGAGGCAAGTCAATAGGAAAGGAAACATACTCATCTACCATACAAAAACTATTCATTAACTTTTTTCCCCCTCAAAATTGCTTTGGTTATTTGGTGTCTTCCTCAGTTCCATTTACATTTTATGATTTTTTTTCCTGTTTCTTTGAAGAATATCATTGGTATTTTTATAGAAATTGCATTTAATCTGTAGATCAATTTTGGCAGTATGGTCATTTTCACAATATTATTTCTTTCAATCCACAAGATATCTTCCATTTTTGTGACCTTTTCACTTTCTTTCATCAGCATTTCATGGTTTTTCATGTAAAGGTCTTTCACGGCCTTAGTTAAATTTATTTCTAGGTATTTTATTATTTTGTAGCTTCTATAAATAGAATTCCTTTCTTGATTTCTTTTTCTGCTTCTCTGTGGTTAGTATATTACCAATTTTTATGTTAATTTCTGTCCTGCAACTTTACTGAATTTGTTTATTAGTTCTAAAAGATTTTTGATGGGCCTTTTAGGATTTTCTATATAAAAGTATTATGTCATCTGCAAAAAGGGATAATCTGACTTCCTCCTTTCCAATTTGGATGTCCATTATTTATTTCTCTTGACTAATTGTTCTGGCGAGGACTTCTAGTACTATGTTGAATAAGAGTGATTAGAGTGGGCATTCTTGTCTTGTTCCAGTTCTTAGGTAAAAATCTTTCAGCTTTTCCCCATTTGGCATAATACTAGCTGCTGGTTTGCTATATGTGGCTTTTACTGTATTGAGGCACACTCCTTCTATACCTAGTTTGTTGATGGTTTTTATCATGAAGTGATGTTGAATTTTTTCAAATGCTTTTTTGCATCTATTGAGATGATCAGCTAGACCTCTTATGTCTCACTGTATATAAAAATAAAATCAAGAGGCATTAAAGACTTGACTTCAGTGAAGACCTGAAACTCTGAAACTACTAGAAGGAAATATTGGGGAAACACTTCATGTCATTGATCTGGGCAAAAGATTTTTAGAAAAGACTTCAGGGCTGGGCGCAGTGGCTCACGTCTGTAATCCCAGCACTTTGGGAGGCCGAGGCGGGCGGATCACGAGGTCAGGAGTTCGAGACCATCCTGGCTAACATGGTGAAACCCTGTCTCTACTAAAAATACAAAAAAATTAGCCAGGTGTGGCGGTGTGCGCCTGTAATCCCAGCTACTTGGGAGGCTGAGGCAAGAGAATGGTGGGAACCCGGGAGGCTGAGCTTGCAGTGAGCCGAGATTGTGCCACTGCACTCCAGCCTGGGAGACAGAGCAAGACTCCATCTCAAAAAAAAAAAAGAAAAGAAAAGACTTCAAAAGCACAGGCAACAAAAACAAAAATAGACAAATAGACAAATGCTATTACATTAAGCTAAAAAGTTTCTATGCAAGAAAAAAAAAACAATCAACAGAGTGAAGAAACAACCTATAGAATGGAAGAAAATACTTGCAAATGATCCATCCAACAAGGGATTAATAACAAAAATATATAAGGAACTCTAACACTCAATAGCAAAAAAAAAAAAAAAAAAATCCAGTTACAAAATTAGTAAATAATCTGAGTAGACATATCTCAAAAGAAGACACACATGTGGCCAACTGGCATATGAAAAATTACTCAACATCACTAATCATTAGGAAAATGCAAATGAAACACACAGTAAGATATCATTTACCCCAGTTAAAATGGCTATTACCAAAAGGAGGAAAAAATAACAGATGCCGATGAGGCTGTGGAGAAAGGAGAACTCTAGTATCCTACCAGTGGAAATGTAAATTAGTACAGCCACTATGGAAAATGGTATGGAGGTTCCTCAGAAAACTAAAATAAATCTACCATGTGATCCAGTAATCTCACTGCTGTATATATATATACAAACAAAAGGAAATTAGTATATTGAGGAGAAATCTGCATGCTGATGTTGACTGAGCACTATTCATAATAGCAAAGATGTGGAATCAGCCTAAGTGTCTATCAACGCATAAACAAATTATTTTTAAATGAGAGAGAGAGAGAAGGGAAAACAAAGAGAGGTTGGTTAAAGCAAAACAGAAAGAATGAGTTCTAGTGTTCGATAGCACACTAGGGTAACTAACTACAGTTAACAATCATTTATTGTATATTTAAGAATAGCTAGAAAAGAAGATTTTAAATGTTCCCAACACTAAGAAGTAATAAATATTTGAGGTATGAATATTCTAATTACCCTGATTTGAGCATTACACATGCTATGCATGTGTCAAAATAGCACATGCACCCTATAAATATGTACAATTATTATGTATCCATAAACAAAAGATCATGGAAAGGGGAATTGTAAACAGTAACAAGGACAAAAATACAAATGCAAGAATGTTCTTGTTAAAAACATGCTTGGGGACTTCAACTTATTTTTTATTAAACTTTCTATTCCATAGTTTGTTGGGATATCCTTATATTTTAACCATTGTCTGTTCCCCGTGACCAGGATCTTATCTAGGATATCATATATTTAGTCACTATGTCTCCTGAGGCTCCTTTAGGTTATGACAGTTTTTTCAGATTTTTCTTATTTTTGATGACCTTGTTTATTAAAAGTTATTTTTCTTGTGTAACAAACCTGCACTTATACCCCTGAACTTAAAAATAAAAGTTAAATAAATAGAACTTATTTTTCTTATTTTTTCTTATTTTTGATAACCTTGACTGTTTGGAGGTATATTGGTCAGGTATTTGTATAATGTCCCTCAACTCAGGTTTTACTGATTTTTAAAAAACCATAATTAGAATAAAATTATGGTTTTTTTGGAAGAATGACCAAAGGCATGAAGTGCCATTTTCATCAGAGTACATCAAGGATACACATGACCAAGGTGACTAATAACCATTCATATTTACCTTAATCTCTTCACTGAAATACTGTTTGTCATACTCGCCATTATAAAGTTAATCTTTTCCACCTCTTTCCATACTGTGTTCCCTGAGAAAATGTCACTATGAACAGTCCACACTTAAGATGACAGTTATTCTCTATCTTTTTAAGGATGGAATATCTACATAATTATTTAGAATTCTTCTGCAGGGGAGAATTGTCTCCTCTCCATCATTAATTTGTTTTTTAAATAATTTGTGTCAATATGGACTCTGCTTTTTTTAAAGAAAATGTTTTATGAAGTTAAATTCTCAAATTTGGTGCCAACTCAGATAATTTGGAATAAAAATACAAGTAAATAAATAAATACATGTATACTTACATGCATGCATAACATAAAATTTCTAGATATGCTAAGCTCTTGTTTTGTTTATTTTCCTATATATTTGCAAGGAAGGCTTCTCTAATAGCATATGAGCCTTTCTCCCCCATATATTGCTACTTTATTTTTTAATAAAAATTGTATATAGTCATGGTGTGTATATATATATATATAATACACACACACACATGATTTTTACAGTCAAGTAAAGAATATATTAATGTCTTCACATAGTTACCTTTTTGTGTGTTGTGTTGTTAGAGTACCCGAAATCTACTCTCAGCAAATTTCCAGTATACAATACAGTATTATTAACTTCAGCCATCATGCTGTACATTAGATTTCTAGACTTATTCACTCTTTGACCAGAATATTCCCATTTCCCCCACCTCCTCTCCCCTAGTAACCATTTTACCTTGCTTCTATTTACTCATTTTTTTAGATTCCCCATGTACATGAGATGGTGCAGTATTTTTCTTTCTGTATCTGGCTTATTTCAATTGGCATAATGTCCTCCAGGTTTAGCCGTGTTGTCATAAATAGCAGGATCAACCTTCTTTGAAGGTTGAATAATATTTGTGTGGAACACCACTCTCCAAAGTTGTCTTCCTTCAGTGACTTCACATGACACTTTAAAGCTCTTGGAGTTGGAAATTCACTCTTGGGAATTCTTTCTCTCTCTCTCTCTTTCTCTCTCTCTCTCTCTCCCCCCCCCACCCCTCCACCCCCTCAACCCCCCCCCCCGCCTTTTAAACAGGGTCTCACTCTGTTGCTCAGGCTGGAGTGCAGTAGTGCAGTCTCAGCTCGCTGCAACTACTGCTTTCCCGGCTCAGGCAATCCTCATGCCTCAGCCTCCCAAGTAACTGGGATTACAAGTGTGTGCCACTATGTCCAGCTAATTTTTGTATTTTTAGTGGAGACAGGGTTCCACCATGTTGGCCAGGCTAGTCTTGAACTCCTAGCCTCATGTGATCTGCCAGCCTCAGCCTCCCAAATTTCTGGGATTACAGGCGTGAGCCACCATGTCCGCCCTGTCTTAGGAATTCTCTATGTCTTCTTCCATATTCATATTATCTTCCATTACCTACCCCCCCCCACACACACACACATCATAAGGAAAACATAAAGAATAGAGAAATAAAGGAAAGATCGTTTCATCAAATATCCAATAAATTGTCATATAGAAAAGGCATTAAAGCCTGTATCAAAATATCTCATGTACCTCATAAGGATATATACATCTACTATGTACACCAAAAAATTAAGAATAATTTTTTTAAAATAACAAATAAAAATGAGAATAGCTTAAAAGAAAAGAAAAGGCATTAAAGCCACTATCTTTTGCTCCATAGAACTGAGATAGAACTGGTAGATACAATTTCGAAGTCAAATTTGGCATAACATAAAAATAAAAAAATAAAAAACCTTAAACAATTTACTCAATGCATTCTTTAAATAAATATTTATTAAACAACTATTACATGTTAACCATTCTTTCTGAAGTGGGAATATAACACTAAACAAGATGGAAAAGTTCCCTCCATATAGATTTTGTATTTTCAAAAAAAGAATTGAACATTTAAACTAAAGGAAGTTTATTTCAGAGACCACTAAGTGTTTTAAAGAGAATAAACAGACTTTTATAATAAAGTATATTGATGGAGAGGGCAGAAAGATCATTCTAGAAATGAAAACTTCTAAAACTAGTAAGAATCACCTAATCAGATAGTGAACACTCTGCCACCATAGACATTCATACTCTATAGTATCACTGACATTAATCGAGAACATCTATCTGCTCAGTGTTCTCCTAAGTGCTTCACAATTCATTTAATCTTCAAAAACAAGATAAAACACTACAAATTTAAGGAAAACTATCTTGTGGATACAACTATGGTTCTGATTTTACACATGAAAAAATAAAAGAGTAGAAAAGTTAATGAACTCATCCAATGTTACAAACTGGGAAGCAACTGAGCCAAACTGAACTCATACGGTCAGATTCCAGAGCAAGTGCTCTTTTTCATGACACTCAGAGGCCACTAGGTTTGTTGACCATAAGTATGGATGCTGTTCATTCATTCAACATTCAACATTCCTATCCAGTGCCTGCTTTATGTCATCTGCAGAGCGCAACACTGGAAACAGAGCCCTGAACAAAGCCGCCGTTAGTCCCAGCTCTCACAAAGCTCACAGTGTATGCTTTCAGGATGTCACTGGTTGGGTTCTCTGGGAAGATGACACTGAAGCAGACTCATAAGGGAAAAGGTTCCTAAAGGAATGAGACCTGTGTGAGGAATAGGGAAAAAACATACTATAAAACAAATGGAAAACATCAGATTAAGCCTTGAGAGACAGACTAGAACCCTTCAGAAAGAAGCAACTCTTGCCAATAAATGAGATTTTAATAAAACTTAATGTGCCTTATGTTGTATTTGATTTGCTGAACACTTTGATTTCTTAGAGACACTGAATTTACTTTTATAATCATATTGTTCTCCTTTCAGTAAGGGTAAGGTTGAAAGAATCACTACTTCAGATTTGAACAACAACAACAAAAAGCCAATGTTAAGATTCTCAATTCAAACAACTTAGTGCAGGTTGGTGAGAAGAAATATCAACTCTTTCCAAATCAAAAGATAAATACAATATTCCAAAAATCAGAATTTGTAAGTAATATTTGTGTAATGGAATTCATTTTATTGTGATCTTGTTCTACCCAAATGCAGAGGCTGGAAATGGAATGAAAATTCTCTTTGAAACCACTACTGGTCAAGAACACCATCCTGTGTTTCCAGACCTTAGGAATTTCCTGGGAAGCTTAGAGGAAGCTACTCAGACAGTGCAGGGCTACTAAACAAATCTCATGGCACAGGTAAGCAGTATTTCTGCTGGAAGTTCCTCACACATGGAGAGGCAAGTGATGATGGTTTGTTCCGTCCGATGGTGCTGAGAACAGCCAACATGTACCCTTGACAGAGGTTATGTGTGGAAATGCCTATGTAAATAGCCACACTAGGACTACAAGCCTTATTGTGGCATCCATATGGCTTCCTGGCAGTTATGACTAATAGATGCTTTGCAGTCTCTTGATGATAATTCTGCTTCTGTCCTCATACCATGTCCCCTTCCCCTGTGCTCCTTCTTCTTAAGCCCCTATGACTTCTTCCATGCTAAGTTTCTATCCAGATCTACCTGCTCTACTCCAGCTTTCCACTTAGGAATTTCATCTGGTCTCCCCCAGGAGTGGGGCTAGTCTGAGACTTATCATAAAAGAAAGAGCTAAGGTCATATGGTACAAACTTTCAGTTATAAGATGAACAAGTTCAGGGGATGTAATGGACAGCATAGAGACTGTAGTAATTAACACTGTATCATATACTTTATACTTGCTAAGAGAGTAGATCTTAAGTGGTTTTACCACAAAGCAAAAAATGGTAACTATGTGAGGTGATGGATATGTTAATTAACTTGATTGTGGTCACCATTTCACAATGTATATATGTGTCAAATTATCATGTTGTACACCTTAAATATATATAATTTTTACTTGTCAATTATACCTCATTAAAGCTGGGTGGGGGGAAGAGAGTTAAACTAATGAGTTTAGCCCACTGTCCATCAGAATTTGGCTTTACCAAGAAACATTTTGGTTGTTACATATCTGCCTGTAGATAAGTTTCACTCAGATGGGTCTCCTATTCAAATGTCCCACGGGCTCACTCTTTTGCTAAGAGGTGGTAGGGAAAGTAAGCAGTGTAAGTGATAACCTAAAAGAGCTACTTCACTATAAACTTTGTAAATTATTGAGACACAAACATAAGACACAAGTCTTATGCTTGTGGGGAATACAGCCAAGGTAAAATTGGGAGAGATATTCTTCTCACTTCTCCATGAAGAAATGCAGCTCAATTTCAGTCATTGACTGAGGACCATAGTGAGATCAGTTGGGTGTCTCCAGGACTCTCACATAAAAGGGGTACCTGTACTCAGTAGTGAGTGCCAGTTATACCCAGCATATCCAGGAACAGAGAGCTGGAGCATATGGGAAGAGGAAAAAGACTTGAATAGAGGCAATGAGGCTGTTGACCAAATACAATTTTGCAACAGAACAATGGTGGGGACTTTATTGGGAGACAGGCTGATGACAGGAGGTGAGGACAAAGGTGAAACACAGACTGCGGACAGGTGAATAGGAGAGATGAGCAAAAGATAATGTAATGAATCTTAAAATTGCAGATGTACTGAGACAATAACCAACAAACAGAATGCAAGTAGACATTCAATGACAGGGTAAATCTGGCCAAAATGGTCATATCGAGGGGTGATGTGGGATTAAGAAAATAATAAGTCTGAGTTTGATTGCTTGTGCTTGGCTACTGTTAAGATATACCTTTTGCAGAATGAACTTGCCAAAGATAAGATGAAACAACATAAAATTTAGTTTTCTGGCATGTACTGCCAACAGGAAGAAATAGAGGTGCTTTTAGGATGCTATCTTGATAACTTATGTTCCTGCCTGAGCTTGAACAGTGAAAACACAAAGGCAACAGCTTTGCCCATGAAGATGTACCTATTACAGAAGTGAAGCATAGGACATTGGAAGGCCAGGAGCAACCTCAATTCTCCAGGAAATGTGTATTCACTGCAAAACAACTATTATGGGATGTAGTATGTTCAAAGGGCAAGGATGTCTGCATGCATCATAGGAAGCTGAGTGTTTGGGATTTAAACGTGGACTTTGACTTGAGTTCTGATGATTCTACTTCCTGACTGTAAAAAGGGAAAAGTGTTCATATTGTTTCCATGAGATGTGTCGTTAAAGTTCCTCTTTATTGTCTGTGAGCTTGACATCTATTTGTAAGATTGCCTGGGGCTCCCAAAGTTAAAAATATTACTCTTAGTACTTTGTATTTTTGTGGCTCTTGAAGTGGTAGTGAAAATAAATTCTTAGAAGCCTCTTTTCATTACAAACAAATAATGGTAGAAGGAGAGAGGAAAGATTGCAACTACAAAAAAGAAAGAAGCTGTTAATCTAACCTCTTGTGATGGTCGAGAGCGTTTTGCTTATGTATCACATGTTTTGAGAGCACATAAGGATACCAGAAAATAGCAGAAGGCTATCTAGTGGCCAGGGAATTCTTGGAAGGCAGGAGGTGCAGAGATGAGACAATAAGCAACAAGAAGACAAGTAGAGGAGAGATCTCATCATGGGTACCAGGAAGATGACTTCAGTGGTTCTAACAAGGAAAAAAAACATGACGGGCATGGTGGCACACGCTTTTAGTTCCAGCTACTCAGGAGGCTGAGATGAGAGAATTCGATTGCTTGTGCCCAGGAGTTCAAGGCTGCAGTGAATTATGATTGTATCACTGCACTCAAGCCTGGGCAACAGAATGAGATCCTGTCTCTTAAACAAATAAACAAACAATCCTATGCTGAAAAGCCTCTTTCTGTTCTGGTACTCCCAAGTAAGTTAACTCACAAAAAGCCAGGGACATCACAGCAAGGTTGTAGAGTCAGTGAAAAAATTAGGGGAGGGTATACATCAACTTTACATATAATCCTCTGTGTTAATCATAAAATGCGTGGTTTTTGTTGATACATGCTGATCTTCCTCTGTTCCTATAGTACCTTATATATGTGTTGTATAAGAATGCTGCCTAATTTATGCACTGCACATACACTACTAAAACACTTACCCAAAGTGAGATTATTTATAAAATATGCTGTCTACAACTTTCAAAGTCATACAATGTGAGATAGAAGTTACAAGCACAATTAAAATAGTCCCTCTGTACACTTTGGAAATTTGTGACAAAGAGCCAATATTTTACCCAAATTACTAGGTAAAATAAACTTTATTCAATATGTAGATATGTAACCAAACAAATGTATCAGTGGGATGCTACAGGATTAGTTAGCTAGGAAGCAGATTCTGAGAAGCAGTTTAGCTTGCAAGATGTTTATTAAGGAGTGCCCATGGAGTCCACATCTGTTGAAGGAATGGGAAGGAAACAGGAAGCAGCAGGGAGAAGGTAATGGGCAAAGTAATCTCAACAACAGCCTCCACCAACCCTATGGGGAGCTCTGAAGCTATCAGGGCACTTCAGTGTTGTCCAGACTCGGGCCAACTTGGCCAGGCCCTCGATATGGAGCCGTCATTTAATGCAGGCCACCCCTCTGGAGGGTATGTGCTTGGTTATGGCAGCTGTGTAGCTGGGGCAACCTCTGAAGGGGCTGACAACATTCTCACCTCTTAGAGCACCAAGTCCTTCATTATTGGAGGATCTGGTAAGCACATCAAGTGTCCACCCCATGGGATGTCTGTGTGCCCAGGACTATACCAGATGATATGGAGAAGATAAATAAGTAACGTATCTAAGATACAGTTATCTCTCTCAAGTGAAAGAGAAAGAGAAACCATGTGTCACACACATTCAAGAGGAAGAAGGGCATATTTAATAGCATCAATTCTGACACTTGCAAGTTGTGTGAGCTTAACTTTTGTGTGGCTCCAATTTTTGTTTGGAAGTTATAGATAATAACTTTACTAAATTTACTTATCAGTTCTAGTAGCTTATTGGTGTAGTCTTTAGGTTTTTTCAACTATAAGATCATATTATCTGCCAACAAGGATAATTTGACCTCTTCCTTTCCAATTTTGATGCCCTTTATTTCTTTCTCTTTTCTGATTCCTTAGCTAGGACTTTTAGTGCTACGTTTCACAATGGTGGCGAAAGTGGACATCCTTGTCATGTTCCAGATCTCAGAGAAAAGGCTTTCAGTCTTTCCCCATTCAGTATGCAACTACCTAAGGTTCTGTTGGATATGTCTTCTATTATATTGAGGTATGTCCCTTCTATAGCCAGTTTTTTGTTAAAGACACATCAAAAAAATAAAAAAAGAAAACTACAGGACAATATCTCTGATAAATATTGATGCAAAAACCTTCAGTAAAATACTAGCAAATTGAATTCAACAACACATTAAAGAGATCATTCATCATGACCAAGTGGGATTTATCCCAGAAATAAAAACTGTATTAGTTTTCTATTGCTGCTATAACAAGTTACTACAAATTGAGCAGCTTAAAAACCACAAATTTGGCAGGGTGCATTGGCTCACACCTGAAATCCCAGCACTTTGGTAGGCCGAGGTGGGCACATCACCTGAGGTCAGGAGATTGAGACCAGCCTGGCTAACATGATGAAACCCCATTTCTACTAAAAACACAAAAATTAGCTGGGTGTGGTGGTCCACGCCTGTAATCCCAGCTACATGAGAGGCTGAGGCAGGAGAATCACTTGAACCCAGGAGGCAGAGGTTGCAGTGAGCTAAGATTGTGCCATTGCACTCTAGCTTGGGCAACAAGAGCGAAACACTGTCTCAAAACAAACAAACAAACAAACAACCCACAAATTTATTTTCTCACAGTTTAGATCCATAGATCAAAAGTCTTGGCTTGTTTGCTTTGGGCCCCACAAGGCTAAAATCAAGGTGTCATCAGGGCTGTATTCCTATCTGGAGGCTCTAGAGGAGAATCCATTTCCTTGCTCATTTGGGATATTGGCAGAATTCAGTTTCTTGCAGTTGTAGGGCTGAGCTCCCCATTTCTTTGCTGGCTGTCATTTGAGGGCCAATCCTAGCTTCTAGAGGCCACCTACATTCCTTTGCTTATTGCTCTTTCATTCATCTTTAAAGTCTGTTACAGTTGGTTCGGGCCTTCTCGTGCTTTGGATCTCTCCTGCATCTTCTTCCGTCATGTCTCAGACAAACAGTCTACTTTTCTCTTCCACTTTTAAGGGCTCATGTGAATAGACTGAACTCACTCAGATAACCCAGGATAAGCTGTGTATTTTAATGTACATCACCTTAATTTGTACATTTTTTTGTCATGTTACATATCTACAGATTTCAGGGATTAGGGTGTGAACATCTTGGGAGCCATTATTCTGCCAACCACAGCAACTTCCAGAGTTATGTGAGGAGATGTGAAATGCCTATGTGGCTGGCATGGAGTAAACTCTCAATAAACAAAATTCATGTCTGGAGTTTGGAAAAATACATTGAATAATAAGTGCTGGAGTCATCCGTAGGGCTTCATGGAAAAGAAGGGCTGAGTCTTGAAGGAAGGAAAGGACTCAGATAAAGGGAAGGACAGAAAAGAGACTACTATGTCATGCAAATAATATAAACAAAAGAACAAATGCTTCAAGTTGTAGCAGCAAGACACAGGGCCTTGATGAAAAATTGAACTGAATTCAAATGCTCACTCTACTTGTTATGAGGTTTGTTATCTTAAACATTTAAATATAACTCTCTGGGTCTCAGTTTTCCTGTTTTTATTTTTAATTTTTTTTCTTATCCATTAAATGTCTATATTCTAGAAGAAAAGCAAGGCATTTTCATATCCTCTTTCTGGCCCTTCAGTTTGACTAGTTACTGTAAACTCACATTGACTTAACAACCATATCCCTAGTTATTCCAGGAGGCTAAGCGGATTCATCTGTAATCTGCTCATGTCTTTCTAAAATGTTGAAGTGAATAGTTCTGCAAGGTTCATGAGCATATGAAGAGAAGGTCCAGAGCAGCAGTCTCCAAACTTCTTTGATGCTTCACCCATCAGAGAAAATTTTGGAAAATGTATTTCTGATACATGAATAATGAATATGCGTTAATCTATTATAGTAAATATTATACTACATTAAATGATTATTCTTATATAAAAATGTTAATGTTAATATTTGTATTTTACATTGTAATTTATTGCTTTGCTTATATAGTCTCTAAAGTGATTTTGGAAGAGCAGTCTTCCTAAATCCAGTTCCGAATGCCAGTCTGTACTTTCTGACCAATCTGTCTCTATCACACTTGCTCTTTGTTCATAACCTGATATATAATCCTTTCTTTTTTATTTGGTTAAAGAACTATTCCAACATGGACCTAAAAGGGGTATGTTTGGTTTTATGGTAAAATACTGAACTGAGGTGTTTTCTACTTAACGGTGCATAAAGAAGTGTGCAGGTCAAGAGAACTTTTTGAAACAGCCCAAAGCTACTTCTGATCAAAAATTCAGTGAAACTTGTTCAGGAAACCCTGGAGATTAGAAAGGAAGGCAGAGTAAGATCAGCTCAGTGTGCATTTTCCCTGAGGCAACCCCATCTGGCTGAAGCAGCTGGGTCTCAGTCCCCAGAAACTGCCAGGTGGCCTGCCAATGTAGAGAAAAGAGTCCTTGGGAAGTTCCACCTGTACCTTTTTCTTCTAAGAGAGTTGTTCTACAGGTTCAAGCTTCTTTTCTGAGGACAAGACTGCATCCTGCCTCCATTGCTTCTTGTTCCCCTTTGTCATCATCCAGTATGCCTCTGACTTTAATATTGGGATTGGATCCTTTCCTGAATCTCCCTCAAAGAACACTTACTCCTCCAATTTAAAATCTTAAACTTGCCCTATGCATACCTTCCCTCCCTCATTACAATACTAGTTCATAGAGTTTGATTTTGTAGAGCTTTGTTAAAGAAGTTTAGATTTAATACTTTTTAAATGAGTCATTGATTATTTTGTTCTGATAAATCAATATTTTAAGGTGATGTTCTTGTTCATGGATTGAACAAGCATGAAAATTGTGGCTGGAATTGATTGGGAGTAGAGAGAAGGACTCAGAGTTGTACTAGCCAATAATCCAGCCATGGTATAATGAGATACTCACATGGCTCCCCTACCTATGTCATTTTTTGGAATGAGAAAAGAAAAAGTTGTATCGGTGGTTTACAATATTTATGGTGGCTATCGGCAATGCACATTGAATGAGCAAACTGCTAGATGCTATTCTTCATTCAATGTGCTTGCTTAAGCAAATAATAAGAAAAATATATTTGAAAAGGGAAGACAAAGTTTGATCACATATATATTCTTTCTGAATTTCTGTTTCTGGTCATGTAATTCACTTTGGGAATTACAAAGGAGAAGTGAAAGTAGAGTTAAATTATTAAGTAATGCGTTATTAAGGAAGTCAGATGTGTCAGGTTGGGGACGTTCTGGCACAAAGTTAAAAAATAACTTATGTCCTGGCCCTGATGCTGGTACCAATTGACTGTGGGATATTTGGCAAAACACTTAGGTCTATAATTTTTTCAGCTATAAAAAAGGATATTCAATAACATAAACTTTAAGATTCCTTCTTGTTCTAAAATTCTATGATTGTAAAATACACAAATAATGGCTGAATTTAGAGATAATTCATTCTTTCCTCTTGTATTCAAGCATTATGCATCATTCTTCAACTATTGTCAGTTTTTCATGTGTTCTTATATTTTATTAACCTATTGCATATGTAAGCCTATCTCAAAGCCTGTTTAAGAGGAAGCAGCATATGAATAAATAGTTACTATATGGTATTTAACTGTAATACAGAATAAAATCAAATTTAATAATAATCATTCTTAATAAAATGCATATGATCAAAATTACATTTTTTTCTCAAATTGTAATATTGCAATGTTTTGAAAGCAATAAGATATTTTCAAACTAAAGAAGCCAAGTTCAGTGGTTTGTTGATAATTTGAGGAAGTGCACATATAAGGCACATATAGAAGGCACAATTGTCTGCTATGGTGGAGAAAGGCATTAGTATGGGGAATTAGAAAACAATTACATTGTATCTTGCTCTGAATGGAGCTTACAAAATTATGCTTAAACATGTCAGTGTTTAGTGTCTTAAGGACTAACAATACTTCACATTAAATAATGGGATTTCAATCCAGGAACAGAAAGTGTCTAGTTTCACATGCAACCAAAGCTCTGAAGACAATGAAAATTATCACCTCTAATTACAAGCAAAACTGACTTGCTTATTTCTTCAAGTTTACTTTCTCTAAGCAATCAATATTTTCATTTAAATAATACTTTTTGTGGATTAGAGTAAGGTTGGTGTCAGACACCTGTGTTTAAATTCTGACATCTTCTTTTGCTAGCCATGAGACATTGAACAAGGCCATAAATATTTTGAACCTCAATATCATCATTTGGGATGTAAAATTTATAATAGAGTGATAACTATCCTATGTTCTTCAAAGGGGTATGGCTAAGATATAACAAAATTGTTAGTGTGGAAATTATTTTGAAAACTAAGTTTATAATCACTTACCAGGGATAAAATAAGACAAAATGTAACAATATAAAGAAACAAGTGACATTTACTTAATTAATTAACTTTATATTAAATGCAAATGCTATGAAGTAAACTGAATTAAGCAAAACAAAACATGACTTTACCTTCAAAGATGATATGATCTGCCTTTGAAAACATATAGGCAAGAACACCTAATATTCTTCAACTAACACCATAAAAGTTTGCATAAATCTCTAAAACTCTCTGGAGCTCAGTTTTCCTTAATTATAAACAGTGGGTATTGGTTTGGTAGTCCCTATATTTTCTGGAAGTCCTTAACATATGATCTGAGGAGATGATTTGGAAGAAACCCGACATTTTAAAAAAGATTTGGCATTAATATAAGAAAACATTGTAGTGTACCTTAATTGCAGAAACAAGAATTGAAAAGAATAGTATCTTTAAATCATGTCAATCTCTAAGAATAGTGAGTAGATTGATTGACTAAATAACCTGCAAATGGATAACACTTGAGAGTGACTTGAATGTTTATGATAACCATGACAACAAAACACCATGTTGCTAACTTATTAAGACTTTCTTTAAAAATGTAAAGTACCGTGAGACATCATGAAAAACTGCTAGGTTTTCAATTAGACTCTCAACTTTGGCTTGTGTGCTTCGTAAGACCATAAAATGGGTACTGTACTTTGCACGGTGCCATGTGATACTGTTTTCAGTAACCAGAGCACTAAAATTCTGCAAGTAGCGTCAGCCCTAGGCTGTCAGGCAGAACAAGGCATGGGTGCTGAATCTTGAGGGAGTGGAACCCTGCATTTTCAAATCAAGCCTGTAATAAAAATGATCCCTTAGACCGTATAGTGCTATATATATATATTCTCATGTGATGCTGCCAAGTAGGTACAATAGGTAGAATTCTCCAGTTGTAGAGATGAGGGGAAAAAACACATGTGACTGAGGTTACATAGCAAATAAATGATAGAGCCAGAACTAGACCTAGCATTTTTTAACCTACAGTCTAATCTTGTGTTTTGTATGCTTGTTTGTTTTCCTGCTCCAGACTTGTCAACAATAATTATGGCTATTATTTTCCGAGCACTTAACTACATGTCAGGCATAATGCCAAGTTTTTCAGATACTCCCTTTCATGTAATCAATTTTTTGTCTTTGCTGCCCCCTCTGTCAGAAAGAATAAAAAACTCATTATTTGCATTTAATAGGCAAGGAAACTGAAACTTGGGTAGAAGAAACACAGCACCTTGCTGATGGTCACATAGCTACCAAGAGGTAGAGCCAGGACCCACAGTCGTGTCTGCCTGGCTTCAGCTTTTCCTAACCCCTCACTTAGGCAGCTTGTATGTCTCTGGCAGCTGCCATCTCAGAAGTTTCTTCCTCAAGGGGTTTTGTTTCCTTGAAACAAAAAAGCAATTTGACTTAGAAATATCAAGATAGTGCAGTGAAAGACCTTGCACTATTGGTCTTTTAGGGTCTGTGATATCTAAGATTTGAATGTGATATTATTTTATGTAACCTATACATGCCTAGTTTAAATACCATGCCAATTACTTTGGAGCCAAGCTCTCTATAAGGCAGTTTTTTCTCAACTTCTACCCTACTAAACATACTCAGTAACTATGGATAGGGTTCTATGCATATCTACCTTGGCTCTTCCTCTTGTTTCACATGCTTAGAAGAATTTTTCTCCTGGACATTGACAAATATTATTTTAAAACTTTCACATAATTCAGGATGCTCAAATATATTTTTCATTGTATTTTAGCATCTAAGAAACTAAGATACTCTTGAAAAACATTAATTCCATCTTCCACTACAAGCGCTTATTCTGCCCCTTCTTTGTTTTTTCCTTCCTACCTTCTTTCCTCCCTCCTACCATTCCTTTCTTCATTCCTGCCTTCCATTCTTCCATGTAATAATAATTTAGTGTGGCTGCTAATCATGAATGTGACCTTTG
Organism: Macaca mulatta; assembly: GCF_049350105.2. NCBI lineage: Eukaryota > Metazoa > Chordata > Mammalia > Primates > Cercopithecidae > Macaca > Macaca mulatta. The sequence goes on from NC_133419.1 coordinate 90,109,771, forward strand.
AGAACTCACTGTCTTGCTGAGGCAAGAGCCCATACAGGTGTTAAACAACTAACATATAACAGTAACAATGTGTCACACAGCATACATAATGTATATTTTATGTCAACTCACAGAGATCATAAAGAATTGTTCCCAGCTGGGCGCGGTGGCTCAAGCCTGTAATCCCAGCACTTTGGGAGGTCGAGACGGGTGGATCATGAAGTCAGGAGATCGAGACCATCCTGGCTAACACGGTGAAACCCCGTCTCTACTAAAAAATACAAAAAACTAGCCGGGCGAGGTAGCGGGAGCCTGTAGTCCCAGCTACTCGGGAGGCTGAGGCAGGAGAATGGCGCAAACCTGGGAGGAGGAGCTTGCAGTGAGCTGAGAGCCAACCACCGCACTCCAGCCTGGGCCATAGAGCGAGACTCTGTCTCAAAAAAAAAAAAAAAAAAGAATTGTTCCCTAAGAAACACCTGAACTGACTCGAGTAGAACCAAAATACGTAAAGAAGGAAGAGGAAAGGAGAAAATTTTGTAAATTTCAAAGAGAAATAAATAGATTAAAATTCAGTCTCACCTCCCAGCAAATCATTCCACTCTCTTACTAAGCAGTAAGCACAGACCATATGCACTTCTCCTGTTTAATATGTAGTCTCAAACCTCTTTTTCTTTGCCCCTGCTGCCCCCTCTGCCAGGAACAGACTCCCAACCTCCCATGCAAACCCTCCTGACTATTTTTGAAGGTCAGCTCAAGGGTAAGTCTATACCATCCTCTGTGAAGCCTGGCTGCCTTCCTCTAGCCTCCCGCTGTGTGTTGCACATAACTCCACTGTAACAGTCACCACTTTGCTGTGTAAATGCTTGTTCCTGCTCTCTCTGTGCCACACTGTGTTATCTGTTGTCTCAATCCCAGAACATCAACAGTGTGGAGCATTTAGTAAATACCTCAAGATATGTTTCAGGATTAAATAGTTCCATAAAAGCATGTATCAACTTGTTCTATATAATAATTTGGTTGTTAGGATAGTGACTCTAAGTATTAAATGCTCCATGTAATTCAGACTATTCTCAAAAATATTTATTCTGTGGTTTGACTCTGAGTAAAATAATGACAAAGAAAATGGCTGAGAATACAAGAACCCACACTACAGAAGGAACTACATGCAATGAAAATAGTTAACTGAAACATAAATATGCACAGAAAGAGATAAATGAGGCATTCATACAACAACAGTGTCTGAGTCTACCACAAGTGGGTTATGATTGCAGGACGCTGTGGAGCAGCATGAATAAAAGATTAAGTGGCGCGTATTTTAGGTAGGTGGATGGGTGAACATTGCAGAGAACTGGTTTTAAAAAAAGCAAGAATATTCAGATTAGGTATTCAGAAATACCTAATATAAATAATTCATTTTCCTCTGAGAGTGAAACCCCAAAATGACAGTCACTAAAAGTATATTTACATGACACCTTAAACAAATTTTGTGTAATGTTTTTATAATTAAAAAAAGAAGCAATCTCTAGATGGAAAAGGTATTTCACACAACATGTACCACCAATATACAGAGACAGTGTAGAAGTGAGAATGACCATAAAGGTTTCCCCACTTCATGATAGGTCAAAACATAGCAGAGACTGTGTTTAGAATAAAATAGAATATGCAATAGGTACTCATTATTCTCACTTACGCTGACTTTCCAAATCATCCCTGGGAGTGAAGACCTCTGGCTACTTTCCAAGAAATTAGCAAAAGAAGGGAATAGAATCACCAGATGTTAGAGCTTGAAGGTTTTGAGGTTCTTTTGCCGCCTTTATTTTCAGATGAGGATATCTTTCACAGCCCAGAAAGGTAAAGAAATCTACCAGGTGGTCAAATATTTTTAAATGAGAGAATTGGAGCTAAAATCCAGGATTCCCGATTCCCAGTTCAGTGCTCTTTCTTACACACTAAGCTATGCCAAAATCCACTCTAAAATAAAACCCTAAAGCTACTAGCCTTAACATTTATAAGGTGTTTCTACAAGGACATAGGTTTTGCTCCATGCCTCATGTCAGGTCTTTGTTTCTTTCTTAAAGAAAGAGTTACCTGGACAACAGTCTCATAGTGACATCTGGTGACTAAGTCAGGGTAATACAAAACATAAGAAGAAGAAAAATAAAGTATCAATGTGCTTTTGTTTGTTAAGATTTAGGTAGGACGATTAAATCCAAAACTTAGAGGACACATTGTAATGCCTTAAGATTGTATTTCATGGTTTCCTTCTTCTTTAATATGTCTACAAACAGGTGATGTTTTATATTGATTATCTTTTTGTAATAACAGTGAATTATTGCCGATCTTGTGGCATCTGAGTCTACATAAGCTATTCAACAAAGATTTATGAGAACCTACTATGTGACAGAAGCAGTTGTAGCTCCTGGGGACACAAAGCCTAGCTGTGGAATTAACCCAATACAGCGAACTATGAAATAATTTGATAAGAGCTGGAGTTAAGATATATATAAAATATGCTGAGGAAAGAGTGACTGACTGGTAAGTCAGAAATGCTTTAGAGAAAATGAGACCTTTTTAACTTCACATTTAAAAGTTATTAGGAGTCCACCTGATTTGAAAAAACAAAAATTCTCAATTCATTCTCTCAAATATAACAAAAAGCATCCAAAATAAAAAAATATTTTTATTTAAATTCATTCCATCAGTGTGATTGTCAGTGACATTGCTTCATTATTGGTTAGCTTAGTCCTTGTAAAGAAAAAGTTTATGTTGCTGTTTCTGGTCAATAACACAGGTAGAGAATACTTAGTATCCTCAATCTCTTCTATTTCCTATTTCAATTTCTGGTACAGAGGTCTGGGGAAGAAACCCTAGAGTTGCCTGCCTTCAAGTATTCAATTGTTACTTATATAAGGTCTTCTATATATCAGGTTCTCCTTATGGTGCTGGAAATGAAACAGTAAACAAAATCCATGCCATCATTGTACACATATTCTAGAGGGGAAAACAGTCAATACGTAGATACGTCACATATGTAGTAAGTCAGATGGCTATAAATAGGAAGAGAACTGTGCAGGGGTGGGGTTAGATAGTATTGGGGGCGGAAAGTGTAATCTTAGATACGGTTGCCGGGGAAAACCTCCCTGAGAAATTGACATTTGAGGAAAGGACTGAAGGATGTGATGGAAGAAGATAAGCAGATATTTTGCAGATATTTAAGGAAGAGATCTCCAAGCAGGGGGACAGTCAGAACAAAAGCCCTGTGCTGGGAATGTGCTGAGAGTGGAAGCACACCAAGGAGGACAGTGTGGCTAATGATTGAGGCCTGAAAAAAGTAGAAGAAATTAGGTCTAAAAAGAAGTGGGGACCAGATCATGTAGGGCCTTGTTAGCCTTGATAAGGAGGGTGCTGGGAATCACTGTAGACTTTGGGACTCAGAGGTGCCATGACCTGGTCTGACCCAGATGCTATGTTCAGAATGGATAATATGGAAGCAAGTGCTGAATCAGAAATAGCAAAAGTAAAGCATTGTATTTATCCAGGAGATAGCTGATGGTCATTTGTAGAAAAGTTAGCAGTAGAAGAGGAGTAATTAGATTCTTGACACATTTAAAAGGCATAATTAACATGATTGATGGATCAAATATGCATGGGGAAATGAGAAAAGTCACTTCAAGAGTGATTCTGAATTGCTTAAGCAGTGAGAAGAAATAGACATTTAATGAGATAGCAAATGTGTAAGAGGACCAGGTTTGGAGGAGCAGGACATCAAGAGCCCAACTTAGGATATATTAAATTTGATATGTCTATTAATTGTGCAGGTAAGGATGCCTAGTAGGAGTTAAATAGACTCTCGAGTTCAGGGGAAATAACATTTGACCATCATCAACATTCGGATACTATTCAAAGGCTGTGTGGTATCACCTTGTGAGTGAGTGTTGATAGAGAAAGGATCTAAAGACTGAACCCGTGGAGGGATGAGATAAACAAGTTAAGAGAGCTTGGGGAACATCTGAAGTGAATTGGAAAACTGAGAGTAGCTCCCAGAAGTCAAGTGAAGAAAGTATTTCAAGAACGAGATAATTACCTACTAAATCAAAGATACTGAGAGGCTGATTAAGACAAAGACTAAATTTATCACTGAATTTAGCACTATGGAAATCATAGGTAATCTTGAGAAGAGTTCTTTTTCTTAGTGTGGTAAACTTTTTGAAGTAGATTCAAATGAGAATGGGAAGAGAGAAAAGGGGGAGAAGCAACATAAGAAATCTCTTTTAAGGAATTTTTTGTGTACAGAAACAGAGGAATCAGGTGATAGTTGGAAATTATTTTAAAGAAAATGGGTTATTTTAAAGAAAAAAGGTATTACAACATGTTTGCCCTATTGTGGGAATAATCAAGTTGAGACAGAAAATTATTTTTTAAGGAAGAGTCTAATTGCTTAAGTGAAAGAGAATGAGACCCTGTGCATAAGTGTGATCAAATAGGATCATGTACAGCTCAAGTAAAAACAGGAAGGAAGAGACAATAAACATGTACAGATAGGATGGGCTGGTCGATATGGTGGTGAACAAGCATGTGAGTTATCTACTGATTAGTTCTATTTCCTCAGTGAAATAGGAAGCCAGGTTCATAAACCAAAATGAAGAGGAGCGAGGCAGTATTGGAGGTTCAGGAAAAGTAATGGGTGTAAAAATACATAAAGTAGAATTGCCAGGGAGTGTGAAAATACATTTCCAATTAAGGATGAAGAATGTAAGGTGAGGCCAGCCAACACCCCTGCTTTGCTTCAACTACATCAGCTGCATAGAATCAGGCACAGAATACGTGGAAAATTGCATTTAAGTAGGGCCTGGATTTTACAAAAGTAACACAATGAAGAAGAGAAGAGCAAGGCTATTTGAGGGTGTTGTGGGAGAGTGAGATTGTAACACATTAGCTAAGTAAGAAGAGGACTGAGAATTTTGGAATATAAAGGAATGAGGAAAAGTGTAAATACAGTGGGGTCAAAGAATGTTTGGAGCCAAGGCACTAAAGGCAATGAGCTGAAAATTTAGGTGATTATCAGTTAGTGACATAGTTTAAATGGAAAGTATAGAAGGGGACAATCATCCATCATGAAAAGTTCTAGGGTACAGCCAAGATCTGAGTAGCTGAAGTAGAATGAAAGTAGAATGGACAACCTTTCCACATCCAGGTTGAGTGACAGAAGAGGGATAGGCAACAAATTATCAACCACTTGAGAGAACATATCCCCTAAGTTTGTTATTGCTATTTTTCTTTCAGCACATATTTGTTGGAATGCCAACTATATTCAGTTCAATTAATATGGGCTTCTTAAACAAGGACTCCAGCACTGGATAATCCTGCCATTTATTTTGATAAATTCCATCCTGCTGCTCAGATCTATTGGCATCTACAGCATGTCTTTTGAGAAGACAGGCATTCACATCCCTATGTCCTAGCAAATTTCCAACTCAGAAAATCACATTAGGCTTCTTTGTGTATCTTCCAACCATTTCAATGGAAAATACAATTCTCTGATTTCTTCCTATGGTATTTACCAGTGAGAATGTTGCCTACCAGTTCTAGGGTGGGGGAACCCAATACAAATCACCAACCTTTAGGTGACACCCTGTCTTTAAAGTGCTTTCAAAGTCTGCAGAGAAAAAGTTCCCAGTGGCTATAATACCTAGGAGTTAAATCATGCATTCTAAGTAGCAGATCACTCGAATATAATTGGCTAGTGAGTTCATTTTACTCTTCTCTTCTTGGTCACATGTTACCGCCCTTGTACCCTGCATGTTCCCTTTCCCAGACTTACAAAGCGTGTTTTCTTGAATTTGTTCTCTTTTTAAATTCACACAGTCCTAATGATTCTTCTTTGACAAGAGTCTTTCACTCTTACAATTCAATTCAAGTCATCCACATGCTTCTTATGAGCAAGGGTCTGGGACCTAGGGGAAAAGGGAATAAAAAGATGAATGAAATTTGATCCCTGCAGTCCAAGAGCTTGCTGTGAAGAAGGAAGCTTGGCTTACATTGCCTCCCTAATCCCTTGGCTAGGCAAGAACAGAATATTGTCTAAAACCTCCTCACGTCAGCAGTCCTCTGGGGTGGTGACTGGAAGCAGAATTTAAACAAAAATATAATTGACACACAATAATTGGGCACATTTATGGGGTACAACCTGATGTTTCAATATGTGTTTACATGTGTGCATTGATGTAATTATCAAATTGAAGTAATTTACGCACAACCTTGAAGAGAGATTTTTGAATATTCTTATTACAAAGAAGTAGGAATTTTTAACAGACAACTGAGATGATTCTTGTGCACACTAAGTCATTCTGATGATGGATTTACATTTCTTGTTTTGTTTTTTGTGTGTTTGTGTTTGAGACAGAGTCTTACTCTGTCACCCTGGCTGAAGTTCAGTGGCACAATCTCAGTTCACTTCAACCTCCGCCTCCAGAGTTCAAACGATTCTCTTGCCTCAGGCTCCTGAGTAGCTGGGATTATAAGTGCGTGCCACCACATCTGGCTAATTTTTATATTTTTAGTACAGATGGGATTTCACCATGTTGGCCCTGCTGGTATCAAATTCCTGGCCTCAAGCGATCTGCCTGCCGTGGCCTCCTAAAGTGCAGGGATTACAGGTGTGAGCCACCAAGCCTGGTACATTTACATTTCTTATCTGTATTTTTCCTTCAGTAAGTGCTTAGGAATCCTACTTCCCCCAATATTTTTTCCTATTCCAATTTTTTAGCATGTATATCATGTTACTACTCTGCAGACATTTGATTTTCCCCTTTGTTTACTGTAAAGTATATTTTTATACACTTTGATTAGTAATGGAAGTATTCTAAAATCTGCCTGCAACCTCTCTTTCTGACTCTACATTTTAGGGAATAATTCTCTGCTATGGAATGTAAAAAAACGACAGAGCCTGTGGAGTTAGAGACCTCATTTCAAATTATAGTTATCCCTAGGAATAAATCTGAGTGACAGGTGGTATGGTGTAATAACAAGTACAAAGCTATGGTTAAGCAAAGCTCAACAACCTTATGTGTAAATTGGGATGACAACAGCCTACCTCAAAAAATGTAAAGGTAAACGATATAATGTAAGGCTGACACTTAGTAAGCATTTAAAAAAACCCAAAAAAAACTATCATTGCCATGATTACTCTAGTTATTCTATTTCTCTATGCTCCAGACAAATGGACTACTAATGACCCAGGGTTCCTTCCCCACTCCCTTCTTCACAAGGAAATATTCACTCTCTGTTGCCTTTTATTAAAATCTACTGCCCCTTTTAGACTGAGCTCAAGTGCTCTCCCTTAGAAGCCTTTCCAGATTATCCCATGGCCAAGAATGATCACTGCTTCCTCTTCTTTACATACAGATGTTTCTCTCCTTCTTGACAATTATTTTTGTGAAATTATTTTCTTTTTACTTGTGTTTTAATGTACCCCCACCCCACCATTTTCCAGACTGTTTGCTCCATGAGAGAGGAGACCATCATCTCTGTGCTTACCGTTGTATGACCAGTATCCTGAGGAGTGGCTGTTACATAATTACATCAGGCACTCAATAAATATTGATGAATAAACACTGGATTTTAAGGCAGGTATCATATCTTACATAGTATATCATAGCTTACATTTTATGTCCCTCACACAAATACCACAGAGTGAAGTATCTGACAGCTAAGGTCATTTCTCTTGATGAGTACATAGTCCAGTCTGAAACAGATATGCCAAAAAAAAAAAACTGAAATAAACAGGTGAATTGTTTTAATAAAGGCACTGTATTAGTTTCCTAGGACTGCCAGAACAAATCACCTCAAACTTAGTGGCTGAAAACAACAAAAATTTATTGTCTTACAGTTATAGATGCTGGAAGTATAAAATTAAGGTGTCAGTAGGATTGGTTCCTTTCTGGGGCTGTGGAGGAGAATCTGTCCCAGGCCTTGCTCCTTAACTTGTGGATGGCCATCTTCTCTTTACATCTCTTTACATTATCCTCATTCTAAATGTCTCCAAAGTTTCCCCTTTGTATGAAGACACCAGTCATATTGGATGAATGCCTATACTAGTGACCTCATTTTAACTTGATTATCTATGTAAAGATCCTATGTCTAAATAACTTCACGTTGTAAAGTAGAGTACTGGAGGGATAGGACTTCAGCTTGTTCTATCTCAGATAGAGAGGAGCCATTTCTTGTGAATTGGGAAGAGGAATATACTGAATCCATAATAAGCACATAAAGAGTTGGCTGATTGATAGGAGAGGTGACATGTTTCCAGCTCTAGTAAAAAACAAATTGAAGTGGCATATAAAAAGGTACAGAGTATGACAGAATGAAAAATAAATGAACAAGAATACAGACAGGATGTGGTAAATTATCACGTTTCCCTAATATGTTATTGGACACTAAATGGTACTAGAATTATTAATCAATAATAATTCTAAACTGTTGCAATTGAAAGAATATATTAAGTGGTGTTATATGAGAAGTGCCAAGGCATCCTCATTTCTGTCCAATGGGAGAAACATTTTCGTTTGGGACCTCCATGAATAATACAATCTTTTAGTTAGGAGAGCTGCATTTTGAGTGGTGCAGGCAGAATAGTGATCTCTCACACACAAACACTAAGAGAGACAGAGAGACAGAGACAGAGACAGCAGAGAGAGACAGAGAAAGGAAGTATAGGTACTCACATAGAGATAAGCTATTTCTTGACATTAAGAAATAAAGTAGAATCCAATGGAGGGAAATAAAAACATGTCAGGAACATAGTTAATTCACATACACGTGCAGGTAAACACACACTGCTTGATACTTACTGTGGACTTTGAAAATTATGAGTGTGTCTGTGTGTACATTTGGCTCTCTGTATCTATGGATTTTTGCATCCATAGATTCAACCAACCATGAATTTAAAACATTTGGAAATAACAAACATTTAAAAATAACACTGGAACAATAAAAAATAATACAAATCAAAAACATAGTATAACAACTATTTACCTAGCACGTATGTTGTATTAAGTAGTATAAGTAATCTAGAGATAACTTAATGTATAATAGAGGATGCATAGGCTATATGTAAATACTATGCCACTTTAAACTGATAAGAACAGATACTAAACTTCATCTTGCCAAAAGTCAGAGAAACGATATAACCATGCCACTTCTATAAGGGACTTGAGCTGAGCATTGTACAAATTTTGGTATCTTTGGGGTTCCTGGAAACAATTCCTTGTTTTATATATATATATATATGGATACCTACTGAGTGACAGGTGATATCATACCATACCACTTGTCACTCAGTAGCTATCCCTAGTAGCTATAGTAGCTATACCTAGTAGCTATACCTAGGAAAGACAGCATATATATATACACACATATACACGCACATATACGTATATGTGTGTATATATACATGTGCGTGTGTATATATTTCACCTAAAATAATTTCACCTAAAATAATTATCTCCAGTTCCATTCATGTTGTTGCAAATTTCTTCCATGTGTCTTTATCTTCTGTTCTGGTACCATACCCATCTGTGTTCAATTTTTTTTTGTACTGAAAAGTACACAGGGAATTGGAGATATATATATATACACACACACACACACACACATATATGCTGTCTGTCCTCGGTATCACAGGGAATTTAAGAGACATATATGTGTGTGTATATATGTCTACATGTAGACATATATGTATGTACGTATATATATGTACACATATATATGTGTGTATATACATACTTTTCAGTACAAAACAAATTTGAACACAGATGGGTATGGTATCAGAACAGAAGATAAAGACACATAGAAGAAATTTGCAACAACATGAATGGAATTGGAGATCATTATTTTAGGTGAAATAATCCAGGCACAGAAAGACAAACATTATTTTATTTCAGGTGAAAGACAAACATTTTATTTTAGGTGAAATAATCCAGGCACAGAAAGACAAATATTACATGTTCTCATTTATTTGTGGGATCTAAAAATCAAAACAATTGAACGCATGGAGATAGAGAGAAGAAGGATAGTTACCAAAGGCTGCAAAGGGTAGTGTAGGCTATGAGGGTGAGGTGGGGATGGTTATTGGGTACAAAAAAATAGTTAGAAAGAATAAATAATACCTAGTATTTAAAAACACAACACGGTGACTATAGTCAAAATAATATAATTGTACACTTTAAATATGAAAATAAATATATATACCAGACTAGGACACCAAGTTGAATTACCCCAGCATGCAAAACCCACATTGATCACCATGCTCGCCCCAAGGGAAGCTGTACAATGTCTGGCTCATCCAGCACCCCATCATTTATCACTAGCAATCTATTGTCCATTATCGTGTTTGAATTAATAGCATTTTAAAAGTGCAAAGATTTTATTTTTAAAAAACAAATAATTATTTAATTTGCCTTTTAAAAACTTTTTGAAAACTTTTAAAAAAACTTTTTTAAAGTCCTGAGGAGTATTTTTTTTAAAGTGCTGAGTTATAAAACTCCATATATTGGGCTATGATAGCCTTACCTGATTCTTGCCAAGAATCTAGTACCCAGAAAATGCAAATACAAAGTAAGCAACTCAAAAATAAACAAATAAATTGGAGCTATGCTACCTGTTGAAATATGACCTAGCACAAACACCTATGGCACTTGCTTGTGAATCACACAAGTTTTTGGTGTCCTGAGTTTTGACTGAATGAGTGAGTTTACGCTGGACCACAAGGGGGCCCCTCTGTCAATAGCATACTCCATTTATGTATTAAGTCAATAATGAAGAGAAAAGAAACATTTATGACTCCAAGTCTCTTTAACTGAATGGAGGTAAAAGGGAAACAATGAATGAGAAAAGTACTCTGCCCTTTTAAGAATCTTGGATTCACATTCCTGATGAAGTTATTTTTCCTTCTTTCACTGATTCCCATTTCACTCTATTACATAGCACCGTGTTCCCCAGAAGCTCCTGAATGAAGGGCATCACTCAGCTGTGTTAAGTATCTGCAACAATAAATATACTAGTTTCAATGTCTAGGCTATGGATATTCCTTTTTACTAAAGGTAAGACAGCTGCCCAGGTTTGACAAAATTAATAATAATAATAATTAATAATGACAAATTTTTATTCTATTGAGTTACTTGGCTTGACTTGTAGAAATAGCAACATTCATCTGAAATGCCCCCTCCTACACTTATGTCTAAGGGCAAAGCATACCAATGATCCCACATACACCACAGATAACTTCATTTTACGTATTTTATTCTATTACCAAACTAAATTTTTATCACATAGATCTACCTTCATACTTTGTTGCTCACTGAACACTTCAGTAATTCTCAACATCCCATGTAAAGCATTAAGCACAGTCCCAATGCAGAGCAAATAAGCAATAACTGTTAGTTATTATAACTTTATTATGTCTTTTCAGTCCATTAAACCACTGCTCTGATTCCTAGCCCAACATTCTATTAAACCACAAAATCCAGTTGAATAATATATGATAATATAATAAAACGGAGATAAATGCTAAATACTCAGATAGTAACACAGATGGAATCAGACAGCTTTCCCACGAAATAGAGAAAATAGTAGATAGGAGATACAGGCCTGACCACTCTAAGCAGAAGCTAAGTTATCACAGGATATCCTGGCTATCTGTGGCACATGAACCCTTTTCTTCTGGAATCCGGAACTATGTTGCAACTCTCACTTTCTCCCTTGCTAGAGACCCAGTTTGTTCCCTTGTGATTATCAGCAGTTGAGAAATCCTTAGACCATCCAAAAGGACTACTTTTTATATGTATAATGAACAGAGTGTAAAGTGTAAAGGATTATTTCGAAGAGAAACTCCTGGTTCCCACTTAAAATCCTTTCTTGTTTCTGAGTTTTTCAAATGGAGCCCTCTTTACCAGCTTGCCCCCTCAGAGATAAGCTGTTCCCCTACTTATTCAGATCTGAGATTTGAAAACATTCCTTTTCCTATGAATTCAGCTAGGACAAAGCTGGAGCTTTTTGAAAAAATTTGAAAAACACATTTTTTAAAGATGAAAATTTTTAAAAATTGAAAAAAAAATTTATAGAAAGAGACTTCTTATCCAAATTTAACTTCTCAAAATATGTTTTGACCGGTTAGCACAATGTTTCAGTCTTTCCGGAGAATGCCCTTTGAAACTGTTTTCTTCTACACAACTTCCTCCTTTCCTTTGACTTTCCTGCTCTGGAAGGGAAGAACTGGAGCAGGACAGATCAAATTACTCACGAGGAAGGACAAGAAATAAGGAACTGAATTATCAACAATTGGAGAAAGAAAGCTGATGTCAGTATCATTTCATATATGATTATGTCAGAGTCAGGTGGATAAGCCAATCCTGTTGAATAGCATACTTTTCCTGCTACTCCTGAAGGGTAAAGAGCTCTTTCTCTCACAAAGCCGTCCTAGCTAGTAATCTTACAGGACACAAAGAGCTTGTTTTCATGTTATTTCTTAGTAACTCAAAATGCCTCTAAAGTTTTGCATATTATGAAAGTACTATAGTTACAGTGCTGAGAAAAGGAGTAAATAAGACAATATATATAAAAACACTTGGCTCAGTCCCTGGCTCTGTGGTTGATAAATATTAAATTAGTATTAATTATTATTATAATATCCAAAGAGTCCATTGCAAGATACAGAAGAATGGAGGCAGCCATAACACTAAGAGAAAAGTCCATTATCTCCAACTATTTATCCTCTAGCCCAACATAATTGCCATTAGGAAGAAAGAGCAACTTTAACAAAAATTTTAAGTTGCAGTAGATGTTCAACTTTAAATCCATCCCACAAACATTTCTAACCAAAGGAACATAGAAGATTTAATCTTATTTTCTAGGTAGTATAGACTTAATTGTGAGAACAAAATAAAAACTTCGGGAAATGTTAGGGAAGAGAAATAAGAGGTGTGAAGGGCTGATTATTACAATTCCTTCTTTCCCTTCTTGATTTTTATTGCTGATGGGTAATAAAATATGCAAAGAATGTGCTGAGAAATAACCTAAACAAATAGGCCAGTATACCACAAAGATCATTTAAAATTTAAACAATTAAAATAAGATATCATCTGCTAAAATAATAACTGGCAGGGCTAGCACAGTTTCTTCTTTCATGTATTTCTTCCTTCATTTGAAGAATAAACATACAACTGTGTGTCAAATTGTGTAGTATACTTGAATCATTCAGAATTAATTGGCCATCATTCCTGCCTTTGAGTCAGTCTAATGAGGAAGAAAATCTTTCAATAATGATTTCATGTCCTTCATGTCATTACAGATGGGTAGATACAGTACTATGACAGCACAAAAGATAAAATAAAAATATCTTCCTGCAGAAGGTCCAAATAAGTCCAATGCAAAGATGATATTTGAGATGAGCCCTAATGTATGCCTAAAACATTTCCAGAAAGTTAAGTGGCAGTTAATATCACAGGCAAATGAGACAGATTTTTTAAAATCCTAATGCCTCAATATAGCCAACAGTATTCTAGAAACCATTTGAAATTCGATGTATCCAGTTTTCATATGTGATGGCAGGAGGGAATGGGGGAGTACTAGTGAATTAGAGATGAGGCTGGAAAGCTTAATTATTCAGGATTCTATACAATAGGTAAAATAAACCAATTCCAGTTGTCTTAAGCAAAAAAGAGAGGGATTAAGGGTGGTAGGGGCTTATTATAAAGACATAAGAATGTCTCACAGAAGCCAAAGGTAGAAATGACAATGGGTCTCAGAAAACGCAGGAATTAAGGTCTTGGAGTTTATAAATTGAAGGAGTGCTCCATTTCTAATATTGTTTTTGCTACGCTCTGGGCCCTTGCTTTATTCTGCTTTCTACTTAATCTTAATTTCTTTGTTATTCAATTCATATGGGAGGTAGAAGCTGGCTAGTCACTCAGGTAATGCTTCCAGTCACTTTAAATTTTAATTCAACACCTTAGTGCAAATATTCTCCAAAGCTGAATCAGATATCTACTCTTCATCCATTTCACTGTGACCAGGGGCATGAGGTTTTCAAGGTAAAATTTCATCACAAGACTAGATTTGTATGAGATTCTGAAAAGATTTGTACATCTCGATGAAAAGTTTAAAGTTTGTTTTGCAGAGAAAAATAAAGAATAAAGGCAAAGGTTTACAAGGAAAATATGACTTTTTTTTTTCCTTTTAGGACTAAGTAGAGGTAGCTGTTGGTTATGAGTAAAATAGTCATGAGTGATGGGATTTTAGCCTTAACTGCAGTGAGGAGTGGTGTCATCATTTATCCAGGTAGGACAGCGAGGGAAGTCTGGCAATAGGCTGGGTTGGTATTGGGGAGGCACAAAGTAAATTTGTTGGACAGTGGGTTGTAGAGCAACTTATCTTTCACTGTGTGAAGTTTGAACTGTCTAATATACTTCCAGTTGGAGACCTCAATTAAGCAATTACATATTTAATGCTGAATCTCAAGGGAGAAGTCTAAGTTGACAACAAATATGAAAAATGCAGGTCTCAATCAAGATCAGTAGTGTTTAGTGCACCAGCTTCTGTACCAAATCAACCCATTCGATTAAAAAAATAATGTATTCTTTTATAGCCATAAAGTTTATTTGGGTGTTATTGATTGCGCCTAGCAATGATTCAGTAATCTGGGCTATTTCTGTCTGTGGCTATGTCATTCTCCAGGGCCTCTGAATCCTCTGCTGGAGCCTCTGTTCCAGAAACCATTAAGGTAAACAAAGAGAGGGAAAAATTGTATAGGAGGTTTTGGAGGGGGGATAAGCTTGGAAGGGGCATATATCACTTCCTCTCATATTTTATTAGCTCTTACACAATAATGAGGACACCCCTACTTTTTTTTTTTTTTAAGGTCAGAGATTTTTTTTTTTTCCATGTGTTGTACCTGCTTGATATTTTTCTTTTTTTTTTTTTAATTTATTTATTATTATTATACTTTAAGTTGTAAGGTACATGTGCATAACGTGCAGGTTTGTTACATATGTATATTTGTGCCATGGTGGTGTGCTGCACCCATCAACTCGTCATTTACATCAGGTATAACTCCCAATGCAATCCCTCCCCCCTCCCCCCTCCCCATGATAGGCCCCTGTGTGTGATGTTCCCCTTCCTGAGTCCAAGTGATCTCATTGTTCAGTTCCCACCTATGAGTGAGAACATGCGGTGTTTGGTTTTCTGTTCTTGTGATAGTTTGCTAAGAATGATGGTTTCCAGCTGCATCCATGTCCCTACAAAGGACACAAACTCATCCTTTTTGATGGCTGCATAGTATTCCATGGTGTATATGTGCCACATTTTCTTAATCCAATCTGTCACTGATGGACATTTGGGTTGATTCCAAGTCTTTGCTATTGTGAATAGTGCTGCAATAAACATACGAGTGCATGTGTCTTTATAGCAGCATGATTTATAATCCTTTGGGTATATACCCAGTAATGGGATGGCTGGGTCATATGGTACATCTAGTTCTAGATCCTTGAGGAATTGCCATACTGTTTTCCATAATGGTTGAACTAGTTTACAATCCCACCAACAGTGTAAAAGTGTTCCTATTTCTCCACATCCTCTCCAGCACCTGTTGTTTCCTGACTTTTTAATGATCGCCATTCTAACTGGTGTGAGATGGTATCTCATTGTGGTTTTGATTTGCATTTCTCTGATGGCCAGTGATGATGAGCATTTTTTCATGTGTCTGTTGGCTGTATGAATGTCTTCTTTTGAGAAATGTCTGTTCATATCCTTTGCCCACTTTTTGATGGGGTTGTTTGTTTTTTTCTTGTAAATTTGTTTGAGTTCTTTGTAGGTTCTGGATATTAGCCCTTTGTCAGATGAGTAGATTGCAAACATTTTCTCCCATTCTGTAGGTTGCCTGTTCACTCTGATGGTAGTTTCTTTTGCTGTGCAGAAGCTCTTTAGTTTAATGAGATCCCATTTGTCAATTTTGTATACTTTCAGGGATCATTTCTATAGTTTGTGACACCCCTACTTTTAAGGGAGACTGACATGCAGCCTAGCTGTATTCCCAGAACAACAGGGAAATGTGGTTGGTGAACCTCTAGCCAGTGGCAGTCAGATACAGATGGTACTTAACTTTCTAGAAGCTAAGTCATGATTATAGGCAAGTATGCTATAGTTATAGATTACAGGCAAGTATGCTGGAAGTTAAGTCATTATTATAATAATAATTAATACTAACTTAATATTTATCAACCACAGAGCCAGGGACTGAGCCAAGTGTTTTTATATATATTGTCTTATTTACTCCTTTTCTCAGCACTGTGACTATGGTACTTTCATAATATGCAAAACTTTAGAGGAAGTTAGTCATGAGTTTGAAATCACCTCAAGAGACACTAAAGAATGAAAAGAGTAGGGCCAAAGGGAGAGCCCTGGGACACTCCAACATTTAAAGGTCTGGTAAAAAAAAAAAAAAAAAAAAAAAAGTGGGCTGGCAAAGGAGACTGAAAAGGGACGCCAGTCAGTTTCAGAGGACAACGGTGTCATACAGTTTGGAAGAGAAAGAATTAATGAGGGAATTATCAATTAACTTTGTTAAAGTCTCTGAGTGTCTGCACTGACTTTTTTTTTACATCCTTGAGGACAGATTTATATATAGAAAACTCTTCAGAGTTTTACTTTAATTTTTACAATCAATATTTAACTGATTGAACCTAGATTTAAAAAAAAACTCTGTTCTTTAGCTTCTTTATGTTCAACATACGTATCTACTCTATTTAGAAATCTAATAAATTTTAACAAGAACTTACAGGATATTTCATAGTCTTCGTCTTATTTTACATAGTTAATTAAATACTGTTAAGCCTTTTAAGCAACATTTATAAATGTATTCTATTAATTTTTAGGTAGTTCAATGGTCTGTCCAGCAAACATTTCTAAGTACTTAAAATTAATTCTTGTAAGTGTAATATATTTAATTTATAATTATGAGTAATCTTAACTTATTTTTTCTTTTCTTTCGTTTGTTTTTGGTTTTGTTTTTGTTTTTTTTGAAACAGGGTCTCACTCTGTCACCCAGGCTGGAGTGCAGTGGCTTGCACTCAGGCTTACTGCAGCCCCAACCTCCCAGGTGTGAGCTATCCTCTCATCTCAGCCTCCCCAGTAGCTGGGACTATAGGCGCAAGCCGCCACACCCAGATAATGTTTCCATTTTCTGTAGAGACAGGGTTTCACCATGTTGCCCAGGCTGGTCTGGAACTCCTGAGCTCAATCTGCCGACCTCAGCCTCTCAAAATGCTGGGATTGTAGGAGTGAGCCACTGTGCCTGGCCCAATTTTAACCTCTTTTCCATATTCCAGTCACACTGCGTATAAATACACTTAATGCATAAAATGCACTTAAATGCATTTAAATTCAAAAAGTACTTTGAATTTAAAACCCAAAAGGTGGCCGGGCCCGGTGGCTCACACCTGTAATCCCAGCACTTTGGGAGGCTGAGGCGGGTGGATCATGAGGTCAGGAGATCGAGACCATCCTGGCTAACACAGTGAAACCCCGTCTCTACTAAAAATGCAAAAAATTAGCTGGTCTTGGCGGCGGGCACCTGTAGTCCCAGCTACTTGGGAGGCTGAGGCAGGAGAATGGTGTGAACCTGGCAGGCGGAGCTTGCAGTGAGCCGAGATCACGCCACTGCATTCCAGCCTGTGCCACTGAGCGAGACTCCGTCTCAAAAAAAATAAATAAATAAAACCCAAAAGGTGAGCTCAACTACTCAATTTATACAGCTTACATTAGAAACAAATTTCATTGAATAGTCAATATTCTTTTGAACAGTACACATCATATTTTTGAAATATTAAATATGCTTAAACTTATTTTAACTAATGGGTTTAATTACCCAAATATTTCTATGTTTACCTTAAATATTTTAATGGTAAAAGTAGGCTTTCCCACAAAGGAAACAACAGTGTTACAGTGTTATCACAGAGTCTTTAAGGATACTCCCTTAGATAGTTGGAATATGCATATTTGCCTAAGATACTGACCAGGGACTCTGGTATCTGTTATTGTGATAGAACAAACTCAGTCTTATCTGTAGTCACCGTATCAACTCACTCAATGGTCTTGCAGATCTTATAGCCCAGGTACATTACATGCTTCAGTTTGGATTTTACTTGTAATATTTTTTCCCACAGAACTCTGCAAACTCATCCAGTGGTTACATTACTGGATTTAATTTTCTTTGGCTTTTATATTATTTAAAATATCTTATTTCATAGGTCAAAATACCTCTGATCTTGATGGAAACCTACATCTTTGTCATGTTTTTCCTATTTGATAATAATATATGTTCTTATGGGTCTAAATAATTCTTATGGCTATACCATGTCACATGATTCAGTCATTCCACTGATACACAAACACACAAACACACACACACCAAAAAAACAGAATCAAAGAGAACTGATCACTGCCTTTGACAAGACGTAGACCATTGGTGTAAAGGTAAACTGAGGCTGGAGCCAAACCGGGAATGAAGACACAAGGCAAATGGCAGTGAGAATAGCCTTTATTAGGACTCGAGGGCGAGGTTCCTTGGTCCAAAGGTGTGGGCCGAGGAAGTCACGCTGAGGGAGGAGGGTAGGGGCTTTTTTATAGCCCAAGAGGTAGGGAAGCTGGTTGTACAAACAGGGCCTGGGGGGTCTTGAAACTACGAGGGCAGGAGTCGAGTAAGGGTCATGAGGAAGGGGTCTTTGGAAACTGTTAACTGAAACTGCTGTTTACGAACTTGTGGAATGCAGGTGAGCTGCAGGTCATGGGGGAGTGTGCTTGCCCAGCTGGAACCTCTGACGTATGCAAGTCTGCGGGTGTGTTCAAAGAGGAAGGGAAGTCTCGAATAAAGGGCCTGCTACGCCAGGTGGCGCTGCCATGTCGGGTCTAGATCCCTGCCTAACAATTGGTAACTTTGAGAAGAGCCATTTCTGGGAACGGTAAAGATTACAGATGAGGTAAAATTGAGCAATTTGCCTATATTTGCATATATGAGTTACTGACATAAATTTAAAATCAGGTATGTATGATTTCATATACCTAACCCATTGAACATAATAACTTAACCTCACCTAATGTAAACATCCCAGAACACTTACATTAGCCTACAGTCGAACAGAATCATCTAATACAAAGCCTATTTTATAATAAAGTGTTGAATATCTCATGTAATGTATTGCATACTATACAAAAAGTGAAAAGGCAAAATGATTGTATGAGTACTTGAAGTATGGTTTTTGCTGAATGTGTATCACTTATGCACCACTATAAAGTTGGAAAATCCTAAGTCAAATCATCCTAACTCAGGGAGCATCTATTAAATTCTTATGTGAATCAGGTATATGTAAAAAAAAATTGTTTTAAGTACTCATGTGATATTATCAAGAAAGTGAAAAGACAACTACAGTATCAGAGGAAATGTTTGCAAATCACATATTTGATAAGAATTTTGATATGAATAACATGAAATACCCCATTTTTATGTCTATTCTTTGAAATATTATAAATATAATATTCTATAAATATTACAAAGTGATAAAATGAAAAGCTACATCTTTTATATACTCATGTAAAATTCTGCCTTATGGAATAAAATAAATTACAAAATTAGAGTCATAATATATACAGAAACTCCTACAAATCAAAAAGAAAAAGGCAGAACACTCAAGAGAAAATGGGACAAAACACCTGGTCAGTGCAAAAAAAGAAGAGTACAAATTAGCAGCAACCACAGAAAAAGCTGCTCCATTTTAGTTGCCATCAGTAAAATACCAGTTGGTTGGCAAGAACAGAGAGAAACTGGAATTCCACATACTCCTCTGGTATGAGTAGTACATATAAACCTTAGAAAACTCTAAAATTTTCTGCTAAAGCTGAACATATACATACCTATACCTCTAGATAAATACCCACAAAAATAAATACATATGACCTCCAAAAGATATGCACAAGAAAGTTCACTGAAGTATAATTTCTAATAGCCAAGAAGGGGAGAAAATCTAAAAATCTATCAAGGAGAGAATAGATAAATAAACTGCAAAACTTATACAATGGATAAATCCACAGCACTGAAAATGAGTGAACTATTGCTACATGGAAAGACATGGAGTGTCCAGTGGTGTGCTGAAGCCTGCTTCTGCCAGCTTACAAAAGGCAATTGTGGCCATCCCTTTCAGACTGCACATTCAGTAACTTCTTGTTGTTTCCTTGAAATCTGCCATGGTGGGAATATTTGCATCACATAAATCAGTAAATGCTGCAAACAAGGCTTTTCCCTTTCTTTAGAGCTGATTTACTAGCACACTACTAATGTATTTCACAAGCATAATTCCTAGGGAAACAAGCCAAACACAGAAATATAAATACTGTATGATTCACAGCCAACAGACACATGAAAAAATGCTCATCATCACTGGCCATCAGAGAAATACAAATCAAAACCACAATGAGATACCATCTCACACCAGTTAGAATGGCAATCATTAAAAAGTCAGGAAACAATAGGTGCTGGAGAGGATGTGGAGAAATAGGAACACTTTTACACTGCACTGTTGGTGGGACTGTAAACTAGTTCAACTATTGTGGAAGACAGTGTGGCAATTCCTCAATGATCTAGAACTAGAAATATCATTTGACCCAGCCATCCCATTATTGGGTATATACCCAAGGATTATAAATCATGCTGCTATAAAGACACATGCACACATATGTTTATTGCAGCACTATTCACAACAGCAAAGACTTGGAACCAACCCAAATGTCCATCAGTGACAGATTGGATTAAGAAAATGTGGCACATATACACCATGGAATACTATGCAGCCATCAAAAAGGATGAGTTTGTGTCCTTTGTAGGGACATGGATGAAGCTGGAAACCATCATTCTGAGCAAACTATCACAAGGACAGAAAACCAAACACCACATGTTTTCACTCATAGTTGGGAATTGAACAATGAGAACATTTGGACACAGGATGGGGAATATCGCATACCAAGACCTGTCATGGGTTTGGGGGGAGGGGGAAGGGATAGCATTAGCAGATATACCTAATGTAAATGACGAGTTAATAGGTGCAGCACACCAACATGGCACATGTATACATATGTAACAAACCTGCACATTGTGCACATGTACCCTAGAATTTAAAGTATAATAATAATAAATACGAATAAATAAAAATAAAGTACAGGCAAAATAAATAAATAAATACTGCCTGATTCCAATTGCAGAAATTTCAAAACAGACAAAACTAAACATTAGTGTTAGAAATTAGAATAGGAGAATAATGGGTATTCATCAGCATGAAAGATAGTGATGTAAAGCGGATGTGACTGGGGCGTGTGAAGTTCTGATGATACTGTATCTCTTGATCTTGATGCTGAATGACCAGTGTGTTCATTTTGTAAAAACTCATCAAGCTGTACACTCAAAACTTGTACATTTTATGTATGTATATGTTAATTAAAAGTTTTCTTAAAATAAAAATAAAGGCATAGTATGATTTCATTTTTCATTTGAAGTATTGTATTTGAAGAAAAATGTCTCAAATAATTACTATCAAAATGTTGATGGTATTCACATCTGGATGGTGATATGCTAAGGGAAAGGACAGAGGGGTATAAAATGGTACTTTATCAGGAGAACCCGCTCCCAATGTTTCACATGGGTTCTTTTCTATTTCCTAAGTGTCTTGGCTGGGTTGAGAAATAAAGGGAAAGAACACAAGAGAGAAATGTAAAGCTGGGTGTCTGGGGGAGACATCACATGTCAGCAGCATGCGTGATGTTCCCCGAGCCCTAAAACCAGCAAGTTTTTATTAGCGATTTTCAAAAGGGGAGGGAGTGCACGAATAGGGTGTGAGTCACAGAGATCACATACTTCACAAGGTAATAAAATATCACAAGGCAAATGGAGGCAGGGCGAGATAATAGGACCACCGGATGAGGTGAAATTAAAATTGCTAATGAAGTTTCCCGCACGCATTGTCGTTGATAACATCTTATCAGGAAACAGGGTTTGAGAGCAGATAACCTGTCTGACCAAAATTTATTAGGTGGGAATTTTTGTCCACCTGATAAGCCTGGGAGCACTATAGGAGACCGGGGCTTATTTCATCCCTTCATCCCATTGGCTTCGACTATAAAAGACGGGACATCTGAAAAGGGGCCATCTATAGGCCTACCTTCGGGGAGCATTCTCTTTCTCAGGGATGTTCCTTGCTGAGAAAAAGAATTCAGCGATATTTCTCCTATTTGCTTATGAAAGAGGAGGAATATAGCTCTGTTCTGTCCGGCTCACCAGCGGCCAGTTCAAAGTTACCTCCCTTGTTCCCTGAACATGGCTGTTATCCTGTTCTTTTTTAAAGATGCCCAGATTTCATATTCAAACACACATGCTCTACAATTTGTGCAGTTGACACAGTCACAGGATCCTGAGGCGACATTCATCCTCCTCAGTTTACAAAGAAGATGACGGGATTAAGAGATTAGAGACAGACATAGGAAATCACAAGGATATTCATTGGGGAAGTGATAAGTGTCCATGAAATCTTCACAATTTATGTTCATAGATTACAGTAAAGACAGGTGTAAGAAATTATAAAAGTATTAATTTGGGGAACTAATAAATGCCCATGAAATCTTCACAATTTATGTTCTTCTGCCGTGGTTTCAGCTGGTCCCTCCGTTGGGGGTCCCTGACTTCCCGCAACAGTACTTGAGCTTCTTAATTTTTATACTTCCGTATACATCAAAAAATAAGTGTTTTGGCCAGGCAAGGTGGCTCACGCCTATAATCCCAGCACTTTCTGAGGCCGAGACAGGCAGATCACGAGGTCAAGGATATCAAGACCATCCTGGCTAACATGGTGAAACCCTGCCTCTACTAAAAATACAAAAATTAGCTGTGTGTGGTGGCACACACCTGTAGTCCCAGCTACTCAGGAGGCTAAAGCAGGAGAATCGCTTGAACCAGGGAGGCGGAGGTTGCAGTGAGCCGAGATCATGCCACTGCACTCCACCCTGGGCAACAGAGCAAGACTCCATCTCAAAAAAAAAAAGGCCAGGTGCGGTGGCGCAAGCCTGTAATCCCAGCACTTTGGGAGGCTGAGACAGGTGGATCATGAGGTCAGGAGATCGGGACCATCCTGGCTAACACGGTGAAACCCCGTCTCTACTAAAAAAAAAAAAAAAAAAAAAAAATACAAAAAAACTAGCTGGGCATGGTGGCGGGTGCCTGTAGTCTCAGCTACTAGGGAGGCTGAGGCTGGAGAATGGCGTAAACCTGGGAGGCGGAGCTTGCAGTGAACTGCACTCCAGCCTGGGTGACAGAGTGAGACTCCATCTCAAAAAAAAAAGAAAAGAAAAAAAAGCATTTTATTTTAGTAATAAAAATTAACAGAGGAAAAAAATATATTTCATTTAAATATTACAAGCATTTTTTCCTAAAATATGTTCAGTTATTACTCCATTTCCATCATTAAATTGGAAACAGTATTACTACATTTTCTATTTTTCAAAATTCCAAAGCAAAGAAATTTGTCTACAGAGTTCCCTCTGCAAATATTCCCCTACTTTAGGTAAAGTTAGCATAAGGAGAATGATAATTAATTACTTGGAACAATGGAATTCAGATGAACCATTAGGGAACATTCTTATTTATCTATGGCCCTTTTTGTTTAAATCAATTTTAAAATTTATACTTTATATACAATAAACATATTTTTAACGTATGACAAAAATAATTCAACAAATATAAATGCCTATGCTATGTAATCACTCCCAATTTAAAAAGATTGAAATTTTTAAAAAATCAAATTACTTGGAGAAATAAGTTAGAATTTTTATCTTCTAGAGTTGTGTTATTTAGCATGCAGTTTAGAGTTCAAGAATGCTATGTTTACAGATTACAAAGTAGCCAAGGAGGCTGGGCATAGTGGCTCATGTATTTATTCCCAGGGCTTAGGGAGGCTGAGACAAGAGGATTGCTTGTGACCAGTTCACGATCAGCCTGGGCAACACGGCAAGACCCTGTCTCTACAAAAAATTTTTTTAAATGAGTAAGGCATGGTGGCTGGTGTTTGTAGCTTCTGCTACTTGGCAGGCTGAGGTGGGAGGATTGCTTGAGCCCAGGAGTTTGAGGTGACAAAGCCAGATTTTAACTAATAACTTATTTATTAAATAATAAATTTTTAAAATTTATTATTTAATAATTTATTTAATAAATAAAGTAGCCAGTGATTTTTCTTGACTAAGTATTTTTCAAAGGCAAATATGCGTAAAAGGCTGGAAATAAGAGGAATTAAAAATATTTTAATTTTTTTCTAGAACACACCTCATAGATTAATATAATACTTTGATTTAATTCATGTTTGTTTCTACAAATTCTGACATGAAGAGTCATCTTCAATCTTTTTCCAATAGTTAAAGAAGGAAGTACAGTATGGCCTAATGCTTATCGGGGGGATTCAGAAAACAAACATCTGCCAATTGTTTTTTTGAGAAAGTTGTCATGGTCAACAACTGTGTGAGGCTGGCATGCAGATAGTAAAAGAATTTTATCTTAATACCAAGACAGTAATGAGTTTATAAAGGCATATTTATTCAGAGAAAAGGGGAGACACATTGCAAGGGAGCAACTGGCCAGACAGCAGAGGAAGGCTGTCTGCAAAGAGGCAGGGACTGCAGTGGAGTTTTATAAGGGTGCTCCTTAGGCTGAATGCTTGCAGACAGGATGCTTGGGTACAGATGGGCTGTGAGCTGGGTGCTTGTAACAGGATGCTTGGGTGCTAAGTGAGCCATTTGCAGTTGACCCTATTCTTGGAACATTCATTCCCATCTACGTCTACCCCTGTTTCTGTTCCTGACAGCTAAACCCATTTTTCATTTTAACTCCTTAGCACTCCACAAAAGTTAATCAATTAACAAACCTTGCAGGGTACCAATGGTGACTAAATGAGGTGACATACATAGCATGCATCACTCATAATAAGTGCTCTTTAAATATTAGTCACTCTTATTAGCTATCTCCGATGAGATTTGACAATAGGAACATTAGGAAAGATATAGTACATTCAGGATTTTGTTATAAAAAGATGAAGAAATTCCCTTCTTTCCTGCTCTAGGTCATCTAGGAGTTGTCATGGTTCATTGTTGACA
The DNA here is from genome assembly GCF_049350105.2 of Macaca mulatta. Lineage (NCBI taxonomy): Eukaryota > Metazoa > Chordata > Mammalia > Primates > Cercopithecidae > Macaca > Macaca mulatta. The sequence goes on from NC_133419.1 coordinate 90,134,977, forward strand.
AATTAATTTTCCCAAATTTTTCACTTTGCTCAGAAAGTCTTCATCGAAGGACCCAAGACTGTACAATCTATCCCATCTTTCTCCACTTAACTCATACTGTGCTTTCCCTTTCTCAAAGCAAACTGTTTGCTATTCCTTGAATATACCTTGAGTTTTCTTCCTTTGCCCACTCAGCTGGTCCCCCACCCCTAGTGTTTCTTCTCATCTCCACTGGGTCAAATTCTACCTGTATCTCATGGTTCTGTTAAAAGCAGTGCTTCCATAAAGTACTCTTAGTCAATTCACGGATTCTCTCACGGATTATAAGAACACAGTTTATTTTTAAAAGCATGTAGTTATTCTCTCCCTCGAAATATCACTATTATTATTATTAAGAATTTATAGCAGGTATAGAATTTTGTATGATTGATTCATCTGGTTTATTCAACCAAGATTGATTTTATGTCTATTACGTAAGACAGTAGCCAGACATAACTGGGATATGAAAATAAAGTTCCTTCCTTCCTTCCTTCCTTCCTTCCTTCCTTCCTTCCTTCCTTCCTTCCTTCCTTCCTTCCTCCCTCCCTTCCTCCCTTCCTCTCTCTCTCTCTTTCTTTATTTCTTTTTTTTTTTTTTTTTTAACAGAGTCTCACTCTGTCGCCAGGCTGGAGTGCAGTGGCGCGATCTCGGCTCACTGCAACCTCCGCCTCCCGAGTTCAAGCGATTCTTCTGCCTCAGCATCCTGAGCAGCTGGGACTACAGGCGCCCGCCACCACGTCCAGCTAATTTTCGTATTTTTAGTAGAGATGGGGTTTCACCATGTTGACTAGGATGGTCTCGATCTCTTGACCTTGTGATCTGCCCGTCTCGGCCTCCCAAAGTGCTGGGATTACAGGTGAGCCACCACGCCCAGCCTGTTTCTTTAAAAAATTGTTTTGTAATGTAAGTGGAGGATAATACCCTGCATGTTTATTAATAACAATAATATTCACTGGGAAAGAGGGCCTGGTGGTGATTTACGCTGATGACAACCATTCCTCACTATGGAAAAAAGCGAGGCTTTCTCTGCTCTACTTTTATTCAGTAGAGTATTGTAAAGATTTTACAGAATGTCAGAGCTGGATAAAAGTTCCATATAATTATAGGAGTGGAGAGAGGAGAGTCTCTCTTCCTCTCATTTTTGAGCAAGAGCTGTACATTTTCCAAGAAACTTTTTTTTTTTTTTTTTTTTTTTTTTTTTTTTTTAAGGCGCCTCTCGAAAGGGGCCGGGTTTCCTTCTCCTGAAGGGAGATGTTGCCTCTGGCGCGCTCCGATTGGTTCAGTTCACTCTAGAAACACTGCTACCGGGGAGAAACTGGACCCCAGGGTCGGGAGCGAATTCCAGCCTCCAGGGCTGATAAGCCAGGCATTAGTGTAAGAGAGACTTTACCCCACCGTGGTGGGCGGAGGGCGCGCAGTGGAGCAGCAGCACAGGCGCGGGTCCCGGGAGGCCGACTCTGCTCGCGCTAAGATGTGGAATCTCCTGCACGAAACCGACTCGGCTGTGGCCACCGCGCGCCGCCCGCGCTGGCTGTGCGCTGGGGCACTGGTGCTGGCGGGTGGCTTCTTTCTCCTCGGCTTCCTCTTCGGTAGGGGCGCGCCTCTCCGAGCAAACCTCGGAGTCTTCCCTGTGGTGCTGCGGCGCCGGGACTCGCGGGTCGGCTGCGGAGTGGGGTCCCGTTGCTGGTCTTCCCCAGGGGCGGCGATTAAGGTCGGGGTAATGTGGGGTGAGCACCCCTCGAGTTAGGAGGAGGGTAGCTGGGAACGGTGCAGGGCTGAGTTCTCCACAAGCTGCTTGGAGGACAGTCACTCAGGTTGAGGGTAGGACAGAGAGAACCTGAAACTAGGCGTAGGAAGGTTCCACGTGCTGGAGGCCCTGCAAGACAAGGCACTTTTAAGGGTTTAGGACGAGCGCCAACCTCTGAGGGCTGTTGAACCAGGCCGCCCAGGGAGCTGCGCACCAAGACTTGTTTAAGGTTTTTATCGGGTCGTACTGTTTCAGGTGTACGGTAGAATTCAGGACATTACTGCAAAGGAAGTTTTTTTTTGTTTTGTTTTGTTTTGTTTTTTCTCTCAGTGCATTCTTTCTTCCTTGGAAGTAACAGAGGCAAGTTTGGGAACTGTGTGAACCAGGTCAGCGATCCGGACAGATCTCTACCAGCAGGTCTTTTGAGGTTTTTCCTGTGTACTGATTTGCAAACTTAATCCTACTTTCTAAAAAAAAAAAAGCAGAACAGCACAGGCGAGCTCAGACTCCTTTATTAAATTCCAATTTTGACTTTGCCACTTTTTAGTGGCCTTGAACAAGTTACCGAGTCCCTCTCAGCGTTAGTTTCCCTATTTTATGATGAGGATAATATTATCTGCAAATTATTGAAATAGTAAAGAATATAGCATGTAAATCTCCTAGCACAGTACTGGGATTTTCGCCACTTTATTTCTTCTTTTACCAAGATGCTCCTCATTGGACTTTAATGCACAGGACTAGTCTAAGGTATCACCAGGTAGTTCACTCCTGCTCGGAATTCTTGACCCTCTTTTGGGATTTAGAAGAACAGAGCATGGACCAGATAGGTTTAAACAAATTCAGTTCATCTGGGGGTGCTAAAAGATTTTTGAACCACACACTGTGCTCATAACATTCTTCATCTCTTAAAAGGATTTTAGTCTTCCTGGTATTGCCCTCACTTCCGTCCCTGTATTCCCTGCTCGGTGGCTGACACAGAAGAGTTCTTTATTGATGCCCGCCCCGCACCCCCTAGGATTCTCTGCTCTCCCCTCCCGCTACAGGCCTCCATCCTCTTTATCATGTTCATTTTTCAGATCTCAGTTCAAGCATCTCATCCTCAGTGTGTTGTTTCTTGATCCCTCACTCTAATCCAAGTCTTTTTGTTTTATGCACAGGTGGAATCTTATTTCCGTTTGCATCCAATCATGTATTTTAATATGCATATATATATGTATGTCCATTTGTATGCATGCGATTAAGAACTAGCATAATTATAATTGGAAAGCTCCATGAAAGCTGGTTGGGTGCTAATTTTGTAACTATTTTATTCCCAGATCCTGTAATTTCTCTAAATAAACCCTGGAATATTGCCTTATCTCCTTCAGGTTAAAAGCCAACTGTAAGGTCTAATGATTGCAGGATCTAGCTATCCATTGCTTCTGGCTGCTTATGCATGCACTGGATGTCTGGCAGAGAGGTTGGGTAAATTGCAGTTTCATTGTAGCTGTCTGAACTTGGATTTCTCAAGCCTACTTCACTGGAAACACAAACTCTCACAGCAGTTTCTTGTAGTTTCAGAAACAGAGAAAATTAGAAGTCTGAATTGCCTTCAACACTTGGAAATAATTTATATATTTGAAATATATTCATGGTTAATTCATCATAAAAATGTGTTAAATGCTTATTCTGAGTCAGCAGAGGAAGATAGAAGCTTTATGAAGGTAGAAGGTGGATCTCCTTTTTGCCTTCATTTTCAGAAGATCTTGTTCATACCCATTAGTTGAAACATTAATGTCATTTTATTTTGGTACTCATTATCTCATAAAACATTTCTTAGAATAACAGCAATACCTATCATTGATGCTAGATAAAAAATATTTTTCATTTGGTTTGTAACTTAAAAATCTGTTTGCATGATTTTTTTTTTTCAGTGAAAGTAAGCAAGAGAAATTAAACTTCAGGAAAATCTCAATGCCAGAAGTAATGTTGATAATTTGTGTTTTACAAATGATACATACAACAATAATGAATAATAAATCCTATCTATAGGCTCATATCTCATGCCTATTTTTGGATGTATTTTTCAGGATGGTTTATAAAATCCTCCAGTGAAGCTACTAACATTACTCCAAAGCATAATATGAAAGCATTTTTGGATGAACTGAAAGCTGAGAACATCAAGAAGTTCTTACAGTAAGCACTTTCTCAAAAGTTTATATGGACAAGTTGTTAGAAAAATTTATCATTCTGTTTTGGTCCAATATTTTATATATAGGAACTGGCCTTTTTTCCTTAAAGTTTTATTTATTAAAGATCTTGTATCACATTTCATCTGAGGAGGACTATACTTTCAGCTAAAGTTTGTCATTACAAAGGTTTAGAGCAGGAGTCAGCAAACTTTTTCTGTAAAAGGGCCAGCCTTTGTAGGCCAGCTGATCTGTGTCACAGCTAGTCAGCTCTACTATTGCAGCACAAAAGAAGTCATAGAAAATACATAAACAGTCTGTCAGTTCTGATAAAACTTTTCTTATGGGCACTGAAATTTGGATTTCATATAATTGATGTGTCAAAAATATTATTATTTTTAAAACCGATTTAAAATATAAAAACTATTCTTAGCTTGTGGACTATACAGAAACAGTTAGTGGGCCAGATTTGGCCAGTGGAACCTAGTTTGCTGATTCATGCTTTAGAGAAAGATAGTGCATTTCAGTTAAAAAAAAAAAAAAAAAAGGACTTTGAGTTAGAATTGAGTTTGAATTCTATCTTTGCCTATTAATACTTTAGATGAATACCTAAACTTTCTGAGCTCTCTTTTCCACATCTGTAAAATGGGAATAATGATCTTCTTATGATATGAATGAAGTCAAAGAGCATATATTTGGCATATTTTAAAAACTAGTTCCCGACTTCCTGAAATAGCTGTTTCCAGTGTAGAACAAAAGAGATAAATAAGTAAATTGAAAAAGCAACTGAAAAGAAAATACTTATATAGAATTACTATATATAATTGATTAGAATACTTTTCCTTCTCTTTCTTTCTTTCTTTCTTTCTTTCTTTCTTTCTTTCTTTCTTTCTTTTGTTTCTCTTTCTCTCTTTCTTTTGTTTCTCTTTCTCTCTTTCTTTCTCTCTCTCTTTCTCTCTTCTTTCTTTCTTGATGGAGTTTTGCACTTGTTGCCCAGGCTGGAGTGCAATGGCGTGATCTCGGCAAACTGCAACCTGTCTCCCAGATTCAAGCAATTCTCCTGCCTCAGCCTCCTGAGTAGTTGGGATTACAGTCATGTCCCACCACACCCAGCTAATTTTGTATTTTTAGTAGAGACGGGGTTTCTCCATGTTGGTCAAGCTGGTCTCAAACTCTCGACCTCAGGTGATCTGCCCGCCTCGGCTTCCCAAAGTGCTGGGATTACCAGCGTGAGTCCCTGCACCCAGCCCAGAATACTTGTTTTTTTCAAAGCATGAGATCCTTTTGTGAATTTTTACAAATTGACTTAGCTCATGTGTCAAAAAATACTTGAAGTCCTTCGAATGATTGCAGGATTCCCTGGTGAATAAAGGTTGTAATTCTAAAAGACCATTTTACACACACACACATAGGTGTGCATAGATGTGCACACATATAATCATACAAACACATATATATTTGTATTAATTACAGCAGAATTAAAAGTATAAATAAAAATTGATAGGATAACTTTGAGGTCTTTGAAAGGACCTTTTAAATGTGAGACTCTGAAGCTCGAACTTCTTTATCTTTGTGGAAACTCCTCCTCTGCGCTTTTTCTACTATAATAATATATAGTAGGTATAATAAAAGTGGAGGTCTGGCAAGGTATGGTCTTTACTCCTGGACAGAGCTGCCGTTCCAGCTTTCTTCCTTTCCTAATGTTAGTGGTGGAAGAGATGCAAGTTACTCCAATTTACTGGTAGCCTATCCATAAAGTCAGTAGCAACTTCAGTCCTTGCTTTTTCAGAAGAAGGAATTCAACTCGGGGCAAAAGCAGAAAAAGAGACCGAGGCAAGTTCCAGAGCAGGAATGGAAGTTTATTTTGAAAGGCCTTCTAACAGGAAAGAAAGGAAGGTACGCTTGGAAGAGAGCCAAGCAGGCACATGAAGGTGAGAGGCCAAGTGCCCCACTTAACTGTGATCCTAGGACTTTTTTAAGCTTGCCTCTTTCCCATGATTCTTCCCTTAGGTTGGGCTGCCCTCATGTGCACAGCCCTGCTAACCCTTGGGAAGTGAGCGCCCGCAATGTGTGTAGGAAAGTATACACAGGCCCATCTGAGGCTCTCTTCCTTTTTCTGGTGGAGTGTACCCGGAAGATTATACTACACCATTTTTGTCTCTAACGCGCATGCCCAGGAAGTTGCTTCTCCCTGGAGTGTGCATTCAGTTAACAGTTTGGTGTTAGCAGGTGGGGACCATCAAGAACTGGCCTCTCCCTGACACTGCCGAATCATTTTTAGAGACAATGCGATAATTACTGAACCGAACAACACAATGAGATAATTGCTGAACCAAACAATCACCTGACATTCTAGTGGGTCCGGGGGAGAGACCTCTCCTGCCTTGCTCCTAACTACCTGTAACACTAACTTGTGACATAGATTGACCAACAAAGAAGAAAAATAAATGCCTTTCTTTATTTCTCTTTTTGGACCGTCAAGCAAGATTAAGCACTCAGCTTCTTGTTTATTCTCCATGTCCCTAACCAAGCTCCTCTACCCGGATGATATTCAGCATAAACACACAAAATAAAGAAATTGAAAGAATTCCCTCTCATTCCTCCAAGGACCACAGAATCTCCAGAAGCCTCCTAAACTCTCTAGATTTCCAATTTGCCATTTGTCCATCAGAGAGCTTTTAATTAAAATATACCCATGGGTCAGGGACTATTAAAGCCTCTGACCTTCCATCTTGTCCCTCTTTATAATCCTTTGTTCTGCTCGTAAAAGCCCCCACTGTTTCTGAAATATCTGCCTCAGTAGTGAATGGGAGGATTAATGAGGAGCATTTTTTTTTTCATTCTGCCTTGAGGTACAGGGTTGTATGTGTTTTCCCTTCTTTGAAAACATCCAGTTGAATTCACAGATCTGTTTACCATTTTGCATCTCTAGAGGGATTTTTCCTTTTCCACCTTGTTTTGCAAGATAAGATTGTTTTAAAAGGTGTTTTAGACTTTTGGTCTCAGAATTTTACTGGTCTGTATTTGAATACAGATATATAGGCCCAATGAAATCACATATTAAACTATACTTCTCAATTTTTTCATCACTTGAGATGTGTGTCACAAGTCATTTATTGATACTAGAATATCAAATTGTGTTTAAAAAAAGGTAAGAATAAGAATTTACACATTTTTCAGAATAGCAAAAATCAACTGGTAGATCTCTGTCAGACTGGTTTAAATATGTTCCAAGTATTGTCACATTATCTCAATTATTATTATTATTATTGTTTCATTTTTCAGACAGGGTCTCACTCTGTTGCCAGGCTGGAGTACAGTGGCACAATCATAGCTCACTGCAGCTTGGAGCTCTAGCCTCCCTAGCAGGTAGCACTACAGGCACATGCCACCATGCTCAGCTAATTCCACATTTTACTAAATGCGTTCAAGTCATCTTTAACTCTTGGAAACATTGCCAAATTATTTGTAAACAAGATGAAATGTACTAAAACAGAAATAACAGTAGCTCTCTTTAAGGACTGAGAAAATGTAGTCGAGCATAGTGGCTCACCCATGTAATCCCAGCCCTTTGGGAGGGCAAGGCAGGCAGATTCCTTAAGTTCAGGAGTTTGAGACCAGCCTGGGCAACATAGCGAGACTCTGTCTCTACAAAATATTTTTTAAAATTATCTGGACATGGTGGCATGTGCCTGTAGTCCTATCTACTCAGGAGGCTGGAGTTCCAGGTTTTAGTGAGCTATGATTCCACCACTGTATTCCAGCCTGGCAACAGAATGAGACTCTGCCTCTCACAAAAAAAAAAAAAAAAGCAAAAAAAAATTGAGATAATGTGACAATACTAGAAACACATTTAAACCCAGCCCTACAGAGATATATAAACAGAATTTGGCTATTTGGGAAAATTTGTAAATTCGCATTTTTTTAATTATTATTCTTATTTATTTATTTTTTGCAAAATTTGATATTCTAGTAGGTTCAACAACTTGTGACACAACATCTCAAGTGATTAAAATCATTGAGAAGTGCTATTTAATACACAATCTAATTGAGCCTCAAGTCTTTGTGAAGTAACGAGATAGTGATGTTCTCCCCATGTACAGATGAGAAATTCAAGACACAGCTGGGGTTACCTACTGAGTTAATGATAACACCTGTATTATACCACTTACAGGATTTATGCTAATTATTTTATTTAGTATTTGCAATGGATCTTTTTTTCGTACTAATCTTTTCCAGGACGTGTTTTGTTCAAATGAGTGAGTGCCAACCCTGATAACAGCAAAATGTTGTTTCCTAGTTGGTAGTGACAAGACTGTTATAGGAAAATTCACTTATAGTAGCATAGCCTTATAATGATTTTCTCCTGCTTTTTTGTGAGTAGGTTCAAGATTCTCCATAGTAATTCCTTTTGCTTGTAGGGACAGAGGTATAGCTGGCACTGGGGGAAATCTGCATCCTACATTAGTTACATTGCAGTTTGTGATTTTTGTAATATTCAAGAAAATAGTGACATGTTGGCTGTTTTTCTGTCTTCCCTGCAGGTGCTCACTGATAAGGGATAGAGACTCCTTAGCTGCTCTTATGTTTGTGCTCTTTTTGTTACAATATTTTCCATATTAGAAATTCTGTGTAAGATAGTTTGCCCCTAAACATTTACCAAATGAGGATTTTAATACTATTTTTATAAATACAATTTAAATAACTTTAATATAATTATTAAAAGTAAACAAGTTGCAGGAAATTCCAGTTTTACAAAATTGAGTTACTTTAATTCATTGTTGATTCACCAAATGAAAAAAATTAAAACACATGGTAGAATGAAACTTGAAACTGGGATTATCATAGCCGTATTGGTTATTAGTTTTTTTTTTTTTTTTAAGTCATCATAAGGATGGAATTATGTTGATTTTATAAAACTACATATTTAAAACTAGAAATTTATGAAGTTCCAAAAGTTTATGAGCTATATATATATATATATATATATACATATTTTCATGCTACATAATATCTTGTCATATATTTAAGGGCTTAAGTTAAAAATACTAACCAATGAGCTCTTCAGGGAAACAAGAAATTTCCCAGGAGGGAGAAATTTAAAACAATCAAAAGCACCAGAATCTAAATATATTAAATGAGAAATTAGTCTACTGAAAATATTCCTGGTAGCCAAATTTTGGCCACATAATTTCTTTGTTAAAGATATTATTCTTCAGACTAATTACTGTCATTGATTTTAAGTGTGTTACTCTGTATTATAGATGAAGTGCAAGAGATTCATTCTGAACTTGTGTCAGTATGTTCAGATTATTCTTTGATGAAGATACTTTATAAATGGTTGCTAGTCAACAGTTTATCGCTTGTGTCTAATTCTCACTATTTAAATAAGTGTAATTATTAGTAATTCTTGCCATGTCACACCTTGGTCTTTGGGATAAAATATTTTTGTCTGTTTCAATAATTTACACAGTGATATAGACAGATAATTCCATGTAAGTTCCAAGAAGTATAGGTCTTAAGAAAGAATTTATTAATCTTTATTAATCTACCATATGAGGCTATAGTCATAGGATTACACATAATGATACAAAGATCAATTTCTCCAATTTTTCTCTTGATTTAGTACAAATTAGAACATAAAAATTTCAAAGCAGACTTTGAAAATCTATTTCATGCAATAATAGTACCACTTTAATGTTTTAACATACCACATTTCAAAGTATTTTTGTGTAACTCTGCTTTATTTTGTTGATTTGGAATAAAAGTTGATTAAACATTAATATCTAACCAGTTTCAATTTTTGTTCACCAGTAATTTTACACAGATACCACATTTAGCAGGAACAGAACAAAACTTTCAACTTGCAAAGCAAATTCAATCCCAGTGGAAAGAATTTGGCCTGGATTCTGTTGAACTAACTCATTATGATGTCCTGTTGTCCTACCCAAATAAGACTCATCCCAACTACATCTCAATAATTAATGAAGATGGAAATGAGGTAATAAATAAACAAATAAATAAATAAAAGAAACATTGCCCCCATTTATTCTTTTTCAAATACTTCTATGAAATAATGTTCTATCCCATCTCTAAATATTAATAGAAATCAGTATTATTGGATCTTGTGAATACCTTTAATATCTTATTATCCATGTCAACTAATTTCCTATGATGTTTGAGTTTTATGTGTTTTAGAAAGATTCTGAGAAATTAATGCTTGATAAGAGTTGCTGTTTTCTTGTTTTTAGTACTACACACTAATATCAAATATGATATACTTGTGAACTTACAAGCATAAAAAGAGACACTTTATAAAAGAGATTCTTTTTTTTTTTTTTTTCAGATTGAGTTTCACTCCTGTCGGGCAGGCTGGAGTGCAGTGGTGCCATCTCGGCTTACTGCAACCTCCACCTCCCATGTTCAAGTGATTCTCCTTCCTCAGCCTCCTGAGTAGCTGGGATTACAGGTGTGCACCACCATGCCCAGCTAATTTTTGTATTTTTAGTAGAGATGGGGTTTTGCCATGTTGGCCAGGGTAGTCTTGAACTCCTGACCTCAGGTATCCACCTGCCTCAGCCTCCCAAAGTACTGGAATTACAGGCATGAGCTACCGCGCCTGGCCAACAGATACATTTTTGATATGTTTAATTTATAAAGACACTGCACAGATTTGGAGTTGCTGGGAAATTCAGGGATCCAGTATGCAGTTTGACCCAGCAAGTTTTTATTGGTACTTAATGATTATGTCTCAATTGATCAGGTTGAGCTCTGTGCGAAGAATTTGTGTGTGGACATTTGGAGAGGACAAGTTTGGAGGCAAGGTCTTTAGCATGGTATTTAAAGAATTTGCAACCTTGTCTGCAAGTTGGGGCATATACTTAAGAAACAGGAGACAATGCAGATAAATTGATATATTTATTATGATGATATGTTCAATATGAAAGATCACAAAATATAACATACATTCATCCCTACTTAACATACCTTAGTTTTAGAGCTACCGTATGTAGAAGAGTCCATTTCAATTTAGGTAACTTCCTTTAGTCCTTTTATTACTGGGCACTCTTAATTACTATAGCTTGAAATATGTCCAGTTTAATCAGTGAACTGAAAATGTCATGTGATGTAAGTACATATTTAATTTTTTTTCATTATAGGTCAATAACCTCCTTTTATTGACTAATGAATCAGTCTCTTCTTAATGATAAATATGTTGTTATGTTTTACAGTCAGTGATATAATTCCATACCGAATTTCCTAATGTGATTGGAGCTTTTCATATTAACTGCTGTTCTCAATTATAGTAGTTAACAATATAACTTTAAAAAATATTATTAAGCCAGGCGTGGTGACATGTTCCCCTAATCTCAGCTACTTGGGAGGCTGAGATAGGATAATAGCTTGAGCCAGGAGTTGCAGACCAGCTTGAACCACATAGCAAGACTCCACTTTAAAAGAAAAGAAAAAAAAAAAAAAGAAAAACAAACAAAAAACCCCTAAAATATATTATATTTAAAATGGAATACCATTACACATCATAGAGCCTCAGGTTGTTAAATAAGGGGTGGCATATCTATACTGTTAAATACCAAGGGGTCTTTAAAATATGTTCCGAAAAATTATTTAAAGATATAAAATATTGACAATGTTAAAAAGTATACATATGCTTAAACCTCTGTTTTGATCTGTCAAATTTGGGAATTGTCTAGGTACAATGTGGAAAAGAACAAACATATAATATATTTTAGTTTATTTTTTTAAGGTGGAGTCTTGCTAATGTTGTCGTTTTTTTCTTCTTTTTTCCTTCCTCCTCACTTCCCAGTTTTGATTGTATCATTGATTATTTTATTGCATTACTTATTTTTGTATTATGAGCATTCATAATGTTACCAAAGCCTTTTAGAGAGTACAAAATGAATCATGTAAAAGTTTCATTTGGGAAATTTTCCGATAGTGTTAGATACCTAGTTTCTTAATTTTTTAAAATTACACCGTTAGTTCTTTTTTATTTTTATCCAAGTTATATATGTACATAATCTCACAATGTACATATATATATATACTCATATATGTACACAATTCTTCTGAGTGCCTTGCTTTTTCTCTGTTTTCGTCTTTCCAGAGGCAATCATTATTCAACTATAAGTTCATTCTTTTGATATTTACATCTATTTCTGTAAACTATATGCTTATATGCTTTTATTTCAGATGCAGGCATTATCTATTGACATTGTGACAAGTCAACTCCCTGTTCATCCCTTGGCCCCAACCACCATGTTCTCTTACTATCTTCCATCTCCCAGTATAATTTAATTGGTATGAATAAAAATTCACAGCTGAGCTATGTGGTAAACTGTGATTCCTTTTATACCCCTACACAAAACAGACAAGTTCTCCATCCTATAGGCAACAAATATGATTAGTATTTTTTTTGAGACGGAGTCTCGCTCTGTCTCCCAGGCTGGAGTGCAATGGTGCGATCTCGGTTCACTGCAAGCTTCACCTCCCAGGCTCACGCCATTCTCCTGCTTCAGCCTCCCCAGCAGCTGGGACTACAGGCGCACGCCGCCACGCCCGGCTAATTTTTTGTATTTTTAGTAGAAACGGGTTTCGCCGTGTTAGCCAGGATGGTCTCGATCTCCTGACCTCGTGATTTGTCCGCCTTGGCCTCCCGAAGTGCTGGGATTATAGGCGTGAGCCACTGCTCCCAGCCAAATATGATTAGTATTTTGTGGATCCTATCAGAGTTTTTTATTTTTTATTTTATTTATTTATTTATTTATTTATTTATTGAGACGGAGTCTCGCTCTGTCTCCCAGGCTGGAGTGCAATGGTGCGATCTCGGTTCACTGCAAGCTCCACTTCCCGGGTTCACACCATTCTCCTGCCTCAGCCTCCCCAGTAGCTGGGACTACAGGCGCCCGCCACCACGCCCGGCTAGTTTTTTTGTATTTTTAGTAGAGACGGGGTTTCACCGTGTTAGCCAGGATGGTCTCTATCTCCTGACCTCGTGATCCGCCTGCCTCGGCCTCCCCAGAAATATTTTTAATGTATACAGAGACATTGTTTCACCTTTGATTATGCAGAAATAACATACCATAAAGATTGAACTATGTATTGACTTTATGTCACAAAATGTAAACAGAAATTGTAAACTAATATTGTTTTAGCTATACTCAGAATATATAATTTGAGGCTACTAGTGCATTTTGAAAAGTAAAAAATACTCTAAGACTGAAATATAATCTATCTTTGATAAAGTCAGCCAAAAAGTCATTTCCTTGACATTAAAAAACTTTTCTTGTTAGAATAGCTCATAAACTTGCTTTAAAATTCAGTGTGGCATAGTGGTGCTGCAAAATTGATTACCATAAAAGCAAATCAAGTGAGACAAGTTTGAATATTCCCTTGCCTGAAAGACATGCTTATATAACGACTTTGTTCCTTTATTGATTTTTATTGCACCTCAGCATAATTTTTCTTTTAGTCTTACCTAGTGATTCAGATGAGTTCATATGTGAATCACAGAAAAAACATGGGAAATTCAGAAGATGTGGGGATTTGGCAAGTAGTAGTTGATATGGTTTCATTTTAGCTTCTATCAGTCGCAGAAAAGGGAAATAACTACTGCTCTAGTTAGTACAATGTAAAATCTGCCCAGATCCATTCCTCATCTCCAAATCCCTCCCATTTGTATTGCTGCACTGAGCAAGACCTATACAATAATGTTGAAAAGAAGTTTTGATACCAGATATCCTTAACTTTCTTCTGGTCTTGAAGGAAATACCTTTAATTCTTTTTCACCATTAATTATGATATTTACTGTTTTATTTTTCTGGTTATCTTAATGTACATCCTTTCCACGTATACTAAAATTTTTTGCTATATGGATTTATATGAAACACATTTTTCTTTGAGATCAGCATGCAATTTTTCTTTCTGGATCTGAAGATGACATTCAGTGATATTCTAATGTTAGAATAATCTTACACTTTTTGAACTTGTAATATTAGCATTAGAGTTTTAAATTCATATATTGATATATATTCTGTTTATACTCATAGCATGTTTAGTCTGTGTGTTTGCAATCTGTTTGTTGGGCTATAATTTCAATATTATACTTGCCTTCTAAAATGAGTTGGGTTTTTAATATTTTCTGAAATAGGTTTTGTTGTAATTAAATTATCTTTTCCTTTAACCTTTCCAACTCAAGGAAAACCAATTGGCCTTGACTCTATTGTGGAAAATTTTAAACTACTGGTTTAATTTCTTTATTGGTTGTTATATGACTATTTTATGTTATATAATAATTTTTATTGTTTGTTAAATGGCTTTATTGTTTGTCATATGATAATTTTATGTCATATAACAATTTTTATTGTTTGATATATGACTTTATTGTTATATGGCTAGACAACTATACTTTTTTTTTTTTTTTGACTGAATCTCACTCTATCACCCAGGCTGGATTGTAATGGCATGGTCTCAGCTCACTGCAATCTCTGCCTCCCCAGTTCAAGCAATTCTCCTGCCTCAGCCTCCCGAGTAGCTGGGACTACAGGCACATGCCACCACACCAGGCAAATTTTTATATTTTTAGTCGAGACATGAGTTCACTATGTTGGCCAGGCTGGTCTTGAACTCCTGACCTCATAATCCACCTGCCTCGGCCTCCCAAAGTTCTGGGATTACAGGAGTGAGCCACCGTGCGTGGCCGATTTTCTTTTTCTTTCTTTTTTTTTTTGAGACGGAGTCTCGCTCTGTCGCCCAGGCTGGAGTACAGTGGCCGGATCTCAGCTCACTGCAAGCTCCGCCTCCCGGGTTTACGCCATTCTCCCGCCTCAGCCTCCCAAGTAGCTGGGACTACAGGTGCTCGCCACCTCACTCAGCTAGTTTTTTTGTACTTTTTAGTAGAGACGGGGTTTCACCGTGTTAGCCAGGATGGTCTCGATCTCCTGACCTCGTGATCCGCCCGTCTCGGCCTTCCAAAGTGCTGGGATTACAGGCGTGAGCCACCGCGCCCGGCGTGCGTGGCCGATTTTCTAAAAAATGTATTCTTATTTCAGTTTTTGTAAGTTTTATTTAAAATGCATTTTCCATTTCATGTAAGCTTTCAAATTTATAGTATAGTTGTTCCTGGTATTTTCTTATCTTTTTTAATCTGTTCGGCATCTGTAGATGTGCCTCTTTTTGATAATTGATATTATTTATTTGTACTTTTGCTATATTATTTTCTTATTGCTCCTGAGAGGGATATGTCGAATTTACTAGTGTATCCAAATAATAAAATTTGGCTTTGGCAATCTTTTCTCATCTATCTTTGCTTTATATTTTATTAATTCTGTTCTTGTTTTATAATTACCTCTTTTATCTTCTTTGTGTTTACGTTGCTGTTCTTTGTAAAATCCTCAATAGAATGCTTAATTTACTGATGTTGAGTCTTTCTTCATTTCTAATATGAGTATGTAGAGCCATAAATTTTCCCTTTATCTTCCCTTTCCACTTCAACTACATCTCATAAATTTGGATTAGGAGTAGTTTAGTTATGATTAGCATCTAAATATTTTTTAATTTCTGTATTTTCTTCTTTGATCCTGGAACTATTTACAAGTCTTTTTTTACATTCTGAATGTAAACATTGTTCTTGTTGTTTGTTTGATCTGATCTCTAAATTGAATATATTGAGATCAAATAATGTGGTTTGTAGGACACTAATCCTTTGACAATTGTTGAGGCTTCCTTTGGAGCCTAATATGTGCTCAATTTTTATAAATGTTCTGTGTTTCTTTGGGGAAAACATGTAATTTGATGGTTGTTTGGGGTAATATTTTATATTTGTACATTAGTTTGAGTTTGTTTATTATTTGGCTGAAATCTCCATTATCCTTAACGTGCTCTCATTTCGTCTGCTTCCTTTATTAATTAGAAATAAATGTTAAATTATCTCACCTCACTATAGTGGTGTCTATGTTATATTATATATATAATTTATAATTTCATAAATTTATGTTATCTATAATTTGGGGACCTATTGTCATATGTAAACAAAATTAGAATTGTTGATGAAATGACAGACTTACACTTACGTAGTAGCCTTCCTTATCTCTTTGTAATGTTATTTGACTTTGCCCTAAAATTTTTTTTGAAGCTAATATTTGTTTGGTATTTCTTTTTCAGTTTTGTTACTTTTAAACTTGCCTAGGTTTATTTCACTCCTTGTCAACTGGTACACAGCTAATTTTATTTAGTCTGACATACTATGCTTTTTAATTATTCTTTTTTCCATTTTCATTTTTTATAATTCTGATATACAATATTTAGGTCACTTTTACCTTCCTCTAGTATGAATTTTACTCTTCCTTTTTTCCCCTAAAGCTTTGGTGTCATAATTCAATCAATGTTTCTACAATATATAAACCTTAGAATACTTTCACTTTCGTTATATATTCCCAATTTATATGCATAATTTTAATTCAATCTTGTTTCATAAACTTGAAAACTATGTTTGTTATTATGATAGTAATACATTATTATCATATACAGTCCTCATTTAATTTTTACCACACATTTGCAATATCTTTCCTTTCTGATTCTCTTGCATCATTTTAGAGATTCTTTTAGAGGCTTCATTTGTTGTATGGTATTGTTTTGTTTATTGAACAATATTGTTTACAAATGTTCTTTGTTTTAAGTGAACACCTGTCAACCCAAAACTGTTAAAATTTGGTGGAAAAATGTGTTTTTCATATTCATTCTCAAAGGAAGAATGATTTTGTAGGACACAAATTTGCAGTTTGACAGTAATTGTTGCTCAAAACCAGGGAGACAATATTGTACTGAATTATGGATTCCATTGCTACTGGTTTTTTTTGTTGTTGTTGTTTTGTTTTTTTGTTTTTCTTTTTGAGACGGAGTCTCTCTCTGTTGCCCAAGCTGGAATGAAGTAGTGTAATCTCGGCTAACTGCAACCTCTGCCTCCCAGGTTCAAGCGATTCTCCTGCCTCAGCTTCCCAAGTAGCTGGGACTAAAGGTGTGTGCCACCACACCTGGCTAATTTTTGCATTTTTGGAGAGGAGGTTTTGGTAGAGAGGAAGTTTTGCTCTGGAACTCCTGACCTCAAGTGATCTACCTGCCTCAGCCTCCAAAAAGTGTTGGCATTACAAGCATGAGCTACCGCACCTGGCCTTAACTTTTTTTTTTTTTTTTTGAGACGAAGTTTCGCTCTTGTTGCCCAGGCTGGACTGCAGTGGCGCGATCTTGGCTCACTGCAACATCCACCTCCCAGGTTCAAGTGATTCTCCTGCCTCAGCCACCCAAGTATCTGGGACTACAGGTGCACCATGTCCCGCTAATTTTGCAATTTTAGTAGAGACAGGGTTTCCCCATGTTGGCCAGGCTGGTCTTGAACTCCCGACCTCAGGAGATTCACCTGCCTTGGCCTCCCAAAGTGCCGATGTTACAGGCATGAGCCACCGTGCCCAGCCTGGCTTTAATTTTTATTTAAATTTTAGTTCAATATCATGTGTATGATACATACCATAAATACAGTCTTTGCAGCTGTAATTTTACTCTGTTCTTTCTGTTGGCTCTTTTCCATAGTACTTTGGAGGTGTTTGGTGATTTTGTGGCTCTGAGTTCTTCTCCCTTAGAATTTGGGAATTCTTTAAAGCTAAGTTGAAGACTGATTCCTCCTGATCATTTCTCTTAGGCCCCAGGGAGCACTACAAACCTGGCACTGCTTTAAAATAAATATTTTAGCTTGAGGCATACTGTATAAATAGTGAATGGAAATTTGCAGGGTTATGAATTATCTGGAACCCTTTTTTCCTGCTTTACCTTAAGCCATTACTTTCCATGGAGCAAGTTTATTTTGAATTTATCCTTAACCCTGAAGGATTTTATTATTATTATTATTATTATTATTATTATTATTATTATTATTTTGTCACCCAGGCTGGAGTGCAGTGGCGGCAATCTCCGCTCACTGCAAACTTGCCTCGCAGGTTCAAGTGATTCTCCTGTCTCAGCCTCCTGAGTAGCTGGGATTACAGGCACATGCCACCACGCCCGGCTAATTTTGTGTTTTTAGTAGAGATGGGGTTTCACCATGTTGGTCAGGCTGGTCTCAAGCTCCTGACCATGTGATCCGCCCACCTTGGGCTCCCAGTCTCCCAAAGTGCTGGGATTACAGGCATGAGCCACCGTGCCTGGCCAGGATATTGTTGTACTTAGACCAGCTTTATGCACAGTCTTCTGCTAGATTCCATTATGTGAACCAGTTTTAGACTAACTCCTGAATCCTTTTCATGGGGCCATAGTCTTTGATAGATCCACCTAAGGCAAAGCCAACTTCCATGCTGCCTCTGAGGATTCTTGCTTTCATTTTATTTTTTTGCTTCTGAATATTCCTTACTATTTTTTCAAATTTAATTATAAACTTAAAAAGACATGTATTTGGTTCAGTGTTTTTCAATCTTTTCAGTGCATATGCTGTTCAGAGAATCTAGATATGGCCAGTTGTGGATTCCCCAATCATGTACTTTTTTAAAGTAAATTTAATATTTACTCTGTTCCTAGGTAATTATCTAAGCACTATTATAATGAACGAGATTACCAAACAAAGTTACTTTGTATTTGGGGATTAAAATTTTTCTCCAAAATCAAAAGCTAGTCCTTACAAGTTCTCTCAAGAAATTCATGAGGTTAATTTACTTCTAACCTTCTGTGAAGCAACTACATATTTAGGCTTTTATTTACACTAGCTTGGTATGTATGCCACTTACAAAAAATCAATTTCTAATTCTTCCTTCTATCAGTATACAGGTTATAGTACACAATATTCCTTTCGGAAGAGTATCTTTTTACCTCTTCTGAGCTTTTCTTTCTATAGTACTTACTAATTTCTGATTGTTGTTTTTTGTTTGGTTGATTTTTAGTTATTGGTGGGGGTTTTTAGCTTTGTTTCCTTGAATAGATCTTACCATTTTGAGGACAAAGTCTGTGATTTATTCATCTCATGAATTCCTCACAACTTCTAGCACAGTGCTGGGTATCTGATATTATCATCAAAATCCTGAAGGATTCATTCACCCTCTACTGACATAAAAGATAATATGCATTTGTTTATGTTTGATTATAGTAATCAAACTTTAACTGATTTACTTTTGATTATAATATTTTGTTTCTTTAGATTTTCAACACATCATTATTTGAACCACCTCCTGCAGGATATGAAAATGTTTCGGATATTGTACCACCTTTCAGTGCTTTCTCTCCTCAAGGAATGCCAGAGGTAAAAACACAGTGCAACAAAATAAAAATGACAAAAAGAAGCCTTCCTTCACTTCATACATTCAGCCAATAATTAAAGGGTCATAAAGGGACTTTTGATGTAATCCAATTAATTTTTTCCACATTTAAGTAATGAGAATGTCTTAGTAAGAAGGAGGAATATTGATTATATTTTATTCATAGTATTTTTAAAGATACAATTTACTGCAATGAGATGCACAAATCCCAAATGCACATTTATTGATTTTTGACAAATGCCTACATCTGGATGATCCACACCCCATCAATGTACAGAATATTACTTTTACATCAGAAAATTCCCTTATGCTTCTTCTTAATCAGCTCTACACACCCCAGAGGATATCTTTCTTTGACATTTTTGCCACCATAAATTAGTTTTGCCCATCTAATTTTTCATCTTTTTGTTCAGTCTATCTGTGTTTTCCTTTTTGAAACGAGATTCTTAATTTTGATATTGTAAAATTATTTTCCTTATGTTTTTGCACACTGGGCTTTCTTTATTAATATTCTCCTTCTTTATTATTTACAGTGATATAACTGCATCACTTATGTATACCAAAAATTAACAATAATTTTTTATTTAAAAATAGTATTAATATTACCAGATTGAAGCTAAACAGAAATGACCAAATAGTATATGATAGCAGAAAGTATAATGAATCAATTTAATTTAAAATAGGTAAAAAATATAAATTATACTTTAAAAATCTTAAATGAATGTGATCTCTTGAAGAAGTTGAAGTGTGAAGTGTGAAATTGAAGAACACTAAAATGTACTGAGCAGTGAAAAGATTATGTATAAAAACACAGGTTGACCGGGTGCAGAGGCAGGCGGATCACCTGAGGTCAGGAGTTTGAGATCAGCCTGGCCAACATGGTGAAACCCCATCTCTATGAAAGATACAAAAAAAAATTAGCCAGATGCGGTGGCACACACCTGTAGTCCCAGCTACTCCGGAGGCTGAGACAAGAGAATGGCGTGAACCCGGGAGGCGGAGTTTGCAGTGAGCCGAGATGGCGCCACTGGATTCCAGGGCCTGGGCGACAGAGGGAGACTCCGTCTCAGAAAAACAAAACAAAACAAAAAACAGTTAAACCGTTTATGTTTCTGGATGAGAAAACATCATGTTATAGGGAGAAGATTACACCTAAATTAGTGGGTAGGTTTACTACATACCCAATTAAAATCTTCCAAATAATTTTTGGACTTGACATTACTATTAATCATAAGAAAGAGTTATAAAGATCATTGTCTCTTATTTCCTTCAAATAGACTTAAAATCTTCCAGATCAATGGCTAAATAGAAAGAGCACACATGTTGTATGGGTTTGCTGTTTATGTTCAAATATCAGATGAGTTTGCTGATCGGTGTTCCTCACTGGATCATCTGTAACCCAGTGGAGTGTTAATTCTTTCAAAACTATGTGTGTCCATATGTGTGTTTAAAACATTTCACGGGCCGAGCGGCGGTGGCTCACACCTGCAATCCCAGCGCTCTGGGAGGCTGAGGCGGGCGGATCATGAGGTCAGTAGATCGAGACCATTCTGGCTAACACGGTGAAACCCTGTCTCTACTAAAAATACAAAAAAGTTAGCCAGGCGTGGTGGCGGGCGCCTGTAGTCCCAGCTACTCGGGAGGCTGAGGCAGGAGAATGGCGTGAACTCGGGAGGTGGAGCTTGCAGTGGGCCGAGATCGCAACTCCTGACCTCAGGTGATCCGCCTGCCTCCACATCAGGCCCACCTGTTTTTTTATACATAATCTTTTCACTGCTCAATACATTTCAGTGTTCTTCAGTTTCACACTTCACACTTCAAGTTTTTCAATAGATAACAGTCATTTAAGATTTTTAAAGTACATTTCATATTTTTTAGCTATTTTAAATTATTATTTAAATTTATGCACTTCAGCCTGGGCGACAGAGCTAGACTCCATTTCAAAAAAAAAAATTCACGATTTCACGATCAGTAATCTTTGAATTTACGTCTGAATCCTGTGGAATAGGAAATATGGGACTCTGCTTTATGATGTTTAAAATTAGCAATTTGCAGTGTTGATAAAATATAGCCTATTCTAGTGGTTCTCAAGCTTTAGTGTCTGTCACAATAATCTGGATGGCTTTAAAACACAGATTTTGTTTTCCACTTCCTAAGTTTAATGGGGTGGAGCCTTAGAGTTTGTGCTTGTAACAAGTGTGATATTGTTTCTGAGGGTTCAAGGACCATCTTTGAGAATCACTGGTTTTGCCTCCCAATTCTATCTGTATAAATAAGAGTTAGGGAGATGGAAGCTTAAGGAAACAAAGAAAATTCCAGGCTAAGAGTGCAAGATTCTATTTATTCACAGTCATAGAACAATGGATGGTACAGTGTAAATTGTACAAGAAGGTCTTTGTCTAAAAACAAAGCTCTTTTCTAACTCACAGTGACAACTTGCATTTGAAAAGTGCTGAGAGGGAATATCTGTCACACTTGTTTTCATTTTCAAAGTTTACTCTCATTTTTAAGCTAATATCTTTTTCAGCTTTCTCTCCCTCACAATTTGTTTTGTGAGGATTGCTGATATATCAAAGGACAGCCATATTTAGAGACATTTAAAGGTATAGTCTCCTCAAAGTTATATTAAGGATAAATTTCATGTAGGATACTTACACTAAAAAAATTATTTTGCTGAAATCAAATTGGTTAATGACTTTGTAGCCACAGTTAAAATAGAATAAGAGTGTGCTCCAGAGAGGGCTAACAATGATAAATCAGAAATATAGTGTTGTGATTAATAGTGCATTATGTTGCATTGGTCTTAGGAAGAAATACAAGAGCTAAATGTAATCCTTTTACATTTAGGCAAATATTCAAATGTCAGTTTCCCAATTAGATTCACATTTTATTTAATATTACACCCACTTAAGCTCCAGTTCACCATTTGTATACTCTATTTAAATGCTTTTTATTTTTTTCTATACTACTTATCACCTTTTAATATAATGTATGCTTTGCTTAGTTATTAAATTTAATGCTCATTATCGTATTGTCTCATCCACGTTACAGGAAATCCCCAACTTAAGATGGCTACTTAAAATTTTTTGACTTTATGATGGTGCAATAGCCATACTCATTCAATCCACTTCTCAACTTACCATGAGGTTATGTCTGGATAAACCCATTATAAATTGAAGATATCCTAAGTCAAAAACACACTTTAGACATATAATTATTTTCAACTTAGGTGAGTTTAATAAGACGTAATCCCATTGTGACTGAAGGACGACCTGCAGTGTAAGTTCCTTCAAGGGCAGAGATTTGTTGCATTACATAGGGCACTGCGTAACACATGATAGATCTTCACCAATTTGTGAAATGAATCCTAGAATCAGCTTGGAGACAATTCTATTTTAATATCTCATATATATTTGTTGTGTACATGCTATGAAAAATGTAGTCAGAAAGGGAAACAATAGCCAAAATAAAAATGATAGGATTTTGGAAATCATCTGGGACAGGGCTTTCAAACTGGGCTGTGTAAAGACTTTCCAAAGGCAAGCATGACAAGGTTTTAAAGAGATCAGTTTCCAGATCATCAATTACCCTGTGTACTTTTTCATGGTATTGAAAGCTAGCCTGTCATGTGGTCCTGCTCCCTATTTACAAGCATTTTCATCTTATTTTACAAATGAAAAACATCTCCCACCCATTCTAAGTCAATATGAAGCATTTCTATGTGTTGTAAAAATCTCTGGGGCTCCAAAAAAAGAGACAATTAGAAATATTGTTTTCAATGTTAAGATAACGAATGATTCTAACAGCTGGGTAACAAATTCTTAGCAATTCAAAGTTTACAATTGAGCAAAATTAAAGGTAAACTCAATTGAGTTTCCAGCTAATATCATTAAAATACACTTGTATGAAAGATCAATTTGTGATTTTCAGATTATAACTTGAAAGAAGTTTAAATAAGTTAGTGACAATTCCATAACAAATCTTTCATTCCTATCCCAGTTTTCTCAGAACTTACTGTAAAAACAGTAAATGTAAATTGAACTGTTGTTGCTGATCCATCTCATTCTAGCAATAATTTGTTCACTTACTGAACAAATGTGTTAAGATAATGCTTCACTGTCCCACTCATTGCATTAAGATATATTTCTAATCAAGTATTATGGTTATGCATTATTTATAAGAATTGCAATGATGTTGTTAGATTTAATTTGATACTACTAGTAATTACAATTATAACTTTATCCTTTTTTTTTTTTTTTTGAGACTAAGTCTTTCTCTGTCGCCCAGGCTGGAGTGCATTAGTATGATCTCAGCTAACTGCAACCTCCACCTCCCGTGTTCAAGAAATTCTCGTGACTCAGTCCCCAAGTAGCTGGGATTACAGGCACTTGCCACCACACCCAGCTGCTTTTTATGTTTTTAGTAGAGATGGGTTTTCACTATGTTCGCCAGGCTGGTCTTGAACTCCCAACCTCAAGTGATCTGCCCACCCCAGCCTCCTAAAGTGCTGGGATTACAGGCATGAGCCACCATGGCTGGCCTATAATTATAACTTACTCCTGAAGCTGTTTCTTAACACAATCTGTCACAAAAATAAATACTTCTTTTAAAAAATTGACTTATATAGATATACTGATTCAAGGAAATTTGACAGTGATTAATAAAAGACTTTCAAGCATACCCATATTTAAGGTAATAGATTCTGGAATGAAATTTAGAATGCTAGTTGATAATTATGGAGTGTTCTCTTGGGATCAACATCTGTGAGGAGAGCTGGATTAGGCAGAGGGAGAAGTCACCCTGCAATGCCAGCTCAAGGATAGCCTTGGCTAAGCCTATAAGGAGGTCTGGAATAGTTTCTCAGAATTGTCCTATGTTAGACTGAGATGTCCAGGTCTGTATACCCTCACATCAATCAGTCACTGAATGTGTGGCATTCTAGGAAGGGACATAACCTTGAGCAAGGGGGCTGTCTATAGCTGAGGCAATCCTTGAAGGGGCTGACAGATGAAGGTTGTCTGCAGAGAGCCTTCCCTGCAGCTGGAGCAAAAAGTCCCTCATTGACCGTGAACCTGGACAGCTCATCCTAGTGCCCAGTACAAATATATTTTACTTTACAGTAAAATTCTGTGGAGGAAGGTGGACAATATACAAGTTCAAGAAAAAAAAAAGAGATGACAAAATTTTGACTGTAAAGAAGAGCATGTTCATGTATTTTTTAAAATTGATGATGTTGAATAGTAAATAAATATAGTTTTTAAATTCCTTTGGATTGATATAAAAGTTATATACAATTTCATCTAAAAATGTTAATATTTATAGTAAGCCAGATATTGCATGCTTTGCAGCTACTTAAAGGTATGATAAAACATTTAAAATTTTAGATGAAGGGGTACATTGCCAACATTAATTTAGGGAACAGGTGAGCAAAAAAAGCTTGGAAGGTCACTGATTTAATCTAGCAGGTCATTTAGCAAATGAGAATATTGAGACTCAAATATGATATAAGATTTGCACATCATCACATTAATGATTGAAATTAGACCTATAAACCAGTGATGTTACCTGTCTATTTTTCTTTACTTGGTAGTTGTTAAGAACCATTAAACTGCTCCCTGTGAACACACTCTGAAGAAAGGAAAGATCTCATTAAGGGCTTCTGAGCCTAGGGTATCTGGACCCCTTCAGGTTGCGTGCCGCAATGTGTATATGTATAATACTTTTCTGTGGGAGAGTGCTTCTGTAGCTTCAGCTTCATAGCCACTAAATGTGGGACAAATACAAACAAATATTACTTAATTCATATACTTCTAGCCCATCTAATTCCATTCTCAATTTAAATTCATTTTTCCCATGAATCTCTTCTTCGGAGCTCATACATTTCTGACCCTCTTGTGTGCTCTAACCTCCTCCTTCTTTCAAAAATGTCCAACAGTCCCCATGCAGAAAAACCTCCTTGTTTTACATCTGACTTACATGAAGTCATTCCTGATCTCAACAGGGCGATCTAGTGTATGTTAACTATGCACGAACTGAAGACTTCTTTAAATTGGAACGGGACATGAAAATCAATTGCTCTGGGAAAATTGTAATTGCCAGATATGGGAAAGTTTTCAGAGGAAATAAGGTAAAAAATCATCTTTTTTTCCCCTCCCTCATAGTGGGTTTTACATGTGTAGAATCATTTTCTTAAAACTTTATGAATACGATGATTTTCTTGTATTCTGTGATGTGCCCATGTTACAGAAAGGTCGGCATAAAGCTTACATTTACTAGGTTATCTCCCAGAGTTGAATTTGATCATTGGAATTTGGCCAGTGCAGATGGTTAGGGTGAACAGAACAAATTTTTCTGTGCTTACAGGTTATGCCTGTGGCCTACAAAGAAACATGCACTGGGTTTATTATTAAGTTTCAGTATTTTTGTTTTAAATATTTTCTACAAAAATATTTACTAAATTAAATTGTAGTATGAATTGTTATAAATAATGAGGGAAAACAGTTTACACATAGCAAATTTAAATATTACTGTCATTTTATTAGTTAATAAATATATTTTTCTTTTTAGTGGGAAATTAACTTTTAAAAAATTCCCTTTTGACTATAGAACAAATAGGAATTTGGCCTGTGGGATCTACTTGCTTATTATACTTCTAAGCTAGAGGAAGGAAAAAGCAAATACTCACTACCACTAATAAGAACATTACCAAATCTGACGCTCTGAGGATTTCTGGAGCTTATAGTAGCAAAAAGAAAAGGGAAATTTTCTCTGAGATATTCTTTGTCGTAGGCCTAATGACAAAAGTTTGAAGATAAAGTTCTACTACTTATTTAAGTGTAATATTGAAAACTGATGTTACCGAATCTGGAACAACCAGTTTAAAATAAAGAAAGACACTGTGTTTTCTAGGTTAAAAATGCCCAGCTGGCAGGGGCCACAGGAGTCATTCTCTACTCAGACCCTGCTGACTACTTTGCTCCTGGGGTAAAGTCTTATCCAGATGGTTGGAATCTTCCTGGAGGTGGTGTCCAGCGTGGAAATATCCTAAATCTGAATGGTGCAGGAGACCCTCTCACACCAGGTTACCCAGCAAATGGTGAGTGATCAATCCTTGAATGTAACAGGAAACTTAACATTTGAAAGAGACTTTATTATAGAATTTCCTTTGGCACAATGGACTAAGCATGTCCTTTTTTATTCTCTTTGCATTTAAGAATGAAAGAATTTTGAGCTCTAAAATGATTGGTTCAGGTCCCTTACCCCGTTATTTGGAAACTTGGGCCTGGTGGGTTTTCAAATTCAGACTTTTTCAGATATTTAAAAAACATTATGGTGTTACACATATACCATAACTTGCATAACAGTGATGTAGGGGCCTGGGACAGAATATGAGGAAAAAGCATATAAATATTTTTGCTGCAGAGTGTATGAATACTTACACTAAGTAGTAAGTGGGGGGCGGGGAATAAGGAATATAAACAGGCTTATGTCTGCTCAAGTTGAATTTTGCTTTCAAATGAGTTCAGCTCAGATCAGGTTTTGCTGTTAAATAAATTCCCCCCAGATTTACAAATTTCACAGTGTTTTTGGATTTCACTGTTGTGGGTAAGGGACAGGAGAGCAGAAGTTCCATAAACTTGTTAAATGGCCAATTTAGGATATAGAGCCCAGGAAATGCATATTGCTTCATTGCTATAAGATAACAGAGATAACTTTAAAAGAGTATTTCCTAAATGGCAGCATTTTACTTGCATTAACAACCCTAAAGCTAGGGGATGTTATTATCTCTTATTTGACAGGGGAGGAAAGTGAGACTAGAAGTCAGCCCAAGATCACCCCTCCTCTAAATGAGCAGTTGGATTCAAATTCAGACAGTCTGGCTCACAGAGTCCATATACTAGTCCTGTGCTGAAAGGCTCCCCTGTAAAACATTAACAAAGGGAGCTGATTTATTTTGAATGTGCTCAACTATTTGATGATGTTTACAAAAATCTGTGATCATTAAGTTTGTGTGGTTTAAAGCTAACTAAATTTTTAAAACTTGTGTGAAATACTTTGCCAAGTTATCTGTGACGTTTACGTCTTCATCTGGTTTTACTCTTAAATCATAGACTCCTGTAAAGATTATATATATATATATATTTTTTTTTTTTGGTTTTGTAAATCTTAGAATGTAATATATTGTCAGAATTTTTTTTCTTTTTTAAAAAATGATACATATTACCTTATAGCAAAATTACATAAATATACCTGAACTTTATTTACTCCACCTTTTTATTTCCAAGTTTTAAAAAATGCAGCTTAGCCTAAGCTTTATTAGTTATGCAAAGTCAAAATAATGAAAATAAAATGAGATTAACTGGAATGTTTCCGTTGATTTTCTTCAGATTTGAATGATGGTATTTTAGGGGGAAAATTATGTTATTTCTATGAGACTAATGTTTATTGAATTATTTTTTTTTGCGCCCTATACATTTTTATTTTCCTTCTAATTTTACTTTTTATTACGGCATAATTCTAACATATATGAAAGTAGAGACAGTTATCAACATGTTGTCAACCTTGTTTTATTTATCATTCCAATTTTTTGCTATTATTCTAGAGAATTTGAAAACAAATCCCACACAACATATTATTATGTCATTTTATGCACAGAAAGAATACGGATTTGCAGTTACCTAAGTTTCTTATTAGATTGTTTTAAAAACACAGAAAAAAAAAAAAGGAAAAACAGCTCTAATTTTTCTTAAATCTGAAGAAATGATAGAATGTGTGTGCTTATTTTGAGGTAGAGTTTACATGCAATGAAATACATAGATCTTAAGAGTTCAGTTCAATAAATTTTGCAAATTGCATGTGTTTATGTCACTAAAAATAGGATATAAGGGCATTTCCATCACTCTGGAAAGTTCTTTTGTACCCCTTTCTGGTCAATTTTCTCTGTGTCCCCTAGAAGCAATCACTTTCTAATATCTAGCATCGTGTATTAGTTTGCCTGGGTTTGAACTTCAAGTAAATGGAATCAAACAGTAGATTTTTTTTTAAAGCTTTGTTTATTTCAGTGTAGTAATTTGAGATTTTCCATCACATTGTATGTATTAGTTTTTTTCTTTTGATGATTGAGTAGCATTCCATTGTGGGATTATACTATGGATTGTTTATTCATTCTTCTGTTAGAAACCTGGACTTTGTCTAATATTTGGCTAATATAAATGTGACTGTTATGAACAATTTTGTACATGTCTTCTTGTGGGCATGTGCTCATCTTTCTAGAGTAAATACTCAGGAGTGGAATTGCTGTGCCGTAGTGTACATTTCTGCTTGACATTGCTTTTCAAAAGAGTTATCTTAAGTGATTGTATAATTTTAGACTAGACTCACACAAGCAATATATGGGGATTTCAGTTGCTCCGCATTCTCGCTAATATTTGAACCGTTAATCTGTTTTACTTTAACAATTCTAGCAAATGTGACATTAGAATGTATTTAATGTGATTTACAGAGAACCATTTGAATGAAACTGAGTTTTTACTGGAAATATGGCAATTTTTTTTTTCTCAGAATATGCTTATAGGCGTGGAATGGCAGAGGCTGTTGGTCTTCCAAGTATTCCCGTTCATCCAATTGGGTACTATGATGCACAGAAGCTCCTAGAGTAAGTTCGTAAGAAACAATGGATGGCTGTTTGGGTAATTTTCATTATTGATAGTTTTCAAATGTTAGCCTTTTATCTCCATTTTTTTACTACTTAAATTTTCCAACATAGGTGCTCCTTGTAATTTTATCACTATAAAATAGAGTAGTGGTTCTGTTCTGGAATTTAGTATGTATGTGAGTATCTAGTGTATGACAGCCATGAAAATGAGCCTTTCAGATATGTAACTGCAGGGAACCTAATTGATCAATTGCTCCAGATACTGTGCTTTAAAACCCCACTCTATTTGTGTCAAGACCATGCTTCCTGTAGTTCTTCTCAGGCAATGACTGAGTGTGGCAAGGATACTACTACAGGCCTGCTTCTGGAAGGCATGGGACTCCTCTGATGCAAAAGTTTAACCCAGGGACTCCCTGATAGCCTGGCTCAAATAGATACTGCACCCAACACTCCTCTTTCTTTTCCTCCTCCCTTTTTCCTTTATTCAATATTAGACCTACCTTGCAGTCTAAGGATTTTCTCAGGGTTTCCTAGCTCTCTCCTCATTTTCCACACGTGCTTTTCCCTAGTAAATCTCTTACTCATGTGTTCCTCTAAGTCTGAGAGGACCCAGAATTACACACTATGAGAGCCACTTCCATTTTGTTTATATCTCTATTCTTCTTCTCCTTCTGCTTTCATTATCGAAATTTTCTGCTTTCATTATCAAAACTTTCCCAGATTTGTTCCACTTAACCTGGCATTGGAACTGTTTCCTCTTTCCTGTGCTTCTTTCTCCCATTGCCATGTCCTTTTTTTTTTTTTTTGAGACAGAGTCTCACTCTGTTGCCCAGGCTGGAATACAGTGGTACGATCTTGGCTCACTGCAGCCCCCACCTCCTGGGTTCAAGCAATTCTCCTGCCTCAGCCTCCTGAGTAGCTGGGATTACAGGCGCCCACCACTATGCCCGACTAATTTTTGTATTTTTAGTAGAGATGGGGTTTCACCATGCTGGTCAGGCTGGTCTTGAACTCCTGATCTCAGGTGATCCGCCCACCTCAGCCTCCCAAAGTGCTGGGATTACAGGCGTGAGTCACCGTGCCCAGCCAGCATTATTCTTTAGAGGTGAGAGAACACTGGCTTTTCTAAAAGTGAAATTGATAGATACCAAAGCATCTGGCCAGTTAGTCCCTTTTCTTCTTTGAGTTCAAGCATTTCTTAATCATTTTATTCCAATATTTATGAGGAAGCACTTTTTGACCTAGGACAAGGCACTCAGTTTCAGAGGTGAGGAGCCAGACATCTGGGGAGTAGGATGCATCTGTTCAATTTAAGGGCAGATTGAGAAAGTACCCTGGTCTTTCTTCCTTGGGGCTATAAACTTTACTACATTGTTTAAGATTCAGGACACAGGCACAACTTTTGATAGCACCATAGACTATGCATTTGCCTAAAAATATGTACAAATAAAGACTAAGTATTCATGATATTTAAAAGATAAAACTCATTTTAGCATTACTTGTAATCGTGGAAAACTGTAGACAACACAGATCTTCAACAATTGATATGTACTCAAATATTAATGACTATGATAGTAAATGAAGTGATTAAAAGATATTATATGTTGTACCAGAATAATTAATAATATAGAAAAATGCTTATGATATACTATTGAGTGAAGAAAAGCAAATTTCAAAACTATATATATATATATATATATATATATATATATATATATATATAGTATTATCTCAGTTATATAAAAATTTAAAACATGGGGCTGGGCGCTGTGGCTCATGCTTGTAATCCCAGCACTTTGGGAGGCCGAGGCGAGTGGATCATGAGGTGAAGAGATGGAGACCATCCTGGCCAACATGGTGAAACCCCGTCTGTACTAAAAATACAAAACTTAGCTGGGCATGGTGGTGATTGCCTGTAGCCCCAGCTACTCGGGAGGCTGAGGCAGGAGAATCCCTTGAACCTCGGAGGCAGAGGTTGCAGTGAGCCGAGATCACACCACTGCACTCCAGCCTGGGTAACAGAGTGAGACTCAGTCTCAAAAAAAACAAAAAAAGTAAAACATGAACCTGTATTATCTTTGTAATTAGAAAAAAAGGATGCATAATATCATGGAATTAGATGTGAGATTTATTTAAATGTTTTCAATTTGGTCTGGTTTACTAGGTCAATATCAGCTGTGCTCTGATTGTGTAATGGAATTACCTGATAGAAAAATTACAAATGTAATTCATCTGACATTACTGTGTCAGCCTCTGTAAGCCATTTTACAAATACAATCACCGTTAATAACATAACTTTCATGGAAAAGTGCATTTTACATTCAAAATTTCATAATTAAAAATAGGCATTTCTATTTATCCACTTTCTAAGCCATAATGAAATAGTCCATATAAGTGTAATTTAGTTTTTAAAAATTGTTTAAAAGAACATATGGTTTGCTTATGAATTTCACTGTGAAAATTTACTCTCTTTGCACATGTGCCTTGGGAGTGTGCCAAGCTACTCAACTCTCAGGTTCTCTCAAGTGGGTAGCAGTTTAGCATTGTGCATTAAATAGAAAAGACAGTGTTTTACAAATGGAATATATCATGAAATAAAAGTTTATTAATACATGTGTGAGAAAACGAGGAGAGATATAAAGTTATATAATGGTCCAAGAATGCTGAGAACTTAAATAAAAAATTGATGAAATGTGAGTGATGGTAAAAACTTTATGTTGACTTGAGTGGGAGAGAAAGGAGACACCATGTATGTTTTTTCCTATTTTTCTTTACATATATACTGAACACAGTGTGATTATGCGGTTTTAATTTGTCTTCTAGAGTAACTTCTAGGATGATAATTATAGTGCCAACAGTAACAGTAATAGCAGGTATCCTGCATGGAGTGCTAATTATGCTTTAGCACTTACTGTTGTGCTAAATGCTTTACATACATCTCCTTAATTAACCTATAAAACAACTATATGAGTTAGTATTGTGATACTCATTTTAACCAATGTTCAGAGAGTAAGTGAGAGAGCCGGGACCCAAATTCATGTCTGATGCAAAAGATACTTTGGTAAACACTATTTACTCCCTACTCAACTAAACAAGCATTTAGTAGCCACCTCTATTGATTATAGTGTTGTCTCATTCTTATGTCTCTGCTCAGGAGACCTTTAATGTCTTCTCACAGCCCACTCACTCAAGGAACATTTATAGAATGACTTTTATATTTCAGCCACTGCAGTAAAGGTAAGAATTAGGTAAAGATAGTAGTAATATACTCTCCTGTATTCTTGATTTTAGTAATTACAGTCTTCCCTTTTTAACTTGGTCAGTCTAATGATTTGCTAATTTTGTTGAGCTTTTTTTAATTTTTTATTATTATACTTTAAGTTCTAGGGTACATGTGCACAATGTGCAGGTTTGTTACATATGTATACATGTGCCATGTTGGTGTGCTGCACCCATTAACTCATCATTTACATTAGGTATATCTCCTAATGCTATCCCTCCCCCCACCCCCCTCCTCACAATAGGCCCTGGTGTGTGATGTTCCCCTTCCTGTGTCCAAGTGATATCATTGTTCTATTCCCACCTATGAGTGAGAACATACGGTATTTGGTTTTCTGTTCTTGCGATAGTTTGCTGAGAATGATGGTTTCCAGCTGCATCCATGTCCCTACAAAGGACAGGAACTCATCCTTTTTTATGGTTGCATCGTATTCCATGGTGTATATGTGCCACATTTTCTTAATCCAGTCTGTCACTGATGGACATTTGGGTTGATTCCAAGTCTTTGCTATTGTGAATAGTGCCACAATAAACATACGTGTGCATGTGTCTTTATAGCAGCATGACTTATAATCCTTTGGGTATATCCCCAGTTATGGTATGGTTGGGTCAAATGGTATTTCTAGTTCTAGATCCTTGAGGAATCGCCACACTGTTTTCCATAATGGTTGAACTAGTTTACAGTCCCACCAACAGTGTAAAAGTGTTCCTATTTCTCCACATCCTCTCCAGCACCTGTTGTTTCCTGACTTTTTAATGATTGCCATTCTAACTGTTGTGAGATGGTATCTCATTGTGGTTTTGATTTGCATTTCTCTGATGGCCAGTGATGATGAGCATTTTTTCATGTGTCTGTGGGCTGTATGAATGTCTTCTTTTGAGAACTGTCTGTTCATATCCTTTGCGTACTTTTTGATGGGGTTGTTTGTTTTTTTCTTGTAAATTTGTTTGAGTTCTTTGTAGGTTCTGGATATTAGCCCTTTGTCAGATGAGTAGATTGCAAACATTTTCTCCCATTCTGTAGGTTGCCTGTTCACTCTGATGGTAGTTTCTTTTGCTGTGCAGAAGCTCTTTAGTTTAATTAGATCCCATTTGTCAATTTTGGCTTTTGTTGCCATTGCTTTTGGTGTTTTAGACATGAAGTCCTTGCCCATGCCTATGTCTTGAATACCTAGGTTTTCTTCTAGGGTTTTTATGGTTTTAGGTCTAACATTTAAGTCTCTAATCCATCTTTTTAAAGAATCACCCTTTGTTTCATTGATTTTCTCTATTCTCTATTTTATTATTTCTCTTTCAATCTTTGTAATTTTCTTTCTTATGCTTTCTGAGTTTAGTTTAGTTTTCTTTGTCCAGTTTATTAAGGTGAAAGCTTAGCTTACTGATTTGAGATTGTTCTATATAGGTGTTTACAGCTATGCATTTTCCTTTAAGCACTGCTTTTGCTGCATCTCATAAGTATTGGTACATTGTGTTGTCATTTTTATTCATCTCAAAGCATTTTTAAATTGTATTTCAGAGAATTTTTCTTTGACCCATTGGTTATTTAGGAGTTAGTTGTTTAATTTCCATGTATTTGTGAATTTCCTAAATTTACTTTTGTTATTGATTGCTAAATTCCTTTTATTGTGGTTGGATTAGTAAAAGAAGTATATGAGTAATAAAATGATTGTATAATTTCAACCTTTTAAATTTATCCAGACTCATTTTACAGCCATGATTTATTATGAAAAGTGCTCCATGTGCACTTGAGTTACACTGTTTTTCAATTTCTTTCTCAAGGAAAGTTAGCCATTTTATATCCCAGCCAGAATAGTCATCATGCCTTACCCTTGCTCTTTGCTTGCCCGCCTCTGTGCCTGGAATGCTCTTCACCCTCATTTTTCCATGCCCAGCCCTTATTCATCCTTTAAAATCCAGATCAAGTGAAACCTTCTTTAGAAAGTAATTCCTGATCTCACAAGCTGAATCAAGCTTTCTTTTGTCCACATTTTTTAGAACTTTACCTTTGATCTGTCATGTTCTGTTTTATATTATGATTGGTTTTATATGTATTTTCTTCTGAGTGATTTATAAACTCTTTGGTGGAAAGACTGAGTCTTGTATATATTTATATTTTTTAGTGAATAAAACACAGTGCCTTAAACATAGTAGACAACAAATCTTCTCCAAATGGTCAAAATTGATATACTACAAGATACAGAATTATAAACTCAGTACTGTCTGTACATTAATTACTGGGCATCTACAGTCTACCAAATATGTTCAGAGACATTTTCCAACGTTTATTTGTACTTTCTAATATTTTTGTGGTTTGAAATTTTAATATTCAACTTTTAAATATTTGTGGAATTTATTTTTTATTTATAAAGTGAGAAAAGGACCTAAAGAGATTTATACCTCAGTAACATTTTTCAACTGAAACTTCTATTCTCCACGTATGTGTATTGTTTTTTTCATTGGTATATTAGATTCTTATATATAACTATTATTATGTTCTCTTCTAGTCATTTGTTTACCTCTCCTTGTGGGGACACTACAATCATGGCTTTGTATTATATTGTTTTATGGGAATATGGACTATTAATTTTTATTTTGAAAAGGAAATACATTTACAAAGTTCACAATTCAAAGGGATTTATAGTAAAGTTTTCCTCTCATCCATTTACACCCCCAAAGCAACTGATGTTATTAGTTTATAGTATATTAGCATAGCTCTCTGCTGCAGAGAGAGGTCCTGGAAAAAAGTGTGTTGCTGGTCCACTGCAAAATGCAGAGGGTTTTATAGATGAGATGGTGAAGAGGTGATGTCTGATTTATATAAGTCATGGAAAAACTGGTTAGACCAGGTGTGTCATTTGCATAGGGTGTGAATTTCTGGTAGCCCCACCCTAATCTTTTATTATTCAGGTAAGCTTTCTGCCTGAGCTGCGCCATGTTGCTCATTTCTCTGTTACTGTGCATGTGGTAACAAAAACAGGGAAGATGGACCCTCCATATGTACATGCCTGGCCCCCAGGTAATAGCCTTTTTTTTTTTTTTTTTTTTTTGAGATAGAATTTTGCTCTTGTTGCCCAGGCTGGAGTGCAATGACATTATCTCGCCTCACCGCAGTCTCTGCCTCCCGGGTTCAAGTGATTCTCCTGCCTCAGCCTCCTGAGTAGCTGGGATTACAGGCATGTGCCGCCACCACACCCAGCTAATTTTTTTTTTTTTTTTTTTTTTTTTTTTAGTAGAGATGTGGGTTCTCCATGTTGGTCAGGCTGATCTCGAACTCCCGACCTCAGGTGATCCGCCCTCCTCGGCCTCCCAAAGTGCTGGGATTACAAGCGTGAGCCACCGCGCCTGACCGCAGGTAGCCCTTTTCTATTGGCACAGCTGCCGGCATTCCCCTGCACTTTTCAGCTTGCTAATCTATGTTTGCAGCTACATTTTTCAGGCTGCTTTTTGTTAGAAAAAATAGTAATAATTTCTTGGGCTACTTTTTGTTAGAAGGGAAGCTCTGCCAAGGACTCTGTTGCCCCCATTGTCTGGAGTATTCATTTAACGGGAACAAAATGCCCGTGGTAGGCCCAAAGAAGTCTGTTTTTGCCTTACAGCTGAATTTTTATAAAAATGTACTTACAATTAAGGTAGAGGTTATTCAGTTTGAACAGTCTTTTAAGTTTGTCTGGAAACACATTCGTCTCTCAGTAGCTATTTAGTAAAAGTATATTGTTTTACATGCCCCAATCAAGAATAAGTTAATCCATCATCTCAATACAGTAAAGGCAGATATGCTGAAGTGAAACTAGAAGAACCCCACCATTTCATAAACATTACCATGTTTTCTTTCTCAGTAATCTGCTGAAAGATAACCAGGGACCATGGCATGTACTGAGTGATCTGCCTGAATCTTTATTTCTGAATTTTAAAAAATAGCGTTGAAGTTTTTAGGGGCTTCTGAAATGAAATCCTTTCAAAAGAAAGGATCCTCCTGTCTTCTTAGTAGATGTGTATGAAAGTACTTTGTAAAAAATAACTATATACCAGTGAGACAAATAACAATGGAAAAATTCAGAGAGTTAGACATCAAGCTCTTTCTTCAGCACATGCTCTGGAAAGCACTTTTAGATTTACTACTAGATACTGGTAACACAGATCAAATTCTTATCAATAATTTGAATCTTAATTATACCATTTACTAGTTGCATGACTTTGGGCATGTTATCTAATCTCTAAGCCTCCTGTGTCCCATCTGTGAAGTGGAGGAAGCAATTCCTCAGAATTGTGGTAAGGTTTAAATGACATATTATATTCAAAGCACTTTGTACTCATTAAAGATATTATGAGCAGATTCTCAATAAAATGAATCCATTAACATTTTAATGTGTTACTTCAGGGTTTTTTTTGTGGCTAATCACGTTTTTTTGTGTCCAACAGAAAAATGGGTGGCTCAGCATCACCAGATAGCAGCTGGAGAGGAAGTCTCAAAGTGCCCTACAATGTTGGACCTGGCTTTACTGGAAACTTTTCTACACAGTTAAGAGACTATTTTAATTTTAACTCTTTTAAGGGGGAGCCTTAAAGAAAAAAATACTAGGCCGGGCGCGGTGGCTCACGCCTGTAATATGAGCACTTTGGGAGGCCGAGGTGGGAGGATCACGAGGTCAGGAGATTGAGACCATCCTGGCTAACAATGTGAAACCCTGTCTCTACTAAAAATAGAAAAAAATAGCCGGGCGTGGTGGCGGGCGCCTGTAGTCCCAGCTACTCGGGAGGCTAAGGCAGGAGAATGGCGCTAACCCGGGAGGCGGAGCTTGCAGTGAGCTGAGATTGCGCCAGGGAGGCGGAGCTTGCAGTGAGCTGAGATCGCGCCAGTGCACTCTAGCGTGGGCGACAGAGCCAGACTCCATCTCAAGAAAAAAAAAAAAAAAGAAAAGAAAAAATACTATAGAGGATGACAGAAAAAGTAAAGTTTATGTAATACCGGCAGGAAACAAAACTGCAAGTTAGAACCAGTGTAATTTTTGCCTGTGAACAATTAGACATCTTTAAACAAGATTGAAGATTTAAAAATTATGGGTGTTGTTGGAACTCAGAAAATGGATAACCCAAAGTATGGTGTTCTGGCATGCTGAGCACTTTGAACTAAAGGATAAAAGTCCTTAAATGCAGCTTCAGAATCAATAGTTCTGACCTCCTACTTCACCCTACAAGAGCAGAGTGGAAGTTTCTCTCTGAAGTTCCCTTATCTGAAGCTCCTGTAGAAGGAAGACAATGACTTTCTTTCCCCTCCCTGAAATTTTATTGACCAGGGAAGATTGAACTCATATAATAGGAAGGAAGACTGAGGCATATCACTTTACACAGGCCTTGTCACAGCTGTTGACTGTTCTCTAGTTCCATTCAAGTTCCAAAGAGAATTATTTACAAACTATTGCCTGCTCTTCGGGTCCATTTAACTCTCTTGAAAACCGTTTACCATCCCTCAAAACCACCTGCAGTCCCCCACTTCCCCCTCCCCTGTGAAGAGGGTGCCAGTTAAACTTCAGCCATTTGGCCTTTGTTTGAGTCTCACATTTTGTTTGGCTCCTGTATACACTGGTGTGTTAATCAGTTTGTATCTTTTTCTCCTGTTAATCGATTTTCAGTTTATTTGACCAGATTTGAACCTTCAAAGGCAGAGGGGAAAATTCCCTTAACCCTTATAGTGTTAATCTGTTAACCAGTTTCGTTTTTTTTTTTTTTTAAAGAATGTCTTTTATCTTTGCATTAGAAAAGTCAAGATGCACATCCACTCTACCAGTGAAGTGACAAGAATTTACAATGTGATAGGTACTCTCAGAGGAGCAGTGGAACCAGGTAAAGGAATCATTTGCTTAGCAAATATTGATCAAGTAACTGTTATGTGCTGGATACTGCCAACCTCTGGGAGTGCAAAGTGAATCAAAACAAACAAACAAACGAACAAAGAAAACCAGTGGAACTCACCTAAAAACAAAATAAATAAATATGAAATAATTTTGTATTGTGGTACAGGTGGTGAAGAAAAGTGAATGTTTGGTGCTAGGCTGGGCAGATGACCAAGGTGAATGATAAATTGTGCAGGCCTCAATTAAAGGATCAAGGGAAGCAGGGTAGGGAAAGATGCATTTTTTTCTGAGTTTTCTGAATTTTTTTTTTTTACTACATATTTTGCATAGGGAAATATCTTCATGATAACTATTAACATCTATATAAAATATCACACTCTTAGAAAATTAAGATAATCTTGTATTAATGAATCCTTTACATAGTTTTATTTTCCACAACTAAAGCCACTGATAAAATATATGGACATATGATTTCCATAGAAGCTCGGATGATCTACTAATTAATACATTTTATACATAGTCTTAGTTCATGAAGCCTCAGTTTCTTATGAACTATTTGGTTCCATATTTCTTACCAAAACAGATACTATTAAATGTATATTAAACATATTAATTGCATGTTTCTTATGAGCAGTGATTTATTTTAGATCAAGAATATTGATATCCTTGTCGTTTGCATATTCTAATGAGTACTAAGCAATATATAAGTGGCTATTATAGAATAATACTGAGTACCTATTTTGTGCCAGCTCTGTGATAAGCAGAGCTTATGGAGATGGGGAGACAAAAGAAGACACAGACCCGAGACAAAGAGCTCACAGTTTGTGAAGGGAGCCATATACTTAAGGGTGATCAGTGCTTTATTACTCCTGAGAGCAGGGTAGGCAGAGAAATTCCCTCTTCTATAGAAAATAAAAAAGGTTCATAGAGGGAGAACATATTTGAGCTGTACCTTAAAAACTGAATAGAAAGAATAGGAATTGGAGAACTTCCTATGTGGCCACTATGTTCTCTTATTTTGAATAAATTAGAAAGTGGTAAGTTAGGTAAGAGAGGAGTAATAGAGAATTACAAAAAATGTGAATAAGGATAACATTAAGCTTTCTTAATTACTTATATGTAGTACTTATAATTATAGTAATACATTGAAATATATATTTGCGCGGGGCGCGGTGGCTCAAGCCTGTAATCCCAGCACTTTGGGAGGCCGAGACGGGCGGATCACGAGGTCAGGAGATCGAGACCATCCTGGCTAACACGGTGAAACCCCATCTCTACTAAAAAATACAAAAAAAAAAAAACTAGCCGGGCGAGGTGGCGGGCGCCTGTAGTCCCAGCTACTCGGGAGGCTGAGGCAGGAGAATGGCGTAAACCCGGGAGGCGGAGCTTGCAGTGAGCTGAGATCCGGCCACTGCACTCCAGCCTGGGCGACAGAGCCAGACTCCCTCTCAAAAAAAAAAAAAAAAAAGAAATATATATTTGCTTTATCACATTTATGCTTTCTCAGATAGCAGAAACACATATTAAAATCAGAAATAACATATTTTCACAAATCTTAGGGAACCTAGCCTTTTTTTTTTTTTTTGAGTAATGAGTGCTTTGTATTTAGATGCTATTGAGTTGTTTGCAATTTTCTCTTTTATTGACCCAAAATGACAAATAGTCTTGTATCGATGCTTTCTAGACAGATACGTCATTCTGGGAGGTCACCGGGACTCATGGGTGTTTGGTGGTATTGACCCTCAGAGTGGAGCAGCTGTTGTTCATGAAATTGTGAGGAGCTTTGGAACGCTGAAAAAGGAAGGTAATACAAACCAACAGCAAAAAAGCCAACCTATCTGACTCTCAGTTTAGTCTTCGGTAAAGGGAGTATAAAAATACTACTTCAACCATTACATGTGTTTGGTAAAAATACCGATACAATTTTGAATATTGGTTGGTTAATTATATTATTTATTTTATTTTATTTATTATTATTTTTTTTGAGACGGAGTCTCGCTCTGTCGCCCAGGCTGGAGTGCAGTGGCTGGATCTTGGCTCACTGCAAGTTTCGCCTCCCGGGTTTACGCCATTCTCCTGCCTCAGCCTCCCGAGTAGCTGGGACTACACGCACCCGCCACCTCACCCGGCTAGTTTTTTTGTATTTTTTTAGTAGAGACGGGTTACACCGTGTTAGCCAGGATGGTCTCGATCTCCTGACCTCGTGATCCGCCCGTCTCGGCCTCCCAAAGTGCTGGGATTACAGGCTTGAGCCACCGCACCCTGCCAATTGTATTATTTATTTTTGCATTTATTTATATAACATTTATATTATTGATATTTATGTATTAAGTGATAATCTGAAATAAAGGAATTATACTGTTAATGGTTGTTCTTTGCAACTAAGAAGATGCAGATGGGTTACATCACTAGAGAAAGCACACTGAAATTAGATTATAAGCCAAAGCTTCCTCGTTAGAGACTGTAAGCAGACGTTCCTCAGTCTCTTCTAACCCCAGACCTCAGGTTAAATGTATGGAATAATTAAGGAGATAGATGTTCTGTTCAGAGAAATACTGGTCTTAGGTCTAATGGGATTCTGTCAAAAGTTTGGAATCTGTATTCTCATACCCTGAGCACTGGTGTGCTCTCACAAAAATTAGGTTTATACTCGTAACATCATCACTTTAGCCATTTTAGAATCTTCATATGATAGTCAAAGTAAAATTTAGTTCAAATGTTTGCTCTTTAACATAATAATTGCACATTGAGAGCAAGAAGTTCATTCTCTTTATTGACCCTGCAAACAAGGTGTCTGGGGGCTGTAAAATATAACCTATATATTTGTAGCAACAATAAAAACAATAATATATGTTGTTTGCATAGTATTTACTTTTTTTGAGAAGCTGTTTTTATATGTCCTATTTACTTTGAAGTCATAGCAACTAGGGAGAAGACATATTTATTTATCTTCTCATGTAACAGATAAGTTAACCAAGGTTTAGAGAATTCAATAGTTTCCCCAGGATTATGTAGCTAGCATGTGGCAGAATAAGAGAATCAGGGTTTAAACTCAAATTTCTGACTACCAGTCCACAAAACCATGATGTCTCTATTTAAAATAAAATGTAAAGGTGCTCAGTTCTTTTTTCTACACAGCTATCTTATATTTGAAAAAAAACAAACAATGGAGACCTAAATTTACATAATTCACGAAGTAGGTAGTGTTTAATTTTGTTACAAAAATGTTTCATGATTTTGCTAGGAAATCCCTGTGGTAACTATACAAAACATCGCTGTGACAATTATAAAATATGCCAAAGAAATG
This sequence comes from Macaca mulatta, assembly GCF_049350105.2. Lineage (NCBI taxonomy): Eukaryota > Metazoa > Chordata > Mammalia > Primates > Cercopithecidae > Macaca > Macaca mulatta. The sequence continues at coordinate 90,176,314 of NC_133419.1, forward strand.
GAATGCTGATGAATAATAATAGGAAATTTGAATAATACTATTGACAAAAACAAAAGACTAGAGTCAACAGCTATAGTATATACATGCTTAAGCACACATGAATATTTACTAAGATGATGAGTACTCACAATTTTTGGGGCACCTACTCAGTGCTTTCTAAACATTATTCCATTTAATCCTCCCACAATCAAGTGGTGTCTTCATCTTTACTCTCTTGTTCCTGGTATACAGATGAAGAAATGGAAGTTTTGTAGGTTTGAATAACTTTCCCTTAGTCGTGCTGCTAGTGAGAGAACCAGGGTTTGAAACAAGATCTTGCCTTAACACCAAGGTCAGTGTTTATAACCTCCAAGACACATCACCCCTCTATTGAATTATGTGGTTTTCAGCAACAGCAAACATTGCTGTTGCTAACTGAGCCCTTATTGATTAATTCTGGCAGAGAATGGAGTGAAATCATACGACCAGCTGATATTGAACAATTGTTTATTTGATGTCAGAACAATAGGAAAGAGTTTCAAAGGATTTTCTTTCAGTTTTATCTGCTTTCAGAAGACCGAACACATCTAGAAATTTCTTTCTTTGTTCTAGGCAGTTGCAGACCACCAATGACTTCCTATGCATAGCCAATTATTATAAACCTATTAGATTGTTTTATGATCTTGCAAGATCTTTACTGTCACATTTCCCCCCTTTTCTATGTAATTGTACTATTTTGTATTGACAACTTTTTAAAATCTTACAAAAGAAAATTACGTAAGTAAAGATTTTTACCACAATTCGCCCTTCCCAAATAATCAATGACTGCTTTTTTGTTTTGTTTTGTTTTTTTCCATCTGGGCTTGGTAGTATCCTGGGTGCATTATGAATTTTTTTCTAGCATTTATATATGCACATATATTTTAGGGTGGAGACCTAGAAGAACAATTTTGTTTGCAAGCTGGGATGCAGAAGAATTTGGTCTTCTTGGTTCTACTGAATGGGCAGAGGTTAGTTGATAATTTGCTATAATATAAATTTTTATAAAATAAATTAGCCAGGACTTATTTGCCAAGCACGTAAAAATATGAAATGAATATAATAAGAAAATATTTAAAGTTTTTTTTCCCCAAAACCTGAAGCAACATATTCTTGTTCAAAAATCAGCAATAAAAATCTCTGTTGCTAAAGAACTAAGTTTTGTTTGAACTTTTAAGAGCCACTTAATGTCAATTGTCAAAATTATCTTTATTTCCTGGGAGTATGAGAGTAAATAAGCAGATATGCTAGAAACCAAACATCAAAACGAGTCAGTTTCTTAACCATACTGCAGTTTATTCTTCAAAATATTGTCTTAGCAAACATGAACGACCTAACAGACTTTTCCGTGAATATCTTCCCATAAACATGCCATTTAAATGCAGAATCTTCTCTGATTCAAAGGGAATGAAGCTATTTCAAGTTTATGAAAAATATGAGGTTAAATTGTCTCTATTTCCTGACCGTGAAGTCAAATTCTCCTGTATCATGTTTGATTTCTGTCATGATTCTATTACGCTTTCCAAAATATCTCCTAAAGCTAAATACATTTTTTTCTTTTTTTGAGATGGAGTCTCACTCTTGCCCAGGCTGGAGTACAGTGATGTGATTTCTGCTCACTGCAACCTCAGCATCCCTGGTTCAAGCGATTCTCCTGCCCCAGCCTCCCGAGTAGCTGGGATTACAGACCACCACACCTGGCTAAATTTTGTATGTTTAGTAAGACAGGGTTTTGCCATGTTGGTCAGGCTGGCCTTGAACTCCTGAACTTAAGTGATCTGCCTACCTCGGCCTCCGAAAGTGCTAGAATTACAGGCGTGTGCCACCACGCCTGGCTGTAAGGTATCCTTTTCATTTATCTTTCTTAATTCATAATGACCCTCTCTATATTAAATTATGTTAAAAGTAAGGCAGAAATTTCCACCACCGAATATTTACTAAGCCCTTTGAAAAGTAATTTTAACTGCATGTATTGTTGGCTTTATATAACCGAAACATTAGCTGTAAGGTAAATATATGCAAAGTCAATATTTAGTCCATTAATTTCCAGTCATGCTGTAAATACTTATTGGCTCCTCTCATGCTCCAGATACTATGTGAAGCCCAGTAAACTTTAATTTTCTTTGAAAAAGTAAATGATGCTCTTGTAGACCTAGTCAAAGTTTTATAAGAAAGAATTACGCCAATATCTGGAAGAACCTAAATATTTTGATAGTGTGATTTGTGTCTTTCAAATTGTTTTTTTCACTTACAGTGCATTTTTTTTTTCATTTTTTATCTTGTAGTCAGAATGCTTAGGAAATTACATATTTTAGAGACTCAGAATCCACATTGATATCTCAAAAAAACTTTACTATGTGTTATTCTAAAAATGTGCAATTATCAATATTGACCAGGAGATGGTGCCATCCTACAGGAGAACCTGACTTCATGGTCAGGCGATGACTTAAGTTCACTTATTTTTCATAATATGAAATTTAACTTGAAATTTCATAAACTTGGCCCGGCGCGGTGGCTCAAGCCTGTAATCCCAGCACTTTGGGAGGCCGAGACGGGCGGATCACGAGGTCAAGAGATCGAGACCATCCTGGTTAACATGGTGAAACCCCGTCTCTACTAAAAAATACAAAAAACTAGCCGGGCGAGGTGGCGGGCGCCTGTAGTCCCAGCTACTCGGGAGGCTGAGGCAGGAGAATGGCATGAACCCGGGAGGCGGAGCTTGCAGTGAGCCGAGATCGTACCACTGCACTCCAGCCTGGGCGACAGAGCGAGACTCCATCTCAAAAAAAAATTAAAAAAGAAATTTCATAAACTTAAAATACCTTCATTCTATATGAACCAGACAAGATTTTCTGCTTAAATAATGAGATGTTTATAGGAAGATCTTCACTGAAAAGTCTCAGGTCATTCATGTTTGCTAAGAAAATTTTTTAAAGGATAAACTACAGTATGGTTAAGAAATTAACTCCTTTTCTACTTACCGTAAGTATATGGACAGTTTCATCTTAAATATTAGCTTTTAACAAATTTTGCTTGTTGTTTCCTACCAGTAATCTTTATTCAAATTCTTTCAAAGCAGCTCTTTTATGAGAATTTCTTATGTCAAATTTGTCATTAATATGGATCAGCTCAATTAGAAGTCTACATACATTAAATCGTTAAATGTAGATGTGCATTTTGTGGGGGAGGGGGAGTGGGTTATAACTTTATATTTATGGTTTTCCTTTTTATTATAGGAGAATTCAAGACTCCTTCAAGAGCGTGGCGTGGCTTATATTAATGCTGATTCGTCTATAGAAGGTGAATATTGTTGGTCTCATAAGAAAAGATGTGATTAAACTAGGAGCAGCAGTCTAGTTAATAAATTATGCCCTAACAAGGAAGGCTATGTATTAACGTGTGGTTGGGGAGTCTACTGCAACCTCTGACAGAAAGCAGTGTGTGAACCCTAGTTGAGAGTTGGGTGAGGCCTAGGTGAGCAAGTTTTTCTTTTCTTCTTTCCTTTCCTTTTCTTTTTGTTTTCTTTTCTTTCTTTTTTTTTTTTTTTTTTTTTTTGCTTTGAAGTATAGAGTACTAATTCAGAAAAGCAGCATTCTTTGATTAGCTTCATCTGGCAGATTTCTTTTTATATATGGCAGGAATTTAGTAAGTATCTGTTGAATGATTAAGTCAGGGACCTAAAGGTTCTATAATTTAGAATGATGTAGGAAAAAAGTATCATTTGTGGGGTGCGGGGGCTCACACCTGTAATCGCAGTACTTTGGGAGGCTGAAGTGGGTGGATCACTTCAGGTCAGGATATCGAAACCAGCCTGGCCAACATGGTAAAACCCTATAGCTATTACAAATGCAAAAATTAGCTGGGTGTGGTGGCACACTCAGTATAGATAATATACAAAATCAATCTTGAATTATAATTATATGCAGGTACTTTAGAAAGGGTAGGATCAAACCACTCTGGGAGTTCAGAGGAGAGAATAATAGAAACTTCAGGAAAGGCTTGAAAAATGGGATAGGCATTTGAGGCTGACTTTGAAGAATGGAAATACTTTTAATAAGCGAAGGACCAAACTAAAGGAAATCTCAGATTGATTTCCATGAAAATGAAAGAGTCCATTGTCACTACAATCCAGCTCCACTAATATGTCTGTATCTTGACCATATGCAACATCCCAGCCATTGCACTCCTATTCTCTACACTCAGATTGCTCTTCAACATCTCTTTATCTGTTTAATCCTTATCCTTAGACCTTCCTTTGAAATGTTACTTTTTCAGGGAAGACATTTCTTTGTGGCACTCAGCACTGTCATTATTAATTATTTGTTTTACAAGTAATAGACTGTATTCTTTAACAAGGAACAGACAGTATCTTGCTTATTCACTCCTGGATTCCTAACGTCTTATTAAATAAATATTTGTGGCACGGTTGCAAAAAATAAAGGACTAAATGAATGAAGGGGGGATTTTTTAGAATATTTTCTTTAGTGTATTAGTAAATTTGCCATGTCAACAGTTAGAACATGAGACCTTGATAGAGTTACATTGGCATTTACATTTTCTTTTTCTTTTTTTGTTTTTTTCTTTGTTTGCTGGCTTGTTTTGAGTCAGGGTCTCACTCTGCAGTCCAGGCTGGAGTGCCTGGAGCAATCATGGCTCACTAGTCTTGACCTCCCAGACTCAAGTGATCCTTTAACCTCAGTCTCCTTAGTAGCTGGGACTACAGGCAAGTGCCAAATGTCCAGCTAATCTTTGTATTTTTTTAAATTTTTATTATTATACTTTAAGTTCTAGGGTACATGTGCATAACGTGCAGATTTGTTACATATGTATACTTGTGCCATGTTGGTGTACTGCACCCATCAACTCATCAGCACCGATCAACTCATCATTGACATCAGGTATAACTCCCAATGCAATCCCTCTCCCCTTCCCCATCCCCCCTCCCCATAATAGGCCCTGGTGTATGATGTTCCCCTTCCTGAGTCCAAGTGATTTCATTGTTCAGTTCCCACCTATGAGTGAGAACATGCGGTGTTTGGTTTTCTGTTCTTGCGATAGTTTGCTGAGAATGATGGTTTCCAGCTGCATCCATGTCCCTACAAAGGACACTAACTCATCCTTTTTTATGGCTGCATAGTATTCCATGGTGTATATGTGCCACATTTTCTTAATCCAGTCTGTCACTGATGGACATTTGGGTTGATTCCAAGTCTTTGCTATTGTGAATAGTGCCGCAATGAACATACGTGTGCATGTGTCTTTATAGCAGCGTGATTTATAATCCTTTGGGTATATACCCAGTAATGGGATGGCTGGGTCATATGGTACTTCTAGTTCTAGATCCTTGAGGAATCGCCATACTGTTTTCCATAATGGTTGAACTAGTTTACAATCCCACCAACAGTGTAAAAGTGTTCCTATTTCTCCACATCCTCTCCAGCACCTAACACCATAAAAACCCTAGAAGAAAACCTAGGTAATACCATTCAGGACATAGGCATGGGCAAGGACTTCATGTCTAAAACACCAAAAGCAATGGCAACAAAAGCCAAAATTGACAAATGGGATCTAATTAAACTAAAGAGCTTCTGCACAGCAAAAGAAACTACCATCAGAGTGAACAGGCAACCTACAGAATGAGAGAAAATGTTTGCAATCTACTCATCTGACAAAGGGCTAATATCCAGAATCTATAAAGAACTCAATCAAATTTACAAGAAAAAAACAAGCAACCCCATCAGAAAGTGGGCAAAGGATATGAACAGACAGTTCTCAAAAGAAGACATGCATACAGCCCACAGACACATGAAAAAATGCTCATCATCACTGGCCATCAGAGAAATGCAAATCAAAACCACAGTGAGATACCATCTCACACCAGTTAGAATGGCAATCATTAAAAAGTCAGGAAACAACAGGTAATCTTTGTATTTTTATTAGAGATGAGGTTTCACCATATTACCCAGGTTGGCCTCAAACTCCTGGGCTCAAGCTATCTAACCATGTTGGTCTCCCAAAATGCTAGGATTACGGGTCTGAGACACAGCCCCCAACCTTCATTTTCTTCTTTGTCAATGCCTCTGAGCTACACTGTTCTGAAAGTTAGCTTACACAGTGCATATAGTTATTCTTTTCTCCTTCTCTTAGGGTAGTGGCTAAGATCCTGACCTTTGGCGTCAGATGCCTGGATTCATTCCTGGCTATGCAACTTCCTATTTGTGTGAACCAAGCTACTTACTTTTTGTGCCTCAGTTTTCTCACTTCTAAATATAACTTCTAAGAGCCCCTATCTCAAAGGCTCCTGTAAGGGCAAAAAAAAAAAAAAAAAAAATTCATTTGCAAATCTCCCAGACCTGTGTCTTGCACGGAGTAAACATCAAAAAACGTTAACTTTGATTAATATCATTATACCTACTTAAAACACATAATAAGGTCAAATATACATATATATTTGCCCACCAAGAATAAATACTCCAAATATATTTTCTTGAAATGTAGAATAACATTCTCTTTATTGATAGTTTTTTCTGTTTTGTTTTGTTTTTTCTTTTTTGTTCTTGTTGTTTTGAAATGAGATCTTGTAGTATTGCCCAGAGTGGTTTCAAACTCCTGAACTCAATTGATCCTCCCGCCTCCCAAGTAGCTGGGACAACAGGTGTGTGGCACCATACTTGGCCATAATTTTTTGAGATTTGATATTTTAATGTATTTTAAAAACTCATTAAGCTTTGCTACTTATGTCATCCCTGGCTTGAAATTGCTTCATTGTGTCTCTATAATTTTCAAAATCGAGAACAAAGGACAGCAGGTACTATATGATTGGGACACCATTCATCTCACTTTGTTTTATATTTTTACATTGTATTAATGTTTCTTTCTCAAATAATACCAATAATCATATATTCTGAAATTTCTAATGTTAAAATGTAAAATTTACAAATAAAGCAAAACTCCCCAATGCAAACTACTCTCAAACCTAGTCCTCTCTCCAAAGGTACTACTGTACTCAGTTTTGGGCATTTCCATCATGTTGGCATTAATATATAGAATTTAGCTCCACAAAGCACCAAGAGTGTAGTGGGTGCTATCTCAGGTGCTTTACATGTAAAAAAATTATTCAGTACTCACCATAACCCTCTGAGATAAGTAGGTAAATGCTTTTATTATCTCTTTTGTATAAAAGAAGAAACTGACACTCAGAGAGGTTAAGTAACTTTCCCAAGGTCACACAGCTAGTGAAGGGTTGAGCTTAGACTCAAATCAGACTGGTCTGTTCCAACTTTACCCTTCTAACCACTACACTGTTTTGTCTCTCACCACCTTATACAGGTATTTGGTATCATATTACAGCTAAATGGTTCTACAACTTGCCTTTTTCATTCAGCAACACATTATGAAAAGCTTTCCATATCAGCACATATCTCTGTTTCGCTTAAAAAACAAACAATACCACCGGACAAGAAAAATCTACATTGTATTCAATAGGACAAATTCTGTATCAATTCTCTAGCTGCTGGACAGATTGTTTCAGTTTGTTGTAGTTAATATTCTTTTATTTGCATGTTTTTTCTGTATGATGTGAGGAGAGGGTAGAGAGCTACAAGTATATTTATTTGGTTCTAGGATATGTGCATTTAAATTGTTATAAATGTTGCCAAACTATTCTCCTCCCCATTTCCACTCTTATAAGCACTTCTGTTTTAAAAATTACATGGGCTGTTTGTAGATGTTTATTCTTCCAGATGAATTTTAGAATTCTAATATCAAATTTTTAAGTTCCATAAACAAGTCTGCTGAGGTGTCACTATTTTAAAAGCCTCAACTTTTACTGTTCTCAAGCATGGATCTTAGGCTTTGGGATAAAAGCGAGTTGCCATGCTCTGAGTGTTTCATGTGCTTTTACATTTCTGGGCATTTGCACAGGCTATGCCCTTAGCTGCAAATACCATTCCCCCCGCCCCCACCCCCAACTGTGTCCCGGTTCTAGAAAACCCAGTTCAAGAGTCCCCTCTCCAAGTTTGTGAAGTTGTCTTGACTTCCCTCCCCCAAAACTCCTCCTGAGTCGCCCCCCCTCCCTGTGCTGTCTTGGCTTCCCAAGAACACCTCTCCTGAGTGCTTCACTTGATTGTCACAACCACCAGCCCTTGACCTCCTGAGGAATGGGGACTGAAACTCTAAGAAGAGCACCTGGTTCACAAATTCATTGTCCCAACAAATATGGATAGGACAAATGCTAAATTCTAGGATTGTTCTAAGCACTGGAGTATGGCAGCAAACGAAAGAGTACACCTTCTCCCAGGGGACTTATCGTCTAGTTGGAGGGCCAATAAAAAAAAGACAAGTACTTAATATGTTTTATGTTAAATAGATGAGTAATATGGAGAAACATGAGCCAAGGTTAAAAGAGAGAGTGGCTAAAATTAGGGGGTAAGAGAGTGCTATTTTAGGTAGGGTGATAGGAGAAATCTCTCAGAAAAACATGACATTAGACCAGAGGAGGAGTAAGTCATGCAGATATAATGCAGAATACTGTTCCAGGCTGAAAGGACAGTGTGTGCAAAGATGCTGAGGGAGTATTATTGGGCAGAATGTAAAATGCAGATTTCGAGAGGTGACCTGGGGTTTCATGTATGGCACTGTGGGCTTTGGTGAGGATGATGGAATTTACAGAGTTAGATGGGAAGCCATTGGAGAGTTATAGTTGAAATCGGGTTTTAAAACAACATTCTTGCTAGGAAGTTAGCAGTGGTCTTTGAAGAAAATAATAACAGAAAGAAATTAAATTTTAAAATCTATTCTTTTCTTATTTTTCAGGAAACTACACTCTGAGAGTTGATTGTACACCACTGATGTACAGCTTGGTATACAACCTAACAAAAGAGGTATATAAGTTCTACGAGTGATGTTTTCTTGAGGTATTATTCTGTTAAACATTGGTGTTGTTTTATAACTTCTTGTCTTCTTTTCATATAACAAATAATGACATCCCATCTCCACAGACCATCACATCTAGTAAACTGTTTATACAGATTGCTTCATTTCTCACCACACCACTGTGAGGTAGCCCATGAGTAGCGTCATGTCTACCATCTCCATTCTTAAAACAGTGAAACTGAGCTCAAAGAACACTGGCCACCAAAGTCACACATAACTTGTACAGTAGCCGAACCAAGACTTGGTCCTATGGCTCAACTCCTTAATTTAAAAACTTGTTCATACTCTTCAGTATAGTGATACCAATTAATTCAGGACACAGGAATCATTAAATGTTCTAATTGATTGAGAAAGAATATTCATAAGAATACCAGGTGCTGGCTTCCAGGAACAGAGGCTAGATGAGACCACAATTACATTTTTTTCAGATAGGGATTATAAATAAAATTTAAATGCCATTAAGCTTTGGTTTCAAAAGAATGGAATGGAGGAGTGACCAAGATGACTGACTAGAAGCAGGTATGGTGTGTGGCTCTCACAAAGAGAAAGGGAAAGGGCAAGTAAATACAGCACCTTCAACTGAAACGAACAGGTACTCTCATTGGGACTAATCAAAGAAACAACCCAACCAAAGGAGAATGGAGAAAAGCAAGGCAGGACAACAGCCCACCTGGAAATGACACAGAGTCAAGGGAACCTCCCCCATCCAGGAAAATGATGAGTGAATGTGCAACCCCAAGAAACCATGCTTTTCCCATGGATCTTTGCAGCCCTTAGGTCAGCAGATACCCTTGTGAACCCACCCCACCAGGGCCTTCAGTCTGACACACAGCTGCGTGGAGTCTTAGCAGAACAGCCACTCAGGCATGCATGGAGACGCAGGAGCTTTAGATACTCCAGCTTTCCAGGCTTCATGGCAAAAGTAGCTGCAACTCCAGCAAAGCAGGAGGTTAGACACTCATACATACCCATAAAAAAGAGGCTGAATTCAGGGGCCTGAGCCACAATGGTCTGCAGGCCCCACTTCTACAGCATCTCACAGGATAAGACCCATGGGCTTGGATTTCCAGCCAGCCACTGGTAGCAGTGTTGCGTCTACCTGGGAAAGAGCTCTTGGGTGGTAGGGGGAGCGGGGAGTAGGGATAGAGGGGTGGGCTGCCATCTTTGCTGTTTGGGTGGCTTAACCATTCCAACCTTTAGGGTTTGGAGAGCCCAAGATGACTAGGGGTGGAAGCAGTACCCCAGCACAGCACAGAGGCCCCACAAAAATGTGGCCAGATTGCTTTATAAAGCAGGTCCCCAACTGCGTTCCTCATCAATGGGTGGAGCTTCCCAACCAGGGTTTCTAGCTACCCCTGCTGGTGTTCTCTGGCTGAGAGAGGTTTTAGGACAGCCTGGGATGGAGCTCCCAGGAGGAGCAGACCACCATCTTTGCTATTTGGGTGACTTAGCCATTCCAGGTTTCAGACTTCAGAGTGTCCAAGACAACCAAGGGCTGAAGTGGACCCCCACCACAGCATAGTTGCTCTACAAAAACGTGGCTAGACTACTTTTTTAACTGGGTCCCTGATCCTTTTCCTCCTGTCTGGGTAAGACCTCCCAATGGGGTCTCCAGCAACCTCCTACAGGTCTGTTCAGGCCAGCAACATGTCTATGACTCCCTGGGATGGAGGTCCCAGAGTAAGAAGCAGGCTGCATTGTTTGCTGTTTCACAGCCTTCACTGATGATTCCTCCAGGTACTGTAAAATCTAAGGCAGCTAGGGATTGGAGTCAAACCCCCAGCACAACACAGTAGCCCTGCAGAAAAGTGGCTAGACTGTTTAAAAAAGAAAAGAAAAGAAAAAGCTCCATCCAAAGGTCACCAACCTCAAAGATTGAAGGCAGGTGAGCCCACAGAGATGAGAAAGGATCATCAGTCCAAGAACACTGAAAACTCAAAAGGCCAGAGTGCCCTCTTTCCTACAAATGACTGCATCACTTCTCCAGCAAGGGTTCAGAACCAGGTTGAGGTGCCTGAAATGACAGAAATAGAATTCAGAATATGGATAGGAACAAAGTTTACTGAGCTAAAGGAGTGTGTTATAACCCAATTCGAGGAAGTTAAAATTCATGTTAAAATATTGCAGGAACTGACAGTAAAAAAAAAAAAGCCAGTATAGAAAAGAATAGAGCTGAAAAACACACTACAGCAACTTCACAATGCAATCACAAATATTAATAGCAGTGTAGACCAAGTGAAGGAAAGAATCTTAGAGCTTGAAGACTGTTTTTCTGAAATAATACAGGCAGGCAAGAATAGAGAAAAAGCAGTGAACAAAACTTCCAAGGAATATATGATTATGTAAAGAGACCGAATCTGTGACTGATTAGTGTACATGAAAGAGATGGGAAGAATGGAACCAGCTTGGAAAACATATTTCAGGACATAATCCATGAGAACTTTCCCAACATAGCTAGACAGGCCAACACGCAAATTCAGGAAATGCAGAGAAGGTCAGTAAGATACTCCTTGAGAAGATCATCCCCAAGACACACAATCATCAGATTCTCCAAGGACAAAATGAAAGAAAAAATGTTAAAGGCAGCTAGAGGGAAAGGTCAGGTCACCTACAAAGGGAAGCCCATCAGACTAACAGTGGACTTCTCAGCTGAAACCCTACAAGCCAGAAGAGATTGGGGGCCAATGTTCAACATTCTTAGAAAAAAGAAATTCCAATCCAGAAATTCATATCCGACCACATTAAGCTTTATAAGTAGAGGAGAAATAAGATTCTTTTAAGAAAAGCAAATGCTGAGGGGATTTGTTACCACCAGACCTGTCTTACAGGAGTTCTTGACAGAAGCACTAAATATGGAAAGGAAAGACTGTTGCCAGTCACAACAAAAACACACCGAAGTACACAGACCAGTGAGACTATAAAGCAATCACATAAGTCTGCAAAATAACCAGCTAACATCATGATGACAGGTTCAAATCCAAACATATCAATGCTAATCTTATATGTAAATGGGCTAAATACACCAGTTAAAAGACACAGAGTGGCAAGCTGGATAAAGAACCAGGACCTATTGGTATCCTGTCTTCAAGAGACCCATCTCACATGCAATGACACACATAGATCAAAATAAATAGATGAAGGAAAATCTACCAAGCAAATAGAAAACAGAAAAATGCAGGGGTTGCAATTCTAGTTTCTGACAAAACAGACTTTAAACCAACAAAGATGAAAAAGGACAAAGAAGGGCATTACATAATGGTAAAGGCTTCAATTCAACAAGAAGAGCTAACTGTCCTAAATATATATGCACATAACACAGGAGCACCTAGATTCATAAGGCAAGTTCTTAGAGACCTTCAAAGAAACTTAGACTCCCACACGATAATAGTGGTAGACATTAATGGCCTATTGAAAATAGTAATTAATTTTCAAGACATAAAATTAACAAAGATATTCAGGACCCGAACTGAGTACTTGATCAAATGGACCTGATAGATATCTACAAAGTTCTCCACCCAGAAACAACAGAATATACATTCTTCTCATCAGCCCATGGCACTTAATCTAAAATTGATCACATAATTGGAAGTAAAACACTCCTCAGCAAAAGCAAAAGAACTGAAATTACAAGCATCTCTTGTACCGCCATGCAATCAAATTCAAAATCAAGAGTAAGAAATTCATTCAAAACTATGCAATTCCATGGAAATTGGATAACCTGCTCCTGAATGACTTGTGGGTATATAATGAGATAAAAGCAGGAATCAAGAAGTTCTTTGAAACTAATGAGAACAAAGATATGACATACCAGAATTTCTGGGACACAGCTAAGGCAGAATTAAAAGGGAAATGTATAGCACTAGATGACCACATTAAAAGTTAGAAGTATCTGGTCAGGCGCGGTGGCTCATGCCTGTAATCCCAGCACTTTGGGAGACCGAGGAGGGCAGATCACAAGGTCAGGAGATCGAGACCATCCCGACTAACACGGTGAAATCTCCTCTCTACTAAAAATACAAAAAACTAGCCAAATGTGGTGTGGTGGCACGTGCCTGTAGTCCCAGCTACTTGGGAGGCTGAGGCAGGAGAATCATTTGAACCTGGGAGGTGGAGGTTGCAGTGAGCTAAGATCATGCCACTGCACTCCAGCCTGGGCAACAGAGCAAGACTCCGTCTCAAAAAAAAAAAAAAAAAGTTAGAAAGATCTCAAGTTAACAACCTAATTTCAAAACTAAGTGTACTAGAGAACAAAAGCAAACAAACCCCAAAGCTAGCAGAAGACAAGAAATAACCAAGACCACAGCTGAAATGAAAGTGGTAGAGACATGAAAAACCCTTCAAAATATTAATGAATCCAGGAGCTGATTTTTTGAGAAAAAATTAATGAAATAGAGTGATAGCTAGACTAACAAAGAAGAAAAGAGATAAGATTCAAATAAACACACTCAGAAATGATAAGGGGGAATATTCCCACTGACCCCACAGAAATACAAACATCAGAGAATGTTATAAACACCTCTATGCACATAAACTAAAAAATCTAGAAGAAATAGAAATTAGCTTAGTGTGGTGGTAGGTACCTGTAATCCCAGCTAGTAGGGAGGCTGAGGCAGGCGACTTGGGTGAACCCGGGAGGCAGAGGTTGCAATGAGCCAAGATGGCGCCATTGCACTATAGCCCAGGCGACAGTGCAAGACTCCGTCTCAAAAACAAAAAAAAAAAGAAAAAGAAAAAGAAAACAAGGGATAAATTTCTGGACACATACACCCTCCCAAGGCTGAACCAGAAATAAATTGAATCCCTGAACAAACCAATCATGAGTTCTGAAACTGGGGCAGTAATAAATAGCCTTCCAACCAAAAAAAGCCGAGGACCAAATGGATTCATAGCTGAATTCTACCAGAGATACAAAGAACGGCTGGTACTATATCTATTGAAACTATTTCAAAATAATTAGGAGGAGAGACTCCTCCCTAACTAATTCTATGAGACCAGCATCATCCCAAAACCAAAACTTGGCACATACAAAAAAAAAAAAAAAAAAAAAAAAATTGAGGCCAATATCTTTGATGAACACTGATGCAAAAATCCTCAACAAAATACTGGCAAACTGAATCCAGCAGCACATTAAAAAGCTTATCCACCACAATCAAGTAGGTTTCATCCCAGGGATGCAAGGTTGATTCAACATATGCAAATCAATAAAAGTGATTAATCACATAGGCAGAACTAGAAATAAAAACCACATGATTATCTCAATAAACTCAATCAAACTATACTATGAGGCTACAGTAACCAAAACACTATGGTACTGGTACAAGAACAGACATTGCAGTTTATTATATATTATTGAATAACTTTGGCAACTCTACTGGCAGGAAACAATATTAAATTGAATACTTTCCCTTAACCAGCTTGCTTCTTTTTATTTTCTTTGTTGTGAGAGGATAAATTCTTTTGATTGTAGTATCTTTTGATTCAAAGAAATAGACAAAAAGATCATACACTATGCCATTCGTCTAAAGACAGTGGCTTGGTATGAATTTGGTGTAGCATGTTTATGTTATGCACTTCATACATTTATTTTTATAATTAGTTCACCTATATATAATAACATGAGTATTTTCCCATTTCTCAGAAACTTACAATTCTTGATGACTGCTAATGTATGGATAGCATCCCTTGTTTTTGCTGAATTGTGGCTTATTCACTTCTGTGTAATGGACATCTAGTTTTTAAAATATCTGATTTATAAGTATTCCCTTTTTTTCTTTTAATTTGTGTAGCTGGAAAGCCCTGATGAAGGCTTTGAAGGCAAATCTCTTTATGAAAGTTGGACTAAAAAAAGTCCTTCCCCCGAGTTCAGTGGCATGCCCAGGTAAACAAATGAATGAAATTTCCACTGAATTCAGTGTGGGATTGTTTTGAAAATAAAAGCGTATTTTCTTTCAATTATTAAGTGAAAAAATTAACTTTAAAAATGGTCTAAAATCTGATAAAGGAAAAGCATTCCTTTGGTTCACGAATAAAATATTACTGTGTGTTTTGTAGTTAAATCTACAGGACATCAAAACGTGATTTCTCTTTAGAATATGTAATATATACATATGGAACATTTCAACAGATTATATAGATTGGTCATTTTTTATATGAAATGTGTGGGATGAGAAGTATTTTGGACTTTGGATTTTTTTAAAGATTTTGGAATATTTGCATTATACCTACTGGTTCAACATCCCTAATCTGAAAATTCGTAATCTGAAATGCTTCAGTTAGCATTTCCTTTCGGTGTCATGTAGGTGCTTAAAAACTTTTGGATTTTGCAGCATTTTAAAAAATTTTCTTATCTTTAATTTTTGTGAGTATGTAGTAGGTGTATTTATTTTTGGGGTGCATGAGATATTTTGATACAGATTTTGGATTTTTGGATAAGGGATGCTCAACCCCTGATAGAGATAATGGTGAAAAGTAATTCTCATTTTTTTCTGTCACCTCATCACCTTGTAATTATTCTTTTTCTGAATATCATATAGTTAACAAATATTTTTCTTACTGTAATAAAAATGCAAGCATCACTTCAACATTGGTTGTATCTTCACAAGCAAGGGAAGAAGAATAAATATCTCAGTACTCTGAGTTTATCGATGTCAACAGCACAAATCATTTATATTATAAAGGACAAAATTTATGTCCAAATTATCCGAAAAATATTTGCTTTTCACTCTATTATGTACAACAGATAAAGATGATAAATGGAATGAAATAATCTTAAGGAAAACATTTTCCAGCTTCAGAAACCTTTAACAAAATGTGACATAAAATAGTCATTCCTACACAAAATAGTCTCATAGGAGATATTTTGTGATGAAAATTAACATTCTTTTCATGTTTTTGCTGCATGTCTAAATCTGTATGTTTAAAATTACATTTATAATAGAATGGAGTTTAGTTTAATGAACATGTAATCTGTACTTAATGAACAAATTACTTTGAAATAATTCTGGTGTTTTATCTCTAAAAGGATAAGCAAATTGGGATCTGGAAATGATTTTGAGGTGTTCTTCCAACGACTTGGAATTGCCTCAGGCAGAGCACGGTATACTAAAAATTGGGTAAGTGAATCTAAATTATTCAAGATTATTTATGAATATGTTTTAACTAAACAAATAATTCTGACTCCAAAAAGTGACTCAAACGTTAGTTGAAAGCAGAGAGAAGTCTCAATGGTTGACAGTATCGCTACTACATAGGATAACTCCTGTATCTGGTATTCCTACCCTAAATTCAAGTGTCAGTTGGTATCAATACTCATGTCTGCAAATGTGAACTTCCATTTACTCCCTTAAACATATTTTCTGTTTCATTTGGTGGCACTGCATTCACTCAGTCATTTAAGTTGAAAATGTAGGAATTGTCTTTGATTTCACCCTCCTCCTTATTCAAAATTAATCAGCATCTCCCCATTATCATTCAAAATTAATCACTGTATTTGAATTTCCATCTCTTACTATATCTCTAATTATTAAACAAATAACATCATTAAACAAATGAAAAATTTGTTTAATAAAGAACAGACTATATATATTAGTCTGTTCTCCTGCTCCTAATAAAGACATACCCAAGACTGGGTCATTTACAAGGGAAATATGTTTAATTGACTCACAGTTTCATATGGCTGGGGAGGCCTCACAATAGTGGCTGAAGGCGAATGAGGAGCAAAGTTACATGTTACATGGCAGCACACAAGAGAGCAGGTGCAGGGGAACTTCCCTTTATAAAATCATTAGATCGCATGAGACTTATTCACTGTCAGGAGAGCAGGGCAGGAAAATGTGTCCCCCATGATTCAGTTACCTCCCACCAGGTCTCTCCCATGACACGTGGGGATTATCATAATTCAAGATGAGATTTGGGTGGGGACACAGAGCCAAACCATATCAGTATAATACACTTTGAACGTGTAAAAGTCATGATTCCTTTTCTTCTGTTGTAGATTATATATATATATATGTACACACACACACACATAAATGGTTTTCATTTTCTTCAAAGTAAAATGGGTACATAGTTTATAAAATGTCGAGTAGTTTTATAAGAACACTGGTTTATAATTAAAAGCAGTTGTTTCTTATTTCCATTTCATATTCATACCATCCCTAATTTCTGTTCATCAGATGAAACCTTTGTCAGCTTTTATGATACATCCATGTTTATAAGTAATATTTTAATCCTGATACGTCTTCATTTTTAAATTTTATGTTATAAAGAAAAATCATTCTCACACTTATAAAAATGGTAAGGAAGAGTTCATTCAAAACTGTTCCAACAAGAATATTGCAATAATAAGAGATTTAGCTCAATTCCAAATACAGAAAAGACATTTGGCAATTTAGAGTTGACATTAAGTTTCTGTAAGTATTTCCTCACAGGCTATTCTTCCCAGATGGAAAATCTTCAATCTCCTGTCTGTGAGGTAGGAAGTCAGGCAGAGTTATATGGGAGCTGATAGTGAGGATAAATATTAATATTGTCTACATTTTACTATGAAAAAAATTACAACAAATAAAATCAAATGACCACCTAAAGTTTTTGGTAGTAAGTCCTGAAGCCTAGATTCAAACCCTAGCAGGGAAATTCCAGAATCCCAGTCTCTTCAACACATCAGTACCTAAAATGTCCTTTTATATCAATAATAAAAAATAAGCATCTTAATGGTCGAAAGTGATAAACCAGCAATTCACAGTTTGAAAAGTCCTTCCTTCTACCTATACTTTTGGTTTTCCTGACACCTGTCTTGGCCTCCCTTCTCTCTCCTTAGTGAGACTTTAGATCCACTACTGCACCCCTCACCACTCAGACTCCAGCTTTCAGCACACTGTTTGTCAGACAATCATTTATCCAAGGAATTTTAGTGATTAAACAATGTAGTGTCTTCTCCTATATAATATTGTGTAATACTTATTTACTTGCCTTTAACAATTCTGTCTTCTTATTTTTACCCAAATGCAAGATTGTCTTGTCTTGTTTTTTCAGATTCTTAAAACATGAATCTAATGAGATCACTCGGACTCAGGAAGGGGAACAGAACACACCGGGGCCTATCATGGGGAGAGGGGAGAGGGGAGGGATTGCATTGGGAGTTATACCTGATGTAAATGACGAGTTGATGGGTGCAGCACAGCAACATGGCACAAGTATACATATGTAACAAACCTGCACGTTATGCACATGTACCCTACAACTTAAAGTATAATAATAATAAATAAATTAAAAAAAAAAAGAATGCAATCTTCTGCATTATTAGAGGCAAGCCTGTTTGGTCCCTTTGAAATATTTTTTAAATAATATTTGTTATATCATATACACATATTTTAATTGGTACAAACTTGGAGTGTGTTTACGTATCATAATATTAGCTGTTTAGGAAGTAACTTATTGAGATGCTTAAGTACTTTCCTTGATCCATCACTGACCAATCTTACTAATACTAATAGTAAATATGGTGCTAATCATTTTATTGTAAGCTATCCTATAAGTGATATGTTTTGTTATTTTTTTCCATAGGAAACAAACAAATTCAGCAGCTATCCACTGTATCACAGTGTCTATGAGACATATGAGTTGGTGGAAAAGTTTTATGATCCAATGTTTAAATATCACCTCACTGTGGCCCAGGTTCGAGGAGGGATGGTGTTTGAACTAGCCAATTCCGTAGTGCTCCCTTTTGATTGTCGAGATTATGCTGTAGTTTTAAGAAAGTATGCTGACAAAATCTACAATATTTCTATGAAACATCCACAGGAAATGAAGACATACAGTGTATCATTTGGTATGTTACCCTTCCTTTTTCAAATTCGTCATCTGTATGGTTCTATTAATCTCCAAAATATAACGGGCTATCTTAGGTCATTTATTATTGATTGCTATTTCAAGCGATCCAGTATTCTGTTTATGTCTATAAACGTATTTTTCATTTTATGGATGCTCATATCTTATAATATAAAAATATAAATACCTTGTAAAACAAAAGATGATGGCTTCTATATTGTTCCTTTTCTTGAACTTTGGACCAATGCCATTAGAAATTACATTCTTTGAGCATTTTGATGATCCCAATTTCTATTTCAGATTCACTTTTTTCTGCAGTAAAGAATTTTACAGAAATTGCTTCCAAGTTCAGTGAGAGACTCTGGGACTTTGACAAAAGCAAGTACGTTCTATATCTATATCTATCTATGTCTGTGTCTATATCTACACACACACATATATATATATTTAAAAGGAAAGTAACATCGCTGTTTCTGAACTAGCTTTGGGAATTTCTTGCTGTTTTCTTTTTTTAAAATTTGTTTTACTTTAAGTTCTGGGATACATGTGCAGAACGTGCAGCTTGTTACATAGGTAGACAAGTGCCATTTCCTGCTGCTTTCTGTCTTTCCACTCTAGCACATCCTATGTAGGGCTGCCCTATCTCAAAAGACCTGCTTTCGACATTTGGAGTGACAATTGTGCTGCTGAGAAATGTCAGTCCCTCCCTCCTGCCATTTGATCAGTTACAACATACTCTGCTTAACAATGAAGGGCCCTCACTGTGTGACCTCAGCTGTTTCCAGTTTTATTTCTTGTTTTTTCAGTATCTGTACATCATTACTCAGCCAGACTATTTAATTTTCAAAGCGTGATTTCTTTCTGCCTCTTTTTTTTATTTCATTACCTCCACATAGAGCTCCTTATTTCCACTTCCATCTGGCAAAATTCTATTTATCCAGAATAGCAAATATTGTGAAGTCATTAATTTTGGAAATGTTAAACATTTAGGATTAATTCTGTGTAAGATTACACAAGTACAACACAATTTGAACAAAATTTTAAGATGGAAGGAAAAATACTTGGTGAGAATACTAAGGTATTTTTTTTAAAGTAGAATTTTGAGGGCACAGATATGTGTATTAAATATAGTATCATGATGTAAGTATCAAATCCCTAGGAGCTGATGTAAGGACACATAAAAAGATCAGAGTAGATGACGTAGAAATAGGCTCAGTGATATATAAGGAAGTATTAGTAATAAACGATACAGCAAAAATCAATTGGGAAAGATTAGTCAATCATAACATTGTATAAACTATGTTAGTACCTGCTATAAAATTAAATTCAGAATCACAGTTCACATTGTATGCTCACATAAACAACAGCTGTAAAGAGTTTAGTAAAAATGAAAATTTCTTGAAAGACAGATGCCAAGTTTAGAAGCAGTGGGGAAATGGTGCAATCATATTTGAGACCATTAAAATGGTTCAGAATATAAAAATTAATATTAAAAAGAAAAGTTAAAAAAGTTGAAAACTTATTTTCTAGCAAAAATAGAGAGTAATATATACATTATAAAAATATTTTTTGAAAATAAATAGTCCAAAAGAACAAACTGAAAATATCAGCAAGAAACAAGACAAATAATTATAAAAATGTTGTCAAGATACACCTGTAAAGAAACATAGCAAAATATTGCAGTTCACTAATGCATAATTCAGAAATACAAATGAAAGTAACGTGACATTATTTTTATAACACATTAATAACAATTTAAACCTTGTTTGTGCCCACTGCTGTAGCTGGTACACTGAAGCATATGGTCTCCATGCTTTTCTGATAGCATTATGAATTATTTTAGCTTTTTTGAAAAAGATAGATACATATTGCTAATGCGTTCAAGAACTGTCACAGAGTCCTGTGCTTTGACATAGGTATTCCATTTCTTGAATTATTTCTTAGGAAAAAGTCTCTGTTTTGGAAAATAAAGACTGCCCGG
This sequence comes from Macaca mulatta, assembly GCF_049350105.2. Taxonomy (NCBI): domain Eukaryota; kingdom Metazoa; phylum Chordata; class Mammalia; order Primates; family Cercopithecidae; genus Macaca; species Macaca mulatta. The sequence continues at coordinate 90,197,075 of NC_133419.1, forward strand.
AGAAAGATTTGAAGTATAAAATTATAATAGCAAGTAATTCAAAATAACCCAATGCCTAAGAGAAGAGAAATTACTAAAAAAATTGATATTCACCAGTGTGAACATTTTATAATCCTTAAAATGGATTATTAGAAATACAATATAATAGAAGATACTTAGAATAAAATATGAAGTAAGCAAAAAGTTTATAAAATTGTAAATATAGTTTGATTAATTTTTATTTAACAAATATAGGAAAAACTTAAAGGGAATTAATGAATTATTTTAATAATTGTGTTATCCTTAGGAACATTGGAAGAATTATTTTCCTATTCTTTTCAATTCTTTATAATTTTTATATGTGGGTAAAAAAGTCAACAATGAGAAATACATTTTAAGGAGATCCCAAACACCATGTATTCTATAAAACTGGTTTTCTTTTTGTATTTAAAAGAAAAAATATTTTCTCCCTCTGACAAAATGCCTTATGGTTTGAATTCTGGTTTGTTTAGGACACTTATTGTTTAGCACACTCAGCTTCCGCCTTCCTTTAGTATTTCTACAGTTGTTTTATTTTCTCTAAATGATAGTAAAGATCCATTCTGTTCCCTATATATTTACAAATTCTGAAACACCTGCACAGTGCATTGCACATAATAATAGTAAATTCTAACTAAGTAAATTAAACTGAATGTTGAATTTCTCAACCAAAACTTTGAAATCTAAGGAAGAGACATGTCTTTATCCTGCTTTTCTTGTATTACTTCTTGCCCCATCAAAGAATATAAGATGTTGACACAGGATACAGAGAAAGAGAAGTGTGTGTGTGCGTGCGCGTGCGCACATGTGTGCATTTACATGTGTGTAGCCACACGAGTTTTTGTACTTATAGTAATGCTTTGTGAATTTGATTCCGAAACCCATAGCATCTTATTGAAATTATCCTTCATTCGATTGTCTCAACTGTTTATGGGAGCTGCTAACAGGTATTCTGTGTTTGATTTACCTTTATACTATCACAGAATCTGAATTCATGATGCTAAATACATAAATATTAAAAATAGCTCAAATCCAAATTATGGGGATTTAAGTTGTTCCTGTTTTCCTTTTGTCAGCAAGGTGCAGTTGAAAGAACAATACCGACCTCCTATTTCACTCTAAAACTTTCTAGTGTGAATTTAGGCAAGTTATTTAACTCATGATCCTTTGTTATCTCATCTACAAAATGGGGCTATTACCCTGCCCACCTTGCAGAATCGCTCTGAAAATTAAAAATCACATTTTGTATAGACATTCAGAACAGTAATTGGCACATAGGAAATGATCACTAAATGCTAACTGTTAGTAAAACAACATTATAAAAAGCAAAAGGTAAATTAATGAATAAGATGATTTATGCTTTCTTATTGTAATGATTTTTTCTCATTAGTTAATTAAATTGTGAAAGAATTGGTATATTAAATTCAGTAACTCATTGTTGAAGTATTCAGGGCTTGCTGATAAGCTTTCAATTATATTGAATCATTCTTACTACAATAACAACCTCAATACTCATTTTGGAATGTAAATTCTGTAAAAGCAGGGAGTGTTTGATACATAGGAGGTATCCAAATATTGTTAAAAGACTGAAGTAATCATCATCTCTTGTGTTCATAATAGGTTTAGCTTTAAAAATGAAAGGAATATTGTTAATTATCACTTGGTAAATAATTCTAATTTGCCAGCCATCTTACTAAACATTAGCAAGTCATCTTATTTTAATATTGATATTACTTCAGTGAGTAGATTACTAGGATACCTAAGGTGAAGAAAATCTTGCCTTATTATACCAATGTAAATAAAAATCACTATTATTTTTTCCATTGGCACATACAGCTGTTTCTGTGCTTTTATAAGCCTGAGCAGTATAGTATTTTATAGGATTTTAAAAATGTGATAGCTATGTATTTTATTGTTCTTAATTTGCATATTACAGAATGTTAAAATTTGCAATTTACATTTGAACAACAGTGATTTGAACTGCACAGGTCCACTTATACATGAATTCTTTTTTCCATTAATACAGTGAGCCCTCTCTATCCATAGATTTCATATTAGCAAGCAAACGCAGATGGAAAATTCAGTATTATTCACCGTAATCCCAGGTACTCAGGAAGCTGAGGCAGGGGGATTGCTTGAGCCCAGGAGTTTGAGACTATAGTGAGCTATGATCAAACCACTGCACTCCAGCCTGGGCAACAGAACAAGACTCCATCTCTTAAGAAAACAAAATAAAATACGGTATTGACGGACTAAAACCCACATATATGGAGGGCCGAATATTCTTGTTATTTTTAAATATGGAAAACGTTTTATTTTGCCAAATTAAATCTTTTATTTTCAAACTTACATTTGAAAATATTAGCATTGCATACAGAAAATGATTTTGTTAAATATCTAAAAGTAGGATGGACATGAATCTAGAACAAAAGTATTTTAAGTAAGTAAATTCATTTATATGGAAAAAAATCTCAACAATCATCTTTCTTCTAGCTTTGATATATTAGAACTTTTATCACCAAATGATGCTTACTCTGCAAGCTTGAATCTGAGAACCTCAGATGTAGCTAATGAGAAACTAAGGAAAAATATAAAGTAAGAGAATTATAGAAACTTAAAAAACAACTGTTACATTCCGTTTGGACTACTAGCCATGTGCTCCATAAACATTTTCTATTTTATATAATTGCCTATCTCATTGTCTTAACAATATGAAGACTAAGATGTCAAAGAGGGATTAAGCATGTGGTAAGAGTTCTACTGGGGGCAACTAACCCAAGGGAGATCAGATGTGGCTTCAGATTCCACATACACAGCTACATTTCCTCATTGAGGCAGGACAAGGTAATCCAGAAAGTCATATCAGACTCCAAGAATGCTGTACTTAAACCATTCTGAAAATCACTTGAAATGATACAATTTTAAGTAACTTTTAGACTTAAATCTGGATCATTCTACCAAGAGATCAATTTAATTTGTTTGATAGTTTGTTCATTCTCACCCTGTTAATTCCACAGAGGAGGAGGGCCCACTTTTCATATACATGTGTCTTCCTTGCAGGACTTGAGTATGCACAAATTTTGGTGTAGGGGGTGGTCCTAGAAGCAATTCCTGGAGATAACTAAATTCAGTTTTGTTCTGAAATTTTTATTTTCTGCATAGAAATATATTTTCATGAAGTTATAATTATATTCATTTTCTTTCTCAGCCCAATATTATTAAGAATGATGAATGATCAACTCATGTTTCTGGAAAGAGCATTTATTGATCCATTAGGGTTACCAGACAGACCTTTTTATAGGTAAGAAAAGAAAATATGACTCCTTTCTATAATATCACTGTTTCTTGTAATTATTTTTATTTTTTTCATTGTGGAAAAATATTGTAGTTGATTTCCTGCAAGCAAATGGAAAATTTCAAAATATATGTAGGAAGTTATAGTGGTATTGTTTCTTCATATAATGTAATATGATTTTTGCATATCTTTATTTTGAGTATCTTTGTTCTGATTATAACAGAATATATGTTTATTTTAGAAAATATAGAAGATTCAGAAGGCCACGGCAGAAAATAAAAATCTCCGCAATTTTATCAGAAAAATATAAAATCATGGTTATATTCTTGTGTGTATAATTTTAGCTCCTTTCCTATTTTAAATATATTTTTGCTTATGTATGCACACAACCCAAACATCTCTCTATATATAACATATACAGTAAGTTTATATTTATTTATTCTTTTCCCTAATGTTGATAATTAGAGATTTTATTTCCTCCTAAATCCTGACAGTTGAATTTTTTCCTGCCAAACATTGACTGTCCCCAGGTTGATTTTCTAAATATTGCAGAATGAGATAGATCATTGGACAGCCAGAAATGGCCCTAACTTTCTTTTTAGGGATTATAAAAGGTTCTGGTTTAGTAGTAAGAGCATCTTCAAACAGGTTGACTGGATCAATGGCAGTATATTTTTATCCATCCCCCGCCCCCTTTTTTTTCCCTAAGAGACAGGGTCTCACTCTGTCTCCCAGGCCAAAGTTCAGTTGTACAGTTGTAGCTCACCGCAGCCTCAGACTTTTGGGCTCAAGCAATCTTCCCACAGCAGCCTCCCAGGAAGCTAGGACAACAGACACATGCCACCATGTCCAGCTAATATGTGTACTTTGGTTTGTAGAGACAGGGTGTCCCTATGTTGCCCAGGCTTGTCTAGAACTCCTGGCCTCAAGCAATCCTCCCACCTCGGCCTCCCTAATATATGGGATTACAGGCATGAGCTACTGCTTCTGGCCTTATCTACCTCTTTACTTAGGAGTTTGTCCTTCTCTTCTATGGGCTATTACATGAACTGTCTTAGCCCATTCTACAAAACATTTTCTGCCTTGGTCATGTGGAACATTACAAAATTGTTTTTGATGATTCTTCAAACTCTATGTTAAGTATTCTAACATGATAGTGTAGATTTTTAAAAAATGACAAACACAATATAGGGTTGGCTGATCACAAACAAGACTGTAATGATCACAATTGTGCTATAATGTAGGAGGTAGCATGATATATTAAAAAATCAGCACTTGTCATGTGTTTTAAGACAAATCATTTAGTTACTTGATCTCTCAGACCTCAGTTTCCTCCTCTGTGAAATACTAATATCAACTGTGTAGAGTTTATTTCTAAACATTAGAAAAATTGTAAGTAAACATTAAATACCAATACCAAGCATGATTGCTGTTGTTTCTATCATCATTCTTACTTTTGTAGCACTGAACCACTTTATTTGTTTGAAATAAAAATATAATTAATTACTATAGATTTCACATAATAGTCTTCAGAGATGGTTGAACTTGGAAGTTCAGTTGACAAGTGGCTTGTTCAAATTGTTATAGGAATATGCAATCCAGGAATTGCAGAGTGCTCTTGTGTTTCTCTTGTATGTCATTTGGACACCTGATAAACAACAAACGATTTTATCAACAGGCATGTCATCTATGCTCCAAGCAGCCACAACAAGTATGCAGGGGAGTCATTCCCAGGAATTTATGATGCTCTGTTTGATATCGAAAGCAAAGTGGACCCTTCCCAGGCCTGGGGAGAAGTGAAGAGACAGATTTCTATTGCAACCTTCACAGTGCAAGCAGCTGCAGAGACTTTGAGTGAAGTGGCCTAAGAGGATTCTTTAGAGAATCCATATTGAATTTGTGTGGTATGTCATTCAGAAAGAATCAGAATGGGTATATTGATAAATTTTAAAATTGGTATATTTGAAGTAAAGTTGAATATTATATATAGTTATGTGGGTGTTTATATATGTGTGTGTTTTTATTGTTTCTTTTATCTTGTCCCTATGGATTAAAAATTAAAAATTGAATTTTATAATTATAAGAGGTTATTCTGAAGTGGAAAAATTTAACTCAGTATTAAATCTAAGGAGAATGGCATAATACAGTAAAACTCTCATCTGGCATTATCAGGGAATCAAGTCTAATCTGTTCATGTCACTTTACACGTAAGGAAACATCAGTATGTCATAGAGCACACTGGGGAATATGCACAAGTCTATTCCAAGCCAGAGGCCTCACGGCCTGCCTGGTCACCCAAGGCTGAGAGGATCACTATCTCAGCACACTAGTTGGGAAATGGATCAAATTACACTTTTAGTAAATGTAATCACTCTGTAGTATAAGAAATAATTATTTTTTAAAATTTATATAAAAGACTATAGTATAACACATATGTATAGTAATTAAATGAACATTTGTGAACCTAACAGCCATATGAAGAAAATAACATTTCCAATATCTTAGGATGCCCCATGTACTAATGACAGTTATGCTTTTCCATTTTGTTGAATTTTATGTTTATCTTTCCTCTGTTATTATTTATAATTGTATCACACATGGCTGTATGCTTTACATGTTTTGGCATTATGTATTTTTGAACTTTTTATAAAGACAGTCATACCATGTGTATTTCTCAGGTACTTGATTTTTTTCATTGGCTTTTAAGGGTTCAAATATATTAACACTGTGGCTGTAGCTTGCCGTATTTTGCTGATATAGAACATTCATTTACATGAGAGTAAGATCCAGGGTCCATCAAGATGAGAAAACATACAGTAATGTGAATAGGGAAAGCTAATGTAAAGAATTATTAACTGTTACAGCATTGGAGCAATGAAATATTGTCTAGTAATATGTAAAGAGAGGTCTCAAGAATATGTGATGAGCAGATATAAGGAACTGCTCTTATCTCCATGGTGAATTTGGAGCAGCCAATGAAGAGTCCCCTCACACTGTGGCCTCGCTCAATGTTAAGAATTTTGCTGTGGTGTTGCCCTTGAACCTGCTTCAAATTGATACTTCAGAACTCCCCAGAAACTTGTCTTCTGGGCCACTGTGTAAAGCTGTTTATGAAGAAATGTCAAGCCAGAGGGGCTTTACTACAAATTTGGCAAAGGACAATTTCAGGAGAAGTTCTTGGCCGCTGGGTTCTCCTGGCTACCATGAACTTCAGGAAGTGGGCGCCAGAGCAGTAGCCACAGAATCTGGGCACTGGTGTCGCCCTGTATGCCCTCCGTGTCAGACGCTGGAGATGTCATTTACGTTGCCAGAGTTTGCCAGGGGTGCACACAGAAAGCAGATTGGAAACCACCTTCTTGGAACATCTCTCCAATGCCTTCTGCTCACGAAGTTTAACATCATAACACATGACAAAGAAAAACTATTTAATGGGCCCAGATCTATTTATGAAGACAATCAAGAGTGAGTTTGGAGTGGGTGACCCAAATTTGGATAACTGGTGAATAATAAAATGTATTTATTCATTTTCTGCTGTATATATTTGAAATGTTTTATATGTTTTGCTTCTGTGAACATGTATCCTAATGCAAATATTCAAGAGATTCTCTTTCCTGACAGTATCTACCTATAGGTTGAATGTCTGTGTTGTAAAGTTTGTGCATCTTCAATTTTACAATGCCAAGCTGTTTCAAAGTGATTTTATTTATTTATATTCCCACTGGCAAAGTAATCATGTTATTCAAGATAAAAAACAAGTACGGAAGATTGTGGCATGTTAAAGACATACAACTACTCAGTGTTACTAGAATCCAAGGGATTTGTGGGAAGAACAATCCATACATTGGGCACCAAATACAACACATAAGGCTTAGAAGACATTCAGAGGAGTGTAACTACTTTCCTGTAGTTTATCAAAAGCCCATAATAAGGTTAAGCAGGATAGGGATATGGGCATATTTGCATTTCAGAAAGCATTCTGGCCTAGATGGATTAGAAGGGCATCAACCCAGCAAAAGATAAGAACTTTGTTTTTTGATTTGTTGTTGTTGTTGTTTGTTTTTTTTTAATACAGGGTCTCACTCTGTCACCCAGGCTGGAGTCAATGGCACAATCCCAGCTCAGTGTAACCTCTGCTTCCTCGGCTCAGGCGATCCTTCAGCCTCAGACTCCCAAATAGCTGAGATTACAGGTGTACACCACCATGCCTGGCTAATTTTTGTATTTTTTGTAGAGATGGGGTTTTGCCAAGTATCCCAGGCTGATCAAGAACTCCCTGGCTCGAAGTATCAACCTTCCTTGGCCTCCCAAAGTGGTGGGATTACAGGCAGGAGTCACCATGCCAGGTCCCAAAATATTTTCTTATGACAACAGTTGCCATGTAGACTTTATCCCCAGAAAAGATAAGACTACCCTCGTCCTTCAGGTCTCAGCTTACGTGTCATCTCTTCTAGGAATACTTCCAGAATGACTGCCCCTTCCCTTATATTCCTTACTAGACCATAAGCTCCTTAGAGACTGAGTCTCGTTTTTTATTTTGGCTTCAATCTCTATCAGTATGTAGAGTCCATAGATGGCACTCATTCTGTGAGTAATCAGAGTAGCGTGCATATGAGTCTTTCTGAGACATTCTGTGCTTTGAAAATAAAAGCTACACTGCACACTAAGATTTCCACAATGCCTTAGTTACAGGGTTTGGCTGAGCATGCTAACAGGCTTTTTGTCATGTCATTGTTAGAGAGTTGGACAATATTGTAGATGTAGGATAAGGTGAATAAAACTATTCTAAAAAATGGACCGAAACCTACATAGTACTTGAAAGCTTTGTCAACTTTCAATCGATTCTGCAAGCAAGCAATAAGCATCCCCCCAAGTTATTATATGTAATTTGGTGGCTTAGGAACATACTTTGGCAACATATTTAATGTCACTGTCATTCATAAGAGGTATTGCAATGATAGGAACACAATTGTTTTTGTTTTTGTTTTTGTTTTGAGACAGGGTCTCTCTGTCACCCAGGCTGGAGTGCATTGGCGCGATCTAGGCTCACTGCAACCTCTGCCTCCTGGGTTCAAATGATTCTTCTCCCTCAGCCTCCTGAGTAACTGGAATTATAGGCACCCACAGCCATGCCCAGATAATTTTTTTTTATTTTTAATAAAGACAGGTTTTCACTAGATTGGCCAGGCTGATCTCGAACTCCTGATCTCAGGTGATCCAACTGCGTCTACCTCCCAAAGTGCTGGGATTACAGGTGGGAGTCACCTCGCCTGACCAGGAATAGAGTTTTTAGAGACAGACTGCCTGGGGTCCAACCCTAGTTTTCCCACTTACTTACGGTATGGCTATGGGCAAATTATTAAAGCTTTCTGTTATTAAGAAAGTCAATGGTAGCTTGATGGAGATAGCATTGAATCTATACATTACTTTGGGCAGTATGACCTTTTTCACAATATTGAGTCTTCCTATCGATGAACATGGGATGTTTTCCATTTGTTTGTGTCCTCTCTTATTTCCTTGAGCAGTGGTTTGTAGTTTTCCTCGAAGAGGTCCTTCACATCCCTTGTAAGTTGCATTCCCAGGTATTTTTTTCTCTTTGTAGCAATTGTGAATGGGAGTTTACTCATGATTTCGCTCTCTGTTTGTCTATTATTGGTGTATAGGAATGTTAGTGATTTTTGCACATTGATTTTGTATCCTGAGACTTTGCTGAAGTTGCTTATCAGCTTAAGGAGATTTTGGGCTGAGATGATGGGGTTTTCTAACTATATAATCACTTCATCTGCAAACAGGGACAATTTTACTTCCTGTCTTCCTATTTGAATGTCCTTTATTTCTTTCTTTTGTCTGATTGCCCTGGCCAGAATTTCTAATACTATGATGAATTAGAGGAATGAGAGAGGGCATCCTTGTGCCGGTTTTCAAAGGGAATGCTTCAAGTTTTGCCCATTCAGTAAGATATTGTCTGCGGGTTTGTCATAAATAGCTCTTATTATTTTGAGATATCTTCCATCAATACCTAGTTTATTGGGTGTTTTTAGCATGAAGAAGTGTTGAATTTTATCAAAAGCCTTTTCTGCATCTATTGAGATAATCATGTAATTTTTGTCATTGGTTCTGTGTATGTGATGTATTATGTTTATTGATTTGTGTGTATTGAACCAGACTTGGATCCCAGGGATGAAACCAACTTGATCATGGTGGATAAGCCTTTTAATGTGCTGATTTGGTTTGCCAGTATTTTATTGAGGATTTTCACATTGATGTTCACGTTCATGTTTGGCCTGAAATTTTCTTTGTGTGTGTGTGTGTGTATGTGTCTGCCAGGTTTTGGTATCAGGATGATGTTGATCTCATAAAATGAGTTAGGGAGGAGTCCCCCTTTTTTTATTGTTTGGAATAGTTTTAGAAGGAATGGTAACAACTCCTCTTTGTACCTCTGGTAGAATTCAGACATGAATCTATCTGGTCCTGGGCTTTTTTTTTGGTTGGTAGGCTATTAATTACTGCCTCAATTTCAGAACTTTTTATGGGTCTATTCAGGGATTCCACTTCTTCCTGATTTAGTCTTGGGAGGGTGTATGTGTCCAGGAATTTATCAATTTCTTCTAGATTTTCTAGTTTATTTGCATAGAGGTGTTTACAGTATTCTCTGATGGTAGTTTGTATTTCTGTGGGATCAGTGGTGATATCCCCTTTATCATTTTTTATTGTGTCTATTTGATTCTTCTCTCTTTTCCTCTTTATTAGTCTGGCTAGCAGTCTATCTACTTTGTTAATCTTTTCAAAAAACAGCTCTTGGATTCATTGATTTTTCTGAAGCGTTTTTCATGTCTCGATCTCCTTTAGTTCTGCTCTGATCTTAGTTATTTCTTGTCTTCTGCTAGCTTTTGAATTTGTTTGCTCTTGCTTCTCTAGGTCTTTTAATTGTGATGTTAGGGTATTGATCAATTTTGGATCTTTTCCACTTTCTCATATGGCCAATTAGTGCTATAAATTTCCCTCTAAACACTGCTTTAGCTGTGTCCCAGAGATTCTGGTACGTTGTGCCTTTTTTCTCCCTGGTTTCAAAGAACATATTTATTTCTGTCTTAATTTTGTTATTTACCCAGTAGTCATTCAGGAGCAAGTTTTTCAGTTTCCATGTAGTTGTGCAGTTTTGAGTGAGTTTCTTAATCCTGAGTTCTAATTTGATTGCACTGTGGTCTGAGACACAGTTTGTCATGATTTCCATTCTTCTGCATTTGCTGAGGAGTGTTTTACTTCCAGTTATGTGGTCAATTTGGAGTAAGTGTGATGTAGTACTGAGAAGAATGTATATTCTGTTGATTTGGGGTGGAGAGTTCTGTAGATGTCTTTTAGGTCCACTTGGTCCAGAACGGAGTTCAAGTCCTGAATATCCTTGTTAATTTTCTGTCTCATTAATCTGTCTAATATTGACAGTGGGGTGTTACAGTCTTCGATTATTTTTGTGGAGGAGTCTAAGTCTCTTTTTAGGTCTCTAAGAACTTGCTTTATGAATCTGGGGTGTATATATATTTAGGGTAGTTAGCTTTTCATGTTGCATTGATCCCTTTACCATTATGTAATGCCCTTCTTTGTCTTTTTTGATCTTGTTAGCTTAAACTCTGTTTCATCAGAGACTAAGATTGCAACCCTTGCTATTTTTTGCTTTCCATTTGCTTGGTAAATCTTTCTCCATCCCTTTATTTGGAGCCTATATGTGTCTTTGCACCTGAGATGGGTTTCCTGAATACAGCACACCAATGGGTCTTGACTCTTTATCCAATTTGCCAGTCTGTGTCTTTTAATTGAGGTATTTAGGCCATTTACATTTAAAGTTAATATTGTTACATGTAAATTTGATCCTGTCATTATGATGCTAGCTAGTTATTTTGCCCATTAGTTGATGCAGTTTCTTCATATTGTTGATGGTCTTTACAATTTGGCATGTTTTGTAGTGGCTGACACTGGTTTTTCCTTTCGATATTTAGTGCTTCCTTCAGGAGCTCTTTGAAAGGTAGACCTGGTGGTCAAAAAATCCCTCAGCATTTGCTTGTCTGTATAGGATTTTATTTCTCCTTCACTTATGAAGCGTAGTTTGGCTGGATATGAAATTCTGGGTTTAAAATTCTTTTCTTTAAGAATGTTGAATATTGGCCCCCACTCTCTTCTGGCTTGCAGGGTTTCTGCAGAGAGATCCACTGTTAGTCTGATGGGCTTCCTTTGTGGGTAACCCGATCTTTCTCTCTGCTGCCCTTAACATTTTTTCCTTCATTTCAACCTTGGTGTATCTGATGATTATGTGTCTTGGGTCTGCTCTTCTTGAGGAATATCTTTGTGGTATTCTCTGTATTTCCTGAATTTGAATGTTGGGCTGTCTTGCTAGGTTGGGGAAGTTCTCCTGAATAATATCCTGAAGTGTGTTTTCCAAATTGGTTATATTCTCCCCATACTTTCAGGTACACCAATCAAACATAGGTTTGGTCTTTTCACATAGTCTCATATTTATTGGAGGCTTTTTCATTCCCTTTTATTCTTTTTTCTCTAATCTTATCTTCACACTTTATTTCATTATGTTGATCTTCAGTCTCTGATATGCTTGACTGATTCAGCTATTGATACTTCCGTATGCTTCACAAAGTTCTCATGCTGTGTATTCAGCTCCATCAGGTCATTTATGTCCTTCTCTAAACTGGTTATTCTAGTTAGCAGTTCCTCTAACCTTCTATCAAGGTTCTTAGCTACCTTGCATTAGGTTAGAACATGCTCCTTTAGCAAGATAATTTCCTGAAATGGAAAGTAAAAGTACAAGAGAAATCCAGATGGTTCCTAGGTTTTTGACATTTAGAAAAAAGTAAGCAGGTTTTGTCAGGGAAGTTGGGAGTTCTGATTTTTGAAATGCCCATTACCTATCCCAGTGCATATAAGAATCTGGAGCCCAAATAATAGTTTACTACTCCATAATATGTATTACATTTGTTTGGTTCTGTTAAAAAACCAAAATGATAACCATTAACATAAAGATACTAATTGGCTTTATCTGTGATTCCAGAAGTTGGCAACACTTTATTTCATAAAATAGAGTAAGTGTTCTTGTGAGCTGAGAAGAGCTTGGTTTTATATACAGAGCTGAAGAAAGCAGAAACAATGAACAGAAAACAGGCTGGTCACTTCAAAGTTATGTTGCTTGTAAGGCAGGGACAGGGAGAAAGAGTATAGAAAAATAACTGATTGGTTAATATCTGAATACTTCAGGTTACCTTTTTAGTAAACATTAAAACAGAGAGAACCTCAATACCATGCTGACTGAAACTACCCTGTTTGGGAATTTACTTCTCATCATCTCTATCTTCTGATTTATATTAATAGGACAGTCAGAAATCAACCCAACAACCAAAATTTAGTTTTGGTTTGATGATGTAGAACTTCACTATGGGAAACTTCATTCTGGTTTTTAGGCTGCTCTGTTGGGGCCTAGCACAGGAGTTTAGTCCAAAACAAGGACACCTATAATTTTTATTGAACAGTTTAGAATCTAGAACAATGCCTTGCAGTCACATTTAGTGAGTAAATATTGAATAGATGAATACATCAGTGAAGTATAACTTTGGGTAACGTTATCAGGTATTAATTAAAGCACCAGACTATATGACACTAATTTTGAGCATAATCAAGGAGGGAAAGGTAGCAAAACTGAGTACATGGACAGTCTAATAGTTGGATATGAAACAGAGAAGAAGGAGGCTTCCAAAAAGTCTGCTAAAGGCTGTTCTCTGAGGTAGGAGGGAAGTCAGATGAATGTAAATTTTGTGTGAGAATCTAATAAAAATGAGTGTTTTCAGAATATGAAGTTATAATAATAAAATGAAATCAAGAAGAAATAAGTAACCAACAGTATTATTGAAAAGAGAGTGATTGAAAGGAGGTTAGAGATAGGGTATTGTGCGTAACAACGTTGAAGTGGATGGTGACTTAAACAATCAAATGGAGTAGACATGATGTAAGGCTGTAGAGTTGGTTGTAGAAGGAAAGGTAAGAAAATTTAAGGGTTAATTTAGAAATATTTTATCAAAGGGGCTATTTCATGAACTGCTTTTAGTAAAAGTAGATTTTTAAGGGCTGCTCATTTTAAATAATATAATCCACAGACATTTATAAGAGTTTATTTAAAGTTCCAGGCACTGATTCAGACATATATAAATTGATCACTATCTGTGTGGTGGAATCATTCGTACCCCAAATCTCAGCATCATGCAATATACCCACGTAAAGAACGTGCACATTTACTCCTTGAATCTGAAATAAAAGTTGAAATTATAAAAAATAAAAATTAGAAAAAGAACAAATCACATATACACAAAATCATGATGAATCTCTAAAACATATTAAATGACACAAAGGATTATATATTGAATGATTACATGCATAATATTTATTAAAAGTCGAAACCCTACAGACAGGTCAGGTGGGGTGCCTCACACCTGTAATCCCAGCAGTTTGGCAGGCCAAGGCAGGAGGATCACTTAAGCCCAAGAGTGTGAGACCAGCTTGGGATACAGAGTGAGATCCTGTCTCTACAAAAAATTAAAAACTAGCTGGGTGTGGTAGTGTTTGCTTGAAGTACAAGCTATGCAGAAAGATGAGGAGGGAAGATTGCTTGAACCCAGGAGGTTGAGGCTACAGTGAGCTGTGATAGTGCCACTGCACACCAGCATGGGCAACATAGCGAGACTCTTCTTTAGAAAGCAATGACAAAAATAGCAACAACAAAAATAAAAATCTTACAGACAAGAAGCAGAGCAGTGATCCCTTGAACACAGGGATGTGAGTAGAGATTGACTATAAAAGGGGAGAAGAGATGTTTTTGGAAGATCAAAAGTGTTCTAAAAGTGGATATGGTGATCGTGCATAAAATGAATTTAATAGCAATTTATTAACATCATTAACTGTATACATTAACTAAATTTTATGGTACAGAAATTATACCTCAGTTAAGCTGATAAAATAATTGAGAGTCTCCACAAAGTTTTGTTGATGTGAGTTTTTAAATGTCAAGATATGCCATATTAGAAATTAAAGCTGAAAACAATAAATATCTATTTATTAATAATTTAAAGTAACAATTATAAAACCATAATTGGTAACATAATATTTCTGTAAAAAATAAGTATACTTTCCAAAACCATAAAAATCAAATAAAAGAGAAGAGTGGCTTTGATTATATGTTTACAAATCCCTTTAATGTCTGGCTTAATAGAAGTCATCTGGATTCTCACATCTGCTTCTCTATTCAATCTTTTGTGATATTACATGTCATGTAGCCCCTGGGAAAATCTCCTGTATACTCACGTGATAATAAAATTTCAAAGGGCAATTCTTCATGCACCCTAAAAGTATTCACAGTCACACATTGTGAACCCCTGTAGTAAGGGCACATTTCCTGATCATGTACTAGTTGTAAGGTTGGGGTAAGGAAGGGAACTGTCGAAAACTAGGGCTGCCTGGAACCCTGGACATTGGGTCTATATCTTGTTCCTTGAGCTCCTAGACCCTGAAAAGCAAGAGTCCTGCGCTGTAGCCTTCCCACAGTGCTGTGGTTGTATGGGCAAAAGTGGATGCATTTCCTACCATTCTTTTCACCCACCACAAACCACAAGAAGCTACAGTGGCAAGTTTACATCCTGGACTTCTATTTTTGTGCTTTCCAAATAGATTTTTAAAAATTGTCCATCCTTGTACGACCTAAACATATCATCTTTTATGAATATTGGGCTAAATCAGAGATTCTCGAAGTATGGTTCAGGGACCAGCAGCAGCCTCTTACAAGTTGCCTAATACTCGAACTCTCTGGCCCCAGCCCAGACCTATTAAATGAAGAACACCCATGTGTAAGCCCCAGCAATCTGTGGCCTCAGAAGCTTTTCAGGTGATACTGATGCACCAACTAGGCTAACTCATCAGTCTGGCTGTTAATCTAAGAAGGATCCCTTCTCAGAGAGGAAACAAAGCACAGCTGGTAATGAAGACTTTAGCCCTCTTCCGTCTCCTCCTCTTCCTGGATCTGGACAGGGCGGGCAGCTACAAAGCATCAGTTCTGAGTGGTGGGGCAGGCAGGATAAGACAACAGAGGTTCCTTGAGGACAAGCAACAACTGGAAGGTGAGAAAAGTGAGCTGTATGAACTAGGCTACCTAGCTTCTGGTTACTGTTTGCTTTTCTTTCTCCGTAGTTTTCAAGGAGGCTTTAATAAAGCCTTTAACCAAAGGTCCAGTCGCATCTCTTCCCTATGTTTCAGAATAAATTGAAGCTGAATTCAACAAGCATATTAATGTTGAAAAGCCTCGTTTGTGGTCACCTTGATGGTGGCAGTGGTTATCCAGAAAGTTTTAAATGAATAGAACTGGAATGAGAACCATTCTCTGCACCTGGAGCCACCCCTCCTGAGTGCCTTAACACGTTCTGGACTTTTTATGTTAAAAAGTTTTGTTATTGCTAATTCAAAAGCCTCTAGATATTGTACCAATACCTGTTTACTTTTATTCTCCCAATTCAACTGTGCACGTATACTTTTGCTACTTGTAAAAAACTTTCAAAATGAAAAATAGCATAAAAAATAAATTAGATTAAATTATTTTAATCCATGATACATAACTAGTCTTTGTCACTATTATGTTAATATTCATTAACATAGTTGGTATAAATTATTTTAAATGTTGTGTTTCAGTGGGAGAAACATTAAGAAAATTAAACAAAATATCGTCAAATTCACTGCAAAGGGTGCTTTTATGTGTATTGAGAGAGGCAGAGACTGAAAAAGAGATCTGGTATGAAATCACTTTCACTTTTAATATAGTGCTTGGGGAAAATGCATGGTGAGCAAAGCTTCTAGGAATTAAAAGATGTTTTAAAATGTAGTTTTTCTTATTCAACGTTTAAGTTCAGGAGTACATATGCAGGATGTGCAGGTTTGTTACACAGGTATACATGTGCCATGGTGGTTTGCTGCACTGATTACCATCACCTAGGCATTAAGCCCAGCATTTATTAGCTATTCTTTCTGATGCTCTTCCTCCTTCCACCCCCTACCCTTGACAGACCTCAGTGTGTGTGGTCCCCCACCATGTGTTCATGTGCTTTCATCACTCAGCTTCCACTTACAAGTGAGAACATGTGGTGTTTGGTTTTCTGTATCCCGCAGTTTGCTGAGGATAATGACTTTCAGCTTCACCCATGTCCCTGTGAAGGACATTGTCTCGTTCCTTTTCATGGCTGCATAGTATTCCACGGTGTATATGTACCATGTTTTCTTGATCCAGTCTATCATTGATGGATATTTAGGTTGATTTCATGTGTTTGCTGCCATTTTTCTCTCCCAGCCAGTACCACAAGAAGGGAAAATTTCTCTTGATTCTTCCTGGTTTTCCCTGTGAGAGCCTCTTGGCATTTCTGTTGGAAAGGCCTGCCCCTTGGGTGAGGATTCTTCTATGTCTGTGACCCTAAGGGTCTTTGCACACTCACTCTAGCCCAGCTTTGGGTTTTAGCAGTAAATTAAAACTATTTGGTTTATCTTCTGTTTTCATGGCCTTTTGGTAGAATCTGCCCCAGATAAACATATGCATGGGTCCTGTTTTTCTCAGTGCTGTACCTGTCTCTATCCAGAACTGATTAAGTCGTCTTGTTACCTCTGTTCTCTAATGGTTTACACAACAAACAAACAAACTAAACCTCATTAATCTTTAGTTTCCCTTGCACCTTTTTTCTTGCAGGGAGGCGGCGATAGTATTTTCATCCTTCTCCATTTCTGAGCTGAAACCATAAGACCCTATTAGGTTTTATGATATCCCTGAATATCCTTATAATGTCCTAATTGGCTGTTACTTTTTTCAAACCAGGTACAAATCGATGATATTATAATTACATCATAGTTAATTTTTATATTTCTTTCAGTTATCTTTGCTATATAGCTGTTTCCAAACATTTTCTCCTTAGAAATTAAATTATTTTAATAGGCCAGCCATATTTTCTGCATAGTGTTTTTCAAATGCATTTATCTAATTTCCTCCCACGGTTACATGCTGGTAAAATGTTTTTGGCAAAAATACTACAGACGTGTTTTGTGTCCTTAGTCATCTACCTCTGTTTGTATACATTAAATTATACACTTTCACTTATCTATTATGCCTCAGTAACACCGTGGATAGAGCTGGCATGTGGGGTAGAACTTTGATGATATGTAAATAGGCTCTTTCACAAAATCTATGATTTAGTTATTTTATTATCCACTAATGATTCTTGCCTGATTCTGTTATTTTTATGACATCTGTAAAATGATGATTGTCCACCATTCCTTCTATTGCATTAGTTGGCCTCTCCAGAATTATGTAATTAGTGTTCTATTGTATTATTAAAGATGCAGGTTCTTTTCGCCTTTCTGTTTTCCTTAGAGTATTGACTTTTGTCTTAGATTAGCTTACTATGAGTCCACAAAATGGTTACACAAGCAAATATTGCATCCAAGTAATGTCCAGAGACAGAAAAAGCAATTGTTTCTTCCATGTGTCTCTTCTGTAGCAAGAATACCTTTTAAAGAATTCTCCTACGAAGTCTACTTTCTTGTTCTCTTGGCCAGAATTGGAGTACATGTCTTATGATGACCAACCAGAGAGAGAGGGAAAAAAAGGGGGAAATCTTGATAGCGTTGGACAAAATAATGACCCACTGCCTGTGGCTACAGATGAGCCCAGGACCTGTGATTTTTATGTTTTTGTAGAAGAGATAACAGACATGAAAAATATTGGATTTCTCTTAGGGAACTGGAAAATAGTGCTATTGGCCAAGGTTGTCAAGAAAGAGGGCATGTGATCAATCTGTTGCACTGTTTGTGCCTCTCCATCCTATTTTAGTCATTCAGAAAACATGGCCTGTCCTGCTACACTGCATACACAAATTAGTAAAAAAAGGTCTTAAGCTCATTTCGTATGCCTTGGGGGAAAGAATGACACTTTCCTTTTATTTTCTCAGAAACATGGCTTCTGCTATCACGCAGTGTTCTACCAGTGAGCTCACCTGCTCGATCTGCACAGACTATTTGACAGACCCTGTCACCATTTGCTGTGGGCACAGATTTTGTAATCCCTGTCTCTGCCTCTTGTGGGAAGATGCACTAACTCCTAATTGCTGCCCTGTGTGCAGGGAAATATCACAGCAAATGTACTTCAAACGCATTATTTTTGCTGAGAAACAAGCTATTCCTACAGGAGAATCAGTCTCCTGCCAGTTATCAAGCTCTGCCATGCTGATCTGTGGGAGACACCAGGAAATCAAGAACCTCATCTGTGCAACTGACAGGAGCCTGCTGTGTTTTCTCTGCTCTCAATCCCCAAGGCATGCCACTCACAAACACTATATGACAAAGGAGGCTGATGAATACTATAGGGTAAGCAAATGCTACTGATTGCACTTTGAAATGTGAAGAACCCTGAATCCTACAGGTAATAAGGAAAGATACGCTTATCATTATTATTAATAATAATAATTTTATGCAATAAACAGAATTGCTGATGAGCATAAATTAGACACTGTTCTAGACACTAAGATAAAGCACTGAAGAAACCAAATATCCCTGCTCGCCTGAAATTTAAATTTTCTTGGGCTGAGGGAGAAAAATGATGATAAAGTTGATGAGCATTAGGGTTCTGGCATTTCAGTGTAAGGAGCTCTATATTAATCACTAGTTTCGATGATAGTCATTGGCTAACACAGTCATGATTGCAATGAATCTATTATAGAAAATTCTAATAAATATGGGTCAGTATGCTCCAATAGTACTGTAGATAAGTTGAGGGCTAGCATTTTAAAATTAAATATAAAATAATAATTACTTCTGAAAATTGACAAGGTTGTATCAGTTTCAGTGTCAGACTTTTAAGATAATGGGTATTGTTTTCAAAATTTGGGAATTCTACCTTTGATTTCACTGGCCTCTCAGACTTGACAATCAGTGCCCTCAAGAAAAGCCCCTGCATGTCTGCATTCTGCACTCTTTATTTGTCCCATGTCTATACCTCTTTTGAAAGTATCTGAGATATGCTATATTTTCTTTTCTAGTGCTCAGATTTATAGTTTTGTTTTTCAGAAGAAACTCCTGATTCAAATGAAGTCCATCTGGAAAAAAAAGCAGAAAAATCAAAGAAATCTAAACAGAGAGACCAACATAATCAGAACGTGGAAAGTAAGCAGTAAGCTCATTTCTCTCAGAACCAGTTTGGAATAGAAAATGTGACTTGTGGGTGAGTTAACCACATATCCCCTGAATAGGATGATCAGAAAAAGGACCTACATGTGTTTCTCTACAATATAACTTAACCTTTAGAGTGAGATTTCATGTTGCATCCAATATATAACTAAAAATATCCTGATTTTTCTGAATAAAGCAATATCTATCAATAATACATCAGCAGTGACAAGAAATGTGCTAAAAACGGCATGTAAGATCACTAGAATGAAGGAAAAAATGTGGTTCTACAGCAGTTTAGCAGACATGAAATGCTAAAAACAAAAAATAGCTTCTAGGTGAAAATCAATCTGATGCTAATGTTTTAGCAAAATTCAGAAATTTACCGATGATAATGCTGGAAGGATTTTAGGAATAAGAAGCTGAAAGTTAGAAAAGTGGTAAAATTATTTGGACATGTGAGTAACTCCTCTTGATTAGTTCATGAAAAAGAGTCAGGCAGCGATGAGAGATATGACTGTAAAAGTAATTATGGCAAGGTCTAGAATGTGAATGCTTAGCTAAGAATTTAGGATTATATAATCCATTCACAAATATTAATTAAGTACCTAAAACTGAATAAGTAAATTAAACAACATTTTTATTCTCAAAGATCTCAAGCACTTCCGAAGGGGTCATATAAACAGGGACCAGTAGAGAATAATAATAATTGATACATGATACTGAGAGAATGCCAAAGGGGAACAGCAAAATCATGTTGATCATTTCAGATGGATTTTCGGAGGAGTCCTGCATTCTCATGAGGGCATATCATGTGTTGCTCACTGCTGTAGCCCAACAAAATGATACAGATGTGGACAAAAGAAGAAATAGATTACTTACCCTAGGAGACTATAATCTAGTGGGGGAATTCAATCTACAAATTAAAATGTATATAACAAATAATGCCCATGAAGTGCTTCAGGGAAAAATAAAACAGAGAACAGGTACAAAGAATCCAGGTTTGTAGAATCTATGTTGGCCAAGAAGAACCCATTTCCAGGGATAAGAAGGTACAGAAGAAACGAATCAGTGGCTTTGTAAGAATGTATTTTTCTGAGGCAGGAGAAACAAGGTATGGTTAAAAGGAATAAGTAGAAAATAGTGTCAAATGCAGAATGAAGGTGAAGAATCCTAGGACTAAAGCATCATACTTGAATTTAGAAAAAAGAAGTTCTTGTAAGTTGTAATGTTTGGTTCAGGAAAGAGTAGGGAATAGAGGTAAAGGGGTCATTAATCACACACACGAGCACAGCAAGTTTGATCACATTTGATCAATAAATTTAGCTTTGATAGGGATAGAAATGTTTTAGCAAGAGAAGCTAGATGAGGTAATTGGGACAAGAATATTTTAATTTTTTTCCAAAGTAATTTGCAAAATTTGCATGTTTTGCAAAAAAATTTGCATGTTTAAACACATTTAAAGGTGGTGTGGAATTGTGAAAAATTAATTGAGGTCAGGCGCGGTGGCTCACGCCTGTAATCCCAGGACTTTGGGAGGCCGAGGTGGGCGGATCACAAGGTCAAGAGATTGAGACCATCCTGGCCAACATGGTGAAACCCTGTCTCTACTAAAAATACAAAAATTAGCTGGGCATGGTGGTGCGCACCTGTAGTCCCAGCTACTTGGGAGGCTGAGGCAGGAGAATCACTTGAATCCGGGAGGCAGAGGATGCAGTGAGTTGAGATCATGCCACTGCACTCCAGCCTGGGTGACAGAGCAAGACTCTGTCTGCAAATAAATAAATAAACAAACAAATAAATAAATACATAAATAAAATGAAAATTAAAAAACAAAAAGTAATTGAGTAGCCTGACATGGCGGCATGTGTCTGAAGTCGCAGCTACTCAAGAGGCTGAGGTTGGAGGATCTCCTGAGCCCAGAAATTCAAGGCTGCAGTGAGCCATGACTGCACCACCATACTCCAGCCTGGGTGACAGACTGAGTCCTTGTCTCAATAATAATAATAATAATAGTATAATTGAGTGAAAGAGAGAGGGGGGAAATAAAGACACAGTGACAGAAAGACAGAGACAGAGAAAATCAAAGACAGGCCAGAGAAAGAATGAGACAGAGAAATGGAGCCAGAAAGAGAGAATAGGCAAACATCTGGGACAGAGACAGGAAGACAGAGGCAAGCAGAGGGAAAGAATGAACACTGTAAGAGAGTAGTCTAGAGAAGGGGTGGCTAGAGATGAGCAGTCTTAGGTAATAGGCAAGCATAGCCAACAACTGGTAAAAACACCGAGTGTTTTGGAAATGGAGGTAATCTAGAAAGATGCAGCAATGTCTTATGTTCTCTATTTTCCTAACAAAGTAAATTGTTATGAGTAGAAGTATTGAGAAAAATAGAATACAATTTAGATACAGTGATGAAGAGGTTAGAACATTATATAAGACAACATCAATATGATCTTAATTTATCTTTATTTTTAAAATGAAAATATGGGGGTTTGAGGGAAAGTAGGTGGAGCGATGCAGGGAAATGGAAGGGAGGAAGGGAAGGAGGAAGAAAGGAAAATTTATGCTGTATTTGAAGAGGAAATCTAGTTTATTCTACTAAACTAGATTTAGTAGAATAGCACAAAACATGAAACAAAGCAGAATAGCTGATAAGGAAAGAATAAAACCACTTAGACCCGTGATTTAATTAACCCAATGTCACTACAGGTTTTTATACATTTGCGGAGCATGATGATCAGCGCTGAATATCCTAAGGTGTGTCAATACCTCCGTGAAGAAGAGCAAAAGCACTTAGAGGGCCTGGCAAGAGAAGGCAGGATAGTTTTTGAGCAACTCAAGATAAGTCAAACTAGAATGGCTAAGATGAGTGTACTCCTGAGAGGAATGTTTGAGAAACTGAAGGAAATGAGCTGTAAAGCAGATGTGAACCTGCCTCAGGTAAAAACTGAAGGAGGTCAGGGTGAACACCACCTCCTCCTGTTCACCTCCTGAACACCACCCTGCTTGGGGATCGTATCTGCTAGAGTCTATATGCTTTTTGATCTATATTACTTTTCTGGTTCTAAATATTCGGATTCTGCCTCTCCTGACCTTATGGTGGCAGGTTTCGCTCCTCTGTAGACCCAGTCTCACTCTTTCTTGTCCCATAGAGGAGAAGGAAAACTATTTGGAAAGGTTCTAGTAACAAATTCAAGAAAATTCTCTTCTAAAATTATCTTACTACACCCACTGATTCTTAGTAGTTGCAACAGAGCAGCTCGTGAATACATGATTCAGTTTTGTATAAGGATGTGTCAGTAAGTGAAAGTGTGAGATTTATGACATTTATTTACTCTTTTAGTTTTGAAGTCCTCGATTTGGGCCCCACACATCCTTACAAGAACTTTGTGGAGACCTCTATCAATCTTGCTGCAGATGTTTGTACAGCAGCATGTCTTCCCTTCCTCCTCCCCTTTGTTCAACCTCAGTCCATCTGACTACGTTTCATCAAGAGTGTAATTTCATAGACTATAAAATGTAGATATCAGACTGGGTTTCATATTTATAAAGAAGAAGAAAATGAAAAATGCCTTTATCCAAAGAAGGAAAGTGGAAGACATTAAGTTTTCCAATTCAGTTCATATCCTCAGATTGCACTGGACTAGAGAACCCTATTGTGCTGCAAACTAAGCCATCTTCTCTCTCTTTATAGGATTTGGGAGACATAATGAAAAGGTAAGTTTGCCCCTCTATCCAAGTCCTGGTAATTGTGACAATAATCAGGCTGTTTCTGCTGGGATCAACCCACACTTTTAGGGAGGAATTTCTGTCTGTATTTCTTTCTTTCTTTTCAAAGGTCATCCAGGCTTTATATATTGACTACTTCAGATGAAAGTGAAGGATGGGAGCAGTTTTAATAGCCAGACCTAATGTAGAAGTTTCAATAAGACAACTATTTTTCCAGCCTCTAATTTTCTACATCCTAATTATTTGAAGGTTATTCCAGGTTGTCAATGGGAAAGGCAAATAATCTCGGAGAGGTAGCAGATGAAAAAATGGTGAAAATAGGAGAAAGGGAACATCACCAAGAAGGAATGTAGTATAGAGCTGAGGCTCCATATGTAGCAGGTGGCATGTTCCAAAAATTTAACACCTATCAGATTTCAGAAATTAAATGAGGATTTCTGCATGGCTCACCTCGGGAAGCTGCAAAGGTGAGAACTGATATAATTATGACTGAGATGACATATTCTACTGGCATAGAGATATTAAAAGCAGCAGAGCACATCATAAAATACAGTTACAATTGCAATATGTCTTAGTTCTTGAGTTCAAGTCACACTCTTCAACCTAATTGTGAGGATTCTGATCAAGCATCTTATTATGGATTGCTAATGATTCCTTTGGGACTGGTAGTAAAAAGTAGGTATTTTTCTTTGCAGGAATGAGTTTCTGAGGCTGGCCATGCCTCAGCCTGTGAACCCACAGCTCAGTGCATGGACCATCACTGGGATGTCAGAGAGGCTTAACTTCTTCAGAGGTAAGAGTGTGAACTGCACTAACGTTTCCAACATAAGTATTTTTATATGGGTGGCCTATATTCACTTCAGTCTATATTCACTTCTCTGTCTCTATTATTATTTTCAGTGAACAAGCAGGCAAATACGGAAATCTTTTTAACCAATTTTAAAACTGTTAATAAACTTTCAGGAAAAGCTAACTGAAGTCTGGAATAAATAAACAAATAAGAAATACAGTGCATAACATGATTATTTTAAGTGAGTAAAAAAAAAAAAAAACAATAAAAGGCCTGGAGGAATGCTATAGATAAAGCATTAATTTTTCAGTGTAGCATATAAAACTGCATATTCTTTCAAAGCATTTCAACTCTGGTTATATTTACATGATCCGATTCTTAGAAACATCTTAATGTTGATATTCAAATATTTACCTAAAGATTGAAGTTTTAAGGAATACATTTGAAAAACCACAGGATTATCAAAAGCATAAAAACAAGTTTGTAAACAATAGGTACAACCACAAAGCAGTCTGAAGGAAAATCCCTTCACTGTGTAGAGGGCTACACAAACAAATGGAAATGGAGGGGGAGTCTGGCAGATAGAAGAGAGGCAGCCATGGGATGAGATGAAGAGAATTCTGATTTAATGATGTCCAAACCAGAAATTCTGAGAGAGAAACTACCTTTTTAAAAAGGCACATATAGATTTTTAGTTTATTTCACTTTTGCTTGCTTAAGTTGTGAAGCCCTCATTACTTCTTGGCCTTTTGGCTAAGATCAAATGTGAAGCCCTCCCATCTTAGGCAAAGTGGTCATGGTTTAGAACTAACGATAATAATATCATATCTTAAGTATAATTAATATATTTATTATTTTTGGTATGTTTATTTTATTTTGTGAAAATTGGTTAATAAGGAGGCTTAAATAAAGTGCCATTTTGATGTTTTCTTGGCATCTTATGAATAAGCTGGCAAATTTTTAGTAGTCTAGTAAAAATTAAATCAGAGATTGACATCTTACGTCTTTATGTTTTCTCTAAATTTTCTTTCATCTTAGTTGCTTGATTAAAAATTCATTTGCCCCGCAAATGGACAAGAAGCTGTTGCTGAACTGTCTCGATAATTCATCTGATATACTCTATATGCCACTTGTGATAGAGCGGTGTGCCAGAGCCAGTTAGTACTGACTCATGAAAGCTAATTGTTAAATGTTTTGAATTTTTTGATTGATTTTTAAATTGTTGGTAGCTTGAAACTGGCCTTAGTGAGATGGAAATATTCCTAATAGACAAAACAAACCAGTTGCTTTTGTTTGTTTGTTTTCAGGGATTGGTTGTTAAGTATTTGCCAGACTGCCTCTGCACCTGTACCTCCGAACTTTTAAACTGTTTTTTTTTGCATTCACTGTTTTATTTTGCTACAGTGTATATCACCATGGATCATAAGATATGCAGTAATCACAAGCTTCTCTTCGAAGACCTGAGGCATTTGCAATGCAGCCTTGATGATACAGACATGTCCTGTACTCCAACAAGTACACAGTATACTTCTTCATGGGGAGCTCAGATCCTCACCTCTGGCAAACATTACTGGGAGGTGGATGTGAAAGACTCTTGTAATTGGGTTATAGGACTTTGCAGAGAAGCCTGGACAAAGAGGAATGACATGCGACTTGACTCTGAGGGTATCTTTCTACTCCTGTGTCTTAAAGTGGATGACCATTTCAGCCTCTTATCTACTTCCCCACTGTTACCTCACTATATTCCAAGGCCCCAAGGCTGGCTAGGGGTGTTCCTAGATTATGAATGTGGGATAGTGAGCTTTGTTAATGTTGCCCAAAGTTCCCTCATTTGTAGTTTCCTCTCTCGCATCTTCTATTTTCCTTTGAGACCTTTCATTTGCCACGGATCTAAATAATCAGGGACAGGTCACAAACCTGACCAAGGCCTTGGTAATTCTAATAGCAGGGGAAGCTCCTATTCTGGTTACTTTCTTAATGGGGAAAATCAGGCATATCTCATTACCTTTTACTTAATTTTACCTCATGGATATATATTTATTGTATCATTTTTTAAAGTGTTAATAATGTACAGTATATACATTTGTCATTTCTATTTTATTTGAATAGATGTAATGTCTTTTATTATATTGTATAGGATGCATGCTCTTTTAACTTGTTATCAAAGCTTACTGGAGGTAAAAGAATACATGAGCATGAAAACCCAGCTGAGTCAAATTAAAGCACAGACAAGTTGCCTTCCAGATAGGCCTTACGTAAAACTCAGTGTCAGCCTAAAATTCTCTATTCCCTGCCTTCATCTGGATAAACCCTTTCCCTTCACCAGTTCCCAGCTTTCTGAACTAGATGAGGTCTCAGATGTCAAGAACAGCTCATACATTTCCTTTGTAAATCTCCTAATAGAATTTGGGTCTTTTTTTCAAGTTTGTAAATTACAAGAAGGGAAAGTCAATGACAGTTCTTCTCATTCATTACAGGAATAAGAAACAGTCTGATGATATGAGAGATATTCAAGAAATAGGTAAATAATTAAATAATAAACATGTAAAAAGTTATTAAAATCAAAAGCTATAGAACCAACAAAAATATACTATAATATAGCCATGATTAGCAAGACAGAATAGGTTGAGAAATATCATTACATAAAGGATACATAGATGTGGTACTATGGTACTTAAGCCTTCTTGTTCAACTGAACTTTTATCATTTTGTAATGATCTTCTTAATTGTTTTTGGTTTAAAGTCTTTTTTATCTTATGTAAGAACAGATGCTCCTGCATTTTGTTGTTGTTGTTGTTGTTGTTGTTTTTATTTGCATGGTAGATCTTTCTCCATCCTTTACTTTGAGCCTGTGGGTGTTATTATATGTGAGATGGATCTCTTAAGACAAATACACTTGGGTCTTGTCTTTTTATTCAGCTTGCCACTCTGTGCCTTTTCATTGTGGAGTTTAGATCATTTACATTTAGGATTTGTTTTGATATGTGAGATTTTGATCCTGTCATCTGGTTGTTTTGTAGAGTTGATTGTATAGTTGCTTTATAGTGTCTGTTAGCTATATGGTTTACTCAATATTTTGGTCTCTCTCAGTGGGAATGGAGCTTTCCGGTTGCAGCTATTTGGCCATCTTCTGTTCTTTTTCAGCTGAGTGACTTTTCACACCTTGAATACACCACATTTTATTTATCCAAACACCAGATGATGTGCATCTGAATTGCTCCCAGTTTTAGCAACTATGATTTATATTTCTATGCAAATCAGCCCACATATCTTTCATTTATTGTGGGTAGCTACTTGGGGTGAAAGTACTGAATTATTTAGTGGATTTTTTCATCATTTAAGAACTTGTCAAAATACTTCTTTTAAAAGTGACTGTACCATTTTACATTGCCACCAACATCTTGATAAGAGTTCTAATTCCTCTACATCCTCACTGACGCTTAGTATTTTCAACCTTTATTACATAGGCCTTTTTATTTTTTAGTGTGTAGTAATAGCTCATTGTGGGTTAATTTGCATATATATTACTAGTGATTAATGATGTTGAGCATCTTTTTTTTTTTTTTTTTTCTGAGAGAGAGAGGATCTCCCTCTGTCAACCAGGCTGGAGTGCAGTGGCAACATCATAGCTCACCTCAAACTCCTGGGCTCAAGGTATCCTACCACCTCAGCCTTCCAAGTAGCTGGGACTACAGGCACACATCACTATGTCCGGCTAATTTTTAAAATTGTCTGCAGAGATGTGGTGTTTCCATGTTGCCCAGGCTGGTCTGGAGCCACTGGCCCTAAGTTATCCTCCTGTCTTGGCCCCCCAAAGTGCCATAATTATAGACATGAGCCACCACACCTGGCCTTGAGCGTCTTTTACTATCATTAGTTTCCATCCAAGTATCTTCTTTAGTGAATCATCTGCTCAAGTCTTTTAGGTCGTACAATGATTTCATTGGATAGTCTGTCTACTTACTGAGTTGTAAGAGTTCTTTTTGATACAAATCCTTTATCACATATATGTTTTGCAAATATAATTTCTGCCAGTCTATGGCTTATATCTTAATTTTATCGTCTCCTTGGAAGAACTACATTTTTAATTTTAATAAATCCAGTTTGTCATTTTTAATGTTTCTTTTTTTGATGCCACATGTAAGAAATACTTGTCTAACACAAGGTCACTAAATTTTTTTATAAGACTACTTCTAGAAGTTTCATAATTTCAGCTTACATTTAGGTCAGTGATCCATTTTGAGTTAATTTTTATGTACAGTGTAATGTGGGTTTGAAGTTCATATTTTTTGCACCTGAATTCCAAAAATTTAAGTACTATTTGTGGAAAAGATTATCTTTGAATCTTTTGAATGATCTTAGCACCTTTGTCAAAAATCAATTGATCATATATGTGTTATCTACTCTGGACTCTAATTCTGTTTTATTGTTGTAGATATTTATTTATCTCACCATACACCAATATACCTTCTTGATCCCTACATACTTATGGCACATTTGGATACAGATAATGTAAATCTTTTCATTTTATTCTTTTTTGAAAAGTACTTTGGCAATTTTATAACTTTTATATTCCTCAGTACTTTCAACAACTTCATTGAGATATAATCTGTATACCATAAAATTCTCCCATGTAACATTCTCCCATATGTAACATTCAATAAATTTTAGTATATTTATTGTGTTCCGCAACTGTCACCATAATTTAGTTTTTGAACATTATCATTACTCCAAAAGGGTGCCTTGTGCTGGTTTACAATTAATTTCACCTTCTACCCTAGTTTGAAGAAATCAATTACCTCTTTCTAATGTTCTGCCTCTGAATGTTCCATATCTATGAATTGTACAATATGTAGTTTTTAGTGCGTCTTTTAATTTTGCATAATATTTCCAATATTTATCCATATTGTAGTATAAATCAGTATTTCATTATTTATTATTTTTCTGATTAGCTTTTCAATGTACAAATAGTTCACATTCTGATATTCATTGAAGAGTTGATCAAGATTTGGATTGTTTTACCTTTTTAGCTATCATAAATAATGCTATCATGTATATATGAGTTTAGGTCTTTGTATAAACATATTTTTATTTCTTTTAGGTAGATACTGAGGAAAGGGATTCCTGGATTTTCTGGTACACTTATGTTTATTTATTTATTTTTTAAGAAAGCAAACTATTTTTCAAAGTGGCTGTGTTATTTTACTTGCTTACCTGGAATGTATTAAAATTCCCATTTTTTTTCATAACCTTAACAACGAATATTATTGTCTGTGTTTTTTTATTATAGCTGTTGTATTGACCTTATAGTGGCATGTAATTGTGATTTTAATTAAAATATTCTCAGTGACTATGATGTTGAGTATCTTTTTTGTACTTATTAGTTATATTAGACATGTTCAATTCATGCACTATTTATAAAATAAATGTGAGAGGTCTTAACTTACCTATTAAAAGATAAAAAATACTTTTATAAGCTCAAATAAAATTCCCAGCTATGTCCTATATACAAAAAAAAGACACCTAAAGCAAAATAATTCAGAAAGACTGCAAGTAAAGAGAAGGACAAAATTATGCTAGAAAGATGGAGACATTAAGAAATAAGGATCTGAGAATCTAATAAGAAAGTAAGTAGAATTTAAACCAACAACTTTCAATGTGACAATTTAATGCTATCAAAATTTGCAATAAAAAATTATAAATTATAAATAGCTATATACCAAATGTATAGGAACCAAAGTTATAAAGTTAAGAGTTAAAACAGATGCTAGAAACCTTAGGTAGAAACACACTCAATATAGAAAACATTTATATAGGACTTTTAGTATCAAATAGATAAAGAAGCCATTAATATATATGGAATCTTTATATACCTATATATATATACACACACACACACACACACATAAACACACACACACATATATATATTGTATAAAAGACCTTAAGATCATAATCAATATAGATCTTGTGTGTATTTTAACACTGTGGAATTTACTAACATTTTCCTTTAATTTATGGTTATGGTTATTTGGGTTACAGAATATTCTATATTATTTAAAAATTGCAATTTCTATGATCAGGTTAAATAACTACACAAATATACACACAAATACACGAAACAGTTCTGATTAAGTCTCTGTTATAGGCAGATACTGTATCTCTGCGACTTGTGAATGGGATCTTCTCAGTGATCTTGCTCTGCCTTCGGTTCTAGGTTTTAATCTAACACATACTTACGCTATTTCCCATCTTTTAGTTCCTTGTTCCCATCTATGAGCTGGAACAAATTTTTACCAGTACCTTAAGGGAAGCTATGTTTCTCGATCTTCCTGCAGTGGTTTAGACTTCTGTTACAGTGTGGAGATAGGGAAGAAGAGACAGGGAAGGTCCAGGTCTTTGTGTGTGACATAATGTTTAGATACATTGAAAAGAGGTAAAGAAAAAAGTGGGGAAAAAGAAGAAAAATCTTTAGATAGAATAGAACTTGTCTGTTGTTAATATTTAATATTCTTCAATATTAAATATTCTTTAAGAATAAGTTTTGTCCAGATTCGTTTCTTAAAGTGGTGTTTGATATTCTTTAATTGTCTTGCAAGTAGTGAGAGTTCATTCTTTTTCTTTGCTTCATAAAATTTATTTGCATGACTATATCACAGTTTATTTAGACATTCTACTGGAGATAAACTTTTTAACTTAAATTTTAGTATACTATGAACAGCAATGGTATGAAGAATGTTGTACTGTTGTACACATATTTTAATTAATATATGAATGCAGCCTGTAATTCCAGTACTTTGGGAGGTCAAGGCAGGCAGATTGCTTGAGCCCAGGGATTTGAGACCAGCTTGGGTAACATAGTGGGACCCCATTTGTACAAAAAAAGACAATGTATATATGTTGGATGTATATTTAGGAGTGGTCATAAAGAATACTTTATGTAGATTTCCCTAAATGTTTTCAAAGTGGTTGTATAACTTTACATTCCCCCACGTATGACTAAAATTTCATTCGTTCAGCATCTTTGTCAACACACGGTAATAAATCTCTCGGTAAATTCTGGTCACACTTATGGGTGATTAGTGGTTCATCTTGTGATTTTAATTTGCCTTAATCTAATGACTAATAAGCACTTTTTCACATAGAATAGCAATACGATATGCATCATGAGTGATGATTTTCATAAAATGAATAAGTATTATATACAAGCACATTTTGAAAAGTATAAATAGGCCAGGTGCAGTGGCTCACACTTGTAATCCCAGCACTTTGGGAGGCCGAGGCAGGCAGATCACTCGAGGACAGGAGTTTGAGACCAGCCTGGCCAACATGTTGAAACCCTGTCTCTACTAAAAGTACAAAAAGCAATTAGTCAGACATGGTGATGCTCACCTGTAATCCCAGCTACTGGGGAGGCTGAGGCCTGAAAATCACTTGAATACAGAAGGCAGAGGTTCTAGTAAGCCGAGATTGTGCAACTGCACTCCAGCCTCCAACAGAGCAAGACTCTGTTTCGATAAAATAAAATAAAAGTATAAGTATGTCCAAAAATGTCCAATAGTATTATAGTAAATGTGCTTTCATTAAACTGAAAGGAACTTAATCAGATATAAGCCATGCATCTTATGTGAGAAGACACACACACTAGAAGGGCTCTTTCAGGTACTTCTGTTACTCCGTAGATGGACAATTTCCTGATTTGTTTCTGGTCAGAAATGACTGCAGTAAAAGACAGGCCTGACAAAGAGAAGGAGTGCTATATAAAAGGGAACTGAACAATATTAACAAAGTTCACAGTTCCATTTCCATTAACCAGAAATTCTTCTGACTGAAAGACTGTGGCACATATTGAAATAAAAGTGAGGAAGTGATAAATAGATTGTAGTGAAAGTTCTCTTTAACAATCTAAGGAGAGAATATCTCCACATAATTTATCTCATTATTCCTATTCTTCCCTTTCTAGTCATAATTACAGACACCAAAAGCCCAATTTCAAGAGTCTCTCCTCTCCAAGTAATGTCTGCCAAAAGTGAGACATTGAGAACATCTGAATTCTCATTGAAGAGAACACTTGGATCTTGGAGTTGTACATGGCAGATCTTGAGGATAATGTCCAACATTCACACTTCGCAAATCTCCAAGTAGGAGGATATGGCTATTAGCTTTGTCAGGATACAGAGTAACATTCATTGCAAAAAGAAAAAAGATACATGCATACATATACATACATGAATAATGGGATCTTCCCAGAAAAGTGTATAAAGTGTATTTCTTCTCAAGATATTATATAACTGAGCAGTATGAGATCAAGAGACCAATGACAATTCTGTTTAAATTATTTAATAGAGGATTACTAATACATCTGCAGAACAAACAAATCCCTAACCACAGACATTAACCATTTTCTGAAAATTCAAATAATAAAAATCAAATATAAGACTAATATCTTTGAGTTCAATTTTCATAACCAAATGCCCTATAAATTATCTGCCATTAAGTCCCTTCACCTATCAGAGATGGCTGAAAACATTTGTTAGTTCTAAATAATAATTTCCAGAAAAACATTTCTTAGTTCCAAATAACAACATCATTTACCAAGGATGTGAGGATTTGCCATTTATTCAAGTTCTTCCCTAGAAAACAAAAGAAAGTCCACTTATGTTATTTTTTGAAGTGAATATAAATTATATTAGTGAGATTAGCTTAGTCTGCCAAAGAATGATATGCAGAGTAATGAAGAAATTATATAAAACTATCTTAATAGTGAAAATAAATAAATCTATTAGTCTTGTATCAGTCAGAGTTCAACTGGAGAACCAGAACCGGTAGGAGGGAGGGAGGGAGAATAAAGAAAATAATGACATATTACTATGGAGACTGACTATGCAAGTTGGAGATCAGTAAGGCAGTCGTTCTGGGAAAAGCAGCAAACAAACAAAAAAACTGGAGCAGGCAGAAATGTAACTGGCACAGGACAAAGATATTGTCCACAGGCAGTCAGGATCAATGTAGAAATTTTTCTGTTTGCAGTTTTATTCAAGGAATGCCTAAAACTTCCTTTAACAGCCAGCCATTAAATTAGATCCAAGTAGATAATTTCCATAGATTAGAGTCAAGATTACGAATTTTAATTGCATATACAAAATCTCTTCACAGTAGCAACCTAGGTTAGTATTTGCTTGAATAACTGGGAGAAGTGTGTCTAGTCTACAAAATGGCTGCTTTCCTCTCTTACATTCTTGTAATTTAGCCAGATTGACATATTACAAAAGTATTTAAAAATATAAATATGGTTTTATTCTAGATTTACTATGCAGCATCCCATAAGGAAAGAATGCCCTGAAAATGTCATTCATAATTCAATCAATGTACATTTTAATTAACATTTTTATTTTAATGCTAATAAATTAAAATTTTGATTTCTTAGATTATTCACTGTGTGCCTAATATCAGTACATTTTTATATGTAATTTTATATTCTTCAGTAGTATGAATTGTTCTATAGTGGTGGTTGTGGCCAGGTGCATGAATTGGATCTAAAATGTTAATAAATCACTTCATTAAAAACACACAAGATAAAATAGGCTACATCAATATTTGCTAATATCTTCACTTATATAATGGTGTTGAATAGTATATAGTATTTTTATTAAGTTATTACTCATGTCATAAAATATTCAGTTTATACGCTATTTATTTAGCTATTGAAAATAATGCTACAAAATACATTATTTTGTATATGCCCTTGTCTGTGTGAAATTATCTCTGAAAGATTACTAGGTATGATATTGCCCAGTTAAAGGAATTCTGGATATCAGATTTTGACAGGTACCTCAGGACTATGCTAATCCAGAGTGAGAAGGTCCTTCTCTGTCTTAAGCGGTCTATGATCTATGCACCAAATGAAGAATATAGTGAGTGGACACAGCTCAGATTTAAGTAAATTGAGTGGTTCCAAGTTACCTGCAGCCCCCAACAGGAAGAACCACAATGAAACCACCTGCTGGGGATCTGCCTCTTTACAGACTGAGAAAAATTTGAGAACAGTTTTTGTTTTTTTTTTTTTGGAATATGTTTTTATTTCCATAGGCTATTGGGGAAGAGGTGGTGTTCGGTTACATGAGTTGTGAGATTTTGGTGCACCCATCACCCGAGCAGTATACATTGCATCCAATTTGCAGTTCTTTAATTCTTCACCCACTTCCCATCCTTTCCCCCTGAGTCCCCAAAGTGCACTGTGTCATTCTCATGCCTTTGCATCCTCATAACTTAGCTCCCACTTATGAGTTAGAGCATACGATGTTTGTTTTTATATTCCTCAGTTACTTTACTTCGAATAACAGTCTCCAATCTCATCCAGGTCACTACAAATGCCAAATTCATTCCTTTTTATGGCTGAGAACTCCTCCCTCTGTCTGTCTGTCTGTCTGTCTATCTATCTATCTATCTATCTATCTGTCTATCTATGTCACAATATCTATCTATGCCACTTGTTGACTGATGGGCATTTGGGTTGGTTCCACATTTTTGCTGTTGCAAATTGTGTTGCTATAAACATGTGTGTGCAAATATCTTTTTCCTATAGTGACTTATTTTCCTCTGAGTAGATACCAAGTGGTGGGATTGCTTGATCAAATGGTAGTTCTATTTTAGTTATTTAAGGAATCTCCACACTGTTTTCCATAGTGGTTGTACTAGTGTACATTCCCACCAGCAGTGTAGAAGTGTTCCCTCTTTACTGCATCCATGGCAACATCTTTTTTTTAAATTTTTTGATTATGGCCATTTTTGCAGGAGTAAGGTGGTATCACATTGTGGTTTTGATTTCTATTTTCCTTATTAGTGATGTTGAGCGTTTTTGCTTATGTTTGTTTGCCATTTGTTTATCTTCTTTTGAAAATTGTCTATTCATGTCTTTAGCCCACTTTTTGTTAAGATTTTTTTTTCTTTCTTGCTAATTTGTTTGAGTTCATTGTAGATTCTGGATATTAGTCCTTTTACAGATGTATAGATTGTGAAGATTTTCCCCCACTGTGTGGGTTGTCTGTTTACTCTGCTGACCATCCTTTTTGCCATGCAAAATTTCTTTAGTTAAGTCCCAGCTATTTATCTTTGTTTTTATTGCATTTGCTTTTGGGTTCTTGGTCATGAAATCCTTGCCTAAGCCAACATCTAGAAAGGTTTTTCCAATGTTATATTCTAGAATTTGTGTAGTTCCAAGTCTTAGATTTAAGTCTTTGATTCATCTTGAGTTGATTTTTATATAAGTTGAGGATCCAGTTTCATTCTCCTACATGTGGCTTGTCAATTACCCCAGGACCATTTGTCGAATAGGGTGTCCTTTCCCCACTTTTTAATTTTGTTTGCTTTGTCAAAGGTCAGTTGGCTGTAAATATTTGGGTTCATTTCTGGGTTCTCTATTCTGTTCCATTGGTCTGTATGTCTATTTTTATACCATGTTATTTTTGTACCATGTTATTTTGGTGGTGAATAGAGGCCTGGAGAATGGGGATGTAATGTCCAGGGATCAGACAGGCAGGTTCAGCACAGTCTCACTAGCAATTAGAAAGGGGATAGGAAAAGGGAAAGGTGGTAAAGACTAGAGGCAGGTTTATGAAAGGAACCAGAGCCCTTGATTGGGTAGATGTGGGAGTGGAGGGCGAATCCAGCTTGTCTTCTGCAGCGTGAACACCCTGAACCCCTGCCACAAACAGACGTCTATACACAGCAGCCCTCCTGTGACTGAGATTCCTGGTTATTTCCTTGCTTGATGCAGGAGTGAGAGGGGTGAGAGAGGTAACTGACCAGGTACCTAAGCCCTCTGCC
The DNA here is from genome assembly GCF_049350105.2 of Macaca mulatta. Taxonomy (NCBI): domain Eukaryota; kingdom Metazoa; phylum Chordata; class Mammalia; order Primates; family Cercopithecidae; genus Macaca; species Macaca mulatta. The sequence goes on from NC_133419.1 coordinate 90,232,967, forward strand.
CATGGGTAGTGTTGGGAACCTGGTTTCTAGCTCCAAAGCAGCTACAGCAAATTTTCAGGGCAATGGCCTGATTTGTGGCCCAGACTTCTTGGCATTGTCATGTCCCACTGGTTGGCAGCTGAGGGTCCTGCTGCTCTAACCTGAGAATAGACAAAACACGTGTTGGTTACTCCAAAGCTGTTCAAGGCTGGCTGTCATAACTGTGGCTGGAAAAAGTTTTAGTGGCTTTGCTTAGTGTTTTCAGATAATTTGTAAATCAGTTTTCAGTTAAATTGTGAAGTTTATCTGTTTTATTCTGTTGTTTAAAAATTAAGAAAGAAAATTATAGGAATACTGTTCTTTTAAGGATATTTTATTGTTTCTGTTTAATGTTTATTTAGATAACTATATTTAATTTTCTATTATTTTATGTTACATTTTAACTGCAAATCATATTGAGTTGCAGTTTAACTTAATTTTCTATTATTTTATGTTATGTTTTTAACTGCAACTCATATTGATTTGCTGTTAAAATGTAACATAAAATAATAGAAAATTAAATAGGACTTTATTTAGCTTTAAGATGTTTTAATTTGGAAAATGTTTAACTAAATGTATAAGTAAAGCTATGGAAAAAATTTGCATATATAAGGGTAGAATTGGTCCTCAGATCCAGCAATAGCTGAGCAAATAATTTTAGTGCTTTGGGAGGCAGATGTTGGAGGATCCCTTGAGCTCAGAAGTTTGAGGTTACAATGAACTATGATTGCACCACTACACTCCAGCCTGGGCAACAGAGCAAGACCCTGTCTCAAAAAAAAAAAAATCTGCATTTTACTGGAGGAGGTACGCTGATAGTGTTACTCTCCCCTTCCATTATTAGATAGATCAAAGAAAAATGTGAGAATAAAACCCACCCTGCAGTTTGCAGTGACGATTGTGTGCAGTGTGTGCCAAGAACAACACAGTGTCCAGCACGACATCCTCTTCACTGATATCCTCTTCCTCTCTTCTTGCCGTTTTCTTTTTTTATATACAAAATTCATAGCTTTATAGGGAGGAATGGGAGGAAAATATGACATGGGCTGGTCCAAAACTATAAATGGAAAAAATAAAACGAAAAGTTACCAGATGACGTAGCAAAGGGATCCTCAGACATATAGAGGCCAGGAGACAAAAGAGAAATGTTTTCTTAGCAGGGAAGAAGAACTCTGAAAATCATTCTCTGTTGTGAGAAATCCAGCAGCCAACACATTAGCAATCAAGTATTTTATCGAGGGGATATATCTTGGTTTTACAAAGTTGTTAACCATGGGTCTGCTTCGTGATAGTATATTTTCATACTGCAAAATTTATTAGGAACCAGTTTTTACACTAGTTTCCAGGAGTAAAAATTTTACCAATCAATTCACTATTCTTGTTACCCAGGAGGGCAGAGATGATCACCGATCACAGATCTGCCTAGTGTTAACTAAGGACAATTTATTACACAGAAAGACTCGTGTGTGTGCCTGCACATGTGTGTGTGATTTAATCACAAATTGAAGGTTTAAAGTTTGCATTGGTAGAAGATAATTCTTTCTGACTCCTGGCTTCAGAGTCCCATGTTTATTGGGAGAAAAGAGAGTCAAGCTGGGAAGAATAGTAGCCCTATGCCCTGCAGAACGGCAGCCTGTTTGGGAATTGTGAGGCTTCATGCTTTCCAGAAGACTTTGGAACTAGGAGGATGTCACCAGTGACTAGCACAGTGCCACCTTCCTTACATCTGCCTATCAGCCCTCCTCAGGGCATCCAAATGTGGCCCTCTCCTTAACTCCTTCCTCTGCTTCTCTTCTCCCAACCCTGGGATCTGAGCTCTCTCTTTACCTGTGCACAGTATCTACTTAGGGAAGCCCCAGCACCTGCTGCAGTCAGGGCTGCAGCCCTGAGCTGAGTCTAGTAGAAATTTTGTAAACTAAAGATAGCATAAGATTATTATACACTGCAGGTGGAAATGTAAAGTAGTCCACCTACAATGGAAAGCAGTCTGGAGATTTCTCAAAGAACTTAACACAGAACTACCATTTGATACAATTATCCCATTACTTAGTATATGCTCAAAAGAAAATAAATCATTCTACTAAAGCTACACATGCACTCCTATGTTCATGGCAGCACTATTCACAATAACAAAGACATAATCAACCCAGGTGTCCGTCAATGGCACACTGTATAAATAAAATGTGGTACATATACACCATGGAATACTACACAGCCATAAAAAAGAATGAAATCATGTCCTTTACAGAAATGTAGATGGAGCTGGAGGCTGTAATCCTAAGCCAATTAATGCAGCATCAGAAAACCAAATGCTATGTATTCTTACTTACATGCGGGAGCTAAGCACTGAACACACATAGGCATCAGTATGGGAAACATAGACTCGGGACTACTTGAGGGTGGAGGGAGAGGGATGGGTTAAAAAACTACCTCTTGGGGGCGGTCTCTACAGCCTGTCTCGCCTGTCTCTCTCCGGATCTTTCCTCCTGCTCCTCTTCTGCTCCTGGTAGACCTTGTGCCCACCGAGTTACCTGCCCTGTCGGTGCGAGGAGACCTGGGACCCCCGCACCTGCCTGCGCTACCCAGCGCTTCTGCCCTGGTGTGCGAAGCACCACACCCTCCTCTGCCGTGTGGCGGGCCTGGAGGCGCCCCTTTCAGATCTCAGCCGCCACCACAGCGGCTGCCGCACGCGGAAGGGCGTGACATAGGGATGGCTTTCCCAGCTGGCTGCCACGCAGGAGCTCTAGTTGCTTAGCTCGCCCCGTGGAGAGACCTGAAATCAAGGCATGACTGAACAGCTTATCTTGTAAGAGAAAAGCTCAACTCAAAGGCAGATTGCTAGACCGGACTTTGTTACAAGCAGGACTGCGATGATGCTTACAGCACTGAAGTGAACTCCAGGCTAGGTACAGAAAGTGGCTTCTCTGCTTTCCCTCCCAAGTACAAGCGTATACACGTTGCAGACTTGAATCACTGAAGATGTAAGCCAGCTGTTACTCTCATATTGGGAGACACCCTGTGGACAACATGAAGACTGTCCCTTATCAAAGTCTTTAGTAAACAGGAAGGAGTCAAGGTTAAAGAATGTGTTTGATTACCCGGACTGCAGTATTTTGGAAAATGAACCAAGGCCTGGGTTTTACTCTGGAAGTCTGCCCTGCCTGCTTCTGTAATCTGGTGCTTGCATCCAGATCTTGGCCTTTTATGGACACTGTATGTTACTCTTATGATTCCCTGCTCTTCTATTAGTTCAGACGTGGCACCTTATTTCATTTCTGAGCCACTCTCTGCCGTCCAGAAACTTAGTGGACCTATAGAACTCTATTGTTCTGCTAAACCTGTGACCACTCATATCTCAAGGTCGCATAATGTAAAAAATAGAAGAGAAACATGGAATATATTAAGATTCATCAGGGGACTTTGGCAATTTTTTTCTCTTAACTCCTCCCTTTTGGGTTACTACCAATGCATTTTCAATGATAGGTCGATGTTGTTGTAAGTGGCCCTGTAACAGTATCCACAGCAGTTCTTGGTGATTTTGGTTCACCCACAAAGCATGTTATTACAGCAGAAGAAAAAAGTGCTGTTTTCATTGGCTGCAGTGAACCAGAGAGTAACCCCAAAGCTGAGGTGTGCTCTAAAATCCAGGGAAAGTGGCTGAAGCATTCCACAAAGAATTACTTAATCCTTCCATCGAGACATCTTTAAATTTTGAACGTATCCTTAGAGGACAAGAAATCATACAAATATGCGGCTTATAATCCTGTCACACATGAATTAAAAGTTGAACCCATTGGCCAAAAGCTCCTTGTGAGTCACCTTTCTTCAGATGATTTTGACATTCTTCATCCTGCTTGTTCACAGGTATTAGTTGTTTTTTCACATATTCCTCTAACATTGGAGTGTGTGGTTAGTGGGGTCTCAGCTCCTCAAGTGTGTTGGCTAAAGGACAAGCAGGATATTGCCCCAGGAAGCAACTGGAGAAGGTTGTATTCTTATGTTGCCACAGATAGCATTGACCCAGTGGACTCTGGAAACTATTCCTGCATGGTGGGAAACAAGACTGGAGATGTGAAATATGTAACATACATGGTTAATGTGCTTGAATATGCTCCCATTTCTAAAGGACTACAGGATCAGGTAGTGTCTCTGGTGCACAGTACATGTTACCTGTCATATTCATGGAAACCCACCTGCCAACCGTACCTGGTTTTATATTGCACAGCCTATTCACCCTTCCCCATGACATCTAATTGCAAGAAATTGACTGAAAGTCAGTGGGGTTATTATGGAAGATACTGGGCTGTATCAGTGTTTAGCAGATAATAGGACTGGATTTATGCAGTCTACTGGAAGACTTGAAATTGAAAAAGACAATGGATTCAAACCAGTTATAATCATGGCACCAGCAAGTGCAAAGGTGATAGGTGGAGACTTTGTCATTCTGTCCTGCCATGCCAGTGGGCTGCCAGTTTCGGTCATTCCTTGGTTATGACAGCTATGGGTTAATATCCAGCCATCTTGCGTAAGTCCTTAGACCTAAGTCCCAAAAGTCACACTTATCAAGGTCTGCAATCTTGGACCTGAAGCCTGGCTACTTCCTCATGTCCCAAGTTGACTCAAGCTCTCTCCATATTTAGGATGTGACTCAGAAACATGTGGGGAAACACATACAGGAAGCTCCAGATGGACACAGTACCACGCAGGGAGAAGCATCTCTCATGGTCGTTCCTTCTGAAACAAATACAGAAGTGGAAACAGTCATACTTTCTGCTGCTACTCAGAATAATGAAAGAAATAAAAGGGATGGTTCAGAAACTGGATTGAGTTCATGTCCAGTTAAGGTACATCCCAGTGCAGTGGAATCAGCATCAGAGAAAAATGTTAATGGCATCGCTGTTCCTGTCGCCCGCATCATACTGATCCCCTGACAGACCCACACACCAGATACGTACAAGCTGATGTGGAGGGCAGGTGGGAATGGTGGGCTATCCATTAATGGGTATTTTATGACATATCAAAAGCTGAACGATGGGGTTGGTTTAGTAGGAATTTAACATACAGTTCAAGTCTCAGGGAGTGAAAATGAGCTCCATTTAGCTGAACTAGGGCCATCTAGTCTTTACAAAGTCTTGCTGGTAGCAAGAAGTGGAGCAGGTGAAGGACAAACTGTCATGCTTACCTTCTGAACCAGCAAAGAAAAAAGAGCATTGACAAAAAACACCCAGGCATTCTCTCCACCCATGGGCATCCCTAAGTATCCTGTTGTTTCAGAAGCTGCAAACAATTTTGGAGTGGTACTTACAGATTCTTGAAGGCACAGCGAAGTTCCAGAGGCACCAGATGGCCTTGCTATCTCCAATGCATCAGAGACATTGGTCTATGTCACTTGGATTCTTCTGGAAAATTGGGTTTCTCCAATCACTGCCTTCAAAGTTAAATATAAAAGGATGAGGACCAGTGATTGACTAGTGGCAACTGAAGATATCCTTGCTTCCAAAATATCCATGGAAGTTCATAGTTTAGAAACGGGTTCAACATACAAATTGAAAGTCATTGCTATCCATCATTAGGAAGGGAGTTTTAGGAGTCCAGAGTCTTGTCCTTATCAGTTGGCTGGGTTCCCCAGTCATTTTTTCAACCATCCAGTAATGGAACTCACATTGCATACACAGAGGCTGTCAGTGTTACCCAGATAGTGCTAAAGTGGACATACATTCCATGAAGTAACAGTAACACTTCCATTCTTTTATATCTATTGCCGATCATCAGATAGTGACAATGACAGTGATTACAAGAGGGATGTAGTAGGAGACTCAAAGGAGTGGCACAAGATTGGCCATCTGCTGTCAGAAACTTCCTATGGCATTAAAATGCAGTACTTCAGTGAAGGAGAAGAGTAAGTTTAGCAATGTGAAGATCTGCAAGACTACAGTAAAACGTGTTCCTGGGGTTTCTGAGTATCCGAAAGGCTTGAGTATCCCTCTGAATTCCTCAGAAATGAAGGAAACGTGAGGCCTGCAACCAGCCCTGCCAGAAGCAGTGACATGTTGTATCTGATCCTTGACCGTATGCTGGGTGTCATGGTCCTTATTTTTGTGGCTTTTTATTGCAATGTGCCTGTGGAAGAATCACCAGTAGAATACCATACAGAAATATGACCCACTGGCATATCTCTACCAGGGATCAGATATTAATGGGCAGATGGTGGAATACACCACTGTCTCAGGAGCAAATGAGATAAATGGAAATGTTCATGGAGGCTTCCTGAGCCATGACAGTCAGCAGTGGCTGTTCCCACCTTCACCATAAGGTCCTCAATGGAATCAATGTAATTGTGAATGGGAGCTTAAATGGAGGACTTTACTCTGGGCACATCAACTCTCTAATCAGGACACGTGGATTTTTAACAGCCTCATTATCTAGTGAACGGTGGTGGAATGTACATAGTGGTACCTCAGATTGACCCTCTGGAATGTGTTAACTGTCAAAATTGTTGAAACAACAATAGCTGTTTCATCAAAACTAATAGCAATTTTAGCAGTATCCCTCTTCCTGTGGTCTCTAGGGTGGCACCTTGTCCTCAGTATGGTGTGGGAATCAGGCCCCTCAGTCAAATGAAGATGCCCATGTGCCTGGCTTCTGTGTCCCTGATTGTGGCCAGTTACCTCAGGAGAGCATCAAGAACAACGTGGAACCAATCTCTACTCAGCATACTTGCTGCCAGGATAATAGAAACAATGTCAGCTCTAATCACATAGAAGATCCAGAAGAGTTCATCAGAGGAGACAGTTGTGTCTCTTCAGAAATGGACAGCAACACTTTACATTGGAATCCTCTTATTTTGCCACCTATCTCAGAGGACTGTGCTGAAAAGACAACATGGCCTCCTCCTGGTGTTCCTTTGGGCAGTCACTCAGGGGTCCTCCAGCAGCCCCAGGAAACCGGAGGATGTGCAAACAACCAGTGATGTTCTGACTTCAATCCTGTAAGTAACTGCACAAAACAGGCCTGTGAATGAACTGTGTGAAGGACTTTAATTCAAATCAGAGATAATCATTATTTATTTATAGTATAATGTCATATGAATGTATCTTAAAATGTGTGGCCTTTTATATTATTTATGCCTTGAAAGTTTTCTTACCCATTTTTTTCCTCCCTGTCAGTAAGAAACAATCTTGTTTTGCATAGCTTTCAGTAACCTGGAGAGCAGAGGGATTATTTCATGTTTTCTAACAACCGTAGTGGCAGTTAGAACTCCTTTTGCAAAGGATCCCATCTCTTGGACGCTTCAGCTCAGAGGAAATGCAGAGGCCAATTGAAGGTTGCCACCACTCAGGTTTTCAGATGGAAAATTGTCTTTTAATAGTGTATTATCAGACTTTCTGAGAACACTTTGAAGTCAACCACAGTTTTGACCCAGTGTTTATAATAGCAGACCTGGCTGATGAGTTTTATAAGAGTGCCTTCCACAAAAGTGGTAATGTGACCGGACGGCTTTCTCTCTATCTGCACGTGGGCACAAGTGATGTTCAGTCTTCTAGGCACTAGTCATAAGTGGTGTCATGGACATGGTAGACTGTAAGGTGTCCTTGAATGATTGCAGTATGCAGAAAAGGAACAAGGCCAGAGAGACAAATAATGCCTTAATGTCTCACTGCTTTAAAATTACATTAATTTATAAAATGACCAGTATGGGGCTCTTTTTGACTGTTCCTAGGAGTAGGAACAAAATAGACTTTAAGTGGTGTCTTGAAAAGAAAGATACACATTTTCTGAAGAAAAAAAGGGGAGGGCTGTGGGAAGCTTGTCTTGGAGGGAGTTCTTCAGTCTGCTCCATGAGCCTAGGAGCGTGCACATGGTGTCACACTGCCAGAAACCAGCCATCCTCTCACTTCCAACAGGGGCAACAGCCTGAAGATGTGAGTGTCAGAATATACCTACTTTGGAAGAAAAGCATTTTCTTTTTTTTTTTTTTTTTTCCTGAAGTTTCCTGCCATTTTTTTCAGAATGTCATGCTTGTAAATAGGCACCTAAAGCATTGGTCAGCAGAGCTCCTGACCACTGCTGCCTCTGCATGACAAGGACATTTGCAGCTGCCTTTAGAAGGCTCTTCTCCACATTAATAAATAATAATAATACGTTTTTTAAAAACTACCTATTGAGTACTATGCTGACTCCCAGGGTGACAGGATCTGTATTCAAACGTCAGCATCATGCAATACTTCCATGTAACAAATATGCACATGTGCCCCCTGCATCTAAAATAAAACTTGAAATTTAAAAATATATATTGTATAAAATTATCTGCAAGTCACTTATGTGGAAAGTACTTTGGTTTATACTTCACTAGAATATATATATATACACATATACACACACACACACACACACACACACACATACTTCACAGATAAAAGAACAGTGCTTGGAAAATTAGCTTACAAACTGAAAAAATATATAAATGACTACTTTGAAATATATATACATACACACACACATATATATATGCAAATTTCATTTGAGAGTAGGTACACTTTTGGCTTCTGAGGTGAACATATTCTTGATGATAAATATTTGCCATAAATTCAGTTAAACATTAAAGTCAGGAATATCCATATTTGCTTATCTCTATTTCTACCAAACTCTGTATTTCAAAAGTTGGGACTAACCCTCCCAGTTAGATTTTATCCTTTATCATTGAATGTATGTGTGGCTTGGAGACAGCTTTCACTGGTCAGGAAGTTTACAGTTACATCCCACATTCAGTGGACTAACAGCTCAGAGGTCCTCTCTCTGGTTACTGCTAAGGCAGTCCTTGGTCAGGTTTCCAGATCACAAGAGATGATTGTGAATTTATTTTTAAGTCTAGCTTCTAGGAATCACTCCCTGGAATAGAATAATTTATTGTTCACCCAGTGTTCACTCAGCATTTGTGCTTTAGCTCTTCAGTCAGTAGGGCTAAAGGCTCTTTATTGACGAATCAGTGGTTAGCTTGGGGAATGCTTACAAATTTGACTATTTCCACCTTGATTGCTCTAGAGTACGTGCAGTCTAACAGATCCGGAGCTCCAGAAATTAGGGACCCTAAGACATCTTTTCTTGGCTTTCTCTTTGCCTGGTTTTCTCTGGTAAACTTCTGACTGGCTGTCAGAAGTTTATTTGTTGCTACAAAGCATGCTAAAGATTCCAAGCTTCTCTTTAATGTTTCTAACCAAGGTCTCCGTTGTTTTTGACAATGCCCTTGGGAATGTACCTTTTCATGACCAATTCAAAATCAATCATTACTGTGAGGCACTGAGCAAAGCTCTCAGTTTTTCTGGCCTGTCAGTCCTCCTAGATGAATCTCTGCATCACTGCAAAGGAGTTGACAGTGGCTTCTCTAGCACTCACACACACTGAACAAGTCTGTGCTGGGGTAGGTAGGGGGATGGTGTCCCCCAGTGTTTTGTCTTATCCTTTGAGGGATGGGAGATACAACCAGTGGGAAACGGGCATAACAACCCTAGACCTGCTGTTCTGGGGTGGAGATTCTACCCTATCAGTGGAGGTTGTATGTGCATTATCTCATCCAGTCTTCACAATTATAAGAGAAATATATTTCTCTCACAAGCTTATAAGAACAGCCAATTAACCTGAAGTTTAAATTATTGGCAATATTTAGGCCAGGCATGGTCTCTCTTGCCTTTATTTCCAGTACTTTGAAAGGCTGAGGTGGGAGGATCACTTTCTCTCATAATTGTGAGGACAGAATAAGATAATGCACTTAAAATTTGATTATCCACTGCCTGTATCTAGTATTCCTTCTATTAATTCTAGTCATTTTTTATGAATGAATTTTCATATTTTCATGAATTATTCTTAAACATTAAGAACTATTCTTATGAAGGTGCAATCATAAAGTATTTCATATTCAAGAACACATTTTAAGACACAGATTATTCTTATAATGAAAGAGAATGAAACACAAATAATTTAAACTTCAGTTTAATTGGCTGTATTTAAGCCTGGCATGGTGGCTTGTGCCTATAGTCCTAGCAATTTTTGAGGTTAAGGTAAGAGGATCTTTTGAGCCCAGGAGTTTGAGACAATACTGGGCAACAGATTGAGACTCTGTCTCTCCAAAAAAAAAAAAATTACTCAGGCATGATGGTGCAGCCTGTAGCCAGCTATTTGGGAGGCTGAGGTTGGAGGATTGCTTAATCTGGGGAGGTTGAGGCTGCAGTGAGCTGTGATCTCACCATTGCACTCCAACCTGGGAGAAAGAGTGAGAGCCTTTCTCAAAAATAGAACAAAACAAAACAATAACAAAAAACTGGCCGTATTTATCCACTCTTCCTTATTGCTCTAACAGTAGTACTCTAATATACAATGAGATTCTATACAAGATGAAGATGGTTAAAAGAGTGTAATACTATTAAAATATAAATGACTACAGAATTGTATGTTTGCATTAATCCTATCATTGAAATAACCCATTATGCAACCCATCTGTCATTACACTTTTGGATTAGACCTACTGCTTATAGATGGCGTCAGCCTTTTTTAGACTTTGCTTTCAGCAATCCTCATTAAAGGAGGCATTACTGGATTGCTTTAAATAAATTCAAAAACTACATGTCAAAAACTTTGGATGTATTTGTTATGTGCCATATTGCCAGTAATTAAATTAAATGCTAGAAAATACACCATGAAATTTGATATTTGATATACAGTTGGACCTCCATGTGATAGGGTTCTGCACCCATGGATTCAACTCACCACGGATGAAAAATATTCAGGAAAAAAAATATCGGATGGTTTCATTGGTACTCAACATGTGCAGATTTTTTTTTTTTTGCTTGTCATTATTCCCTAAATAATACAGTGTAACAACTATTTACATACCATTTACATTGCATTAAGTATTTTAAGTAATCTAGAGATAATTAAAGTACATTGGAGGATGTGCTTAAGCTACATACAAATACTTCACCATTTTATGTAAGGACATCTGAGGCTTATTAGCATCCAAGAATTTTGGTATCTGTGGGGAGTTCTGGAACCAATTCTCAATTGATACTTAAGGAAAGGCTTCATATACAATTAATATGATAAAAAATATAGGTATTTCTGATAATAAAGATATTTTAATGCACATGTATTTTTAAAATTTCAAAGAACTAAATAAATTTGGAATTGTATTAAAATGTAGTGAGGCTTCTGAGTATTCTGTATTTTCTGAAGCAAAAAGTGAGTCTTACTTTCTATTCTGATAATGACATGTTTCCAGGTAACTGTGTCTGTAGGATGCCATCAGTGAAATTACTAAAACCTTACAGATTTTCAGTCTTTTTATCCGTATCATTTCCATTCTGTTAAGATCTGTGTCCATCAATAGTTTGCCTGAGCTAAAGAAAATTTGCTGAGCCTATCGATTTGATAAGCAGTCCAATTTACAACTTTATTAAATAATATTTCTCAATATCCCTATTGATTTTAGTTGCATTCAGTAGCCAAAATCAACAGAAATACAGGAATAAATTTGGTAGCCTTTTAAACAGTAGTTTCATGTGTTTTTATCAATTATTTTGTGCATTTTTTTATTCAAACAGACAATTATTGAATATCAGTTATATCTTAAGCATTGTGTACTTTATTGGAATATACCTGTGTGTGGTACAAACACAATTCTTTTCATGTAATTTGAAAACCAGAAAAGAAGCCCAATATTACATTGTGAGTTTTACAAAGAAAAGTATAAGATTTTCTGAGTCTATACAACAAATAACCTAATCTAGTCCAGGAGCTAAAGAAAGAATTCCCTAAAGAAATGTTGAAACTTACACTTGATGAAATGGGACTTAGCAGGTGTGGAACAGAGAAAAGAAAATAACAGGTCAGGGGAAGAAACCTGTGCTCTTGCATTAGCCCATCAGTTTGCATAAACACACTCAGGTATTTATTTACCTGGGCTGGCTTAGAGATCAAGGGGAAAGAAAAGACACTGCATAAAAGAAAAGACATGCACAGTATTCTAAGAGAGAGTATTTTTATTCAAAGAAAATCAAACAAATGTATATCTCTACACTTTTAAAAATGGTATAGAAAATGTTTCTAGAAATAGATAAAGAAAATCAAGTAGTCAGTAGGTTAGCATTTTCAGAAGCTGGTGTTTCTGAAACCTTTAGTCAAGTTACTGACTTATCCCTGATTCTGTGAGTCCAAAGCAAAGGAAAGGTATAAGAGGGTAAGGGAAAGAACCTGACAGGTTACAAATGAGAAAATTGTTGGCCACATTAATCATGCCACATTCATAATCTAGAAACACCCCCATCTGGCCTAGAGGCCTTTCTGTATCCTGAGGTAATAGTGGTGATTCAGGGTCCATCAAGACAGAGAAAACATATAGTAATGTGAATAGGGAAAGTTAATATAAAGAATGATTAATTATAACAGCAGTTGAGCAAGGAAATATTGTCTAGTAGAATGTAAGGAGAAGTCTAAATAATATGTGATGAGCACATATAAGGAATTGCCATTGTTTCCAGGGTGAAGTTGGAGGAGCCAATGAAGATTCCCCTCACCCCTCAGCCTCACTGAATGTTTAGAAGTCGCTGTGCTGTTGCTCTTGAAAAACTTGCTTTAAATCCACACTTCAGAGCTCCCCAGAGACTTGCCTTCTGGGCCACTGGTGAAGCTGTTTATGAAGAAATGTCATGCCAGACGGGCTCCACTGCAAATATGGAAAAGGGCAGTATCAGGAGAAGCTCGTGGCTGCTGAGTTCTCGTGGGCCCCGTGAACTTCAGGAAGTGGGTGCTACAGCAGCAGCCTGAACTACACAATCTGGGCATTGGTGTATCCCTGTATGCCCTCCGTGCCAGACACTGGAGGTGTCATTTCCAAAGCAGATTGGAAGCGCTTTTTTGGAATTTCTCTCCAAAGCTTTCTATTCACAAAGATTGACATCATAACACATGGCAAAGGAAAAGTATTTGAAGGATCCAGATCTATTTATGTAAACAATCAAGAGTGAGTTTGTAGTGGATAACCCAAAGTTGGATAAACGGTGCATCACAAAATATATTTATTCATTTTCTGCTGTTGTACATTTGGAATGATTTTTGTATTTTGATTTTTGTGAACATGTCTCCTAATGCAAACACTTAATAGATTTTCTTTCCTGACAGTATCTTCTGATAGGTGGAATGTCTGGGTTATACAATTTGTGGGTCATCAATTCTACTGGGCAATGCCACAGCAATTCAAACTACTTTCATTTATTTATGTTTTCACTGACAAGGTAGTCATGTTATACAAAATAATAGAAGTATGGATGATTGTGGCAAGTTAAAGAAATGCAAAGAACTCACCCTTACTAGAATCCAACGCATTTGTGGGAGGAACAATTCGTACATTGAGCACCAAATACATCAATTACGTTTTGGAAGACATTGAGAGGAGTGTAACTAATTTCTTGTAGTTTATCAAAATCCCATAATGAGGTTAAGCAGGTAGGAATATAGGCACATTTGCATTTCATCAAGCATTCTGGCCTAGATGTAACCGAAGGACATCAAGCCAGCAAGAGGACAGAACTAATATTCTCTTGTGTGTATGAGACAGGATCTCACTCTGTCCCCCAGGTGAGAGTCAGTGGCACAATCCCGGCTCAATGCAAACTCTGCCTCCTGGGCTCAGGAAATTGTCCACCCTGAGATTCCCCAGTAGCTGAGATTACAGGCGTGCACCATCATGCCTGTCTAATTTTTCTATTTTTTGTGGAGATGGAGTTTCACCATGTTGCCTAAGCTGACCTCGAACTTCTCAGCTTGACTGGTCAAACCACCTAAGCATCCAAAAGTGCTGGGATTACAGGCATGAGCCACCATGCCACGTCCCGAAATCTTTTCTCATGATAACTACTGTCACATAGACTTTATTATCAGAAAAGATAAGACTACCCTCATCCTTTGGGTTTTAGCTTAGGTATTGTTTCTTTTAGGAAGACTTTTAGGATGACTGTCCCTTCCTTTCCATCAACTAGACTATTAGCTCCTTAAGGACTTAGTCTTGTTTTGTTTTTTTTAACTTTTTTTTTTTTACTTTAATTTTCGGGATACATATGCAGAATGTGCAGGTTTGTTACTATTTTGGCTTCAATCTCTAGCAGTAAGGAGAGTTCATAGTAGGCACTCATTTTGTGAGTGATCAGAATAGTGCACACATGAGACCCTCTGAGTCATTCTGTGCTTTGAAAAGAAGAGTTGCACTGCACACTAGGATTTCCACAATGCCCTTGTTACACGGTTTGGCTGAGCATGCTCACAGGCTTTTTGTCATGTCATTGATAGAGAGTTGGACAGTATGGTAGATGTGGGACCGTGTGCATATTGTTATTCAAAAAAAATGGACTACTTGAAAGATTTGAGAACTTTCAATCAATTCTGCCAGCATGCAATAAGCATCCCCCAAAAATATCGTATGTAATTTGGTGGCTTAGGAACATACTTGGCAACATATGTCATGTCACTGAAAGGAAAACAGGTTTCAGAGACTGCCTGGTTTCAAACCCTAGCTCTCCTACTTCATTAGAGTATGCCTATGGGCAAATTATTAAAGTTTCCTGTTCTTACCTTTCTTAATCTTTAAATCAGTGTAAAATATTATTTATCTCATAGGGTTGTTGTAAGAATTAAGTAAGTTGGAACATGTGAAGCACTCAGAACAGTTTTGAGCACAGAATTGGTAATCAATAAATGTCTGATATTTTCACTTGAATGACAGGGTATTTTTCAGTTAGGCAAGGACATACTGCTTTTTCTCTCTTACCTATCCTGCATGGTAACACAGTTGTAGTAAAATAGATAAATTTTTCAGCTTCTAACGATACAATTTGCAACTATTTTCTATTCTTTTATATGCATCTCAGAAGTTGCTTATTGTTTATTTCTGTCTAATACAGGGCAGTCTACAAAATATAGAATTGAATTTTTACTGAGAAGTGAGAATGCTAGAAAGTCTTTCTTCTCTACACTTACCTAGATAATATGCAACATTTTAAGAAGTGTTTGAAGCAGTTTTCAAAGAACAACATTTCTGGAAAAGTCTGCACATAAGTATCTATGATTACCTTTTCTTAACTTTATTGGATGTATTTTTTGAAGCATAATGCTGATCAAATGACACTTCAGAAAACATACTAATTTGCAATGCCATGGACTAATTAAAAAGACAGCCACTTCATCTTTTCCTAGGATAATCTGGCTTTTATAAATTTTATAATTTTTAAATATCTATTAATATATAAATGGTGATTTTTATATAAATTTTTACTTTTTCAACTTCTAGCAAGGTTTGTAATTTTCAGTTTATAGAAATGACCTAAATCCTCAAACATTAGATAATTTATGAATTTATTAAATCATGGTAAACGACAACAAAATCTATTAGTATGGTAACTGTGTTAAAAATAACTTTCATGCACTGTTAAAGGTAATTATGCACATCATTATTGTGTAAATAGCAGCCACGTGCCATGGCTCATGCCTGTAATACTCACACTTTGGGAGGCTGAGATAGGCGGATCACCTGATGTCAGGAGTTCGAGGCCAGCCTGGCCAACTTGCTGAACCCTTATCTCGACTAAAAATACCCAAATTAGCCAGTCATCGTGGCAGACACCTGTAATCCCAGCTACTCAGGAGGGTGAGGCAGGAGAATCACTTGAACCTGGGAGACACAGGTGGCAGTGAGCCAAGATCATGCCATTGCACTCCAGCCTGGGTGACAGAGGGAGACAGCATCTCAAAAAAAAGTAATAATAATTATTATTATTGTGTAAATAATTATATAATTTTAAAAATATGAATACATAACATTGTTATAGATATTTGTGTACATATATATGTAAAGTATCAGTTTTAAAATTATTGAAAAAGGTGGATGAACAGATTTTATTTTCATATAACACAGTCATTATGAAATAGTCATAAAATAGTAAAAATAAGAAAAACAGGCTGAAACAACTAATTCTATCAACCATTATATATACAATCATGTGAAACACAAGTTCCTTGCTGTACTTTTTTAAACAAGAGAGTTACACAGTACAGATATGTAGGTAATCCGAGTTAATGTTTTATCTTTGAACATATTCAGATAAATAACGATTAGGCACATAAGCAATTATAATTTTAAAACTGAGTGACAAACAAAATTTTAAAGTTAGCATGTGGCCCGGTGCAGTGACTCACGCTTGTAATCCCAGCACTTTGGGAGGCAGAGGTGGGCAGATCACCTGAGGTCAGGAGTTCAAGATCAGCCTGAGCAACATGGTGAAACCCCGTCTCTACTAAAAATACAAAAATTAGCTGGGCATAGTGGTGGGTGCCTGTAATCCCAGCTACTTGGGAGGCTGAGGCAGGAGAATCACTTGAACTCGAGAGGCAGAGGTTGCAGTGAGCCGAGACTGAGCTATTCCACTCCAGCCTGGGCTACAGAGCGAAATACCATCTCAAAAAAAGCAAAAAACAAAAAACAAAAAACAATTAGCATGTGATAATATTCAATGAAATAATTGTTATAGTTAAAATATTTATTTGAATAACCTGTGTTAAGTCAACTTTCTTGCCACTCATTCCAAATTTGTCTGTTGAGCTTTGGGCCCCCAAGTGTGGTTTTCAATACTTTATAAACCTAATCAGCCAATTTACCCCTTTCGGTGCAATCTAATCAATCTCAGGAAGTGGGTGTGGCCTTTCATGGTCCCATACAGTTTAAAAGGATGCTTGTCCAGAGATTTCTCTCTCCTTCAGGGAGGACCTACCGGATTTGTGGCTGCTGGGCTTTGGCGCACCAGGAGTTACTTGTAGTCTGGATATCTACAGAGCTTCTAGACTGAGACCATTCATAGTAGCCTTGTGAGTATAAAATTTGCAGTAAATCCATTAGGAAATAGTCAAAACAATCATTAGGAAATAGTCAAAATAGCAAATAGAAGAAAGAAAGGCTGATACAACTAATTCTATCAACCATCATATATACAATTATGTGAAACACAATTGTGTTCCTTGCTATACTTTTTTAAACAAGAGAGTTACACAGTACAGATGTGCTGGTAATCCCAGTTAATGTTTTATCTTTGAACATGTTCAGATACATAACGGCTAGGCACTTAAGCAATTATAATTTTAAAACAGAGTGAGAAACAAAATTGTAAAATTAGCATGTGGCCCAGTGCAGTGGCTCACACACGTAATCCCAGCACTTTGGGGGGCCAAGGTGGGCAGATCACCTGAGGTTAGGAGTTCAAGATCAGTCTGAGAAACATGGTGAATCCCCGTCTCTACTAAAAGTACAAAAATTAGCTGGGCTTAGTGGTGGGTGCCTGTAATCCCAGCTACTTGGGAGGCTGAGGCAGGAGAATTACTTGAACTCGAGAGGCAGAGGTTGCAGTGAGCCAAGACCAAGCCATTGCACTGCAGCCTGGACGACAGAGTGAGATACCGTCTCAAAAAAAAAAAAAAAAAAAAAAAAAAAAAAAAAAAATTAGCATGTGATAATGTTTAATGAAATAATTCTTGTACTTAAAATATTTCTTTGATTAACCTGTGTTAAGTCAACTTTCTTACATCTCATTCCAAACTTGTCTGTTGAGCTTTGAGCCACCAAGTGTGGTTTTCAATACTTTATAAACCTAATCAGCCAATTTACCCCTTTCTGCGAAATCTAATCAATCTCAGAAAGTGGGTGTGGTCTTTCCTGGGCCCATACCCTTTAAAAGGATGCTTGTCCAGAGATTTCTCCCTCCTTCAGTGAGGACCCACCGGATTTGTGGCTGCTGGGCTTTGGAGCACCAGGAGTTACTTCTAATCTGGATATCTACTGAGCTTCTAGGCTGAGACCATTCATAGTAGCATTGTGAGTATAAAATTTGCAGTAAACTCATCATGCTCACTTTTTCTCTTAAAAATACTTTAAATTTACCTGGCAGCATGCTTGGTTCTTTTCTAAGCAAACAGGTAACTGTCTTCGTAATTTTACAGAAAATCAATATAAAGTATCTTCAGTTTGTAACATCTGGTTTGTGTTGCCTTGCTATTTGATTCTTCTTATGTGACTATTTTCTGTATTGTTAGTTTTTAAGTGTGAAAAGATATATTTCCATAGTTTCATGCAACGATATAACCCATAAAATAGATAAAATGTTCACTAGAATGTGGGCATGTAGTAATGGTTATAATGTACACCAAAGTCAATGTTAAAAATGTTGAATTACTTTGAAAATCTTGTTGCAAAGGTCTTATTTGCGTCTCTTCAAAATTTGCAGTTTGCAGACTAGATTTGAAAGCCGTTGAATATAGTTTTAATGGCCAGGCACGATGGCTCATGTTTGCAGCCTAGCACTTTGAGAGGCCAAGGCAGGCAGATCGCTTGAAGTCTAGAGTTAGAAACCAGCCTGGCAAACATGGCGAAACCACGTTTTTACTTAAAATACAAAAAAATTATCCTAGCATTGTGGTGGGTGACTGTAATACCAGCTACTTGGGAGGCTGTGGCAGGGGAATTGCTTGAACCTGGGAGGTGGAGGTTGCAGTAAGCTGAGATCATGCCACTGCACTCCAGCCCGGGTGACAGAGTGAGACTGCACCTCAAAAACAACAACAAAAAAAAAGAAAAAAGGAGGAGGGGAGAGGAAGGAAGGAAGGAAGGAAGGAAGGAAGGAAGGAAGGAAGGAAGGAAGGAAAGAAAGAAGTAAGGAAAGAAAGAAAGAAAGAAAATAGATGTAACCATCTGACAAGGGCTCCCAAGAGGCTGCAACTCCCAAGTCACTAAGAGGAGAGATGAATTGGTGGCCATGCTTCCATTAACTGCGTTTCCGGATTTTCTACTGTAAAGTGGAAAACCTAATACATGTCTTCACTTTTATTGTTATTTTAGAAGATAATTAATTGTTGATTAATTCTTGTAAATTATTATAGTTTAAATATTCGTTATTTCAGAATGTGACAGTGTTTTCTCTAATCATCTGAATTGACTATGGAAAAAATGTTCTAAATTAAAAAGTATAGATATTATATACAATTAATGTTTTGAAAGGAAGAGTTTTGATATTAAAGTTAAAAGGACAAATTTAATGACTGATAATTTTAGGAGTTGATAGTCCACTCTGATTAATCAATCTTAGATAAAACCTACTTCATTTATAATTGTGTGAGCAAACTTCATAGGTGAGCTTGGAGGCAGGGAGTACAGAATAATAGCAGATACTAAGTGTCTTTCATATATTATCATCATGGAATCGTTGAGAGAGAATGACAGAGACAGAAAGAGATTAATAATGTTCTTAAGAATGAGATTAAGAAATAAGAATCAGCTTATATAAGTGACTGAGAAATCATCTCAGCTTTTACCGTCTATCCAGGCTTTAAGCTTGCTAAGTAACTGGGAACGATTGAGAGCATGGCTTGTTTAACAAAAATACCATGAGGGCTCTCATCTCATTTTCTCATTTGAATCACAGTGGTTGTTCATATCCGTAAGTTTCATACCTGTGGATTCAACTAATCTCAGAAAAAAATATTTACAGGAGGAAAAAAGCAGCTGCACTGAACATCATATACTTTTTTTTTTTTTTTTTTTTGGTGAGACAGAGTGTCACTCTATTACCCATGCTGGAGTGCAGTGGCACCATCTGGGCTCACTACAACTTCTACCTCCTGGGTTCAGGCAATTCTCCTGCGTCAGCCTCCTGAATAGCTGGGACTACAGGCACGTGCCACCACGCCCGGCTAATTTGTTGCATTTTTAGTAGAAACGGGGTATCACCATCTTAGCCAGGATGGTCTCGGTCTCCTGACCTCATGATCTTCCCAACTTGGCCTTCCGAAGTGCTGGGATTACAGGCATGAGCAACCGCGCCCTGCCAAACATGTACATATTTTTAACAATCTTCTTTCTGTTCCTAAACAGTATGGCATTACAAGCATTTATACAGCATTTACATTGTATTAGGCATTCAAAGTAATCTAGACATAAAGTATTCAGGAGGATAGGTTTAGGTTACATACAAATCCACATCATTTACTAATAAGAGCCTGGAACATCTTAGGATCTTGGTATATCAGGGAGTCCTGGACCCAATCTTCAATGGCTATTGAGGGAAAACTTTATAAATGCAGCATGTTTGCATTTACTATGTCTCAGTTTGTACTGGAGCTAACTTATTAGACATATTGGACAGACCTCAAGTAGACAAGGAAAATTGTCCATTGGCCTTTTTATCCTTTTCATCAGGGCAAATAAAAATAAGAAAAAGAAATTCTCACCTTTTTCTTCATTTTCAGAGATATGGATTCAGACACCCTGCAAGCCTTCCAGAATGAGCTCATTTGCTCCATTTGCATGAACTACTTCATAGACCCGGTCACCATTGACTGTGGGCACAGCTTTTGCAGGCCCTGCCTCTACCTCTGTTGGGAAGAAGGCAGAGAACCAATGCACTGCCCTGAGTGCAGAGAAATCTCAGCAAAGTCCGACATCAACAACAATGTTACACTCAAAAAGCTGGCTTCCCTAGCCAGACAGACCAGACTTCAGAACATCAACAACTCACACAGTATCTGTGTGCTCCATGAGGAGACTAAGGAGCTCTACTGTGAGGTTGACAAGCAATTGCTCTGTGGGCCCTGCACTGAGTCACCAGAGCACATGGCTCACAGCCACAGTCCAACAGGATGGGCTGCTGAGGAATGCAGGGTATGTGATGCCTCTAAGGCAGTTTGATATGTATAGAGTCCCAAATAAGAATGATGAGGGCCTATGACAATGATGGTGATGAGAATGCAGATGGTGGAGGTGGTGATTATTCCATGCCAATCATAACACATAAATGTGTCCTTTCAATGTTGCTAACTAATTTGGCACTCTAATCACAGCTGTGTTGAGACTTCACTAAAGGAGGTTTCCTTAGAAACATTGTTCGAACATATAGAATGGAGCTGTGGAACAGGTGACCAGCACAAAGAACACTTTCAAAGTCATGTTATATAAAAGCCAGTTTCTCAGAAAATTGATGATATTATCTGAAGGGTCCCTTAAAACTCTCTATTATATTTCTATGACTTTTCACATCCAAATTATTAGAACCAAATCTGTTTAACATGGTAAAATCTGACCACTCCACTCTAACTTGAATTTATGTTTCTTTCAATTACAGCCTTTTTATTTAATTGATAAGGGAATGAAATCTAGTATACTGTCTTCATTATTGCTAAGCTTCTTGCTTCTTTTGCAGGAGAAACTTATAAAGGAAATGGACTATTTATGGAAAATCAATCAAGAGACACAAAATAATCTAAATCAGGAAACTAGCAAATTTCGTTCGTTAGTGGTAAGAATGAAAGTATTTCCTTTATTTTTATGCAAATAAACACAATGTTGGCTTATACTTTTTAGCTAAATTCCAACTACCAGTTAAAAGATAGTGATTTCATCCCAAGAAAATGTAGTGATTTCAATTGATATAATAGGAATCGCAAAGAGAGCAGCCCACACAAGCTAGCCAAATTAATTCTAGTATATTGGATAAATAGCATGATATGTATTCTAGTCAAATTTGAAGGTTAGTATAACCTTTTCACACACTGGAGATGAGACAACATTTTCACTGAGACTGGGTGTGAGGAAGAGGACAGAAATAGAAGAGTATATAGAGTTAAAATACAGTAAAAGTAAAAAAGAAAAAAAGCATAATGTGTTGTATGGCTAAATGTTCTTTAACATTTAGGTGAATCACATATGGAAAAATCCTAAAAAAGAAATAAATAGAGGAAATAATTGACTCAGTAAGAACTGTAAAGCAGCATCACAGTGACAGAAACCAGGAGTCTTTATATAAGTTTTGATTTAAAAAAGGAAAGAGAATAGGAATATTGAAACAGATGGACAGAAAAAAACACCAAATATTCAACACTCTTTGCAAGAGTGAGGCAGAAAGTTTACAAATTGATTGATTACACCCAGCATATAATTATTTGAACTTTTCTATTGAGAGTGAGAACATGTAATTCTTTTAACCAAACATCTCTGCAGGACTATGTGTCAATAAGGAAGGTGATAATCACTATTCAATATCAAAAGATGCATATATTTCTCGATGAGGAGGAGCAACTGCATCTACAGGCACTGGAAAGAGAAGCAAAAGAGCTTTTCCAACAACTACAAGACAGTCAAGTGAGAATGACCCAACATTTAGAAAGGATGAAAGACATGTACAGAGAGCTGTGGGAGACGTGCCACATGCCTGACGTGGAGCTGCTCCAGGTGAGGAGGGAGGGTCCATCCTCAGAGACAGGAAGTCCTTGCTGGACATTGCTGCCAGGACATGCAAATGTCACCTGCATATGTCACTGCTCTAAGCTAAGTGACACATGCTGTCTGACTCCCACCATTACATTACATTTGTCCAGTCACTTATTACTGCATACTTTGGTAATCTTTGGGAAATTTTTACCATTTTAGCAGAACACATATAACAAGATTCTCTTCAATATAATTTGGAGTAATATCCACACAGAGAGATCATCTAAAATCATTAGAACTTGAGGCTAGGGGAAGGTTAGTAATACTCCATTTATATGCCCTAGTTCCTCCTCACTCTCTGATGTCCCACACAACAGTGATTTGCTGAAGACGTTGAGGGTTTTCCCCTTGTCTGGGTGAGGTTTGTAAAAGTTGCTCATCAATGTCCGTGTACTCTGTTTCTCATATGCTTCTGTTTTGTTTTAATAGTTGTCATGTGTGGTCAGACCTTTCCTTGGAAATAAGATTAGGAAATTAATGACACTGGAAGCCTAGATATCTTTGCTTTACTCCACCATCTCTTGCTCAGATCCTTTCTTCTTAATGCCCACTGATGAAGCTTTTCATTATTTAGTTGAGGTTCTGTTATTAATATAGCCTAGAATGATTCCTTAGAGGGGAATAAAAAGATTGACATTTTTAAAACAGTAAAACAGAAAGAAACAAGAGTATGAGAAAAAAATGTCGAAGGAAAAATCTCTCATAATTAACATTATCTTTTATTTTTTGCAGGATGTGAGAAATGTATCGGCAAGGTGAGTTTACACTAAAAAAATGCTATTTCTGAAAAGTTCATTCTCTTGTGAATGAAGGGGATGTATACATATTGAGGTACTAATATCATTCTGAGTTGCTATTTCCATTTTTGGTTTAAAAGAGGGCCTGAGGTCTTCTCTTTGGTCTGGAAGGTTTTCATCTTAAAATTTGTATGAATTCAAATATATGTAAAAACAGTTTGCCATTCTGAAATTTGTTCTTCCCAGTTCATCCATCCTGTCCAGCCTTACCCCACAGATCTTAATACAAAATTACTCTGAGGAATCATATAGTTGTCTTCTACTGTAGAGGGGTGGGAGGTAAAAAAAAAAAAAAAAAAAAAAAAACCAAAGACAGAGGGAGGAGAGAGATTCCCTCTGGGTGGGCTGAGGAGGAAGGTTTTGTTCCTAAAAGCATCAATGACTAGGACCTGCTCCATCACAATATACCCAGTTCTAGGAAAGACCTCAGGAAAATGGTTGCCTCAGGATCCTCAGCAGCAGGGTTCTCAGGCTGGAATTAGACTCCTTTGTTTTGCTCAAAAGATTAAAGCTTTTTGTCTCAGTGCATATTCTATGTTAGACATTGACTAGCGTTAGTGACAGTTACAGGCTGTGGTCCCAAAGACTTTTGTCTGAGATTTTTGCTCTCTGAAATATTTCCAGGATTTTTGCATACCCTCAGGGGGTGTGATGGGCAGAGGGACGCAATGTCTTTTAATGACTTTAGAAGTTGTGTAATGTCTGAAAACAACATATCTGGGAAATTGGGTTTTTATGCAATAAAATTCAGAAAAAGTAACATTTGTATGGCCCCTAGAGTGTGGAATAAAATATACACGCAGTTAACCAAAACTGGCAGAATTCTGAGAAAACATCTTATATGAAAATATGATATCTTTGTATGACTGTGTGATTAGCTCTGGGCCTGGAAATATAACTGAGACCATTTTTTTGCAGGGCTGATTTGGCACAGATGCAAAAGCCCCAGCCAGTGAACCCGGAGCTCACTTCATGGCGCATAACTGGAGTCCTAGACATGCTCAACAACTTCAGAGGTAAGAGCCAGCTTGCTTGGCAGTCCAGCCTCAAATCATTTCCTTATTGGATCCCTTGGTCGAGGCTTTTCCCATTTAAGTTTTATAATTTTTGACATCTAGGTAATACATAGTTTTCCAAAACATGTGCATCTTCTCCATCTGCATAGTAATACTACAAAGAGCAAAACTCAATTTCCTGAGTTAGAGTTTGATGAAAATGTAAAGCAATGTACATTCTTTGTCTGTAGAATAAGAGGACAAAGAGTACTCAGATCATGTAGTTATGGAGACACTAGTTGTCACGGTGG
This sequence comes from Macaca mulatta, assembly GCF_049350105.2. Classification (NCBI taxonomy): domain Eukaryota; kingdom Metazoa; phylum Chordata; class Mammalia; order Primates; family Cercopithecidae; genus Macaca; species Macaca mulatta. The sequence goes on from NC_133419.1 coordinate 90,257,433, forward strand.
CATCAGTATTTCGTGTTTATTCAATTTAATTCAATTTTGAGGGTTAGATTTGGCATAATGTTTTTTAATTGATTCTATTCTATGTGTATTTACATGCATTCTACAAGTAACCTTTATTATTTACAAAATCAGAGCATTTTGATAAAAAAATGACTAAAATATCCATAATCAGGACAATTTTAATGCCATCAGATACGTAACAACTGAAAGGGGAGGGATCTGTGAACATGGCCTAAACATGTTAGCTCCATTCAAGAGAGCAGGTCTAGGTACCAGAGGGCAGGAACACAGAGTAGATTGAATCAGGAGCTAAAGAGATATTGTAAAGCCAGAGTATTCCTTTCAGAAACTTATAAACTTTACACATGTCAATTTTTACCAAAGTTTTGAGGTTTGAGACTATAACAGGCATAACTTACATTCCAATAAATATATCACGGCAAAGTGATGTCTACCTGTTGATGATCTTAAAGACAAATAATAAAAGAAGATTTTCTATTAAAGAAAAAAAACATTTTAGATATGTCCTGAAATAAACTGTACAGAAGTAGACATTAAATCATTACTTCGCCCAGTGATATGGTCACATTTTTTCTCTATTATTTAAGGAATAATATATAATTGTATGTGCTGTAGAGTTGTAATGACATTTCATCTTCATGGATGCATGGCGCTGAACTCTCTTGGCTTCCTCTTTTCTGTATTTTCTTGGAAGAAAAGCAAATGAAGTGAATAATTGGGCCACAGAGCCTCTGTCCCTCATAGCACTCACTAATATAATATTTTTTCCTTGTCAGTGGATAATGCTCTGAGCACGGAAATGACTCCTTGCTATATAAGCCTTTCTGAGGATGTGAGACGTGTGATATTTGGAGATGACCATCGCAGTGCACCCATGGATCCCCAGGGAGTGGAGAGCTTTGCTGTGTGGGGAGCGCAAGCGTTCACTTCTGGCAGGCATTACTGGGAAGTGGATGTGACCCACTCCTCCACCTGGATTCTGGGAGTCTGTCAAGATTCCAGGACAGCAGATACCAATATCGTTATTGATTCTGATGAAACATTTTTGTTAATTTCCTCAAAGAGGAGCAATCGCTATAGTCTCTCCACCAACTCTCCACCTTTAATTCAGCATGTGCAAAGGCCTCTGGGTCGGGTTGGGGTGTTTCTGGATTATGAAAATGGATCTGTGAGTTTTTTTGATGTTTCTAAAGGTTCTCTTATCTATGGTTTTCCTCCTTCCTCCTTCTCTTCCCCTCTGAGGCCTTTCTTTTGCTTTGGTTGTACATGAAAAGTTGGTTTCATGATGATTTATTGTGACCCCCCATATATGATGCAAATAGTGTCCTGAGACCCGATATGTGAGAGCTTGTGAGCTCATTGTAACTTCATGGAATGTAATTACTTTATGGTTATACATGGGATAACCACCTTGAATATGTACATTTGTTAATTAATTTATTTTAATTAATAAGTTATTGTGAAATCTTTACTAGAGCATCAATAATGACTTTTCTTGTACAAGTTTTGTTGAGATTCATTCACTTACCCTGAAAGTCATGTTCTAATGTATTTAATTCAGAGAATTTAGTATATTGCACTTGTGCAGCCAGCAGAACTCTCTACAGCCTGGGCACTTTTATCACTTCCAGAGGTATCCCAATACCCATTAACATTTATTCTCCATTCACCTTGCCCCATGCCTTCATAACACTTAATCTACTTTTTATGATTTTGCATTCAGGTAAATAAAATCATACAATATAAGTTCTTTTTAAATCAGGTTTCTTTTTCAGAGATTATGTTTTTAGTTTGTACATACTGTAAACCATTTGTCTTACTTGTATATTTAAAGTAGGTTGGGGTAGAAAAATGAAGTGGTGGATATCTTATGTATCTTTATATATATAAAGAAGAGTGCTTATTTTCTTTTTAAGTCTGACCAAGTTAAGTTGACCTCACAGACTTTACTATTTCTCAACATCCTAGTTATTAATCACATTTCAGCTCATACAACAGTTTCTCAGTGCTGAGTTGTTCTGCTATTACATATTCTCTGAGTATATTATATCAGATTATAATATTCAGAAAACTCTTATTCTTATTACTACCAGATTGAAAATTCCAAGGGGGTAATGGCACTATTTGTCTTCTTTGCTAATATATTACCATTATCCAATGCAATTTTTAGAATAGATTACACAATAAATAAAATGAATAAATGGATAAGTAGAGGAGTTATGTAATACTATTCTAACATTAAGAAACTTTTCCAAAATATAAGCAACAAAATAGGATAGAACATACTAATGAATACCTATCAAAAGATAAGAAATAAATTGATTTTCAGATTCCTGTCAAAGATAATACTGTTATGTTAGGGTTTAAAATAATTGTAGCATAATTTTTATAGGGTTGATTTCAATTGTCTTAGGTTTTTTAATATAAACCATTGAAAGAGGAAGGTTCCTATGTAAGATGATGGGGAACAGGAACAGGACTTAGAATAATGGAGACTGTCCTGATTTTAACTGAGGTATACGTTTAATTACTTACTAAGCATAAAGTGGTATAAATATTCTTATGCAGTAGAAAGAACAACATTAGTTTAAATTTTAAATAAGAATCCAGAGGATACAGAATGGAAAATTCTATAATAGAATGTGAAAGCTACGTCTCCTAAGGCACCAGCTTACCTGCTTTAACAAAGACCACAAATTTGAAATGATTGAGAAGGTGCATTGCTCTCACATGTTTGTACCAATATAGGAGTTGGTCAAGAAGAAGACTAACATCTTCAACAAGTGAATTTTTTCTCTGTGTGCAGAAAACTCCCATTTATTGCCATGACCCATGCAGCAGGAAAGCCAAAAGAAAAGCAAGAGGGACAAGAGTATTCGGCTACAAGGAAATCACCTGGTGTTTTTCACAATGCTTTGATTCCCATCCTATAGGTTCAAAATTAGGCAGATGGCACACCAAGATGTAAGATATATCTGGTAATGCTGTTTACATTCAAAACAATATTTATTCTCATCATTTGATTCAGAAAATAAATTAAATGACCGGCACAACAGAAAATAACCCCAGAGATTTGTTCAACGAAACAAAGCAGAACCTCAACCAAAGAGATAAGGTGCTGCTTAAGGTTATCATCAGTCCTTAGTATTCCAGAGTGAGTAAACCCTGCTTTTTACCACTGTCAAAGTGTCCAGTGTTGTTCTTTTCAGAGCCTGACTAGCTGAGGGTTATGTGGCAAGAAACATCTTACTTATATTTTAGTCCCTTAAATGAATAATTTAAATAGGAATGATTCTCCAAATTTTGAAAATACTTATCAGAAATGTTCTCTTATTCCTTCACTCTATACCACATAGACTTTATAATAATCTCTCTCTCTTCTGCCTCCACATGTTTATTGCAGAACATTAGGGATTAGCAGAGAGAAATCTTCTCACCCGCATCTTTTGGACTCACTGCTTTTTTCCAAGTGATCTGAGATGATAAAATTATTCACCTTAGGGTTCCAACCCAGCACACCTTTTTGATTTTCACCTATGTTTTGTGAGCTTTTCTGTTGATGCTAAAACTCTATGCAATAGTCAATGCCTCATAATTTAATTACATTAGTTGTTCCTAGTTTTCAAGGAAAAATTTATTCCTGACATTCTTCTAATTTATCTCAGATTCACTTTTGCTGAAAGACAGAATTAGCTACTTTACGATCGTTTAGTATTTGACTCTGATTTTGGAAGATGAAAAAATGTTTGTGTCTATTTAGCATACTTTCTTAGCCATTTAACCAAGATAATCTTATTCTATTGATTCTCCTAGAGATACTGTAGTTATTTATTCTCTTCACCTGTCAGAATTTATGTTAGACTGTCACCAAGACTTACTTACAATTGAAATAAATCAAAGAGAGACCACTAAGAACATTGTCAATCATTAATCCAGAAATCTTGAACTTTCTGAGTTTTTTATCCCTAAAAGAAATTATTTATCTGCAGGGCGCAGTGACTCACACCTGTAATTCCAGCACTTTGGGAAGCCGAGGTAGATGGATCATGAGGTCAGGAGATGGAGACCATCCAGGCCAACATGGTGAAACCCCATCTCTACTAAAAATACAAAAAAATTAGCTGGGCGTGGTGGTGGGCGCCTGTAGTCCCAGCTAGTCAGGAGGCTGAGGCAGGAGAATGGTGTGAACGCGGGAGGCGGAGCTTGCAGTGAGCAGAGATCACATCACTGCACTCCAGCCTGGGCCACAGAGAAAGACACTGTCTCAAAAAAAAAAAAAAAAAAAAAAAAAAAAAGTTATATATCAATAGCCTGGGTACAAATATTTTTAATACAAGAATTTTGACTCTTTTATAGTACAAAAAAAATTGATAAAGAGGATAACTTGGAAAAAATAATCTAACAAAACAGACATATTCTTGATTAGCACTCTATTTCTGTACTAAATTTAGGAGACATGTAAATGGCAGTTTTCTTCAGTGAAATAAGACAGACACACAAAGAAAAATACATCATGGCCCCACTCATATTTGAAATCTATTTTTAAAAGTTCAATACATTTAAAAAGGTGCTTACATTGATGGGAAGAAATTAGGTAAACGAAGGACAAAAGTTGTAAAGGTACAGTAATGTAGAATAAATGAATCTGATGTATAACCTGTAGGTATATTCGATAATCTTGTATTGTTTTAGGAAAACATTCTGAGAGACTAGATTTTTGATGTTCTTATCATAAAAAACAAGCACAGATAAGTGATATGATAGATTTGTTAATTTTCTTCATTATAGTAATCATTTCATTATGTATATGTATCTCAAAACAACATATTGTATACCTTGAAAATATAAAATAAAACAAATTAAAAAATAAAGGTAATTTTGTTATTGCACGTAAGATGAAAATAAGGGAAGACTGGGTCAGTAATGACACTGCTTTGCTGACTTAAGAGAAGTCTAATAAAATATTTTTAGTTGGGAAGCTATCTGTATTAAAAAAAAAAAGTTGATATAAGGCTGGTGACAGTGGCCATACTTATAATCCCAGTGCTTTGGAAGGCCAAGGCAGAAAAATCACTTGAGGCCAGAAGTTTGAGATCAGCCTGGGCAACATAGTAAGACCTTATCTCCACCAAAAAAGAAAAATAAAATTAGCCTTGCGTGGTGGTGTATACCTGTTGTCCCAGCTACTCAGGAGGCTGAGTTGGGAGGATTGCTTGAGTCCAGGAGTATAAGACTGCAGTGAGTTCTGATTGTGCTATTGCACTCCAGCCTGGGTGACAGAGTGAGAATTTGTCTCAAAAACAGTAACTAATTATTTGATGTAGCCATTTTACCTGAAAGGTATACTTCCTTCTTCTACAATTAATAAATCTGCATATGTCTAGGCCAGCTATATCATGTAGAGCCAGGGTTTCTCTGGGGACGCAGAAGCGAGAAGCAGGTCCTTGGCACGGGCCACTGGCTCTCCCTGAGGGTGCGCTGGACCCCCGCCCACGCCTCCCGCAGCCTGCATGGTGCTGCTGGCTGGGACCTGGCTACAGGGTGGCAAGGCGCTCTGCAAGCCATCCCCACCCCTAGGCGCACAGGTTGAGGAGGATCGCGCTTACTACAAAGAGTACCAGGACTTCTCCAGTCTGCCCTACACCCACCGGCAGCATCGCCTCTGACTTTTTTTTTTTTTTTTTTTTTTTGAGGGAGTCTTGCTCTGTCACCCAGGCTGGAGTGCAGTGGCGTGATCTCTGCTCACTGCAAGCTCCGCCTCCCGGGTTCATGCAATTCTCCTGCCTTAGCCACCCGAATAGCTGGAACTACAGGCGCCTGCCACCACGCTTGGCTAATTTTTTGTATTTTTAGAGAAACAGGGTTTCACTGTGTTAGCCAGGATGATCGCCTGACCTCGTGATCCACCCACTTTGGCCTTCCAAAGTTCTGGGATTACAGGCGTGAGCCACTGCCCCCAGCAGGACAATTCTTTCTACCCTTTCCAGGATGAGGAAGGGCACGGCATCCAGGGCGTGGAGAGCGTCCCGGAGTGCGTTCCGGAGTCATGGGGCTGCTGTGGAGGCTGGTGCGGTGTGGGGTGAGCGTTGAGAAGGCGCAGGAGACTGACCACAATGGCTGGACCGGCCTTAATGTCGTCTGCTACCACGGCTTTGTGGATATACCCTGGTGGCCTTAGATGAGTGCTCCCACACTGAGGTCAACCTGCAGGACAGGGAGGGGAATGCAGCCCTAATCATAGCTGCACAGGCAGGAGCTGCCTCTGGCCCCATGGACACAGTTGCCTTAGACACTGCCTCTCAGCCTTGCGCTTCCTGCATCAGCATCACCTGGGCTGGTTCATTTGAGCTTTAACACAGATCTGGTGGAAACACAGGCTGCCAGGCCCTGCCCCTGGAGTCTTTCTTTGAATAGGCCTGGGGTGGGGCCCAAGATTGAGCAGAAGAACAGGTTTCCTGGTGAGGTTGATGCCGCTGGCCCAGGGATCCCACCTTGAGGGCAGAGGGCTTTGAAGTTTTCATGCCTGATGAGGGCCAGGAACCCTTCTCAGTAGGCATTGAAGACGGGCAGAGTCACAGATCCCAGGAGAGATGTCAGAGGGATCCCAGTCAGGGCAAGCTATCATCACCAAGTACTTGTTGAACTATGTCCCGGGTCTTGACCTTGAAGGAGGGACGCGTTCGGGTTGAAAGCCGCCATGCCTGGTCAATCGCATCCCAGCCCTGAGCTAGCAGGGGCGGGTGTCCACACGGGGCCCCCTTGGTGGGATGTCGCCAGAGGAGTGGCCACTTAAACACGTCTGCCTCATGCAGAGGCTCCAGGAGCGCCCCTGCCTGTAGCGGTTCAGGGAAAAGTACCAGCTTGAGCTGCCTCCGCTCCTCTAGAGGGCGCGGAAGCCCGAGGCCTCCAAGAACTGCCTGCAGAAGCTCAAGGACTGCTAGCTATCCGCCCTGACGCCCAGCTCCGTGCGCGGCCCGGAGGACCTGGGCGCCCTGGACCACATGGTCAGGATGACCACCAGCCTCTAACAGCCCCGCCGTGGCCATCGCGTGCCAGACATTGTGCCCTGAGAGCACTCTGTGCGTGTGGAAGAGGACGGCTGGTGGTGCAGGAAATCCTGGCCGTGCAGGAAATTCTGGGGGCGCGGCGGGGGTGGGGGAGGGGGCAGGCGCAGGAGGCGGGGAAGAGGAGGTCGCAGAACAGCCTAAGCGGCCCGGCCCGGCGGCTTTGGGCTCCCTGGAGGGCTCCGCAAGAGTCGGCCTCCCACTTGCCCCGCTGCCGGGGTCCTGGGGCTCCGCCACCACTGCCCCGCGGAAAGCCAGCCTCTGCCCCTGCAGGGCTTTCAGCGGAGCAGCTTGTGGCCGGCGTGGTGGTGCCCCAGGTCAGCCTCACCAAGGCGCTGGCGCCCACCTTCCAACCCCGAGAGGTCGGCGCGGAAGGGCAGCACAAAGGACAGCGGCCACCTGCGGATACTAAAGTGGCCTTACAAGGTGGCCAAGCAGGAGAAACGCGAGGCAGAGGAGGCCTAGAAGAAGCGCCAGGCCAAGGTGCAGGAGAAGCGCCCGTCGCCCTGTAAAAAGAGGATATGAGAGTCCGCGGGTGCTTGACATGGGGTTCCAGGGCAGGCCGAGACCTCGGGGCTGGGCACCAGGGCCGCTCCCGGGACCGCCGGGCCGCGTGCGTTTCCACCCTGTCTCTAGGATGTTCCCAGGAGGGGGCTAGGGGAGCCACATCGATTCGCCTGACACCAGCCACCCTAGGAATCAGTACACCCAGTGGGCATGTTGCCTAAAAGGCTCCCTTTAGAGAACCTCAATTAACATTTAAAAAAAAAATCAATTTATTAGGCCGGGCGCGGTGGCTCACGCCTGTAATCCCAGCCCTCTGGGAGGCCGAGGCTGGCGGATGACCTGACGTTGGGAGTTTGAGACTAGCCTGACCAAAATGGAGAAACCCCATCTCTACTAAAAATACAAAATTAGCCGAGAATGGTGGCACATGCCTGTAATCCCAGCTACTCCGGAGGCTGAGTCAGGAGAGTCGCTTGAACTCGGAGGCAGAGGTGGCAGTGAGCCAAGATCACGCCATTGCACTCCGGTCTGGGCAACAAGAGCCAAACTCCGTTTCAATTAAAAAAAAATACAAAAAATCAATTTATTGAAGGGTATTTTCTGTGTAATTTTGTATTTTTAATCCTCATCCGATTTGCCAAGTTTTACAAGTGATAGGGCCCCATGTATCCAAGGCCGTTTTAATACACTTGCCTGAAAACCTTTTATTTAAAATACTGTTTCTAGCAATAAACATTTATGATATCTGTAGGAGTTTACACAGAAATCATGGGATTCTCTCCTTTTTGGCTGTTTGGTCTTTTCTTCTCATCGTGGGTGCACATACACACTGGATGTTTTTATTAATTAGATTAAGTGATGCCGGATATTTCTATTTGATGGAGGGATTGACTCGTTCAGCCACTTGATCAAGTGAGACAGAGAGATTGGATTTTATTGTATCTTTTTAAAAAGTATCCATACAGTCATATATTAGGGGAAAACATTTATCATCAAATTATAAAACAATGCAGAAATAACCATGTATAGATTGCCAGAATTAAACTCATTTTAAGCAAGGAGTTTTAGATAAACTGGATACAAAATCTTTAACATATTAAAAGTAGACATGAGATAAAAGTGTCATTTGATAAAACGGGGGATATGTAATAAATGATTACCAGAAATACAAACTTAAGCCTTATATGCTCTTAAGTAAATCAAATCCAGCCATCCTTAAAATGTAAACAAGGATGCAGCAAGAGTAAGGAGCCCCAAATGATGCAAATTACAGGAATGGGGAGGAGGTGATGTTTAGAACCAGCAAAGAGAATGCAATGGGAAGCAAACTTGTTTTAGGCAACTTCTCCTGGAGTGGACCAAGCAGCCCTCTCTTCCAGACTTATTTCCACAGAGTCCCTTATGTCGATTTTTCTTTTGTTTTTCCCTTGATGACTGCCCTTGTTATTTAGTTCAAGCTCATGCGGACCTCATGGAATTTCCAAGACGTGGGGCCTTGGCATTGTGGCACCTTCCTGCCACACATACATAATTCACAGCATTACCAAGTCCCCATGAGCCCTACCCTCACCTCTGTCAGCCGAGGACCCAGCCGGGCAGTGCCACATGGTCTCCCAGGCACGCTTCTCCAAGCTGCTTTCCCTGCTGCAAAAGTTCTCAAGGCACTGGTCTGGGCAGCTGAGCCCTGGGCTTGTCCTAAAGCTCCGTAGGTGACTACACTATAGCCCACATGGAGAGCTGCAGCTCTAACACAGGGATTTTGAGAGGCCTCAGTGGCCTTTAAGTGGTACTTCCAGGACACCCATCCTGAGCCCCCACAAAGGGCTCCACCTTCCCGAGAATGTCTAACTGTCATTGGAACAGCCAGGGTTAGGCAGCTTCTGCTAGGGTTGCCATGGCGTCTGACCCTTGGTGGGTTGCCAGACATTCCTTCCTGTTTCCGCCATGGGAAGTTGGCACTGGGAATGGTACGGAGCCCCCACTTCTACCCTAAGCCTTGGGTGTCTGCTGCTTCCAGGTCAAAACTGGACATTTCTAGTCCTGCCCAGCCACTATGGCACCACAACCCATGTTCATAGTCTCCAGGGATGTGTAGAACACCGATGACAGGACAGCAAACAACTGACGATTTCCCCAGGTCCCACGCTGTCCCAGAGTGGGCATGTCAGGGCCCTGCCCCCAATGTGTTCCAGTCTTACCCAGGTGCACAGAGTACCCTGGGACCAGCACAGGGCTTGTCCATTAATGCTCCTGGTGTCCACAAAACAGTTCCAGAGATACCTGCATTTTGAAAAGCCTGCTCAGCCAGCAAGTGTGGGGCAGGACCCGGATTTCTTTGGTAAATCTGAAGGCGAGCTGGCCACTTGCCTGATGAGTAGAAACTGCCTTTACCTGGCCAGTGTATGCAACTTGAGAGGAAATGACAGCTTCATGGGGGACTCTGGGGGGACTGGGGAGTCTGATGTCCTGGGGAGCTTTGGTATGGCCTCAATGGAAAGACCGGATTTTGAAAATCTGCCAGACCCAACTGAAAGAAGGGTCATCCCTGATTGGATCCCAGACTCTCTCTGGTCCCTCTGGACTCACTCTAGACGTGGCCTGCCTGTGGGCAGCCCTTTCCTTTGGCGCCTGAGGCACGTCCAGGTAGCTTCTGCAGCTGTGCACCTGGCTGCTGGCCCAGCACTTCTCATTTTTGCCACCTGGAAGCAGATTTGCTAGTAGAGGAATTTTCCAAGGGAAAGAAGTGTTGGCAAGCCTCTTTCCTCGACCTGTGGGGTGCTTATGCTCTTGGTTTCTTATTCTCTTTGGAGTGGGCAGCAGAGGGGACAGGGGGCCCTCCAGGCAGGCTCAGGGAGTATGGGAGGCCAGGGAGAAAAGTCGAGATGATAGGGAACTGGAGCCACCTTGAGGGGGGTGTCCTGGGGTCAGTATCGGGTTGATCAGATGAGCCAGTTTATATTTAAGCAATACTATTATGTTCAATTCTTTTTGGTATGGGGTTCCTCAGGGGAGTTGTGGTCATCTGGTCCCAGAGGTGGAGTGAAATGCCCCCTCATCTTCCTGAGCCATTTGGAAGCCCTTTCCTCTAGCCCTAGGTAGTGGTGACACAGGTTCCTTGGTCTCCGGTTGTGCACAGGGCTGGGAGGTGCAGGCTTCCTGTTACTTACCCACTCAGCACTACTGGGCATCAGGCATTCAGAGGTCTCACAGTTTCCTCTCCAAAATCCTGGTGTCCTTGGAGAATGTTTATTTTTTTTGTATATTTTTGTTTCTTTGAACTGCTGCATTCACTCCCTGAGGGCTCGCCCTCCCTGCACCCCTCATGTTTTTCAGGAAGGAGGGGACTGATGGGCATGGACCACCCTCTCCTCTCCTGTTAGTTACCACCACACTGTCACCCCGGCTTTATCACTACGTTCTCCCACCCCTGTGGCCTTGTCTCTTCTTCCTCATTCACTCTTCCTTCCTTTGCCTGTTTTCTTCTCCCAGGTGGTTAAGTTATTTATCATCCCTGACACCACCTATCTGGAGGTCTGAAAGGACAGAAAAGCCAGCACCTCTGTGAGGCAATGTGGTGTTATCAGGGTGGGACATCCTGGCTCCCAAAGTGACTGAACAGTAGGCCTTCAAGCATCTGTGCTGATGTGTAAGAATTCCTACACCACCGTGCCCTTCCCACCCCCTCCTCTTTGCTCTGATGGGAGGCCAGGTTTGCTCTCCTGCAATGACAGCCCAGCCCCTACTGTGCACAGGGAAGGGGCTCACGGTCCCTCCCTGCACCCTGATGTTTATTAACTGTACATAGGGAATTTCAAGTTGACAGCTACCTGCTCAGGGATTGATATATAAATATAGTTAGAGGAAAAGCTAAAGTCTATTTTACACTTTTTAGTGTTTGTGTAAATTAAGCTTAAACTGGACAGAATAAATATTTCTCAGACAATGTCGATGCTACTGATTACAAGTGAGATGCCTGGAGCTGGCCCCTTGGTGGAGAATTTCCTGGTGATTGGAGTTTGGAGACTCTGGCAGCAGAAATGGCTTTGCGGTGGGTGTGAAGTCACTTCAGTCCCTCTGAGTGGCCTCTTGTGGACGTGAACACATGTATCGACACCAGTGAAATCCATCTCCATGTGCGTGGAGGCGGCTGATGAGAATACAAATGATCCAGTCCTGGCTTTTCCCTCTAGAACCGGTTACTCCCAGTCTGATGTTGGAGCATGTGAACTAAGAGTGACTTTTTTTCTAACTGCTTCTGTGAATAAAGTGTTCTACAGTCAGCCAGCACTAAACTCTCCAGAAAGGAGGAGGGAACAGCGTGGAGACATTCATCTAGAATTACCTCAGTGTGCAAGGGCTGTCCCTTGACTGCACTTGGACAAAGCAGCTGAAACATCCTGTGCCTCTTTCTTCTCAAGCCCCTCCCGACAGTCTCCTGGCAACACTAGAGATCTCAAGACTATGGAGATCAGAATTGCAATAGCTTTGTCAGCTCAGCATTGACCACTCCTGAGACCTGAGGTTCCTCTTTGAGCAGGAGACAGGCAGTTCTCAATGTTGGTTGAAAAGTAGGATTTATGAATGCGGGAGGCCCGTGCTGGACCCCTCTGCTTGCTTCTCTCCCTGCTGTCAGCAGTAACCAGGTCCCTGGTGTGGAAGCGAGAATCCCCTGGGGTAGGGCCAGACCCCAGGCCTGAAAAAGATGCAACCCTTGCAGACTGTCAGGAAGAATCATGGGTAACAAGTGAATATGATGAAATGCATCCCAGAGAGGAAATGAAGGGACCCTCACTAAGAAGTGGGTCTGATTGACAGGTCTCTGGCAGCCCACAGGCAAGAGTATTACATCCCCTGCAGCCCTGCCATTCGCACTACATGATGTGGGAAGGCTGTCTGTTCATCCTTACTCTGGGGACCCAAGCCTGCTCTGAGGAGTGAGTCACAGCCCTGGTGTGTGCCTTGCATTGCTCTTTCCACAGGTGTCCCAGGAGACTCAAGCTTGCTCATTTCTGTCCTGACACAGCTCGCTGTCCCTGCAGTAGACAGAGTCCCCCTGTTCTGTGTCAGCTCCTAGACATCATTAGTCTTTCACGTGATAAAATGTGAGTACTTTTCCCTTGTACAGTATTTGGGGAAATTCTAACACACTCCCCAGGGATTTGCGCAGGTCCCTCCGGCTCACACAGTGGATAATTCTATGGATTCTGCACCTGGCAGTCAGCTCTCCCCCTTGGAAGCCCCCGGGGTCCCTGTTTCTGCAGGCCTGGTCCTTTTTTTCTACCCAAGTCCCATTTGGTCAGCACCTGCCAGGAACTGCCTGGAGGACCATGGTGTGGGGAAGGACAGGTGGAACCCCGACCACAACAGATCCTTCTAAAACAACAAAGTCACATTGCTGATGACAACCTCAGTGGGGTGAATGCCATCGCAGCAAGCATGCTGGGAGCTGCCAGGGCATTACTGCAAAAGCAGTTCTTCCCAAGGTGCCCTTTGCATCTTCCCCTCCTCGCCTCTCAGAGCATTTGGAACTTGCTTATGCATTGGAATGACTCTTAAATCAACTGCTCTTTTCTGTGCCTCTGCACTCACAGGTTCCTTCATTAACATTTTAAATAAGTGGCTAAAAAAACTCCTCTGCAGGTTGTTTTCAAAAGCAGGAGAAAGAAAAACACACACTACCTGAATTGATTTGACTAATTTTTGAGTGACTCAGTTCAAAGTCAGTATTGCATGCACAATGTCCTCATGCTGAGCCAGCCTGAAATAAGACTTGGTAAAAGGCACAGCCCTCAGTAGCTGGCGGTGTCACTGTGACAGTGTACACTATGGTGTGAGGGTCTGCACAGGCAAGCGTAAGTGTGTGCTCATACACACAGATAAAGTGAAAGGACACCGGGCTTTGTGCTGGCAAAGGTTGTGATGCTGCTGTAGCTTGCTGTGGGCCCTGGGCAGTGTCAGATGGGAAGTGCTTCTATGGCATGTTGTTCAATGTATTTAATGGGGTCTCCCATGGCCCGAAGACCCACTGAGAGCACTCTGCCCACTGTGGCGCAAATCACAGCTGGAGTCATCATAGCCCACGTCTTTTTTGAAAGGCAGTGTTGACCCAGTGTGTACTTTAATATTTTACAAATATTTTACAAATATTAAAGTATTTTGCTCATCAAATATTTTACTCATCAAATATTAAAGTATTGGAGTACTTTAATATTTTACTCATCAAAAGATGAGAAAGGATACCATCAAGTTATGATTTTAATAAATATCTTCAAAAGTCTGGAATATTTTTTCTCCTTTTTCTTTTTGTTTTTTTTCTTATGTTTTTGGAAATGTCTTGCCTGAAGTTGACTTTAATTCTAATATTCACTAAACTAGACTGGAAATGCACATTGCGTTGCCTTTATAATTTGATTCTAGATTTTAATGTATTACTGTCAATGTATATATATATACATAAATTATATTTATAATATAATATATAAAGTATCATTATATATTTTATATATATAAATATATATATTCTGGTTCTGTAGCCCAGGCTGGAATGTGGTGATGCAATCACAGCTCAAATCAGCCTTAAACTGCTATGTTCAAGTGATCCTTTTGCCTCATTTCCTCAATAAGCTGAAATTACAGATGTGAGCCACTGCACCCAGCCTATTAATTTATGTTTTTAATAAAAGCATAAGAATTATCTTTATGATAAATTAAGGAATAGAATATCTTTAAAGAAATAGTATATCTTTAAGGAAACACAAAATCTCCAGTAGTTATAGATCCTATGAAAACCACCATTACCACTAGCAATTTTGTGTATGTATATATAACACATACATACATCAATATATATAATATATGCATGACTTTTTTTCATATTTGGCAGTCACTGAAGAATAAAAATTAGAATTTATATTGGTGAAAAGTGAAATAAGTAATATTTGCTGTTTAGTGAAAACTTTGTTTAGCAACTTAAATGAAGCTGCAGAAAGTGTGAATTGGATAATAAAGATATGTCATGAGGGCTTCACAGATGGACAAATAGAGGTAAACTAGGAGAGTGATAGTGACACATGGAGGATGAGAGTATCATATATGTGCTTTACAAACAGCATAATGTGTGATTGGCTGTAGCACAAATTAGAGCTAAGTAGAGAAGATGAGGAGAGTACATATTCGAGGGTATAACGTTTGATAATTTTTTCAAAGTAAACAAATGAATTGTATTCAGGAAGTCAAACAATCCTCATTTTGGATGTGTAAGACATAAATTTACTTTGTTTTGAATGTGCAAAACTATATATTTTTGCCTGATCTTTAGTATTTCTCTTCTTTGGTGGCTGATTCATTATGATGTGTTTAAGCTGGAAACCACCACCAAACATGAAGAATCTCTTAAAATCAGCCAAAGTAAACTGTTTCATTGTGAGGGAACACTTCATAGAATGACAACAGACTGCTCCACAATTGTAAATGTAAGAATAAGACAGTGGACTAATATTTGCAAAGTGTCAAAAAATGTGACTGCCAATACAGAGATGAATGTGGATTGGAAATACCTTTTATATAAGAGGATATAAGGATGATCTTGTCACATAAGTATAATAAAAAAATAAAGGGGCTTTATACCTTACTAAGGGCTTCTAGAACAGTACCCATGAGATCTACTTGAAAGATAATTCCAACGCCTCTGCCACATTTGAATCTGCTTTTATTAATTGCTTTGTCTCTTAACAGTGTTTCCTTTATGTATCTTTTCTGTTTCTATATATGTCCGTTAAGTTTTACTCAAAAAGTGAACTATATAGAGTAGACTAATATAGAAAGCAAAACCCACATGTGTTCCCTTTTACTAGTCTGTGTATGTGTGTTTTGAGGGAGAAGGTGGAATCAATCTAATCAGGAGTTGATTTGATTTTAGGACTTGTTCCTCTTAGAGTTAACTCCGGTGCACCATAGGTTTCCTGCTCATCTAGCAATACTTTGTGTTTCGCATTGGACTAGTTTAGCAGCTTTTCTCAGTATCTGCTGTATCCTCATCCTTAAGTTTCCCTCCAAATTCCCCTCAGTCCCCCAGAAGACACTGCTTTGACCTGTTACTCAACAAGTTTTGCCTAGTTGGGGGTGGTGAAGAGAATAAAGAAGCATTCTCTGTCATTCTGATGAAGCTCAGTGACAGGTCGACACTGTTTCTGGGTCTTCATGGTTGGAACCCTCTTAATGATCCTATGCAACCTTCAGGTGTAGGTCTAGATCATCCACATATAGTTTTCCTCTTTTTTCCTTTTCCCCTTTCCAAAGTTCAATTAGTTTTACCAATGTCCCAAGGGCAATGGCATTCCTTATCTTTCCCTTTGTAGTTTTAGGTTTTGTCACACGGGAGAGATGGGGAGGTAATTAGAGGTCTTAAAATGTGATCTTCTCTGAATCTCTTCACAGACTGTAAAACAACGTATACACTGTGGAATACTATGCAGCCATAAAAAAGGATGAGTTCATGTCCTTTGCAGGGACAAGGATGAAGCTGGAAACCATTATTCTCAGGAAGCTAATACAAGGATAGAAAACCGAACACTGCATGTTCTCACTCATGAGTGGGAGTTGAACACTGAGAACACATGTACACAGTTGGGGGAACATCACTCACCAGGGCCTGTTGGGGGATAAGGGGCCAGGGGAGGGATATCACCGGGATAAATACCTAATGAAGATGATGGGTTGATGGGTGCAGCAAACCACCATGGCACAGGTATACCTGTGTAACAAACCTGAATGTTCTGCACATGTCCCCAGAACTTAAAGTATAATAATAAAAAAAGGTTTATGTCTTAATGTTGATGTTAACTTACCATAAATTAAATTGTGTGTGTGTGTGTGTGTGTGTATATATATATATATATATATGCATTTGAAAAATAGGCATAACATCAAATTCATTTATTTCAAGCTTATTTTACACATTAAAATATTTAAAATACATATTATATATAATTTTCTTCTGCATGAAAAATACTTACAGTTTCTCTCTTTGACTGAAATGATTCCTGTATCTTATCCTGTTTAATTTTTACGTTTTCTAACGATTGCCTTCCAAAATATTATTCAATATTCTAACTTCTAGTATCAATTAATGAAGTTCACAATTTATCCAAATATATTTATCTATAATATAACATTTGTGTGTTTCAATTCTTCTTCTTAAACTTCTCATTGAGATTCATTAATTTGTTGCATTTTCATCTTATCTTTGTTTTACAGAATTATTTTTTATGAAGAGATCACAATTTATTTAGCAATTCTACTGTTGATTAGTATTTATTTTGTCTCCAATTGGGAGCTACAATAAAAATTGATGCAATGATCAACACTGTGTTTATCTTGAAATACACATAGGCAACCTGTGGAATCTATTTTAGAGTGAAAATATCTAGCCCATAAGGAATGCTCATAGTCAGTTTGCCAAAATGTATTTCAGTTAACATCCCTCCAGCCATGAATAACTTTCACTGATTCTTTGTCTTTCACAACACACAATATTATGTGTCTTTAAATTTTGCTAATTTTTATGGAGGTCTGTACTTCAACTTATGGATTAACTTTTATTATTCTGAGGACTAACACAAGTAATCTCTTTTTCATATTTCTCCAGTTATTTATGCCTCTAATTTTGTGAAGTGCCTGTTCAAATATTTTCCCAATTTTATATTGGGTTCATTTTCTTTTATTGATTACATTCATTAATCACATGTATTGTATTTCATTGCATATATGTTGGGTTAAATAGTTTTCTCCACAATTCGTTTATATTTTAATTCTTGGATAGTATAGTTTGAAACACAGAAGTCATCACTTTTGATATAAACTAACTAAATTTTCCTTCTTAATTGTTACATTTTTGTCTTGGTTAGGAAATCTTTCTCTGTGAGAATATTTTATTGTGTTCCCTTCACCTTCAGAACGTGAATCCATGTGAATTGTGTATGGTTTGAGGTAGGGGTCAGTATTCAGTTATGTCCATTTGAATATTTAATTGCTCCAGTATTGTCCTGATCACCTTGTAAATTTCACTGTAGGAAAACACTCTAATAATGCATGAGCATTTGTATATAAGATGAGATTTAGAAAGATAAGCACAGCATAGGAGGTCAAATAAGATGACCTCAAAGTATAGATTCATAAATAAAACACATGGATAAGTATAATACTGTTAGATGAAGAGACAGAAAATATTGCCAGGTTACCATTTAGTCTTTTGCCTCCAAGTTTTTTCATGAAGCCCAAGATCCCTACTTTGTTCCCTTGATTTTAACTTCGTTTAGACAACTCTGTCATCTATTGTTTCACTTTGTGACATTCAGAAATAATGAAAAACCAGAGAATATATTCTATTCCATACATCATGGGTAATGATTTTTCAAAAACGATTAAACAAAGAACCAATACACATAGTTTTAATGTTTTCACCATTTTTAATAGAAGCACTATTAATGAGATTTGATGACATTAGAACGCAACTGAAGACATTAAATATAACTTATTTGTCCTGTTTGATGAGGTGCGAAAAAGAGGGCTTTCTGTGATAAATGGGTTCCCACAGCATGTAGACACACTTCTGACTTATCTCTCTTCAGAAGTGACTACAGCAAAAGATAGGCCTGAGAGGAGGTGAGAAGGAGCAATTAGGGATGGTGTATATCAGGGAACTTTGATCAACATCAACAAAGGTCATGGTTCTACCTTCACAATCCAGGAATAATCCTACTCGACTGGCAGGTCTTGGAACATATTGCACCACAAGTGGGGAGGTGGTAAAGAGACTGCAGTGAGCATCCTCCTTAACACATCCAAGAAGAAAGAGTCCCTCCCCTCCATCTATCTTATCATTCTGTCTCTTCTCTTTCCAATAATTGTTACAGACACCAAAAGCCCAATTCCAAGTGTCCCCCACATGAACCTCCCAATAATATTTGCCAGATGTGAAAGTCTGAGCACCCCATACAAGAAAACATTCAGATTTTGCAGTGAAATGGGGATCATCTTGAGGGTCACATCCAACATTCATGCTTCTCAAATCTCCATACAGGAAGATATGACTATTGGCTCTTTCAGGCTGCAGAGTAAAATCAACTACAAAAATAACAAAAAAAGTATAGATACATGTAAATAATAGAAATTAGAATTCTTGAGGGAAAATTTGTTCTACCAAGAAATTTGAAGTTACAAGGACAGGAGAATTTTGATTACAACATTTAATCAAGTATAAGGATGATTAATATTCTCTATAGGAAAAACAACATCCTAAAAACAGACATTGAAAATGTATTGAAAACTCAAAAATTGAGAGTTGAATATAAAACCAGCCTGTTTTAATCCAATTTCCAATGTAAAAGTGAAATGTTATATGCCCCGAATGCCCTTTAGCTATCAAGGTCATTATTAAAATATTTCTTGTTCTTAAATACTAGTGATATACTTTTGACAAGAATGGGAAGATTTTAGTTTATTCAAGCACTGCTCTAGATAACTGGATAAAAGTCCATATGTTCACATTTTAAGTGGTAACTTAAGGCAGATTTTTGCAAAATATTTCACCAGTCACTCTGTGGACTTCCCTGCTAGCTCTAGATCGAAACTGAATTTTAGATTTTACACGTAGGTCTTCATGGTGTAACTGAACTGAATTTATCATTTCTATATTTACTTCCTATTTACAAAATAATTTCTCCTCTCTTCTTGCATATTAAGTGGAATTTTTACACTATATCAATAATATACATTTATTGTAAGAAAATACAAATACTCCAACAAACTGCTGTGAACTCTATTCTCCAAAAAACTGTTTTTTAAAAATTCAAGTGAAATACAGTAAAGAAATGTAAAATTTTTATGTAACTTTGGATTATTAAGCTTCCTTCTGAGCATTGTTATATTTATTCAATTTTTTACTTCTTATCTCATTCCATTTACCCAAAATATAGCTCTATCCATGTGAGCCCAAAACATACTTGTTTTTCACTATGTTTTACTCTTCATGTTATCAATTGAACTATAAATAGAAACACAGATATAATAGGGTTGCATAGTCTTATCGCTCACTTCCTTCTGAAATGAAATAACGATTTGATGAAGGGTAAAATATTACCCCCATGATTCTAACAAGAAGTGATACACTGTGGGAATTGTGCCAATGGGCTGACACTCACCTCTGAATCCACTGAGCCTGTCCAGCAGTCCAGTGATGGGCCCTGCACTGAGCTCTGGATTCGCAGGCTGGGGCACTTGCAGCAGCAGGGACTCATACCTGCAAGGAGAAAGATGCAGTTACCACATCTACAGCCAAAAAGTACATAAAAATCAACTACTTTTATTTAAAAGACATTTCATGAGACTCCCTTTAACCCACAATTTGCTAATTCCAAAATTATCATTTTCTGTTTCAGATTCATTCTTATTCACAGTTCCTGATTTTCAAGCATGTTAGAAAAGTGTGTCTGAGTGAGAATTCATTTGGATCTTTCTTTTTTTTTTTTTTTTTTTTTTTTGTGACGGAGTCTCGCTCTGTAGCCCAGGCTGGAGTGCAGTGGCCGGATCTCAGCTCACTGCAAGCTCCGCCTCCCGGGTTCACGCCATTCTCCAGCCTCAGCCTCCCGAGTAGCTGGGACTACAGGCGCTGCCACCTCGCCCGGCTATTTTTTGTATTTTTTAGTAGAGACGGGGTTTCACCGTGTTAGCCAGGATGGTCTCGATCTCCTGACCTCGTGATCCGCCCATCTCGGCCTCCCAAAGTGCTGGGATTACAGGCTTGAGCCACCGCGCCCGGCTGGATCTTTCTTCTTATTGCTCCAAATTAGTAAGGATCATTAATCTTAAGACCAAGAGAATATTCAAAAATAAAATTCTGGGTTCCAGACTTCACCAGAATTTCCTGATATCACCATCTGGAAAGGTGGGGTTATTTTTAAGACTGCTGCATCTGTTGCTTCCTTCTCAAGGCCAGGGTGTTGAAATATGCTCCAGGCAGGGAGATCTGCCTTTTATAACTGAGGTTCTCTGGAGGCCTACACAGTTCAAACATTCCAAATAGTTTGTCTCATCTGTTTTTCAGAATTATATATTTAAATATAAACTAGAAATCATCAACACTTTTCACTACAAAAATACTTTCCCTTTTTCTCTCTGGCTTCCCCTGGTTGACTTTGTAGCCATGTAGTAAATGTAACATTTTCTCTTTCAAATATGCAGCTTTTTGAGCAATAAAAAGGAAATTAGGAAAAGAGATGCTCACTTTTTTATTCTTCTTTCTTTTTTTTCTTTCTTTTTAATTTTAATTTTTGTTTGTTTGTCTTTTGGTTTTGCAGAACTTTCATTGGACTGCCTAATAAAATCACTGAGTATAGCAACAAAAGAGAAGACAACATAGGGTGGGGGATGGAGAAAGTACAACCAGCACAATGTAATATCAATATCTGAATCAATTATGCCTTCAGTGTCAAAGTTCCTGCTTGGTATTTGTGGAAACTGATAGAGCATCTGCTAAAATCTTGGTATGCACTCACCTGTGTAATATGTCTTCAAAAGCCTGTAAGATAAAAAAGAAAAAGAAAGGCTTAGTGCTTTCCACATGATGCAATTTCCACTAAGTTCACTGTGAGATTTGGAGGCAGTTTCTGAGATGGTATTTTCCTACAGTTTTCCCTCCTGGAAAGCATTTTTTGTTTCTTTTCTCATGAAAATCCCAGTCTGTCATATGTCATGAATTAATGTACTGATAAAGTCTCAGTCTTGAAGACATTCTCTTTCCAAGTGAAGGAAGAGGAGGCCCCCAGAGTCTGTGCTCTGCTGTAACCATAAAGAAGCTACTCAGTCATCTTCCCTAAGCCCTGTTACCAAAATGAGTGGATCTCAAAATAATATTAATGTGATCCTAGATTCCCCAACTTCTCCATCATGCCGTGTCTCCAAATTAACCTAAGTGCAAATGAATCACTTCTCATTTTATCCACTTTCAAAAATCCTAAATATATCATTGACTTTTGATGGGAAATATTTCTTGGGGCTGTTACCTTGGTCATTCCACAAAGTTTTGTTGCTGGTGGATAAAGTAGGAGGGACCTTCGGTTGGTAGAATCCATAGGAGAGGCTCTAACCTCCCAACTGAGTAGCATTAGTTATAGAAACGTGTTTATAGAAACAAATCATGGAAGTAAAGTGGGGTTGGATTTCAGGAGAGAGGAAAAACACCCATGTATGTGAAAGTTCTACATCCTGATACCCCATGGTCAGCCCGTACCTGGAGTAGCTCCACATCTGCTTTATGGCACATTTGCTTCAGATCCTCATACATTCCTCTTAAAAGCTCCCTCGAATGTTCCATTCTGGCTTTGCTTTCATTGAGTTGCTGAAAAATGTCCTCGCCCTCCTTTTGCAGCCTCTCCAAGTGATGTTGCTCTTCTTCATGGAGAAATGCAGGCATCTTCTGATATTCAGCTCTGATTGCTTCTCTCCTTAAACTCACATAATCCTGCAGTGACAAGAGTCAAAATAGAAATGTTGTATCCATCTTCTCTTGAAGTTCACTGATTCCTCTTAGCATTCTGAACATCCAATATTTTAACCCTCAGTCTTGTCAATTCTCAGATTCCACAACATTTTATTCCTCTCCTTTTTTCTGCATTAATATCAACATAGGTGTTTCTGCCCAGTTATGTTTACTTGATTAATGATAAAATGTTTTCTAAGATAGTTATATAAAAATGGATTTCTCTCTTCCAACACACATTTATAGAAAGAAAACACAGTTCTTGCTTAAGAATTAAACTATCGAGCAATATTGGCTAGATAGGAAACCATTCTTTCTATTTTGGAGAATTGGGGCAATTTATGAAAACCCATTATATGAGAAATTATGCAATGATCACAGACTAGCATTGTCAACTCAATGCATTTCACCCAGCACCACATAGTCTAATTAGGTTTCATTTATTCTCATCCAAACTCACCCTAATCTGCAACATGGATTTCTTTGTGGTTCCTCAACCCCCCAAATAAATGCAAATGAAATATTACTGCACAGGCTGTTTCCTATATCTAGAATTATTTTAATATATATACATATTTCTCATATATGTACTCATATATATATTTCTCATATATAGCTATATATGGATATATGAGGAATATCTATGTGTATCTGTGTGTGTATATATATTCCTCACATATATCCACATATATATATACACACACCCTCACCCAGGTACTCATATATATTCCTACATTTATGAGGAAGGGGAAGGCAAACAGGAGGATATCTATATTTCCTCTTGATTGATATTTTGTTTCAGTGTGAATTTTTCCATGAGCCTTTTTTCTGACCACACTAATTAAAACCCAAACCCTCATCCCCAGTCCCTAACCTCTGTGCTTCTTTTCTACTTTCCTGCTTGATTATTCTCCAAAGACACTACTACACTCTAACACATCATGTACTTCACATATCTGCATGGTGACCATTTGCTTCTCTCATTTCAATTGCAAGATTTTTGTGTTTTCTTTCTTCTTTACTACTTAATTTTCTAAGTTGATATTTGACATACACTAGGTATTCATAAAATATTTTTCAATGAATTTATATTAGAATGAATTAATGAATTAATATTAGATATCATACCCTCAAGATAAATGTCCACAAAGACAAAATCATTTCTAGAATTCTTCTCAAGTCCTTAAAGTTCTCCTTATATTAAACACTAGTTCCCATATTTCTCACATATTTGTGTCTTCAAGACATGAGTGTACATTTCTCACCCCTTTTTCCATTACGTGTTATGACTTATTCAATATTAATTAGTTCTGATACTTAATTTCAGGCTTCCTCTAAATTTGCACTCTTGCTCCTTCTGCCTGATATTTAACTCACATTTCAAATATATTTGCCCACCAGGATTCAAATTCATGCTGACTCAGCCTTAGAAGGTTCACTTGAAATTTCCATGATGGCCAAATAACGCTTGTGCCCAGAAGTTATCCAGGCAGCCCATTGAGAATGCTGTGAAATGGCCCAGTTTCTTGTATTTGCTGGTGTATTGCTATAGGTTTGTATGGAGACAGATGAGCATGCTTGGGTAACATCTGTCGTCTGGTTAGAAATCCTACCAAAGTGTCACACTATCTTATATAAAAAATTAGGGTATTTTTTTCTCAAGTATGTTTTCCTTTTTTATTGAATTCCAGAAATATTATGGATTGAGATCAAGTTCCTATTTTAAGAGTCACCCATTTGTTCACCATAAGTTACTGGAGAAGGTAGAGTAACACGGTACTAACCTTCCAGCATCTGGTTCTGGTGGTTTCCATGTTCAGGTTTCTGTGATTTTCACAAGCTTTTTCCCATAAAGACTGCATTTTCTTCAGGAGCTTCTCCTGCAAAAGAGCCATGAATTGAAGCACAAATGAAGACACTAAAGTATCATTCACTCTCTGATATACGAAGGACCCCAAATGAGAGACAAATTGGTCCATAGGAAATAGTTTGCTTTGTTTCTCCAAATGTTTGTCAAATCTGAGAGGCGTGAAGCCAAGGAAGCTCATAACAGACGTGCTTAAAGGGACACAGAGATGGCATCATCCAATCTCCAAGGAAATAGACTTACAAGAAAATCTCACAATATTAAGGTTTGAGACAATTGATGTATCAAAATTATTTTATGTTCATTTATAGTGTAGTTTTAAATTTAAATTTTAAAATTTAAATAGTCCCTGACATAGTCAGGGACTGTGTCAGAATGTCAATAAATTTGGGTTATGAAACAAAATCATGGTTTCTCCTGTTTCTTTATGTGTGTGTGTGTGTGTGTGTGTGTGTGTGTGTGTGTGTGTGTGTGTGATTCACGTTCTTGTGAGTTAGGTGTGACATAAACAAAATAATCAGTTTCCTTAAGCAAATTGGGAGCCATGCCTGGATTTAAGTTATATTTTAAAGAATCACTGCCACCTTTATACTTTACTTTTTGAAGTGAAACCACCTCGCTTGAATACACTATAGTCCTGGAATTTGATATTAAGAATCTGCAGTTAGATAACTTCTCAATGCTTTCAACAAATTTTGCCCGTATTAAAAGTATTGTGAAAACTGCCTTTCAAAACTGTTTGCCTGAAAATAATTTCACAATAAATTTCCCCGTATGCCTGAAAAAGGACCATTGGCTGTGGCTGCAAAGACTGCTGCCACACAAAATGACAGCTTCAGGGCAGAACTCAGAAAGCACAAGGGAAGAAAGTGAGTACAGTCTGGCTCTGCGTAATGACTTTTTGACCAATAGCAGAATGCATACAAGATGGAAATTCCATAAGTTATAACGAAACTGAGTAAGTCCCATCTGATAGCGATGTTACAGCTGTCATAACATACACAATGCATTACTCATGGAAATGTATGATGAACAAAAGAAACAAACCAAACATATACCACGTGTTTCTAAAACGGATTATCTCTCCTCAAGAAGAACCTCAGGCAAGTTCTTCAGGAGATATTCCAAAAGAAGGCGTTGTTATCATGGGAGGTACAGTTCCATACATGTTATTGCCTCTGAAAACCTTCCCGTGGGCCAAGATGTGGAGGTGGAAGACAGTGAAGGTGCTGACTCTGACGCTGTGTAGGCCTTAGCTAATGTGCGTGCTTGTGTCCTAACATTTAACAAAATACTTTAAAAAAAATGCTTATACAACCATAATATAAAGAAAATATTTGCAAAAATCTGTACAATGTGTTTTGTGTTTTAAGCTAAGCATATTACAAAAGAATAAAAAAGTTAAATTAAAAGTTTAAAAGGTAATAATTTACAGTAAACTAAGGTTAATTTAATATTGAATAAGGAACATTTAAAAAATAAATTTTAGTCTAGCTTAAGAGTACAGAGCAATGTTTATAAGCTAATGTCCTAGGCATTCACACTCACTCACTCACTAACCCAGAGCAACTTTCAGTCCTTCAAGCTTTATTCATGGCGAGTGCCCTATACAGGTGTATCACTTTTTATCTTTTATACCATATTTTACAGTATCTTTTCTATGTTTAGATCTGTTAAGATACACGAATACCATTGTGCTACAGTTGCCTGCAGTATTCAGTAGAGTGACATGCTGTATAGGTCTATAGCCTAGGAGCAGTAGGCTGCACCATATGGTCTAGGTGTGTAGTATGCTATACCGTCTAGGCTTGCTTTAGCACAGTGATGAAATTGCCTTATGACGCATTTCTCAGAATGTATTCCCGTGGTTAAGTGAGTAATGACAGTACTTATAAGGTGCTTTCACATGGACCTTATGTTACTTCTTGAGTACTGTGCCCAGGAAGTGATGTGTGTATATCTGCAGTCCCTCAGAGTGAGGTTCCCAGATCCCAGAAGCAGTTCCCCCAAAAATTCCAGCAACAGGTACATCCTTCATTTTCATTTTGAAAGAAAATGTAATGCTCTCAGAATTGTGAACTTTACCATTTTGGTGCAGAAAAAAACTTGAGTAACAGAATCAGTGATGAGACTAGCTGTGAAAACAGAGAAGCTTTTTCAAGAAGTGTACTGTGAGCTATTAACCCATGAAAAGGACAAAGAATAATATCCCAGGTAAAAAAAAAATAAAACGAACACAAAATTGTTTTACAAAGATCTACCTGAATACTAAAATTTGGTAGAAACCATTGCTGTTATTTAGGAAGAAATACAGGGGAAAGAGAGGAAGGGAAAGATGGGGCTGGGAGACAGGAGTAGGGAGAGAGAGAGAACACAAACAGTAGACTTAAAAACTACAGATACCAAGACAATATGATTGAGTGTTTGGTATGAAGCAGAAGCGGCAGAGAAAACCACAGTAAGGCGTTATTTACAATGGAATTTTTAGGCCTGGCTTTTATTCTGTCAAGGTTGTAATGTTTTCCCTGGATCCATGCGCTAAATAACAGTCAACACCCACAAATTCTTTCATCATTAATGTTCAATCTAATCCTAATCCGGATATTCAATCTAATAAAAGCACGTACCACCGAATAACTTGGGGGGAAATCTGAATAAAGTCTGGAGTTCAGCTCGTCGTAACGTATCAATATTGATTTCCTAGATTTAACAAATGTACAATGAAAATGTAAGATGATTATTTTAGAGTAAAAATTAACCAGGTATGGGAATATGTAAGTCTCTATCATCTTCCCAACTTCTTATAAATCTAAAAAATTATGAAATAAAATCTGAAAGATTACGATGAAGGAAAACATCCACCTGTACTCCACAGCATATTTATATAATAAAAAAGGGAAGTTGTAGAAAGATTCATATACATCAAACCCTCAAATAACATCATTTCATTGTAAGTAATTTTGTTATAAAATTGATGAGAAAAAAAATCAATTACCAGCCATGGCCACTGTCCTTGTACAGTTTGTATGGTCACTCTGTGTCTGCGTATATACAATTACTGTGTATGTACAAATACTATATTTTATAAATATATGCCTAATATACCCATACACCCCACACCCATACACAAGGCTTTGAGAAAGGCACTTTGCTCTGGGAATGAGGCTTATGAGCAGTGAGTTTGGGAGTCAAATCCAGGCAATTTAGCTTCAAGACATCGCTCTTAACCATGCTACCACATTACTCTCGCCTGACTTTTTCACAGTGGAAAATACACAGTAGAAACCTCATGCCAATTCCAGGAAATGTAAGGACTCAAGAATTATTTTGACATGTGCAGGAAATGTTGCTTCTTGTCTTCTTTATCAGTATCCCTTGTTCTCTACAACTTTGCTTTTCCTCACCAAACTTTACTTTTCTGACACATTTATGAGTGCATTCCGGTAAAGAAAGAGAGTTTTACTTTGTGTCAGACACTGATAGAAACTCTCCTTCTCCATATATGCCTGAACTCGACTGTCCTCTTTCTGTTGCCATTAGTTAACCCCGAATACCTTTTACCCTTTTAGATTCATAAGGGTGTGACTGAGCAGTTTCAAAGGCATCAACTTTTGCTTTCTCCTCCTCCCTTAGAGTCCTGCATCTGCACTGCTGGTCTCAGACAAAACAGGCAACCCCTATTTCCCATTCTGGGATGTTTTAATGACCAACTTTTCTTATGTTGTGAATTTGAAGGGCAAGGACAGATCATTGGAAAGCGGATAGACAGGGACCTGTGTTCTGAGAACTGGGCCAGAAGACTGACAGAGGCACAGAAGAATTTCAGAGTGATTCTGGCAGGCATCATGGTTCAGTAAGGGCCAGAGGAGTGGAACATATGGGCACAGGGTGAGAGGCCTGTGACAGGACGCGGCCTATCTCTTTTGCAGCAGAATGTTAATAGACATTAGATTTTAGTAAACAGAGAACATATCTCTGAGTCAGCATCAAAAACTTCCACAGTCTGGAAGAATGAAGAGTCACAGGACCTAGCCTCACCTTACCTTTTGAGTATGAGAGTCTACAAGGCAGTGAGAATGGAAAAGCTTTTATCTGAGCTTCAAACCAATATCTGTCTCTTCAGTCCACACTTACTGGTAAGGTCCAGTGGATGACTCGGCTACAGGTTTCTGAACTTCTGGCTTTTGAGGGAAAGACTTTGTCACCCTCTATGCTGAAAGTATTCTATGTACTAGGAACCCCAGTCAGTGAATCTTAATATCAAGAAATCTTGGGAAGCACAAGGTATTCTAAAGGCTTACATGAATAGTTTGCAGCCACATACAGACATCAGAAGAGGGGTCCTGACAAGGATGCACTGACCTTCTTTATCTCACTGTCCTAGAATTACTGTGTCTGTACGTGGTCACCTTGAAGGAGATGGACCACCCCTTCCACCCCTCTACTCCAGTATCGTGTGCATCTACCTCAGTGATTTTGCTGTGTTGTGTTCATAATGATTGTCCAGTTGATACCAAATCTTGAAGAAAATTTCCAAAAGAATATTAACGTGGTTAATTGTCGATTGCCCCTTTACAGGAATCTGGAATCTGAATGGTGTTTCTATAAGGAGCTCTTTGGATCTCGTTTTACAGGACCCTGAATCTCTGGATATAGAGCCTCAATGTCCACTTCTTAGGAAGAGTAGGTGTAGTAGGTTATATTCCTCCCCCATTCTCACTAAAAAGTGCTAAAATATATATTCCGTCCCCCATTGTCTTTCTATGATGTAACTTCAAGACTGCTACTGCTGTGTGTGTTCTAGTCCCTTTACTTTGTGTAGGGTTGTAACTGCAGCTGATGTTTTACTCTGTAGCATAATGGTAGTATAGACTTCTCCTGACTCTGTGGGAATCTTCACTGTGGAAAATTATCTACTATGCTGTGAGCAAGGCCAAGCGACTACCTGGAGAGGTCGTTTGAATATATTCTAGGTAACAGCCCCAACCAAGGAACCCCAGACATCAGCCAGGATCATCTGCTGGACTGGAAGTAGAATGTTTGTTTCCATTATTTAATCAGTGATCATGAAAATGACCATTTGGTGGGTAGACAGACTCAATGGACTCACTATAAACTGGGTTTTCATCAGAACTGGGTTATGTTTGTTTTGTTTTTTGATTTGGTTTAATTTAGTTAGTTGTTTTTTTTTTCCCCCTGATACTAATATGTTTCCACTGTAACATGAGGTGATGGTTATGTCTCAGGTCTCTAGAGTATCAATGAGAATTCAGTCTGTGTGAATTGGAAGTATTAACACATTTAATACAGACAGTCTGCTCATCTGTCTATTTTTCCCTGGGTGATGCTGTTTGATTTAATAAATAGCAGAATTCCATGTGGGTTAAACTCTTTTGGTTCTTGCTCAGACATTGCTAGCAACTTCTCAGAGAAGCAATAGACTGTACCATTAGCCTATGTCTGTAGGTGGATATTCTACGTAGGTTTTTGTAGTGTGTTCTGATGTTCACACAATGATAAAATCGCCTAATAATGCATTTCTCAGAATGTATTTTGTCTCCATAGGATGTATGACTGTTAAGTTCCTATTCTAGCCCAAAGATTCAGTGAAAACTTCTGTGTAAAGTACATCTTTCCCCCTAAAGTGATGAGGTGTAGAATTTACTGTATTAAGAGGAGGGAACGTTCACACTTACAAGTGCATTGTACAAAATCCTGTCAGTCTGTGATGTGCAAATTTTGTTCCTGCATGAGATCATTAAGTTGGAAACATACACCCACATATTTCCAGAATTGCATCCAATAAATTCACAAACACTTGAAAATCACAATACATATTTTAGGAAATGGGCCATAGGAGATTATTTTAATTGTAAGAAAATGTACAAAAAGGTTTTGCATTTTACATATTTTCTATTTAATAGCAACAAAATGAAGTGACACTAACAGATAAAAGCCTGAACAGTATGATTTCTTTGTATCAACAGTGAAGGGATCCCTTGTATATGGAGTTACCAAACAGTCAGGGTTCTTAATCCTGATCATCTGTGGCCAGTGGAAAAGAAAGGCCTGACAGGAAAATTTAAGGAGCCAGCCGGGTAACTCCATATGAGGGAACTCCTGGTGACATTCAAAAAACTCACACTTCCACCTTCAAAATCAAGAAACACACCAACCCGGCCCAGAGGTTTCTCTACATAGTGAGGAAACAATGGGGAGGTGGTCAAGAGACTGAAACGATTATCCACCTTCACGCACAAAAGAAGAAATATGTCCTTAGATGTAACCATTGTGCTATTCTTCCTCATCCAGGAGTCCTTACAGACTCCCAGAGCCCAGTCCCAAGAGCTGTCCACATCCAGCTCCCAGTAGTGTTTCCCAGAGGAGAAGACCCAGGTTCCCCATGCAGCAAAATAGTCAGATCTGTCAGAATTCAAAGATCCACGTCTAAACATCAATCTTCTCACATCCCCAAACAGCCTGATATTGTGATTGGTGACTTCCCAAGTGAAGGCAATTTCCACTGTAGAAAAAAGAGAATGTTCAAGTGAAAAGTAGTTTATCAATTCTCATGTTCAGATAAGAAAGAGACTCTCACTAGAAAACACAGGTCAAGATTAGAAAGAAACTTCTGTCTGGAAAAATGCTGGAATCAAAGGGTGTTAGTATATCTGTACAAGTAATTAGCTAAACTACAATGACCACAATTTCTATAAACTCAAAAAGTATAAAGGGGAGGAAGGTCATGTCTATGTCTAGTTGAGCGACCTTTCGTAACAACTGAAAAACTGGAAGCTCTTGCCCTGCAGCCAAGTCCATAGCAATAAAATTAACCTCCATTGCCTCTTCTCTGTCAGGGCAGAGCAGGAGGCTGGGGACGGGAGATGAGGTGGGGAGCATTCCTAGACCCAAATAAAAAGTTACCATTTTGCCAGAAATATTATAATCTGTCACTGAAGCTAGCAAATTCATACTTAAAGAGAAAAATCTGAATCTGCCTTCTGAAAAGTGCAGATTCCTTGCAAGAATTATCTGACTTTCATGTCAGATTCAGACACAGGCTTCTTTCGTCTGCTAGATTTATCATGATCTATCCTGGAGTTCTATCTAAGGCCTCATCAACCACTAAATCACGTTTCTATGCTTCACAGATTCTCAGTTTTTGCGCTGTTATATAAGTTACTCATGTATGCTTTTGTGGATTAAAAACGTGACTAAAATTATAAATGCTGTGAAACTTCACCTGAAATGTATTTTAAAAAACACTGTCACTCAAATCAGTTGTTAACTGCACTAAATTTGAAATGGAAATGTCCTAAATTAATTTAGTTCTGTATATTTCATGTAATAATTGTATACATGGAATTGTATCAGGGAATGCTTCCTAAAGTCCTCAAGGGCCCTTCTGCATGTTTTATTTTTCTAAGAAATTTGTTATGTGGCTGATTCCTATTACATTTCACCAGATTTTATTTATTCTGGTCAGTTTGATGATAGTGAAACTATAAATAGAAATACCTATTCACAGACTATTCACTTCTTCTAGATGAAAGATGATTACACTGGTAAAGCTGCCCATAGAAAACCATAAATGAAGGCATTGCATGTTGATCCCACCAAGAGGGCGACACTCACCTCGGAAGCGGTTGAGCCTGTCCACCAGTCCAGTGATGGGCCCTACAGTGAGCTCTGGATTGACAGGCTGCGGCATGTGCAGCAGCACAGACTCACTCCTGCAAGGAAGTTGGTTGAGTTGGTTAAGTTTCCCATGTCTGTGTTTAATAGATTCCAACAGAAAATGCTTCATTCAAATCCACTTCTGATATGGTAATGTACCTTCACAATCCTAGGATGGGTTTGTGGCTCTTAGGGAATCTTTCTAACTATTCACTCCATTTCTAACCTACTGCCACTGAAAGATAAATGCCTCTCTCCCTATCTGCCACCAAATAGTTTATCTCTAATTAGGATTCTGAATCCTAAAAACAGGCAATTGTATTCTAGCAACCTCTGCATTGAACTATTCAAAACATAACCCCCTGAGTCACTTGGGAAACTAAGAAAAGGTTAATGTCTGATAAAAGGCATAGGTAACATTCAACACACCACACAAACACATGAGTACACGCGCATACACACACCATCACACTGGCACATTATGGTGTTAGTAAATTATGTTTTCATTTTGTTGGAAACAGCTTGATGTTTTCATGGCATGCCTTGTGCTCCAGCTTGCACTGATGACCAAAGACATACCTTGCCACGATGTCTCCCAAATCCTGTAGAGAGGGAGAGAGAAAGAAAAAATGACTTCTTTAGAAAGTTGTTATTCTTGTTGGGTGAGGTGGCTCACACCTGTAATCCCAGCACTTTGGGAGGCCAAGGTGGGTGGATCACCTGAGGTCAGGATTTCCAGACTAGCCTGGACAACATAGCAAAAACCCATCTCTACTAAAAATACAAACAAATTAGCTGGATGTGGTGGTGCATGCCTGTAGTTCCAGCTACTCGGGAGGCTGAAGCAGGAGAATTACTTGAACCAAGGAGGCAGAAGTTGCAGTGAACTGAGATTGGGCCACTGACTTCAGTCTGGGTGACAGAAGAAGACTCTTTCTCCAAACACACAAACAAAAAGTTGTTATTCTGCCTATCTGGTCTTTAGCTTTGAAAACTTTAGAATTGCCATATACTATCACTGCAACTCTTTTAAAATGTGTTCTCATCTCTAGCAATTATACCAGTAAGACCTATTGACAGAATCAATTTCTGATAAATTCAGGACCCTAAATTTGCATGAGAGAGAAAGGTGTGAGTAGTGACTGCGCATTGCTGCAGCTGTCTACAATGTAGTCTTTTTCAGGGCTAGCCCCCAAAGGTTAATATGGCTGAAATTAAGAGCATTTCAAACCTAGGACTTCCCAAAAGGAGGAAGAAGGAAATGTTAGTTTTTCCATAATTTCTATGGATTATCCACTGGAGACAAAAGTAGAATTTTCACATGAAATTTTTTCTTCCACGGTTTTAATGAAATGTGCTGGAGGAGGAAGCTTGTGGTAGAAAATGTTCTATGGAAATCTAGTTGCACAATTTCATAAAGGTTTATTTCGAAGATTAGGTTAGCAGTTATCGTTTATCTCTATATGGCTCTCACCATCAATGTGGGAGAAGAAGAAATAATGTCTTGGGTACCCAATGGAAGGCAAAGATGTAAAGGGCAGCTAATACAAAGTATCTCAAGGGGCATCCTCCATTCTTACCTGGAGCAGCTCCACATCTGGTTTATGACACATTTTCATTAGTTCCTGATACATTTCTTTCAAGTGTTTACTCTTTTGATCCATGTTGACCCAACTTCTCTGGAGTTGCTGAAAAATCTCTTGGTACTCCTTTTTCAGTCTCTCTAGATGTTGTTTTTCTTCCCTATGGAGAACTGGATGCAGCTTCCTATACTCATTCCTGATCATCTGTGCCCGTAAAACCACATCACCCTGTAGGGACATGGATTTTGTAGGTTACATACCCAGGCCTACTTCCACCTCACACAACCCAGAAATTCAACCTCCTCATTCCTTCTTTTATTTTCCATCATTTACAAACAGTATGATGAGTTAAACAAGAGCTTCCTTCAAAATTTATGTAATTCATCAATTCCCAAACACCTGCAAATTAGCGCTTCAGATTTAAATGTTTAAATATATGTCCTCTTAAATCTGAAATACCATTAGAAAACAAGTAAAATTTATGATTGATTGTCAAATTGTCATGGATAATATATATAATCTTTGTTACTCAATTAGTTTGTTGTTTCAAATCTCTGTACTTCACAGACTAAAGAATCACTGTCAGTAGAAATGATTTTAGTATATTATAATCAGAATCAGAAGCCATCACACAAAAAGGATCTTAGTAAAAAATTTAACCCCCATCTCTCAAACCGACTACCTCTTTTCTGTCTCCTATCTTTCTTCTGTCAAAAGCCATAGGCTCTGTATTGCCCTGCCATTCTAAGAACATGAATCTCCATTCCATTGTGTCTCTCCTCTCAATATTGACATAGTTATTCTCTCACTCCCCCAGTCATTTTTTACCCCTTCTCTGCAGCTTTTCATCATGTTACATTTTCTCCTACATGAACTGGCATCATCTGGGTCCTCTGCTATCAGACTTCACCAGCATAGGCACATTTCTTAAATGACTGTTCCTACCTGATTTCTTCCCTCTGGACAACATCATATTCACCATTAAATAACTTTATTTCTCAATTATGTACTATGTAATTAATATTACATAATTCATCTTATTCAGAAAACTCTGCCTGAAATATTTATTAATTTTAAGCACATACTTGCCCTTCAGAATTTATATTTATTTTTTACTTATCTGAAGAACATTTCCAAAAAACCTGAACAAGCATTATATTGAAGAGTCTGGTTGTTTTCCAGCCTATGAATAAACACAGGACAAAATCTGGCATATGTGAATTTCAACTCAAGTTGCTAATATAAATGTTGTCAGCATGCCTATCTCAAGCTGGTTGTGAGGACTCACGGTCTCATACTTACCCTCCAGAGGAGGGCTGTTCTTCTCTCCTCATTTAGATTTCTCTGATTTTCTTGAATCTTTTTCCATAAAATCCTCATTTGCTCTAAGAGCTTCTCCTGCAAAAGAATTATGAGGTTAAAAAACAGAAAGTCAAATACCATAGATTCCACACTCTGAATGATATACGCAGGCAAGGGATGTAATCTATAAATACATTAGAGAGAAGGGAAAAAAACAATTTTTTCACTGCTCATCCTCAATTGATATTTTCAGTTCTGAGGTTTCAGAATATAGAACAGTTTAGAAAACTGAAGAGTCAAGATTTCCTGTAACCTGGCTAATGTTCAGTGAAACATCCTGCTTCAGAACCCACTATGCTAGCCCCCTGATTTTGTAGTGTGCTATCCCCATACTCGTTTGTCCAGTAATATAAATATATTTCAAAAATACATTTCTTTGCACTTGTAGTTTTGGTTGCTTTTCAATGCCTTTAGCATTGAACTGTAGAGTCAATAATAAGAACATTTACTTAATCAGTCTCTTTTTGGGTGCAAGCTCCATGAAGGAACGTAGAGTTGCACATTTTATTCAAAATGTCATAATTGATACCAAGAACAGCACCTGGCACTCAGTAAAGAAGAGAGTAATCACCATGATGATTCTCATCGTCCTTCTAATCTCTTTAACTCTGCCACCCTCCAGCTTTCAGGTGATTGCAGAGCTATCTCTTACCCGGTGTTCCTCAGCGGCCCCTTCAATGGGATAGTGTGTGTGAGCCCCGTGCTCCTGAGAGTTGGAGCACAGCAAACAGAGCAGACTCTTTTCCACGTCACAGAACATCTTCTTTGTTTCCCTATGGGTCCCACATATTTGTTTCTCAGAGCTCAGGAATTGCCAGAGACTGGCTTTTCTCGCGATGGTCACTAAATTCTTCAGAAGAATATTGGTTTTGAAGTCCTGTTTCCGTGATGGTTCGCGGCATGCAGGGCAGTTGGCAGGACTTTGGTCTTCTTCCCAGGAAATGCAGAGACAGGGCCTACAGAAGCTGTGCCCACAGCAGATGGTGACAGGGTCTACCAGGTAGTTCGAACAGATGACACAGATGAGTTCCTTCTGGAAGGCATGTGAGAAGTCTGAGTCCATTTTCCTAAGGAAAGAAAACCACAAGAATTTATTCTCCTACCCTGAAGAGACAAAGATCCAAGCAAAGTTTGAATCAGGTTGTGATTGAATAATATCCTTTTTTTTCTAGAGAAGTATAGGATTTAATTTGCAATGACAGAAATAGGAAAAATGGAAAACTAAGGCACAAAGCGACATCAACCTCTAGAAAAAACAACTGTTCTCCAATCGACACATGTCCAGCTTTCCAAACTCTACTTTCTTGCATAGAAGAATGTCAGATTTTCTGAGGTGTTAGTGTCCACCAAATTGCTTAGGGTTCAAGGGTTTCATCAACCTATACTCTCAAGAGGTGAGTCTGAATAATCTGAAAATCAGTAACACTCTTAATTGCCAGTGATTGGTTTAGAGAAGGAAAGCTCACTAAGCTCTTCTACTCTCATTACTTTCTTTAACTACAACAACCATCTATACTGACTTTTCCAGAAGGACCCTGCTTGAAAATGTTAGAGCAGAACTCACACCTTTCTCCAAATCAGAAAAAGCTAGCCTTTACTCTCCAAGGTAAAACAGTCAAATCAAGGTAAGGTACCTCTCCAATCTAAAGCTAAGAATCATTGTTCTTCTAGGCTGCTATGTTAATTCAATCAACAAAAACTTTCTGGCATGTTTACTGTTCCTGCACTGTCTGTTAATTTGGGGATATACTGGTTAATATTACAACATCCTTAAAAGACAGATAATTAAATTTACAGAAAGATAATGATAATTGAAGCATTATCATTACTCTTTCACACAGTCAGAAAAATAGTGAGTATTATGCAATAATAATAGGCGCTAGAGTCCGGGCACCGTGGCTCACGCCTGTATTCCGAGCACTTTGGGAGGCCGAGGCGGCCGAGGCGGGTGGATCACGAGATCAGGAGATGGAGACCATCCAGGCTCACATGGTGAAATCCTGTCTCTTCTAAAAAATACAAAAAATTAGCCAGGAGTGGTAGCGGGCACCAGTAGCTGTAGTCCCAGCTACTCAGGAGGCTGAGGCGGGAGAATGGCGTGAACCCGGGAGGCGGAGCTTGCAGTGAGCCAAGGTGGCGCCACAGCACTCCAGCCTGGGCGACAGAGCAAGACTCCGTCTCCAAAAAGAAAATAGTAAAAATAAAACATTGGCCCTAGACAATAACTCAGCATTTTAAATGAATGTATGTTTTGCTAAAATAAAACTAAAAACCTAGGCCAGGCAAAGTGACTCCAGCCTGTAATCCCAGAATTTTGGGAGGCCAAGTCAGGCAGGTTTTTTGAGCTCAGGAGCTCTAGACTGGCGACAAAGCAAAATGTCTAGATCATTCTGTCTCTAAAAATACTTATATAAATTTTAAAAAATAGGCCCAGCGCCGTCGCTCACGCCTGTAACCCTAGCACTTTAGAAGGCAGAGGTGGGCAGATCACAAGATCAAGAGATCGAGACCATCCTGGCCAACATAAAGAAACCCCGTCTCTACTAAAAAAAATACAAAAATTAGATGGGCGTGGTGGCAGGCGCCTAGAGTCCCAGCTACTCTGGAGGCTGAGGCTGAAGAATCATTTGAACCTGGAAGGCAGAGGTTGCAGTGAGCCGAGATGGCGCCACTGCACTCCATCCTGGCAATAGAGCATGATTCCATCTCAAAATAGATTAATTAATTAATTAATTAAAATAGATAAATAGCTGAACATGGTGGCCCACGTTTAATCCATAAACCTATGGATTATGTTTAATATAATTTTAAAAAAGAAATGGAACCATTTTTAAAACTCAGAAAATGAGATCATTGCATTAAAAATAATCTAAGTTTGCAGATAAAGTCCCCAAATTTTGTTTTGGTTTGTAAGCTAATAGTAGCTCCTACTCTGGAATTTGTGTACTTACCTCAGAAATGTATCTATGTTCTCACCAAAGCTTGCTGTCGAATATGATGGATTCCACTCAGGGATGAGAGTCTCACAGTGCAGAGTCGGTAGCTTTTGGAAGTCTCCAAGGCCAGTTGCAAAGTTGCTCTGTGGGCTCTGGTGAAGAATGAGCTTGGCTCCTGAAGTATCCTTTTATGAATCTCTGAAGACCACACCCCTTTCTTCCAATTGATTGCATTTCACAGGGCGTAGGTGGGTGTTAACATAGATGATTAAGTTTCTTCAAAATAGAAATTTTATTTTTATTTCTATATAGATATATATTTTTTGAAAGGATTCTGGCTCTGTTACTGGCTAATTTTTTGTTTGTTTGTTTGTTTGTTTGTTTTTTCAGTTTTAGTCGAGAGGGGGTTTCACCATGTTTGCCAGATGCGTCTGGAACTCCTGACCTCAAGTGATCCGCCCGCCTGAGCCTACAAAAGTGCTGGGATTACAGGCGTGAGCCACCACACCCAGCCAATTGATTTTTTATTGTAACGTAAAAATTTAATCTAAGAACACCGTTGGCCTCCATTCCAGAAGGGATATTTCTCCTGCTCCTCATGCTCCGGATGAAGCCTTCCAAGGGTCTCTCAACAACCACAGGATGGAGGATTCCCTCCTATATTACCTGGCACTGCCCAACTCAAGTCAAGGGGTAATGGAGAGAAAGTCTAGAAAGCTCCATCTCAGGGACGTCCCTGGGCCAAGATAGTGTAGGACATGTTGCTCCAAGGTAAATTTAAGGAAGGAGACCACTACTACTCCTGCTGCCCTCCTCCCCCTACCTTGCCTAGTTCACAAGGCAGGAGGAAAGTGAGAAAGAAACAAAAGTAAGATAAATAGCCAGACAACCTTGGCACCAACACGCGGCCCTAGGAGTTAAACAAAGTAATAATAATAACATCAACCCCTGGCCTAAACTACTTGTGTTATCTGTAAATTCCAGACACTGTATGAAAAAAGCATTGTAAAACTTTTTGTTAGCTGAGGCATGTAGCCCCCAGTCACGTTTCCCACGCTTGCTCGATTTATCACGACCCTTTCATGTGGACCCCTTAAAGTTGTAAGCCTTTAAAAAGGCCAAGTATTTCTTTCTCGAGGAGCTCGGCTCTTAAGACGCGAGTCTGCCGATGCTCCCGACCAAATAAAAAACCTCTTCCTTCTTTAATCCGGTGTCTGAGGAGTTTTGTCTGCGGCTCGTCCTGCTACAAATAGAAATGTATTTCTACTTGACAAAGTAATGATGACAGGGCTTCATCTGAATGCGTTTATTCCACTGCTTATGGAGAGGAGTGACATGCCATTTGGACACATGAGAACATTCTCTGCCTAGTTACCAGTGGCTCCAGATCTTCATGTAGTCGTGGAAAACCATGCTTCAGATTGCAGAAAAGCAGCTCAGACCTCATGCAGACAAGAGTTCTTCTAGAACCACCTTGGCTATGCAAAAACTATCAGGTCCAGCAACAGTCTGAGCTGGATGAGAGATAGAGTAAAGCTCTCAGGAGCAGCAGAAGCTGTAAGGGAGGGAAAAGGCAAGGAAGAAACTCTAGATTTCAGGATGTCCCCTTTATATCTTTGAGAATCTCAGGACCCACAAGGCTCCTGTTTCTTTGTCTGACTCTTCTGGCATCCAGGAGTTTTCCTGGGTTAAACCATCCAGGGATAGGACAGGAGATGCCATTTGGTTTTAGGAGCAGAGGAGAGAAACTCAGTGGGAAGAGAGTTTCCAAGGGAGGAAAATTCAGTTGAGCAGGTTTATAAGGTCACAGGACTGGATATGGGTAGAGTCTAGTGTACATGTTTAGAAGCCATAGTTCCCCCAGATCTTCTGATTCTAACATAAGTACACAGAGCCAATCAAATGAAGGAGGGGCGGGTCAAGAGAATTCTAAGACAAGGGAAATGAGGGATGAGTATTTGCAGGAGGGCACTGTCAAAGTCAATAGACAGACATTCTCCCCTCCTCTTATATTCAGAAACAAGAAATGAAGCTTAAAAGTG
This sequence comes from Macaca mulatta, assembly GCF_049350105.2. Lineage (NCBI taxonomy): Eukaryota > Metazoa > Chordata > Mammalia > Primates > Cercopithecidae > Macaca > Macaca mulatta. Next base: position 90,297,028 of record NC_133419.1, read on the forward strand.
TTGCTTGTGTTCTGTGCCAAAGGCAGCAGAGCACTTGTCTCTGGTCTCCATATACACTTGTCATATTTACTTGCAGTATTAAGAGTAAGATTTTGATTCCTTTCACACAGAATAAAATTCACCTACCATGTTTAAATTGCCATACATATAATGAGACTTTACTGATCATAAATAAGTTACTCTCAGCCTTGAGGCCTGGCTTAAATTTTCTCTATTCTCATTCCTTCTCCTTCATATCAGAAGCTTCATAATAGACAATGGGGGCAAATATGGTGTGGAGAAATAATCAGTTTGGATTTAGATATTTTTAATGTAGTTATCACTTCCTAAAAAGCTAGGAAAAAGCCAAAATACATGAAATAGCCACCTGCTTTAGTTTCTAGTATCCCTTCGGTATCTGCCGACAGGTATTCTATATTATATCTTTTCTGAATAAGATATTAAAAGTTCAGTTTTGTCTATGCTACTTTCTTTCTTTTCCTTTCCTGCTGTATTTTTCCCTAAAGCACTTATCACAATGTGCCAATCTATTAAAAAAATGTTTTTGTTTGTTTGTTTTTTTGTTTTTTTCTAGACAGGGTCTTGCTCTATCACCCAGGCCTAAGTGTGGTGAAATATCAGCTCACTGCAGCCTTGACTTCCCAGGTTCAAGCAATCCTTTCACCTAAACCGGTATCGGAGACCACAGAACTTGCCAAAACACCCAGCTAATTTTATTTATCTTTTCTTAGAGATGGGCTCTCACTTTGTTGCTGAAGCTGGTCTCTAACTAACTCCTAAGCACAAGTGATCCTACTGCTTCAGAATCCTGAAGTGCTGGTATTACATGCCAGAGTCACTGTGCCAGCTTCACTTTTTGAATGTTATATTTTGACTTGTTGACTTGTGTTTCTCACCCTACAACCTCACTAGCTCTTTAGGTGCAAGAAAATCTGTCTCCTTTTTTCATTTCTGCATTGGCTTAGAATGCTTATTAAGACACAGTAGGCACTTGATATATTGAAGAAAAAAGTAAGTAATATCCTTAAAGATATCACCTTTAAATAATCAGGATGACTTATGAATAATTAAGCTGATGATCTCTCTCTCTGTCTTTCAGACAGAGGTATTTGATTTATTTCTTAGTACATAGAAGTGTTCACAAAGAGCCACTGGATTTCTTTCTTAGTGCTTAGAAGACTCTTTAATAGCATTTGTTTTTGTCCAGGCACGATGGTTCATGCCTGTAATCCCAGCACTTTGGGAGACTCAGGCGGGCAGATTGCAAGGTCAGGAGATCGAGACCATCCTGGCTAACATGGTGAAACCCCGTCTCTACTAAAAAAAAAATACAAAAAATTAGCCAGTCAGGGTGTGGGGCGCCTGTAGTCTCAGCTACTCAGGAAGCTGAGGCAGGAGAATGGCGTGTACCCGGGAGGCGGAGCTTGCAGTGAGCCGGGATCACGCCACTGCACTCCAGCCTGGGCGACAGAGTGAGACTCCTTTCAAAAAAAAAATACATTGTTTGTTTTTACTTTTCCATCAGGAAATCTGTACTCCTTTCAGAATGCATATGTACTTTCATTTCATCTTTTCTCTTAGCAGTATTCATTTTATGTTTGAATCAATAAATAATCAATACAAATTCTTCAGCCATGCATTTAGGCCCCATCTTGAACTACCCTATTTTCTGCTATATCTCTAAGAACTGCGTCTCTCATGATATATCTGTAAATCGCATACGTGAACTCTATGGAATTCCAATACTATGATGGATCGTGTATATAGTTGCCAACCCCTCCTCCCCAGTTTACCTGCCTGAAATTCTCAGGAATTTCCTTTTTTTTTTTTTTTTTTGTAATGTAGTTTAATTTTATTTAGAAAACGAAAGAGAATATAGTTTTAAAACTTTTGACTTACATATACTCTTGACCCTTGAATAACACTGGTTGGAACTATGTGAGTCACTTATAATTGGAGTTTCTTCTGTTTTTGCCACTCCTGAGACAGAAACCCCTCCTTTTTCTCCTCCTTGTCAGCTTACTCAATATTAAGATGATGAAGATGAAAACCTTTATAATGATACGCTTCTACTAATTGTATTCACTGTTGCATTAATGAATAGTAAATATATTTTTCTTTTGATTTTCTTGATAACATTTTCTTTCCTTTAGCTATCCTTATTGTAAAAATACAGTATACATAGAACATATAAATTATGCATTAATCAACTGTTAACATTATCAGTAAGGCTTCTAGTCAACAGAAGGCTATTGATACCAAAGTTTTGAGGAAGTCAAACGTTACATGCTGATTTCTGACTTCATGGGATCGTGGCACTCCAACCACCAAGTTGTTCAAGGGTCAACTCTAAGTTTATTAAATTTTTTTTTTATCATTCAGATAATCTGAGAATCTCTTTGTGAACACTCAAAGACTTTATCTTTCTGTGAAACCCTGTGTTTATCTCATGCAATAATTATTGCATTCCATAGTGGTAGTGTATTTTCTCATACCTATTAATATTTTATATCATTCCCCAGGAAACGAAAAATATTTTAGCTGAATATGTTGATATTAGCAATAAATCCCAATGAAAAGTTTGCTTCCATGTTGAAATGATTAAATGGAACCCTTTTGCTATCGTTCTGCCGCTCACAGTAGCATAATAATTTATACCTTGGTAGTGCCCATTGCTCTAGTTGGTACACTGAAGCATGATACCCAGGCTTGGTACCCAGGTTTTTCTGATAATATTGTGAATTATATTAACCTTTCTGAAAGTGATAGTTATGTATTGCTAAAGTGTGCAAGAGCTGTCACAAATTCTGTACTTTATTGTAGTATTTTCATTTCTTGAATTATTTCTTAAGAAAAAGTCTCAATTTTGGAAAAGAAAGAGTGCTTTGAAAAAGATTTGAGTTGTAAAATAATAGCAAGTATTTCAAAATAACCTATTCCTAAGAGAACAGACATATTAAATAAGTTGATATTCACCAATTTGAACATTTTATAATCATTAGAATTGATTCGTTAGAGGCCTGGCACGGTGACTCATGCCTGTAATCCCAGCACTTTGGGAGGCCGAGGTGGGCAGATCACCCGAGGTCAGGAGTTTGAAACCGGTCTAGCAAGCATGGCGAAACCCCATCTCTACTAAAAAATACAATAAATAAACAAATAAACAAACAAAAATTAAAAACTAGCCGGGTGCAGTGGCAGGCACCTGTAATCCCAGCTACTCAGGAGGCTGAGATAAGAGAATGGCTTAAGCTCTAGAGGCAGAGGTTGAAGGGAGCTAAGGTCCCGCCACTGCACTCCAGCCTGAGCTACATAGTGAGATTCTGTCTCAAAAAAAAAAAAAAAAAAAAAAAATTATCAAAAATACAATATAAGAAGATATTTATAACAAAATATGAAGTAAGTAGAAAGGATGTAAAATTGTAAATATAATTTGATTAATTTCATTTAACAAATATAGGAACAACTTAAAGGGAGTTAATCAATTAGTATAATAATTGTGTTATCTTCAGATAAATATTGGCAGAATTGTTTTCTTATGCTTAACAATTCTTTCCAATTTTTTTATGTGGGTAAAAAGTCAGCAATGAGTACGAAAATTTAAGCAGACTTCAAACACGGCATATTCCATGAAGCTGCTTTTCTATCTTTAAAAGAAAAGTGATGTTTTCTCTCCCTGAAAAATGCCTCATCATTTGAATCATGGTTTGTTAAGGACACACAGCTTTTTCTTCCTTGAATTTCTCTATATTTGGTTCGTTTTCTCCAAATGATAGTAAAGATTACGTCTGTGTCTCTGTATGATGTTAACAATTCCTGAAACACCTAAGCAGTGCGTTGGACATAATAATAGTAATTTCTCACTAAGTAAATTCAGCTGAATGTTGAATTTCTCAACCAAAACTTTGAAATCTAATGAAGAGACATGTCTTCATCTTGCTTTTCTTGTGTGACTTCTTTCCCCTGTATCAAAGGACACAGGGTGTTAACACAGGATACAGAGAAAGAGAAGTGTGTGTTTGTGTGTGTGTGTGTGTGCATTTACGTATGTGTAGCCACATCAATTTTTGTATTTGTAGAAATGCCTTGTGAATTTGATTCAGAAACCCATAGCATTTTATTGAAATTATGTTTCATTTGATTGTCTTATCTGTTTATGGGAGCTGCTAACAGGTATTCTGGGTTTCACTTATCATACACTATTACAAAATCTGAGTTCATGATGTTAAATTCATAAATGTTGAATACAACTGAAATCCAAATTATAGAAGTTTTCCTATTATATGTTATTCCTGTTTTTCTTTTGTCAACGGGGTGCAGTGGAAAGAACAATATGGGCCTCCCATTTCAGTGTGAATTTAGGCAAGTTATTTAACTCCCGACCCATCGTTATCTCATCTGTGAAATGGGGCCACTACCCTGTCCAACTTGCAGAATTGCTCTGAAGATTAAAAATCACGTTATTGTATAGACATACAAAACAGCAATTGGCACATAGGAAGCCATCAGCCAGTTCTAAATGCTAACTGATAGTAAAACTAAATTATAAAAAAGTAGAGATAAAGTAATGAATATAATAATTAATGCTTTCTTAATGTAATAATTGTTTCTCATTAGTTAACGACATTGTGACAGAATTGGTATATTGAATTCAGTGACTCATTATTCTTCTACTCATAGCTTATGGATACATGATACACTTTCAATTAGATTGAATCATTCTTATTGCAATAGCAACCTCATCACTCCTTTTGGAATGTAAGTTCTGTGAAAGCTGGGAGTGTCTGATATATAGCAGGCATTCAGATATTGTAGAAAGACTGAAATAAACACCATGTTTTGTTTTCCTAATAGGTTTAGCTTTAAAAATAAGAATATTGTTAGTTATTACTTGGCAAATATTTATAATTTGCCAGGCATCTTACTAAACATTAGTAGATTATCTTATTTTAATGTTGATATTACTTCTGTGAGTAGATTACTAGGATACCTAAGGTGAAGAAAGTCTTGCCTATATTTATATATCTGGGTTTATCAGTGAATTATTTTTCCAATGTAAATAAAAATCACTACCATTTTTCCCATTGGCACATGCAGCTGTTTCTGTGCTTTCGTAAGCCTCAGCAGAATGTATTTTATAAGATTTAAAAATATGGTAGCTATGTATGCTATTGTTTTTAATTTGCATATTATAGAAATTTAAAATAGGCATTTCATGCTTCAACAAAACTGATTTGAAATGCACAGGTCTACTTAAGAACAATTTTTTGTTTGTTTGTTTTTGTTTTTTGAGACGGAATTTCAGGCTGCAGTGCAGTGGTGCAATCTTGGCTCACTGCAACCTCTGCCTCCCGGGTTCAAGCGATTCTTCTGCCTCAGCCTCCCAAGTAGCTGGGATTACAGGCATGCGCCACCATGCCTGGCTAATTTTTTGTATTTTTAGTAGAGACGGGGTTTCTCCATGTTGGTCAGACTGGTCTCAAACTCCAGACCTCAAGTGATCTGCCCGCCTTGGCCTCCCAAAATGCTGGAATTACAGGGGTGAGCCACCACGCCCGTGCCACAATTTTTTTAAAAAAAAATATAGTCAGCCCTTTCTATCTGTAGATTTCACATCAGCAGGCAAAGGTGGATAGAAAATACAGTTTTATTCACTGTAATCCCAGGTACTTAGGAAGCTGAGAAAGGAGGATTGCTTGAGCCCTGGAGTTTGAGGCTTTAGTGAGGTATGATCAAGCCACTGCACTCCAGCCCGATGAAAGAGTGAGACTCCATTTCTTCAGAAAATGAAATAAAATACAGTACTGAAGGAAAGAAACCCACACATATGGGGGCCAACTTTTTATTTGTAAAGATGGTAAACTTTATTTTGCCAAATTTTTTTTTGTTTTCAAACTTATATTTTCAAATATTAGTATTGCATACAGTAAATGATTTTGTTAAAAATATCACAAAGTAGGAAGGACATAAATCCAGAAAAAAGGCTTTTAAGCGAATAAATTTATTTCTATGGAATAAATCTCAACAATTATTTTTCCTTTAGCTTTGATATATTAGAACTTTTATCAAAGAATGACACTCATTACATGAGCTTGAATCTGAGAACCTCAGATGTGGCTAATAAAGAACTAATGAATAATGTAAAGTAAGAGAATTATGAATGCTTTTCTAAAAAACAAAAGTAAATAAAACAAAACTGTTACATTCCATTTGGACTCTTAACCATGTATTTCAGAAATATTTTCTGTTTTATATTATTGCCTACTTCACTGTCTTAACAATATGAAGACCAGGATGTCAAAGGGCATTAAGCATGTGGTGAGAGTTACATTATGGCCAGTTAATGCAAGGGAGGTCAGATGTGACTTCAGATCCCACATACACAGCTACCTTTCCTCACTGAGGCAGAGCAAGGTAATCCAGAAAGTCTCTGAGAATGCTGTACTTACATTATTCTGAAAATCACTTGAAAAGATGAAATATTAAATAATTTATACTAAAATCTGGATTATTATTCTGATAGATCAATTTGATTTGTTTAGTTGTTTGTACACATTCAGCTTGTTAATTCCACAGAAGAGAAGGGTTAACTTTTCATATATACGTGTCTTTTCTGCAGGACTTAAGTATGCACAAATTTTGATATCTATCAGGGTCTTGGAACCAATTCCCAGAGATGACTGATTAAATTCAGTTTTATTCTGAAATTTTTATTTTGTGTGTAGAGATACATTTCCATGAAGTTATAACTATGTTCATTTCTCATTCCAATATTATTAAGAATTATGAATGATCAACCGATATTTCTGTAACGAGCATTTATTGATCCTTAGGGTTACCAGATAGGGATTTTTATAGGTAGGAAAATGAAAAATGACTCCCTCTTATAATATCACTTTTTCTTTTTCTTTGGACTGTGGATAAATATCATAGTTGATTTCTTACAATCCAATAGAAAATTTCAAAATATATGTAGTAAATGATAAATATCATATTTTCTCAAACAATGTAATATAATTTTGCATAGCTTTATTTTCAGTATCTTTTTGTTTCTTCTTTTAAAAGAATATATGTTTATTTTAGAAAATGTAAAGATCAAGAAAGCAACAACAGAAAAGAAATATCTCCCTAATTCCATCAGAAAAATATAAAGTCATGGTTATATTCTTGTGTGTATAATTCTAGTCCCTTTACTATTTTAAATATATTTTTGTTTATGTATACAGAAAACTGAATAAATCTCTCCACATATAATTTATATAAGAAATATATATTTATTTATTCTTTTTCCCATTTTTTATATTTAGAGGTTTTTATCCCCCCTAAATGTTGACTATTGCAATTTTTTTCTGCCAAACATTGACTATCCCCAGGTTGATCTTATATATATTGTCGAAGGTGTTAGGTCATTGGACAGCCAGAAAAGGCTCCATCTTTCTGTCCAGGGATTATCAAAGGGTCAGGATCGGGAGTAAGAGCATGTTTGAAACAGTTTGATTGGTTGTCCAATGGCAACATATTTTTTAACTTACCCATCGCCCCCACTTATGTTGTTGTTGTTCTTAAGAAACAGGGTCTCACACTGTCTCCCAAACTGGAGTTCAGTGGTGCAATCTCAGCTCACTGCAGCCTCAAACTCCTGAGCTTGATCAATCTTTCCACCTCAACCTCCAAAATCACTAGGACTACAGTCACGTGCCACAATGCCTAACTAATATTTGTTCTTAGATTTGTCGAGACAGAGTATCCCTATGTTGCCCAGGATGGTCTACAATTCCAGGCCTCAAGCAATCCTCCCAGCCCAGCCTCCCAAATTTATGAGATTACAGGCATGAGCCACAGCTCCTGGCCTTATCTCTTTACTTTCATTTGTCCTTCCTTTCTAGGTCTGTTGTGTGAACCGTCTTAGCCCATTCTATAAACATTCTTCTGCCGTGGTCATGTGAAACAATACAAAATTGCTTTTGATGATTCTTCATGTTTTATGTTTAATATTCTAACATAGTAGTGTGATGTTTTTAAAAAGGACAAAAAACACAATAGAAGTTTGGCTAATCACAAGACTTTGATGATCACAGTTGTGCTATAATTTATTGTAATATAATAAAAATTCAGCACTTACTTGTAATGTGCCTTGGGACAAATCATTTAGTCACTTGATTTCTCAGACCTCAGTTTCCTCCTCTGTGAAATACTAATATCAACTGTATGTAGCTTATTTTAAAGAATTAGAAAAATCGTCAGTAATCACTTTAATACCGAGCGTGATTGCTGTGGTTACTATATCGTTGCTACTATTGTAGCATAGAACCACTTACCACTTTACATTTTTGTTTGTTTTGTTGGTTGTTTTTGTTTGTTTTGTTTTGTTTTGTTTTTGAGACAGAGTCTCGCTCTGGAGCCCAGGCTCGAGTGCAGTGGCACCATCTCGGCTCACTGCAACCTTCACCTGCCAGGTTCAAGCAATTCTCCTGCCTCAGCCTCCTGAGTAGCTGAAATTACAGGCACGTGCCACTGTGCCTGGCTAATTATTTTGTATTTTTAGTAGAGACGCGGTTTCACCATGCTGTCCAGGCTAGTCCTGAACTCTTGACCTCACGATCCACCCACCTCGGCCTCCCAAATTGCTGGGCATGCAGGCTTGAGCCACTGCACTCGGCCACAGGAGTCTTTAGAGATGATTGAATGTGGAAGTTCTGTTGACAAGTGGCTGATTCAAATTGTTAAATTAGAAATATTCAATGTTAGAATTGTAGAGTGCTCTTGCGTTTCTCCTCTATATAATTTGGGAAACTAGTAAACAGCACATTGTTTTATCAACAGGCATGTCACCTATGCTCCAAGCAGCCACAGCAAGTATTCAGGGGAGTAATTTCCAGGAATTTCTAATGCTCTGTTTGAAATGAAAAGCAAAGTGGACCCTTGCAAGGCTAGGGGAGAAGTGAAGAGAAACATTTCTGTTGCAGCCTTCACAGTGCAGGCAGTTTCAGAGTCTTTGAAACAAGTAGCCTATGGGGATTCTTTAGAGAACCTATATAGAATTTGTGTGGTATATCACTCAGAAAGAACCATGATAGGTTCTACTGATGAATTTTTAAATTAGCATATTAGACATAAAGCTGGATATTATATACAGTTATGTGAGTGTCCATATATATGTTTGCATATGTGTTTTCTTTTATTGTCTTGTAATGGATTAAAAAATTAAAAAATTAAAATTTATAATCATACAAGGTTATTCTGAAGTGGAAGACTCAAACTCAGTATTAAATCCAAGGGGAACAGACAAATATCAAAAAACTCTCATCTGGCATTATCGGGGAATCAAGTCTAATGTGTTCATGTCTCTTCATACATGGGAAAACATCAGTTTGTCATACAGCACAGTGCAGACTATGCACAACTACTCCAAGCCAGAGTTCTCACGCCCTGCCTGGGGCCCCCAAGGCTGAGAGGATCACGATCTCAGCACACTAGTTGGGACACTGGTTAAATTACACTTTTAGTAAATGTAATCTTTCTATAGCATAGGATAGCATTATTTTTTAATTGAAAATATTTTATTTATATAAAAGACTATCATGGAACATAGAAGTATAGAGAAAAATAATAATGAAATGAATATCTGTGAACTTACTAACCATATTAAGAAAATAACATTTCCAATATCTTTGGGTTCCCCATGCACTAATGACAGTTGTGTTTTTTCAGTTTCTTGAATTTTCTGTTTACCTTTATTTCCTGTGGTATTCTTTATAATTTTATCACACAAGGCTATATTATTTACATGTTTCATGGTTTGACTTTAGGTAGTTTTGAAATTTTTAAAATAAAATCATACCATGTATAGTTTTATGGTACTTGATTTTTTTTCACTGATCTTTAAGTGTTCAGACAGATAGATAGGTAAGTAGATAGATAGATGGATAGCATTTATTCAAATGAAAGTAAGATTCATGGTCCGTCACGAAAGAGAAAACATATAATAATGTGAATAGGGAAAGTTAATGTATAGAATGATTAATTATAACAGCAGCTGAGCAAGGAACTATTGTCTAGTAGAATGTAAGGAGAAGTCTAAATAATACGTGATGACACATATAAGGAATTGCCGTTGTTTCCGGGGTGAAGCTGGAGTAGTCAATGGAGAGTCCTCTCACCCCTTGGCCTCACTGAATGTTTAGAAGTTGCTGTATTGTTGCTCTCGAAAAACTTGCTTTAAATCCACACTTCAGAGCTCCCCAGAGACTTGCCTTCTGGGCCACTGGTGAAGCTGTTTATGAAGAAATGTCATGCCAGACGGGCTCCACTGCAAATATGGAAAAGGGTAGTATCAGGAGAAGCTCGTGGCTGCTGAGTTCTCATGGGCCCCAGTGAACTTCAGGAAGTGGGTGCTATAGCAGCAGCCTGAACTACACAATCTGGGCATTGGTGTATCCCTGTATGTCCTCCAGGCCAGACACTGGAGGTGTCATTTCCAAAGCAGATTGGAAGCACTTTTTTGTTATTTCTCTCCAAAGCTTTCTACTCACAAAGATTGACATCATAACACATGGCAAAGGAAAAGTATTTGAAGGATCCAGATCTATTTATGTAAACAAGCAAGAGTGAGTTTGTAGTGGATAACCCAAAGTTGGATAAACGGTGCATCACAAAATATATTTATTCATTTTCTACTGTTGTACATTTGGAATGATTTTTGTATATTGATTTTTGTGAACATGTCTCCTAATGCAAACACTCAATAGATTCTCATTCCTGACAGTATCTTCTGATAGGTGGAATGTCTGGGTTATATAATTTGTGGATCATCAATTCTACTGGGCAATGCCACAGCGATTCAAACTACTTTCACTTATTTATATTTCCACTGACAAGGTAATCATGTTATACAAAATAATAGAAGTATGGATGATTGTGGCAAGTTAAAGAAATACAAAGAACTCACCCTTACTAGAATCCAAGGCATTTGTGGGAAGAACAATTTGTACACTGAGCACCAAATACAGTAAGTACATTTTGGAAGACATCGAGAGGAGTGTAACTACTTTCTTGTAGTTTATCAAAATCCCATAATGAGGTTAAGCAGGTAGGAATATAGGCACATTTGCATTTCAGCAAGCATTCTGGCCTAGATGCAATTGGAGGATATCACCAGCAAGAGGACAGAACTAATATTCTCTTGTGTGTATGAGACAGGATCTCACTCTGTCCCCCAGGCGAGAGTCAGTGGCACAATCCCGGCTCAATGCAAACTCTGCCTCCTGGGCTCAGGCAATCGTCCAGACTAAGATTCCCAAGTAGCTGAGATTACAGGCGTGCACCATCATGCCTGTCTAATTTTTCTATTTTTTGTGGAGATGGAGTTTCCAATGTTGCCTAGGCTGACCTTAAACTTCTCAGCTTGACTGGTCAAACCACCTAGGCCTCCCAAAGTGCTGGGATTACAGGCATGAGCCACCATGCCACGTTCCGAAATCTTTTCTCATGACCACTGCTCTCACATAGACTTTACTATCAGAAAAGATAAGACTATGCTCATCCTTTGGCTTTTGGCTTAGGTATTGTTTCTTTTAGGAAGACTTTTAGGATGACTGTCCCTTCCTTTCCATCAACTACTAGACCATGAGCTCCTTAAGGACTTAGTCTTGTTTTTTATTTACACTTTTTAAAAATTTACTTTAATTTTCAGGATACATATGCAGAATGTGCAGGTTTGTTACTATTTTGGCTCGAATCCTTACCAGTAAGGAGAGTTCACAGTAGACACTCATTTTGTGAGTGATCAGAATAGTGCACATAAGAGACCCTCTGAGACATTCTGTGCTTTGAAAAGAAGAGTTGCACTGCACACTAGGATTTCCACAATGCCTTTGTTATGGGGTTTAGCTGAGCATGCTCACAGGCTTTTTGTCATGTCATTGATAGAGAGTTGGACAGTATGGTAGATGTAGGACAGTGTGCATATTAGTATTCAAAACAAAGGACTAAAACCTGCACAATGCTTGAAAGATTTGTGAACTTTTAATCAATTCTGCCAGCATGCGAGAAGCATCCCCCAAAAATATTGTATGTAATTTGGTGGCTTAGGAACATACTTTGGCAACGTATGTCATGTCACTGAAAGGAAAGCTGTTTTCAGAGACTGCCTGGTTTCAAACCCTAGCTCTCCTACTTCATTGGAATATGTCTTTGGGCAAATTATTGAAGTTTCCTGTTCTCACATTTCTTAATCTTTAAATCAGTATAACATATTATTTATCTCATGGGGTTGTTGTAGGAATTAAGTAAGTTAGAACATGTAAAGCACTCAGAACAGTTTTTATCACAGAGTTGGTAATCAATAAATGTCTGATATTTTCACTTGAATGACAGGGTATTTTTTAATTAGGCAAGGAAATACTGCTTTTTCTCTCTTACCTATCCTGCATGGTAACACAGTTGTAGTAAAATAGATAATAACTTTCTCAGTTACTAGCACTAAAATTTGCAATTATTTTGTATTCTTTTATTTGCATCTCATAAGTTGCTTATTGTTTATTTCTGTCTAATACAGGGCAGTCTACAAAATATAGAATTGAATTTTTACTGAGAAGTGAGAATGCTAGAAAGTCTTTCTTCTCTACACTTAGCTAGATAATATGCAACATTTTAAGAAGTGTTTGAAGCAGTTTTCAAAGAACAACATTTCTGGAAAAGTCTGTACGTAAGTATCTATGATTACCTTTTCTTAACTTTATTGGATGTATTTTTTGAAGCATAATGCTGATCAAATGACACTTCAGAAAACATACTAATTTGCAATGCCATGGACTGATTAAAAAGACAGCCACTTCATCTTTTCCTAGGATATGTTGGTTTTTATAAATTTTATAATTTTTTAAATGTCCATTAATAGATAAATGGTGATTTTCATATAGATTTTTACTTTTTCAACTTCTAGCAAGGTTTGTAATTTTTAGTTTATAGAAATGACCTAAATCCCCAAACATTAGATAATTTATGAATTTATTAAATCATGGTAAATGACAACAAAATCTATTAGCATGGCAACTGTGTTAAAAATAACTTTCATGCACTGTTAAAGGTAATTATGCACATCATTATTGTGTAAATAGCAGCCAGGTGCCAAGGCGCATGCCTGTAATATCAGCACTTTGGGAGGCTGAGATGGGCGGATCACCTGATGTCAGGAGTTTGAGGCCAGCCTGGCCAACTTGGTGAAACCTTATCTTGACTAAAAATACCCAAATTAGCCAGTCATGGTGGCAGACACCTGTAATCCCAGCTACTCGGGAGTCTGAGGCAGGAGAATCATTTGAACCTGGGAGACAGAGGTTGCAGTGAGCCAAGATCATGCCATTGCACTCCAGCCTAGGTGACAGAGGGAGACAACATCTCAAAAAAAAGTAATAATAATAATTATTATTGTGTAAATAATTAATACATAATTTTAAAAATATGAATACATAACATTGATATAGATAGTTATGTACATATATGTGTAAATTATCAGTTTTAAAATTATTGAAAAAGGTGAATTAATAAAAAACAGATTTTATTTTCATATAACACAGAAATAGTCATAAAATAGTAAAAATAAGAAAAACAGGCTGCTACAACTAATTTCATCAACCATTATATATACAATTATGTGAAACACAATTGAGTTCCTTGCTGTACATTTTTAAACAAGAGAGTTACACAGTACAGATGTGCTGGTAATCCCAGTTAATGTTTTATCTTTGAACATATTCAGATAAATAACGGCTAGGCACTTAAGGAATTATAATTTTAAAACAGTGAGAAACAAAATTTTAAAGTTAGCATGTGGCCCGGTGCAGTGGCTCACGCTTGTCATCCCAGCACTTTGGGAGGCAGAGGTGGGCAGATCACCTGAGGTCAGGAGTTCAAGATCAGCCTGAGCAACATGGTGAAACCCCGTCTCTACTAAAAGTACAAAAATTAGCTGGGTTTAGTGGTGGGTGCCTGTAATCCCAGCTACTTGGGAGGCTGAGGCAGGAGAATCACTTGAACTCAAGAGGCAGAGGTTGCAGTGAGCTGAGACCGAGCCATTCCACTCCAGCCTGGGCTACAGAGTGAGATACCATCTCAAAAGAAAACAAAGAACAAAAAAAAGCAATTAGCATGTGACAATATTTAATGAAATAATTGTTATAGTTAAAATATTTCTTTGAATAACCTGTGTTAAGTCAACTTTCTTGCCTCTCATTCCAAACTTGTCTGTTGAGCTTTGGGCCCCCAAGTGTGGTTTTTAATACTTAATAAACCTAATCAGTCAATTTACCCCTTTCTGTGCAATCTAATCAATCTCAGGAAGTGGGTGTGGTCTTTCCTGGGCCCATACCCTTTAAAAAGATGCTTGTCCAGAGACTTCTCTCTCCTTCAGTGAGGACCCACTGCATTTGTGACTGCTGTGCTTTGGAGCACCAGGAGTTACTTCTAATCTCGATATCTACAGAGCTTCTAGACTGAGACCATTCATAATAGCCTTGTGAGTATAAAATCTGCAGTAAACTCATCATGCTCACTTTTTCTCTTAAAAATACTTTAAATTTACCCGGCAGCATGCTTGGGTCTTTTCTAAGCAAACAAGTAACTGTCTTCATGATTTTACAGAAAATCAATGTAAAGTATCTTCAATTTGTAACATCTGGTTTGTGTGCCTTGCTATTTGATTCTTCTTATGTGACTATTTTCTGTATTGTTAGATTTTTTTTTTAAGTGTGAAAAGGTATATTTCGATAGTTTCATGCAATGATAGAACCCATAAAATACCTAAAATGTTCCCTAGAATGTTGGCATGTAGTAATGGTTATAATGTACACCAAAGTCAATGTTAAAAATGTTGAATTACTTTGTAACTTCTTATTGCAAAGGTCTTATTTGCTGTGTCTTCAAAATTTGCAGTTTGTAGACTAGATTTGAAAGCTGTTGAAAATAGTTTTAATTGGCCAGGCACGATGGCTCATGTTTGCAGCCTAGCACTTTGAGAGGCCAAGGCAGGCAGATCGCTTGAGGTCTAGAGTTAGAAACCAGCCTGACAAACATGGCGAAACCACGTTTTTACTTAAAATAAAAAAAAATTGTCATAGCATGGTGGCGGGTGCCTGTAGTATCAGCTACTCGGGAGGCTGTGGCAGGAGAATTGCTTGAACCTGGGAGGCGGATGTTGCAGTAAGCTGAGATCACGCCACTGCATTCCACCCGGGTGACAGAGTGAGACTGCATCTCAACAACAACAATAAATAAATAAATAAATAAATAAATAAATAAATAAATAAAAGGGAAAGAAAGAAAGAAGTAAAAAAAATAGATGTAACCCTCTGACAAGGGCTCCCAAGAGGCTGCAACTCCCAAGTCACTAAAAGGAATGGTGAATTGGTGGCCATGCTTCCATTAACTGCATTTCTGGATTTTCTAGTGTAGAGTGGAAAACCTAATACATGTCTTCACTTTTATTGTTATTTTACAAGATAATTAATTGTTGATTAATTCTTGTAAATTATTATAGCTTAAATATTCACTATTTCAGAATGTGAAAGTGTTCTCTCTAATCATCTGAATTGAATATGGGAAAAAATTTTCTAAATTAAAAATAATAGATATGATTTACGATTAATGTAGTGAAAGGAAAAGTTTTGATATTAAAGTTAAAAGGACAAATTTAATGATTGATAATTTTAGGAGCTGATAGTCCACTCTGATTAATCAATCTTAGATAAAACCTACTTCATTTATAATTGTGTGAGCAAACTTCATAGGTGAGTTTGCAGGCAGGGAGTACAGAATAATAGCAGAGATACTAAGTGTCTTTCATATATTATCATCATGGAATCGTTGAGAGAGAATGACAGAGACAGAACGAGATTAAGAATGTTCTTAAGAATGAGATTAAGAAATAAGAATCAGCTTATATAAGTGACTGAGAAATCATCTCAGCTTTTACCGTCTACCCAGGCTTTAAGCTTGCTAAGTAACTGGGAATGATTGAGAGCATGGCTTGTTTAACAAAATACCATGAGGGCTCTCATCTCATTTTCTCATTTGAATCGTAGTGGTTGTTCATATCCATAAGTTTCATACCCGTGGATTCAACTAATCTCAGAAAAAAATATTTACAGGAAGAAAAAAGCAGCTGTACTGAACAACATATCCCTTTTTTTTTTTTTTTTTTTTTTTGGGAGACAGAGTCTCACTCTATTACCTATGCTGGAGTGTAGTGGCATCATCTCCACTCACTACAACCTCTACCTCCTGGGTTCAGGCAATTCTCCTGCGTCAGCCTCCTGAATAGCTGGGACTACAGGCACGTGCCGCCACGCCCGGCTAAATTTTTGCATTTTTAGTAGAAACAGGGTATCACCATGTTAGCCAGGATGGTCTTGGTCTCCTGACCTCATGATCTTCACACCTCGGCCTTCCGAAGTGCTGGGATTACAGGCATGAGTAACCGCACCCTGCCAAACATGTACATATTTTTAACAATCTTCTTGCTGTTCCTAAACAGTATGGCATTACAAGTATTTATACAGCATTTACATTGTATTAGGCATTCAAAGTAATCTAGACATAAAGTGTTCAGGAGGATAGGTTTAGGTTACATGCAAATCCCACACCATTTACTAATAAGAGCCTGGAACATCTAAGGATCTTGGTATCTCAGGGATTCCTGGACCCCAATTTTCTATGGCTATTGAGGGAAAACTTTATAAATCCAGCATGTTTGCATTTACTATGTCTCAGTTTATACTGGAGCTAACTTATTAGACATATTGGACAGACTCAAGTAGACAAGGAAAATTGTCCACTGGCTTTTTTTTTTTCCTTTTCATCAGGGCAAATAAAAATAAGAGAAAGACATTCTCACTTTTTTTTTAAATTTTCAGAGATATGGATTCAGACAGCCTGCAAGCCTTCCAGAATGAGCTCATTTGCTCCATTTGCATGAACTACTTCATAGACCCGGTCACCATTGACTGTGGGCACAGCTTTTGCAGGCCCTGCCTCTACTTCTGCTGGGAAGAAGGCAGAGCACCAATGCACTGCCCTGAGTGCAGAGAAATCTCAGTGAAGCCCGACTTCAACACCAATGTTGTACTCAAAAAGCTGGCTTCCCTAGCCAGACAGACCAGACCTCAGAACATCAACAACTCACACAGTATCTGTGTGCTCCATGAAGAGACTAAGGAGCTCTTCTGTGAGGTTGACAAGAGATTGCTCTGTGGGCCCTGCTCTGAGTCACCAGAGCACATGGCTCACAGCCACAGTCCAATAGGATGGGCTGCTGAGGAATGCAGGGTATGTGATGCCTCTAAGGCAGTTTGATATGTATAGAGTCCCAAATAAGAATGATGAGGGCCAATGCAACGATGGTGATGAGAATGCAGATGGTGGAGGTGGTGATTATTCCATGTTAATCATAACACATAAACGTGTCCTTTCAATGTTGCTGACTAATTTAGCACTCTAATCATAGCTGTGTTGAGACTTCACTAAAGGAGGTTTCCTTAGAAACATTGTTCAAATGTGTAGAATGGAGCTGTGGAACAGGTGACCAGCACCAAGAACACTTTTCAAAGTCATGTTATATAAAAGCCAGTTTCTCAGAAAATTGATGATATTATCTGAAGGGTCCCTTAAAACTCTCTATTATATTTCTATGACTTTTCATATCCAAATTAATAGAACCAAATTTGTTTAACTTGGAAAAATCTGACCACTCCACTCTAACTTGAATTTGTGTTTCTTTCAATTACAGCCTTTTTATTTGATTGATAAGGGGATGAAATCTAGTATACTGTCTCCATTTTTGCTAAGCTTCTTGCTTCTTTTGCAGGAGAAACTTATAAAAGAAATGGACTATTTGTGGAGAATCAATCAAGAGACACAAAACCATCTAAATCAGGAAACTAGAAAATTTCGTTCGTTAGTGGTAAGAATGAAAATATTTCCTTTATTTTTACTCAAACACAATGTTGGCTTATACTTTTTAGCTAAATTCAAATTACCAGTTAAAAGATAGTGATTTCATCCCAAGAAAATGTAGTGATTTCAACTGATATAATAGGAATCGCAAATACAGAAGCCCACACAAGCTAGCCAAGTTAATTCTAGTATATTGGATAAATGGCATGATATGTATTCTAGTTCAAATTTGAAGGTTAATATAAACTTTTTCAGACACTGGAGATGAGGCAACATTTCACTAAGATTGGGTGTGAGGAAGAGGAAAGAAATAGAATAGTATATAGAGTAAAAATATAGTAAAAGTAAAAAAAAACCGTATAATATGATGTATGGCTAATTGTTCTTTAACATTTAGCGAATCAGACATGGAAAAATCCTAAAAGAGAGATTAATAGAGGCAATAATTGACTCAGTAAGAACTGTAAAAAAGGATCACAGTGACAGAAACCAGGAGTCTTTATATAGGTTTTAATTTAAAAAGGGAGAGAGAATAGGAATATTGAAAAAGATGGACAGAATAAAACACCAAATATTCAAGACTCTTTGCAAGAGTGAGGCAGAAAGTTTACAAATTGCTTGATTACACCCAGCATATAATTATTTGAACTTTTCTATTGAGAGTGAGAACATGTAATTCTTTTAACCAAACATCTCTGCAGGACTATGTGTCAATAAGGAAGGTGATAACCACTATTCAATATCAAAAGATGCATCTACTTCTCGATGAGGAGGAGCAACTGCATCTGCAGGCACTGGAAAGAGAAGCAAAAGAGCTTTTCCAACAACTACAAGACAGTCAAGTGAGAATGACCCAACATTTAGAAAGGATGAAAGACATGTACAGAGAGCTGTGGGAGACGTGCCATATGCCTGTCGTGGAGCTGCTCCAGGTGAGGAGGGAGGGTCCATCCTCAGAGACAGGAAGTCCTTGCTGGACATTGCTGCCAGGACATGCAAATGTCACCTGCATATGTCACTGCTCTAAGCTAAGTGACACATGCTGTCTGACTCCCACCATTATAGTACATCTGTCCAGTCACTTATTACTGGATACTTTGGTAATCTTTGGGAAATTTTTGCCATTTTAGGAGATCACATATAACAAAATTCTCTTCAACATAATTTAGAGTACTATCCACACAGAGAGATCATCTAAAATCATTAGAACTTGAGGCTAGGGGAAGGTTAGTAATACTCCATTTATATGCCCTAGTTCCTCCTCACTCTCTGATGTCCCATACAACAGTGATTTGCTAAAGCCATTGAGGGGTTTCCCCTTGCCTGGGCGAGGTTTGTGAAAGTTGCTCATCAATGTCCGTGTACTCTGTTTCTCATATGGTTCTGCTCTGTTTTTTACCAGTTGTCATGAGTGGTCAGACCTTTCCTTGGAAATAAGATTAGGAAATCAATGACACTGGAAACCTAGATATCTTTGCTTTACTCTACCATCTCTTGCTCAGCTCCTTTCTTCTTCATGCCCACTGATGATGCTTTCCATTATTTAGTTGAGGTTCTGTTATTAACGTAGCCTTGAATGATTACTTAGAGGGGAATGAAGAGAGATACACATTTTTAAAACACTAAAACAGAAAGAAAAAAGAGTATGAGAAAAGATGCAGAAGGAAAAATCTCTCATAATTAACATTGTCTTTTATTTTTTGCAGGATGTGGGAAATGTATCAGCAAGGTGAGTTTACACTAAAAAAATGCTTTTTCTGAGAAGTTCATTCTCTTGTGAATGAACGGGGTGTATACATTTTGAGGTACTAATATCATTCTCAGTGGCTATTTCCATTTTTGTTTGAAAAGAGAGCCTGAGGTCTTCTCTTTGGTCTGGAAAGTTTTCATCTTAAAATTTGTATGAATTCAAATATATGTAAAAACAGTTTGCCATTCTGAAGTTTGTTCTTCCCAGTCCATCCATCCTGTCCAGCCCTACCCCACAGATCTTAATACAAAATTACTTTGAGGAATCATAGAGGTGTCTTCTACTCTGGAGGGGTAGGAGATTAAAAAAAAAAAAAAAAAAAAAAGACTGAGGGAGGAGAGAGATTCCCTCTGGGTGTCCTGAGGAGGAAGGTTTTGTTCCTAAAAGTGTCAATGACCTGGACCTACTCCATCACAATACACCCAGTTCTAGGAAAGACCTCAGGAAAATGGTTGCCTCGGGACCCTCAGCAGCAGGGTGTTCAGGCTGGAATTATTCTCTTTTGTTTTGCACAAAAGATGAAAGCTTTTTGTCTCAGTGAATATTCTATGTTAGACAGTGACTAGCATTAGTGACAGCTACAGGCTCAGATCCCAAAGATTTTTGTTTGAGTTTTTTGCTCTCTGAAATGTTTCCAAGATTTTTGCATACCCTCAGGGGGTATGATGCGGAGAGGGACGCAATGTCTTTTAATGACTTTAGAAGTTGTGTAATGTCTGAAAACAACATATGTGGGGAAATTGGGTTTTTATGCAAAAAAAAAAAATCAGAAAAAGCAACCTCTTCTGGCCCTTGGAGTGTGGAATAAAATGTGCATGCAGTTAACCAAAACATGAATTCCTCAGAATTCATGTTTCCAGAATTCTGAGGAAACATGTTATATGAAAATATGATATCTTTGTATGATGGTATGATTAGCTCTGGGCCTGGACATATAGCTGAGGCCATTTTTTTGCAGGGCTGATTTGGCACAGATGCAAAAGCCCCAGCCAGTGTACCCAGAGCTTACTTCATGGCGCATAACTGGAGTCCTAGACATGCTCAACAACTTCAGAGGTAAGATCCAGCTGCTTAGCAGTCCAGCCTCAAATCATTTGCTTATTGCGTCCCTTGGTCGAGGCTTTTCCCATTTAAGTTGTATTATTTTTGACATGTAGGTAATACATAGTTTTCCAAAGCATGTGCATCTTCTCTACCTGCATAGTAATACTACAAAGATCAAAACTCAATTTCCTGAGTTAGAGTTTGATGAAAATGTAAAGCAAGGTACATACTTTGTCTGCAGAATAAGAGGACAAAGAGTATTCAGGTCATGTAGTTATGAAGACACTAGTTGTCACGGTGGCATCAGTATTTCGTGTTAGTTCAATTTAATTCAATTTTGAGGGTTAGATTTGGCATAATGGTTTTTAATTGGCTCTATTCCATGTGCATTTACATGCATTCTTCAAGTAACCTTTATTATTTACAAAATCAGAGCATTTTGATAAAAAAATGACTAAAATATCCATAATCAGGACAATTTTAATGCCATCATATACGTAACAACTGAAAGGTGAGGGATCTCTGAACATGGCCTAAGCATGTTACCTCCATTCAAGAGGGCAGGTCTAGGTAGCAGAGGGCAGGAATGCAGAGTAGATTGAATCAGGAGCTAAAGAGATATTGTAAAGCCAGAGTATCCCTTTCAGAAACTTATAAACTTTACATGTGTCAATTTCTACCAAAGTTTTGAGGTTTGAGACTATAACAGGCATAACTTACATTCCAATAAATACTCACATCATGGCAAAGTGATGTCTACCTGTTGATGATCTTAAAGACAAATAATACAAGAAGATTTTCTATTAAAGAAAAAAAAAACATTTTATATATGTCCTGAAAAAAACTATGCAGAAGTAGACATTAAATCATTACTTCGCCCAGTGATATGGTCACATTTTTTCTCTATTATTTAAGGAATAGTATATAATTGTATGTGCTGTAGAGTTTTAATGACATTTCATCTTCATGGATGCATGGCGCTGAACTTTCTTGGCTTCCTCTTTTCTGTATTTTCTTGGAAGAAAAGCAACTGAAGTGAATAATTGGGCCACAGAGCCTCTGTCCCTCATAGCACTCACTAATATAGTACTTTTTCCTTGTCAGTGGATAATGCTCTGAGCACGGAAATGACTCCTTGCTATATAAGCCTTTCTGAGGATGTGAGACGTGTGATATTTGGAGACGACCATCGCAGTGCACCCATGGATCCCCAGGGAGTGGAGAGCTTTGCTGTGTGGGGAGCGCAAGCGTTCAACTCTGGCAGGCATTACTGGGAAGTGGATGTGACCCACTCCTCCACCTGGATTCTGGGAGTCTGTAGAGATTCCACGACAGCAGATAGCAGTATCCTTATTGATTCTGATGAAACATTTTTGTTAATTTCCTCAAAGAGGAGCAATCGCTATAGTCTCTCCACCAACTCTCCACCTTTAATTCAGCATGTGCAAAGGCCTCTGGGTCGGGTTGGGGTGTTTCTGGATTATGATAATGGATCTGTGAGTTTTTTTGATGTTTCTAAAGGTTCTATTATCTATGGTTTTCCTCTTGCCTCCTTCTCTTCCCCTCTGAGACCTTTCTTTTGCTTTGGTTGTACATGAAAAGTTGGTTTCATGATGATTTATTGTGACCTCCCATATATGATGTAAATAGTGTCCTGAGACCTTATGTGTGAGAGCCTGTGAGCTCCTTGTAACTTCATGGAATGTAATTACTTTGTGGTTATACATGGTATAACCACCTTGAATGTGTACATTTGTTAATTAAGTTATTTTAAATAATAAATTATTGTGGAATCTTTACTAGAACATCAATAATGGCTTTTCTTGTGCAAGTTTTGTTGAGATTCATTCACTTACCGTGAAAGTCATGTTCTAATGTATTTAATTCAGAGAATGTTAGTATATCACACGTGTGCAGCCATCAGAACTCTCTACTGCCTGGGCACTTTTATCATTTCCAGAAGAATCCCAATACCCATTAACATTTATTCTCCATTCACCCTCCCCCATTCCTTCACAACACTTAATCTACTTTTTATGTTTTTGTATTCAGGTAAATAAAATCATACAATATAGGTTTTTTTAAATCTGATTTTTTTTTTTTTTTTTTTTTTTTTTTTGAGACGGAGTCTTGCTCTGTCACCCAGGCTGGAGTGCAGTGGCCGGATCTCAGCTCACTGCAAGCTCCGCCTCCCGGGTTTACGCCATTCTCCTGCCTCAGCCTCCCGAGTAGCTGGGACTACAGGCGCCCGCCACCTCGCCCGGCTAGTTTTTTTGTATTTTTTAGTAGAGATGGGGTTTCACCGTGTTAGCCGGGATCGTCTCTCGATCTCCTGGCCTCGTGATCCGCCCGTCCCGGCCTCCCAAAGTGCTGGGATTACAGGCTTGAGCCACCGCGCCCGGCCTTTAAATCTGATTTCTTTTTCAGAGATTATGTTTTCAGTTTTTACACACTGTAAACCATTTGTCTTACTTGTATATTTGAACAGGCTGGGGTAGAAAAATGAAGTGGTATATATCTTATCTTACAAAGAATAAAGAGTGCTTATTTTCTTTAAGTCTGACCAAGTTAAGTTGACCTCACAGACTTTATTATTTATCAGCATCCTAGTTATTAATCACATTTCAGCTCATACAACAGTTTCTCAGTGCTGGGTTGCTCTGCTATTACAAATTCTCTGAGTATATTATATCAGATTATAATATTCTGAAAACTCTTATTACTACCAGATTGAAAATTCCAAGGGGGTAATGGCACTATTTGTCTTCTTTGCTAATGCAATTTTTAGAATAGATTACACAATAAATAAAATGAATAAATGGATAAGTAGAGGAGTTATGTAATACTATTCTAACATTAAGAAACTTTCCAAAATATAAGTAGCAAAATAAGATAGAACATACTAATGAATATCTAATCAAAAAGTAAGAAATACATTGATTTTCAGATTCATATCAAAGACAATACTGTTATGTTAGGGTTTAAGATAATTGTAGCATAATTTTTTATAGGGTTGATTTCAATTGTCTTTGGTTTTTTAATATAAACCATTGAAAGAGGAAGGTTCCTATATAAGATGATGGGGAACAGGAACAGGACTTAGAATAAAGGAGACTCTCCTGATTTTAACTGACATATACTTTTAATCACTTACTAAGCATAAAGTGGTATAAACATTCTTATGCAGTAGGAAGAACAAAATTAGTTTAAATTTTAAATAAGAATCCAGATGATACAGAATGGAAAATTCTATAGTAGAATGTGATAGCTACGTCTCCTAAGGCACCAGCTTACCTGCTTTAACAAAGACCATAAATTTGACATGATTCAGAAGGTGCATTGCTCTCACATGTTTGTACCAATATAAGAGTTGGTCAAGAAGAAGACTAACATCTTCAACAAGTGAATTTTTTCTCTGTGTGCAGAATACTCCCATTTATTGCCATGACCCATGCAGCAGGAAAGCCAAAAGAAAAGTAGGAGGGACACGAGTATTTGGCTATAAGGAAATCACCTGGTGTTCTTCACAATGCTTTGATTCCCATCCTATAGGTTCAAAATTAGGCAGATGGCACACCAAGACGTAAGATATATCTGGTAATGCTGTTAACATTCAAAACAATATTTATTCTTATCATTTGATTCAGAAAACAAATTAAATGACTGGCACAACAGAAAATAACCCAAGAGATTTGTTCAATGAAACAAAGCAGAACCTCAACCAAAGAGATAAGGTGCTGCTTAAGGTTATCACCAGTCCTTAGTATTCGAGAGTGAGTAAACCCTGCTTTTTACCACTGTCAAAGTGTCCAGTGTTGTCCTTTTTAGAGCCTGGCTAGCTGAGGGTTATGTGGCAAGAAACATCTTACTTGTATTTTAGTCCCTTAAATGAATGATTTAGATAGGAATGATTCTCCAAATTTTGAAAATACTTATCAGAAATGTTCTCTTATTTCTTCACTCTATACCACACAGACTCTGTAATAATCTCTCTCTCTTCTGCCTCCACATGTTTATTGCAGAACATTAGGGGTTAGCAGAGAGAAAGCTTCTCACCCGCATCTTTTGGACTCACTGCTTTTTTCCAAGTGATCTGAGAAGATAAAATTATTCACCTTAGGGCTCCAACCCAGCACTCCTTTTTGATTTTCACGTATGTTTGTGAGCTTTTCTGTTGATGCTAAAACTCTACGCTACAGTCAATGCCTCATAATTTAATTACATTAGTTGTTCCTAGCTTTCAAGGAAAAATTTATTCCCGACATTCTTCTAATTTAGCTCAGATTCACTTTTGCAAAAAGACAGAATTAGCTACTTTACGATCGTTTAGTATTTGACTCTGATTTTGGAAGACGAAAAAGTGTTTGTGTCTATTTAGCATATTTTCTTAGACATTTAACCAAGATAATCTTATTCTATTGATTCTCCCAGAGATACTTTATTTACTCTCTTCACCTGTCAGGATTTATGTTAGACTATTCACCTGTCAGAATTTATGTTAGACTATCACCAAGAATTACTTACAATTGAAATAAATCAAAGAGAGACCACTAAGATCATTGTCAATCATTAATCCAGAAATCTTGAACTTCCTGAGTTGTTTATCCCTAAAAGAAGTTATTTATCTGCCATGCGCGGTGCCTCACACCTGTAATTCCATCACTTTGGGAAGCCGAGGTGGATGGATCATGAGGTCAGGAGATCGAGACCATCCTGGCCAACATGGTGAAACCCCATGTCTACTAAAAATACAAAAAAATTAGCCAGGCGTGGTGGCAGGTGCCTGTAGTCCCAGCTACTGGGTAGGCTGAGGCAGGAGAATGGCATGAACCTGGTAGGTGGAGCTTGCAGTGAGCAGAGATCATGCCACTCCACACCAGCCTGGGCCACAGAGAAAGACACTGTCTCAAAAAAAAAAAAAAAAAAAAAGTTATTTATCAATAGCCTGGTTACAGATTTTTTTAATACAATCATTTTGACTCTTTTCTAGTGCAGAAAGTAAAAATTGATAAAGAGGATAACTTGGAAAAAATCTAACAAAACTGAGACACATTCTTGATTAGCACTCTATTTCTGTACTAAATTTAGGAGACATGTAAATGGCAGTTTTCTCCAGTGAAATAAGACAGACACACAGAGAAAAACACTTCATGGCTCCACTCATATTTGAAATCTATTTTTAATAGCTCAATACATTAAAAAAGTTGGTTACATTGATGGGAATAAAATAAGTAAACGAAGGGCAAAAGTTGTAAAGGCGCAGTAATGTAGAATAAATGAATCTGATGCACAACCTGTAGGTATATTCGATAATCTTGTATTGTTTTAGGGAAATAGTCTAAGGGACTAGATTTTTGATGTTCTTATCATAAAAAAAGAAGCACAGCTAAGTGATATGATAGATTTGTTAATTTTCTTCATTATAGTAATCATTTCATTATGTATACGTATCTCAAAACAACATATTGTGCACCTTGAAAATATAAAATAAAACAAATTAAAAAATAAAGGTAATTTTGTTATTGTACGTAAGCTGAAAATAAGGGAAGACTGGGTCAGTAATAACACTGCTTTGCTAACTTAAGAGAAGTCTAATAAAATACTTTTCGTTTTGAAGTTATCTGTAATAAAAAAAATAAAAATTGATATAAGGCTTGTGACAGTGGCCATACTTATAATCCCAGGGCTTTGGAAGGCCAGGACAGAAAAATCACTTGAGGCCAGAAGTTTGAGATCAGTCTGGGCAACATAGTAAGACCTTATCTCTACCAAAAAGTAAAAAGAAAATTAGCCTTTCATGGTGGTGTGCACCAGTTGTCCCAGCTACTCAGGAGGCTGAGTTGGGACGATAGCTTGAGTCCAGGAGTATAAGACTGCAGTGAGTTCTGATCGTGCTGCCAGGCTGCCAGGCCCTGCCCCTGGAGTCTTTCTTTGAAAAGGCCTGGGGTGGGGCCCAAGATTGAGTAGAAGAACAGGTTTCCTGGTGAGGTTGATGCCGCTGGCCCAGGGATCCCACCTTGAGGGCAGAGGGCTTTGAGGTTTTCATGCCTGATGAGGGCCAGGAACCCTTCTCAGTAGGCACTGAAGACGGGCAGAGTCACAGATTCCAGGAGAGATGTCGTCAGAGGGACACAGAGGCATCACGGAATTAAAATGAAAATGAAGAAAGGAGCTGAGCATCTGTTTCATCACTTTCCTGCGCTGTTTTACTAAAGGGGCTGTTCTGGCCCAGTCAGGGCACGCTATCATCAATCACCAACTACTTGTTGAACTATGTCCCGGGTCTTGACCTTGAAGGAGGGACGCGTTCGGGTTGAAAGCCGCCATGCCTGGTCGATCGCATCCCAGCCCTGAGCTGGCAGGGGCGAGTTTCCACCCGAGGGCCCCCGTCGTGGGATGTCGCCAGAGGAGTGGCCATTTACAAGTTAGCTTCATGCAGAGGCTCCAGGAGCGCCCCTGCGGGTAGCAGTTCAGGGAAAAGTAGCAGCTTCAGCTGTCTCCGCTCCTCTAGAGGGCGCGGAAGCCCGAGTTCTCCAAGAACCGCCTGCAGAAGCTCAAGGACTGCTAGCTGTCCGCGCTGACGCTGCGCTCCGTGCGCGGCCGGGAGGATCGGGGCGCCCTGGATCACATGGTCAGGATGACCACGAGCCTCTTAACAGCCCCGCCGTGGCCATCGCGTGCCAGACACTGTCCCCCGAGAGCACTCTGTGCGTGCGTAAGAGGCGGCTGGCGCTGCAGGAAATCCTGGCTCTGCAGGAAATTCTGGCGGCGCGGCGGGGGGTTGGGGGAGGGGGCGGGCGCAGGAGGCAGGGAAGCGGAGGGCGCAGAGCAGCCCAAGCGGCCCGGCCCAGCGGCCGCGGGCTCCCAGGAGGGCTCCGCAAGAGCCGGCCTCCCACCTGCCCCGCTACAGGGGTCCTGGGGCTCCGCTACCCCCGCCCCGCGGAAGGCCAGCCTCTGCCCCTGCAGGGCTTTCAGCGGAGCAGCTTGTGGCCGGCGTGGTGGTGCCCCAGGTCAGCCTCAGCATGGAGCCGGCGCCCACCTTCCAGTCCGGAGAGGTCGGCGCGGAAGGGCAGCACAAAGGACAGCAGCCACCTGCGGATACCAAAGTGGCCTTACAAGGTGACCAAGGAGGAGAAACGGGAGGCGGAGGAGGCCTAGAAGAAGTGCTAGGCCAAGGTGCAGGAAAAGCGCCCGCCGCCCTGTAAGAAGAGGACGTTAGAGTCCGCGGATGCTTGACGTGGGGTTCGAGGGCAGGAGGAGGCCGCGGGGCTGGGCACCATGGCCGCTCCCGGGACCACCGGGCCGCGTGCGTTTCCACGCTGTCTCTCTAGGATGCTCCCAGGAAGGGGCTGGGGGAGGAGCCACGTTGATTCGCCTGACACCAACCACCCTAGGAATCAGTACACCTAGCGGGCATGTGGCCTTAAAGACTCCCTTTAGAATACCTCAATGAAGATTTTTTTAAAGATCGATTTATTAGGCCGGGCGCGGTGGCTCACGCCTGTAATCCCAGCCCTCTGGGAGGCCGAGGCTGGCGGATGACCTGAGGTTGGGAGTTTGAGACTAGCCTGAACAAAATTGAGAAACCCTATCTCTACTAAAAATACAAAATTAGCCGAGAATGGTGGCACATGCCTGTAATCCCAGCTACTCCGGAGGCTGAGTCAGGAGAGTCGCTTGAACCCGGGGGAAGAAGTGGCAGTGAGCCAAGGTCACGCCATTACACTGCAGCCTGGGCAACAAGAGGCAAACTCCATCTCAATTAAAAAAAAAAAAAAAAAAAAAAAAAAAAAAAAAAAAAAAAATCAATTTATTGAAGGGTATTTTCTGTGTAATTTTGTATTTTTAATCGTCATCCGATTTGCTAAGTTTTACAAGTGATAGGGCCCTTGTATCCAAGGCAGTTTTAATACACTTGCCTGAAAACCTTTTATTTAAAATACTGTTTCTAGCAATAAATATTTATGTTACCTGTAGGAGTTTACACAGAAATCCTGGGATTCTCTCCTTTTTGGCTGTTTGCTTTGGTCTTCTCATCGTGGGTGCACGTGCACACTGGATGTTCTTATTTATTAGGTTAAGTGAGGCCGGATATTTCTATTTGATGGAGGTATTGACTCGTTCAGCCACTTACAAGTGAGACAGAGAGATCGGATTTTATTGTATCTTTTTAAAAAGTATCCATACAGTCATATATTGGGGGAAAACATTTATCATCAAATTATAAAACAATGCAGCGATAAGCATGTATAGCTTGCTAGAATTAAACTCATTTTAAGCAAGGAGTTTTAGATAAACTGGATACAAAATTTTTAACATATTAAAAATAGACATGAGAAAAACGTGTCATTTGATAAAATGGGGGAAATGTAATAAATGATTACCAGAAATACAAAAGTAAGCCTTATGTGCTCCTAAGTAAATCGAATCCAGGGGTCCTTAAAATGTAAAAAAAGGATGCAGCAAAAGTAAGGAGCCCAGAATGATGCAAATTACAGGAATGGGGAGGAGGTGATATTTAGAACAAGCAAAGAGAATACAATGGGAAGCAAACTTCTTTTAGGCAAATTCTCCTGGAGTGGACCAGGCAGCCCTCTCTTCCAGACTCAGTTCCAAAGAGTCCATTATGTGGAGGTTTCTTTTATTTTTCCCTTGAGGACTGCCCTTGGTGTTTATTTCAACTTCATGCGGACCTCATGGAATTTCGAAGACGTGGGACCTTGGCATTGTGGCACCTTCCTGCCACACATACATAATTCACAGCATTACCAAGTCCCTATGAGCCCTACCCTCACCTCTGTCAGCCGAGGACCCAGCTAGGCAGTGCCACATCGTCTCCCAGGCACGCTTCTCCAAACCACTTTCCCTGCTGCAAAAGTTCTCAAGGCACTGCTCTGGGCAGTGTCACACGGGAGAGATGGGGAGGTAAATACAGATCTTAAAATGTGATATTCTGTGAATCTCTTCACAGACTGTAAAACAAATGTATGTGGCACATATACACCATGGAATACTATGCAGCCATAAAAAAGGATGAGTTCTTGTCCTTTGCAGGGACTTGGATGAAGCTGGAAACCATTATTCTCAGGAAGCTAACACAAGAATAGAAAAGTGAACACTGCATGTTCTCACTCATGAGTGGGAGTTGAACACTGAGAACACATGTACACAGCGAGGGGAACATCACACACTAGGGCCTGTTGGGGGCTGGGGGGCAGGGCAGGGATATCACTGGGATAAATACCTAATGTAGATGATGGGTTGATGGGTGCAGCAAACCACCATGGCACATGTATACCTATGTAACAAACCTGAACGTTCTACACATGTCCCCAGAACTTAAAGTATAATAATAAAAAAAGTTTATGTCTTAATGTTGATGTTAACTTACCATAAATTAAATTATGTGTGTGTGTATATATATACATATATATGCATTTGAAAAATTAGGCATAACATCAAATTCATTTATTTCAAGCTTCTTATTTTATACATTAAAATATTTTATATATGTATATAATTTTCTTCTGCCTGAAAAAATACTTAGTTTCTCTCTTTGATTGAAATGATTCCTGTATCTCATCCTGGTTAATTTTTAATTTTCCTAACGATTACCTCCCAAAATATCATTCAATATTCTAACTTCTAGTATCAATTAATGGAGTTCACAATTTATCTAAATATATTTACCTATAATATAACATTTGTGTGTTTCAATTCTTCTTCTTCTCATTGAGATTCATTAATTTATTGCATTTTCATCTTATCTTTGTTTTACAGAATTATTTTTTATGATGAGATCACAATTTATTTAGCAATTCTACTGTTGACTAGTATTTATTTTGTCTCCAATTTGGAGCTACTATAAAAATTGATGCAATGATCAACACTGTGTTTATCTTGAAATACACATAGGCAACCTGTGGAATCTATTTTAGAGTTAGAATATCTAGCCCATAAGGAATGCTCATAGTCAGTTTGCCAAGAAGTATTTCAGTTTACATCCCTCCAGCCATGAATAACTTTCACTGATTCTTTGTCTTTCACAACAACACAATATTATGTGTCTTTAAATTTTGCTAATTTTTATGGACGCCTGTAGTTCAACTTATGGATTAATTTTTATTGTTCTGAGGCTAATACAAGTAATCCCTTTTACATATTTGTCCAGTTATTTATGCCTCCAATTTTATGAAGTGCCTGTTCAAATATTTTCCCAATTTTATATTGGGTTCATTTTCTTTTATTGATTACATTCATTAATCACATGTATTGTATTTTATTGCATATATGTTGGGTTAAATATTTTTCTCCACTCTTCCTTTGCATTTTAATTCTTGGGTGGTATATTTTGAAACGCAGAAGTCATCATTTTTGATATAAACTCACTAAATTTTCCTTCTTAATTGTTACATTTTTGTCTTGGTTAGGAAATCTTTCTCTGTGAGAATATTTTATTGTGTTCCCTTCACCTTCAGAATGTGAATCCATGTGGAAATGAACTGTGTATGGTTTGAGCTAGGGGTCCGTATTCAGTTTTGTCCATTTGAATATTTAATTGATCCAGCATTGTCCTGATCACCTTGTAAATTTCACTGTAGAAAAACACTCTAATAATGTATGAGCATTTGTGTATATGAGATTTAGAAAGATCAGCACAGCATAGGAGGTCAAATAAGATGACTTCAAAGTATAGATTCATAAATAAAACACATGGATAAGTATGAAGAGACAGAAAATATTAGATGAAGAGGCAGAAAATATTGCCAGGTTACCATTCAGTCTTTTGCCTCCAAGTTTTTTCATGAAGCCCAAGATCCCTACTTTGTTCCTTTGATTTTAACTTTGTTTAGACAGCTCTGTCATCTATTATTTCACTTTGTGACATTCAGAAATAATGAAAAACCAGAGAATATATTCTATTCCATACATCATGGGTAATGATTTTCCAAAAACGATTAAACAAAGAACCAATACACGTGGTTTTAAAGTTTTCACCATATTTAATAGAAACACTATAAATGAGGTTTGATGACATTAGAATGCAACTAAAGACATTGAATATAACTTATTTGTCCTGTTTGATGAGGTGCAAAAAAGAGGGCTTTCTGTGACAAATGGGTTCCCACAGCATATAGACACACTTCTGACTTGTCTCTGATCAGAAGTGACTACAGCAAAAGACAGGCCTGAGAGGAGGTGAGAAGGAGCAATTAGGGATGGTGTATATCAGGGAACTTTGATCAACATCAACAAAGGTCATGGTTCTACCTTCACAATCCAGGAATAATCCTACCCGACTGGTAGGTCTTGGAACATATTGCACCACAAGTGGGGAGGTGGTAAAGAGACTGCTGTGAGCGTCCTCCTTAACACATCCAAGAAGAAAGAGTCCCTCCTCTCCATCTATCTTATCATTCTGTCTCTTCTCTTTCCAATAATTGTTACAGACACCAAAAGCCCAATTCCAAGAGTCCCCCACATGAACCTCCCAATAATATTTGCCAGATGTGAAAGTCTGAGCACCCCATACAAGAAAACATTCAGATTTTGCAGTGATGTGGGGATCATCCTGAGGGTCACATCCAACATTCATGCTTCTCAAATCTCCATACAGGAAGATATGACTATTGGCTCTTTCAGGCTGCAGAGTAAAATCAACTGCAGAAATAACAAAAAAAGTATAGCTACATGTAAATAATAGAAATTAGAATTCTTGAGGGAAAATTTGTTCTACCAAGAAATTTGAAGTTACAAGGACAGGAGAATTTTGATTACAACATTTAATCAAGTATAAGGATGATTAATATTCTCTATAGGAAAAACAACATCCTAAAAACAGACATTGAAAATGTATTGAAAACTCAAAAATTGAGAGTTGAATATAAAACCAGCCTGTTTTAATCCAATTTCCAATGTAAAAGTGAAATGTTATATGCCCCGAATGCCCTTCAGCTATCAAGGTCATTATTAAAATATTTCTTGTTCTTAAATACTAGTGATATACTTTTGACAAGAATGGGAAGATTTTAGTTTATTCAAGCACTGCTCTAGATAACTGGATAAAAGTCCATATGTTCACATTATAAGTGGTAACTTAATGCAGATTTTTGCAAAATATTTCACCAGTCACTCTGTGGACTTCCCTGCTAGCTCTAGATCGAAACTGAATTTTAGATTTTACACGTAGGTCTTCATGTTGTAACTGAACTGAAATTATCATTTCTATTTTTACTTTCTATTTACAAAATAATTTCTTCTTTCTTTTTACATAGTAAGTCAAATTTTTACATTGTATCAATAATACACATTTACTGTAAGAAAATACAAATACTCCAACAAACTGCTGTGAACTCTATTCCCCAAAAAACTGTTTTTTAACAATGCAAGTGAAATACAGTAAAGAAATGTAAAATTTTTATGTAACTTTGGATTATTAAGCTTCCTTCTGAGCATTGTTCCATTTATTCAATTTTTTATTTCTTATGTCATTCAATTTACCCAAAACATAGCTCTATCCATGTGAGTCCAGAACGTATTTGTTTTTCACTATGTTTTACTCTTCATGTTATAAATTGGACTATAAATAGAAACACAGATATAATAGGGTTGCATAGTCATATCGCTCACTTCCTTCTGAAATGAAATAACGATTTGATGAAGGGTAAAATATTACCCCCATGATTCTAACAAGAAGTGATACACTGTGGGAATTCTGCCAATGGGCTGACACTCACCTCTGAATCCATTGAGCCTGTCCAGCAGTCCAGTGATGGGCCCTGCACTGAGCTCTGGATTCGCAGGCTCGGGCACTTGCAGCAGCAGGGACTCATACCTGCAAGGAGAAAGATGCAGTTACCACATCTACAGCCAAAAGGTACATAAAAATCAACTACTTTTATTGAAAAGACATTTCATGAGACTCCCTTTAACCCACACATTTGCTAATTCCAAAATTATCATTTTCTGTTTCAGATTCATTCTTATTCACAGTTCCTGATTTTCAAGCATGATAGAAAAATCTGTCTGAGTGAGAATTCATTTGGGTCTTTCTTCTCATTTTCCAAATTAGTAAGGATCATTAATCTTAAGACCAAGGGAATATTCAAAAATAAAATTCTGGGTTCCAGACTTCACCAGAATTTCCTGATATCACCATCTGGAAAGGTGGGTTTATTTTTAAGACTGCTGCATCTGTTGCTTCCTTCTCAAGGCCAGGGTGTTGAAATATGCTTCAGGCAGGGAGATCTGCCTTTTATAACTGAGGTTCTCTGGAGGCCTACACAGTTCAAACATTCCAAATAGTTCGTCTCATCTGTTTTTCAGAATTATATATTTAAATATGAACTAGAAATCATCAACACTTTTCACTGCTAAAATACTTTCCCTTTTTCTCCCTGGCTTCCCCTGGTTGACTTTGTAGCGATGTAGTAAATGTAACATTTTCTCTTTCAAATATGCAGGTTTTTGAGCAATAAAAAGGAAATTAGTAATAGAGATGCTCACATTCTTATTCTTCTTTCACCGATTTTTTGTTTTCTTTCTTTTTTATTTTTATATTTTGTCTGTTTTTTGGTTTTGCAGGACTTTCATTGAACTGCCTAATAAAATCACTGAGTATAGCCACAAAATAGAAGACAACATGGGGTGGGGGATGGAGAAAGTATAACCAGCACAAGGTAACGTCAATATCTGAATCAATTATTCCTTCAGTGTCAAAGTTCCTGCTTGGTATTTGTGGAAACTGATAGAGCAGCTCCTAAAATCTTGGTATGCACTCACCTGTGTAATATATCTTCAAAAGCCTGTAAGATAAAAAAGAAAAAGAAAGGCTTAGTGCTTTCCACATGATGCGATTTCCACTAAGTTCACTGTGAGATTTGGAGGCAGTTTCTGAAGATATTATTTTCCTACAATTTTCCCTCCTGGAAAGCATTTTTTGTTTCTTTTCTCATGAAAATCCCAGTCTGTCATATGTCATGAATTAATGTCCTTATAAAGTCTCAGTCTTGAAGACATTCTCTTTCCAAGTGAAGGAAGAGGAGGCCCCCAGAGTCTGTGCTCTGCTGTAACCATAAAGAAGCTACTCAGTCATCTTCCCTAAGCCCTATTACCAAAATGAGTGCATCCCAAAATAATATTAATGTGATCCTAGATTCCCCAACTTCTCCATCATGCCGTGTCTCCAAATTAACCTAAGTGCAAATGAATCACTTCTCATTTTATCCACTTTCAAAAATCCTAAATATATCATTGACTTTTGATGGGAAATATTTCTTGGGGCTGTTACCTTTGTCATTCCACAAAGTTTTGTTGCTGGTGGATAAAGTAGGAGGGACCTTCGGTTGGTAGAATCCATAGGAGAGGCTATAACCGCCCAACTGAGTAGCATTAGTTATAGAAACGTGTTTTTAGAAACAAATCATGGAAGTAAAGTGGGGTTGGATTTCAGGAGAGAGGAAAAACACCCATGTATGTGAAAGTTCTACATCCTGATACCCCATGGTCAGTCCGTACCTGGAGTAGCTCCACATCTGCTTTATGGCACATTTCCTTCAGATCCTCATACATTCCTCTTAAAAGCTCCCTCGAATGTTCCATTCTGGCTTTGCTGTCATTGAGTTGCTGAAAAATGTCCTCGCCCTCCTTTTGCAGCCTCTCCAAGTGATGTTGCTCTTCTTCATGGAGAAATGCAGGCATCTTCTGATATTCAGCTCTGATTGCTTCTCTCCTTAAACTCACATAATCCTGCAGTGACAAGAGTCAAAATAGAAATGTTGTATCCATCTTCTCTTGAAGTTCACTGATTCCTCTTAGCATTCTGAACATCCAACATTTTAACCCTCAGTCTTGTCAATTCTCAGATTCCACAACATTTTATTCCTCTCCTTTTTTCTGCATTAATATCAACATAGGTGTTTCTGCCCAGTTATGTTTACTTGATTAATGATAAAATGTTTTCCAAGATCGTTATATAAAAATGGATTTCTCTCTTCCAACACACATTTATAGAAAGAAAACACAGTTCTTGCTTAAGAATTAAACTATCAAGCAATATTGGCTAGATAGGAAACCATTCTTTCTATTTTGGAGAATTGGGGCAATTTATGTAAACCCATTATATGAGAAATTATGCAATGACCACAGACTAGCATTGTCAACTCAATGCATTTCACCCAGCACCACATAGTCTAATTAGGTTTCATTTATTCTCATCCAAACTCACCCTAATCTGCAACATGGATTTCTTTGTGGTTCCTCAACCCCCCAAATAAATGCAAATGAAATATTACTGCACATGCTGTTTCCTATATCTAGAATTATTTTCATATATATACATATTTCTCATATATGTACTCATATATATATTTCTCATATATAGCTATATATGGATATATGAGGAATATCTATGTGTATCTGTGTGTGTATATATATTCCTCATATATATCCACATATATATATACACACACCCTCACCCAGGTGCTCATATATATTCCTACATTTATGAGGAAGGGGAAGGCAAACAGGAGGATATCTATATTTCCTCTTGATTGATATTTTGTTTCAGTGTGAATTTTTCCATGAGCCTTTTTTCTGACCACACTAATTAAAACCCAAACCCTCATCCCCAGTCCCTAACCTCTGTGCTTCTTTTCTACTTTCCTGCTTGATTATTCTCCAAAGACACTACTACACTCTAACACATCATGTACTTCACATATCTGCATGGTGACCATTTGCTTCTCTCATTTCAATTGCAAGATTTTTGTGTTTTCTTTCTTCTTTACTACTTAATTTTCTAAGTTGATATTTGACATACACTAGGTATTCATAAAATATTTTTCAATGAATTTATATTAGAATGAATTAATGAATTAATATTAGATATCATACCCTCAAGATAAACGTCCACAAAGACAAAATCATTTCTAGAATTCTTCTCAAGTCCTTAAAGTTCTCCTTATATTAAACACTAGTTCCCATATTTCTCACATATTTGTGTCTTCAAGACATGAGTGTACATTTCTCACCCCTTTTTCCATTACGTGTTATGACTTACTCAATATTAATTAGTTCTGATACTTAATTTCATGCTTCCTCTAAATTTGCACTCTCGCTCCTTCTGCCTGGTATTTAACTCACATTTCAAATATATTTGCCCACCAGGATTCAAATTCATGCTGACTCAGCCTTAGAAGGTTTACTTGAAATTTCCATGACTGCCAAATAACGCTTGTGCCCAGAAGTTATCCAGGCAGCCCATTGAGAATGCTGTGAAATGGCCCAGTTTCTTGTATTTGCTGGTGTATTGCTATAGGTTTGTATGGAGACAGATGAGCATGCGTGGGTAACATCTGTGGTCTGGTTAGAAATCCTACCAAAGTGTCACACTATCTTATATAAAAAATTAGGGTATTTTTTTCTCAAGTATGTTTTCCTTTTTTATTGAATTCCAGAAATATTATGGATTGAGATCAAGTTCCTATTTTAAGAGTCACCCATTTGTTCACCATAAGTTACTGAAGAAGGTAGAGTAACATGGTACTAACCTTCCAGCATCTGGTTCTGGTGGTTTCCATGTTCAGGTTTCTGTGATTTTCACAAGCTTTTTCCCATAAAGACTGCATTTTCTTCAGGAGTTTCTCCTGCAAAAGAGCCATGAATTGAAGCACAAATGAAGACACTAAAGTATCATTCACTCTCTGATATACGAAGGACCCCAAATGAGAGACAAATTGGTCCATAGAAAATAGTTTGCTTTGTTTCTCCAAATGTTTGTCAAATGTGACAGGCGTGAAGCCAAAGAAGCTCATAACAGACGTGCTTAAAGGGACACAGAGATGGCATCATCCAATCTCCAAGGAAATAGACTTACAAGAATTTCATGTGTCCTTTATAGAAATAGATCTTCAGAGGCATCACTTACCCGGTGTTCCTCAGCAGCCCACTCAACGGGACAGTGTTTGTGGTCTCGGTGCTCCTGAGAGTTGGAGCACAGCAAACAGAGCAGGCTCTTGTCCACTTCACAGAACATCTTCTTTATCTCTCTGTGAGTCCCACATATCTGCTCCTCAGAGGTAAGGAATTGCCTGAGACTGGCTTTTCTGGCAATGGAAGCCATATTCTTCAAGCGAATGTTAGTTTTCAGGTTTCTCTGCCATGTTGTCTTCTTGCATTTAGAGCACTGAGCAAGAACCGTGATGTCTTGCCAGTTGAGGTAGAAACAGGGCCTGCAAAAGCTGTGCCCACAGTCTATGGTGACTGGGTCTATGAAGTAGTTCATGCAGATGGGGCAGGTGAGTTCCCTCTGGAAAACTTGCAGGATTCCAGAATTCATGTTTCTGAGGAAGAAAGAGCAGCACGTCATTTTGGGGTCTGGGTTGGTGAAAATCTGTCAACATGTGGTGATATGTGATAGGAATATTTTCTTCTCAACAGTGCTCATTAAAGTGAAACAAACTATTTCCTCTGTAATAAAACTGAAAAATTTATACACAAGGAGAGTCTTCAGGCTTTAGAGCAGACACCACTGACTAGATGACTCACAACCTCTTCTACTCCTAGTTCCTGCCCATAACATGATGCAAATCTATTCAATAACATATTCCCTGGGATTGATACGAAACTTGGGTTTTAGTCTTAAGTGGTCTAGAATAAATCATGTTTGTCCCTATTCCTCTTTCAAGTAACTACTGAATGACTATGGGAGAGGAGTAGAAAACCTACACTGGGTAAGAAAACACGAGAAGATGGTCAGAGGGCTCTATGGCATATTTTCAGAAAGAGGGACCCAGAAGCCCGGCTCTTTGAAACAAAAGCAACCCCAAAACCAACCAACCGACCAGATAAACAAAAAGACAACAACTAAATCAGTCTATGTTCACTAAGAGAGAAAATAAATAATGAAAGATATTGAGTTATTTTTCTTGTGGCTTAAATTAACTTCCTCCTTGGGCTACTCAAAC
Source organism: Macaca mulatta (assembly GCF_049350105.2). Classification (NCBI taxonomy): domain Eukaryota; kingdom Metazoa; phylum Chordata; class Mammalia; order Primates; family Cercopithecidae; genus Macaca; species Macaca mulatta. The sequence goes on from NC_133419.1 coordinate 90,335,737, forward strand.
TATGAACTCAAATATTATCAGTTTTTTTAAAACTGAAATATGTACAATTATATTACTATGGCATTATTGTTATATTTAGGTGTTGACTTGACTGGATTAAGTAATATATGGAGAATTGGTGAAGCATTATTTCTGGGTGAGTCTGTGAAGGTGTTTCCAGAGTGACATGTGAGTTGGTGATCTGAGTGGGGAACAGCAGCCCTCAATGTGAGTGGACACCATCCAATCAGCTGGGAGCTCAGACCGAAAAAAAGGGCAGAGAGAAGGCCATTTGCTTTCACACACACAATTTATATATAGTTATAGTTATAGTTATGTATACATCCTACGGTTCTGTCTCTCTGGAGATCCCTGACCTCCAAATCTTTGCTTTGGCAGTTTGAAGGCATTTACCTTACTGTCTTTTACTAAGCAGTGTTGAATTTAAGTGCCAAAAGTGAAAATTTTAGAATTGCAAATATTTAGGCCTGGCACGGTGGCTCACGCCTGTGATGCCAGCACTTTGGGAGGCAGAGACGGGTGGACCATCTGAGGTCAGGAGTTCGAGACCAGCCTGACTAATATGCTGAAACCCCGTCTCTACTAAAAATACAAAATTTAGCCAGGTATAGTGATGGGCGCCTGTAATCCCCACTACTCGGGAGGCTGAGACAGTAGAATCACTTGAATCCAGGTGGTGGTGGTTGCAGTGAGCCAAGAGCCAAGATCATGCCATTGCACTCCAGCCTGGGCGGCAGAGCAAGATTCCATCTCCAAAAAAAAAAAAAAAAAAAAAAGCAAAAAATGCAAATATTTTTCAGAGGTCATCTGAGCCAATAACAACAATTAATACCTCATGTCATAAAATGAGTAGTAATATTATGAGTTACATATAATAACATTAAGTAGGTTTAAGACAGGTAGATATTTTTATCATTGTAATTTACTATTTGGTAATAAGTTGCACTCACCCCAGGGCTCTAAGAATGTTTTCTGCAGTGATTTTTCCAAAAAAAAGTTCTTTTAAGTACTCGCCAAGATCAGGAGCTCCTTCCCTGCAGAGCTGACTTTCCCAGGCCACCTGAATGCAGGTAACTCTAAGTGCTGTCCTCCTCTGGAGCAAAATGAGCTTCTCTCTTCTACATCCTTTTATATGAATCTTTGAAGACCACACCCACCTCTTTAGTGGTATTTAGCATATTAAGGAAGGTGGAGGGGGGGCGGAGCAAGATGGCCGAATAGGAACAGCTCCAGTCTCCAACTCCCACCGCGAGCGACACAGAAGACCGGTGATTTCTGCATTTTCAACTGAGGTACTGGGTTCATCTCACTAGGGTGTCCCGGACAATCAGTGCTGGTCAGCTGCTGCAGCCCGACCAGGGAGAGCTGAAGCAGGGCGAGGCATCGCCTCACCTGGGAAGCGCAAGGGGAAAGGGAATCCCTTTTCCTAGCCAGGGGAACTGAGACACACAACACCTGCTAAATCGGGTAACTCCCACCCCAATACTGTGCTTTAAGCAAACAGGCACACCTGGAGATAATATCCCACACCTGGCCGGGAGGGTCCCACACCCACAGAGCCTCCCTCATTGCTAGCACAGCAGTCGGTGATCTCCTGGCAAGGCAGCAGCCAGGCTGGGGGAGGGGCGCCCGCCATTGCTGAGGCTTAAGTAGGTAAACAAACCAGCTGGGAAGCTAGAACTGGGTGGAGCTCACAGCAGCTCAAGGAAACCTGCCTGTCTCTGTAGACTACACCTCTGGGGACAGGGCACAGATAACAACAAAAGCAGCAGAAACCTCTGGAGACGCAAACGACTCTGTCTGACAGCTTTGAAGAGAGCAGTGGATCTCCCAAAACGGAGGTTGAGATCTGAGAAGGGACAGACTGCCTGCTCAAGTGGGTCCCTGACCCCTGAGTAGCCTAACTGGGAGACATCCCCCACTAGGGGCAGTCTGACACCCCACACCTCACAGGGTGGAGTATACCCCTGAGAGGAAGCCTCCAAAGCAAGAATCAGACAGGTACACTCGCTGTTCAGCAATATTCTATCTTCTGCAGCCTCTGCTGCTGACACCCAGGCAAACAGTGTCTGGAGTGGACCTCAAGCAATCTCCAACAGACCTACAGCTGAGGGTCCTGACTGTTAGAAGGAAAACTATCAAACAGGAAGGACACCTACACCAAAACCCCATCAGTACATCACCATCATCAAAGACCAGAGGCAGATAAAACCACAAAGATGGGGAAAAAGCAGGGCAGAAAAGCTGGAAATTCAAAAAATAAGAGTGCATCTCCCCCGGCAAAGGAGCGCAGCTCATCGCCAGCAACAGATCAAAGCTGGATGGAGAATGACTTCGACGAGATGAGAGAAGAAGGCTTCAGTCCATCAAACTTCTCAGAGCTAAAGGAGGAATTACGTACCCAGCGCAAAGAAACTAAAAATCTTGAAAAAACAGTGGAAGAATTGATGGCTAGAGTAATTAAAGCAGAGAAGGTCATAAACGAAATGAAAGAGATGAAAACCATGACACGAGAAATACGTGACAAATGCACAAGCTTCAGTAACCGACTCGATCAACTGGAAGAAAGAGTATCAGCGATTGAGGATCAAATGAATGAAATGAAGCGAGAAGAGAAACCAAAAGAAAAAAGAAGAAAAAGAAATGAACAAAGCCTGCAAGAAGTATGGGATTATGTGAAAAGACCAAATCTACGTCTGATTGGGGTGCCTGAAAGTGAGGGAGAAAAGGGAACCAAGTTGGAAAACACTCTTCAGGATATCATCCAGGAGAACTTCCCCAACCTAGTAGGGCAGGCCAACATTCAAATCCAGGAAATACAGAGAACGCCACAAAGATACTCCTCGAGAAGAGCAACTCCAAGACACATAATTGCCAGATTCACCAAAGTTGAAATGAAGGAAAAAATCTTAAGGGCAGCCAGAGAGAAAGGTCGGGTTACCCACAAAGGGAAGCCCATCACACTAACAGCAGATCTCTCGGCAGAAACTCTCCAAGCCAGAAGAGAGTGGGGGCCAATATTCAACATTCTTAAAGAAAAGAATTTTAAACCCAGAATTTCATATCCAGCCAAACTAAGTTTCATAAGTGAAGGAGAAATAAAATCCTTTACAGATAAGCAAATGCTTAGAGATTTTGTCACCACTAGGCCTGCCTTACAAGAGACCCTGAAGGAAGCACTCAACATGGAAAGGAACAACCAGTACCAGCCATTGCAAAAACATGCCAAAATGTAAAGACCGTTGAGGCTAGGAAGAAACTGCATCAACTAACGAGCAAAATAACCAGTTAATATCATAATGGCAGGATCAAGTTCACACATAACAATATTAACCTTAAATGTAAATGGACTAAATGCTCCAAATAAAAGACATAGACTGGCAAACTGGATAAAGTGTCAAGACCCATCAGTCTGCTGTATTCAGGAGACCCATCTCACATGCAGAGACATACATAGGCTCAAAATAAAGGGATGGAGGAAGATTTACCAAGCAAATGGAGAACAAAAGAAAGCAGGGGTTGCAATACTAGTCTCTGATAAAACAGACTTTAAACCATCAAAGATCAAAAGAGACAAAGAAGGCCATTACATAATGGTAAAGGGATCAATTCAACAGGAAGAACTAACTATCCTAAATATATATGCACCCAATACAGGAGCACCCAGATTCATAAAGCAAGTCCTTAGAGACTTACAAAGAGACTTAGACTCCCATACAATAATAATGGGAGACTTCAACACTCCACTGTCAACATTAGACAGATCAATGAGACAGAAAGTTAACAAGGATATCCAGGAATTGAACTCATCTCTGCAGCAAGCAGACCTAATAGACATCTATAGAACTCTCCACCCCAAATCAACAGAATATACATTCTTCTCAGCACCACATCGCACTTATTCCAAAATTGACCACGTAATTGGAAGTAAAGCACTCCTCAGCAAATGTACAAGAACAGAAATTATAACAAACTGTCTCTCAGACCACAGTGCAATCAAACTAGAACTCAGGACTAAGAAACTCAATCAAAACCACTCAACTACATGGAAACTGAACAACCTGCTCCTGAATGACTACTGGGTACATCACGAAATGAAGGCAGAAATAAAGATGTTCTTTGAAACCAATGAGAACAAAGATACAACATACCAGAATCTCTGGGACACATTTAAAGCAGTGTGTAGAGGGAAATTTATAGCACTAAATGCCCACAAGAGAAAGCAGGAAAGATCTAAAATTGACACTCTAACATCACAATTAAAAGAACTAGAGAAGCAAGAGCAAACACATTCCAAAGCTAGCAGAAGGCAAGAAATAACTAAGATCAGAGCAGAACTGAAGGAGATAGAGACACAAAAAACCCTCCAAAAAACCAATGAATACAGGAGTTGGTTTTTTGAAAAGATCAACAAAATTGACAGACCGCTAGCAAGACTAATAAAGAAGAAAAGAGAGAAGAATCAAATAGACGCAATAAAAAATGATAAAGGGGATATCACCACCGACCCCACAGAAATACAAACTATCATCAGAGAATACTATAAACACGTCTACGCAAATAAACTGGAAAATCTAGAAGAAATGGATAATTTCCTGGACACTTACACTCTTCCAAGACTAAACCAGAAAGAAGCTGAATCCCTGAATAGACCAATAGCAGGCTCTGAAATTGAGGCAATAATTAATAGCCTACCAACGAAAAAAAGTCCAGGACCAGATGGATTCACAGCTGAATTCTACCAGAGGTATAAGGAGGAGCTGGTACCATTCCTTCTGAAACTATTCCAATCAATAGAAAAAGAGGGAATCCTCCCTAACTCATTTTATGAGGCCAACATCATCCTGATACCAAAGCCTGGCAGAGACACAACAAAAAAAGAGAATTTTAGACCAATATCCCTGATGAACATCGATGCAAAAATCCTCAATAAAATACTGGCAAACCAGATTCAGCAACACATCCAAAAGCTTATCCACCACGATCAAGTGGGCTTCATCCCTGGGATGCAAGGCTGGTTCAACATTCGCAAATCAATAAACATAATCCAGCATATAAACAAAACCAAAGACAAGAACCACATGATTATCTCAATAGATGCAGAAAAGGCTTTTGACAAAATTCAACAGCCCTTCATGCTAAAAACGCTCAATAAATTCGGTATTGATGGAACGTACCTCAAAATAATGAGAGCTATTTATGACAAACCCACAGCCAATATCATATTGAATGGGCAAAAACTGGAAAAATTCCCTTTGAAAACTGGCACAAGACAGGGATGCCCTCTCTCACCACTCCTATTCAACATAGTGTTGGAAGTTCTGGCTAGGGCAATCAGGCAAGAGAAAGAAATCAAGGGTATTCAGTTAGGAAAAGAAGAAGTCAAATTGTCCCTGTTTGCAGATGACATGATTGTATATTTAGAAAACCCCATCGTCTCAGCCCAAAATCTCCTTAAGCTGATAAGCAACTTCAGCAAAGTCTCAGGATACAAAATTAATGTGCAAAAATCACAAGCATTCTTATACACCAGTAACAGACAAACAGAGAGCCAAATCAGGAATGAACTTCCATTCACAATTGCTTCAAAGAGAAGAAAATACCTAGGAATCCAACTTACAAGGGATGTAAAGGACCTCTTCAAGGAGAACTACAAACCACTGCTCGGTGAAATTAAAGAGGACACAAACAAGTGGAAGAACATACCATGCTCATGGATAGGAAGAATCAATATCGTGAAAATGGCCATACTGCCCAAGGTTATTTATAGATTCAATGCCATCCCCATCAAGCTACCAATGAGTTTCTTCACAGAATTGGAAAGAACTGCTTTAAAGTTCATATGGGACCAAAAAAAAAAGACCCTGCATTGCCAAGACAATCCTAAGTCAAAAGAACAAAGCTGGAGGCATCACACTACCTGACTTCAAACTATACTACAAGGCTACAGTAACCAAAACAGCATGGTACTGGTACCAAAACAGAGATATAGACCAATGGAACAGAACAGAGTCCTCAGAAATCATACCACACATCTACAGCCATCTGATCTTTGACAAACCTGAGAGAAACAAGAAATGGGGAAAGGATTCCCTATTTAATAAATGGTGCTGGGAAAATTGGCTAGCCATAAGTAGAAAGCTGAAACTGGATCCTTTCCTTACTCCTTATACGAAAATTAATTCAAGATGGATTAGAGACTTAAATGTTAGACCTAATACCATAAAACCCTAGAGGAAAACCTAGGTAGTACCATTCAGGACATAGGCATGGGCAAAGACTTCATGTCTAAAACACCAAAAGCAACGGCAGCAAAAGCCAAAATTGACAAATGGGATCTCATTAAACTAAAAAGCTTCAGCATAGCAAAAGAAACTACCATCAGAGTGAACAGGCAACCTACAGAATGGGAGGAAATTTTTGCAATCTACTCATCTGACAAAGGGCTAATATCCAGAACCTACAAAGAACTCAAACAAATTTACAAGAAAAAAACAAACAACCCCATCAAAAAGTGGGCAAAGGATATGAACAGATATTTCTCAAAAGAAGACATTCATACAGCCAACAGACACATGAAAAAATGCTCATCATCACTGGCCATCAGAGAAATGCAAATCAAAACCACAATGAGATACCATCTCACACCAGTTAGAATGGCAATCATTAAAAAGTCAGGAAACAACAGGTGCTGGAGAGGATGTGGAGAAATAGGAACACTTTTACACTGTTGGTGGGATTGTAAACTAGTTCAACCATTATGGAAAACAGTATGGCGATTCCTCAAGGATCTAGAACTAGATGTACCATATGACCCAGCCATCCCATTACTGGGGATATACCCAAAGGATTATAAATCATGCTGCTATAAAGACACATGCACACGTATGTTCATTGCGGCACTATTCACAATAGCAAAGACTTGGAATCAACCCAAATGTCCATCAGTGACAGACTGGATTAAGAAAATGTGGCACATATACACCATGGAATACTATGCAGCCATAAAAAAGGATGAGTTTGTGTCCTTTGTAGGGACATGGATGCAGCTGGAAACCATCATTCTTAGCAAACTATCACAAGAACAGAAAACCAAACACCACATGTTCTCACTCATAGGTGGGAACTGAACAATGAGATCACTTGGACTCGGGAAGGGGGACATCACACACTGGGGCCTATTATGGGGAGGGGGGAGGGGGGAGGGATTGCATTGGGAGTTATACCTGATGTAAATGACGAGTAGTTGGGTGCTGACGAGTTGATGGGTGCAGCACAGCAACATGGCACAAGTATACATATGTAACAAACCTGCACGTTATACACATGTACCCTGGAACTTAAAGTATAATAATAATAATAATAATAATAATAATAATAAAAGAAAGGTGGAGACAGAGTTGATTAGGTTTATGCAATATTTAGTACACACCTTTTCATCACTGATTAAATTAGCATCACAGTATCATTGTAAAAACCACTGCTTGAATGAGGCATACCTATCATCAATCTTATCAGGGTAAACATACGCCAGAAATTAACTAAGATTGATTTATACTGTTTCTTGAGTTTCTTCCATGGCACAGGCTTTCCTCTAAGAGCACATTAATTCATGTTTATTCTAGAGAAAGGTTCTCCTTGTGGTGTGCAGTGGTACAATCTTAGCTCACTGCAGCCTTGAATTCCAGGGCTCAAGTAATCCTCTCACTTTAGCGTTCAAAGTAATAAGGACTAGAGTTTTATGCCATTGCACATAGCTAATTTTTTATTTATTCATTTTCTTAGAGATAGGATATGGCTATGTTGCCCAGTCTCGTCTCTAATTCCCGCCTTCAAGTTATCCTCTGACTTCAGCCTCCCCAAACGATGATAATACAAGATGAGCCACATCACCCAGTCATAAAGCCTCCTTTATCTACATGGTATTCTCAGAGTAGGCCAAAAGGAAGTAAAATTTCCATTTTTGTTTTTTAGCACTCTAAGAGTATTCACTAATTAATCAAATAACCCCAAATAATAATTTAGCCTCTTGTCAAATTTTCAAAAGTTTTGCCAATCTAGTGGGTAAAACACGAGTTATTCTTTTAACTACTTTCCTCCACATAGTGCATAATATCCTAGAATGGCTAGAAAAGTACCATGAGTATTGATTTTGGGATTATAAATATCTATTAGGATGTGGGCAAATTCACGATTACAGAATCCAGATGATGGGGAAAGACTATGTAGGCTTTTTTCTATTCCAAAGTTTGTTTTGTGAGATGAAACTCCAAAAGAAGGAAAAGATTCCAGAAGGGGACACCCAAATATCTTCTCACAGAGGAATTATTTGCCAGTGACTCACAAGATTTATGGTCAAGACTGACAGAACTGTGAAAACATATCTATCAGCCTTATATCAGTCAAGCAGAACTCTTAAGATATATGTACACTTAGGGAGATTCATATATGGACTTAGTACATGGAATTGGGTTACTCAATTGGGGGGCTGATGCAGGAAGTATAAGGTCTCTGGTACAGTCAATCAGGAAAAAACAATCTGCTGTTTGGATCCCAATGGTCATGGAATAAAGCTGGCATTTGGGAGCAACCGAAACAATAGAGATCCTTCACACTTTAGTCTTGTCCAAGGAATGTCTAAGTCTTCCTTCAGAGGACTTTCACTGGTAAAGTCAGACTTACTGGGGTAAACTTCCTAGTCCCAGAATTAGAACTTTTATTTACATCTGAAAACTGCTTTCCCAGCCAGGCCTAGGTTAGCATTTCATTGAATAAGAAGGAGGTGTGTATATGCTACAAAATAGTTGCTGCTGTCATTTCCCTCCTTGTAGTTAAAGCTAGCCAACTTGACACATGGAGCAAATCATTAAGAGGTTATATGGCATAAATTTAAGAAAGAGAAAATAAGATTCCATGTTCCTAAGTTTACTGTGAAGACCACCAACAGACTGAAAACCCTGAGTTATACATTCTGTGACTCAATACATTGAGGTAATCCAAGTGTCCACACAGAGATGAGATCAGCCCCGGGTGCATGGAGGGTACTGGAGGCTCAGCCCTGCACTCAAGAGTGGGAAGCCTTTGAGACCTTCGTTCATGGACTGGACCCTGCAGACATTCTCTGCTGAGATTCAGTGGCTTCCTGGTGGGGCTCTGGTATTCCATCACAAGGTCTGATGACTATGTGTATCAGGAAAGAGTTGGGGCAAGGAGAGAAAGGAAAAAGGGTAACTTCTAATTTAATTTCAACAACTTTTTGCAACACATAATTTACTCATCACAACAGTCAACTTTAGGCAGATGAAGTCTAGAGCCCTGGAAATCAGGAGCTCTCAATTCTAGACCTATTTCTGTCTACTGTGGCCTTATTAATGAAACAACTTATTTTCCTACACGAATTTCAAACCATGAAACAAATATGAGAATGTAAGACCCTTTAGAGTTGACATTTTGTAGGATCTAAAAGTCCTAACCAAGCCAGAAGCGGGATTAGAGATGGGTGTGGGCATTAGAGATGTGTGTATGGGCAAGAACAATATATGATGTGGACAAAGAGCACTCGAACCAATTTTGTACACTTCCTCATTTTCCACTGCATCCCCTTTCAATACAAAAGCCTCTTTTTCGGACCTGAGAGTCTGTTTCCATTCTAGCATCTGAAACCTTCCTCTACAACAAAGATTTCTATTGATTTACCATTCTAATTTTGAGAACCAGTAAGAGACTGTCTTCCTCATCTGGGTTTCATAACTCATGACAAAATTTTCATACAGGAGTTGGGGATCTATTTCTGCTTTCTCAATATGCATAGAAACCTGAATTTATTTTACTTTGGAAATGTTAATTTTTTAATGAAAATTCAATAAATTCTATTATAGCATATTATTCAAAATTCAACAGTTATAATTCCATTGAAATTGTAATTGCTACTTTGTTTTATTTGCTCACATGGAGAAACCTGTGCACAATTTTATCCATGCTAATGAAAATGCATTAATTTAATAATAAATTATATTTTGCTTTGTGAACTCTGAATGTCCAAGACTTTTAAAAAATCTTTTAAATTTCTTTCTTTGAAATCCCCGTTTATTAGATATTCTTCTGGAAACCCCAGTCATATTCTCTTCAAACCCCTTATTTATTTCTGTTAAGATAAATATGTTAGAATAAGGAAGGGAACAATGTACTCCATGGGCTTTGATGTACCACATACTTTGCTATTTCCCTAAACACACCTTCCATAATCCCAACAGGAAATGTAGAATATGTATCCCATTGTCCCAACTTCATATACGAACACATGAAGGGTAAGCAATCTCTTTTCTGTCCTGTTTCTTGTAGGGGAGGGAGTCAGGAATCAGTCTCATGTCACCAACTCCATAAATCCTCAAATATTTCAATGTATTGCCTTATCTAGAACCACAGAAACATGTAGAATTCCTTTTGTGTTTGTCCATCTGATTTTCAGCCTACATTTCGAGGTTTATTTATCTCATGAATAAAGCATTCAGTTGTTGAACACTTTAACATGATAGAAGCCTGTAAAAATCAGAATCAAATAACACAACAATTCAACATGTCTTCCTTTATGCTACCATAGCTTTTATGCTACAAGTGTTATGCCTTTAAATGTAAGAATGTATTAAATTTATTATTATAAAATAAATCAGAATCAAATAGATTATATTCCTTAAGGAAATAATGAAGGCAGCAATTGCAAACAGTACCATAGATGTTCGATTTGAAAGACTTTTTTTTCTTTTCTTATTTATTTTCTTAGAGACATGGTCTGGCTGTGTCACCCAGGCTATAGTGCAGTGGGTGGCTCCTAGCTCACAACAGCCTCAACTTCCTGGGGTCAAGCCATCCTCCATCTCTGCCTCCTGAGTAGAAAGAACAACTGGCAGGAACTACCATTCTGTTTTTTTGTTTTTGTTTTTGTTTTTGTTTATTTTTATTTATTTCTATTTTTTGTAGAGACATGGCCTTCCTATGCCACCCAGGCTGGTCTCCAACTCCTAGATTCAAAACATCTTCCTGCCTTTACCTCCCAAAGCAGTGGGATTACAGCTGTAATCCAACATTTCCGGCCTCAAAACATTTTCATAGCAGATTTAACAGAACATTTTCTTCTATGCTAATGTCTAAATTCAGTAGGCAGAAGATTAATGTCCTTTTTTCTTCCCATATCTGACTTAGTACCCCTTTCTTACACAGCCTACTGCCAAATTTGAATGCTTGTTTTCAATTTAACTGTTATGTTTCATAGCACAGAATAGTGTAATGAGTAATGTGAAGTAGAGTTCCCATCTTATTTCCTAGCCTGTGCCAATCTAACCGTAGATATTCTAAAATGGCTCATGATCTTACCCGTTTCCCTCCATTGGATTCCAGGTTATGAACTAATGAGTGTTGGGTTTAAAAAGTTTCAGGAATAGAGCAGAAAGTAAGACTAGCGCCTCTTATGGTTCTACCTACTCTAGAACCACTATTTTCACAGGAACTCTTATCGCAATGCTAGGCTCACACTGATTTCTCATCTGAACATGCTTGGAAATAAATATGTTAGCTCTTTCCCCTGATTTTAATTAAAACAAAATAAATCCCCACTCTACAGAAGCAGCCATCAAATATTTGCTTACACAAGCAATCACATCTATAGTTCTCATAATAGGTGTTCTCTTCAATAATCTGTTCTCTGGGCAATGAACAATAATAAACATTATTAATCAGTTTTCTTCCTTAATAATGATAATGGCCCTAGTGATAAAACTAGGAGTAACTCCTTTCACTTTTGAGTCCTAGAGGTAACTCAGGGAACCTCCCTAATGTCTGGTATACTTCTCCTCACATGACAAAAACTAGCCCCTCTCTCAATTATGTTTCAAATTTCTCCATCAATAAACCCGAACATCCTCCTATCTATCACATTCCTATCCATTATAGTGGGCCATTGGGGAGGACTTAAACACAACTACAAAAAATTCTAGCCTACTCCTCAATTACTCACATAGGTTGAATAATAGCGGTGTTAATTTGTAATCCAAATATTACTATACTAAACCTGATTACTTAATTTAATAATTACAGCATTTCTAGCACTCAAACTGAATATCAGCACCACTTCCCTGTCACTGTCTCATGCCTGAAAGAAATGAACATGATTAACACCCATAATCCCACTAATTCTACTATCCCTAGGAAGTTTACCTCCATTAACAGGTTTCCAGCCTAATGACTAATTATTCAAGAATCTACAAAAAACAATAGTCTTATTGCCCCAACCATTATTGCTATTATAACTCTACTCAACCTATACTTTTATATATGCTTAATTTATTCCATCTCAGTGACAATATTCCCCACATTGAATAACATGAAAATAAAATGACAGTGGAAAAAAGCAAAACCCACGCTACTCCTCCCTCCACTTACCATTTTTTCCATCCTCCTCTTACCCATGTCTCCATTAATACTAAATATCATCTAGAAATTTAGTTTAAATAAGACCAAGAGCCTTCAAAGCCCTAACTAAATAAATTACGCTCAATTTCTGTAACAGATCTAAGGACTGCAAGACTCTATTCTGCATCAATTGAACGCAAATCAACCACTTGAATTAAACTAAGCCCTTACTAGATTGGTAGAATTCAAACCCACGAAAATTTATTTATCAGCTAAACTCCTTAAGCAACTGGCTTCAACCCACTTTTCCCACTGGGGGAAAAAGGCGGGAGAAGCCCAGGCAGGATTGAAGCTGCTCCTTTGAATTTGCAATTCAACATGAGAAATCACCTTAGGGCTGGTAAAAAGAAGTCTTGACTTGTGTCTTTCGATTTATAGTCTAATGCTTACTAAGCCATTTTACAACCCCCGCCCCCCTCCAACGCGCGCGCACACACACACACACACACACATGTTCATCAATCCTTGATTGTTTTCAACTAACCACAAGGATATGGGAACATGATATCTACTATTTGGTGCATGAGCAGCGATAGTGGGCACCGCGGTAAGCCTTCTAATTCGAGCAGAATTAGGCCAACCAGGAACTCTGCTAGGAGATGATCAGATCTATAATGTTGTTGTTACCTCCCACGCATTCATTATAACCATTTATAGTTATAATTCATTTATAGTTAAACCAATTATAATTGGAGGCTTCCGCAACTGACCAGTCCCTCTGATAATTAGTGCACCCGATATGGCATTTCCCTGCATAAATAATATAAGCTTCCGACTTCTCCCACCCTCCTTCCTACTGCTACTTGCATCCTCAGCAGTAGAAGCCAGCGCTGCAACCGGCTGAGCAGTTTATCTCCCTTTAGCAGGAAGCCTGACACATGCAGGGGCCTCTGTGGATCTTACCATCTTCTCACTCCACTTGGCAGGTAGGTGTTTCTTCTATTCGAGGGGCCATTAACTTTATTACCACAATACTTAACATAAAACCCCCAGCCATATCCCAGTATCAAACACCCCTCTTCGTCTGATGAGTTCTCATTAAGGCAGTCCTTCTCCTCCTTTCTCTCCCAGTCCTAGCCGCCAGCATTACCATACTATTAACTGACTGTAACTTTAACATTACTTTTTTTAACCCCGCTGGCATGGGTGGCCCTATCTTATATCAACATTTATTCTGATTCTTTGGTCACCCTGAAGTTTATATCCTTATCCTACCAAGCTTCGGGATAATCTCCCATATCATAATGCATTACTCTGGAAAAAAAGAAGCCCTTTGAGTATGTGGGCATAATATGAGCCATGATATCAATTAGCTTCCTAGAGTTTATTATATGGGCCCATCACATATTTACAGTAGGAACAGACGTAGACGCACGAGCATGTTTCACCTCCGCCACTGTAATTATTGCTATCTCTACTGGCGTCAGAAGTCTTTAGCCGGTTAGCTACACTGCACTGCGGTAACATCACATGATCTCCTGCAATACTCTGAGCCTTAGGATTCATTTTCTTTTTCACAATAGGGGGTCTAACCAGCATTGTACTACCTAATTCATCACTAGATATTGTCTGACATGATACATATTACTTTGTAGCCCATTTCTACTATATCTTATCAATAGGAGCAGTATTCGCCATCATAGGAGGCTTTGTCCGCTGATTCTCCTTATTTTCACGTTACAGACTTAATCAAGCCTATGCTAAAATCCACTTCACCATTATATTTATAGGTATAATTTTTTTTAATTTATTTTTTATTATTATTATTCTTTAAGTTCTAGGGTACATGTGCATAACGTGCAGGTTTGTTACATATATATACTTGTGCCATGTATAAATTTAACCATTTTCCCGAAGCACTTCTTTGGCCTATCTGATATACCTCGACTTTACTCTGATTGGCCTATCCGATAGACCTCGACGTTACTCTGATTACCCAGATTCCTTCACCACATGAAATATTCTCTCATCCGTAGGCTCATTTATTTCAATAACAGCAGTTATATAAACAGTCTTTATAATCCGAGAAGCTTTTGCTTCTAAACGAAAAGTTCTAACAATTGAATAATCAACTCCTAATTTAGAATGACTTTACAGCTGTCCACCACATGGACCACACATTCAAAGAACCAATCTACGTTAAACTCTAGACAAAAAGGGAAGGAATCAAACTTCCAAAAACTGGTTTCCAGCCAGTCCCATAACCTCTATGACTTTCTGCATAAGATAGTAGTTAAATCCTTACATAACTTTGTCAAAGTTAAATTATAGGTTAGATTTTGTATGATTTAATGGCTCATCCAGTTCTATTAGGCCTTCAAGATGCTACTTCCCCTATTATAGAAGAATTACTTTCCATGACCACGCTCTTATAATTATTGTCCTAATTAGTTTCCTTGTTCCATATATTATTTCCCTAATACTCACAACAAAATTAACTCACACTAACAACATAGATGCCCAAGAAATTGAAACTGTCTGCCATTATCTTGATCTTAATTGCCCTCCCATCCCTATGTATTCTGTGTCAAACAGATGAGAGATTCTGTATCAAACAGATGAGATTAACACTTCTTTTACTGTCAAAGCAAATGGCCACCAATGATATTGATGCTATGAATATACAGACTGTGAATAATTAGCCTTCGATTCTTATTATAGTCCCAACAACAGACCTAAAGCCAGGAGAACTTCGACTCCTAGAAGTTGATAACTGAACAATCCTACCAATAGAAATTCCCGACTGTATATCAGTCTCCTCCGGATACATCCCGCATTCATGAACCATCCCCTCATTTGGCTTCAAAATGCAATTCCCGGACACCTACATCAAACTACCTTGACCGCTACTCTAACAGGCCTTTACTATGGATCGTGCTAAGAAATTTGTGGATCAAAACACAATTTTATACCAACTGTCCTAGAACTAACCTCCTTAAAATACTTTGAAACCTGATCCACATCCACACTATAACATCACTGTCAAGCTACTTAGCATTAACCTTTTAAGTTAAAGACTGAGAGGACCTACACCTTTCTGTAGTGAATGCCTCAGCTAGACACTGCCACATGATCTACTGTTATTCTCTCAATAATCATAACTTTAATCTTCTTTATTCAGCTAAAGCTATCAAATTACATTTACTATACACCTCCTGTACCACATATAATCAAGGCACAAAAACATAAAACCCCCTGATAATAAAAATGAATGAAAATCTATTTACCTCTTTTACTACCCCCACAATTCTAGGTCTACCAGCAGTAATATTAATCATTTTATTTCCCACTATATTATTTTCACCCTCCAATTATCTAATTAATAATCGATCAATTTCCATTCCACAATGATTAGTTCATCTTGTACTAAAACAGAGGATAATTACACATAACATTGGAGAACAAACCTGATCTCTTATATTGATGTCCCAAAATCTCTTTATTGTCTCAACCAATCTACTGAGGCTTCTATGCCATTCATTTACACCAACCCTACCCAATTATCAATGAAGCTAGATATAGATATAGTTATAGCGAACCCATTATGAGCAGGCACAGTAATTACAGGCTTCCGCTTTAAAAAAAAAAAAAAAAAAAAAAAAAAACTCCTTAGCTCACTTTTTACCACAAGGCACACCTATGCTATTTATCCTCATACTAGTAATCATTAAAACCATTATCCTATCCATTCAACCAATGGTATTAGCTGTGCAATTAACAGCCAACATTATAGCTGGCCACCTACTAATACATTCAACTGGAGATGCCACACTAGTACTATCAACTATTAATTTTTGCACAGCTCCAGCCACTCTCATTCTTCTGATCCTATTGACCATTCTCGGACTCACCATAGCCCTTATTCAGGCTTATGTCTTTACACTTCTAGTAAGCCTTTATCTACATGACAACACATAATGACCCATCATATAGTTAAACCCCGCCCGTGACTACTAACAGGAGCTGTTTCATCTCTCCTAACAACATCTGGTCTAACCAGGTGGTTTAACTTTAACTTTCTTATTCTTTTAACCCTAGGCGTATTAACCAACACACTATCAATCATGACACGGTATTATGTGTGAAAGTACATTTCAAGGCCACCATACAACAATAGTCCAAAAAGGACTCTGATATATGGAATAATTCTATTTATTATCTCAGAAATATTCTTCTTTGCTGATTTCTTCTGGGCATTCTACCACTCTAGTCTAGCCCCAATTTCAGAATTAGGAGGACATTGACCCCTAACAGGCATTTTTCCCCTCAACCCCTTAAAAGTTCCCCTCCTAAACACATCCGTATTACTTGCATCAGGAGTCTCAGTTTCTTCAGCTCACCACAGTCTAATAGAAGGTAATTGAAAGCAGATAATTCAGGCACTATTCATCACAATTACCTTAGGAATTTACTTTACCCTACTACAAATCATCTCAGAATGCTTCAAAGCCCCATTTCCTATTTCTGATGGAATCTGTGGCTCAAAATTCTTTATAGCCACAGGCTTTCATGGACTTCACGTTATTATTGAGTCAACATGTCTTACTATCTGCCTCCTCCACCAATTAAAATTCCACTTTACATCCAAACACCACTTTGGCTTTGAAGCCACCACCTGGTATTGACATTTCCTAGATGTAGTATGGCTGTTTTTATATATCTTTATCTACTGATGAGGATCCTACTCTCTTAGTATAATCAGTACATTGACTTCCAATCAGATTTGATAATATCTGAAAGAGAGTAATTAACCTGACACTAGCCCTAGTAACCGACACACTACTGGCCCTATGACTACTTATAATTATATTCTGACTCCCACAACTTAAAATTTATATAGAAAAAATCCAGCCCCTATGAATGTGGATTTTACCCAATAACCTCCTCCTGCCTCTGCTTTTCCATGAAATTTTTCCTGGTAGCCATCACTTTTCTCCTCTTTGATCTAGCATCCATAATACCCATCATCCTCCAAGCATTCGCTGCCTGTGAAGCCGCAGTGGGCCTTGCCTTACTAGTTTCAATCTCCAACACATATAGCCTAGATTTTGTACAAAATATAAATTTACTTCAATGCTAAAAATTATTATTCCAACAATTATACTGCTACCAATGACATGATTCTCTAAAAATACTTTGATCTGAATTTACATGACTACTTACAGCCTACTCATCAGCCTCGTTACCGTACTATATTTTAACCAGTTTAATGATAATTTATACAACTTCTCATTAATTTTCTTTTCTGACCTGCTGACAACACCCCTTCTAATCTTAACAGCTTGACTACTTCCTCTTATAATCCTGTCAAGCCAATATCACCTGTCCAATGAATCACCACCACGAAAAAAGCTTTATATTGCTATACTGTTTCCCTCAGATTTTTTAAATTATAACATTCACAGTCACACAACTTTATCTACATGACATATAAAGAGAATATTATATATTCTCTTTAAAGCTACACTACTTCCTACCCTAATTATCACCCGCTGAGGCAATCAACCAGAATGCCTCAACACAAACTCTTATTTCTTATTTTATACACTAGTAGGATCTCTTTCCCTACTTATTACACTCATCCATACTTAAAATACATTAGGTACACTAAATATACTAGTAAATATACTTACTGCCCAGGAGCTATTAGCCTCCTGATCCAGTAATCTTATATGACTAGCATGTATAATGGCTTTTATAGTAAAAATACCTTTATATGGACTTCACCTATAACTCCCCCAAACCCATGTAGAACCCCTATTGCCAGCTCAACAATACTTGCAGTGGTACTCCTAAAACTAGGCGGCTACGGCATAGTATGGCTTACTCTTATTCTCAAGCCCCTAACAGAACATATAGAATGCCCCTTTTCACGCTATCCCTATGAGGAATAGTCATGGCAAGCTCTATATGTCTACGAGAAGCGAATTTAAAGTCACTTATCGCCTACTCCTCTATAAGTCACATAGCACTTGTTATTACAGCTGTCCTTTTTCAAACCCCCTGAAGTTTTACAGTTTTATCCTGTAAAACTGATAATTGTTTATGGACTTACTTTATCCTTACTATTCTGCCTAGCAAATTGGAACTACGAGTGAGTCCACAGCCAAATTATATTACTTACCCAAGGTTTTCAAACTCTGCTTCCACTAATAGCGTCTTGATGACTTCTAGCAAATCTCACTGACCTTGCCCTACCCGCTATCATTAATCTAGTAGGAGAACTCTTTGTAACCATGGCTTCATTCTCCTGATCAAATATTACTATTGTGCTTATAGGACTTAATATACTAATTACTCCTTAAGTATGTTGACCGCAACACAATGAGGGAGACTTACATATTATATTAACAGTATTAAACCTTCCTTTACATGAGAAAATACATGGATATTTATACATCTTGCACCTATCTTCCTATTATCCTTATACCCTAAAATTATTATGGGATTTTCATGTTGTAGCTATGGCTTAACGAAAACGTTAGACTGTGAATCTAATAATAGAAGCCTTCAACCTCTTAACTGCCATGAAAGTACGCAAGAACTGCTAACTCATGCACCCATGCCAAACAATATGGCTTTCTCAGTTTTTAAAGAATTGGAGTTATCCATTGGTTTTACGAACCATAAACATCACTGGAACTCCAAATAAAAGTAACAAACATGTATTTTTCCACTACTATCATAGCACTAACTCCCTTAATATTACCAGTTATTACTACCTTAACTAATCCCTGAAAAACGTTCATATCTATATTTTGTAAAAATATCTGCTGCATGCACCTTCATCATTAGCCTCATCCCTACCACAAGGTTGTATATACAGACCAAGATGTCATTATCTCAAACTGACTGAATGACAATTCAAACTCTTAAACTCTAACTAAGCTTCAAACTAGACTACTTCTCCATAATATTTATCTCAGTAGCATTATTCATTACCTGATCTATTGTAGAATTTTCAATATGATATATAAGTTCAGACCCCAACATCAATCAATTTTTCAATATCTACTTATTTTCCTCTTTATGAAATTATTTCTGGTTACTGCCAAAATCTCTTTCAACTATTTATCAGATGAGAAGGTGTAGGAATCATATTGACTTTTGTTTGGTAAATGGTTTGATTGAGATAATTTGAT
The DNA here is from genome assembly GCF_049350105.2 of Macaca mulatta. Classification (NCBI taxonomy): domain Eukaryota; kingdom Metazoa; phylum Chordata; class Mammalia; order Primates; family Cercopithecidae; genus Macaca; species Macaca mulatta. The sequence goes on from NC_133419.1 coordinate 90,355,344, forward strand.
AGCACTTTAGTGAAGTTTGGGACTCGAGTTGGCTCCATGTGATCAGGTAGTGATGAAATCTTCCGGGGGGAAGTGGATGCTTTGATTTAAGCTACATTTTGTTTTGTCCAAGTGCAGCTTCCAGTATCCTTACCATGTTCTGACTTAGCTCCTCTATATGTGCATAGAGAGTTTTTAGTGATAATAGTTTCTAGAGCAATATTTGAGGATGATGGTGAGCAGTCTGTCCATGCTTCATGGTCTTATTCAACTAAGCACTCTGCTCTTGGTTTCCTACTAAATCCTCCTTGGACCTTTAAATTTCCTAAAGGTTGTTGTAAGATTTTCTGGATACAGAAAATGTAGCCCATTTCTTGCCACCTCATGAGCTGCACCTTGACATAACATTTTTATGTAAATACTTGTGCTTACTCCATAACCTTTTTAGAGTTTGCTGAAGATGGTGGTATATAGGCTGGGAGCAAGAGGTGGTGAGGTATATCGGGGTTTATTGATTATAAAACAGGCTCCTCTAGAGAGATATAAAGCACCTCCCAGTCCTTCGAGTTTTAAACTGTTGCTTGTAGTATTCTGGGGAATCGTTTTGTTAATGTAACTATTAGAGTTTAGGGCTAAGCAGAGTGGAGTATCTAATCCCAGTCTGGGTCTTAGCTATTGTGTCTTTAGGCTATTAAAGCCACTTTCATAGCATATTTTCTTTCATCTGGAGTTCATTTTTTTTCTAATAACTTAGAGTTTAGCTTTATTTAGGGAGCTTAAACACTCCTTACGCCGAGTTCTATTAGGTTAACTTGGGTTGAGTATGGCCGCGGTGGCTAGCACGAAATTGACCAACCCTCGACATCAGTAGACCATAGTTAATCTTTTGTTTATTCCTAAAGATTTATCACTGCAGGGGCCTTTGAAAACAGTATGCTGAGAATAGATAGGGCTCAAGGACAGTATCTCCAACTGAACTTTTAATGAACTCCCGTAGGCGCCAAGAAGGCGGGTAGATAAGAAAGAATATAGAAACAAGGTACTGAGTAGAAGGTTACATGTGGGAGAAGAAAGTTTGTTTTGCATTGCATTAGTTCTGCTGACCTGAGGTTTATGGAGTATAAATAAAGTGAGGCGGAGGCTCACATGTTCTCTGTGTGTCTTTGTCTTTGTGTGTGTTCCTTCATTCCCCACAACCCCTGGTGCGGCCCCCAACAAGTGGCGCAGCGAGCAGGGTCAGCACGGGTGAGTAGGGGAGAACAAGAAGGGGAACCCCCTAGGAGCGGGTAAGGCTCAGATATTGTTAAGGGGAACCTTCTTAAGCTTTCATTATGGGAATTCCATCTCTCTGGCCTCAGAATATTTATGGCTGTTTCAAGGACTGTTGCTGTCTATGGGAGTAGAAATGAAAGAAAAAGACTTTGAAGCAGTTGTTTGCCCATGTTGAATAACATTGTTACTGGTTTCAGTATCAGACTAAAGTGTAGCTGAATCGGAAAAAATGGTTACAGGTAGTAAAAGCTTTGCTTAGAGCTCTCCAGTTAGGGGATATTATGCCTCTAAAATTGTGGACCTTGTGTAACTCTATCACTCAGACATTAGAGTTACTTGAGACTGATTCGGAGTGTGGTAATGTAGCCACAGGAGGAAAGGTATCTGAGGATTTGGAAAAATAAAATAAAATAAAATAAATCTGAAATGGAACCCATTTGTGCCAGGGTAGCAAAAGGGGGAGAAGAGAAAAAGCCAGCTCTTCCTTCTTCTAAGGGAAATTCTGACATGCAGTGTATTATGGAAATGCTTCAACAAATATTACAGATACATTCTTCTAATTCACCTTTGTGAGCTTTCCCTGTTTCTTTTCCTTCTGCCCTGTTAAAAGAGAATTTTCCAGTGCCTCCAACCCCCGGGCTTCCTTATCTTTACCTTTGTTTGGCAAAGTTTTCTCAGTGCCTTGCCCACCATTGGGGGAGGGAGAAAAGGAAAAGATTAAAAAAAAAAAATTTAAGGAGCTGGATCTGTTTCCAATTATTTGTGCTTCTTTTGCTCCTACTGCTCAGTTTTCAAATGGTGGCAATAATGTCCAATTTAATGCCTTACAAATTAAATTTTTAAAAGAAATGAAAGCTGCCATTTCTAACTATGAACCCCTATCCTTGGTCTTCTTGATATTTTTTCATCAGAAAATTTGATAATTTCTATAGACTGGAAGACTTTGGGGAAGGCTTTTCTTGATCGTTCTCAGTGGTTACAATTGCACAGCTGGTAAATGAACAAGGCGCATGTACAGGCTAGAAAAAATGTTATGTGTGATCCCCTAGGAGCCACTGAGGAACAACTCACAGGCACGGGCCAATATGCTACTCTTAGTGCTCAGGCTGGTCTAGAAGATGTTGCCCTTACTCAAATCAAGACTTTGTTTTTAAGGGCCTAAAATAAGGTAGAGATAACAGGAAAATCTTCCCTTTCCTCTGTGAAGATTTTACAGGGCACAAATGAACAATATTCAGATTTCGTAGCCCGTCTTCAGGGTGCTGTCTTGAAAATTGTGGGTGCTGACCTTGCTTCAAAAATTTTGTTACAAATGTTGTCTTTTAAAAATGCTTATGCTGACTGTCAAAAATTGTTAAAATCGTTAAAGGCCAATGGGGCCAATTTAGATAAATATATTAAAACTTGTGTTAGGGTTGGAAGGGCTATTTATAATGCTCAATTATTTGCTGGAGCTTTGTCTAAAGCCTTAAAAGGAAATAACAAACAAAGTGTTTGCTTTCAGTGTGGTAAACCTAGACATTTCAAAAAAGAATGTCATAAAAATTGAACACTTTTATCCCTCAAGGCAGAAAGCTGCCTTCAGAGGTGTACAAATGTTGTGGTAAAGGTCGACATTGGACAAATAAATGTCGTTTCAAAACTGATAAAAGTGGAAATTTACTGTCTCCTCTCCTGGGAAATGGGAGCCGGGGCCCACAGGCTTGGGGCCCCAACAATTTATGTCACCAGGTCTGAAAGTGTAGTTGGTTTATCAGTCTTTACAAATGAGAAATATAAGAAAGGAAAAGAATGCACAAACGAACTAGGTTTCTTGTAATAAATCACTAAACTAGTCAAAGGACCAAAAAATACAAGATCAGCGTGACTCTGAAGGATGTGAGATTATGGTTCTGCACTTGTTACATTAAAGAGCTAAAATAAATAGACGTAATATTAACAATAATAACAGTAATAATAGCCATAGTATACTGAGTACTTACTATGTGCCTACTACTGTGAAAAAATCTTCACTTGCATTTAGTTCTTCCAACATCCCTTTAAGACTGACAAATTTTATAATTATTACCATTTTGTAGACAGGAAAACAGAGTTAAGACAGTTTTATAAATGTATCCAAGGTCATATAGCTATTATATTTTGAAAATAATGACTTTCTGTCCCCAGAGCTTACATGCTTAACCCTTTCCTCTAGACTGCTCTATAAAGTACAAAAATGGTAGTCACCCTCCTTGGAATAATCGGAGGAAAGAAAAATCAATAACTAAGTAAAAGTTGTATCTCAGCACCAGATCCAATCCCAATTTCAAGTAACCATTTAGCCTTGGATAGCATCACTGGGTTTTGAAAACCAAAATCCGTTGAGTATTTTGTGGTCCACCATCTTTTACAAAGCAGATACTCTATTGAATAGTAAGCTACGAACTGAATTTCTGTACCTGTAATCACCTTATTTGTTTACAAATATTTGTTATTGACTAAATCTGCATACAATACCCAGTGAGCAATGGCCTGCAACATCAAGGAATAAATTCAAGTCCTCCTTAAGGATCCCACACCTTACCCCAGTTTCTCAGCTTTATGTGGCAACTAAGCAGAGCGCCGCTGCTGACTTAGTTATTACTCAGCCTTATACTTTGGTAAATGGTTTGATTGAGATAATTTGATAGCACTTTAGTGAAGTTTGGGACTCGAGTTGGCTCCATGTGATCAGGTAGTGATGAAATCTTCCGGGTGTAAGTGGATGCTTTGATTTAAGCTACATTTTGTTTTGTCCAAGTGCAGCTTCCAGTATTCTTACCATGTTCTGACTTAGCTCCTCTATATGTGCATAGAGGAGTATATAAATTAGCTATTAGAGTGTGTGGCCCTTTGCCAAAAGGACATGATGTTACTAATAAAATTCTTATTATGGTTCAAGTCTCACAATTTATATGCCTAGAGGCAGGGGAACGTATTCTCAATAGGGAGGGTTTGGTAGCACAGAAAAAACTGTTTTTTGGGAAACTTTAGTTTCTAATCAAAACCCCTTATGTTCATTGCACGTTAATGAAATAGTTTTTAAAGGGTTAATTGATACGGTGGTGAATATGTCTATTATTTGTTTAAATTAGAGGCCTATACAATAGGAAAAAAGACAAGTTTCAGTTATATTCACTGGCTTGGGTGCTGCTTCTGTGGTTTATCAAGACGTAGAGCCTTTAACCTGTGTCGGTCCTAAAGGTCAACAAGGTCAAGTGTTTTTTTTTATTTTTATATTGTTCCTATCAATATTAATTTTTGGGAACAAGATCTTTCACAACAATTTGCTGCTTTTTTAAACATTCCTCATATTTCCTCAGCTGCCAAAAATATGATGTTCAAAATGGGCTACAATCCTTTAAACTCATAGCCACCACTCCTATTTAGGTGAAACAGTGACCATTATTTAAAGAAATACTTAGGACTCTAAAAGAGTAAGTCAAAAAACAAATGGCCGAGGGGAATATAAAGCCACGTATTTCTGCATGGAATTCCCGTCTTTGTCTTGTCTTAAAACTATAAATGTTTACATTAAACCTAGGGAAAGTTTACAGCCTGGTCTTCCTAATCCTGCCCTTATCCCACAAAGTTAAAAATTAATGGTCATAGATCTCAAAAATTGTTTTTTCTCTATTCAGTTACAACATCTTTTTTCTATTCTAGAAGGAGACAGTCACTTGGACAGCTCACGTCATTTAACTCCTTTGGCTTTACAGGAACTCCAGCTTATGGAAGAGCAACTTCAAAAGGCTCATTTATATTATATCCTTCCCGATGTTCCCCTTTCCCTTTGTTTATTTCATACTTTACATTCTCCTACAGGAATGATTCATCAGACCAATCGGCCGCTAGAATGGATCTTTTTGTCCAATAAAACATCTAAACGCTTGGCTACTTATATCGATTGTTTAGCTGAACTGATCATCAAAGGACGGCATCACTGTCGACAACTTTGGGGAGGAGATCCTTCCTTAATTATCTCTCAATTCACTCATAGTCAGACCATTTATCTTCTTGCAACTTCTGATTCTTGGCAAGAAGCTTCATCAATCTTGAGTTACAGTTTATCCTTATCCCTCGGTGCAACAGGGAGAATTGTTTGCTATTCTCATGGTCTTACTTGATTTCCCTACTACTGGTTGTAATATTGTTAGTGATTCTCAATATGCCGTTTATGTTACTTCTTATATTTCTCAGGCCACTTTACCTCTTTGTGCTATTTCTTCTCTTCAAAAACTCTTTTCCTTGTTATTTTCTACTTTGAGCCAACGTGGAGCTCCTTTATTCATCACTCATCTTCGTTCTCATTTTCAACTGCCTAGACCATTAGTTCATGGAAATACTCAGATTGATTCACTTCTAATTGGCCACTTGCAGGCTGCAGAACAAGAACATGCTCTACATCACACTAATAGTTCTGGCCTTCAACGACAGTTTCATTTAACTCGTAAACAAGCTCGTTCTCTTATTCGAGCTTGTCCTTTCTGTGCTCCTTTGAGCATTCCATCCTTCCATCCTGGAGTTAACCCGAGAGGTACTCAAGTTAATCAAATTTGGCAAATGGATGTTATACATATTCCTTCTTTTGGACGATTAAAGTATGTTCATCATACCATTGATACTTTTTCTCATTTTCAATGGGCCACTCCGTTGCCATCTGAGAAAGCTGATTCTGTTATTACACATCTCTTAGCTTGTCTTGCCATTATGGGCATTCCTTTTATACTTAAAACTGATAATGCCCCTGCTTATGTCTCTCATAAATTACAAGTTTTCTTACAGCAATACAATATTCAACATATCACCGGGATCCCGGGCAACAGTCAAGGTCAAGCCATCATTGAGCGTGCAAATTTAACTTTAAAAACTCAACTATTAAAACAAAAAGGGGGAAATGAGCCCCCCCCCAAAAAAAAACAGATTTTTTTGAAGGTTAACCTTTCTACCTTAATTTTTTTGATTTTGAAGGTTCTTTTTACCTTAATTATTTTTTGAATCAATGGAGACAATTGCAAGACTCCGCTGTCGTAACCCATTTTTCCTCACCTCCCTCGGTGATAGTCCCCGCTGACAATTTAAAGATTTGGTATCCTAATGAAGAAGGTAAGTATGTTCAAGGGCAAGTTCTAAAACAGGGACGGGGCTATGCTCTTGTCCTTACAGGGAGCGGACCTGAGTGGTTTCCTACAAGATGATTGAAACCCTGTTGAAAAGAAAACTGGATTCAGTATGCATTTCTTCCTTTGTTGGATGTGCCTCGGCGGGGGACTTATTTCCCTTAGTGAGGCTTTGTATGAATATTGCACTTATATTCCCTTTCCACCCTTGTATCAGGGAGTCACCTGGGGAGAGGCGGAAATTAAGGTTTTCACCAATGACACTACTTGAATGCCGTCCCCCTATATAGACAAGGACAATATAGAACGGGAAACGGAAATTATAAACAACACATACCAATTTGGAGTGGAAGAACTTCCAATATGCATGGGAAACAGTTCTCATTGTCTCCGAAAATCGTATGAAGCCTGGGTTGTTCGCTATAATCATAGTTATGTGGCTGCTAATACTGTTATTATAATCATACTATATATAGTAATGGAACTATTCCTAGTTCTTTACCTTTTTGTCCTATTCCAGAGGTTTCTCCTAATATTGAGGTGCTGGAGTGACAACTATGTCGGGGAAATAAAACCCGGATTTTATTAGAATACAATGGGATGCAAATAACTGATTGAAGTGTGCACGGTGATTTTCAAACAAAATTTAGTCACATATCTTTGAAATGGCACCGGGTAAATAAAAGTATTGCTGCTAACAATAATGAAACCTTGGTATGGTGTGAAGGAGGCCTAAGTACAGAGTCATCTTTGGAAGTTGTTAGCTGCAGGCGATGCCATTAGCACTTTTGTGGGGAATATGTCTCTTAATCTTTCTAACCCAACTAATTCCTCTCATATTCAGTTATATCGGAATACCTCTCGATATATTATTGCTTGTGTCCGTAAGCCCTACCTATTATTAGCAGGGAATTTGACATGGGATAATAATACGGGAATTGTTAATTGTACAAATACGTGTACATTTTTGTCTTGCCTCAATCATTCTTGGTGGCACAACTTTGCTGGGGATATTTATATCCTCAGGGCTCGTAAGGAAATTTGGCTACCTGTTAATCTTACGCGACCGTGGGGGGCATCACCTCTTGAAACTTATATTTGGACTTCTCTTCAGCGAACCCGCCGTGCCCTTGGACTTATAATTGCCTCGGTGATGAGTCTTGTTGACATTGCCTCCACTGCGGCTGTAGCAGGGCTCGCTCTTCATCAAAGCATACAAAATGCTGAATTTGTGCAGCAATGGCATGAACAATCTCACCGGTTATGGCTTCAACAACGAAACATTGATTCTCAACTTGCTGAAAGATTAGACAACATGGAGCAAGCATTGACATGGCTTGGAGATCAGCTCACTGTACTCAGTACTCAGGTAACATTACAATGTGATTGGAATTCCACTCAATTTTGTGTAACGCCTGTGCCTTTTAACATCTCTCAAAATTGGACTGTAATCCGAAAATTATTAATTGGCCATAAAAATATTAGTTTGGACATTCAAGAGCTCACTCAGAACATTTCCGAAGCATTTTGACAACAATTACATGTGCTGTCTGGAACTGTAACCTTGCAGGAGCTGGGGCAGTGCCTTGCTGCCTTTAACCCATGGACTCAGATAAAAACATGGATTTCTACAATCTCTGGAAGTATATTGCTTTGGGCACTTGGTTTGGGTCTACTTCTTTTGGTGATTCGATGCTCCCTCCGTCCCCATCAAAAACAAAAGAAAACACAGGAACAAATATGGGCTACCTTTTTAGGATTGAGGCAAAACAAAATTAAAAGGGGGGAAATGCAGGGGCCTTTGAAAACAGTATGCTGAGAATAGATAGGGCTCAAGGACAGTATCTCCAACTGAACTTTTAATGAACTCCCGTAGGCGCCAAGAAGGCGGGTAGATAAGAAAGAATATAGAAACAAGGTACTGAGTAGAAGGTTACATGTGGGAAAAGAAAGTTTGTTTTGCATTGCATTCTTTCTGCTGATGTGAGGTTTATGGAGTATAAATAAAGTGAGGCGGAGGCTCTGAGCGCGGCCGCCATGTTCTCTGTGTGTCTTTGTCTTTGTGTGTGTTCTTTCATTCTCCACCACCCCCGGTGCGGCCCCCAACATATCACTGCTCTTTCCCATGGGGGTGTGATTGAGCAAACTGTTTTGAGTTGCCTTTTTGTGTGCTTGGTATCTGCTCCTTTTGATCTGGGGGATCTAGACGGCATTTCCACTGGGGTGGGGATGCTTACATGTGTAATCTTACTAAGAGTTAATAGAAAGGCCAGGACCAAACCTATTTGTTTATGGGGTTGTGGAGACCCATCTAGACATTTTCAGTGTACTGCTTTTAATAATTAAGCAACATTAACTGCAAAAATAATTACGTGTAAGATTAAAATGTGAAGGGAAAAAGTAATTATGAATCGCAATTTTCAGTTCTGAAAATTTAGAGTCTTTAAAGTGGAATTGACAGAGGCTTGACTGAGAGAATATTTATAATTAGGGTATAACTGATTTAGGGTATAATATGCGGGGTATCACTTTCAGAGGGGTATGCTCTACGTCCTATACTAGTATTAGGGTGAAACTTTAGTTATTATATTTATTATACGAAATGGAACCTTAATTTAGTAGGAGGGTCTTAAGAGTTTTTTAGGAAAATTACATCAATTGAAGGGTAGCTGTTGGGATATTGATGGTTAAAATACAGTTTTTGGACTCTGACTGGGTTGCATTTAGTTTCTTGTTTTTGGGGTTTGGCAAGGGCACATTGACCTGGGTTGGTGATAAGTTCAGAGATGAGGGGATGAAGGGTTTGCCGATTTAATCGGAAGTAGTTCTTGGAAGTGAGTGGATGTGCGTGGGCGTATGCACCTATTGATTGATTATTATGTCCATCAAGCATGAATTAATAATCACCTCATGGTTGGAATGCCAGTTCAGAATATTCAATATAAGCTCAGCTTCTACAATTGATTTGGCAGAAATAAAATCCAAGTTCATCTACAGCTTATTTAGAGGGGACCAGGTCTTCTGCTATGGTGAGTGATAGCACCCCCAAAGTTAAAAATACCAAACGCATGGCAGTGCTCCCATGACTGGTTAATAGGGTGATAGTCATTAGTCCATAGAGATGTCTTACGTAAGGGAAAAGTGTGGGCGATCTTAATTTTATGGCCCTGAGGTAAGAACCAGATGGCAGGTATAGTTTCAATGTAGTCTCCCCCAAGTGTAATGGACCCAGAGCGAGGAGGGTAGTACTCATGAGCAGGATGGTGATTTCTCGGAGGTTGTAGGTTAAGAGAGCAAAGTTTGGTGGGGGATATCCATATTGATGAGAAATTTCTTGACTGGGACGTGCTGTGGCCAATGAATGAATATATGTACTATGTAATATTAAGGATTGACAGTACTAATTGGGTTAAATTTGTATTGTACTGTTAATATTAGTAGGTTGATGGAGGGATTTCTAATACATGCTTATATGCATGTGGGTAAGCTTTTAATGCACTTTCATGCAGGAATGGCCTCAGTATCCTGACCGTGCAAAGGTAGCATAATCCCTTGTTCCCCAAATTGGGACTTGTATGAATGGCCACGTGAGGGTTCAGCTATCTCTTACTTTTCATCAGTGAAATTGACCTATCTGGGAAGAAGCGGATGTAGATAAATAAAACGAGAAGACCTTATGGAGCTTCATTTTATTAATGCAAATAAAAACTCAAAAAGCCTACAGGCCCTAGCCAGTATCCCTGCATTAAAAATTTTGGTTGGGGTGACCTCAGAGCATGACTCAACCTAACTAAGACAGCACTATTCTAAGTGTATCAATATATATCGATCCAGTAGTTTGATCAATGGAATAATTTACCCTAGGGATAACAGTGCAATCCTATTCTAGATTTCCATAACAACAATAGAGTTTATGACCTTGATGTTTGATCAGGACATACTAATCATGCAGCTGCTGCTATTAAGAGTTCATTTGTTCAACGATTAAAGTCTTAGGTGATCTGAGTTCAGATCAGAGCAATCCAAGTCTGTTTCTGTCTATTTAAGATTTCTCCCAGAATGAAAGGACAAGAGAAATAGGGTCCACTCATAAAGTGCCCTTTCCTCATAAATGACGTTATCTCAATTTAACAAATCATGATATACCTTACCCAAGAACAGGGTTTGTAAAGATGACAGAGCCTGGCAATTGCATAAAACTTAAAACTTTATAATCAGAAGTTCAACTCCTCTTCTTAACAATATGCCCATAATTAATCTTCTCCTACTTATTTTTCCCACTCTAATCGCCATAGCATTCCTTACACTCATTGAGCGAAAACTCAGGCTACATACAACTATGCAAAGGGCCTAACATTGTAAGCCCTAATGGACTGCTTCAACCATTCGCTGATGCAATAAAACTTTTCACCAAAGAACCCCTATGGCCCTCAATATCTACTATTACCCTTTGTATTATTGCTCCAAATCTGGCCTTTTCTCTCTCTCTCCTATTGTGAACTCCCCTCCCTATAGGAGGTCCTCTAATTAATTTGAATATAGGCCTCCTATTTTTACTAACCATATCAAGCCTAGCCATCAACTCTATTCTATGATCAGGATAAGCATTCAAATCCAAAGTATGCACTAATTGGCACATTACAAGTTGTAGGCCAAACAAGTTCACAGGAAGTAACCCTAGCCATTATCCTGCTATCAATTCTACTGATAAGAGGCTCATTTAACTTATATGCACTCATCACAATGCAAGAATTCCTTTGACTGCTCCTACTATCATGGTCCCTTGCCATGATATGACTTGTCTCCACACTAGCAGAAACTAATCGAGTCCCTACATTATATATATTTTATAATATTTATATATTTATATTTTATATAATCTATATTTTATATATTATATATAAAATTATATATTAATTTTACACCCTGTGTAGAGAGAATTTTGTTTCTATGTCTATCCATAATAAAATACTATGTCTGTCCATAATAAAAATACTAGTGAAAAGTAGGAATTATAATCACATAAGAGATAAAGGAAAATCTGTTAGTATCAATATATTAATATATATAGATGGTGTTTGTTTTTAAAGGGTTTAGTAAAAGGCATTCTAGTTTTCTAAGCTATTTCCACTTTACAATATATTTATTTTTCTCTCTTTCATGATTGGAAAGTGTGCAACAGTATGCGTCCCTATGCAATCATCCTTGATTACATCTAAGGGAGTTTCTGCAGTAATAGCATTACAGAGTTAATATATTCATCTAGGTATTACAGGGTAACCAAACAACATTCCAAATTCTTTCACCAGCAAAGCCCAGTGTAATCCTAATCCAGGTAGCCACTCGAATTTATGCAATTAACTCAGATACATAAATATAGACATATATTACATATGTATATGTCCGCATGTGTGGATGCACTTACATGATTATAAATACCATCGAATTTTTCTCTCAAACAGTATTTTTGTGGAGAATGATGTATATTCACTAGTTCATCAAAAATATGTTTAAAATTCTTAGATGATTACATTTGTTACAGTGACTAGCTGGATTAGAAATAGATTGGGTTAAAAATGATGAAAGAATTGGGGAGAGGGGGCAGAGTGTTGGCTGTTAATTAACACATGGATCAAAGGAGAGCACTGATGTGTTTAGAAGCCACAACATTGACAGAGTAAAAGATAGACCTAAGAATCCAACTGTAAATCTCTTTACTGTGGTATTTTCTGCATTTCTGCTCCATAACACACATCTTAACCACTTTGTCTTGGTATCTGCAGCATTCTATTTTAGTCTAAATAGCATTTTCTCTCAAATTCATTGTTTCTCTCACCTTCATCTTCCTTCCCTTCTTCCGTCCAGCTGTATTTTTTCACTAGAGAACACTAGATATGTTTATGTAAAAAAGGCCAGAAACAGAGGCTCACGTCTGTAATCCCAGCACTTTGGGAGGCCAAGGCAGGCAGACCACCTGAGGTCAGGAGTTTGAGACCAGCCTGGCCAACATGGTGAAATCCCGTCTCTACTAAAAGTACAAAAATGCATTGGCAGTACACGCCTACAATCCCAGCTACTCAGGAGCCTGAGGCAGAAGAATTGCTTGAAACCGGTAGGCAGAGGTTGCAGTGAGCAGAGATCGTGCCACTGCACTTCAGATTGGGCGACAGACACCCACTAATAGGAAATTTTGAGAAAAAATGATTATATATACGTAGACAAACAATTATATGTTTACCAAGCAATGTGAAATGTAATGTATATCTAATATTTAGAATATATGATCAATATTCCCATAATCATGTCTGATGTACCATCCTCCACATTTGAAAATAGGTAATTCCCAAGTTTCAATGACAAGCTGTTGTCATAAATGAGCTATCATTATTAAAATCTAAAATTGGACAGAATTAATACATGATATTATCAAATATTCTGACAGTGTAAACTAGGTACCATCAGTTACCATTTGAAATGTTGGTATAAATTTCATGGAGAATGTTATTGGGAAACTGCATTAAAATCCTTACACATAAGTTTGCCTCTGAGCCAGCAATACTAGTATTAGGAAAGAGTTCTAAAATCTTCACTGGACAACAGCAGGCAAATATAAATTCTAGCCTCAAGTATTTCTATCTATGCTTCAAATAATACACATGCAGCAGATAAAAAACCTTCTTTCCTATTTCTTTGTTTCACAATGATTGAATCTTGTAACTTCAGGATTTTAATACATTGTATTTCTCAGTGTTTTGGCAGGTGACCTGCGTTGAGAGCCCTCAGCTCTTCTCTCCATCTTCCTTCCTGTGGCTCTACTTTCTGCTCCCAGCATCCCAAACATCAGTCAGCAAAGCTACGTGACTTGTGCTTCTAACAAAAAGAAGAAAACAAGAAGAGAGGAGGAAGAGCAGGAGTGGGAGGAATTTTTTGAAAACTTATGAATTTACTGCAATGCTGCAGTTTGAAGTTTACAGAATAGTGCAAAAGATATAAATGTAAATAAACATATTTACAATGATAAAATATTGGATTTAGCACCAGCATCTACAGGTTACCCCTTCGGTCAAACATAGGAAATATCTCATGAAAGTAGAAATTAGCGTAAGTGAAACAATTCATCAAAATAAATTCAGGATTATGAATACTTATATTCAGCTATTTATTCCTTATACCTGTCATATTCTACTTGGAGGTGGTGGGACATAAACACTGTGTGTCCCCTTCTGATATACAGAATAACAGGATTTAGCTTAAACTGATATTTTCATAATTTTATCAACAGACTTCAATCGTATTTTTTAATACACGCACTATAAAGCTATGTAATCCAGCTTAAATATCCATTGTCCACAATGTTGGGAACAGAAGAGTTTCAGTTTTTGGATATATTTGGATTGTGGAATATTTGCATATACATAATAACATATCCTGGGAATTGACCCAGGTCTAAACACAAAATTCATTTATGTTTCATATAGACTTACGCAGATAGCCTGACAATAATTTTAGACAATATTTGAAATAATTGTGTTCACAAAACAACATTTGTGTGCACATATCATTTTATAACCCTTTATGAGTGTGCCTGCCTGGGGAAATCTAGGTGGACACAGAAAGATACATTGCAGCTTAAGAGCTTGGAAGATTCTTTCGTCTATTAGGGATATGTTTCTGACTGCCATCTTTCACATGAAGCCATGCGTGGAATATTTCACCTTTTGTGACATGTCAGAGCTCAGAAAGTTTTGGATTCTAGAGTACTTTGGATTTGAGATTTTTTGATTAGTGGTGCTTACCCTGTATACTATTTCATCTGCATCTTCTTCATGTAGGAATAAAAATTGCATTTTTTAACTTATATTACAGAACGCCGACTTATGCATATTAGATTTCTTCATATTTTGATGGAACGAAGATTCTCAGGTTATATGAATGCCTTGCAATAATTTGTATAATCTGTCCATTTGATTTAGGGCTAATTTGTCCTTTATGAAAAGATCTGCGTAAGTTTGGTTTTGCAGAAGCTAAGATTTTTGGTAGCTGTCGAAGAAATTTAAGGTGAATGAGTTTTAGTTATTCTCCGCATCCCTTGTTTAAACTCAATGCTACCTTATAACAAACACAAGTCCTAAACTAAATCTGGCTACATGAACCACATTTTATTAACTAAACATTTACTCATGTTTATAAGAAACAAACTCATCCAAACTGTTTTGTAGGTTTCAGAATGTTCCATTCCATGAACTTCTAAGTTTTTCAAACATAACCTTGCCAAGATTACTGAGGCAGAATTCTACTTACTTTATAGTCAACATCAGGCATCCAGAGTCCTTCTTGGTTCATGATTTGCACAAGAACAATTAAAAATTTAGCTAGAGCATTATCTGTAAGGGTGAAAATTACAGGGCCCACAGGATTCTTAATTCTTCCAAAGATAAAAGGTATCTCTAAAATACTTTAGCTTAGAAACATATTTAATTTTACCACTCAGAACCCATTTTAACATTCCTCATGCCAGATAAGAGACCTGTAATTTAAGTCCGTTACGGACATTCACCCATACTACTTATGGTGCTGGATGTTGTATGAATTATGAGATGCACTGGTAATAGTTGCCTGTCAGGCTGGAGTTTCCCGACTTCTATGCGATCTTACCATTTCTGTGCTTCAGACTGTAATCAAAATTCTAGCAGTGTGTATGCTATATTTTAACCTAAATAACAAATACAACAAATGGTTTCACACTGTATATCCTGAAGTATTTTAACATCTGTGAAAAATATTGTAGATGTCAGCAAATATTAGAACAATGTCTGATACAAAGAGGGGGCTCAATGAATGCTAATTCCATGTTATTAATTCATTAATTAAGGAACTTATCGTTGTGTAACTACATCCAAATAGAGTAATATGACGACAAGCTTAGATGCAGAGTTAAGAATATTGAGCAAGAATGGATTAAGAGGTTGTGAGGTGTAGGTCACAGAGAAACTTAATTTCTATAATTTACTGAGTCATGTTTGAAAGGACTTGTATGCCAACTAGGCACACAATTTTTTGTATTTTTAGTAGAGTGGGGTTTCACCACATTGGCCAGGCTAGTCTTGAACTCCTGACCTCAGATGATCCCCCTGCCCCGGACCTCCCAAATTGCTGGGATTACAGGTGTGAGCCAGCCCACCTAGCCCTTTTTCCCTATTCCTAAATGTTTTCTCATAATTTGTTCCTTACATACTTCTTTGCTGGAATACTCAGACCCTTCTTTGCCACTCATAAACTAAAATGACGGTCCAATTCAAGTATCATAGGAATAGTTCAAGTAAATTTTTTTATAACTAGCCAAGAAAATAAATGGTTAACACACAGGGACTAGGGAAGCCCAGAGGAAATGCTGCTGGATCCATTATGGACCCCAGACAGTGCATGGGTTATACTTAAAAGACACTCTATTGACCCCAGATGGGGAGAGCATTTCAGGCAGAGACTCACAGGTGCAACTGATGAGAGAGGATAGAACATGAAGTGCATTAGAGGAATTGCCAGAAATTGGGTAAAATTGGATCAAAGGAATGTGACCTTGTGATCTCCCCCATGGGACTGAAGAATGTTAGAGTGGTTGTCGGAAAGACGCTGTTCTGAAGGCAGAAAGACATTTAGGCACCTATTGTAGAAATCCAGATAAGAACGTAGAAAATAAAAATAAAGCAATAGTCAAAAATAATTTCACGAAATATTTGTAAATCAAGAAAAACCTGATTTTGGAAATATTTTCTTGTAGACAAGAATAAATAATTATCTAAGGCAATCCTTTATACTGTGACTTAAATCCCAGGAAGATGACCATGTTCCTCAGGTTTTGAGATATGGAATAAATGATGAGATAAAACAGAACATGTTGAATGTAAATGATTATGGAATATACAGCTGACGATGATGTGATATGATACATTATCTACATGATGCATTGGAATGAGGTGAATGATGTAGGCACTGACATGAGCTTTAGGCTATTATTGACCTTCTGTTTTCCTGAATCTGTGTTACTGTCCTTACTTGCACTAAATGGTTTAGCATTACTTGTTTTGGGGGCTCTTTTGCTAAAATCTTCATATAGGTTCAAGGCTTTCTGAGGAAACATGTTGCCATCAGTTGGAACACGTTTCTTGTTCATGCCTTCTACACACACATTTAATGACCATTTTTTTAAAATCTTAAATAAGCACTTATTACACACTGCGGCTGTAACTTCTGCAGTTTGAAATGCAATAGCAAAACTAGTATAGATTTGTTTTTCCTTCTTCACAATTTAATGAGTAAAAGATTCAACCCACGACCTCAGCATATATATTTTTCATTTCTTTTTCAGTAGAAAACTTTTACCTTCTCACTTAAAAGAAGCACTTTATTATGACTTCTCTTTAGCATATTTGAATCACCAGCATCACTACTCATGTGCCTGGGGACGCTATACAATAAGAAATGAATTATTTCAACACAAGCACTACCATACCATGGCAGTTGAAAAAAGTGATAACTGAGAGGTTACGGATGATTGTGGTGGTGTAAATCATGTCCTAGGTGGGACAAAGCAGGAATGAAAAAGATTTCTTCATGCTATTCAGAATAGCAGGGAACTTAAAACTTAGAAGCTGTTTATTTGTGGATTTTTTTTAATTTAATATTTTTTGGCCAAGTTTTGATCCCTGGTAACTCAAACCTCAGAATGAAAAACTGTGGATAAGGGGGACTACTCTACCTAACCATAGACACATTTTCTCCATGATTTTCATGTGGTTAAACATAAAATAAGCTGATAAAATACACAAGTAAAATAGAAAATAGATTTCTACAATTGATGTTTTATAAATGTTTTTGAAATTAGAAGAAAAAACTTTTTAATGTAAAATTAGCTTTAGGAAAAAGCTTGTTGAAAGTGTGGATTCTAATATATTCTTGTTTTTGAAATGAATATTAATTAAAGCATAATTAGAATTTTTCTTAAATAAACAAGAAGGTACAGAATCAAAAATTCTTTGATGATGCAAAAAAGATGTTTTACGTATTTTTACTGACTCTCAAGTCTTGCAGGTTGTTTCAAGAGTGCACTGAGGGTACATGTACACTTTTCTTCTTTCAGGGCTATGATAATGTATCTTTTGTATATTAACTTCTCGTGGCTAAGAATGTTGAACGCATTTGGAAAACACTGTTGACAATTGTACCATTTACTTCCCTGCTCAACATTAAATTTGTAAATTAGCTTAAAAGATTTGATTCTTTTCATTTCAAATAACAGATATCATAAGTGATTTTTACTGGCAGGTGGTTTTAAGGAGTATAACTCAGGATAGATATTAAGATATACAAATTAAACAGGGGTTCTTTTTGTGATGTTTTACAAACATTTCAAATTAGTTAGGCACGTACTGTTTACTAAGCCTTATCCTCCTTGAGTAGAATGTACAAATGAAAACTGTAATTTTTGACTTCAAACACTCAGTCTAATGAGGAAGATTGACCAGTAAACGTCATCAGTAAGAGGCTGTATTATTTGATTTAAAAAAAAAGTGCTAGCACTAAAATTTGACAGATACATACAAAAACTCAGAATGTGCTATTACTGTAGTTTAAATGAATCCCCTAAAGTGTGAAAACATAATCTGCAGTGCAATTGCATTAAGGGGTGGGGCCTAATTAGAGGTGATTAGGTCATGAAGACTCTTCCTTCACGAACAAACTAATGTCATTAGTGAAAGGGAGTAGATTAGTTCATCTCAAGAGTGGTTTTATCGTAAAAGTGAGTTTCTCCTGTTTCTTTGTGTGTGTGTGTGTGTGTGTGTGCGTGTGTGTGTGTGTGTGTGTGAATCATGTTCTTGTGAGTTAGGTCTGACATAAACAGAATAATCAGTTTCCTTAAGCAAATTGGGAGCCATGCCTGGATTTAAGTTATATTTTAAAGAATCACTGCCACCTTTATACTTTACTTTTTGAAGTGAAACCACCTCGCTTGAATACACTATAGTCCTGGAATTTGATATTAAGAATCTGCAGTTAGATAACTTCTCAATGCTTTCAACAAATTTTGCCCGTATTAAAAGTATTGTGAAAACTGCCTTTCAAAACTTTTTGCCTGAAAATAATTTCACAATAAATTTCCCCGTATGCCTGAAAAAGGACCATTGGCTGTGGCTGCAAAGACTACTGCCACACAAAATGACAGCTTCAGGGCAGAACTCAGAAAGCACAAGGGAAGAAAGTGAGTACAGTCTGGCTCTGCATAATGACTTTTTGACCAATAGCAGAATGCATACAAGATGGAAATTCCATAAGTTATAACGAAACTGAATAAGTCCCATCTGATAGCGATGTTACAGCTGTCATAACATACACAATGCATTACTCATGGAAATGTATGATGAACAAAAGAAACAAACCAAACATATACCACGTGTTTCTAAAACGAATTATCTCTCCTCAAGAAGAACCTCAGGCAAGTTCTTCAGGAGATATTCCAAAAGAAGGCGTTGTTATCATGGGAGGTACAGTTCCATACATGTTATTGCCTCTGAAAACCTTCCAGTGGGCCAAGATGTGGAGGTGGAAGACAGTGAAGGTGCTGACTCTGACGCTGTGTAGGCCTTAGCTAATGTGCGTGCTTGTGTCCTAACATTTAACAAAATACTTTAAATAAAATGCTTATACAACCATAATATAAAGAAAATATTTGCAAAAATCTGTACAATGTGTTTTGTGTTTTAAGCTAAGCATATTACAAAAGAATAAAAAAGTTAAATTAAAAGTTTAAAAGGTAATAATTTACAGTAAACTAAGGTTAATTTAATATTGAATAAGGAACATTTAAAAAATAAATTTTAGTCTAGCTTAAGAGTACAGAGCAATGTTTATAAGCTAATGTCCTAGGCATTCACACTCACTCACTCACTAACCCAGAGCAACTTTCAGTCCTTCAAGCTTTATGCATGGCGAGTGCCCTATACAGGTGTATCACTTTTTATCTTTTATACCATATTTTACAGTATCTTTTCTATGTTTAGATCTGTTAAGATACACGAATACCATTGTGCTACAGTTGCCTGCAGTATTCAGTAGAGTGACATGCTGTATAGGTCTATAGCCTAGGAGCAGTAGGCTGCACCATATGGTCTAGGTGTGTAGTACGCTATACCGTCTAGGCTTGCTTTAGCACAGTGATGAAATTGCCTTATGACGCATTTCTCAGAATGTATTCCCGTGGTTAAGTGAGTAATGACAGTACTTACAAGGTGCTTTCACATGGACCTTATGTTACTTCTTGAGTACTGTGCCCAGGAAGTGATGTGTGTACATCTGCAGTCCCTCAGACTTGAGGTTCCCAGATCCCAGAAGCAGTTCCCCCAAAAATTCCAGCAACAGGTACATCCTTCATTTTTATTTTGAAAGAAAATGTAATGCTCTCAGAATTGTGAACTTTACCATTTTGGTGCAGAAAAAAACTTGAGTAACAGAATCAGTGATGAGACTAGCTGTGAAAACAGAGAAGCTTTTTCAAGAAGTGTACTGTGAGCTATTAACCCATGAAAAGGACAAAGAATAATATCCCAGGTAAAAAAAAAAATAAAACGAACACAAAATTGTTTTACAAAGATCTACCTGAATACTAAAATTTGGTAGAAACCATTGCTGTTATTTAGGAAGAAATACAGGGGAAAGAGAGGAAGGGAAAGATGGGGCTGGGAGACAGGAGTAGGGAGACAGAGAGAGAGAACACAATCAGTAGACTTAAAAACTACAGATACCAAGACAATATGATTGAGTGTTTGGTATGAAGCAGAAGCGGCAGAGAAAACCACAGTAAGGCGTTATTTACGATGGAATTTTTAGGCCTGGCTTTTATTCTGTCAAGGTTGTAATGTTTTCCCTGGATCCATGCGCTAAATAACAGTCAACACCCACAAATTCTTTCATCATTAATGTTCAATCTAATCCTAATCCGGATATTCAATCTAATAAAAGCACGTACCACCAAATAACTTGGGGGGAAATCTGAATAAAGTCTGGAGTTCAGCTCGTCGTAACGTATCAATATTGATTTCCTAGATTTAACAAATGTACAATGAAAATGTAAGATGATTATTTTAGAGTGAAAATTAACCAGGTATGGGAATATGTAAGTCTCTATCATCTTCCCAACTTCTTATAAATCTAAAAATTTATGAAATAAAATCTGAAAGATTACGATGAAGGAAAACATCCATCTGTACTCCACAGCATATTTATATAATAAAAAAGGCAAGTTGTAGAAAGATTCATATACATCAAACCCTCAAATAACCTCATTTCATTGTAAGTAATTTTGTTATAAAATTGATGAGAAAAAAAATCAATTACCAGCCATGGCCACTGTCCTTGTACAGTTTGTATGGTCACTCCGTGTCTGCGTATATACAATTACTGTGTATGTACAAATACTATATTTTATAAATATATGCCTAATATACCCATATACCCCACACCCATACACAAGGCTTTGAGAAAGGCACTTTGCTCTGGGAATGAGGCTTATGAGCAGTGAGTTTGGGAGTCAAATCCAGGCAATTTAGCTTCAAGACATCGCTCTTAACCATGATACCACATTACTCTCGCCTGACTTTTTCACAGTGGAAAATACACAGTGGAAACCTCATGCCAATTCCAGGAAATATAAGGACTCAAGAATTATTTTGACATGTGCAGGAAATGTTGCTTCTTGTCTTCTTTATCAGTATCCCTTGTTCTCTACAACTTTGCTTTTCCTCACCAAACTTTACTTTTCTGACACATTTATGGGTGCATTCCGGTAAAGAAAGAGAGTTTTACTTTGTGTCAGACACTGATAGAAACTCTCCTTCTCCATATATGCCTGAACTTGACTGTCCTCTTTCTGTTGCCATTAGTTAACCCCGAATACCTTTTACCCTTTTAGATTCATAAGGGTGTGACTGAGCAGTTTCAAAGGCATCAACTTTTGCTTTCTCCTCCTCCCTTAGAGTCCTGCATCTGCACTGCTGGTCTCAGACAAAACAGGCAACCCCTATTTCCCATTCTGGGATGTTTTAATGACCAACTTTTCTTATGTTGTGAATTTGAAGGGCAAGGACAGATCATTGGAAAGCGGATAGACAGGGACCTGTGTTCTGAGAACTGGGCCAGAAGACTGACAGAGGCGCAGAAGAATTTCAGAGTGATTCTGGCAGGCGTCATGGTTCAGTAAGGGCCAGAGGAGTGGAACATATGGGCACAGGGTGAGAGGCCTGTGACAGGACGCGGCCTATCTCTTTTGCAGCAGAATGTTAATAGACATTAGATTTTAGTAAACAGAGAACATATCTCTGAGTCAGCATCAAAAACTTCCACAGTCTGGAAGAATGAAGAGTCACAGGACCTAGCCTCACCTTCCCTTTTGAGTATGAGAGTCTACAAGGCAGTGAGAATGGAAAAGCTTTTATCTGAGCTTCAAACCAATATCTGTCTCTTCAGTCCACACTTACTGGTAAGGTCCAGTGGATGACTCGGCTACAGGTTTCTGAACTTCTGGCTTTTGAGGGAAAGACTTTGTCACCCTCTATGCTGAAAGTATTCTATGTACTAGGAACCCCAGTCAGTGAATCTTAATATCAAGAAATCTTGGGAAGCACAAGGTATTCTAAAGGCTTACATGAATAGCTTGCAGCCACATACAGACATCAGAAGAGGGGTCCTGACAAGGATGCACTGACCTTCTTTATCTCACTGTCCTAGAATTACTGTGTCTGTACGTGGTCACCTTGAAGGAGATGGACCACCCCTTCCACCCCTCTACTCCAGTATCGTGTGCATCTACCTCAGTGATTTTGCTGTGTTGTGTTCATAATGATTGTCCAGTTGATACCAAATCTTGAAGAAAACTTCCAAAAGAATATTAACGTGGTTAATTGTCGATTGCCCCTTTACAGGAATCTGGAATCTGAATGGTGTTTCTATAAGGAGCTCTTTGGATCTCGTTTTACAGGACCCTGAATCTCTGGATATAGATCCTCAATGTCCACTTCTTAGGAAGAGTAGGTGTAGTAGGTTATATTCCTCCCCCATTCTCGCTAAAAAGTGCTAAAATATATATTCCATCCCCCATTGTCTTTCTATGATGTAACTTCAAGACTGCTACTGCTGTGTGTGTTCTAGTCCCTTTACTTTGTGTAGGGTTGTAACTGCAGCTGATGTTTTACTCTGTAGCATAATGGTAGTATAGACTTCTCCTGACTCTGTGGGAATCTTCACTGTGGAAAATTATCTACTATGCTGTGAGCAAGGCCAAGCGACTACCTGGAGAGGTCGTTTGAATATATTCTAGGTAACAGCCCCAACCAAGGAACCCCAGACATCAGCCAGGATCATCTGCTGGACTGGAAGTAGAATGTTTGTTTCCATTATTTAATCAGTGATCATGAAAATGACCATTTGGTGGGTAGACAGACTCAATGGACTCACTATAAACTGGGTTTTCATCAGAACTGGGTTATGTTTGTTTTGTTTTTTGATTTGGTTTAATTTAGTTAGTTGTTTTTTTTCACCCCTGATACTAATATGTTTCCACTGTAACATGAGGTGACGGTTATGTCTCAGGTCTCTAGAGTATCAATGAGAATTCAGTCTGTGTGAATTGGAAGTATTAACACATTTAATACAGACAGTCTGCTCATCTGTCTATTTTTCCCTGGGTGATGCTGTTTGATTTAATAAATAGCAGAATTCCATGTGGGTTAAACTCTTTTGGTTCTTGCTCAGACATTGCTAGCAACTTCTCAGAGAAGCAATAGACTGTACCATTAGCCTATGTCTGTAGGTGGATATTCTACGTAGGTTTTTGTAGTGTGTTCTGATGTTTACACAATGATAAAATCGCCTAATAATGCATTTCTCAGAATGTATTTTGTCTCCATAGGATGTATGACTGTTAAGTTCCTACTCTAGCCCAAAGATTCAGTGAAAACTTCTGTGTAAAGTACATCTTTCCCCCTAAAGTGATGAGGTGTAGAATTTACTGTATTAATAGGAGGGAACGTTCACACTTACAAGTGCATTGTACAAAATCCTGTCAGTCTGTGATGTGCAAATTTTGTTCCTGCATGAGATCATTAAGTTGGAAACATACACCCACATATTTCCAGAATTCCATCCAATAAATTCACAAACACTTGAAAATCACAATACATATTTTAGGAAATGGGCCATAGGAGATTATTTTAATTGTAAGAAAATGTACAAAAAGGTTTTGCATTTTACATATTTTCTATTTAATAGCAACAAAATGAAGTGACACTAACATAGATAAAAGCCTGAACAGTATGATTTCTTTGTATCAACAGTGAAGGGATCCCTTGTATATGGAGTTACCAAACAGTCAGAGTTCTTAATCCTGATCATCTGTGGCCAGTGGAAAAGAAAGGCCTGACAGGAAAATTTAAGGAGCCAGCCGGGTAACTCCATATGAGGGAACTCCTGGTGACATTCAAAAAACTCACACTTCCAGCTTCAAAATCAAGAAACACACCAACCCGGCCCAGAGGTTTCTCTACATAGTGAGGAAACAATGGGGAGGTGGTCAAGAGACTGAAACGATTATCCACCTTCACGCACAAAAGAAGAAATATGTCCTTAGATGTAACCATTGTGCTATTCTTCCTCATCCAGGAGTCCTTACAGACTCCCAGAGCCCAGTCCCAAGAGCTGTCCACATCCAGCTCCCAGTAGTGTTTCCCAGAGGAGAAGACCCAGGTTCCCCATGCAGCAAAATAGTCAGATCTGTCAGAATTCAAAGATCCACGTCTAAACATCAATCTTCTCACATCCCCAAACAGCCTGATATTGTGATTGGTGACTTCCCAAGTGAAGGCAATTTCCACTGTAGAAAAAAGAGAATGTTCAAGTGAAAAGTAGTTTATCAATTCTCATGTTCAGATAAGAAAGAGACTCTCACTAGAAAACACAGGTCAAGATTAGAAAGAAACTTCTGTCTGGAAAAATGTTGGAATCAAAGGGTGTTAGTATATCTGTACAAGTAATTAGCTAAACTACAATGATCACAATTTCTATAAACTCAAAAAGTATAAAGGGGAGGAAGGTCATGTCTATGTCTAGTTGAGCGACCTTTCGTAACAACTGAAAAACTGGAAGCTCTTGCCCTGCAGCCAAGTCCATAGCAATAAAATTAACCTCCATTGCCTCTTCTCTGTCAGGGCAGAGCAGGAGGCTGGGGACGGGAGATGAGGTGGGGAGCATTCCTAGACCCAAATAAAAAGTTACCATTTTGCCAGAAATATTATAATCTGTCACTGAAGCTAGCAAATTCATACTTAAAGAGAAAATCTGAATCTGCCTTCTGAAAAGTGCAGATTCCTTGCAAGAATTATCTGACTTTCATGTCAGATTCAGACACAGGCTTCTTTCGTCTGCTAGATTTATCATCATCTATCCTGGAGTTCTATCTAAGGCCTCATCAACCACTAAATCACGTTTCTATGCTTCACAGATTCTCAGTTTTTGCGCTGTTATATAAGTTACTCATGTATGCTTTTGTGGATTAAAAACGTGACTAAAATTATAAATGCTGTGAAACTTCACCTGAAATGTATTTTAAAAAACACTGTCACTCAAATCAGTTGTTAACTGCACTAAATTTGAAATGGAAATGTCCTAAATTAATTTAGTTCTGTATATTTCATGTAATAATTGTATACATGAAATTGTATCAGGGAATGCTTCCTAAAGTCCTAAAGGGCCCTTCTGCATGTTTTATTTTTCTAAGAAATTTGTTATGTGGCTGATTCCTATTACATTTCACCAGATTTTATTTATTCTGGTCAGTTTGATGATAGTGAAACTATAAATAGAAATACCTATTCACAGACTATTCACTTCTTCTAGATGAAAGATGATTACACTGGTAAAGCTGCCCATAGAAAACCATAAATGAAGGCATTGCATGTTGATCCCACCAAGAGGGCGACACTCACCTCGGAAGCGGTTGAGCCTGTCCACCAGTCCAGTGATGGGCCCTACAGTGAGCTCTGGATTGACAGGCTGCGGCATGTGCAGCAGCACAGACTCACTCCTGCAAGGAAGTTGGTTGAGTTGGTTAAGTTTCCCATGTCTGTGTTTAATAGATTCCAACAGAAAATGCTTCATTCAAATCCACTTCTGATATGGTAATGTACCTTCACAATCCTAGGATGGGTTTGTGGCTCTTAGGGAATCTTTCTAACTATTCACTCCATTTCTAACCTACTGCCACTGAAAGATAAATGCCTCTCTCCCTATCTGCCACCAAATAGTTTATCTCTAATTAGGATTCTGAATCCTAAAAACAGGCAATTGTATTCTAGCAACTTCTGCATTGAACTATTCAAAACATAACCCCCTGAGTCACTTGGGAAACTAAGAAAAGGTTAATGTCTGATAAAAGGCATAGGTAACATTCAACACACCACACAAACACATGAGTACACGCGCATACACACACCATCACACTGGCACATTATGGTGTTAGTAAATTATGTTTTCATTTTGTTGGAAACAGCTTGATGTTTTCATGGCATGCCTTGTGCTCCAGCTTGCACTGATGACCAAAGACATACCTTGCCACGATGTCTCCCAAATCCTGTAGAGAGGGAGAGAGAAAGAAAAAATGACTTCTTTAGAAAGTTGTTATTCTTGTTGGGTGAGGTGGCTCACACCTGTAATCCCAGCACTTTGGGAGGCCAAGGTGGGTGGATCACCTGAGGTCAGGATTTCCAGACTAGCCTGGACAACATAGCAAAAACCCATCTCTACTAAAAATACAAACAAATTAGCTGGATGTGGTGGTGCATGCCTGTAGTTCCAGCTACTCGGGAGGCTGAAGCAGGAGAATTACTTGAACCAAGGAGGCAGAAGTTGCAGTGAACTGAGATTGGGCCACTGACTTCAGTCTGGGTGACAGAAGAAGACTCTTTCTCCAAACACACAAACAAAAAAGTTGTTATTCTGCCTATCTGGTCTTTAGCTTTGAAAACTTTAGAATTGCCATATACTATCACTGCAACTCTTTTAAAATGTGTTCTCATCTCTAGCAATTATACCAGTAAGACCTATTGACAGAATCAATTTCTGATAAATTCAGGACCCTAAATTTGCATGAGAGAGAAAGGTGTGAGTAGTGACTGTGCATTGCTGCAGCTGTCTACAATGTAGTCTTTTTCAGGGCTAGCCCCCAAAGGTTAATATGGCTGAAATTAAGAGCATTTCAAACCTAGGACTTCCCAAAAGGAGGAAGAAGGAAATGTTAGTTTTTCCATAATTTCTATGGATTATCCACTGGAGACAAAAGTAGAATTTTCACATGAATTTTTTTCTTCCACAGTTTTAATGAAATGTGCTGGAGGAGGAAGCTTGTGGTAGAAAATGTTCTATGGAAATCTAGTTGCACAATTTCATAAAGGTTTATTTCGAAGATTAGGTTAGCAGTTATCGTTTATCTCTATATGGCTCTCACCATCAATGTGGGAGAAGAAGAAATAATGTCTTGGGTACCCAATGGAAGGCAAAGATGTAAAGGGCAGCTAATACAAAGTATCTCAAGGGGCATCCTCCATTCTTACCTGGAGCAGCTCCACATCTGGTTTATGACACATTTTCATTAGTTCCTGATACATTTCTTTCAAGTGTTTACTCTTTTGATCCATGTTGACCCAACTTCTCTGGAGTTGCTGAAAAATCTCTTGGTACTCCTTGTTCAGTCTCTCTAGATGTTGTTTTTCTTCCCTATGGAGAACTGGATGCAGCTTCCTATACTCATTCCTGATCATCTGTGCCCGTAAAACCACATCGCCCTGTAGGGACATGGATTTTGTAGGTTACATACCCAGGCCTACTTCCACCTCACAGAACCCACAAATTCATCCTCCTCATTCCATCTTTTATTTTCCATCATTTACAAACAGTCTGATGAGTTAAACAAGACCTTCCTTCAAAATTTAAGTAATTCATCAATTCCCAAACACCTGCAAATTAGCCCTGCAGATTTAAATGTTTAAATATATGTCCTCTTAAATCTGAAATACCATTAGAAAACAAGTAAAATTTATGATTGATTGTCAAATTGTCATGGATAATATATATAATCTTTGTTACTCAATTAGTTTGTTGTTTCAAATCTCTGTACTTCACAGACTAAAGAATCACTGTCAGTAGAAATGATTTTAGTATATTATAATCAGAATCAGAAGCCATCACACAAAAAGGATCTTAGTAAAAAATTTAACCCCCATCTCTCAAACCGACTACCTCTTTTCTGTCTCCTATCTTTCTTCTGTCAAAAGCCATAGGCTCTGTATTGCCCTGCCATTCTAAGAACATGAATCTCCATTCCATTGTGTCTCTCCTCTCAATATTGACATAGTTATTCTCTCACTCCCCCAGTCATTTTTTACCCCTTCTCCTCAGCTTTTCATCATGTTACATTTTCTCCTACATGAACTGGCATCATCTGGGTCCTTTGCTATCAGACTTCACCAGCACAGGCACATTTCTTAAATGACTGTTCCTACCTGATTTCTTCCCCCTGGCCAACATCATATTCAACATTAAATAACTTTATTTCTCAATTATGTACTATGTAATTAATATGATATAATTCAACTTATTCAGAAAACTCTGCCTGAAATATTTATTAATTTTAAGCACATACTTGCCCTTCAGAATTTATATTTATTTTTTACTTATCTGAAGAACATTTCCAAAAAACCTGAACAAGCATTATATTGAAGAGTCTGCTTGTTTTCCAGCCTATGAATAAACACAGGACAAAATCTGGCATATGAGAATTTCAACTCAAGTTGCTAATATAAATGTTGTCAGCATGCTTATCTCAAGCTGGTTGTGAGGACTCACGGTCTCATACTTACCCTCCAGAGGAGGGCTGTTCTTCTCTCCTCATTTAGATTTCTCTGATTTTCTTGAATCTTTTTCCATAAAATCCTCATTTGCTCTAAGAGCTTCTCCTGCAAAAGAATTATGAGGTTAAAAAACAGAAAGTCAAATACCATAGATTCCACACTCTGAATGATATACGCAGGCAAGGGATGTAATCTATAAATACATTAGAGAGAAGGGAAAAAAACAATTTTTTCACTGCTCATCCTCAATTGATATTTTCAGTTCTGAGGTTTCAGAATATAGAACAGTTTAGAAAACTGAAGAGTCAAGATTTCCTGTAACCTGGCTAATGTTCAGTGAAACATCCTGCTTCAGAACCCACTATGCTAGCCCCCTGATTTTGTAGTGTGCTATCCCCATACTCGTTTGTCCAGTAATATAAATATATTTCAAAAATACATTTCTTTGCACTTGTAGTTTTGGTTGCTTTTCAATGCCTTTAGCATTGAACTGTAGAGTCAATAATAAGAACATTTACTTAATCAGTCTCTTTTTGGGTGCAAGCTCCATGAAGGAACGTAGAGTTGCAAATTTTATTCAAAATGTCATAATTGATACCAAGAACAGCACCTGGCACTCAGTAAAGAAGAGAGTAATCACCATGATGATTCTCATCGTCCTTCTAATCTCTTTAACTCTGCCACCCTCCAGCTTTCAGGTGATTGCAGAGCTATCTCTTACCCGGTGTTCCTCAGCGGCCCCTTCAATGGGATAGTGTGTGTGAGCCCCGTGCTCCTGAGAGTTGGAGCACAGCAAACAGAGCAGACTCTTTTCCACGTCACAGAACATCTTCTTTGTTTCCCTATGGGTCCCACATATTTGTTTCTCAGAGCTCAGGAATTGCCAGAGACTGGCTTTTCTCGCGATGGTCACTAAATTCTTCAGAAGAATATTGGTTTTGAAGTCCTGTTTCCGTGATGGTTCGCGGCATGCAGGGCAGTTGGCAGGACTTTGGGCTTCTTCCCAGGAAAGGCAGAGACAGGGCCTACAGAAGCTGTGCCCACAGCAGATGGTGACAGGGTCTACCAGGTAGTTCGAACAGATGACACAGATGAGTTCCTTCTGGAAGGCATGTGAGAAGTCTGAGTCCATTTTCCTAAGGAAAGAAAACCACAAGAATTTATTCTCCTACCCTGAAGAGACAAAGATCCAAGCAAAGTTTGAATCAGGTTGTGATTGAATAATATCCTTTTTTTTCTAGAGAAGTATAGGATTTAATTTGCAATGACAGAAATAGGAAAAATGGAAAACTAAGGCACAAAGCGACATCAACCTCTAGAAAAAACAACTGTTCTCCAATCGACACATGTCCAGCTTTCCAAACTCTACTTTCTTGCATAGAAGAATGTCAGATTTTCTGAGGTGTTAGTGTCCACCAAATTGCTTAGGGTTCAAGGGTTTCATCAACCTATACTCTCAAGAGGTGAGTCTGAATAATCTGAAAATCAGTAACACTCTTAATTGCCAGTGATTGGTTTAGAGAAGGAAAGCTCACTAAGCTCTTCTACTCTCATTACTTTCTTTAACTACAACAACCATCTATACTGACTTTTCCAGAAGGACCCTGCTTGAAAATGTTAGAGCAGAACTCACACCTTTCTCCAAATCAGAAAAAGCTAGCCTTTACTCTCCAAGGTAAAACAGTCAAATCAAGGTAAGGTACCTCTCCAATCTAAAGCTAAGAATCATTGTTCTTCTAGGCTGCTATGTTAATTCAATCAACAAAAACTTTCTGGCATGTTTACTGTTCCTGCACTGTCTGTTAATTTGGGGATATACTGGTTAATATTACAACATCCTTAAAAGACAGATAATTAAATTTACAGAAAGATAATGATAATTGAAGCATTATCATTACTCTTTCACACAGTCAGAAAAATAGTGAGTATTATGCAATAATACTAGGCGCTAGAGGCCGGGCACGGTGGCTCACGCCTGTATTCCGAGCACTTTGGGAGGCCGAGGCGGCCGAGGCGGGTGGATCACGAGATCAGGAGATGGAGACCATCCAGGTTCACATGGTGAAATCCTGTCTCTTCTAAAAAATACAAAAAATTAGCCAGGTGTGGTAGCGGGCATCAGTAGCTGTAGTCCCAGCTACTCAGGAGGCTGAGGCGGGAGAATGGCGTGAACCCGGGAGGCGGAGCTTGCAGTGAGCCAAGGTGGTGCCACAGCACTCCAGCCTGGGCGACAGAGCAAGACTCCGTCTCCAAAAAGAAAATAATAACAATAAAACATTGGCACTAGACAATAACTCAGCGTTTTAAATGAATGTATGTTTTGCTAAAATAAAAATAAAAACCTAGGCCAGGCAAAGTGACTCCAGCCTGTAATCCCAGAATTTTGGGAGGCCAAGTCAGGCAGGTTTTTTGAGCTCAGGAGCTCTAGACTGGCGACAAAGCAAAATGTCTAGATCATTCTGTCTCTAAAAATACTTATATAAATTTTAAAAAATAGGCCCAGCGCCGTCGCTCACGCCTGTAACCCTAGCACTTTAGAAGGCAGAGGTGGGCAGATCACAAGATCAAGAGATCGAGACCATCCTGGCCAACATAAAGAAACCCCGTCTCTACTAAAAAAAATACAAAAATTAGATGGGCGTGGTGGCAGGCGCCTAGAGTCCCAGCTACTCTGGAGGCTGAGGCTGAAGAATCATTTGAACCTGGAAGGCAGAGGTTGCAGTGAGCCGAGATGGCGCCACTGCACTCCAGCCTGGCAATAGAGCATGATTCCATCTCAAAATAGATTAATTAATTAATTAATTAATTAAAATAGATAAATAGCTGAACATGGTGGCCCATGTTTAATCCATAAACCTATGGATTATGTTTAATATAATTTTAAAAAAGAAATGGAACCATTTTTAAAACTCAGAAAATGAGATCATTGCATTAAAAATAATCTAAGTTTGCAGATAAAGTCCCCAAATTTTGTTTTGGTTTGTAAGCTAATAGCAGCTCCTACTCTGGAATTTGTGTACTTACCTCAGAAATGTATCTATGTTCTCACCAAAGCTTGCTGTCGAATATGATGGATTCCACTCAGGGATGAGAGTCTCACAGTGCAGAGTCGGTAGCTTTTGGAAGTCTCCAAGGCCAGTTGCAAAGTTGCTCTGTGGGCTCTGGAGAAGAATGAGCTTGGCTCCTGAAGTATCCTTTTATGAATCTCTGAAGACCACACCCCTTTCTTCCAATTGATTGCATTTCACAGGGCGTAGGTGGGTGTTAACATAGATGATTAAGTTTCTTCAAAATAGAAATTTTATTTATATATATATATATATATATATATAGAAAGGATTCTGGCTCTGTTACTGGCTAATTTTTTGTTTGTTTGTTTGTTTGTTTTTTCAGTTTTAGTCGAGAGGGGGTTTCACCATGTTTGCCAGATGCATCTGGAACTCCTGACCTCAAGTGATCCGCCCGCCTCAGCCTACAAAAGTGCTGGGATTACAGGCGTGAGCCACCACACCCAGCCAATTGATTTTTTATTGTAACGTAAAAATTTAATCTAAGAACACCGTTGGCCTCCATTCCAGAAGGGATATTTCTCCTGCTCCTCATGCTCCGGATGAAGCCTTCCAAGGGTCTCTCAACAACCACAGGATGGAGGATTCCCTCCTATATTTCCTGGCACCGCCCAACTCAACTCAAGGGGTAATGGAGAGAAGTCTAGAAAGCTCCATCTCAGGGACGTCCCTGGGCCAAGATAGTGTAGGACATGTTGCTCCAAGGTAAATTTAAGGAAGGAGACCACTACTACTCCTGCTGCCCTCCTCCCCCTACCTTGCCTAGTTCACAAGACAGGAGGAAAGTGAGAAAGAAACAAAAGTAAGATAAATAGCCAGACAACCTTGGCACCACCACGCGGCCCTAGGAGTTAAACAAAGTAATAATAATAACATCAACCCCTGGCCTAAACTACTTGTGTTATCTGTAAATTCCAGACACTGTATGAAAAAAGCATTGTAAAACTTTTTGTTAGCTGAGGCATGTAGCCCCCAGTCACGTTTCCCACGCTTGCTCGATTTATCACGACCCTTTCATGTGGACCCCTTAAAGTTGTAAGCCTTTAAAAAGGCCAAGTATTTCTTTCTCGAGGAGCTCGGCTCTTAAGACGCGAGTCTGCAGATGCTCCCGACCAAATAAAAAACCTCTTCCTTCTTTAATCCGGTGTCTGAGGAGTTTTGTCTGCGGCTCGTCCTGCTACAAATAGAAATGTATTTTATAAGATTTAAAAATATGGTAGCTATGTATGCTATTGTTTTTAATTTGCATATTATAGAAATTTAAAATAGGCATTTCATGCTTCAACAAAACTGATTTGAAATGCACAGGTCTACTTAAGAACAATTTTTTTGTTTGTTTGTTTTTGTTTTTTGAGACGGAGTTTCAGGCTGCAGTGCAGTGGTGCAATCTCGGCTCACTGCAACCTCTGCCTCCCCGGTTCAAGCGATTCTTCTGCCTCAGCCTCCCAAGTAGCTGGGATTACAGGCATGCGCCACCATGCCTGGCTAATTTTTTGTATTTTTAGTAGAGACGGGGTTTCTCCATGTTGGTCAGACTGGTCTCAAACTCCAGACCTCAAGTGATCTGCCCGCCTTGGCCTCCCAAAATGCTGGAATTACAGGAGTGAGCCACCACGCCCGTGCCACAATTTAAAAAAAAAATATATAGTCAGCCCTTTCTATCTGTAGATTTCACATCAGCAGGCAAAGGTGGATAGAAAATACAGTTTTATTCACTGTAATCCCAGGTACTTAGGAAGCTGAGAAAGGAGGATTGCTTGAGCCCTGGAGTTTGAGGCTTTAGTGAGGTATGATCAAGCCACTGCACTCCAGCCCGATGAAAGAGTGAGACTCCATTTCTTAAGAAAATGAAATAAAATACAGTACTGAAGGAAAGAAACCCACACATATGGGGGCCAACTTTTTATTTGTAAAGATGGTAAACTTTATTTTGCCAAATTTTTTTTTGTTTTCAAACTTATATTTTCAAATATTAGTATTGCATACAGTAAATGATTTTGTTAAAAATATCACAAAGTAGGAAGGACATAAATCCAGAAAAAAGGCTTTTAAGCGAATAAATTTATTTCTATGGAATAAATCTCAACAATTATTTTTCCTTTAGCTTTGATATATTAGAACTTTTATCAAAGAATGACACTCATTACATGAGCTTGAATCTGAGAACCTCAGATGTGGCTAATAAAGGACTAATGAATAATGTAAAGTAAGAGAATTATGAATGCTTTTCTAAAAAACAAAAGTAAATAAAACAAAACTGTTACATTCCATTTGGACTCTTAACCATGTATTTCAGAAATATTTTCTGTTTTATATTATTGCCTACTTCACTGTCTTAACAATATGAAGACCAGGATGTCAAAGGGCATTAAGCATGTGGTGAGAGTTACATTATGGCCAGTTAATGCAAGGGAGGTCAGATGTGACTTCAGATCCCACATACACAGCTACCTTTCCTCACTGAGGCAGAGCAAGGTAATCCAGAAAGTCTTATCAGACTCTGAGAATGCTGTACTTACATTATTCTGAAAATCACTTGAAAAGATGAAATATTAAATAATTTATACTAAAATCTGGATTATTATTCTGATAGATCAATTTGATTTGTTTAGTTGTTTGTACACATTCAGCTTGTTAATTCCACAGAAGAGAAGGGTTAACTTTTCATATATACGTGTCTTTTCTGCAGGACTTAAGTATGCACAAGTTTTGATATCTATCAGGGTCTTGGAACCAATTCCCAGAGATGACTGATTAAATTCAGTTTTATTCTGAAATTTTTATTTTGTGTGTAGAGATACATTTCCATGAAGTTATAACTATGTTCATTTCTCATTCCAATATTATTAAGAATTGTGAATGATCAACCGATATTTCTGTAACAAGCATTTATTGATCCTTAGGGTTACCAGATAGGGATTTTTATAGGTAGGAAAATAAAAAATGACTCCCTCTTATAATATCACTTTTTCTTTTTCTTTGGACTGTGGATAAATATCATAGTTGATTTCTTACAATCCAATAGAAAATTTCAAAATATATGTAGTAAATGATAAATATCATATTTTCTCAAACAATGTAATATAATTTTGCATAACTTTATTTTCAGTATCTTTTTGTTTCTTCTTTTAAAAGAATATATGTTTATTTTAGAAAATGTAAAGATCAAGAAAGCAACAACAGAAAAGAAATATCTCCCTAATTCCATCAGAAAAATATAAAGTCATGGTTATATTCTTGTGTGTATAATTCTAGTCCCTTTACTATTTTAAATATATTTTTGTTTATGTATACAGAAAACTGAGTAAATCTCTCCACATATAATTTATATAAGAAATATATATTTATTTATTCTTTTTCCCATTTTTTATATTTAGAGGTTTTTATCCCCCCTAAATGTTGACTATTGCAACTTTTTCTGCCAAACATTGACTATCCCCAGGTTGATCTTATATATATTGTCGAAGGTGTTAGGTCATTGGACAGCCAGAAAAGGCTCCATCTTTCTGTCCAGGGATTATCAAAGGGTCAGGATCGGGAGTAAGAGCATGTTTGAAACAGTTTGATTGGTTGTCCAATGGCAACATATTTTTTAACTTACCCATCGCCCCCACTTATGTTGTTGTTGTTCTTAAGAAACAGGGTCTCACACTGTCTCCCAAACTGGAGTTCAGTGGTGCAATCTCAGCTCACTGCAGCCTCAAACTCCTGAGCTTGATCAATCTTTCCACCTCAACCTCCAAAATCACTAGGACTACAGTCACGTGCCACAATGCCCAACTAATATTTGTTCTTAGATTTGTCGAGACAGAGTATCCCTATGTTGCCCAGGATGGTCTACAATTCCAGGCCTCAAGCAATCCTCCCAGCCCAGCCTCCCAAATTTATGAGATTACAGGCATGAGCCACAGCTCCTGGCCTTCTCTCTTTACTTTCATTTGTCCTTCCTTTCTAGGTCTGTTGTGTGAACCGTCTTAGCCCATTCTGTAAACATTCTTCTGCCGTGGTCATGTGAAACAATACAAAATTGCTTTTGATGATTCTTCATGTTTTATGTTAAATATTCTAACATAGTACTGTGATGTTTTTAAAAAGGACAAAAAACACAATAGAAGTTTGGCTAATCACAAGACTTTGATGATCACAGTTGTGCTATAATTTATTGT
This sequence comes from Macaca mulatta, assembly GCF_049350105.2. Classification (NCBI taxonomy): domain Eukaryota; kingdom Metazoa; phylum Chordata; class Mammalia; order Primates; family Cercopithecidae; genus Macaca; species Macaca mulatta. The sequence continues at coordinate 90,390,914 of NC_133419.1, forward strand.
AATATAATAAAAATTCAGCACTTGTAATGTGCCTTGGGACAAATCATTTAGTCACTTGATTTCTCAGACCTCAGTTTCCTCCTCTGTGAAATACTAATATCAACTGTATGTAGCTTATTTTAAAGAATTAGAAAAATCGTCAGTAATCACTTTAATACCGAGCGTGATTGCTGTGGTTACTATATCGTTGCTACTATTGTAGCATAGAACCACTTACCACTTTACATTTTTGTTTGTTTTGTTGGTTGTTTTTGTTTGTTTTGTTTTGTTTTGTTTTTGAGACAGAGTCTCGCTCTGGAGCCCAGGCTCGAGTGCAGTGGCACCATCTCGGCTCACTGCAACCTTCGCCTGCCAGGTTCAAGCAATTCTCCTGCCTCAGCCTCCTGAGTAGCTGAGATTACAGGCACGTGCCACTGTGCCTGGCTAATTATTTTGTATTTTTAGTAGAGACGCGGTTTCACCATGCTGTCCAGGCTAGTCCTGAACTCTTGACCTCACGATCCACCCACCTCGGCCTCCCAAATTGCTGGGCATGCAGGCTTGAGCCACTGCACTCGGCCACAGGAGTCTTTAGAGATGATTGAATGTGGAAGTTCTGTTGACAAGTGGCTGATTCAAATTGTTAAATTAGAAATATTCAATGTTAGAATTGTAGAGTGCTCTTGCGTTTCTCCTCTATATAATTTGGGAAACTAGTAAACAGCATGTTGTTTTATCAACAGGCATGTCACCTATGTTCCAAGCAGCCACAGCAAGTATTCAGGGGAGTCATTTCCAGGAATTTCTAATGCTCTGTTTGAAATGAAAAGCAAAGTGGACCCTTGCAAGGCTAGGGGAGAAGTGAAGAGAAAAATTTCTGTTGCAGCCTTCACAGTGCAGGCAGTTTCAGAGTCTTTGAAACAAGTAGCCTATGGGGATTCTTTAGAGAACCTATATAGAATTTGTGTGGTATATCACTCAGAAAGAACCATGATAGGTTCTACTGATGAATTTTTAAATTAGCATATTAGACATAAAGCTGGATATTATATACAGTTATGTGAGTGTCCATATATATGTTTGCATATGTGTTTTCTTTTATTGTCTTGTAATGGATTAAAAAATTAAAAAATTAAAATTTATAATCATACAAGGTTATTCTGAAGTGGAAGACTCAAACTCAGTATTAAATCCAAGGGGAACAGAAAAATATCAAAAAACTCTCATCTGGCATTATCGGGGAATCAAGTCTAATGTGTTCATGTCTCTTCATACATGGGAAAACATCAGTTTGTCATACAGCACAGTGCAGACTATGCACAACTACTCCAAGCCAGAGTTCTCACGCCCTGCCTGGGGCCCCCAAGGCTGAGAGGATCACGATCTCAGCACACTAGTTGGGACACTGGTTAAATTACACTTTTAGTAAATGTAATCTTTCTATAGCATAGGATATCATTATTTTTTAATTGAAAATATTTTATTTATATAAAAGACTATCATGGAACATAGAAGTATAGAGAAAAATAATAATGAAATGAATATCTGTGAACTTACTAACCATATTAAGAAAATAACATTTCCAATATCTTTGGGTTCCCCATGCACTAATGACAGTTGTGTTTTTTCACTTTCTTGAATTTTCTGTTTACCTTTATTTCCTGTGGTATTCTTTATAATTTTATCACACAAGGCTATATTATTTACATGTTTCATGGTTTGACTTTAGGTAGTTTTGAAATTTTTAAAATAAAATCATACCATGTATAGTTTTATGGTACTTGATTTTTTTTCACTGGTCTTTAAGTGTTCAGATAGATAGATAGGTAAGTAGATAGATAGATGGATAGCATTTATTCAAATGAAAGTAAGATTCATGGTCCGTCACGAAAGAGAAAACATATAATAATGTGAATGGGGAAAGTTAATGTATAGAATGATTAATTATAACAGCAGCTGAGCAAGGAAATATTGTCTAGTAGAATGTAAGGAGAAGTCTAAATAATACGTGATGACACATATAAGGAATTGCCGTTGTTTCCAGGGTGAAGCTGGAGTAGTCAATGGAGAGTCCTCTCACCCCTTGGCCTCACTGAATGTTTAGAAGTTGCTGTATTGTTGCTCTTGAAAAACTTGCTTTAAATCCACACTTCAGAGCTCCCCAGAGACTTGCCTTCTGGGCCACTGGTGAAGCTGTTTATGAAGAAATGTCATGCCAGACGGGCTCCACTGCAAATATGGAAAAGGGTAGTATCAGGAGAAGCTCGTGGCTGCTGAGTTCTCGTGGGCCCCAGTGAACTTCAGGAAGTGGGTGCTATAGCAGCAGCCTGAACTACACAATCTGGGCATTGGTGTATCCCTGTATGTCCTCCAGGCCAGACACTGGAGGTGTCATTTCCAAAGCAGATTGGAAGCACTTTTTTGTTATTTCTCTCCAAAGCTTTCTACTCACAAAGATTGACATCATAACACATGGCAAAGGAAAAACATTTAAAGGATCCAGATCTATTTATGTAAACAAGCAAGAGTGAGTTTGTAGTGGATAACCCAAAGTTGGATAAACGGTGCATCACAAAATATATTTATTCATTTCCTACTGTTGTACATTTGGAATGATTTTTGTATATTGATTTTTGTGAACATGTCTCCTAATGCAAACACTCAATAGATTCTCATTCCTGACAGTATCTTCTGATAGGTGGAATGTCTGGGTTATATAATTTGTGGATCATCAATTCTACTGGGCAATGCCACAGCGATTCAAACTACTTTCACTTATTTATATTTCCACTGACAAGGTAATCATGTTATACAAAATAATAGAAGTATGGATGATTGTGGCAAGTTAAAGAAATACAAAGAACTCACCCTTACTAGAATCCAAGGCATTTGTGGGAAGAACAATTTGTACACTGAGCACCAAATACATTAAGTACATTTTGGAAGACATCGAGAGGAGTGTAACTACTTTCTTGTAGTTTATCAAAATCCCATAATGAGGTTAAGCAGGTAGGAATATAGGCACATTTGCATTTCAGCAAGCATTCTGGCCTAGATGCAATTGGAGGATATCACCAGCAAGAGGACAGAACTAATATTCTCTTGTGTGTATGAGACAGGATCTCACTCTGTCCCCCAGGCGAGAGTCAGTGGCACAATCCCGGCTCAATGCAAACTCTGCCTCCTGGGCTCAGGCAATCGTCCAGACTAAGATTCCCAAGTAGCTGAGATTACAGGCGTGCACCATCATGCCTGTCTAATTTTTCTATTTTTTGTGGAGATGGAGTTTCCAATGTTGCCTAGGCTGACCTTAAACTTCTCAGCTTGACTGGTCAAACCACCTAGGCCTCCCAAAGTGCTGGGATTACAGGCATGAGCCACCATGCCATGTTCTGAAATCTTTTCTCATGACCACTGCTCTCACATAGACTTTACTATCAGAAAATATAAGACTACGCTTATCCTTTGGCTTTTGGCTTAGGTATTGTTTCTTTTAGGAAGACTTTTAGGATGACTGTCCCTTCCTTTCCATCAACTACTAGACCATGAGCTCCTTAAGGACTTAGTCTTGTTTTTTATTTACACTTTTTAAAAATTTACTTTAATTTTCAGGATACATATGCAGAATGTGCAGGTTTGTTACTATTTTGGCTCGAATCCTTACCAGTAAGGAGAGTTCACAGTAGACACTCATTTTGTGAGTGATCAGAATAGTGCACATAAGAGACCCTCTGAGACATTCTGTGCTTTGAAAAGAAGAGTTGCACTGCACACTAGGATTTCCACAATGCCTTTGTTATGGGGTTTAGCTGAGCATGCTCACCGGCTTTTTGTCATGTCATTGATAGAGAGTTGGACAATATGGTAGATTTGGGACAGTGTGCATATTAGTATTCAAAACAAAGGACTAAAACCTGCACAATGCTTGAAAGATTTGTGAACTTTTAATCAATTCTGCCAGCATGCAAGAAGCATCCCCCAAAAATATTGTATGTAATTTGGTGGCTTAGGAACATACTTTGGCAACGTATGTCATGTCACTGAAAGGAAAGCTGTTTTCAGAGACTGCCTGGTTTCAAACCCTAGCTCTCCTACTTCATTAGAATATGTCTTTGGGCAAATTATTGAAGTTTCCTGTTCTCACATTTCTTAATCTTTAAATCAGTATAACATATTATTTATCTCATGGGGTTGTTGTAGGAACTAAGTAAGTTAGAACATGTAAAGCACTCAGAACAGTTTTTATCACAGAGTTGGTAATCAATAAATGTCTGATATTTTCACTTGAATGACAGGGTATTTTTTAATTAGGCAAGGAAATACTGCTTTTTCCCTCTTACCTATCCTGCATGGGAACACAGTTGTAGTAAAATAGATAATAACTTTTTCAGTTACTAGCACTAAAATTTGCAATTATTTTGTATTCTTTTATTTGCATCTCATAAGTTGCTTATTGTTTATTTCTGTCTAATACAGGGCAGTCTACAAAATATAGAATTGAATTTTTACTGAGAAGTGAGAATGCTAGAAAGTCTTTCTTCTCTACACTTAGCTAGATAATATGCAACATTTTAAGAAGTGTTTGAAGCAGTTTTCAAAGAACAACATTTCTGGAAAAGTCTGTACGTAAGTATCTATGATTACCTTTTCTTAACTTTATTGGATGTATTTTTTGAAGCATAATGCTGATCAAATGACACTTCAGAAAACATACTAATTTGCAATGCCATGGACTGATTAAAAAGACAGCCACTTCATCTTTTCCTAGGATATGTTGGTTTTTATAAATTTTATAATTTTTTAAATGTCCATTAATAGATAAATGGTGATTTTCATATAGATTTTTACTTTTTCAACTTCTAGCAAGGTTTGTAATTTTTAGTTTATAGAAATGACCTAAATCCCCAAACATTAGATAATTTATGAATTTATTAAATCATGGTAAATGACAACAAAATCTATTAGCATGGCAACTGTGTTAAAAATAACTTTCATGCACTGTTAAAGGTAATTATGCACATCATTATTGTGTAAATAGCAGCCAGGTGCCAAGGCGCATGCCTGTAATATCAGCACTTTGGGAGGCTGAGATGGGCGGATCACCTGATGTCAGGAGTTTGAGGCCAGCCTGGCCAACTTGGTGAAACCTTATCTTGACTAAAAATACCCAAATTAGCCAGTCATGGTGGCAGACACCTGTAATCCCAGCTACTCGGGAGTCTGAGGCAGGAGAATCATTTGAACCTGGGAGACAGAGGTTGCAGTGAGCCAAGATCATGCCATTGCACTCCAGCCTAGGTGACAGAGGGAGACAACATCTCAAAAAAAAAGTAATAATAATTATTATTATTGTGTAAATAATTACTACATAATTTTAAAAATATGAATACATAACATTGATATAGATAGTTATGTACATATATGTGTAAATTATCAGTTTTAAAATTATTGAAAAAGGTGAATTAATAAAAAAACAGATTTTATTTTCATATAACACAGAAATAGTCATAAAATAGTAAAAATAAGAAAAACAGGCTGCTACAACTAATTTCATCAACCATTATATATACAATTATGTGAAACACAATTGAGTTCCTTGCTGTACATTTTTAAACAAGAGAGTTACACAGTACAGATGTGCTGGTAATCCCAGTTAATGTTTTATCTTTGAACATATTCAGATAAATAACGGCTAGGCACTTAAGGAATTATAATTTTAAAACAGTGAGAAACAAAATTTTAAAGTTAGCATGTGGCCCGGTGCAGTGGCTCACGCTTGTCATCCCAGCACTTTGGGAGGCAGAGGTGGGCAGATCACCTGAGGTCAGGAGTTCAAGATCAGCCTGAGCAACATGGTGAAACCCCGTCTCTACTAAAAGTACAAAAATTAGCTGGGTTTAGTGGTGGGTGCCTGTAATCCCAGCTACTTGGGAGGCTGAGGCAGGAGAATCACTTGAACTCAAGAGGCAGAGTTTGCAGTGAGCCGAGACCGAGCCATTCCACTCCAGCCTGGGCTACAGAGTGAGATACCATCTCAAAAGAAAACAAAAAACAAAAAAAAGCAATTAGCATGTGACAATATTTAATGAAATAATTGTTATAGTTAAAATATTTCTTTGAATAACCTGTGTTAAGTCAACTTTCTTGCCTCTCATTCCAAACTTGTCTGTTGAGCTTTGGGCCCCCAAGTGTGGTTTTTAATACTTCATAAACCTAATCAGTCAATTTACCCCTTTCTGTGCAATCTAATCAATCTCAGGAAGTGGGTGTGGTCTTTCCTGGGCCCATACCCTTTAAAAAGATGCTTGTCCAGAGACTTCTCTCTCCTTCAGTGAGGACCCACTGCATTTGTGACTGCTGGGCTTTGGAGCACCAGGAGTTACTTCTAATCTCGATATCTACAGAGCTTCTAGACTGAGACCATTCATAATAGCCTTGTGAGTATAAAATCTGCAGTAAACTCATCATGCTCACTTTTTCTCTTAAAAATACTTTAAATTTACCCGGCAGCATGCTTGGGTCTTTTCTAAGCAAACAAGTAACTGTCTTCATGATTTTACAGAAAATCAATGTAAAGTATCTTCAATTTGTAACATCTGGTTTGTGTGCCTTGCTATTTGATTCTTCTTATGTGACTATTTTCTGTATTGTTAGATTTTTTTTTAAGTGTGAAAAGGTATATTTCGATAGTTTCATGCAATGATAGAACCCATAAAATACCTAAAATGTTCCCTAAAATGTTGGCATGTAGTAATGGTTATAATGTACACCAAAGTCAATGTTAAAAATGTTGAATTACTTTGTAACTTCTTATTGCAAAGGTCTTATTTGCTGTGTCTTCAAAATTTGCAGTTTGTAGACTAGATTTGAAAGCTGTTGAAAATAGTTTTAATTGGCCAGGCACGATGGCTCATGTTTGCAGCCTAGCACTTTGAGAGGCCAAGGCAGGCAGATCGCTTGAGGTCTAGAGTTAGAAACCAGCCTGACAAACATGGCGAAACCACGTTTTTACTTAAAATACAAAAAAATTGTCATAGCATGGTGGCGGGTGCCTGTAGTATCAGCTACTCGGGAGGCTGTGGCAGGAGAATTGCTTGAACCTGGGAGGCGGATGTTGCAGTAAGCTGAGATCACGCCACTGCATTCCACCCGGGTGACAGAGTGAGACTGCATCTCAACAACAACAATAAATAAATAAATAAATAAATAAATAAATAAAAGGGAAAGAAAGAAAGAAGTAAAAAAAATAGATGTAACCCTCTGACAAGGACTCCCAAGAGGCTGCAACTCCCAAGTCACTAAAAGGAATGGTGAATTGGTGGCCATGCTTCCATTAACTGCATTTCTGGATTTTCTAGTGTAGAGTGGAAAACCTAATACATATCTTCACTTTTATTGTTATTTTAGAAGATAATTAATTGTTGATTAATTCTTGTAAATTATTATAGCTTAAATATTCACTATTTCAGAATGTGAAAGTGTTCTCTCTAATCATCTGAATTGAATATGGGAAAAAATTTTCTAAATTAAAAATAATAGATATGATTTACGATTAATGTAGTGAAAGGAAAAGTTTTGATATTAAAGTTAAAAGGACAAATTTAATGATTGATAATTTTAGGAGTTGATAGTCCACTCTGATTAATCAATCTTAGATAAAACCTACTTCATTTATAATTGTGTGAGCAAACTTCATAGGTGAGTTTGCAGGCAGGGAGTACAGAATAATAGCAGAGATACTAAGTGTCTTTCATATATTATCATCATGGAATCGTTGAGAGAGAATGACAGAGACAGAACGAGATTAAGAATGTTCTTAAGAATGAGATTAAGAAATAAGAATCAGCTTATATAAGTGACTGAGAAATCATCTCAGCTTTTACCGTCTACCCAGGCTTTAAGCTTGCTAAGTAACTGGGAATGATTGAGAGCATGGCTTGTTTAACAAAATACCATGAGGGCTCTCATCTCATTTTCTCATTTGAATCGTAGTGGTTGTTCATATCCATAAGTTTCATACCCGTGGATTCAACTAATCTCAGAAAAAAATATTTACAGGAAGAAAAAAGCAGCTGTACTGAACAACATATCCCTTTTTTTTTTTTTTTTTTTTTTTTTTTTTTTTTTTTTTTTGGGAGACAGAGTCTCACTCTATTACCTATGCTGGAGTGTAGTGGCATCATCTCCACTCACTACAACCTCTTCCTCCTGGGTTCAGGCAATTCTCCTGCCTCAGCCTCCTGAATAGCTGGGACTAGAGGCACGTGCCGCCACGCCCGGCTAAATTTTTGCATTTTTAGTAGAAACAGGGTATCACCATGTTAGCCAGGATGGTCTTGGTCTCCTGACCTCATGATCTTCACACCTCGGCCTTCCGAAGTGCTGGGATTACAGGCATGAGTAACCGCACCCTGCCAAACATGTACATATTTTTAACAATCTTCTTGCTGTTCCTAAACAGTATGGCATTACAAGTATTTATACAGCATTTACATTGTATTAGGCATTCAAAGTAATCTAGACATAAAGTATTCAGGAGGATAGGTTTAGGTTACATGCAAATCCCACACCATTTACTAATAAGAGCCTGGAACATCTAAGGATCTTGGTATCTCAGGGTTTCCTGGACCCCAATTTTCTATGGCTATTGAGGGAAAACTTTATAAATCCAGCATGTTTGCATTTACTATGTCTCAGTTTATACTGGAGCTAACTTATTAGACATATTGGACAGACTCAAGTAGACAAGGAAAATTGTCCACTGGCTTTTTTTTTTTCCTTTTCATCGGGGCAAATAAAAATAAGAGAAAGAAATTCTCACTTTTTTTTTTAATTTTCAGAGATATGGATTCATACAGCCTGCAAGCCTTCCAGAATGAGCTCATTTGCTCCATTTGCATGAACTACTTCATAGACCCGGTCACCACTGACTGTGGGCACAGCTTTTGCAGGCCCTGCCTCTACTTCTGCTGGGAAGAAGGCAGAGCACCAATGCGCTGCCCTGAGTGCAGAGAAATCTCAGTGAAGCCCGACTTCAACACCAATGTTGTACTCAAAAAGCTGGCTTCCCTAGCCAGACAGACCAGACCTCAGAACATCAACAACTCACACAGTATCTGTGTGCTCCATGAAGAGACTAAGGAGCTCTTCTGTGAGGTTGACAAGAGATTGCTCTGTGGGCCCTGCTCTGAGTCACCAGAGCACATGGCTCACAGCCACAGTCCAATAGGATGGGCTGCTGAGGAATGCAGGGTATGTGATGCCTCTAAGGCAGTTTGATATGTATAGAGTCCCAAATAAGAATGGTGAGGGCCAATGCAACGATGGTGATGAGAATGCAGATGGTGGAGGTGGTGATTATTCCATGTCAATCATAACACATAAACGTGTCCTTTCAATGTTGCTGACTAATTTAGCACTCTAATCATAGCTGTGTTGAGACTTCACTAAAGGAGGTTTCCTTAGAAACATTGTTCAAATGTGTAGAATGGAGCTGTGGAACAGGTGACCAGCACCAAGAACACTTTTCAAAGTCATGTTATATAAAAGCCAGTTTCTCAGAAAATTGATGATATTATCTGAAGGGTCCCTTAAAACTCTCTATTATATTTCTATGACTTTTCACATCCAAATTATTAGAACCAAATCTGTTTAACATGATAAAATCTGACCACTCCACTCTAACTTGAATTTATGTTTCTTTCAATTACAGCCTTTTTATTTGATTGATAAGGGGATGAAATCTAGTATACTGTCTCCATTTTTGCTAAGCTTCTTGCTTCTTTTACAGGAGAAACTTATAAAAGAAATGGACTATTTGTGGAGAATCAATCAAGAGACACAAAACCATCTAAATCAGGAAACTAGAAAATTTCGTTCGTTAGTGGTAAGAATGAAAGTATTTCCTTTATTTTTACGCAAATAAAGACAATGTTGGCTTATACTTTTTAGCTAAATTCAAATTACCAGTTAAAAGATAGTGATTTCATCACAAGAAAATGTAGTGATTTCAACTGATATAATAGGAATCGCAAATACAGAAGCCCACACAAGCTAGCCAAATTAATTCTAGTATATTGGATAAATGGCATGATATGTATTCTAGTTCAAATTTGAAGGTTAATATAAACTTTTTCAGACACTGGAGATGAGGCAACATTTCACTAAGATTGGGTGTGAGGAAGAGGAAAGAAATAGAATAGTATATAGAGTAAAAATATAGTAAAAGTAAAAAAAAACCGTATAATATGATGTATGGCTAATTGTTCTTTAACATTTAGCGAATCAGACATGGAAAAATCCTAAAAGAGAGATTAATAGAGGAAATAATTGACTCAGTAAGAACTGTAAAAAAAGATCACAGTGACAGAAACCAGGAGTCTTTATATAGGTTTTAATTTAAAAAGGGAGAGAGAATAGGAATATTGAAAAAGATGGACAGAAAAAAACACCAAATATTCAACACTCTTTGCAAGAGTGAGGCAGAAAGTTTACAAATTGCTTGATTACACCCAGCATATAATTATTTGAACTTTTCTATTGAGAGTGAGAACATGTAATTCTTTTAACCAAACATCTCTGCAGGACTATGTGTCAATAAGGAAGGTTATAACCACTATTCAATATCAAAAGATGCATCTACTTCTCGATGAGGAGGAGCAACTGCATCTGCAGGCACTGGAAAGAGAAGCAAAAGAGCTTTTCCAACAACTACAAGACAGTCAAGTGAGAATGACCCAACATTTAGAAAGGATGAAAGACATGTACAGAGAGCTGTGGGAGACGTGCCATATGCCTGTCGTGGAGCTGCTCCAGGTGAGGAGGGAGGGTCCATCCTCAGAGACAGGAAGTCCTTGCTGGACATTGCTGCCAGGACATGCAAATGTCACCTGCATATGTCACTGCTCTAAGCTAAGTGTCACATGCTGTCTGACTCCCACCATTATAGTACATCTGTCCAGTCACTTATTACTGGATACTTTGGTAATCTTTGGGAAATTTTTGCCATTTTAGGAGATCACATATAACAAAATTCTCTTCAACATAATTTAGAGTACTATCCACACAGAGAGATCATCTAAAATCATTAGAACTTGAGGCTAGGGGAAGGTTAGTAATACTCCATTTATATGCCGTAGTTCCTCCTCACTCTCTGATGTCCCATACAACAGTGATTTGCTAAAGCCATTGAGGGGTTTCCCCTTGCCTGGGCGAGGTTTGTGAAAGTTGCTCATCAATGTCCGTGTACTCTGTTTCTCATATGGTTCTGCTCTGTTTTTTAACAGTTGTCATGAGTGGTCAGACCTTTCCTTGGAAATAAGATTAGGAAATTAATGACACTGGAAACCTAGATATCTTTGCTTTACTCTACCATCTCTTGCTCAGCTCCTTTCTTCTTCATGCCCACTGATGATGCTTTCCATTATTTAGTTGAGGTTCTGTTATTAACGTAGCCTTGAATGATTACTTAGAGGGGAATGAAGAGAGATACACATTTTTAAAACACTAAAACAGAAAGAAAAAAGAGTATGAGAAAAGATGCAGAAGGAAAAATCTCTCATAATTAACATTGTCTTTTATTTTTTGCAGGATGTGGGAAATGTATCAGCAAGGTGAGTTTACACTAAAAAAATGCTTTTTCTGAGAAGTTCATTCTCTTGTGAATGAACGGGGTGTATACATTTTGAGGTACTAATATCAATCTCAGTGGCTATTTCCATTTTTGTTTGAAAAGAGAGCCTGAGGTCTTCTCTTTGGTCTGGAAAGTTTTCATCTTAAAATTTGTATGAATTCAAATATATGTAAAAACAGTTTGCCATTCTGAAGTTTGTTCTTCCCAGTCCATCCATCCTGTCCAGCCCTACCCCACAGATCTTAATACAAAATTACTTTGAGGAATCATAGAGGTGTCTTCTACTCTGGAGGGGTAGGAGATTAAAAAAAAAAAAAAAAGACTGAGGGAGGAGAGAGATTCCCTCCGGGTGTCCTGAGGAGGAAGGTTTTGTTCCTAAAAGTGTCAATGACCTGGACCTACTCCATCACAATACACCCAGTTCTAGGAAAGACCTCAGGAAAATGGTTGCCTCGGGACCCTCAGCAGCAGGGTGTTCAGGCTGGAATTATTCTCTTTTGTTTTGCACAAAAGATGAAAGCTTTTTGTCTCAGTGAATATTCTATGTTAGACAGTGACTAGCATTAGTGACAGCTACAGGCTCAGGTCCCAAAGATTTTTGTTTGAGTTTTTTGCTCTCTGAAATGTTTCCAAGATTTTTGCATACCCTCAGGGGGTATGATGCGGAGAGGGACGCAATGTCTTTTAATGACTTTAGAAGTTGTATAATGTCTGAAAACAACATATGTGGGGAAATTGGGTTTTTATGCAAAAAAAAAAAATCAGAAAAAGCAACCTCTTCTGGCCCTTGGAGTGTGGAATAAAATGTGCATGCAGTTAACCAAAACATGAATTCCTCAGAATTCATGTTTCCAGAATTCTGAGGAAACATGTTATATGAAAATATGATATCTTTGTATGATGGTATGATTAGCTCTGGGCCTGGACATATAGCTGAGGCCATTTTTTTGCAGGGCTGATTTGGCACAGATGCAAAAGCCCCAGCCAGTGTACCCAGAGCTTACTTCATGGCGCATAACTGGAGTCCTAGACATGCTCAACAACTTCAGAGGTAAGATCCAGCTGCTTAGCAGTCCAGCCTCAAATCATTTGCTTATTGCGTCCCTTGGTCGAGGCTTTTCCCATTTAAGTTGTATTATTTTTGACATGTAGGTAATACATAGTTTTCCAAAGCATGTGCATCTTCTCTACCTGCATAGTAATACTACAAAGATCAAAACTCAATTTCCTGAGTTAGAGTTTGATGAAAATGTAAAGCAAGGTACATACTTTGTCTGCAGAATAAGAGGACAAAGAGTATTCAGGTCATGTAGTTATGAAGACACTAGTTGTCACGGTGGCATCAGTATTTCGTGTTAGTTCAATTTAATTCAATTTTGAGGGTTAGATTTGGCATAATGGTTTTTAATTGGCTCTATTCCATGTGCATTTACATGCATTCTTCAAGTAACCTTTATTAGTTACAAAATCAGAGCATTTTGACAAAAAAATGACTAAAATATCCATAATCAGGACAATTTTAATGCCATCATATATGTAACAACTGAAAGGTGAGGGATCTGTGAACATGGCCTAAGCATGTTACCTCCATTCAAGAGGGCAGGTCTAGGTAGCAGAGGGCAGGAATGCAGAGTAGATTGAATCAGGAGCTAAAGAGATATTGTAAAGCCAGAGTATTCCTTTCAGAAACTTATAAACTTTACATGTGTCAATTTCTACCAAAGTTTTGAGGTTTGAGACTATAACAGGCATAACTTACATTCCAATAAATACTCACATCATGGCAAAGTGATGTCTACCTGTTGATGATCTTAAAGACAAATAATACAAGAAGATTTTCTATTAAAGAAAAAAAAAAACATTTTATATATGTCCTGAAAAAAACTATGCAGAGGTAGACATTAAATCATTACTTCGCCCAGTGATATGGTCACATTTTTTCTCTATTATTTAAGGAATAGTATATAATTGTATGTGCTGTAGAGTTTTAATGACATTTCATCTTCATGGATGCATGGCGCTGAACTCTCTTGGCTTCCTCTTTTCTGTATTTTCTTGGAAGAAAAGCAACTGAAGTGAATAATTGGGCCACAGAGCCTCTGTCCCTCATAGCACTCACTAATACAGTACTTTTTCCTTGTCAGTGGATAATGCTCTGAGCACGGAAATGACTCCTTGCTATATAAGCCTTTCTGAGGATGTGAGACGTGTGATATTTGGAGACGACCATCGCAGTGCACCCATGGATCCCCAGGGAGTGGAGAGCTTTGCTGTGTGGGGAGCGCAAGCGTTCAACTCTGGCAGGCATTACTGGGAAGTGGATGTGACCCACTCCTCCACCTGGATTCTGGGAGTCTGTAGAGATTCCACGACAGCAGATAGCAGTATCCTTATTGATTCTGATGAAACATTTTTGTTAATTTCCTCAAAGTGGAGCAATGGCTATAGTCTCTCCACCAACTCTCCACCTTTAATTCAGCATGTGCAAAGGCCTCTGGGTCGGGTTGGGGTGTTTCTGGATTATGATAATGGATCTGTGAGTTTTTTTTGATGTTTCTAAAGGTTCTATTATCTATGGTTTTCCTCTTGCCTCCTTCTCTTCCCCTCTGAGACCTTTCTTTTGCTTTGGTTGTACATGAAAAGTTGGTTTCATGATGATTTATTGTGACCTCCCATATATGATGTAAATAGTGTCCTGAGACCTTATGTGTGAGAGCCTGTGAGCTCCTTGTAACTTCATGGAATGTAATTACTTTGTGGTTATACATGGTATAACCACCTTGAATGTGTACATTTGTTAATTAAGTTATTTTAAATAATAAATTATTGTGGAATCTTTACTAGAACATCAATAATGGCTTTTCTTGTGCAAGTTTTGTTGAGATTCATTCACTTACCGTGAAAGTCACGTTCTAATGTATTTAATTCAGAGAATGTTAGTATATCACACGTGTGCAGCCATCAGAACTCTCTACTGCCTGGGCACTTTTATCATTTCCAGAAGAATCCCAATACCCATTAACATTTATTCTCCATTCACCCTCCCCCATTCCTTCACAACACTTAATCTACTTTTTATGTTTTTGCATTCAGGTAAATAAAATCATACAATATAAGTTTTTTTAAATCTGATTTTTTTTTTTTTTTTTTTTTTTTGAGACGGAGTCTTGCTCTGTCACCCAGGCTGGAGTGCAGTGGCCGGATCTCAGCTCACTGCAAGCTCCGCCTCCCGGGTTTACGCCATTCTCCTGCCTCAGCCTCCCGAGTAGCTGGGACTACAGGCGCCCGCCACCTCGCCCGGCTAGTTTTTTTGTATTTTTTAGTAGAGACGGGGTTTCACCGTGTTAGCCGGGATCGTCTCTCGATCTCCTGGCCTCGTGATCCGCCCGTCTCGGCCTCCCAAAGTGCTGGGATTACAGGCTTGAGCCACCGCGCCCGGCCTTTAAATCTGATTTCTTTTTCAGAGATTATGTTTTCAGTTTTTACACACTGTAAACCATTTGTCTTACTTGTATGTTTGAACAGGCTGGGGTAGAAAAATGAAGTGGTATATATCTTATCTTACAAAGAATAAAGAGTGCTTATTTTCTTTAAGTCTGACCAAGTTAAGTTGACCTCACAGACTTTATTATTTATCAGCATCCTAGTTATTAATCACATTTCAGCTCATACAACAGTTTCTCAGTGCTGGGTTGCTCTGCTATTACAAATTCTCTGAGTATATTATATCAGATTATAATATTCTGAAAACTCTTATTACTACCAGATTGAAAATTCCAAGGGGGTAATGGCACTATTTGTCTTCTTTGCTAATGCAATTTTTAGAATAGATTACACAATAAATAAAATGAATAAATGGATAAGTAGAGGAGTTATGTAATACTATTCTAACATTAAGAAACTTTCCAAAATATAAGTAGCAAAATAAGATAGAACATACTAATGAATATCTAATCAAAAAGTAAGAAATACATTGATTTTCAGATTCATATCAAAGACAATACTGTTATGTTAGGGTTTAAGATAATTGTAGCATAATTTTTTATAGGGTTGATTTCAATTGTCTTTGGTTTTTTAATATAAACCATTGAAAGAGGAAGGTTCCTATATAAGATGATGGGGAACAGGAACAGGACTTAGAATAAAGGAGACTCTCCTGATTTTAACTGACATATACTTTTAATCACTTACTAAGCATAAAGTGGTATAAACATTCTTATGCAGTAGGAAGAACAACATTAGTTTAAATTTTAAATAAGAATCCAGATGATACAGAATGGAAAATTCTATAGTAGAATGTGATAGCTACGTCTCCTAAGGCACCAGCTTACCTGCTTTAACAAAGACCATAAATTTGACATGATTCAGAAGGTGCATTGCTCTCACATGTTTGTACCAATATAAGAGTTGGTCAAGAAGAAGACTAACATCTTCAACAAGTGAATTTTTTCTCTGTGTGCAGAATACTCCCATTTATTGCCATGACCCATGCAGCAGGAAAGCCAAAAGAAAAGTAGGAGGGACACGAGTATTTGGCTATAAGGAAATCACCTGGTGTTCTTCACAATGCTTTGATTCCCATCCTATAGGTTCAAAATTAGGCAGATGGCACACCAAGACGTAAGATATATCTGGTAATGCTGTTAACATTCAAAACAATATTTATTCTTATCAATTGATTCAGAAAACAAATTAAATGACTGGCACAACAGAAAATAACCCAAGAGATTTGTTCAATGAAACAAAGCAGAACCTCAACCAAAGAGATAAGGTGCTGCCTAAGGTTATCACCAGTCCTTAGTATTCGAGAGTGAGTAAACCCTGCTTTTTACCACTGTCCAAGTGTCCAGTGTTGTCCTTTTTAGAGCCTGGCTAGCTGAAGGTTATGTGGCAAGAAACATCTTACTTGTATTTTAGTCCCTTAAATGAATGATTTAGATAGGAATGATTCTCCAAATTTTGAAAATACTTATCAGACATGTTCTCTTATTCCTTCACTCTATACCACACAGACTCTGTAATAATCTCTCTCTCTTCTGCCTCCACATGTTTATTGCAGAACATTAGGGGTTAGCAGAGAGAAAGCTTCTCACCCGCATCTTTTGGACTCACTGCTTTTTTCCAAGTGATCTGAGAAGATAAAATTATTCACCTTAGGGCTCCAACCCAGCACTCCTTTTTGATTTTCACGTATGTTTGTGAGCTTTTCTGTTGATGCTAAAACTCTACGCTACAGTCAATGCCTCATAATTTAATTACATTAGTTGTTCCTAGCTTTCAAGGAAAAATTTATTCCCGACATTCTTCTAATTTAGCTCAGATTCACTTTTGCAAAAAGACAGAATTAGCTACTTTACGATCGTTTAGTATTTGACTCTGATTTTGGAAGATGAAAAAGTGTTTGTGTCTATTTAGCATATTTTCTTAGACATTTAACCAAGATAATCTTATTCTATTGATTCTCCCAGAGATACTTTATTTACTCTCTTCACCTGTCAGGATTTATGTTAGACTATTCACCTGTCAGAATTTATGTTAGACTATCACCAAGAATTACTTACAATTGAAATAAATCAAAGAGAGACCACTAAGATCATTGTCAATCATTAATCCAGAAATCTTGAACTTCCTGAGTTGTTTATCCCTAAAAGAAGTTATTTATCTGCCATGCGCGGTGCCTCACGCCTGTAATTCCATCACTTTGGGAAGCCGAGGTGGATGGATCATGAGGTCAGGAGATCGAGACCATCCTGGCCAACATGGTGAAACCCCATGTCTACTAAAAATACAAAAAAATTAGCCAGGCCTGGTGGCAGGTGCCTGTAGTCCCAGCTACTGGGTAGGCTGAGGCAGGAGAATGGCATGAACCTGGTAGGTGGAGCTTGCAGTGAGCAGAGATCATGCCACTGCACACCAGCCTGGGCCACAGAGAAAGACACTGTCTCAAAAAAAAAAAAAAAAAAAAAAAAAAAAAGTTATTTATCAATAGCCTGGTTACAGATTTTTTTAATACAATCATTTTGACTCTTTTCTAGTGCAGAAAGTAAAAATTGATAAAGAGGATAACTTGGAAAAAATCTAACAAAACTGAGACACATTCTTGATTAGCACTCTATTTCTGTACTAAATTTAGGAGACATGTAAATGGCAGTTTTCTCCAGTGAAATAAGACAGACACACAGAGAAAAACACTTCATGGCCCCACTCATATTTGAAATCTATTTTTAATAGCTCAATACATTAAAAAAGGTGGTTACATTGATGGGAATAAAATAAGTAAACGAAGGGCAAAAGTTGGAAAGGCGCAGTAATGTAGAATAAATGAATCTGATGCACAACCTGTAGGTATATTCGATAATCTTGTATTGTTTTAGGGAAATATTCTAAGGGACTAGATTTTTGATGTTCTTATCATAAAAAAGAAGCACAGCTAAGTGATATGATAGATTTGTTAATTTTCTTCATTATAGTAATCATTTCATTATGTATACGTATCTCAAAACAACATATTGTGCACCTTGAAAATATAAAATAAAACAAATTAAAAAATAAAGGTAATTTTGTTATTGTACGTAAGCTGAAAATAAGGGAAGACTGGGTCAGTAATAACACTGCTTTGCTAACTTAAGAGAAGTCTAATAAAATACTTTTCGTTTTGAAGTTATCTGTAATAAAAAAAATAAAAATTGATATAAGGCTTGTGACAGTGGCCATACTTATAATCCCAGGGCTTTGGAAGGCCAGGACAGAAAAATCACTTGAGGCCAGAAGTTTGAGATCAGTCTGGGCAACATAGTAAGACCTTATCTCTACCAAAAAGTAAAAAGAAAATTAGCCTTTCATGGTGGTGTGCACCAGTTGTCCCAGCTACTCAGGAGGCTGAGTTGGGACGATAGCTTGAGTCCAGGAGTATAAGACTGCAGTGAGTTCTGATTGTGCTGCCAGGCTGCCAGGCCCTGCCCCTGGAGTCTTTCTTTGAAAAGGCCTGGGGTGGGGCCCAAGATTGAGTAGAAGAACAGGTTTCCTGGTGAGGTTGATGCCGCTGGCCCAGGGATCCCACCTTGAGGGCAGAGGGCTTTGAGGTTTTCATGCCTGATGACGGCCAGGAACCCTTCTCAGTAGGCATTGAAGACGGGCAGAGTCACAGATTCCAGGAGAGATGTCGTCAGAGGGACACAGAGGCATCACGGAATTAAAATGAAAATGAAGAAAGGAGCTGAGCATCTGTTTCATCACTTTCCTGCGCTGTTTTACTAAAGGGGCTGTTCTGGCCCAGTCAGGGCACGCTATCATCAATCACCAACTACTTGTTGAACTATGTCCCGGGTCTTGACCTTGAAGGAGGGACGCTTTCGGGTTGAAAGCCGCCATGTCTGGTCGATCGCATCCCAGCCCTGAGCTGGCAGGGGCGAGTTTCCACCCGAGGGCCCCCGTCGTGGGATGTCGCCAGAGGAGTGGCCATTTACAAGTTAGCTTCATGCAGAGGCTCCAGGAGCGCCCCTGCGGGTACCAGTTCAGGGAAAAGTAGCAGCTTCAGCTGTCTCCGCTCCTCTAGAGGGCGCGGAAGCCCGAGTTCTCCAAGAACCGCCTGCAGAAGCTCAAGGACTGCTAGCTGTCCGCGCTGACGCTGCGCTCCGTGCGCGGCCCGGAGGATCGGGGCGCCCTGGATCACATGGTCAGGATGACCACGAGCCTCTTAACAGCCCCGCCGTGGCCATCGCGTGCCAGACACTGTACCCCGAGAGCACTCTGTGCGTGCGTAAGAGGCGGCTGGCGCTGCAGGAAATCCTGGCTCTGCAGGAAATTCTGGCGGCGCGGCGGGGGGTTGGGGGAGGGGGCGGGCGCAGGAGGCAGGGAAGCGGAGGGCGCAGAGCAGCCCAAGCGGCCCGGCCCAGCGGCCGCGGGCTCCCAGGAGGGCTCCGCAAGAGCCGGCCTCCCACCTGCCCCGCTACAGGGGTCCTGGGGCTCCGCTACCCCCGCCCCGCGGAAGGCCAGCCTCTGCCCCTGCAGGGCTTTCAGCGGAGCAGCTTGTGGCCGGCGTGGTGGTGCCCCAGGTCAGCCTCAGCATGGAGCCGGCGCCCACCTTCCAGTCCGGAGAGGTCGGCGCGGAAGGGCAGCACAAAGGACAGCAGCCACCTGCGGATACCAAAGTGGCCTTACAAGGTGACCAAGGAGGAGAAACGGGAGGCGGAGGAGGCCTAGAAGAAGTGCTAGGCCAAGGTGCAGGAAAAGCGCCCGCCGCCCTGTAAGAAGAGGACGTTAGAGTCCGCGGATGCTTGACGTGGGGTTCGAGGGCAGGAGGAGGCCGCGGGGCTGGGCACCATGGCCGCTCCCGGGACCACCGGGCCGCGTGCGTTTCCACGCTGTCTCTCTAGGATGCTCCCAGGAAGGGGCTGGGGGAGGAGCCACGTTGATTCGCCTGACACCAACCACCCTAGGAATCAGTACACCTAGCGGGCATGTGGCCTTAAAGACTCCCTTTAGAATACCTCAATGAAGATTTTTTTAAAGATCGATTTATTAGGCCGGGCGCGGTGGCTCACGCCTGTAATCCCAGCCCTCTGGGAGGCCGAGGCTGGCGGATGACCTGAGGTTGGGAGTTTGAGACTAGCCTGAACAAAATTGAGAAACCCTATCTCTACTAAAAATACAAAATTAGCCGAGAATGGTGGCACATGCCTGTAATCCCAGCTACTGCGGAGGCTGAGTCAGGAGAGTCGCTTGAACCCGGAGGAAGAAGTGGCAGTGAGCCAAGATCACGCCATTACACTGCAGCCTGGGCAACAAGAGGCAAACTCCGTCTCAATTTAAAAAAAAAAAAAAAAAAAAAAAAATCAATTTATTGAAGGGTATTTTCTGTGTAATTTTGTATTTTTAATCGTCATCCGATTTGCTAAGTTTTACAAGTGATAGGGCCCTTGTATCCAAGGCAGTTTTAATACACTTGCCTGAAAACCTTTTATTTAAAATACTGTTTCTAGCAATAAATATTTATGTTACCTGTAGGAGTTTACACAGAAATCCTGGGATTCTCTCCTTTTTGGCTGTTTGCTTTGGTCTTCTCATCGTGGGTGCACGTGCACACTGGATGTTCTTATTTATTAGGTTAAGTGAGGCCGGATATTTCTATTTGATGGAGGTATTGACTCGTTCAGCCACTTAATCAAGTGAGACAGAGAGATCGGATTTTATTGTATCTTTTTAAAAAGTATCCATACAGTCATATATTGGGGGAAAACATTTATCATCAAATTATAAAACAATGCAGCGATAAGCATGTATAGCTTGCTAGAATTAAACTCATTTTAAGCAAGGAGTTTTAGATAAACTGGATACAAAATTTTTAACATATTAAAAATAGACATGAGAAAAACGTGTCATTTGATAAAATGGGGGAAATGTAATAAATGATTACCAGAAATAGAAAAGTAAGCCTTATGTGCTCCTAAGTAAATCGAATCCAGGCGTCCTTAAAATGTAAAAAAAGGATGCAGCAAAAGTAAGGAGCCCAGAATGATGCAAATTACAGGAATGGGGAGGAGGTGATATTTAGAACAAGCAAAGAGAATACAATGGGAAGCAAACTTCTTTTAGGCAAATTCTCCTGGAGTGGACCAGGCAGCCCTCTCTTCCAGACTCAGTTCCAAAGAGTCCATTATGTGGAGGTTTCTTTTATTTTTCCCTTGAGGACTGCCCTTGGTGTTTATTTCAACTTCATGCGGACCTCATGGAATTTCGAAGACGTGGGACCTTGGCATTGTGGCACCTTCCTGCCACACATACATAATTCACAGCATTACCAAGTCCCTATGAGCCCTACCCTCACCTCTGTCAGCCGAGGACCCAGCTAGGCAGTGCCACATCGTCTCCCAGGCACGCTTCTCCAAACCACTTTCCCTGCTGCAAAAGTTCTCAAGGCAGTGCTCTGGGCAGTGTCACACGGGAGAGATGGGGAGGTAAATACAGATCTTAAAATGTGATATTCTGTGAATCTCTTCACAGACTGTAAAACAAATGTATGTGGCACATATACACCATGGAATACTATGCAGCCATAAAAAAGGATGAGTTCTTGTCCTTTGCAGGGACTTGGATGAAGCTGGAAACCATTATTCTCAGGAAGCTAACACAAGAATAGAAAAGTGAACACTGCATGTTCTCACTCATGAGTGGGAGTTGAACACTGAGAACACATGTACACAGCGAGGGGAACATCACACACTAGGGCCTGTTGGGGGCTGGGGGGCAGGGCAGGGATATCACTGGGATAAATACCTAATGTAGATGATGGGTTGATGGGTGCAGCAAACCACCATGGCACATGTATACCTATGTAACAAACCTGAACGTTCTACACATGTCCCCAGAACTTAAAGTATAATAATAAAAAAAGTTTATGTCTTAATGTTGATGTTAACTTACCATAAATTAAATTATGTGTGTGTGTATATATATACATATATATGCATTTGAAAAATTAGGCATAACATCAAATTCATTTATTTCAAGCTTCTTATTTTATACATTAAAATATTTTATATATGTATATAATTTTCTTCTGCCTGAAAAAATACTTAGTTTCTCTCTTTGATTGAAATGATTCCTGTATCTCATCCTGGTTAATTTTTAATTTTCCTAACGATTACCTCCCAAAATATCATTCTATATTCTAACTTCTAGTATCAATTAATGGAGTTCACAATTTATCTAAATATATTTATCTATAATATAACATTTGTGTGTTTCAATTCTTCTTCTTCTCATTGAGATTCATTAATTTATTGCATTTTCATCTTATCTTTGTTTTACAGAATTATTTTTTATGATGAGATCACAATTTATTTAGCAATTCTACTGTTGACTAGTATTTATTTTGTCTCCAATTTGGAGCTACTATAAAAATTGATGCAATGATCAACACTGTGTTTATCTTGAAATACACATAGGCAACCTGTGGAATCTATTTTAGAGTTAGAATATCTAGCCCATAAGGAATGCTCATAGTCAGTTTGCCAAGAAGTATTTCAGTTTACATCCCTCCAGCCATGAATAACTTTCACTGATTCTTTGTCTTTCACAACAACACAATATTATGTGTCTTTAAATTTTGCTAATTTTTATGGACGCCTGTAGTTCAACTTATGGATTAATTTTTATTATTCTGAGGACTAATACAAGTAATCCCTTTTACATATTTGTCCAGTTATTTATGCCTCCAATTTTATGAAGTGCCTGTTCAAATATTTTCCCAATTTTATATTGGGTTCATTTTCTTTTATTGATTACATTCATTAATCACATGTATTGTATTTTATTGCATATATGTTGGGTTAAATATTTTTCTCCACTCTTCCTTTGCATTTTAATTCTTGGGTGGTATATTTTGAAACGCAGAAGTCATCATTTTTGATATAAACTCACTAAATTTTCCTTCTTAATTGTTACATTTTTGTCTTGGTTAGGAAATCTTTCTCTGTGAGAATATTTTATTGTGTTCCCTTCACCTTCAGAATGTGAATCCATGTGGAAATGAACTGTGTATGGTTTGAGCTAGGGGTCCGTATTCAGTTTTGTCCATTTGAATATTTAATTGATCCAGCATTGTCCTGATCACCTTGTAAATTTCACTGTAGAAAAACACTCTAATAATGTATGAGCATTTGTGTATATGAGATTTAGAAAGATCAGCACAGCATAGGAGGTCAAATAAGATGACTTCAAAGTATAGATTCATAAATAAAACACATGGATAAGTATGAAGAGACAGAAAATATTAGATGAAGAGGCAGAAAATATTGCCAGGTTACCATTCAGTCTTTTGCCTCCAAGTTTTTTCATGAAGCCCAAGATCCCTACTTTGTTCCTTTGATTTTAACTTTGTTTAGACAACTCTGTCATCTATTATTTCACTTTGTGACATTCAGAAATAATGAAAAACCAGAGAATATATTCTATTCCATACATCATGGGTAATGATTTTCCAAAAACGATTAAACAAAGAACCAATACACGTGGTTTTAAAGTTTTCACCATATTTAATAGAAACACTATAAATGAGGTTTGATGACATTAGAATGCAACTAAAGACATTGAATATAACTTATTTGTCCTGTTTGATGAGGTGCAAAAAAGAGGGCTTTCTGTGACAAATGGGTTCCCACAGCATATAGACACACTTCTGACTTGTCTCTGATCAGAAGTGACTACAGCAAAAGACAGGCCTGAGAGGAGGTGAGAAGGAGCAATTAGGGATGGTGTATATCAGGGAACTTTGATCAACATCAACAAAGGTCATGGTTCTACCTTCACAATCCAGGAATAATCCTACCCGACTGGTAGGTCTTGGAACATATTGCACCACAAGTGGGGAGGTGGTAAAGAGACTGCTGTGAGCGTCCTCCTTAACACATCCAAGAAGAAAGAGTCCCTCCTCTCCATCTATCTTATCATTCTGTCTCTTCTCTTTCCAATAATTGTTACAGACACCAAAAGCCCAATTCCAAGAGTCCCCCACATGAACCTCCCAATAATATTTGCCAGATGTGAAAGTCTGAGCACCCCATACAAGAAAACATTCAGATTTTGCAGTGATGTGGGGATCATCCTGAGGGTCACATCCAACATTCATGCTTCTCAAATCTCCATACAGGAAGATATGACTATTGGCTCTTTCAGGCTGCAGAGTAAAATCAACTGCAAAAATAACAAAAAATATATAGATATATGTAAATAATAGAAATTAGATTTCTTGAGGGAAAATTTGTTCTACCAAGAAATTTGAAGTTACAAGGACAGGAGAATTTTGATTACAACATTTAATCAAGTATAAGGATGATTAATATTCTCTATAGGAAAAACAACATCCTAAAAACAGACATTGAAAATGTATTGAAAACTCAAAAATTGAGAGTTGAATATAAAACCAGCCTGTTTTAATCCAATTTCCAATGTAAAAGTGAAATGTTATATGCCCCGAATGCCCTTCAGCTATCAAGGTCATTATTAAAATATTTCTTGTTCTTAAATACTAGTGATATACTTTTGACAAGAATGGGAAGATTTTAGTTTATTCAAGCACTGCTCTAGATAACTGGATAAAAGTCCATATGTTCAAATTATAAGTGGTAACTTAAGGCAGATTTTTGCAAAATATTTCACCAGTCACTCTGTGGACTTCCCTGCTAGCTCTAGATTGAAACTGAATTTTAGATTTTACATGTAGGTCTTCATGTTGTAACTGAACTGAAATTATCATTTCTATTTTTACTTTCTATTTACAAAATAATTTCTTCTTTCTTTTTACATAGCAAGTCAAATTTTTACATTGTATCAATAATACACATTTATTGTAAGAAAATACAAATACTCCAACAAACTGCTGTGAACTCTATTCCCCAAAAAACTGTTTTTTAACAATGCAAGTGAAATACAGTAAAGAAATGTAAAATTTTTATGTAACTTTGGATTATTAAGCTTCCTTCTGAGCATTGTTCCATTTATTCAATTTTTTATTTCTTATGTCATTCCATTTACCCAAAATATAGCTCTATCCATGTGAGCCCAGAACATATTTGTTTTTCACTATGTTTTACTCTTCATGTTATAAATTGGACTATAAATATAAACACAGATAAAATAGGGTTGCATAGTCATATCGCTCACTTCCTTCTGAAATGAAATAACGATTTGATGAAGGGTAAAATATTACCCCCATGATTCTAACAAGAAGTGATACACTGTGGGAATTCTGCCAATGGGCTGACACTCACCTCTGAATCCATTGAGCCTGTCCAGCAGTCCAGTGATGGGCCCTGCACTGAGCTCTGGATTCGCAGGCTCGGGCACTTGCAGCAGCAGGGACTCATACCTGCAAGGAGAAAGATGCAGTTACCACATCTACAGCCAAAAGGTACATAAAAATCAACTACTTTTATTTAAAAGACATTTCATGAGACTCCCTTTAACCCACACATTTGCTAATTCCAAAATTATCATTTTCTGTTTCAGATTCATTCTTATTCACAGTTCCTGATTTTCAAGCATGATAGAAAAATCTGTCTGAGTGAGAATTCATTTGGGTCTTTCTTCTTATTGCTCCAAATTAGTAAGGATCATTAATCCTAAGACCAAGAGAATATTCAAAAATAAAATTCTGGGTTCCAGACTTCACCAGAATTTCCTGATATCACCATCTGGAAAGGTGGGTTTATTTTTAAGACTGCTGCATCTGTTGCTTCCTTCTCAAGGCCAGGGTGTTGAAATATGCTCCAGGCAGGGAGATCTGCCTTTTATATCTGAGGTTCTCTGGAGGCCTACACAGTTCAAACATTCCAAATAGTTCGTCTCATCTGTTTTTCAGAATTATATATTTAAATATAAACTAGAAATCATCAACACTTTTCACTGCTAAAATACTTTCCTTTTTCTCCCTGGCTTCCCCTGGTTGACTTTGTAGCCGTGTAGTAAATGTAACATTTTCTCTTTCAAATATGCAGGTTTTTGAGCAATAAAAAGGAAATTAGGAATAGAGATGCTCACATTCTTACTCTTCTTTCACCGATTTTTTGTTTTCTTTCTTTTTTATTTTTATTTTTATATTTTGTCTGTTTTTTGGTTTTGCAGGACTTTCATTGAACTGCCTAATAAAATCACTGAATATAGCAACAAAATAGAAGACAACATGGGGTGGGGGATGGAGAAAGTACAACCAGCACAAGGTAACATCAATATCTGAATCAATTATGCCTTCAGTGTCAAAGTTCCTGCTTGGTATTTGTGGAAACTGATAGAGCAGCTCCTAAAATCTTGGTATGCACTCACCTGTGTAATATGTCTTCAAAAGCCTGTAAGATAAAAAAGAAAAAGAAAGGCTTAGTGCTTTCTACATGATGCAATTTCCACTAAGTTCACTGTGAGATTTGGAGGCAGTTTCTGAAGATATTATTTTCCTACAATTTTCCCTCCTGGAAAGCATTTTTTGTTTCTTTTCTCATGAAAATCCCAGTCTGTCATATGTCATGAATTAATGTTCTGATAAAGTCTCAGTCTTGAAGACATTCTCTTTCCAAGTGAAGGAAGAGGAGGCCCCCAGAGTCTGTGCTCTGCTGTAACCATAAAGAAGTTACTCAGTCATCTTCCCTAAGCCCTGTTACCAAAATGAGTGGATCTCAAAATAATATTAATGTGATCCTAGATTCGCCAACTTCTCCATCATGCCGTGTCTCCAAATTAACCTAAGTGCAAATGAATCACTTCTCATTTTATCCACTTTCAAAAATCCTAAATATATCATTGACTTTTGATGGGAAATATTTCTTGGGGCTGCTACCTTGGTCATTCCACAAAGTTTTGTTGCTGGTGGATAAAGTAGGAGGGACCTTCGGTTGGTAGAATCCATAGGAGAGGCTATAACCTCCCAACTGAGTAGCATTAGTTATAGAAACGTGTTTTTAGAAGCAAATCATGGAAGTAAAGTGGGGTTGGATTTCAGGAGAGAGGAAAAACACCCATGTATGTGAAAGTTCTACATCCTGATACCCCATGGTCAGCCCGTACCTGGAGTAGCTCCACATCTGCTTTATGGCACATTTGCTTCAGATCCTCATACATTCCTCTTAAAAGCTCCCTCGAATGTTCTATTCTGGCTTTGCTTTCATTGAGTTGCTGAAAAATGTCCTCGCCCTCCTTTTGCAGCCTCTCCAAGTGATGTTGCTCTTCTTCATGGAGAAATGCAGGCATCCTCTGATATTCAGCTCTGATTGCTTCTCTCCTTAAACTCACATAATCCTGCAGTGACAAGAGTCAAAATAGAAATGTTGTATCCATCTTCTCTTGAAGTTCACTGATTCCTCTTAGCATTCTGAACATCCAATATTTTAACCCTCAGTCTTGTCAATTCTCAGATTCCACAACATTTTATTCCTCTCCTTTTTTCTGCATTAATATCAACATAGGTGTTTCTGCCCAGTTATGTTTACTTGATTAATGATAAAATGTTTTCTAAGATAGTCATATAAAAATGGATTTCTCTCTTCCAACACACATTTATAGAAAGAAAACACAGTTCTTGCTTAAGAATTAAACTATCGAGCAATATTGGCTAGATAGGAAACCATTCTTTCTATTTTGGAGAATTGGGGCAATTTATGTAAACCCATTATATGAGAAATTATGCAATGACCACAGACTAGCATTGTCAACTCAATGCATTTCACCCAGCACCACATAGTCTAATTAGGTTTCGTTTATTCTCATCCAAACTCACCCTAATCTGCAACATGGATTTCTTTGTGGTTCCTCAACCCCCCAAATAAATGCAAATGAAATATTACTGCACATGCTGTTTCCTATATCTAGAATTATTTTCATATATATACATATTTCTCATATATGTACTCATATATATATTTCTCATATATAGCTATATATGGATATATGAGGAATATCTATGTGTATCTGTGTGTGTATATATATTCCTCACATATATCCACATATATATATATATATATACCCACAGCCAGATACACATATATATTCCTACATTTATGAGGAAGGGGAAGGCAAACAGGAGGATATATGTATTTCTTATTGATCGATATTTTGTTTCAGTGTGAATTTTTCAATGAGCCTTTTTTCTGACCACACTAATTAAAACCCAAACCCTCATCCCCAGTCCCTGACCTCTGTGCTCCTTTTCTACTTTCCTGCTTGATTGTTCTCCAAATACACTACTACCCTCTCACACATCATGTACTTCACATATCTGCATGGTGACCATTTGCTTCTTTCATTTCAATTGCAAGATTTGTATGTTTTCTTTCTTCTTAAAAACCACTTAATTTTCTAGGTTGATATTTGACATACACTAGGCATTCATAAAATATTTTTCAATGAATTTATATTAGAATGAATTAATGAATTAATATTAGATATCATACCCTCAAGATAAACAGCCACAAAGACAAAATCATTTCTAGAATTCTTCTCAAGTCCCTAAAGTTCTCCTTATGTTATATACTAGTTCCCATATTTCTCGCATATTTGTGTCTTCATCAAGACACGAGTCTACATTTCTTACCACTTTTTCCATTACTTGTTATGACTTATTCAATATTAATTAGTTCTGATACTTAATTTCATGCTTCCTCTAAATTAGCACTCTTGCTCCTTCTGCCTGATATTTAACTCACATTTCAAATATATTTGCCCACCTGGATTCAAATTCATGCTGACTCAGCCTTAGAAAGTTCACCTGAAATTTCCATGTCTGCCAAATAACGCTTGTGCCCAGAAGTTATCCAGGCAGCCCAATGGGAACACTGTGAAATGGCCCAGTTTCTTGTATTTGCTGGTGTATTGCTATAGGTTTGTATGGAGACAGAGGAGCATGCTTGGGTAACATCTGTGGTCTGGTTAGAAATCCTACCAAAGAGTCACATTATCTTATATAAAAAATTAGGGTATTTTTTCTCAAGTGTTTTTTCCTTTTTTATTGAATTCCAGAAATATTATGGATTGAGATCAAGTTCCTATTTTAAGAGTCACCCATTTGTTCACCATAAGTTACTGGAGAAGGTAGAGTAACATGGTACTAACCTTCCAGCATCTGGTTCTGGTGGTTTCCATGTTCAGGTTTCTGTGATTTTCACAAGCTTTTTCCCATAAAGACTGCATTTTCTTCAGGAGCTTCTCCTGCAAAAGAGCCATGAATTGAAGCACAAGTGAAGACACTAAAGTATCATTCACTCTCTAATATACGAAGAACCCCAAATGAGAGACAAATTGGTCCATAGAAAATAGTTTGCTTTGTTTCTCCAAATATTTGTCAAATCTGAGAGGCGTGAAGCCAAAGAAGCTCATAACAGACGTGCTTAAAGGGACACAGAGATGGCATCATCCAATCTCCAAAGAAATAGACTTACAAGAATTTCCTGTGTCCTTTATAGAAATAGATCTTCAGAGGCATCACTTACCCGGTGTTCCTCAGCAGCCCACTCAATGGGACAGTGTTTGTGGTCTCGGTGCTCCTGAGAGTTGGAGCACAGCAAACAGAGCAGACTCTTGTCCACTTCACAGAACATCTTCTTTATCTCTCTGTGAGTCCCACATATCTGCTCCTCAGAGGTAAGGAATTGCCTGAGACTGGCTTTTCTGGCAATGGAAGCCATATTCTTCAAGCGAATATTAGTTTTCAGGTTTCTCTGCCGTGTTGTCTTCTTGCATTTAGAACACTGAGCAAGAACCGTGATGTCTTGCCAATTGAGGTAGAAACAGGGCCTGCAAAAGCTGTGCCCACAATCTATGGTGACTGGGTCTATGAAGTAGTTCATGCAGATGGGGCAGGTGAGTTCCCGCTGGAAGACTTGCAAGATTCCAGAATTCATGTTTCTGAGGAAGAAAGAGCAGCATGTCATTTTGGGGTCTGGGTTGGTGAAAATCTCTGAACATGTGGTGATATGTGATAGCTATATTTTCTTCTCAACAGTGCTCATTAAAGCAGAACAAACTATTTCCTCTGTAATAAAACTGAAAAATTTATACACAAAGAGAGTCTTCAAGCTTTATAGCAGACACCACTGACTAGATGACTCACAACCTCTTCTGCTCCTAGTTCCTGACCATAACATGATGCAAATCTGTTCAATAACCTATTCCCTGGGATTGATATGAAACTTGGGTTTAGTCTTAAGCGGTCTAGATTAAATCATGTTTGTCCCTATTCCTCTTTCAAGTAACTACTGAATGACTATGGGAGAGGAGTAGAAAACCTACACTGGATAAGAAAACACGAGAAGATGGTCAGAGGGCTCTATGGCATATTTTCAGAAAGAGGGACCCAGAAGCCTGGCTCTTTAAAACAAAAGCAACCCCAAAACAAACCAACAAACCAGATAAACAAAAAGACAACAACTAAAGTAGTCTATGTTCACTAGGACAGAAAATAAATAATGAAAGATATTGGATTTATTTTTCTTGTGGCTTAAATTAACTTCTTCCTTGGGCTACTCAAACTGTGAACTCACATATTGTCAGTTTTTTTAAAACTGAAATATGTATAATTATATTACTATGGCATTATTATTAATTTTAGGTGTTGACTTGACTGGATTAAGTAATATATGGAGAATTGGTGAAGCATTATTTCTGGGGGAGTCTGTGAAGGTGTTTCCAGGGAGACATGTGAGTTGGTGATCTGAGTGGGGAACAGCAGCCCTCAATGTGGGTGGACACCATCCAATCAGCTGGGAGCTCAGACCGAAAAAAAGGGCAGAGAGAAGGCCATTTGCTTTCTCCCTCTCCTAAAGCTGATTCTAACTCAGCCAGGATACTGGTATCTCCAGGACACCAGCTTAATGACAGCCTATGTTCAACTTCTCAGACTCCATAATCAAGGGAACAAATTCTTGTAATAGACTTCCTGCCCTGTGCAGTTATGTGTTGAGTGAGGACAGATATATGGTCTGAGGAATGCATTAGGCAGTTTTTTAATTGTTCGAACATTGTAGATTATACGTGCACAAACCTAGATGGTATAGCCTACATATAGTATAGCCTGTTGTTCCTAGGCTACAAACATGGGCAGCATGTCATGTATGGTATACGAGAGGGAATTTTAACACAATGGTAAGTATTTTTTTTTTTTGTGTATATATATATATATAAAAGTATCTTTTAATTATTTTGTATACATATGTATATATACACACACAATTTATATGTATTTATAGTTATAGTTATGTATACATCCCATGGTTCTGTCTCTCTGGAGAACCCTGGCTCATACAAACTATAATCTTTGCTTTGGCAGTTTGAAGTCATTTACCTTACTCTCTCTTACGGAGCAGTGTTAAATTTAAGTGCCAAAAGTGAAAATTTAAGAATTGCAAATATTTAGGCTGGGCGCGGTGGCTCATGCCTGTAATGCCAGCACTTTGGGAGGCTGAGGAGGGTGGATCATCTGAGGTCAGGAGTTCGAGACCAGTCTGACTAACATGCTGAAACCCCGTCTCTACTAAAAACACAAAATTTAGCCCAGTATAGTGGTGGGCGCCTGTAATCCCCACTACTCGGGAGGCTGAGACAGTAGAATCGCTTGAACTCAGGTGGTGGAGGTTGTGGTGAGCCAAGTTCGTGCCTTTGCACTCCAGCCTGGGCGACAGAGCAAGACTCCATCTCCAAAAAAAAAAAAAAAAAAAAAAAAAGCAAATATTTTTCAGAAGTCATCTGAGCCATTTCCAGGAAGTTTTCATAGTTTCATCTGACATAAGCCTCAATCAAAATGACAACTAGTATCATGTATCAAATTATGCCTTACACATTTATCCACTCAACAACTGTATTTTGATTTCTAAGCTAGGATATTTTGGAGAGCCTTCTTGTTTCCTTTAGTATCACCAGTTTCATCTCATCGTTGCTTTAGTAATTTAAAATCATGTCTAAAAGCTTAAGGTTATGAAAGCACAACATTTATAATATTCAATAATTCTCTCTTTTTACTTAATTCAATGTACCAATATTAGTACATGCAGTACACACACATATATGTTTTAATGTGAATTCCATGTATTTATTATATATACAAATCTATTGTAGCAAACACTAGACATCTAAAATTTTACAAAAATGTACTGAACACTTCTGGAATATACAAAATAACAACAATTAATACCTCATGTCATAAAATGAATAGTAATATTAGGAGTTACAAATAATATCATTAAGTAGATTTAAGACAGGTAGATATTTTAATCACTGTAATTTACTATTTCGTAATAAGTTGCACTCACCCCAGGGCTCTAAGAATGCTTCCTGCAGTGATTTTTCCAAAAAAAAGTTATTTTAAGTACTCCCAAGATCAGGAGCTCATTCCCTGCAGAGCTGACTTTCTGAGGCCACCTGAATGCAGGTAACTCTAAGTGCTGTCCTCCTCTGGAGCAAAATGAGCTTCTCTCTTCTACATCCTTTTATATGAATCTTTGGAGACCACACCCACCTCTTTAGTGGTATTTAGCATATTAAGAAAGGTGGAGACATAGTTGATTAGGTTTATGCAATATTTAGTACACACCTTTTCATCACTGATTAAATTAGCATCACAGTATCATTGTAAAAACCACTGCTTGAATGGGGTATACCTATCATCAATCTTATCAGGGTAAACATATGCTAGAAATTAACTAAGATTGATTAATACTGTTTCCTGAGTTTCTTCGAAGGCACAGGCTTTCCTCTAAGGGCACATTAATTCATTTGTTTATTTATTCTAGAGAAAGGTTTTCCTGGTGTGCAGTGGTACAATCTTAGCTCACTGCAGCCTTGAATTCCAGGGCTCAAGTAATCCTCTCACTTTAGCTTTCAAATAAGGACTAGAGTTTTATGCCATTGCACATAGCTAATTTTTTATTGATTTATTTTTCTTAAAGACAGGATATGGCTATGTTGCCCAGTCTAGTCTCTAATTCCTGCCTTCAAATTATCCTCTGACTTCAGCCTCCCAAAATGATGGTAATACAGGGTGAGCCACATCACCCAGTCATAAAGCCTCCTTTATCTACATGGTATTCTCAGAGTAGGCCAAAGGGAACTAAAATTTCCATTTTTGTTTTTTAGCACTCTATGAGTATTCATTAATTAATCAAATAATCCCACATAATAATTTAGCATCTTATCAAATTTTCAAAAGTTTTGCCAATCTCATGGGTAAAACACGAGTTATTCTTTTAACTACTTTCCTCCACATAGTGCATAATATCCTAGAATGGCTCGAAAAGTACCATGAGTATTGATTTTCGGATTATAAATATCTATTAGGATGTAGGCAAATTCATGAATGCAGAATCCAGATGATGGGGAAGGACTATGTAGGCTTTTTTCTATTCCAAAGTTTGTTTTGTGAGATGAAACTCCAAAAGAAGGAAAAGATTCCAGAAGAGGACACCCAAATATCTTCTCACAGAGGAATTATTTGCTAGTACCTCACAAGATTTATGGTCAAGACTGACGGAACTGTGAAAACATATCTATCAGCCATATATCAGTCAAGTTTCAAAGACAAAAGCAGAACCCTTAAGATATATGTACACTTAGGGAGATTCATATGTGGATTTAGTACATGGAATTAGTTTACTCAATTGGGGGGCTGATGAAGGAAGTATAAGGTCTCTGGTACAGTCAATCAGGAAAAAACAATCTGCTGTTTGGATCCCAATGGTCCTGGAATAAAGCTTTCAGTAGGGATCAACTGGAACAATAGAGATCCTTCACACTTTAGTCTTGTCCAAGGAATGTCTAAGTCTTCCTTCAGAGGACTTTCACTGGTAAAGTCAGACTTACTGGGGTAGACTTCCTAGTCCTAGAATTAGAACATTTATTTACATCTGAAAACTGCTTTCCCAGCAGGGCCTAGGTTAATATTTCATTGAATAAGAAGGAGGTGTGTGTATGCTACAAAATGGTTGCTGCTGTCATTTCCCTCCTTGTAGTTAAAGCTCGCCCACTTGCCACATTGAACAAATCATTACGAGGTTATATGGCATAAATTTAAGAAAGAGAAAACTAGGATTCCTTGTTCCTAAGTTTACTGTGCAAGACCACCAACAGAATGAAGCCCCTGGATATACATTCTGTAACTCAATAGATTGAGGTAATCCAAGTGTCCACACAGAGGTGAGATCGGCCCCGGGTGCATGGAGGGTACTGGGGGCTCAGCCCTGCACTCAAGAGTGGGAAGCCTTTGAGACCTTAGTTCATGGACTGGACCCTGCAGATATTCTCTGCTGAGATTCAGGGGCTCCCTGGTGGGGCTCTGGTATTCCATCACAAGGTCTGATGACTATGTGTATCAGAAAGTGTTGGGGCAAGGAGAGAAAGGAAAAAGGGTAGCTTCTAGTTTAACTTCAACAACTTTTTGCACCACATAATTTACTCATCCCAACAGTCAACTTTAGGCAGATGAAGTCTAGAGCCTTGGAAATCAGGAGCTCTCAATCTAGACCTACTTCTGTCTACTGTGGCCTTATTAATGAAACAACTTATTTTCCTACATGAGTCTCAAACCATGAAACAAATATGAGAATGTAAGACCCTTTAGAGTTGACATTTTGTAGGTTCTAAAAGTCCAAGCTAGAAGCGGGATTAGAGATGGGTGTGGGCATTAGAGATGTGTGTATGGGCAAGAACAATATATGATGTGGACAAAGAGCACTCTAACCAATTTTGAACACTTCCTCATTTCCCACTGCATCTCCTTTCAATACAAAAGGCTCTTTTTTGGACCTGAGAGTCTGTTTCCATTCTAGCATCTGAAACCTTCCTCTACAACAAAGATTTCTATTGATTTACCATTCTATTTTTGAGAACTGTAAGAAACTCTCTCCCTCATCTGGGTTTCATAATTCATTATAAAATTTTCATACAGGAGTTGGGGATCTATTTCTGCTTTCTCAATATGCATAGAAAACTGAATTTATTTTATTTTGGAAATGTTAATTTTTTAATGAAAATTCAATTACAGCAAATTATTCAAAATTCAACAGTTATAATTCCATTGAAATTGTAATTGCTACTTTATTTTATTTTCTCACATGGAGAAACCTGTGCACAATTTTATCCATGCTAATAAAAATGCATTAATTTAATAATAAATTATATTTTGCTTTGTGGCCTCTGAATGTCCAAGACTATATTTAAACCTCTTAAATTTCTTTCTTTGAAAACCCCATTTATTAGATATTCTTCTGGAAACCCCAGTCATTTGCTCTTCAAACCCCTTATTTATTTCTGTTAAGATAATAAATATATTAGAACAATGTACTCCATGGGCTATGATGTACCACATACTTTGCTATCTCCCTACCCACACCTTCCATAATCCCAACAGAAAATGTCGAATATGTATCCCATTGTCCCAACTTCATACTTAAGCACATAAAGGATAAGCAATCTCTTTTCTATCCTGTTTCCTGTATGGGAGGGAGTCAGGAATCAGTCCCATGTCACCAGCTCCATAAATCCTCAAATATTTCAATGTATTGCCTTATCTAGAACCACAGAAACATGTGGGATTCCTTTTGTGTTTGTCTATCTGATTTTCAGCCTACATTTTGAGGTTTATTTATCTCATGAATAAAGCATTCAGTTGTTGAACATTTTAACATGAGAGAAGCCTGTAAAAATCAGAATCAAATAACACAACAATTCAACATGTCTTCCTTTATGCTACCATAGCTTTTATGTCACAAGTGTTATGCCTTTAAATGTAAGAATGTATTAAATTTATTATTATAAAATAAATCAGAATCAAATAGATTATATTCCTTAAGGAAATAATGAAGGCAGCAATTGCAAACAGTACCATAGATGTTCGATTTGAAAGACTTTTTTTTCTTTTCTTATTTATTTTCTTAGAGACATGGTCTGGCTGTGTCACCCAGGCTATAGTGCAGTGGGTGGTTCCTAGCTCACAACAGCCTCAACTTCCTGGGGTCAAGCCATCCTCCATCTCTGCCTCCTGAGTAGAAAGAACAACTGGCAGGAACTACCATTCTATTTTTTTGTTTTTGTTTTTGTTTTTGTTTATTTTTATTTATTTCTATTTTTTGCAGAGACATGGCCTTCCTATGCCACCCAGGCTGGTCTCCAACTCCTAGATTCAAAACATCTTCCTGCCTTTACCTCCCAAAGCAGTGGGATTACAGCTGTAATCCAACATTTCCGGCCTCAAAATATTTTCATAGCAGATTTAACAGAACATTTTCTTCTATGCTAATGTCTAAATTCAGTAGGCAGAAGATTAATATCCTTTACTCTTCCCATATCTGACTTAGTACCCCTTTCTTACACAGCCTACTGCTAAATTTGAATGCTTGTTTTCAATTTAACAGTTATGTTTCATAGCACAGAATAGTGAAATGAGTAATGTGAAGTAGAGTTCCCATCTTATTTCCTAGCCCCTGCCGATCTAACCGTAGATATTCTAAAATGGCTCAAGATCTTACCTGTTTCCCTCCATTGGATTCCAGGTAATGAACTAATGAGTGTTGGGTTTAAAAAGTTTAAGGAATAGAGCAGAAAGTAAAACTAGCGCCTCTTATGGTTCTACCTACTCTAGAACCACTATTTTCACAGGAACTCTTATCGCAATGCTAGGCTCACGCTGATTTCTCATCTGAACATGCTTGGAAATAAATATGTTAGCTCTTTCCCCTGATTTTAATTAAAACAAAATAAATCCCCACTCTACAGAAGCAGCCACCAAATATTTCCTTACACAAGCAACCATACCTATAGTTCTCATAATAGGTGCTCTCTTCAATAACCTGTTCTGTGGGCAATGAACAATAATAAACATTATTAATCAGTTTTCTTCCTTAATAATGATAATCGCCCTAGTAATAAAACTGAAATGGCTCCTTTCACTTTTGAGTCCTAGAGGTAACTCAAGGAACCTCCCTAATGTCTGGTATACTTCTCCTCACATGACAAAAACTAGCACCTCTCTCAATTACGTTTCAAATTTCTCCATCGATAAACACGTATATCCACGTATCTATCACATTCCTATCCATTATAGTGGGTGAGTGGTTGAGGAGGACTTAAACACAACTACAAAAAATTCTAGCATACTCCTCAGTTACTCACATAGGTTGAATAATTCCACTGTCAATTTATAATCCAAACATTACTATTCCAAACTTGATTATTTACTTTAACAATTACCGCATTTCTAGCACTCAACATGAATATAAGCACCACAAACTTGTCACTATCTTATGCCTGAAATAAATTAACATGATTAACACCCATGAGCCCACTAATCCTAGTATCCCTAGGAGATTTACCTCCATTAACAGGTTTTCGACTTAAAGGACTAATTATTCAAGAATTTACAAAAGACAATAGTCTTATTGCCCAAACCATTATTGCTGTTATAACTCTACTCAACCTATACTTTTATATATGCCTAATTTATTCCATCTCAGTGACAATATTCCCCACATTGAATAACAAGAAAATAAAATGACAGTTCAAAAAAACAAAACCAATATTACTCCTCCCCCCACTTACCTTTTTCTCTGTCCTCCTCTTACCCATCTCTCCATTAATACTAAATATGATTTAGAAATTTAGGTTAAGTATGACCAAGAGCCTTCAAAACCCTTAGTAAGTAAATTACACTTAATTTCTGTAACAGATCTAAGTAAGGACTGCAAGACTCTATTTTGCATCAGTTGAATGCAAATCAACCACTTTAATAAGCCAAACCCTTACTAGATTGGTAGAATTCAAACCCATGAAAATGTAGTTACCAGCTAAACACCTTAATCAACTGGCTTCAATCTATTTCTCCCATCGGGGGGAAAAGGCGGGAGCAGTCCAGGCAGGATTGAAACTGCTCCTTTGAGTTTGCAATTCAACATGAGAAATCACCTCAGGGCTGGTAAAAAGAGGTCTTGACTTGTGTCTTTAGATTTACAGTCTAAGCTTACTCAGCCATTTTACAACCCCCCCCCCCAACACACACACACACACACACACACACACACACACACACACACATATGTTCGTCAATCGTTGTTTTCAACTAACCACAAGGATATGGGAACATGATATCTACTATTCGGTGCATGAGCAGCGATAGTGGGCACTGCCTTAAGCCTTCTAATTGGAACAGAATTAGGCCAACCAGGAACTCTGCTAGGAGATGATCCTTTATTGTTACCACCCACGCATTCATTATAATCTTCTTTACAGTTACACCAATTGTAATTGGAGGCTTTGGCAACTGACTAGTCCCTCCAATAATTAGTGCACCCGATATGGCACTTCACTGGAAAAATAATATAAGCTTCCGACTTCTCCCACCCTCCTTCTTACTCCTACTTGCATCCTCAACAGTAGAAGCCGGCGCTGGAAAAGCTGAGCAGTTTATCTCCCTTTAGCAGGAAGCCTGACACATGCAGGGGCCTCTGTGGATCTTACCATCTTCTCACTCCACTTGGCAGGTAGGTGTTTCTTCTATTTGAGGGGCCATGAACTTTATTACCACTATTCTTAACATAAAACCCCCAGCCATATCCCAGTACCAAACACCTCTCTTGGTCTGAAGAGTTCTCGTTACAGCAGTCCTTCTCCTCCTTTCTCTCCCAGTCCTAGCCGCCAGCATTACCATACTATTAAATGACCGTAACCTTATCACTACATGTTTGACCCCGCTGGCAGGGGTGGCCCTATCTTATATCTTACATGAACATTTATTCTGATTCTTTGGTCACCCTGAAGTCTATATCCTTATCCTTCCAGGCTTCGGGACAATCTCCCATATTGTAACGTATTATTCTGGAATAAAAGGAGCCCTTTGGGTATATGGGCATAGTATGAGCAATAATATCAGTTAGCTTCCTAGAGTTTATTGTATGGGCCCATCATATATTTACAGTAGGAATACACGTAGACGCATGAGCATGTTTCACCTCCGCCACTGTAATTATTGCTATCTCTACTGCCATTAAAAGTCGTTAGCTAATTAGCTACACTGCAAGGCGGTAACATCAAATGATCTCCCGCAATATTCTGAGCCCTGGGATTCATTTTCTTTTTCACAGTAGGAGGTCTAACCAGCGTTGTGCTAGCTAACTCATCACTAGATTTTGTGTGACATGATACATATTACTTTGTAGCCCATTTCCACTACGTCCTATCAATAGGAGCAGTATTTGCCATCATAGGAGGCTTTGTCCACTGATTCTCCTTATTTTCAGGTTACAGACTTAATGGAGCCTATGCTGAAATTCACTTCACCATTATATTTATAGGTATAAATTTAACCTTCTTCCCACAGTACTTCCTTGTCCTATCTGGTATACCTGGATGTTATTCTGATTATCCTCATGTGATCACCACATGAAATATTATCTCATCTGTAGGCTCATTTATTTCAATAACAGCAGTTATATTAACAATCTTTATAATCCGAGAAGCCTTTGCTTCAAAACGAAAAGTTCTAACAACTGAATAATCATCTCCTAATTTAGAATGACTACGGCTGTCCACCACATGGACCACACATTTGAAGAACAAATCTACGTTAAACTCTAGACAA
Organism: Macaca mulatta; assembly: GCF_049350105.2. Taxonomy (NCBI): domain Eukaryota; kingdom Metazoa; phylum Chordata; class Mammalia; order Primates; family Cercopithecidae; genus Macaca; species Macaca mulatta. The sequence continues at coordinate 90,430,624 of NC_133419.1, forward strand.
AAAGTGAAGGAATTGAACCTCCAAAAACTGGTTTCAAACCAGTCCCATAACCTCTATGGCTTTCTCTATAAGGTATTAGTAAAATCATTACATAACTTTGTCAAAGTTAAATTATAGGTTAGATCTTGTATGTCTTAATGATACTTCCAGTTCTATTAGGCCTTCAAGACGCTACTTCCCCTATTATAGAAGAGCTACTTACTTTCCATGACCACGCTCTTATAATTATTTTCCTAATTAGTTCCCTTGTCCTATATATTATTTCCCTAATACTCACAACAAAATTAACTCACAGTAACACCATAGATGCCCAAGAAATCGAAACTGTCTGAACTATTTTGCCTGCCATTATCTTGATCTTAATTGCCCTCCCATCCCTATGTATTCTGTATCAAACAGATGAGAGACTCTGTATCAGACAGATGAGATTAACAACACTTCTTTTACTGTCAAAACAATTGGCCACCAATGATATTGAAGCTACGAATATACAGACTATGAAGAATTAGCCTTCGGTTCTTAATACAGTCCCAAGAGCAGACCTAAAGCCAGGGGAATTTTGACTCCTAGAAGTTGATAACTGAACAATTCTACCAATAGAATTTCCCGAATGTATATGAATCTCATCCAAAGACATCTTGCATTCATGAACTAGCCCCTCATTTAGCCTCAAAACAGATGCAATTCCCGGACACTTACATCAAACTACCTTGACGGCTACTCTAACAGGCCTTTACTACGGACTGTGCTAAGAAATTTGTGTATCAAATCAGTTTTATACCGACTGTCCTAGAACTACCTCCTTAAAATACTTTGAAGCCTGATCCACATCCATGCTATAACATGACTGTCAAGCTACTTAGCATTAACCTTTAAGTTAAAGACCAAGAGGACCTACACCTCTCTGCAGTGAATGCTTCAACTAGACACTGCCACATGATCTACTGTTATCCTATCAATAATCATAACTTTAATCTTCATTATTCAGCTACAATTATCAAATTACATTTACTATATACCTCCTATACCACATATAATCAAGGCACCAAAACATAAAACCCCCTGAGAATAAAAATGAATGAAAATCTGTTTACCTCCTTTACTACCCCCAGGATTCTAGGTCTACCTGCAGTAGTATTAATCATTTTATTTCCCACTATACTATTTTCACCTTCTAATTATCTAATTAGCAATTGATTGAGTTCCATTCAACAATGATTAGTTCATCTCGTACTAAAACACATGACAACTATACATAACATTGAAGGACAAACCTGGTCTCTTATACTGATGTCCCTAAGTCTCTTTATTGCCTCAAGAAATCTACTTGGGCTTCTACCCCATTGATTAACACCAACTACCCAATTATCAATAAAGCTAGGTATAACAAACCCATTATGGGCAGGCACAGTAATTACAGGCTTCTGCTTTAAAACGATAAACTCCTTAGCTCACTTTTTACCACAGGCACACCTATGCTACTTATCCCTGTACTAGTAATCATTAAAACTATTAGCCTATCCATTCAACCAATGGCATTAGCTGTGAGATTAACACCCAACATTACAGCTGGCCACCTACTAATACATTTAATCAGAGAAGCCACACTACTACTATCAACTATTAATTTGTCCACAGCTCCAGCCACTCTCATTCTTTTGATCCCATTGACCATTCTCAGCCTCATCGTAGCCCTTATTCAGGCTTACGTCTTTACACTTCTTTATCTATATGACAGCACATAATGCCCCACCAGACACATGCCTATGATATAGTCAAACCCACCGCTGACTACTAACAGGAGCTCTTTCAGCTCTCATAATAACATCTGGCCTGGCCATATGGCTTATCTTTAGCTCTCTTATTCTTTTAACCCTAGGCACATTAACCAACACACTAACTATATATCAATGATGACATGATATTATGCGTGAAAGTACATTTCAAGGCAACCATACAACAATCGTCCAAAAAGGCCTCCGATATGGAATAATTTGATTTATTGTCTCAGAAATATTCTTCTTTGCCGGTTTCTTCTGGGCATTCTACCACTGTAGCCCCAATTCCAGAATTAGGAGGACATTGACCCCCAACAGGCATTTTCCCCCTCAACCCCATAGAAGTTCCCCTCCTAATACATCTGTATTACTTGCATGAGGAGTCTCAATTACTTGAGCTCACCACACTCTAATAGAAGGTAATCGAAAGCTGATAATTCAATCACTATCCATCACAATTACCTTAGGAATTTACTTTACCCTACTACAAATCATCTCAGAATGCTTCAAAGCCCCGTTTACTATCTCTGATGGAATCTATGGCTCAACATTCTTCATAGCCATACGCTTTCATGGACTTCATGTTATTATGGGGTCAACATTTCTTACTATCTGCCTCCTCCGCCAATTAAAATTCCACTTTACATCCAAACACCACTTCGGCTTTGAAGCCGCCACCTGGTGTTGACATTTCATAGATGTAGTATGGCTGTTTTTATATATCTCTATCTACTGATGAGGATCCTACTCTCTTGGTATAATCAGTACATTGACTTCCAATTAATTAGTTTTGAGAATACCTAAAAGAGAGTAATTAAGCTGACACTAGCCCTAGTTACTGACACCCTACTGGCCCTATTACTAATTATGATTACATTGTGACTCCCACAACTTAATATTTATATAGAAAAATCCAGCCCCTATGAATGTGGATTTGATCCAATAACCGTCCACCCACTTCCCCTTTTCCATAAAATTGTTCCTAGTAGTCATCACTTTTCTTTGATGTAGAAGAATCAAAAATCGCTCTGCTACTACCCCTGCCATGAGCCATTCAAACAGAGAACTTAACACTAATTGTTAGCACAGCCCTTATACTAGTTGCCATTTTAATCCTAGGCTGGACTTATGAATGAACTCAAAAAGGATTACATTGAGTTGAATTGTTAGATAGTTTAAGTCAAAAATAAATGATTTTGACTCATTAGATTATGATAGACCATATTTACCAAATACCCTCTATTTATGTCAATATTATATTAGCATACACCATGTCATTACTGGGAGTATTGGTCTATCGATCCCACCTAATATCATCCTTATTATGCCTGGAAGATATACTATTGTCAGTATTTATTATAATTACTCTTATGACTTTAAATATACATTTTGCTCTAGCATCCATGATACCCACCATCCTCCAAGTATTCGCTGCCTGTGAAGCCGCAGTGGGCCTTGCCTTACTAGTTTCAATCTCCAATACACATGGTATAGATTATGTACAAAATCTAAATTTACTTCAATGCTAAAAATTATTATTCCAACAGTTATATTGCTACCAATGACATGATTCTCTAAAACTACTTCAATCTGAATTTGCATGACTACCTACAGCCTACTCATCAGCCTCATTACCCTACTATATTTTAACCAGTTTAGTGATAACTTATACAACTTCTCATTAATTTTCTTTTCTGACCTGCTGACAACACCCCTTCTAATCTTAACAGCTTGACTACTAACCCTTATAATCCTAGCAAGCCAATATCACCTGTCCAATAAATCACTCCTGTGAAAAAAGCTCTCTATCACTGTATTAATAGTGACTTGTATGAATGGACACACGAGGATTCAGCTGTCTCTTACTTTTAATCAGTGAAATGGACCTATCTGTGAAGAAGCGGATATAGATAAATAAGACGATAAGAACCTATGGAGCTTCATTTTATTAATGCAAATAGAAATTCAAAAAGCCTATAAGCCCTAGCCTGCATCAAAAAGTTTGGTTAGGATGACCTCGGAGTGTGATTCCACCTCTGAGCAGCCTAAACTAAAACTGTACTATTCTAAGCGAATCAATATATATTGATCCAATAATTTGATCAATGGAATTAGTTACCCTAGGGATAACAGTGCAATCCTATTCTAGAGTTCGATCTCCTCACCTTGTGATCATCCCACCTCGGCCTTCCGAAACGCTGAGATTACAGGCGTGAGCAACCGCGCCCTGCCAAACATATACATATTTTTAACAATCCTCTTGCTGTTCCTAAACAGTATGGCATTACAAGTATTTATACAGCATTTACATTGTATTAGGCATTCAAAGTAATCTAGACATAAAGTATTCAGGAGGATAGGTTTAGGTTACATGCAAATCCCACACCATTTACTAATAAGAGCCTGGAACATCTTAGGATCTTGGTATCTCAGGGAGTCCTGGACCCAATCTTCAATGGCTATTGAGGGAAAACTTTATAAATCCAGCATGTTTACATTTACTATGTCTCAGTTTGTAGTGGAGCTAACTTATTAGACATATTGGGCAGAGCTCAAGTAGACAAGGAAAACTGTCCACTGGCCTTTTTTTCCTTTTCATTGGCTCAAATAAAAACAAGAGAAAGAAATTCTCACTTTTTCTTTTTAAAATTTTCAGAAATATGGATTCATACAGCCTGCAAGCCTTCCAGAATGAGATCATTTGCTCCATTTGCATGAATTACTTCATAGACCCGGTCACCATTGACTGTGGGCACAGCTTTTGCAGGCCCTGCCTCTGCCTCTGCTGGGAAGAAAGCAGAGCACCAGTGCGCTGCCCTGAGTGCAGAGAAATCTCAGCGAAGCCCGACTTCAACACCAATGTTACACTCAAAAAGCTGGCTTCCCTAGCCAGACAGACCAGACCTCAGAACATCAACAACTCACACAATATCTGTGTGCTCCATGAGGAGACTAAGGAGCTCTTCTGTAAGGTTGACAAGAGATTGCTCTGTGGGCCCTGCTCTGAGTCACCAGAGCACATGGCTCACAGCCATGTGAAAGACGAAAAAGTGTTTGCGTCTATTTAGCATACTTTCTTAGCCGTTTAACCAAGATAATATTATTCTATTGATTCTCCTAGAGATACTTTATTTATTTCTTCTCTTCACCTGTCAGAATTTATGTTATTTTGTCACCAAGAATTACTTATAATTGAAATAAATCAAAGAGAGACCACTAAGAACATTGTCAATCATTAATCCAGAAATCTTGAACTTCCTGAGTTGTTTATCCCTAAGAGAAGTTATTTATCTGCCAGACGCGGTGGCTCATGCCTGTAACCCCAGCACTTTGGGAAGCTGAGGTAGACGGATCACGAGGTCAGGAGATAGAGACCATCCAGGCCAACATGGTGAAATCCCATGTTTACTAAAAATACAAAAAAATTAGCCGGGGGCTGTGGCAGGCGCCTGTAGTCCCAGCTACTGGGGAGGCTGAGGCGGGAGAATGGGGTGAACCCGGGAGGCGGAGCTTGCTGTGAGCAGAGATCAGGCCACTGCACTCCAGCCTGGGCCACAGAGAAAGACACTGTCTCAAAAAAAAAAAAAAAAAAAGTTATATATCAATAGCCTCGTTGCAGATTTTTTTAATACAAGAATTTTGACTCTTTTATAGTACAGAAAGAAAAAATTGATAAAGAGGATAACTTGGAAAAAATAATCTAACAAAACAAACACATTCTTGACTAGCCCTCTATTTCTGTACTAAATTTAGGAGACATGTAAATGGCAGTTTTCTTCAGTGAAATAAGACAGACACACAGAGAAAAATACTTCATGGACCCACTCATATTTGAAATCTATTTTTAAAAGTTCAATACAATAAAAAAGGTGGTTACATTGATGGGAAGAAAATAGGTAAACGAAGGACAAAAGTTGTAAAGGTGCAGTAATGTAGAATAAATGAATCTGATGCACAACCTGTAGGTATATTCGATAATCTTGTATTGTTTTTGGGAGATACTCTGAGGGACTAGATTTTTGATGTTCTTATCATAAAGAAGCACAGCTAAGTGATATGATAGATTTGTTAATTTTCTTCATTATAGTAATGACTTCATTATGTATACGTATCTCAAAACAACATATTGTGCACCTTGAAAATATAAAATAAAACAAACTTAAAAATAAAGGTAATTTTGTTATTGCACATAAGCTGAAAATAAGGGAGGACTGGGTCAGTAATAACACTGCTTTGCTGACTTAAGAGAAGTCTAATAAAATACTTTTAGTTGGGAAACTATCTGTATTTAAAAAAAAATTGATCTTAGGCTGGTGACACTGGCCATACTTATAATCCCAGGGCTTTGGAAGATCAAGGCAGAAAAATCACTTGAGACCAGAAGTTTGAGATCAGCCTGGGCAACATAGTAAGACCTTATCTCTACCAAAAAAAGAAAAAGAAAATTAGCCTTGCGTGGTGGTGTGTACCTGTTGTCCCAGCTACTCAGGAGGCTGAGTTGGGAGGATTGCTTGAGTCCAGGAGTATAAGACTGCAGTGAGTCCTGATTGTGCTATTACACTCCAGCCTGGGTGACAGAGTGAGAATTTGTCTCAAAAACAGCAACTCATTATTTTATGTAGCCATTTTACCTGAAAGGTATAATTATTTCTTCTACAATTAATAAATCTGCATATGTCTAAGCCAGCTATATCAGGTAGAGAGCTAGGGCTTCTCTGGGGACGCAGAAGCGAGAAGCAGGGAGCTTGGCGCGCCACTGGCTCTCCCTGAGGGTGCCCTGGATCCCCGCCCACGCCTCCCGCAGCCTGCATGGTGCTGCTGGCTGGGACCCGGCCACAGGGTGGCAGGGCGCTCTGCAAGCAGTCCCCACCCCTAGGCGCACAGGTCGAGGAGGATCGCGCTTACTACAAAGAGTTCCGGAACTTCTTCAGTCTGCCGGACACCCACCCACAGCATCGCCTCTGCCTTTTTTTTTTTTTTCTTTTTTTTTTCTTTTTTTTTTTTTTTTTTTTTTGAGGGAGTCTTGCTCTGTCACCCAGGCTGGAATGCAGTAGCTTGATCTCTACTCACTGCAAGCTGCACCTCTCGGGTTCATGCCATTCTCCTGCCTTAGCCTCCGGAGTAGTTGGGACTACAGGCGCCCGCCACCACGCCTGGCTAATTTTTTGTATTTTTAGTAGAGTCAGGATTTCACTCTGTTAGCTAGGATGATCGCCCGACCTCGTGATCCGCCCGCCTTGGCCTCCCAAAGTTCTGGGATTACAGGCGTGAGCCACTGGCCCCGGCTGGACAATTCTTTCTACCCTTTCCAGGATGAGGAGGGGTACCCCGTCCGGGGCGTGGAGAGCGTACCGGAGGGCGTCCTGGAGGCGTGGGGCTGCTGTGGACGCTGGTGCAGCGTGGGGTGAGTACTGAGAAGGCGCAGGAGGCTGACCACAATGGCTGGACCGGCCTTAATGTGGTCTGCTACCACGGCTTTGTGGATATACCCTGGTGGCCTTAGATGAGTGCTCCCACACTGAGGTCAACTGACAGGACAGGGAGGGGAACACAGCCCTAATCATAGCTGCACAGGCAGGAGCTGCCCCTGGCCCCATGGGCACAGTTGCCTTAGACACTGCCTCTCAGCCTTGCGCTTTCTGCGTCAGCATCACTTGGGCTGATTCATTTGAGCTTTAACACAGATCTGGTGGAAACACAGGCTGCCAGGCCCTGCCCCTGGAGTCTTTCTTTGAATAGGCCTGGGGTGGGGCCCAAGAATGAGCAGAAGAACAGGTTTCCAGGTGAGGTTGATGCTGCTGGCCCAGGGATCCCACCTTGAGGGCAGAGGGCTTTGAGGTTTTCATGACTGATGACGGCCAGGAACCCTGCTCAGTAGACATTGAAGACCCGCAGAGTCACAGATCCCAGGAGAGATATCGTCAGAGGGGCATAGAAGCATCACGGAACTGAAGTGAAAATGAAGAAAGGAGCTGAGCATCTGTTTCATCACGTTCCTATGCTGTTTTACTAAAGACACTGTTCTGGCCCAGTCAGGGCAAGCTATCATCACCAACGACTTGTTGAACTATGTCCTGGGTCTTGACCTTGAAGGAGGGACGCGTTCGGGTTGAAAGCCGCCATGCCTGGTCGATCGCATCCCAGCCCTGAGCTAGCAGGGGCGGGTGTCCACCAGCGGGCCCCCTTGGTGGGATGTCGCTAAAGGAGTGGCCACTTACACGTGCACCTCATGCAGAGGCTCCAGGAGCGTCCCTGCCTGTAGCGGTTCAGGGAAAAGTACCAGCTTGAGCGCTCTCTGCTCCTCTAGAGGGTGCGGAAGCGGGAGGTCTCCAAGAACTGCCTGCAGAAGCTCAAGGACTGGGAGCTGTCCGCGCTGACGCCCCGCTCCGTGCGCGGCCCGGAGGACTTGGGCGCCCTGGACCACATGGGCAGGATGATCACCAGCCTCTAACAGCCCCGCCGTGGCCATCGCGTGCCTGACAGTGTGCCCCGAGAGCACTTTGCGTGCGGAAGAGGACGGCTGGTGGTGCAGGAAATCCTGGCAGCGCGGCGGGGGGTGGGGGAAGGGGCAGGCACAGGAGGCAGGGAAGAGGAAGGCGCAGAGCAGCCCAAGAGGCCTGGCCCAGCGGCCGCGGGCTCCCAGGAGGGCTCCGCAAGAGCCGGTCTCCCACCTGCCCCGCTGCAGGGGTCCTGGGGCTCCGCCACCCCCGCCCGGCGGAAGGCCAGCATCTGCACCTGCAGCGCTTTCAGCCGAGCTCAAATTTTTCATTTCTTTCACATTTAGTAATTTTCTAACAAGTTATATTTTTCTTTTCGGACTCTATCTTTTCTTTAACCCCTCTTTTTTTTAAATTGCTTCTCAATTGTTTTACCCGTTTATTGTCTATTTTTCTACAAACCCCAGTCATTTTCTGTTGAAACCTCTTATCTATTAGAGTGGAGAGAAATATGTTAGAAAAAGGAAGGGGACAATGTTGTACATGGGCTGATGTACTAGATATTGCGCTGTCTCTATGCACACATTTTTCCTAATCTCCACTGAAAATATGCAATATGTCCCAAGTTTACATATGAGCACATAAAAGCTAAGCAATCTTTCCTTTTTTTTTTTTTTTTTTTTTTTTTTTTTTGACACTGAGTCTTGCTCTGTCGCCCAGGGTGGAGTGCAGTGGCATGATCTCTGCTCACTGCAAGCTCTGCCTCCCAGGTTCACTACATTCTCCTGCCTCACCCTCCTCAGTAGCTGGGACTGCAGGTGCCCACCACTACACCCGGCTAATTTTTTGTATTTTTTGTAGAGACGGGGTTTCACCGTGTTAGCCAGGATGGTCTCGATCTCCTGACTTCGTGATCCGCCCGCCTCAGCCTCCCAAAGTGCTGGGTTTACAGGCGTGAGCCACCGCGCCTGGCCATAAGCAATCTTTTTATGGTCCTATTTCCTGTATGGGATGGATTCAGGAATCAATCTCATGTCCTCAACTCCAGAAATCCTCAAATCTCTTAAGGTATTGTCTCACCTAGAGCCACAGAAACACATATAATTTCTTCTGTGCTTGTGTGTTCAGGTGAGGTTCAGTCTACATTCTGAGGTTTCTTTCTCTGATGAATGAAACATTGAGTTCTTGAGTATTGCTGCATTATCAGTAGCCTATAAAAATCGGAATCAAATAGGTTTTCTTCCTTAAGAAAATAATGGAGGCAGCAATTACACACAGCAGCGTAGGGGGTAGATTTCAATCACGTTTTTTTCTTTTTCTATTCTTTTTTTCTTTTCTTAGAGACAGAGTCTCACTCTGTCACCCAGGCTATAGTGCAGTTGCTGGATCATAATTATTGCAGCATCAACCGCCTAGTCTAAGCGATCCTCAACCTCGGCCTCCTGAGTAGCTCTGACTACAGGCAGGTACCCCCACTCCAGGTCAGTTTTTAAATTGTTTGTGGAGATATTGTCTTCTCAGGCTGTTCCATCTGGTCTCAAACTCCTGGACTCAAACAATCCTCTTGCTTCAACCTTCCAAGGCACCGGGATTACACGTGTGAGCCACTGTTCCCAGCCTCAAAGTATTTTCATGGCAAAGAGTTAACAGAATATTTTCTTCTCTAGATGCAGTAGACACAAGATTCTTGTCTTTTATTCTTCCCATATCTGGCTGAGTATCCTATTCTCAGACATTACATTGCCAAATTTGTTTTCCAGTCAGCTTTCCAGCACAGTATAGAAAAATGAGTACTGTGGAGTAGAGTTTTCACATTCTTTCCTGACCCCTGCCAGTTCTAATAGTGCTCATAGACTTAGCCATTATCCCTCACTGGAATCCATTGTTGTTTATAAACAAGAGTAAGTGTTGTTTATTAAATTTCCAAGGAATAGGGCAGAATGTAAGGTTAGCATGTCTTGTGCTTTTACCTACCCTAAGCCCAAAGGATCATGAGTACTACATACAGAAATCTTTCCTCCTTAACCCTGTCACATTCTACTTGGATGCTGTGGAGAAATAAACCCAGTGTATCCCCTTCTGCTATACAAAATGTTAATATTTGGCTAAAAATGATGTTTGTAAAATTTCATCCACAGATTTCAGTCACATTTTCAAATAAATGCATCATAAAACCATGTAATACAAGTTGACTGTTATTCACAATGTTAGAGCAGAAGAATTTCAGGTTTTGGATATTTGTGGATTGCGGAATATTTGCATATGCATAATAAGATATCTTGTGTATCAACCCAAGTGTAAACACAAAATTTATGTTTCATGTACACCTTATTCAGATAGGCTGAAGATAATCTTAGACAATATTTTAAATAATTTTATTCATGAAGCAAAGTGTGTGTACACATGCCATTTTATTTCCTTTTGTGAGTGCTCTTCCTTGGGGACATCTGGGTGGACATAGAAAGATATATTGCAACTGAAGGGGCTGGGAGAGACTTTGGTCCACTGAGAACAGTTTTGACCGTAACTGCTCACATGAGGTCATGTGTGGGATATTTCACTTTTGGTGACATTTCAGAGCTCAAAACATTTGAGATTTTGGAGTATTTTGGATTTTTAGATTTTTTGATTAGTGGTGCTCAACCTGTGTGGTATTTCATATTTTTGTTCTCTAGGTAGGAATGGAATTTGCATTTTTGTTTTCACTTGTATTACACACTTTTTTCCAACTCAAATTCTTTATGCATATTAGTTAGATCTCTTCAAATTTTGATGAAAATTCTCATTACATCAATTACTATTTTCAAAAAATTGTTATAATAAATCGATTAAATACCATGATAATCCACAGTTAAAAAATAAACATAAATTCATGTTCATGTATTAGAATTGGGTTTTTTTCCCAAATGATGAGCATTAATGAAATAGTATGCCTTAAAAACCTTTTTCTAAATATATTTGAGAATATTGTTTGAAAGTAAAAAATTGAAAAAGACTGAGCATGCCATAATAAATGACATTTGTGCTTAAGAAGACTATCTTTTTCAGAGATTATTTATAAAATAAAAGTACACATTTCTAATATTCCTTGTCCCAGTTAAGAGTTTGTTACTGATGAGTTACTTATGATGTTGAAAGTTGTTAGGCTAACAGGATGCACTGGTAATAGTACACTGTCAAGCTGAACTTTCCCGATTTAAATGCTATCTCACCATTCCTGTGCTGTACGTTTTTATTAGAATTCTAGTAGTATGTACTTTATATTGTGGCCTAAATAACAAGAACACACAAAAATGATTTCACACTGTGTATGCTGATGTATTTTAAAGTATGTGAAAAATATTGTAGGTGTCAGCAAGTACAACAGTGCTTCGTACATAGAAAGGGACCAATTAATGCTAAGTAAATGCTATTAGTTACTTAAGAACGTTGTATTACATAAATACATCCAAATCAATTATTATTTCATTGGTAATATGATAGCAAGGCTAGATGCAGAGTTAAGGAGAATATTGAGCAAGAATGGGTTAGGAGGGTGTGAGGAGTAGGCCCCGGAGAAAGTGAATACCAATAGTTTGCTGAGTCAAAGTTGAAAGCACCCATAGGCTAAATAGATACCTCCCATTATGACCCAGTTCAGCAAAATATTTGAATCTTCCGTGGTTTTCATAATTCCTGGAGTTTAGAAAATGCTTTAGAGAAGTGATTGAGCTACTATAGTTTTATATTCATTTATTTATTGTATTTGGTGATTTGAGAATTTCTCTAAGTCACTAGAGATAGAGCTTCAGAATACTAATCTCAGGTTACAAATTAATTTTTCAATTTTATACCCTTAAACCAGTCCCCAAAGATCACCCCACTGTTAAGTAATAGTAAATTATCTTCAATGTCATTTAAGTTCACCAGTTTCTTGTGAAGTATTTTTAACTTTAAAAAGTTTAAAAACACAAAAAACTATTCTTTAAAACAAAACAAGTATAAATCAAGTTCTTAAAAACCAATCCAGGCTGGGCATGGTGACTTAACCTCAACACTTGGGGAAGCCAAGGTGGGCGGATCCCTTGAGGTCAGGAGTTGGAGACACGTCTGACCAACATGGCAAAACCCTGTATCTAATAAAAATACAAAAATTAGGCTGGCATAGTTGCACTGACCTGTAGTCCCAGCTACCCAGGAGGCTGTGGCAGGAGAATCTCCTGAACCTGGGAGGCAGAGGATGAAGTGAACTCAGATTGTGCCACTGCAATTCAGCCTGCGCAAGAGAGCGAGACAACATTTCCAAAAAAAAAAAAAAAAAAGCTTCAACTCTTTAAAAATCATGGAAAATATAGTATTGTAGATAAAAGTAGAAAACAAAATTGTTGTTCATGTATGTTAGGTTTTAATAAAGTTATTAAAAAGTAATTACAAAGTCACTTTATGTGGACTTAAAAAAGTAACATCAGGCCGCTGTGGTGGCTCACACCTGTAATCTCAGCACTTTGGGAGGCCGAGGTTGGCGAATTACCTGTGATCAGGAGTTTGAGACCAGCCTGGCAAGCATGGAGAAATCCCCTTCTTCTCAAAATAAAAAAATTAGCTGGGCATGGTGGCAGGCACCTGTAATACCAGCAGGAGATTTGCTTGAACCCCGGGGGTGGAGGTTGCAGTAAGCCGAGATTCTGCCACTTCACTCCAGCCTGGGTGAAAGAGCCAGACTCCATCTCAAAAGTAAAAAAAAAAAAAAAGTAACATTGTATAATGACATCAGACATCCGATTTACTTATCTATCATTGGAATGTATTTGTTGAAGTTTTTTTTAATTTTAATTGATAAAGCAATTATAAAATTAAATAGAGCCAATCAAAAGGACTAGGTTTTGCCTTTGAAACTGCAGAAACCTAATCTTCAAGAGTGTATCCATGCATAGTTTAAATTTTTCAAAAAATACATACATAAAAAGAACATAGGGAAGTGTTTTAAGAAAAGTTTGTAACTTTGGAAATTCTACACAGTGTATATGGAACAAGGTTCTGTCTTTCACATTTTTTAAAAAAATAGAAACCCTCAGTGTTGGCCATCAGGATGCCAAGATATATCCAGTGAATGCTCAATTATAAAGCATCTAGCCTGGCTCACTTTGAAAACTTGTCTTCTAAAATTGTCTTCCTGGGGCCTTTAATACTTGAGTCTAATTTAGAGTTTTAGAAACGATTGAGTTTAAAGAAAGTAAATTCCAATCTACCCTTCTTTTTAAAACTGAAGTAGGCTTAGGACTTTCTTCCTAAAATGTATAAACATTATTATTCAAGCCTGTCATCCCAGCACATTGAGAGGTGGACACAGGAAAGGAGTTTGAGACAAGCCTAGGCAACATTGCAAAACCTCGTCGTCTCTCCAAAAAAATGAAAATTAGTGGAGCAAGGTGGTATGAACCTGTAGTCCCAGGTACTGGGGAGGCTGAGGTGGGAAGATTGCTATAGCCCGGGAGGTTGACACTGCAGCTAGACAGGATCTAGTCACTACACTCCAGCCTGGGTGACAAAGCCAGACTCTGTCTCAAAAAAAAAAAGAATATAAAATATCTCACTAATATTTTTCATGTTTATTATGTTGAAAATATTTTGGATATATTGGGTTAGAAAGTGTTATTAAAATTAATTTCAATTGTTACTAGTTGTTTTAAATATCATTAGAAAAACGTATTCCCTCCCCTCTTTTATAGTTTCCCTGCAAATACATGCACTAAAGAAAAACAATGAAGAAAATATGTTTAATTAAATAATATTCAAAATACAAAACAAAAAACTTTTGAAATGTATTTAAGACAATGCGAACAAAAAATGTATATCATTAAATGCATCTGTTATTAACAAAGAAAGGTCTGTCACAAACAGCCAGGTAAAAGCAAATTCATGTTAAAAAACTAAAAAAAGTTTTTTTAATTGCAGAAAATTGATTAAAAAACATGCACAAGATAAATCAATAAATTCAAAAGTAGGCTCTTTAAATAGATAAATTAAATTAATAAATTCCCAATGAGATTCATTTAAAAAACGGAGAGGAGGAGTTCAAATGAAGAATAAACAGGCAAACTCATAGGTCATCCAGATATCAGTAAGTCAGTACAAATATTTTAAGAACAATTTACGCCTATACATTTGAAAATTTTGCTGACTTGAGAAAATTTCTCAAAAAACACAGCTGACTAAAACAGACAGAAGAAAACATGGAAAAATGAAAGATACGATTTAGATTCTTAAAATTTCCTATGTTATTTAATAAACAAACCTCACAAAGGAAACTCCAGTGATCTCTTTCAGTGAAATTTTCAAAGCATTTTTGAAAGAAATAAGACATTTTTAGAGAAATTCTTCTAGAGAACAGGGAAAAAAGAAACACTTCCTAACTTATGACTTTGTTTTTCTGTCATTTTTTTCTTTCCTTCATTTAGACAAGTTCTCCCTCCGTCACTCAGACCAAAGTGCAGTGAATGATCATAGCTCATTGCAGCCTCAAACACCTAGGCTCAAGTGATCCTCCTGCCTGGTCCTCCTGATGAGCTGGAACTACATGTGCTTGCTTCCAGGCCTGGGTGAAATCATTTGTTTTTTTTTTAGAGACAGGAGTCAACCTATGTTGCCTGGGGAAACCTGGAATTCCTAGAGTCAAGTGACCCTTTTGCCCAGCTGTCCAAGTAGCTGGAATTACAGACAGGAGTCACCATACTCTATTCAAAGTTAGTTTTCTGTATGTACTTTGTTAAAGGTAATTGCACACATAATTATTGTTTAAATAATTATTTATGACATTGTATCATATTTTAATATAAATATACATGCTATACATCTACATGTCCATACATATATACTTATGTAAAGTATCTAATTTAAAATTATTCACCACGGTGTAAAATACAAAAAACACATTGATTTTTGCATAAATTAACCATTGAAAAGAGTCATAAATAGGGAAGAGACAGCACTTTGGGAGGCTGAGACGGGCGCATCGCGAAGTCAGGGATCGAGACCATCCTGGCTAACACGGTGAAACCCTGTCTCTGCTAAAAATACAAAAAAATTAGCCGGGTGAGGTGGTGGGCGCCTGTAGTCCTAGCTACTCGGGAGGCTGAGGCACGAGAATGACGTGAACCCGGGAGGCGGAGTTTGCAGTGAGCTGAGATCCGGCCGCTGCACTCTAGCCTGGGCTACAGAGGGAGACTCCGTCTCAAAAAAAAAAAAAAAAAAAAAAAAAAAACCGGGAAGAGAACAAAAAAATAGGTGAATTCAGCAACTGTTGTATATAAAGGTATACTATTTAAAATACAGCTGAGTACCTAGGTGCACTATTTTATAAGAGAGTTCCACAGATGGGTTAGTTATTTCATTTAATATTTTAGAGTTGTACATATTCAGATAAATAATGACTGGAGACTTATTTAGCAATGATGTATTTTAAAAGTAGACTGAGACTTCACTGGCTTCCCATAATTTCTACGTAAGGAACTCATCTTTTCCATGTTCTGAAATCTGTACCTGCCTCTGCAGCCTCATCTCCCAACAGACCACGTTCATTCTTGTCACTCCAGCTCCAATGGCCTGGAGCTCAACTGTACCAGGTCTCTTCCATCCAGGAAGCTTTTGCATCTGCTGCTGTCACTGCAAAGAAAGTTTCTCTCTATCGCTCTTTGCCAAGTTAATGTGTTCCTATTCCTCAAATCTCAATGCTGTCATATCTTCATGAAAGCCTTGTGTAAGCTTGCATTCAGCACATACCTCCTACTACAGAC
Source organism: Macaca mulatta (assembly GCF_049350105.2). NCBI lineage: Eukaryota > Metazoa > Chordata > Mammalia > Primates > Cercopithecidae > Macaca > Macaca mulatta. The sequence goes on from NC_133419.1 coordinate 90,446,611, forward strand.
CGTCAAAACATGTACTGCTCATTTACTGAGCTCATAGTTCCAATTGTGTATTTACTTGTGTGATTCTTTAATTATGACACATCTCATTCGCTAGTCTGGATGTTCTAGCAGGACTGAAATTGTCTATTACAGTTTAATATAATTTATGTCTAATAACTATTTCATTGTCATTAGTATATGCTTGTTGAAGAATAAACAAAAAATCTTTAATGGAAATATAGATGACACATTTCAGTTTAAAATAATAAAAGAATTGTTTTTCATTGCGAAGGCATTGTTCGTGAAATAAAACATTACTTAATGAAATAAGTGTTTCAGTTTTAATGTCCATGAACAACCTATGTCAGGTCAAGATTCTTGCATCTCACTCCAAAATCCTCTACCTTCTGTTGGGCTATAATGCCTTAGGCATGATTGTATATAATAAATCCAATCATCCAATGTTACACCCTTCTGTGTAACCTAATCTTCTATTTCCACCTCTTTCTCCAGACAGTAGCCAATCCCAGGAAATGGGAGTGTTCTTAGGTGAGTCTAATCACTTAAAAAACACAGTTGTCCAGAGAAGACCTCTTCAGAGAAGTCAGATTGAATTTGTGGATGCTGGGCTTCGGTGAGCTCAGTGTTGCTGCTGACCTGGATAACCACGAATCTTCTAGACTTGGGACCATATATTGCAGATTCTGGTGTGTATGACATTTGTAGTAAAGACCTTCATGCTTAATTTTCTTATAAAAATACTTTAAACTCACCTGCCGGGACACTTATATCTTGTCTAAGCAAACAAGTAGCTTACCCAGTTATTTGAAATAACATAATTGTTCAAAATACCTGTTATTAGAGCATTTACAATATATTGGTTTGTGTTATATCAAGTTATTTGACTGGGTTTTCTTTTTGAGATAGGGTCTCACTCTGTCACCTAGGCTAAACTGAAGTGGCACTATCATGACTTACTGTACTCTGGACCTCCTGGACTCAAGCAATCCTGCCCTCACAGACTCCTGAGTAGCTGAGACTACAAGCATGTGCCATCACACCAGCATTATTTTTAAAAGAAAAAAATATTTTTTCTCACTCTGTCCATTGTCTTCTCACTCCATTGATTGTTTCCTTTGCTGTGCAGAAGCATTGCAGTTTCAGATAACTCCAGTTGTTGATTTTTGCTTTTGTTGACTAGGCTTTTGTGATATTATTCGTACATTTTTTTTTCTCACATTAGTGTCCTGGAGCATTTCTCCTATGTTTTCCTCCAGTAGATTTGGTCTTTCAGGTTTTACATTAAGGTTTTCAATCTATTTTGAGTTGATTTTGGCATAGGATGAGAGGTGAGGGTATAATTTTATCCCCTGCATGTCAATATCCAGATTTGCCAGCAGTGTTGATTGAAAGACTGTCCTTTCCCCAGTAAATACTGTTGCTACCTTTGACAAAATTCGGTTGGCTGTAGAGAGGTGTAAGAGTTTCTGCATTCTCTGATCTGTTCCACTGGTTTACCTGTCTATTTTTACACCAGCACCTTGCTGCTTTGCTTACTGTAGCTTTGTAATATACTACATGTCAGTGTGAGTTTGAAATGTGTAGGATTAATTGTAAAACCCTTGTTGTAAAGTTTATGTGTGTAGTCCTTTTCAAATCTTCAGTGAGCTGACTGGATTTGAAAAGTGTTCAAATATATCCCATGAACGGGTAAAGACTCCCAGGAAGTAGGGACTTTGATCACTGTGGGAAACACCGGGAATAAAGATAAATTGGTGGTCATGCTTCCATTAACTCCATCTCTGAATTCTTTAAAGAAAAAATTCCAGTGTTTACTTTCTTTTTTGGTTTGTTTTAGGTAAAAGTTGATTAATTGTTGCTGAGTCCTTTCATAGCTTGATTAGTCACCATTTCAAAATATGAAGATACTCTGATGGTCTGAACTCATTCTGAGCAAAAACATTGTCTTGAATAAGAAATAATCATTTTTCATTGTATTTATGTAAAGGTTGAATTTTGTGATTAACCTTAGAAGAATAAGTTCAGCAGTTTATAGTTATAGGAGTTAAGTGTTGAAGCCCATAATGATTAAACTAAACACACTTAGATTAAACTTAACCAATTTTTAACTGTCTTTAGAAAAGTACATCTGTTACTTGGGTGCCAGAGAGTGAGACTAAGTATCCCTTATGAGTTATACTCAAAGGATCTTGGAGGAAAAGAAGGAGAGAGAGAGAAAGGGATGGGTTTGTATGGATTTCTGGAACAATCAGCTAATAGAAGTAACTGTGAAGTTATCCTAATTATTCCTCTCTACCCCAATATTAAGCTTGTCCAAAAAATTCATAATTGAGAATATTGCTTGTTTTAAATTACAATGACGCTTGTCTCATTTTTCCACTTGTGTTATAGTATAAACCCAACTTGCCTATATTTACCATATCTAGGTCTGTACTGGGCTTAAGCTAATGGGTAGATTGAACAGAGCTGAAGCAGACAAGAAGAACTAGCCACAGGCCCTTCCCCCTCCATGTGGTCAAAAAATAATTTTCTCACTTAAATTTTCCTGTTTTAAATTTCCAGAAACATGGATTTGGGCACACTGCAAGCCTTCCAGAGGGAGCTCTGTTGCTCTATCTGCAGGAACTACTTAATAGACCCGGTCACCGTTGACTGTGGGCATAGCTTTTGCAGGCCTTGCCTTTGTCTCCTCTGGGAGGAAGGCCAGGCTCCAACGGGCTGTCCTGTGTGCGGGAAAATCCCCCAGAGGACTGACTTCCACACCAATATTGCTCTCAAGAGGTTGGCTTCTCTTGCAAGGCAGAGCAGACCTCACAACATCAACAGCTCAGAGAAGCAGATCTGTGTGCTACATGAAGAGGAAAAGGGGCTCTTCTGTGAAGTTGAGCAGAGACTCCTCTGTGGGCCCTGCTCTGAGTCACCAGAGCATGAGGCTCATGGCCACAGCCCAATAGGACAGGCTGCTGAGGAGTGCAGGGTAAGTGACACCTCCAATGCAATTGGGAATCCACATGATCCTAAATGAGAGAGAAAATGAGAGCTTATGATAATAAAGGTGGAGAGAATGGAGATGGGGAAGATCTGAATTTTCGATATAAATCTCTAGATATAAATGTGTCCTGGGAACATGGTTTGCTTTTGCTGCAAGCTTGACTTCTCTAGATCCAGGGTATATGAAAGCCAATTTCTTAGAAAATTGATCAGCTGTTGGGTCTCCTCAAACCCTCTACAATATGCTTCGGTTGCCTCTGATATTCCAAATATTAGAATCAAATTAGGTTATCTTGTAAAAAACCTGACCACTTCACGGGAACTCAAATTTACTGTTCTCTCAACAACAGGCTTTTCTCATAAAAAGGGAATAACATATCCAGTAATGTCTTATCTGCTACTGAAGGTCATGTCTACTTTGCAGGAGAAACTTCTAAAGAAAATGGATCCTTTATGGAGGAGCACTCAAGAAATGCAAAACAATCTAAATCAGGAAATTAGCAAAATCCATTCATTAATGGTAGGGATATAAAGGTTTTATATTTTTTCATGTAGATTGGCACAATGCTAGCTTAGACTTCTTAGCTGAATTCTGCTTACCAGTTACAAAATAGCAGTGTCTTCTTCCCAGAAAAAAACAAAGAGTGGTTTCAAATGATCTATCAGCAATTATCATTATACAGGCCAACAGGAGCTGGTGCAAAAAATACTAGTATGTATATGCATATGAAATAAACAGGGCATGATAGGTATTCCTGATGTAACCTTGAGGGTTTGCATAAAACTTCCAAGGCACTGAGAGTAGGATAGCATTGAGTTCTTCAAAGCATTGTATTCACATTGAGTAGTTTAAAGTTTTGCTGTGAAGGGGAGGAGAGAAATAGAGATATAAGTGGGGAAAAAAAAACCTGAAGTAATTTCTTTAAAAACTCGGTAGTAGAGTGTACACTGAAATATTTAAAATGTTTAGAAGAATCAGGCAAAGGAACAAGAGAAAATTAAGAAAAACCAAGTAAAAAAGACAATAATTAATGAAATAAGAATCCCGAAGAAGCATCACAAGAAGGGATCTTGAGTCCTTTTGAGGTATCGATTTATACAGGAAGGGAGACTAAGAGGAGCATGAAAAACGGATGGGCAGAGGAGATAGCAAATTTTTGAAGAATCTTTCCAAGTATGAGACATAGAGTTTATGAGTTTACTGCTGGTATATCCTAGGAGAATAAAATTTGAAGTGTTAAGTGTTTTGTGGAGAGTGAGGAGATGCAATTCTTTTAACTGAGTATCTCTGCAGGACTATGCGGCCTTCAGGAAAGGGATGATCAAGTATCAATATCAGAAGATGCGCCAGTTTCTCCTGGAGGAGGAGCAACTCCATCTGGGGACACTGGACAGAGAAGCAGAAGAGATTGTTCGGCAACTCCAAGACAGTGAAGTAAGAATAACCCAACATATAAAAAAGACAAAAGACATGTACAGATTGCTGTGGGAGATGTGCCACATGCCTGATGTGAAGCTGCTCCAGGTGAGGAGGGAGGGTCCGTCATCCAGAGTCAGGAAACCTTTGTTGGGCAATGCTGCCAGGACATTCATATGTTACCTGCAAATGCAACTACTCTTAGCTAAGTGACACATGCTCCTTGACTCCGTCATTATGTTTGTCCAGTCACTTATTTTTGCATATTGCGGTAATCTTTGGGAGGTTTTTGCCATTTTGGTAGATCACTTAGGACAAAATCTTCTTCAGTATAATCAGGAGTACTAGCCACAAAGAAATGTTATCCAAAATCAATCAAATGCTAGGCCAGGAGAATATTAGCTTTGTTAATAAAACTCAATTTATGTTCCTAGTACATCCACACTTCTTGAGATTAAGCCTGGAGGATGAGTGACACTGACAACCTACATTGCCATGTACATCATTCCACAGTCTTATTCTCAGCTCCTCATTCCTATTGCCCACTGAGGAAGCCCACCATTGTTCAGTTGAGGTTCTGTTATTAACACAGCCTTGGATGGTTCCTTAGAGGTGTATCAATAAACCTACCTTGTTAACCCAGAAAGACAACAAAGAATACTAGGGAAAGTAGGAGAGAATTCTCCTGATTACGTACTTATGTTTTTCTTTGCAGGACTTGGAAAACATACTGGAATGGTGAGTTACACTAATGAACTTTGATTTCTGCGAAAGTCATTCCTTTATTGATAAAGTCAATGTACCATGAAAAATGTGGGTGTTAGGTTCACTAACCAGTTTCCTGCAATTCCCCATAGCTGAAAATCCAAGTATAACTTCTGCCTTTTCCAAAACCAAACTATGAATCACCTCTTATTGACTGGAAGCCTGTCGATACCATAAATAGTCAATTAACGTATATTGCATGTTATATGTATTATATGCTGTATCCTAACAATAATGTCAGCTGGAGAAAAGAATATAATTGCAAAAATTGGAAGGAAGAGAAAATATATTTATTACCCATTAAGAGGTTAGTCACCATAAGGGTCTTCATCTTCATTGTCTTCACACTGAGTAGGCTGAAGAGGAGGAGGAAGAGAAGAAGGTGTCTCAGAGGTGGCAGAGGCAGAAAGAAAAGAAATGGAGGAAGTTGAGCAGGAGGCAGGAGAGGCAGGCAAGCTAGGTGAAACTTTCATTGAAAAAAATCCACTTAGAAGTGGGCCCCCAAATTTCAAACCCTTGTTGCTTAAGGGTCAACTATATGTTTTGAGGTATTTAGCATTGATCTGTGGCTATATTCCACTTTGGTTTCAAAGGAGAACCTGAGACCTTAAGCTTCTTTGTCTCAGAAGTGTCCTTCTTATGTGGCTGAATGAAAATGTATCTAACAACAGTGTGCCATTCTGGATTTTCTTCTACCCACTCACCCCATCTTCTCCAGCCCTGCCCCAGCAAATCTTAAGAAGAAGATTACTCTGAGTTATCACAAAGGAGTCTCCTATTCTGGAGAGGGGAGAGGTGAAAAAGAGAGGAGGGAGGGAAATGCCCTAAGGACAGGAAAGGGAGGGAGGTTTTGTTCCCAGGGACATCAATAGCCAGGCCCTACTCCATCACTGCACTCCCCTGTTATAGGCAGAATCTAAGAGGGGAATGGCAGCCTCAGGAACCTCAGCACCAGGGCTGACAGGCTGGAAATTGACTCCTTTGGTTTGAACAAAAGTTCAAAACCTTTAGTGTCAGTGGGCATTCCCTGTAAGACCCTGACTGCATCATTGGTGACATCTACAGGTTGAGGTCCCAAAGGCTTTGGCTGAGTTTTCTTCTCTCAGCAAGAATCCCAGGATATCTGTATACTTTGAAGAGGCTAGAGGGGCAGAGGGAAGAAATGACACTCAGTAATTTTAAATTTGGATCATGTGTGAGAGAATGGAGAAACTGTACTTTAACATGTTAAATTTAGATAAAAGTAACATTGCTATATCCCCAATATGGTTGAATAAAATGTATACTGAATTTAACATAAAAGGGAGATTTCTCAAGAAATATCTTGGATGAAAATCTGAAACATTGGTATGACTGTGTGATTATCCCTGGGCCTGAAAGTGTAACTGAGGTTGTTCTTTGCAGGACAGAGTTGGTGCAAATGGAAAAGCCCCAGCCAGTCAAGCCAGAACTGACTTCCCGGCCCATCACTGGAGTGCTAGATATGCTCAACAAATTCAGAGGTTAGAGCCAAATGCTTGGCAGTACAGCCTCAACTTCTGTTTAGTGGGTTGCTTGGTTGAGCCATTTCCCATTTTAGTTTTATTTCTTCTGACATAAAAGTGAACTTACAATATATTATAGAATTAATATTTATCATAAACATTAGAAATCTTTGACCAACCAACAAACTAAAGCTTCCATAAACGAAACTACTCTACTGATGTAAGATACATTTCACAACAACTGGAAGCTGAAGGTTCTGTGAAAATGGCCCAAACATGTAAGGCAGCCGTTAGACAACAGAGGGCTAAAACCAGAGCTAGACTAAATGAAGCAGTGGCTGATCAGGTGACGTAAAAGCAGAACATGATCATTATTTTCAGAAACTTCTCAACTGCACATGTATGGATGTCCATCAAATTTTGATGTTTAAAAATGGAGCAGGTGAGACTGGGCACGGTGGCTCACGCCTGTAATCCTACCAAGGCTGAGGTGGGCAGATCACCTGAGGTCAGCGGTTGGAGAACAGCCTGACAAACGTGGCCATCTATACCAAAAATACAAAAATTTGCTGGGCATCGTGGCACATGCCTCTAATCACAGCTACTCGGGAGGCTGAGGCAGCAGAATCGCTTGAGCCCAGGAGGCTACAGTGAGCCAAGATTGCACCACTGTACTCCAGCATGGGCAGCAGAGTGAGACTCTGTCTCAAAAAAAAAAAAAAAAAAAAAAAGGAACAGGCACCGTTTATATCCCATTGATTAGGAACATAATATGAGAGTGAAGTCTATTTGTTAATTATACTGAATACAAGCAATCCAAGTGGCATTTTCTACTAAATAAATAGTTACATGTCTCTTAAAACAAATCAAGCAAAGCCAGACATTAAATCATTGATTCACACAAAACAAATCAAGCAAAGCCAGACATTAAATCATTGATTCACACAATTAATGACATTTGTCTATTTGTTTTTCTCAGTGATTTTAAGGATTCTTTTGTGCTGTGGAAATCATAACAACCCTTGATCTTCATAGACAAGAGCCTCCAAAGTCTTTTTTCTCCCTGTATTCTGTCTCTTACAGGAGGTACTAATAAAGCCAGTACATGGGCAGATAACATCTAACCCCACCTAACTTCTTGATCTGATTTTGGTTCTTTTTGCAGTGGATGATCCTCTGAGTAAGGAAAGGGCGAGTCACTACATGAACCTTTCTGAGGATGTGAGAAATGTGATATTTGGAGATGACCATGATGGTGCGCCCAGGGAGTCCCAGAGAGCAGAGAACTTTGCTGCATGGGGAGCTCAGGCCTTCTCCTCCGGCAAGCATTACTGGGAAGTGGACGTAACCCACTCCTCCAACTGGATTCTGGGAGTCTGTAAAGATTCCAGGACAGCAAACACAAATGCTTTTGAGGAAGCATTTTTTCTATTTTCTTCAAAGAGAAACAACCTTTATAGCCTCTCCAACATCTTTGCTCCCTTAACTCACTATGTGCAAAGACCTCTGGGTCAGGTTGGGGTGTTTCTGGATTACGACAACACAGTTGTGAGCTTTTATGATGTTTCAAAAGGTTCCCTCATATACAGCTTTTTCCCTTCATCTTTGTCTTCCCTTTTGACACCTTTCTTTTGTATTGGTTCCCCATGAAAGTCAGGTTTCATTATGATTTCTTAGGGAGCTCTTTTGTCTGAAAAATATTCCAATCTCGAGACCTTCTCATGTGAAACAGTAGGACAATGTGTGAGCATCTTTGAGCTCATTGTAACTTGAGGAAACAAAATTATTATCTGGTATGAAATGGGATAACCACATTGACATTATACATTTGTTTCCTAAATTTTACTTTAATGAAGGGTTGTGAAAAACCATAACTGTCTGATTCCTGGACATTTTTTTATACCCCAAAATGAAACCCAAAACCCTTTACCGTTACTCTCTATTCATTGCACCTTCCCCACCCATTCGACTCACAACGCCTTTTGTACTTTAGATCTCTGTGGATTTGTGTATTGTAGACACTTTATGCAAAGCAAATAATACAAAATATAGTCTGGATCATCAGTTACTAAAAATTACTGATTTTTGTAAACGTGTAAAATATATTAATTATAAGAGTTAACTGAATTGTCTTACTGATATACACACTCAATGATAGCTCTTGTTTTCAATGGTCCTTGTGTGCATTCCAAAGTAGCATTATAAAATGTAAACTTAGACTGGAAAAACTTTGAAGAAGTTTGTTTTGATGTAAATAATTTTTAGCCGAAAAAATTTTTTTCTTTCTTTTTTTTTTTTTTTGGCTTGTAGCATAGATTACTTATTTATTATTTTAGTTTTTTGAGACAGTGATTCCCTCAATACCCCAGGCTGGAAATACAGATGTCTGACATGGGCTCACTGCAACCTCTGCCTCTCGGGTACAAGTGATTCTCAGTCTCCTGAGTTGCTGGGATTACACGCCCATGTCACCATGCCTGGCTAATTTTTGTATTTTCAGTCGAGACAACAGGATTTCACCATGTTGGCCAGGCTGGTCTCAGACTCCTGACCTCAAGTGATATGCATGCCTCAGCCTCCCAAAGTGCTGGCATTACATATGTGAGCCACCAAACCCGGCTGATTCTTATCTTTAAAGTTCTCAGAAACGCTGGATTCAGAAAAACTACTGGTTTATCAAAATCATTATATTATCATCTATGTTTTCTTCAATGTTAATGTCAAATTGGGAGTCTTGGTCCTAAAAGATCAGTAATTGTGGATTGTCATTCATGATAAATTTGCTCCATCCTTACTATGTGCCACTCTTTGCAAAGGATAAACAGCTTGTGAGTCAGATCTGGAGTTAATGAAACCTTCAGATTCTGTAAGCAAATAAGTAGAGATGCTATGTTTAAATTGTCTGAAACCATCTTTGCCTCTGTGACATTTCCCTCTTATTGGGAAGCTAACTGATATGGCTCTAGAAATAGTGTACTCCTAAGTATTGTTAAGAGTCTGCAGGTAGGTAAATCTTCAATGCTTTCAACGAATTTCCCTTTTCTTAAAAAGTCTCTGTGAAACCCATCTTCTAAAACTTCTTGCTTCAACGTAATTTTAGAAAAAACAGGAACCAAAGACAGAGGTGGTGGCAAAGGCTACAGCCAAATTGAAGGGTCACAGCAGCATCGGAGGCAGGATGCCCAGAAGAAAGCCACGCAGAAAACATCAAAACTTCTGGAGAAGTTTGCGCCTTGTGCTTCTCTTGAAACCCGTGCCAGCGGTGACTCCAGCACATCTATGGTCCTTCAGTCTTGCTGTCTCCAGATCCAAGTCCCCTATTACAAAAGTTTTGGAATCCGTTTTCATTTGGATAGAAAAGGGGGTCAGAAAATTAAGAACTTTACCAGATTTGGGCAGAGCAAGCTGGGATGGCATGGTCGGGATTGAGATTAGCTGTGGATAAAGAAACTTGTACTTGGAGAGTAGGGGAATTTGTTGTGAATTTCTCAAAGACGATATTGAATCAAGGTCATACATCCCTGGTTAAACGTTTGTAAATAGATTATTTTACAGGACTCTCCCTGAAAAGTGAAACTTTGAAGAATGACCTGTGGGTGGTATTAGGAAAGAAATAGAGGCCCTAGTGAGGGAAGAAAGGAGGGATGAAGGCAGAAGAGAATGTGAACTGGCATGCCAGACAGACTAAAAAATAATGAAAACAAAAGCAAAAATTACACATTTCAGACACTTATCAAAGGAAAACGTTTATGCAGCCATCAAACATGTGAAAAACATTTTATAATACCTGATCATTAGAGAAATGCAAATCAAAGCCACAACGAGATATCATCTCAAGCCAGTTAAAATGGCAATCATTATAAAGTCAGGAAACAACAGGTGCTGAAGAGGATGTGGAGAAATAAGAACGCTTTTACTCTGTTGTTGGGAGTGTAAATCAGTTCAACCATCGAGGAAGACTGTGTGGTGATTCCTCAAGGATCGAGAACCAGAAATACCATTTGACCCAGCAAACCCATTACTGGGTATATACTCAAAGGATTGTAAGTCATTTTACTATAAAGACATGCACACGTATGTTTATTCCAGCACTGTTCAGCATAGCAAAGACTTGGCACCAACCCAAATACCAATCAAGGATAGACTGGATAAAGAAAATGTGGCACATATACACCATGGAATACTATGCAGTCATAAAAAAGGATGAGTTTGGCCAGGTGCCGGGGTCATGCCTGTAATCCCAGCACTTTGGGAGGCCGAGGCAGTTGGATCACAAGGTCAGGAAATCGAGACCATCCTGGCTAACACGGTGAAACCCTGTGTCTACTAAAAATACAAAAAAAAAAAAATTAGCTGGGCATGGTGGTGGGCACCTGTAGTCCCAGCTACTGGGGAGGCTAAGGCAGGAGAATGGTGTGAACACGGGGGTGGAGCTTGCAGTGAGCCAAGATCACGCCACTGCACTCCAGCCTGGGTGATAGAGCCAGACTCCTTCATAAAAAAATAAATAAATAAACAAGTAAATAAATAAATAAAAATGGATGACTTCATGTCCTTTGCAGGGACATAGATGAAGCTGGAAACCATCATTTTCAGCAAACTAAAACAAGCACAGAAAACCAAACATTGCATGTTCTCATTCATAAGTGGGAGTTGAACAATGAGAACATACAGGCACAGGGAGGGGAACATCATACACCAGGGCCTGTCCGGGGGTTGGGGGATAGGGGAGGGATAGCATTAGGAGAAATACCTAATGTAGATGACAGGTTGATGGGTGCAGCAAACCACCATGGCACATGTATACCTATGCAACAAACCTGCACATTCTGCATATGTATCCCAGAACTTAAAGTATAATTTTTTTAAAAAAGCACAAAGAAATAAACAAAAACCCTACAGATTTCAAGAAAGTGTGGCTTAGGTATTTGATATGTAGAGGAGAAAAGGTAGGCGAAAATTATAGTAAAGCGACATTTACTTTGGAGTTTGAAGAAATCGGTGGGTCTTGCTTTCAATATGTCAAGGATGTGACTTCTGAATGTGTGAATAACATCATCCCCCAACAAATCTGTGTGCTAATTAATAACAGACGCTCCCACATTTTTATCGTTAAGGTCCAACCTAATCCTAATTCAGATATTCATTCTAATTAATGCCGTCATCTCAGAATTTCAAAGATATTTGTTGGCCAGTTAGTGACTATTAGTTATCCTTAGAAAGAAACTATTTGAGAGGAACATTTGGAGGTACCTATCAATTTTTAATTCTACATATATTTTAAACCTATAATATCATTAGTATGGAAATTTCCATAAAAATGCACAAGGATATATGTTTATTATGTATGTTGTGGCAGTATTTTCAATTAACAAGGGAGAGAATATAGTTTAACAAAACACTGTGTAATCTATTGTACTCTCTATAAATATGAAGAACATCTGCACATACTCATAACCAGCCACTTGCTTAGCTAAAAAATGTGATCTCATGGAATTAAAAAGTAAAACAGAAGATCCTAGTGGCTAGGAAGTGTAGAAGGCAGAGGGAGAGGTACAATATTAAATATAATTAAATATAATGATTAATAAAAGAGAAGATAAATACAATTTAAAAATACAAAATTATACATAGATGGAAGGTATAACTTATAATGTTCTATAACATTGCAAGATGATTATAGTTAACAATAATATATATACTTTCAAATAGCTAGAATGAGGGTGTTGCAGGTTCCCTAAAAAAAAAAAAAGATAAATGTTTGGGATAATGTTCTAAATAGTCTGATCTGATTACTATGCATCATATGTATCAAACCATCACTATCTACTCTACAAATATGTAAAAGTATGTATCTATAAAAAATAAAAAAATTTAAAGTACTGATTCCTTGACATCCTTGTATAGTGGTAGTTTATTTTTCTAATATTGTTTTAACGGGCAATCAGACAAAAAATGGTTAGATCTGCAAGATAACAAGAATAAATGTGAAAATATATGAGTCAGAGAACTCATATAATATTTTAGGCATGTTAGTGGTTCTTTCTTGGAGCAGGGGGCTATTGAAATTTCTCAAGTCAGCAAAATTTTCAAATGTATAGGCATAAATTGTTCTGAAAATATTTGTACTGACTTATGGATATCTGGATGACCTATGAGTTTGCCTGTTTATTCTTCATTTGAACTCCCCCTCTCCGTTTTTTAAATGAATCTCATTGGGAATTTATTAATTTAATTTATCTATTTAAAGAACCTACTTTTGAATTTGTTGATTTATCTTTTGCATGTTTTTTAATCAATTTTCTGCAATTTTAAAATTTTTTTTTAGTTTTTTAACATGAATTTGCTTTTATCTGGCTGTTTATGACAGACTTTTCTTTGTTAATAACAGATGCATTTAATGATATACATTTTTTGTTCGCATTGTCTTAAATACATTTCAAAAGTTTTTGTTTTGTATTTTGAATATTATTTAATTAAACATATTTTCATTGTTTTTCTTTAGTGCATGTATTTGCAGGAAAACTATAAAAGAGAGGGGAGGGAATGCATTTTCCTAATGATATTTAAAACAACTAGTAACATTTGAAATTAATTTTAATAAAACATTGTAACCCAATATATCCAAAATGTTTTCAACATAATAAACATGACAAATATTAGTGAGATATTTTATATTCTTTTTTTTGAGACAGAGTTTGGCTTTGTCGCCCAGGCTGGAGTGTAGTGACTAGATCCTGTCTAGCTGCAGTGTCAACCTCCCGGGCTATAGCAATCTTCCCACCTCAGCCTCCCCAGTACCTGGGACTACAGGTTCATACCACCATGTTCCACTAATTTTTATTTTTTTGGAGAGACGAGGTTTCGCAATGTTACCTATTATCTCAGGATAATAGGAGTTATCTCAAACTATTAAAAACTATAAACTATAAACTATTATAAAGGAGTTATCTCAAACTCCTTTCCTGTGTCCACCTCTCAATGTGCTGGGATGACAGGCTTGAATAATAATGTTTATACATTTTAGGAAGAAAGTCCTAAGCCTACTTCGGTGTTAAAAAGAAGGGTAGATTGGAATTTACTTTCTTTAAACTCAATCGTTTCTAAAACTCTAAATTAGACTCAAGTATTAAAGGCCCCAGGAAGACAATTTTACAAGAAAAGTTTTCAAAATGAGCCAGGCTAGATGCTTTATAATTGAGCATTCACTGGATATATCTTGGCATCCTGATGGACAACGCTAAGGGTTTCTATTTTTTTAAATAATGTGAAAGACAGAACCTTGTTGCATATACACTGTGTAGAATTTCCAGAGTTAGAAACTTTTCTTAAAACACTTCCCTATGTTCTTTTTATGTATGTATTTTTTGAAAAATTGAAACTATGCATGGATAAACTCTTAATAGAAGATTAGGTTTCTTCAGTTTCAAAGGCAAAACCTAGTCCTTTTGATTGGCTGTATTTAATTGTATAATTGCATTATCAATTCAAATAAAAAAATAACTTCAACAAATACATTCCAATGATAGATAAGTAAATCAGTTGTCTGATGTCATTATACAATGTTACTTTTTTTTTTTTTTTCTTTTGAGATGGAGCCTGGCTCTTTCACCCAGGCTGGAGTGAAGTGGCAGGAAATCGGCTATTACCAAATTCTGAAAAACAGATTTGTAATTCAACAGAAAACTTTGTGGTAGAGGTAGGTTGCAGATGCTAGAATGTACAAAAAAGTGTCTTTTTTATTAAAAAGAGAAGCACTGGGAAATCAAGAGGTATTCCAAATTGGCTGGAGTGTCCATTATTCACATCATGGATTGTTCCTGCCTATACCCATCTCTACTCTCTCTTCTGGATTGGTTAGGACTTTTGGAACCTACAAAATGCCAACGGTAAAGAGAATTACTTTCTTATATTTGTTTCATGGTCCTAGACTTAAGTAGGAAAACAGGTTGTTTCCTTAATAATGCCACAGTAGACAGAGGTAGTTCTGTAATGGAAAGCTCCTAATTTCCAGTGCTCTAGGCTTCACCTGCCTAAAGCTGAGTGTTTGAATACGTGAATGATGTGGTGCAAAAAGCGGTTGAAATAAAATCAAAAGCTTCCCTCCCTTCCTTTCTCTCCTTGCCCCAATTCCTTCCTGATAAACAGCATCATCAGACCTTGTAATGGAGAACCAGGGCCCCGCCACGGAGCTCCAGAATCTCAGCAGAGTATGTCCACAGGATCCAGTCCATGACCTGAGGGTTTCACAAGTTTCCCACTTGGAGTCCAGGACTAGGCTAACAGGGCCCCCACACACAACCAGCGCAGATCTTACTTCTGTGTGGACACTTTGATTAATTACTTAGATTTATTGAGGTACAGAATGTATATACAGGGTGGTCAGTCAGTCAATGGTCTTGGACAGTAAACTGACAACAGAACAAGAAAATCTAGTGTTCAATTTCTTGTATTTTATGAAATACAAACTCGGGATGATTTTATGATGGGTCAACCTGAGTACATATACGTACAAAGAGGGAAATGAGAGCAGTAGCCATTTTGTGGCATAGACATACCTTCTTATTCTTCAATGAAACACTTACTTAGGAAGCTGCTCGGAAGGCGTTTTGCAGATGCAAGCAAAGGTCCTAATCCTGTGACTAGGAAGTATATGCAAGTAAGCCTGACTTTGTCAGTGAATGTCGTTTAAAGAAAGACATGGGCATCTCTTGAAAAACATTTTAAACAACAAATGGGACTCTAATCTTCCAATTGCCCCCTATTGACTTTAAACCAAAGCTTTGATTCATGACCACTGGGATCCAGGCAGTGGGGGATTTCTTTTCCTGATGGACTGTACCAAAGATCTCACATTTGCTTAAGCAGCCCCCTTAATTGTGTAAGCCAATTCCTTGCACTTACTTCACATGTGAATCTCCCTAACTATACACATATCTTATGGCTTCTGCTTTCGTCTTTGAATCTTGGCAGTCATGGGTCTGGTAGATTTGTCTTCACTGTTTTGACAGCCTTGACCATATGTCTTCTGGACCATTGGCAAAGAATTCCTCTGTTAGAAGATATTTGAGTAGTACCTTCTGAAATCTCTTTCTTTAAAAAAAAAAAAATTCATATAACTACAAAAGGATTTAGTACAGAAAGAAAAATATAGTCCATGCCTATCTTTTGGATTCTGCATTTGTGAATTTGCCTATATCCTAAAAGTTATTTATGATCCCCAAAATAATTCCTGTGGTGCACTCATAGTCATTGCAGGACATCATGCACTATGTGGAGAAAAGCGTTAAAATAATAACTCATCTTTCACCCGTGAGACTGGCGAAGTTTTGTAAATTCAATGAGAGACCCCAAGTTAGTGGGTTTATTTGGTTAATCGGTGGTTTCTCTTAGAGTGGTAGAAAATAGAAAACAAAAAGGAAAGTTTTATCTTCTGTTGGACTTCTCCGGAAATATCCTATAAATGTACTAAAGCAGTATTTAAGCTGGTTTATACCTGTACTCCTAGCAATTTGGAAGGCTGAGACCGGAGGACCACTTGAAGCCAGCAATTGGAGAACAGCCTGTGCTACAGAGTCATACAATGACTTTACCAAAAATTTCAAAAAAAAAAAAAAAAATTAGCCAGGTGATACAGTGTGAGCCTAAAGTCTTAGCTACTTGAGAGGCTGAAGCAGGAGGATTACTTGGAATTCAAGGCTGCAGGGAGCTCTGATTATGCCACTGCACTCCAGAAGGAGACACTTTCTCTAGAATAAATAAATGTGTACTTAGAGGAATGCCTGTATCGTGGAAGAAACCCAATAAACAGTCTAAAATGCATCTTATTTAATTTCTAGCCTATGTCTACTCTGACAGGATTTATGTTACATATGATTCATTCAGGCACTGGTTTTCAGAATGAAAGTGTGATAATAATTTAATCAGAGCTGCAAAGGTGTGTTCTAAATGCTGCATAAACCTAATCATCTTTGTCTCCACCTTTCGGAATGCTCTAAATACCCTTAAAGAGGTGGATGTGGTCTTCACAGATTCTTATAAAAGGAGGCAGAAGAGACAAGTTCAGTTTTCTCCGAAGGAGAAGGACAGCACTTAGAACTGCATTTTGGTGACGTCTGAAATTCAGTACTGCAGTGAATGAGCTTCTGACCTGGAGGAGTACTTACCAAAATTATTTTTGGAAGAATCGTTGTGGGAACCATTAAAAGAACTCCAGGGTGAGTGAAACATATTGATAAAATTATATCATCTTTCCTTTACACAATAATAGAGTGTTAAAATATCTCATTATCTTAAATCTACACAATGATACCATTTGTCACGCATGTTGTTACTATAGATTTTATGAATTATGAGGATATTGTTATTTTGTGTTTTCTATGATTGCTTAATATAGTTTTGAAAAACTTTAGTGTTCACTGCAACAGATATGTATGCATAATGAAGACATGGAGTTGATACATATATGTACACATAGGTGTTTGTGTATGTCTTTAACGAGCGTATTAATATTGTTGAATTCAATTGAGAATACATTAATGAATGATGTAAGTTATGTGCTTTCATAACATTCAGGTTTTACACATAACTTTTAATTAGTAAGGTAATGATGAGCAATGCAAAATAGTGAAACCAAAACAATGAGAAAGCTCCCCAAAATATCCTACTTTAGAAATCAAAACACAATTTTTCGACCAAATAAATTTGTAAGACCTAATTGATATGTGATTGTGATTGTCATCTCACCTAAGTCTTAATCTTATCAAACCGTGAAAAATTTCTTAAAATGTCTTAGATGAGCTCTGGAAAATATTTACAATTCTAAGATTTTTCATTTCTTTCACTTAAATTCAGAAGTGATATCAAACAAAGCAGCATAAAGGACTTAAAATTGCCAAAACAAAGATTATAGTTTTTATACTAGTCAGGGTTCTCCAGACAGAACCATAGGATGTATATATATACGTGTGCAGATATATTCATGGGCCATTTGAGTCAACTACAAACCACATATTGTGGTCCCATAAGATTATAATACCTATATGTTTACTGTCCCTTTTCTGTATTTATATATCTTTAGATACACAAATAGTTATCATTGTGTTTCAATTACCTTCTATTAGACTGTGGTGAGCTGAAGAAACTGAGACTCCTGAGGCAAGTAATACAGATGTGTTTAGGAGGGGAACTTTTAAGGGGTTGAGGGGGAAAATGCCTGTTGGGGGTCAATGTCCTCCTAATTCTGAAATTGGGGCTAGACTAGAGTGGTAGAATGCCCAGAAGAAATCAGCAAAGAAGAATATTTCTGAGATATAAACAGAATTATTCCATATCGGAGTCCTTTTTGGACTATTGTTGTATGGTGGCCTTGAAATGTACTTTCACGCATAATACCACGTCATGATTGATAGTGTGTTGGTTAATACGCCTAGGGTTAAAAGAATAAGAAAGTTAAAGTTAAACCATCTGGTTAGACCAGATGTTATTAGGAGAGCTGAAACAGCTCCTCTTAGTAGTCAGGGGCGGGGTTTAACTATATGATAGGTCATTAAGTGTTGTCATGTAAATAAAGGCTTACTAGAAGTGTAAAGACATAAGCCTGAATAAGGGTAAGTAGCTTGACAGTGATGTTATAGTGTGGATGTGGATCAGGTTTCAAAGTATTTTAAGGAGGTTAGTTCTAGGACAGTTGGTATAAAACTGTGATTTGCTCCACAAATTTCTTAGCACAGTCCATAGTAAAGGCCTGTTAGAGTAGTGGTCAAGGTAGTTTGGTATAGGTGTCCGGGAATTGCATCATTTTGAAGCCAAATGAGGGGATGGTTCATGAATGCAGGATGTATTCGGAGGAGATTGATATACGGTGAGTCCGAGAATGGTCAACAGGATCAAAGAATGAGAGTGACTGGAGCTGTGGAAAAATTAATAGTTGATAGTACTAGTATGGCGTCTCCAGTTGAATGTATTAGTAGGTGCCCAGCTATAATGTTGGCTGTTAATTGTACAGCTAATACAGTTGGTTGAATGGATAGGATAATGGTTTTAATGATCACTAGTATGAGGATAAGTAGCATAGGTATGCCTTGTGGTAAAAAGTGAGCTAAGGAGTTTTTTGTTTTAAAGCGGAAGCCTGTAATTACTGTGCCTGCTCATAATGGGTTCGCCATAACTATATCTATATACAGCTTTATTGATAGTTGGGTAGGGTTGGTGTAAATGAATGGCATAGAAGTCCCAGTAGATTGGTTGAGGCAATAAAGAGATTTAGGGACATCAGTATAAGAGATCAGGTTTGTTCTTCAATGTTATGTGTAATTATCCTCTGTTTTACTACAAGATGAACTAATCATTGTGGAATGGAAATTGATCAGTTACTAATTAGATAATTATTAATTAGAAAAGTGAAAATAGTATAGTGGGAAATAAAATGATTAATATTACTGCTGGTAGACCTAGAATTGTGGGGGTAGTAAAAGATGTAAATAGATTTTCATTCATTTTTATTATCAGAGGTTTTTATGTTTTTGTGCCTTGATTATATGTGGTACAGGAGGTGTATAGTAAATGTAATTTGATAGCTTTAGCTGAATAAAGAAGATTAAAGTTATGATTATTGAGAGAATAACAGTAGATCATGTGGCAGTGTCTAGCTGAGGCATTCACTACAGAGAGGTGTAGGTCTTCTCAATCTTTAACTTAAAAGGTTAATGCTAAGTAGCTTGACAGTGATGTTATAGTGTGGATGTGGATCAGGTTTCAAAGTATTTTAAGGAGGTTAGTTCTAGGACAGTTGGTATAAAACTGTGATTTGCTCCACAAATTTCTTAGCACAGTCCATAGTAAAGGCCTGTTAGAGTAGCGGTCAAGGTAGTTTGGTGTAGGTGTCCGGGAATTGCATCTATTTTGAAGCCAAATGAGGGGATGGTTCATGAATGCAGGAGGTATCTGGAGGAGACTGATATACAGTCGGGAATTTCTATTGGTAGGATTGTTCAGTTATCAACTTCTAGGAGTCGAAGTTCTCCTGGCTTTAGGTCTGTTGTTGGGACTATATTAAGAATCGAAGACTTATTCTTCATAGTCTGTATATTCATAGCTTCAATATCATTGGTGGCCATTTGTTTTGACAGTGAAAGAAGTGTTAATCTCATCTGTTTGATACAGAATCTCTCATCTGTTTGACACAGAATTCATAGGGATGGGAGGGCAATTGAGATCAAGATAATGGCAGACAGTTTCAATTTCTTGGGCATCTATGTTGTTAGTGTGAGTTAATTTTGTTGTGAGTATTAGGGAAATAATATATGGAACAAGGAAACTAATTAGGACAATAATTATAAGAGCGTGGTCATGGAAAGTAATTCTTCTATAATAGGGGAAATAGCATCTTGAAGGCCTAATAGAACTGGATGAGCCATTAAGTCATACAAAATCTAACCTATAATTTAACTTTGACAAAGTTATGTAATGATTTAACTACTATCTTATGGAGAAAGTCATAGAGGTTATGGGACTGGCTGGAAACCAGTTTTTGGAAGTTTGATTCCTTCCCTTTTTGTCTAGAGTTTAACGTATATTGGTTCTTTGAATGTGTGGTCCATGTGGTGTACAGTTGTAAAGTCATTCTAAATTAGGAGATGATTATTCAATTGTTAGAACTTTTCGTTTAGAAACAAAAGCTTCTCGGATTATAAAGACTGTTTATATAACTGCTGTTATTGAAATAAATGAGCCTACGGATGAGAGAATATTTCATGAGGTGAATCCATCAGGGTAATCAGAGTAACGTTGAGGTATACCAGATAGGCTAAAAAAGTGCTTTGGGAGAAAGGTTAAATTTATACCTATAAATATAATAGTGAAGTGGATTTTAGCATAGGCTTGATTAAGTCTGTAACCTGAAAATAAGGAGAATCAGTGGACAAAGCCTCCTATGATGGCAAATACTGCTCCTATTGATAAGACATAGTGAAAATGGGCTACAAAGTAGTATGTATCATGTCAGACAATATCTAGTGATGAATTAGGTAGTACAATGCTGGTTAGACCCCCTATTGTGAAAAAGAAAATGAATCCTAAGGCTCAGAGTATTGCGGGAGATCATGTGATGTTACCGCGGTGCAGTGTAGCTAATCGGCTGAAGACTTCTGAAGCCAGTAGAAATAGCAATAATTACAGTGGCGGAGGTGAAACATGCTCGTGCGTCTACATCTGTTCCTACTGTAAATATGTGATGGGTCCATACAATAAACTCTAGGAAGCTAATTGATATCATGGCTCATATTATGCCCACATACCCAAAGGGCTTCTTTTTTTCCAGAGTAATGCATTATGATATGGGAGATTATCCCGAAGCTTGGTAGGATAAGGATATAAACTTCAGGGTGACCAAAGAATCAGAATAAATGTTGATATAAGATAGGGCCACCCATGCCAGCGGGGTTAAAAAAAGTAATGTTAAAGTTACAGTCAGTTAATAGTATGGTAATGCTGGCGGTTAGGACTGGGAGAGAAAGGAGGAGAAGGACTGCCTTAATGAAAACTCATCAGACGAAGAGGGGTGTTTGGTACTGGGATATGGCTGGGGGTTTTATGTTAAGAATTGTGGTAATAAAGTTAATGGCCCCTCGAATAGAAGAAACACCTACCTGCCAAGTGGAGCGAGAAGATGGTAAGATCCACAGAGGCCCCTGCATGTGTCAGGCTTCCTGCTAAAGGCGGATAAACTGCTCAGCCGGTTGCAGCGCTGGCTTCTACTGTTGAGGATGCAAGTAGCAGTAGGAAGGAGGGTGGGAGAAGTCGGAAGCTTATATTATTTATGCAGGGAAATGCCGTATCAGGTGCACTAATTATCAGAGGGACTGGTCAGTTGCCGAAGCCTCCAATTATAATTGGTATAACTATAAATGAATTATAACTATAAATGTTTATAATGAATGCGTGGGAGGTAACAACAACATTATAGATCTGATCATCTCCTAGTAGAGTTCCTGGTTGGCCTAATTCTGCTCGAATTAGAAGGCTTACCGCGGTGCCCACTATCGCTGCTCATGCACCAAATAGTAGATATCATGTTCCCATATCCTTGTGGTTAGTTGAAAACAATCAACGATTGATGAACATGTGCGTGTGTGTGTGTGCGCGCGCGCGCGTTGGAGGGGGGCGGGGGTTGTAAAATGGCTTAGTAAGCTTTGGACTATAAATCGAAAGACACAAGTCAAGACCTCTTTTTACCAGCCCTAAAGTGATTTCTCATGTTGAATTGCAAATTCAAAGGAGCAGCTTCAATCCTGCCTGGGCTTCTCCCGCCTTTTTCCCCCAGTGGGAAAAGTGGATTGAAGCCAGTTGCTTAAGGAGTTTAGCTGATAAATAAATTTTCGTGGGTTTGAATTCTACCAATCTAGTAAGGGCTTAGTTTAATTCAAGTGGCTGATTTACGTTCAATTGATGCAGAATAGAGTCTTGCAGTGGTTAGATCTGTTACAGAAATTGAGCGTAATTTATTTAGTAAGGGCTTTGAAGGCTCTTGGTCTTATTTAAACTAAATTTCTAGATGATATTTAGTATTAATGGAGACATGGGTAAGAGGAGGATGGAAAAAATGGTAAGTGGAGGGAGGAGTAGCGTGGGTTTTGCTTGTTTCCACTGTCATTTTATTTTCATGTTATTCAATGTGGGGAATGTTGTCACTGAGACAGAATAAATTAAGCATATATAAAAGTATAGGTTGGTAGAGTTATAATAGCAATAATGGTTGGGGCAATAAGACTATTGCTTTTTGTAGATTCTTGAATAATTAGTCATTAGGCTGAAAACCTGTTAATGGAGGTAAACTTCCTAGGGATAGTAGAATTAGTGGGATTATGGGTGTTAATCATGTTCATTTCTTTCAGGCATGAGACAGTGACAGGGAAGTGGTGCTGATATTCAGGTTAAGAGCTAGAAATGATGTAACTGTTAAATTAAGTAATCAGGTTTAGTATAGTAATATTTGGATTACAAATTAACACCGCTATTATTCAAACTATGTGAGTAATTGAGGAGTCGGCTAGAATTTTTTGTAGTTGTGTTTAAGTCCTCTTCAATGGCCCACTATAATGGATAGGAATGTGATAGATAGGAGGATGTTCGGGTTTATTGATGGAGAAATTTGAAGCATAATTGAGAGAGGGGCTAGTTTTTGTCATGTGAGGAGAAGTATACCAGACATTAGGGAGGTTCCTTGAGTTACCTCTAGGAATCAAAAGTGAAAGGAGTCACTTGTAGTTTTATCACTAGGGCGATTATCATTATTAAGGAAGAAAACTGATTAATAATGTTTATTATTGTTCATTGCCCAGAGAACAGGTTATTGAAGAGAACACCTATTATGAAAACTATCGATGTGATTGCTTGTGTAAGCAAATATTTGGTGGCTGCTTCTGTAGAGTGGGGATTTATTTTGTTTTAATTAAAATCAGGGGAAAGAGCTAACATATTTATTTCCAAGCATGTTCAGATGAGAAATCAGTGTGAGCCTAGCATTGCGATAAGAGTTCCTGTGAAAATAGTGGTTCTAGAGTAGGTAGAACCATAAGAGGCGCTAGTCTTACTTTCTGCTCTATTCCTGAAACTTTTTAAACCCAACACTCATTAGTTCATTACCTGGAATCCAATGGAGGGAAACAGGTAAGATCATGAGCCGTTTTAGAATATCTACGGTTAGATTGGCAGGGGCTAAGAAATAAGATGGGAACTCTACTTCACATTACTCATTTCACTATTCTGTGCTATGAAACATAACTGTTAAATTGAAATCAAGCATTCAAATTTAGCAGTAGGCTGTGTAAGAAAGGGGTACTAAGTCAGATATGGGAAGAGTAAAGGACATTAATCTTCTGCCTACTGAATTTAGACATTAGCATAGAAGAAAATGTTCTGTTAAATCTGCTATGAAAATGTTTTGAGGCAGAAAATGTTGGATTACAGCTGTAATCCCACTGCTTTGGGAGGTAAAGGCAGGAAGATGTTTTGAATCTAGGAGCTGGAGACCAGCCTGGGTGGCATAGGAAGGCCATGTCTCTACAAAAA
This sequence comes from Macaca mulatta, assembly GCF_049350105.2. Taxonomy (NCBI): domain Eukaryota; kingdom Metazoa; phylum Chordata; class Mammalia; order Primates; family Cercopithecidae; genus Macaca; species Macaca mulatta. The sequence continues at coordinate 90,470,338 of NC_133419.1, forward strand.
ATAAAAAAAATAAATAAAAAAAACAAAAACAAAAAAACAGAATGGTAGTTCCTGCCAGTAGTTCTTTCTAGTCAGGAGGCAGAGATGGAGGATGGCTTGACCCAAGGAGGTTGAGGCTGTTGTGAGCTAGGAACCACCCACTGCACTATAGCCTGGGTGACATAGCCAGACCATGTCTCTAAGAAAATAAATAAGAAAAGAAAAGAAAAAAAGAATCTTTCAAATCTAACATCTATGGTACTGTTTGCAATTGCTGCCTTCATTATTTCCTTAAGGAATATAATCTATTTGATCCTGATTTATTTTATAATAATAAATGTAATACATTCTTACATTTAAAGGCATAACACTTGTAACATAAAAGCTATGGTAGCATAAAGGAAGACGTGTTGAATTGTTGTGTTATTTGATTCTGATTTTTACAGGCTTCTATCATGTTAAAGTGTTCAACAACTGAATGCTTTATTCATGAGATAAATAAACCTTGAAATGTAGGCTGAAAATCAGATGGACAAACGCAAAAGGAATCCTACATGTTTCTGTGGTTCTAGATAAGGCAATACATTGAAATATTTGAGGATTTATGGAGTTGTTGACATGGGACTGATTCCTGACGCCCTCCCATACAACAAACAGGACAGAAAAGAGATTGCTTACCCTTCATATGTTCGTATATGAAGTTGGGACAATGGGATACATATTCGACATTTTCTGTTGGGATTATGGAAAGTGTGGGTAGGGAAATAGCAAAGTATGTGGTACATCAAAGCCCATGGAGTACATTGTTCCCTTCCTTATTCTAACATATTTATCGTAACAGAAATAAATAAGGGGTTTGAAGAGAAAATGACAGGAGTTTCCAGAAGAGTATCTAATAAATGGGGATTTCAAAGAAAGAAATTTAAAAGATTTTTAAAAAGTCTTGGACATTCAGAGTTCACAAAGCAAAATATAATTTATTATTAAATTAATGAATTTTCATTAGCATGGATAAAATTGTGCACAGGTTTCTCCATGTGAGCAAATAAAACAAAGTAGCAATTACAATTTCAATGGAATTATAACTGTTGAATTTTGAATAATATGCTATAATTGAATTTATTGAATTTCCATTAAAAAAATTAACATTTCCAAAGTAAAATAAATTCAGTTTTCTATGCATATTGAGAAAGCAGAAATGGATCCCCAACTCCTGTATGAACATTTTGTAATGAGTTATGAAACCCAGATGAGGGAGAGAATCTCTTACCGGTTCTCAAAAACAGAATGCTAATTCAATAGAAATCTTCGTTGTAGAGGAAGGTTTCAGATGCTAGAATGGAAACAGACTCTCAGGTCCAAAAAAGAGCCTTTTGTATTGAAAGGGGATGCAGTGGGAAATGAGGAAGTGTTCAAAATTGGTTAGAGTGCTCTTTGTCCACATCATATATTGTTCTTGCCCATACACACATCTCTAATGCCCACACCCATCTCTAATCCCGCTTCTGGCTTGGTTAGGACTTTTAGAACCTACAAAATGTCAACTCTAAAGGATCTTACATTCTCATATTTGTTTCATGGTTTGAGATTCATGTAGGAAAATAGGTTGTTTCATTAATAAGGCCACAGTAGACAGAAGTCAGTCTAGAATTGAGAGCGCCTGATTTCCAGGGCTCTAGACTTCATCTGCCTAAAGTTGACTGTTGCGATGAGTAAATTATGTGGTGCAAAAAGTTTGTGAAATTAAAGTAGAAGCTACCCTTTTTCCTTTCTCTCCTTGCCCCAACTCTTTCCTGATACACATAGTCATCAGACCTTGTGATGGAATACCAGAGCCCCACCAGGAAGCCACTGAATCTCAGCAGAGAATGTCTGCAGGGTCCAGTCCATGAACGAAGGTCTCAAAGGCTTCCCACTCTTGAGTGCAGGGCTGAGCCTCCAGTACCCTCCATGCACCCGGGGCTGATCTCACCTCTGTGTGGACACTTGGATTACCTCAATGTATTGAGTCACAGAATGTATAACTCAGGGGTTTCAGTCTGTTGGTGGTCTTCACAGTAAACTTAGGAACAAGGAATCTTATTTTCTCTTTCTTAAATTTATGGCATATAACCTCTTAATGATTTGCTCCATGTGTCAAGTTGGCTAGCTTTAACTACAAGGAGGGAAATGACAGCAGCAACCATTTTGTAGCATATACACACCTCCTTCTTATTCAATGAAATGCTAACCTAGGCCCTGCTGGGAAAGCAGTTTTCAGATGTAAGTAAAAGTTCTAATTCTGGGACTAGGAAGTTTACCCCAGTAAGTCTGACTTTACCAGTGAAAGTCCTCTGGAGGAAGACTTAGACATTCCTTGGACAAGACTAAAGTGTGAAGGATCTCTATTGTTCCAGTTGCTCCCGAATGTCAGCTGTATTCCATGACCATTGGGATCCAAACAGCAGATTGTTTTTTCCTGATTGATTTACCAGAGACCTTATACTTCCTTCATCAGCCCACAATTGAGTAACCCAATTCCATGTACTAAGTCCATATATGAATCTCCCTAAGTGTACATATATCTTAAGAGTTCTGCTTTTGTCTTTGAACCTTGACTGATATAAGGCTGATAGATATGTTTCCACAGTTCTGTCAGTCTTGACCATAAATCTTGTTAGGCACTGGCAAATAATTCCTCTGTGAGAAGATATTTGGGTGTCCTCTTCTGGAATCTTTTCCTTCTTTTGGAGTTTCATATCACAAAACAAACTTTGGAATAAAAAAAAGCATACATAGTCTTTCCCCATCATCTGGATTCTGCATTCATGAATTTGCCTACATCCTAATAGATATTTATAAACCAAAAATCAATACTCATGGTACTTTTCTAGCCATTGTAGGATATTATGCACTATGTGGAGGAAAGCAGTTAAAAGACTAACTTGCACTTTACCCACGAGATTGGCAAAACTTTTGAAAATTTGACAAGATGCTAAATTATTATTTGGGGTTATTTGATTAATTAGTGAATACTCTTAGAGTGCTAAAAAACAAAAATGGAAATTTTAGTTCCCTTTGGCCTACTCTGAGAACACCATTTAGATAAAGGAGGCTTTATGACTGGTTGATGTGGCTCACTCTGTTTTCTCATCATTTTGGGAGGCTGAAGTCAGAGGATAACTTGAAGGCAGGAATTAGAGACTAGACTGGACAATATAGCCATATCCTGTCGTTAAGAAAATAAATAAATAAATAATTAGCTATGTGCAATGGCATAAAACTCTAGTCCTTATTACTTTGAAAGCTAAAGTGAGAGGATTACTTGAGCCCTGGAATTCAAGGCTGAAGTGAGCTAAGATTGTACCACTGCACACCACAAGGAGAACCTTTCTCTAGAATAAATAAACGAATTAATGTGCACTTAGAGGAAAGTCGGTGCCATGGAAGAAACTCAAGAAACAGTATTAATCAATCTTAGTTAATTTCTAGCGTATGTTTACCCTGATAAGGTTGATGATAGGTATGCATCATTCAAGCAGTGGTTTTTACAATGATAGTGTGATGCTAATTTAATCAGTGATGAAAAGGTGTGTACTAAATATTGCATAAACCTAATCAACTATGTCTCCACCTTTCTTAATATGCTAAATACCACTAAAGAGGTGGGTGTGGTTTCCAAAGATTCATATAAAAGGATGTAGAAGAGAGAAGCTCATTTTGCTCCAGAGGAGGACAGCACTTAGAGTTACCTGCATTCAGGTGGCCTCAGAAAGTCAGCTCTGCAGGGAATGAGCTCCTGATCTTGGGAGTACTTAAAATAACTTTTTTTTGGAAAAATCACTGCAGGAAGCATTCTTAGAGCCCTGGGGTGAGTGCAACTTATTACAAAATAGTAAATTACAATGATAAAAATATCTACCTGTCTTAAACCTACTTAATGTTATTATTTGTAACTCATAATATTACTACTCATTTTATGACATGAGTTATTAATTGTTGTTATTGGCTCAGATGACCTCTGAAAAATATTTGCATTTTTTGTTTTGGTTTTTTTTTTTTTTTTTTTTGGAGATGGAATCTTGCTCTGCCGCCCAGGCTGGAGTGCAATGGCATGATCTTGGCCCTTGGCTCACTGCAACCTCCACTTCCTGGATTCAAGTGATTCTACTGTCTCAGCCTCCCTAGTAGTGGGGATTACAGGCGCCCACCACTATACCTGGCTAAATTTTGTATTTTTAGTAGAGACGGGGTTTCAGTATGTTAGTCAGGCTGGTCTCGAACTCCTGACCTCAGATGGTTCACCGGTCTCAGCCTCCCAAAGTGCTGGCATTACAGGCGTGAGCCACCGAACTGGGCCTAAATATTTGCAATTCTAAAATTTTCACTTTTGGCACTTAAATTTAACACTGCTTAGTAAAAGACAGTAAGGTAAATACCTTCAAACTGCCAAAGCAAAGATTGCAGTTTGCATGGATCAGGGATCTCCAGAGACAGAATCATAGGATGTATACGTAACTATAACTATAAATATATATAAATTATGTGTGTATATATACATATGTATATAAAATAATTAAAAGATATATATATATATACACACACAAAAAAAAATACTTACCATTGTATTACAATTCCCTCTCGTATACCATACAGGACATGCTGCCTATGTTTGTAGCCTAGGAACAACAGGCTATACTATATGTAGGCTATACCATCTAGGTTTGTGCACGTATAATCTACGATGTTCAAACAATTAAAAAAACTGCCTAATGCATTCCTCAGACCATATATCTGTCCTCACTCAACACATAACTGCACAGAGGAGGAAGTCTATTACAAGAATTTGTTCCCTTGATTATGGAGTCTGAGAAGTTGAACATAGGCTGTCATTAAGCTGGTGTCCTGGAGATACCAATATCCTGACTGAGTTAGAATCAGCTTTAGGAGAGGGAGAAAGCAAATGGCCTTTTCTCTGCCCTTTTTTTCGGTCTGAGCTCCCAGCTGATTGGATGGTGTACACCCACATTGAGGGCTGCTGTTCCCCACTCAGATCACCAACTCACATGTCTCCCTGGAAACACCTTCACAGACTCCCCCAGAAATAATGCTTCACCAATTCTCCATATATTACTTAATCCAGTCAAGTCAACACCTAAAATTAACAATAATGCCGTAGTAATATAATTGTACATATTTCAGTTTAAAAAAAAACTGACAATATTTGAGTTCATAGTTTGAGTAGCCCAAGGAGGAAGTTAATTTAAGCCACAAGAAAAATAACTCAATATCTTTCATTATTTATTTTCTCTCCTAGTGAACATAGACTGGTTTAGTTGTTGTCTTTTTATTCATCTGGTAGGTTGGTTGGTTTTGGGGTTGCTTTTGTTTCAAAGAGCCGGGCTTCTGGGTCCCTCTTTCTGAAAATATGCCATAGAGCCCTCTGACCATCTTCTCGTGTTTTCTTACCCAGTGTAGGTTTTCTACTCCTCTCCGATAGTCATTCAGTAGTTACTTGAAAGAGGAATAGGGACAAACATGATTTATTATAGACCGCTTAAGACTAAAACCCAAGTTTCGTATCAATCCCAGGGAATATGTTATTGAATAGATTTGCATCATGTTATGGGCAGGAACTAGGAGTAGAAGAGGTTGTGAGTCATCTAGTCAGTGGTGTCTGCTCTAAAGCCTGAAGACTCTCCTTGTGTATTAATTTTTCATTTTTGTTGCAGAGGAAATAGTTTGTTTCACTTTAATGAGCACTGTTGAGAAGAAAATATACCTATCACATATCACCTCATGTTGATAGATTTTCACCAACCCAGACCCCAAAATGACATGCTGCTCTTTCTTCCTCAGAAACATGAATTCTAGAATCTTGCAAGTCTTCCAGCAGGAACTCACCTGCCCCATCTGCATGAACTACTTCATAGACCCAGTCACCATAGATTGTGGGCACAGCTTTTGCAGGCCCTGTTTCTACCTCATCTGGCAAGACATCACGGTTCTTCCTCAGTGTTCTAAATGCAAAAAGACAACATGGCAGAGAAACCTCAGAACTAACATTCGCTTGAAGAATATGGCTTCCATTGCCAGAAAAGCCAGTCTCAGGCAATTCCTTACCTCTGAGGAGCAGATATGTGGGACTCACAGAGAGGTAAAGAAGATGTTCTGTGAAGCGGACAAGAGCCTGCTGTGTTTGCTATGCTCCAACTCTCAGGAGCACCGAGACCACAAACACTGTCCCATTGAGTGGGCTGCTGAGGAACACCGGGTAAGTGATGCCTCTGAACATCGATTTCTATAAAGGACACAGGAAATTCTTGTAAGTCTATTTCCTTGGAGATTGGATGATGCCATCTCTGTGTCCCTTTAAGCATGTCTGTTATGAGCTTCCTTGGCTTCACGCCTGTCACATTTGACAAACATTTGGAGAAACAAAGCAAACTATTTTCTATGGACCAATTTGTCTCTCATTTGGGGTCCTTCGTATATTAGAGAGTGAATGGTTCTTTAGTGTCTTCACTTGTGCTTCAATTCATGGCTCTTTTGCAGGAGAAGCTCCTGAAGAAAATGCTGTCTTTATGGGAAAAAGCTTGTGAAAATCACAGAAACCTGAACATGGAAACCACCAGAACCAGATGCTGGAAGGTTAGTACCATGTTACTCTACCTTCTTCAGTAACTTATGGTGAACAAATGGGTGACTCTTAAAATAGGAACTTGATCTCAATCCATAATATTTCTGGAATTCAATAAAAAAGGAAAAAACACTTGAGAAAAAATACCCTAATTTTTTATATAAGATAGTGTGACTCTTTGGTAGGATTTCTAACCAGACGACAGATGTTACCCAAGCATGCTCATCTGTCTCCATACAAACCTATAGAAATACACCAGCAAATACAAGAAACTGGACCATTTCACAGCATTCTCAAGGGGCTGCCTGGATAACTTCTGGGCACAAGCGTTATTTGGCCATCATGGAAATTTCAAGTGAACCTTCTAAGGCTGAGTCAGCATGAATTTGAATCCAGGTGGGCAAACATATTTGAAATGTGAGTTAAATATCAGGCAGAAGGAGCAAGAGTGCAAATTTAGAGGAAGCATGAAATTAAGTATCAGAACTAATTAATATTGAATAAGTCATAACACATAATGGAAAAAGTGGTGAGAAATGTACACTCATGTCTTGGGGACACAAATATGTGAGAAATATGGGAACTAGTATTTAATATAAGGAGAACTTTAAGGACTTGAGAAGAATTCTAGAAATGATTTTCTCTTTGTGGCTGTTTATCTTGAGGGTATGATATCTAATATTAATTCATTAATTCATTCTAATATAAATTCATTGAAAAATATTTTATGAATACCTAGTAATATGTCAAATATCAACTTAGAAAATTAAGTAGTAAAAAAGAAAGAAAACACAAAAATCTTGCAATTGAAATGAGAGAAGCAAATGGTCACCATGCAGATATGTGAAGTACATGATGTGTTAGAGTGTAGTAGTGTCTTTGGAGAATAATCAAGCAGGAAAGTAGAAAAGGAGCACAGAGGTTAGGGACTGGGGATGAGGGTTTGGGTTTTAATTAGTGTGGTCAGAAAAAAGGCTCATGGAAAAATTCACACCGAAGCAAAATATCGAGCAACAGGAAATATATATCCTCCTGTTTGCCTTCCCCTTCCTCATAAATATAGGAATATATAGGTGTATCTGGCTGTGGGTGTGTATATATATATATGTGGATATATGTGAGGAATATATATCTACACACACAGATACACATAGATATTCCTCATATATCCATATATAGCTATATATAAGAAATATATATATGAGTACATATATGACAAATATGTATATATATGAAAATAATTCTAGATATAGGAAACAGCATGTGCAGTAATATTTCATTTCCATTTATTTGGGGGGTTGAGGAACCACAAAGGAGTCCATGTTGCTGACTAGGGTGAGTTTGGAAGAGAATAAATGAAACTTTCTTAGACTATGTGATGCTGGGTGAAATGCATTGAGTTGACAATGCTAGTCTGTGGTCATTTCATAATTTCTCATATAATGGGTTTACGTAAATTGCCCCAATTCTCCAAAATAGAAAGAATGGTTTCCTATCTAGCCAATATTGCTCGATAGTTTAATTCTTAAGCAAGAACTGTGTTTTCTTTCTATAAATGTGTGTTGGAAGAGAGAAACCCATTTTTATATAACTCTTAGAAAACATTTTACCATTAATCAAGTAAATGTAACTGGGCAGAAACACCTATGTTGATATTAATGCAGAAAAAAGGAGAAGAATAAAATGTTGTGGAATCTGAGAATTGACAAGACTGAGGGTTAAAATATTGGATGTTCAGAATGCTAAGAGGAATCAGTGAAATTCAAGAGAAGATGGATACAACATTTCTGTTTTGACTCTTGTCACTGCAGGATTATGTGAGTTTAAGGAGAGAAGCAATCAGAGCTGAATATCAGAAGATGCCTGCATTTCTCCATGACGAAGAGCAACATCACTTGGAGAGGCTGCAAAAGGAGGGCGAGGACATTTTTCAGCAACTCAATGAAAGCAAAGCCAGAATGGAACATTCGAGGGAGCTTTTAAGAGGAATGTATGAGGATCTGAAGGAAATGTGCCATAAAGCAGATGTGGAGCTACTCCAGGTATGGACTGACCACGGGGTATCAGGATGTAGAACCTTCACATACATGGGTGTTCTTCCTCTCTCCTGAAATCCAACCCCACTTTACTTCCATGATTTGTTTCTAAAAACACGTTTCTATAACTAATGCTACTCAGTTGGGAGGTTATAGCCTTTCCTATGGATTCTACCAACCGAAGGTCCCTCCTACTTTATCCACCAGCAACGAAACTTTGTGGAATGACCAAGGTAACAGCCCCAAGAAATATTTCCCATCAAAAGTCAATGATATATTTAGGATTTTTGAAAGTGGATAAAATGAGAAGTGATTCATTTGCACTTAGGTTAATTTGGAGACACGGCATGATGGAGAAGTTGGGGAATCTAGGATCACATTAATATTATTTGGGATGCACTCATTTTGGTAACAGGGCTTAGGGAAGATGACTGAGTAGCTTCTTTCTGGTTACAGCACAGCACACTCTGTGGGCCTCCTCTTCCTTCACTTGGAAAGAGAATGTCTTCAAGACTGAGACTTTATCAGAACATTAATTCATGACATATGATAGACTGGGATTTTCATGAGAAAAGAAACAAAAAGTGCTTTCCAGGAGGGAAAATTGGAGGAAAATAATATCTCAGAAACTGCCTCCAAATCTCATAGTGAACTTAGTGGAAATTGCATCATGTGGAAAGCACTAAGCCTTTCTTTTTCTTTTTTTTTCTTATAGGCTTTTGGAGACATATTACACAGGTGAGTGCATACCAAGAATTTAGCAGATGCTCTTTCAGTTTCCACAAATATCAAGCAGGAACTTTGACACTGAAGGCATAATTGATTCAGATATTGATGTTACCTTGTGCTGGTTGCACTTTCTCCATCCCCCACCGTATGTTGTCTTCTCTTTTATGCTATACTCAGTGATTTTATTAGGCAGTCCAATGAAAGTTCTGCAAAACCAAAAAAACAAACAAACAAACAAATAAAATAAAAAAGAAAGAAAAATATGAAAGAGGAATAAAAAAGTGAGCATCTTTATTCCTAATTTCCTTTTTATTGCTCAAAAACCTGCATATTTGAATGAGAAAATGTTACATTTACTACATGGCTACAAAGTCAACCAGGGGAAGCCAGAGAGAAGAAGGGAAAGTATTTTTGCAGTGAAAAGTGTTGATGATTTCCAGTTTATATTTAAATATATAATTCTGAAAAATAGATGAGACGAACTATTTGGAATGTTTGAACTGTGTAGGCCTCCAGAGAACCTCAGTTATAAAAGGCAGATCTCCTGCCTGGAGCATATTTCAACACCCTGGCCTTGAGAAGGAAGCAACAGATGCAACAGTCTTAAAAATAACCCCACCTTTCCAAATGGTGATATCAGGAAATTCTGGTGAAGTCTGGAACCCAGAATTTTATTTTTGAATATTCTCTTGGTCTTAAGATTAATGATCCTTACTAATTTGGAGCAATAAGAAGAAAGATCCAAATGAATTCTCACTCAGACAGACTTTTCTAACATGCTTGAAAATCAGGAACTGTGAATAAGAATGAATCTTAAACAGAAAATGATAATTTTGGTATTAGCAAATTGTGGATTAAAGGGATTCTCATGAAATGTCTTTTAAGTAAAAGTAGTGATTTTTATGTACTTTTTGGCTGTAGATGTGGTAACTGCATCTTTCTCCTTGCAGGTATGAGTCCCTGCTGCTGCAAGTGCCCGAGCCTGCGAATCCAGAGCTCAGTGCAGGGCCCATCACTGGACTGCTGGACAGGCTCAATGGTTTCAGAGGTGAGTGTCAGCCCATTGGCAGAATTCCCACAGTGTATCACTTCTTGTTAGAATCACGGGGGTAATATTTTACCCTTCATCAAATCGTTATTTCATTTCAGAAGGAAGTGAGCGGTATGACTATGCAACCATATTATATCTGTGTTTCTATTTATAGTTCAGTTTATAATATGAAGAGTAAAACATAGTGAAAAACAAATATGTTCTGGGCTCACATGGATAGAGCTATATTTTGGGTAAATGGAATGACATAAGAAATAAAAAATTGAATAAATGGAACAATGCTCAGAAGGAAGCTTAATAATCCAAAGTTACATAAAAATTTTACATTTCTTTACTGTATTTCACTTGCATTGTTAAAAAACAGTTTTTTGGGGAATAGAGTTCACAGCAGTTTGTTGGAGTATTTGTATTTTCTTGCAGTAGATGTGTATTATTGATATAACATAAAAATTCGACTTAATATGTAAAAAGAAAGAAGAAATTATTCTGTAAATAGGAAGTAAAAATAGAAATGATAATTTCAGTTCAGTTACACCATGAAGATCTACATGTAAAATCTAAAATTCAGTTTCAATCTAGAGCTAGCAGGGAAGTCCACAGAGTGACTGGTGAAATATTTTGCAAAAATCTGCCTTAAGTTACCACTTATAATGTGAACATATGGACTTTTATCCAGTTATCTAGAGCAGTGCTTGAATAAGCTAAAATCTTCCCATTCTTGTCAAAAGTATATCACTAGTATTTAAGAACAAGAAATATTTTAATAATGACCTTGATAGCTAAAGGGCATTCAGGGCATATAACATTTCTCTTTTACATTGGAAACTGGATTAAAACAGGCTGGTTTTATATTCAACTCTCAATTTTTGAGTTTTCAATACATTCTCAATGTCTGTTTTTAGGATGTTGTTTTTCCTATAGAGAATATTAATCATCCTTATACTTGATTAAATGTTGTAATCAAAATTCTCCTGTCCTTGTAACTTCAAATTTCTTGGTAGAACAAATTTTCCCTCAAGAATTCTAATTTCTATTATTTACATGTAGCTATACTTTTTTTGTTATTTTTGCAGTTGATTTTACTCTGCAGCCTGAAAGAGCCAATAGTCATATCTTCCTGTATGGAGATTTGAGAAGCATGAATGTTGGATGTGACCCTCAAGATGATCCCCATATCACTGCAAAATCTGAATGTTTTCTTGTATGGGGTGCTAAGACTTTCACATCTGGCAAATATTATTGGGAGGTTCATGTGGGGGACTCTTGGAATTGGGCTTTTGGTGTCTGTAACAATTATTGGAAAGAAAAGACACAGAATGATAAGATAGATGGAGGGGAGGGACTCTTTCTTCTTGGATGTGTTAAGGAGGATGCTCACAGCAGTCTCTTTACCACCTCCCCACTTGTGGTGCAATATGTTCCAAGACCTACCAGTCGGGTAGGATTATTCCTGGATTGTGAAGGTAGAACCATGAGCTTTGTTGATGTTGATCAAAATGCCCTGATATACACCATCCCTAATTGCTCCTTCTCACCTCCTCTCAGGCCTGTCTTTTGCTGTAGTCACTTCTGATGAGAGATAAGTCAGAAGTGTGTCTACATGCTGTGGGAATCCATTTATCACAGAAAGCCCTCTTTTTTCACACCTCATCAAACAGGACAAACAAGTTATATTTAATGTCTTTAGTTGCGTTCTAATGTCATCAAATTTCATTGATAGTGCTTCTATTAAATATGGTGAAAACATTAAAACTATGTGTATTGGTTCTTTGTTTAATCGTTTTTGAAAAATCATTACCCATGATATATGGAATAGAATATATTCTCTGGTTTTTCATTATTTCTGAATGTCACAAAGTGAAATAATAGATGACAGAGTTGTCAAAACGAAGTTAAAATCAAGGGAACAAAGTAGGGATCTTGGGCTTCATGAAAAAACTTGGAGGCAAAAGACTCAATGGTAACCTGGCAATATTTTCTGTCTCTTCATCTAACAGTATTATACTTATCCATGTGTTTTATTTATGAATCTATACTTTGAGGTCATCTTATTTGACCTCCTATGCTGTGCTTATCTTTCTAAATCTCATCTTAAATACAAATGCTCATGCATTATTAGAGTGTTTTCCTGCAGTGAAATTTATAAGGTGATCAGGACAATGCTGGATCAATTAAATATTCAAATGGACATAACTGAATACTGACCCCTACCTCAAACCATACACAATTCATTTACACATGGATTCACGTTCTGAAGGTGAAGGGAACACAATAAAATATTCTCACAGAGAAAGATTTCCTAACCAAGACAAAAATGTAACAATTAAGAAGGAAAATTTAGTTTATATCAAAAGTGATGACTTCTATATTTCAAACTATACCATCCAAGAATGAAAATATAAACGAATTGTGGAGAAAAATATTTAACCCAACATATATGCAATAAAATACAATACATGTGATTAATGAATGTAATCAATAAAAGAAAATGAACCCAATATAAAATTGAGAAAATATTTGAACAGGCACTTCATAAAATTGGAGGCATATATAATTGCACAAATATGAAAAAGAGATTACTTGTGGTAGTCCTCAGAATAATAAAAATTAATCCATAAGTTGAACTACAGGCATCCATAAAAATTAGCAAAATTTAAAGACACATAATATTGTGTGTTGTGAAAGACAAAGAATCAGTGAAAGTTATTCATGGCTGGAGGGATGTAAACTGAAATACATTTTGGCAAACTGACTATGAGCATTCCTTATGGGCTAGATATTTTCACTCTAAAATAGATTCCACAGGTTGCCTATGTGTATTTCAAGATAAACACAGTGTTGATCATTGCATCAATATTTATAGTAGCTCCAAATTGGAGACAAAATAAATACTAATCAACAGTAGAATTGCTAAATAAATTGTGATCTCTTCATAAAAAATAATTCTGTAAAACAAAGATAAGATGAAAATGCAACAAATTAATGAATCTCAACAAAAAGTTTAAGAAGAAGAATTGAAACACACAAATGTTATATTATAGATAAATATATTTGGATAAATTGTGAACTCCATTAATTGATACTAGAAGTTAGAATATTGAATAATATTTTGGAAGGTAATCGTTAGGAATCTTAAAAATTAACCAGGATAAGATTCAGTAATCATTTCAATCAAAGAGAGAAACTGTAAGTATTTTTCATGCAGAAGAAAATTATATATAATATATATTTTAAATATTTTAATGTGTAAAATAAGAAGCTTGAAATAAATGAATTTCATGTTATGCCTAATTTTTCAAATGCATATATATATATATATATACACACACACACATAATATAATTTATGATAAGTTAACGTCAACATTAAGACATAAACCTTTTTTTATTATTATACTTTAATTCTGGGGACATGTGCAGAACATTCAGGTTTGTTACATAGGTATACCTGTGCCATGGTGGTTTGCTGCACCCATCAACTCATCATCTACATTAGGTATTTATCCTGGTGATATCCCTCCCCTGGCCCCTTATCCCCCAACAGGCCCTGGTGTGTGATGTTCCCCTCACTGTGTACATGTGTTCTCAGTGTTCAACTCCCACTCATGAGTGAGAACATGCAGTGTTCGGTTTTCTATTCTTGTGTTAGCTTCCTGAGAATAATAGTTTCCAGCTTCATCCTTGTCCCTGCAAAGGACATGAACTCATCCTTTTTTATGGCTGCATAGTATTCCACAGTGTATATGTGCCACATACATTTGTTTTACAGTCTGTGAAGAGATTCAGAGAAGATCACATTTTAAGACCTGTATTTACCTCACCATCTCTCCCGTGTGACAAAACCTGAAACTACAAAGGGAAAGATAAGGAATGCCATTGCCCTTGGGACATTGGTAAAACTAACTGAACTTTGGAAAGGGGAAAAGGAAAAAAGAGGAAAAGCATATGTGGATGATTTAGATCTACACCTGAAAGTTGGACAGGATCATTAAGAGGGTTCCAACCATGAAGACCCAGAAACAGTGTCGACCTGTCACTGAGCTTCATCAGAATGACAGAGAATCCTTCTCTATTCTCTTCACCACCCCCAACTAGGCAAAACTTGTTGAGTAACAGGTCAAAGCAGTGTCTTCTGGGGGACTGAGGGGAATTTTGAGGGAAACTTAAGGATGAGGATACAGCAGATACTGAGAAAAGCTGCTAAACTAGTCCAATCCGGAACACAAAGTATTGCTAGATGAGCAGGAAACCTATGGTGCACCGGAGTTAACTCTAAGAGGAATAAGTCCCAAAACCAAATCCACTCCTGATTAGATTGATTCCACCTTCTCCCTCAAAACACACATACACAGCCTAGTAAAAGGGAACACATGTGGGTTTTGCTTTCTATATTAGTCTACTCTACATAGTTCACTTTTTGAGTAAAACTTACCAGACATATATAGAAACAGAAAAGATACATAAAGGAAACACTGTTAAGAGACAAAGCAATTAATAAAAGCGGATTCAAATGTGGCAGAGGTGTTGGAATTATCTTTCAAGTAGATCTCATGGGTACTGTTCTAGAAGCCCTTAGTAAGGTATAAAGCCCCTTTATTTTTTTATTATACTTATGTGACAAGATCATCCTTATATCCTCTTATATAAAAGGTATTTCCAATCCACATTCATCTCTGTATTGGCAGTCACATTTTTTGACACTTTGCAAATATTAGTTCACTGTCTTATTCTTACATTTACAATTGTGGAGCAGTCTGTTGTCATTCTGTGAAGTGTTCCCTCACAATGAAACAGTTTACTTTGGCTGATTTTAAGAGATTCTTCATGTTTGGTGGTGGTTTCCAGCTTAAACACATCATAATGAATCAGCCGCCAAAGAAGAGAAATACTAAAGATCAGGCAAAAATATATTGTTTTGCACATTCAAAACAAAGTAAATTTATGTCTTACACATCCAAAATGAGGATTGTTTGACTTCCTGAATACAATTCATTTGTTTACTTTGAAAAAATTATCAAACGTTATACCCTCGAATATGTACTCTCCTCATCTTCTCTACTTAGCTCTAATTTGTGCTACAGCTAATCACACATTATGCTGTTTGTAAAGCACGTATGTGATACTCTCATCCTCCATGTGTCACTATCACTCTCCTAGTTTACCTCTATTTGTCCATCTGTGAAGCCCTCATGACATATCTTTATTATCCAATTCACACTTTCTGCAGCTTCATTTAAGTTGCTAAACAAAGTTTTCACTAAACAGCAAATACTACTTATTTCACTTTTCACCAATATAAATTCTAATTTTTATTCTTCAATGACTGCCAAATATGAAAAAAATTCATGCATATATTATATATAGATGTATGTATGTGTTATACATACATACACAAAATTGCTACTGGTAACGGTGGTTTTCATAGGAGTCTATAACTACTGGAGATTTTGGGTTTCCTTAAAGATATAGTATAGTATTTCCTTAAAGATATTCTATTCCTTAATTTATCATAAAGATAATTCTTATGCTTTTATTAAAAACATAAATTAATAGGCTGGGTGCAGTGGCTCACATCTGTAATTTCAGCTTTTTGAGAAAATGAGGCAAAAGGATCACTTGAACATAGCAGTTTAAGGCTGATTTGAGCTGTGATTGCATCACCGCATTCCAGCCTGGGCTACAGAACCAGAATATATATTTTTTTATATATATAATGTATAATGATATATCCTTTATATATATTATATATTTTATATATATAATTTGTATATACATATATAAATTGACAGTAATACATTAAAATCTAGAATCAAGTTCTAAAAGCAACAGCAATGTGCATTTCCAGTCTAGTTTAGTGACTATTAGAATTAAAGCCAACTTCAGGCAAGACATTTCCAAAAACATAAGAAAAAAAACAAAAAGAAAAAGGAGAAAATATATTCCAGACTTTTGAAGACATTTATTAAAATCATAACTTGATGGTATCCTCTTTCTCATCTTTTGATGAGTAAAATATTAAAGTACTCCAATACTTTAATATTTGATGAGTAAAATACTTTAATATTTGATGAGTAAAATATTAAAGTACACACTGGGTCAACACTGCCTTTCAATAAAGACGTGGGCTATGATGACTCCAGCTGTGTTCTGCGCCACAGTGGGCAGAGTGCTCACAGTGGGTCCTCGGGCCATGGGAGACCCTATTAAATACACTGAACAACATGCCATCGAAGCACTTCCCATCTGACACTGCCCAGGGCCCACAGCAAGCTACAGCAGCATCACAACCTTTGCCAGCACAAAGCCCGGTGTCCTTTCACTTTATCTGTGTGTATGAACACACACTTATGCTCACCTGTGCAGACCCTCACACCATAGTGTACACTGTCACAGTGGCACCGCCAGCTACTGAGGGCTGTGCCTTTTACCAAGTCTTATTTCAGGCTGGCTCAGCATGAGGACATTGTGCATGCAATACTGACTTTGAACTGAGTCACTCAAAAATTAGTCAAATCAATTCAGGTAGTGTGTGTTTTTCTTTCTCCTGCTTTTGAAAACAACCTGCAGAGGAGTTTTTTTAGCCACTAATTTAAAATGTTAATGAAGGAACCTGTGAGTGCAGAGGCACAGAAAAGAGCAGTTGATTTAAGAGTCATTCCAATGCATAAGCAAGTTCCAAATGCTCTGAAAGGCGAGGAGGGGAAGACGCAAAGGGTGCCTTGAGAAGAACTGCTTTTTGCAGTAATGCCCTGGCAGCTCCCAGCATGCTCGCTGCGATGGCATTCACCCCACTGAGGTTGTCATCATGAATGTGACTTTGTTGTTTTACAAGGATCTGTTGGGTCAGGGTTCCACCTGTCCTTCTCCATATCACGGCCCTCCAGGCAGTTCCTGGCAGGTGCTGACCAAATGGGACTTGGGTAGAAACCAAGGACCAGGCCTGCAGAAACAGGAACCCCAGGGGCTTCCAAGGGGGAGAGCTGACTGCCAGGTGCAGAATCCATAGAATTATCCACTGTGGGAGCTGGAGGGACCTGTGCAAATCCCTGGGGAGTGTGTTAGAACTTCCCCAAATACTGTAAAAGGGAAAAGTACTCACATTTTATCACGTGAAAGACTAATGATGTCTAGGAGCTGACACAGAACAGGAGGACTCTGTCCACTGCAGGGACAGTGAGCTGTGTCAGGACAGAAATGAGCAAGCTTGAGTCTCCGGGGACACCTGTGGAAAGAGTAATGCAAGGCACACACCAGGGCTGTGACTCACTCCTCAGAGCAGGCTTGGGTCCCCAGAGTAAGGATGAACAGACAGCCTTCCCACATCATGTAGTGCGAATGGCAGGGCTGCAGGGGATGTAGTGCTGTTGCCGGTGGGCTGCCAGAGACCTGTCAGTCAGAACCACTTCTTAGTGAGGTTACCTTCATTTCCTCTCTGTGATGTATTTCATCATATTCACTTGTTACCCACGATTTTTCCTGACAGTCTGCAAGCGTGGCATCTTTTTCAGGCCTGTCGTCTGGCCCTACCCCAGGGGATACTCGCTTGCACACCAGGAACCTGGTTGCTGCTGACAGCAGGGAGAGAAGCAGGCAGAGAGGTCCAGCACGGGCCTCCCGCATTCATAAATCCTATTTTTCAAACAACATCGAGAACTGCCTGTCTCCTGCTCAAAGAGGAGCCTCAGGTCTCCGGAGTGGTCAATGCTGAACTGACAAAGCTATTGCAATTCTGATCTCCATAGTCTTGAGATCTCTAGTGTTGCCAGGAGACTGTCGGGAGGAGCTTGAGAAGAAAGAGGCACAGGATGTTTCAGCTGCTTTGTCCAAGTGCAGTCAAGGGACAGCCCTTGCACACTGAGGTAATTCTAGATGAATGTCTCCACGCTGTTCCCTCCTCCTTTCTGGAGAGTTTAGTGCTGGCTGACTGTAGAACACTTTATTCACAGAAGCAGTTAGAAAAAAAGTCACTCTTAGTTCACATGCTCCAACATCAGACTGTGAGTAACTGGTTCTAGAGGGAAAAGCCAGGACTGGATCATTTGTATTCTCATCAGCCGCCTCCACGCACATGGAGATGGATTTCACTGGTGTCGATACATGTGTTCACGTCCACAAGAGGCCACTCAGAGGGACTGAAGTGACTTCACACCCACCGCAAAGCCATTTCTGCTGCCAGAGTCTCCAATCTCCAATCACCAGGAAATTCTTCACCAAGGGGCCAGCTCCAGGCATCTCACTTGTAATCAGTAGCATCGACATTGTCTGAGAAATATTTATTCTGTCCAGTTTAAGCTTAATTTACACAAACACTAAAAAGTGTAAAATAGACTTTAGCTTTTCCTCTATTTATATATCAATCCCTGAGCAGGTAGCTGTCAACTTGAAATTCCCTATGTACAGTTAATAAACATCAGGGTGCAGGGAGGGACCATGAGCCCCTTCCCTGTGCACAGTAGGGGCTGGGCTGTCATTGCAGGAGAGCAAACCTGGCCTCCCATCAGAGCAAAGAGGAGGGGGTGGGAAGGGCACGGTGGTGTAGGAATTCTTACACATCAGCACAGATGCTTGAAGGCCTACTGTTCAGTCACTTTGGGAGCCAGGATGTCCCACCCTGATAACACCACATTGCCTCACAGAGGTGCCGGCTTTTCTGTCCTTTTAGACCTCCAGATAGGTGGTGTCAGGGATGATAAATAACTTAACCACCTGGGAGAAGAAAACAGGCAAAGGAAGGAAGAGTGAATGAGGAAGAAGAGACAAGGCCACAGGGGTGGGACAACGTAGTGATAAAGCCGGGGTGACAGTGTGGTGGTAACTAACAGGAGAGGAGAGGGTGGTCCATGCCCATCAGTCCCCTCCTTTCTGAACAACATGAGGGGTGCAGGGAGGGCGAGCCCTCAGGGAGTGAATGCAGCAGTTCAAAGAAACAAAAATAGACAAAAATAATAAACATTCTCCAAGGACACCAGGATTTTGGAGAGGAAACTGTGAGACCTCTGAATGCCTGATGCCCAATAGTGCTGAGTGGGTAAGTAACAGGAAGCCTGCACCCCCCAGCCCTGTGCACAACCGGAGACCAAGGAACCTGTGTCACCACTACCTAGGGCTAGAGGAAAGGGCTTCCAAATGGCTCAGGAAGATGAGGGGGCATTTCACTCCACCTCTGGGACCAGATGACCACAACTCCCCTGAGGAACCCCATACCAAAAAGAATTGAACATAATAGTATTGCTTAAATATAAGCTGGCTCATCTGATCAACCCGATACTGACCCCAGGACACCTCCCTCAAGGTGGCTCCAGTTCCCTATCATCTCGACTTTTCTCCCCGGCCTCCCATACTCACTGAGCCCGCCTGGAGGGCCCCTGTCCCCTCTGCTGCCCACTCCAAAGAGAATAAGAAACCTTATTCTTATAAGCACCCCACAGGTCGAGGAAAGTGGCTTGGCAACACTTCTTTCCCTTGGAAAATTCCTCTACTAGCAAATCTGCTTCCAGGTGGCAAAAATGAGAAGTGCTGGGCCAGCAGCCAGGTGCACAGCTGCAGAAGCTACATAGACCTGCCTCAGGGGCCAAAGGGAAGGGCTGCCCACAGGCAGGCCACGTCTAGAGTGAGTCCAGAGGGACCAGAGAGAGTCTGGGATCCAATCAGGGATGACCCTTCTTTCAGTTGGGTCTGGCAGATTTTCAAAATCCGGTCTTTCCACTGAGGCCATACCAAAGCTCCCCAGGACATCAGACTCCCCAGTCCCCCCAGATACCCCCATGAAGCTGTCATTTCCTCTCAAGTTGCATACACTGGCCAGGTAAAGGCAGTTTCTACTCATCAGGCAAGTGGCCAGCTCGCCTTCAGATTTACCAAAGAAATCCGGGTCCTGCCCCACACTTGCTGGCTGGGCAGGCTTTTCAAAATGCAGGTATCTCTGGAACTGTTTTGTGGACACCAGGAGCATTAATGCACACGCCCTGTGCTGGTCCCATGGTACCCTGTGCACCTGGGTAAGGCTGGAACACATTGGGGTCAGGGCCCCGAAATGCCCACTCTGGAACAGCGTGGGACCTGGGGAAGTCGTCAGTTGTTTGCTGTCCTGTCATTGCTGTTCTACACATCCCTGGAGACTATGAGCATGGGTTGTGGTGCTGTAGTGGCTGGGCAGGACTAGAAATGTCCAGTTTTGACCTGGAAGCAGCAGACACCCAAGGCTTAGGGTAGAAGTAGGGGCTCCGTAGCATTCCCAGTGCCAACTTCCCATGGCAGAAACAGGAAGGAATGTCTGGCAACCCACCAAGGGTCAGACGCCATGGCAACCCTAGCAGAAGCTGCCTAACCCTGGCTGTTCCAATGACAGTGAGACATTCTTGGGAAGGTGGAGCCCTTTGTGGGAGCTCAGGATGGGTGTCCTGGAAGTACCACTTAAAGGCCACTGAGGCCTCTCAAAATCCCTGTGTTAGAGCTGCAGCTCTCCATGTGGGCTACAGTGTAGTCACCTACAGAGCTTTAGGACAAGCCCAGGGCTCAGCTGCCCAGACCAGTGCCTTGAGAACTTTTGCAGCAGGGAAAGCGGCTTGGAGAAGCGTGCCTGGGAGACAATGTGGCACTGCCCGGCTGGGTCCTCTGCTGACAGAGGTGAGGGTAGGGCTCATGGGGACTTGGTAATGCTGTGAATTATGTATGTGTGGCAGGAAGGTGCCACAATGCCAAGGCCCCACGTCTTGGAAATTCCATGAGGTCCACATGAGGTTGAACTAAATAACAAAGGCGGTCCTCAAGGGAAAAATAAAACAAACACCCACATGAGGGACTCTGTGGAACTGAGTCTGGAAGAGAGGGCTGCTTGGCCCACTCCAGGAGAAGTTGCCTAAAACAAGTTTGCTTCCCATTGCATTCTCTTGGCTGGTTCTAAACATCACCTCCTCCCCATTCCTGTAATTTGCATCATTCGGGGCTCCTTACTCTTGCTGCATCCTTGTTTACATTTTAAGGATGCCTGGATTTGACTTACTTAAGAGCATATAAGGCTTAATTTTGTATTTCTGGTAATCATTTATTACATTTCCCCCATTTTATCAAATGACACGCTTATCTCATGTCTACTTTTAATATGTTAAAGATTTTGTATCCAGTTTATCTAAAACTCCTTGCTTAAAATGAGTTTAATTCTAGCAATCTATACATGGTTATTTCTGCATTGTTTTATAATTTGATGATAAATGTTTTCCCCCAATATATGATTGTATGAATACTTTTTTAAAAGATACAATAAAATCCGATCTGTCTCACTTGATCAAGTGGCTGAATGCGTCAATCTCTCCATCAAATAGAAACATCCAACATCACTTAATCTAATTAATAAAAACATCCAGTGTGTATGTGCACCCACGATGAGAAGAAAAGACCAAACAGCCAAAAAGGAGAGAATCCCATGATTTCTGTGTAAACTCCTACAGATATCATAAATATTTATTGCTAGAAACAGTATTTTAAATAAAAGGTTTTCAGGCAAGTGTATTAAAATGGCCTTGGACACATGGGGCCCTATCACTTGTAAAACTTGGCAAATCGGATGAGGATTAAAAATACAAAATTACACAGAAAATACCCTTCAATAAATTGATTTTTTGTATTTTTTTTTTTAATTGAAACGGAGTTTGGCTCTTGTTGCCCAGGCCGGAGTGCAATGGTGCGATCTTGGCTCACTGCCACCTCTGCCTCCGAGTTCAAGCGACTCTCCTGACTCAGCCTCCGGAGTAGCTGGGATTACAGGCATGTGCCACCATTCTCGGCTAATTTTGTATTTTTAGTAGAGATGGGGTTTCTCCATTTTGGTCAGGCTAGTCTCAAACTCCCAACGTCAGGTCATCCACCAGCCTTGGCCTCCCAGAGGGCTGGGATTACAGGCGTGAGCCACCGCGCCCGGCCTAATAAATTGATTTTTTTTTTTAATGTTAATTGAGGTTCTCTAAAGGGAGCCTTTTAGGCAACATGCCCACTGGGTGTACTGATTCCTAGGGTGGCTGGTGTCAGGCGAATCGATGTGGCTCCCCCTGCCCCCTCCTGGGAACATCCTAGAGACAGGGTGGAAACGCACGCGGCCTGGTGGTCCCGGGAGCGGTCATGGTGCCCAGTCCCGAAGTCTCCGCCTGCCCTGGAACCCCATGTCAAGCACCCGCGGACTCTCACGTCCTCTTTTTACAGGGCGGCGGGCGCTTCTCCTGCACCTTGGCCTGGCGCTTCTTCTAGGCCTCTTCTGCCTCGCGTTTCTCCTCCTTGGCCACCTTGTAAGGCCACTTTACTATTCGCAGGTGGCCGCTGTCCTTTGTGCTGCCCTTCCGCGCCGACCTCTCGGGGTTGGAAGGTGGGCGCCAGCGCCTTGGTGAGGCTGATCTGGGGCACCACCACGCCGGCCACAAGCTGCTCCGCTGAAAGCCCTGCAGGGGCAGAGGCTGGCCTTCCGCGGGGCAGTGGTGGCGGAGCCCCAGGACCCCGGCAGCGGGGCAAGTGGGAGGCCGACTCTTGCAGAGCCCTCCAGGGAGCCCAAAGCCGCTGGGCCGGGCCGCTTAGGCTGTTCTGCGCCCTCCTCTTCCCTGCCTCCTGCGCCCGCCCCCTCCCCCACCCCCCGCCGCGCCCCCAGAATTTCCTGCAAGGCCAGGATTTCCTGCACGACCAGGATTTCCTGCACCACCAGCCGTCCTCTTCCGCACGCACAGAGTGCTCTCGGGGCACACTGTCTGGCACGCGATGGCCACGGCGGGGCTGTTAGAGGCTGGTGGTCATCCTGACCATGTGGTCCAGGGCGCCCAGGTCCTCCGGGCCGCGCACGGAGCGGGGCGTCAGCGCGGACAGCTCCCAGTCCTTGAGCTTCTGCAGGCAGTTCTTGGAGACCTCCCGCTTCCGCGACCTCTAGAGGAGCCCAGTCAGCTCAAGCTGGTACTTTTCCCTGAACCGCTACAGGCAGGGGCGCTCCTGGAGCCTCTGCATGAGGCGGACGTGTAAGTGGCCACACCTCTGACGACATCCCACCAAGGGGGCCCCGTGTGGACACCCGCCCCTGCTAGCTCAGGGCTGGGATGCTGTCGACCAGGCATGGCGGCTTTCAACCCGAAGGCGCCCCTCCTTCAAGGTCAAGACCCGGGACATAGTTCAACAAGTAGTTGGTGATGATAGCGTGCCCTGACTGGGCCAGAACAGCCTCTTTAGTAAAACAGCATAGGAACGTGATGAAACAGATGCTCAGCTCCTTTCTTCATTTTCATTTTAATTCCGTGATGCCTCTGTGTCCCTCTGACGACATCTCTCCTGGAATCTGTGACTCTGCCCGTCTTCAATGCCTACTGAGAAGGGTTCCTGGCCCTCATCAGGCATGAAAACCTCAAAGCCCTCTGCCCTCAAGGTGGGATCCCTGGGCCAGCGGCATCAACCTCACCAGGAAACCTGTTCTTCTACTCAATCTTGGGCCCCACCCCAGGCCTTTTCAAAGAAAGACTCCAGGGGCAGGGCCTGGCAGCCTGTGTTTCCACCAGATCTGTGTTAAAGCGCAAATGAACCAGCCCAGGTGATGCTGACGCAGGAAGCGCAAGGCTGAGAGGCAGTGTCTAAGGCAACTGTGTCCATGGGACCACGGGCAGCACCTGCCTGTGCAGCTATGATTAGGGCTGCATTCCCCTCCCTGTCCTGCAGGTTGACCTCAGTGTGGGAGCACTCATCTAAGGCCACCAGGGTATATCCACAAAGCCGTGGTAGCAGACGACATTAAGGCCGGTCCAGCCATTGTGGTCAGTCTCCTGCGCCTTCTCAACGCTCACCCCACACCGCACCAGACTCCACAGCAGCCCCAGGACTCCGGAACTCCCTCCGGGACGCTCTCCACGCCCTCGATGCCGTGCCCCTCCTCATCCTGGAAAGGGTAGAAAGAATTATCCTGCTGAGGGCAGTGGCTCACGCCTGTAATCCCAGAACTTTGGGAGGCCAAAGCGGGTGGATCACGAGGTCAGGCGATCATCCTGGCTAACACAGTGAAACCCCGTTTCTACTAAAAATACAAAAAATTAGCCAAGCGTGGTGGCAGGCGCGTGTAGTTCCAGCTATTCGGGTGGCTAAGGCAGGAGAATGGCATGAACCCGGGAGGCGGAGCTTGCAGTGAGCAGAGATCAGGCCACTGCACTCCAGCCTGGGTGACAGAGCAAGACTCCCTCAAAAAAAAAAAAAAAAAAAAAAAAAAAAAAAAAAAAAAAAAAAGTCAGAGGCGATGCTGCGGGTGGGTGTCGCGCAGTCTGGAGAAGTCCTGGAACTCTTTGTAGTAAGCGCGATCCTCCTCGACCTGTGCCCCTAGGGGTGGGGACTGCATGCAGAGCGCCTTGCCACCCTGTGGCCAGGTCCCAGCCAGCAGCACCATGCAGGCTGCGGGAGGCGTGGGCGGGGGTCCAGGGCACCTTCAGGGAGAGCCAGTCGCGCGCGCCAAGCTCCCTACTTCTCGCTTCTGCGTCCCCAGAGAAGCCCTGTCTCTACCTGATATAGCTGGCCTAGACATATGCAGATTTATTAATTGTGGAAGAAAGAATTATACCTTTCAGGTAAAATGGCTACATAAAATAATTAGTTGCTGTTTTTGAGACAAATTCTCACTCTGTCACCCAGGCTGGAGTGCAATAGCACAATCAGAACTCACTGCAGTCTTATACTCCTGGACTCAAGCAATCCTCCCAACTCAGCCTCCTGAGTAACTGGAACAACAGGTACACACCACCATGCAAGGCTAATTTTCTTTTTCTTTTTTGGTAGAGATAAGGTCTTACTATGTTGCCAGGCTGATCTCAAACTTCTGGCCTCAAGTGATTTTTCTGCCTTGGCCTTCCAAAGCACTGGGATTATAACAAAATTTTTGAAGCAAGGTCAGCACCCACAATTTTCAAGACAGCATCCTGAAGACGGGCTATGAAATCTGAATATTGTTCATTTGTGCCCTGTAAAATCTTCACAGAGGAAAGGGAAGATTTTCCTGTTATCTCTACCTTATTTTAGGCCCTTAAAAACAAAGTCTTGATTTGAGTAAAGGCAACATCTTCTAGACCAGCCTGAGCACTAAGAGTAGCATATTGGCCCGTGCCTGTGAGTTGTTCCTCAGTGGCTCCTGGGGGATCACACATAACATTTTTTCTAGCCTGTACATGCGCCTTGTTCATTTACCAGCTGTGCAATTGTAACCACTGAGAACGATCAAGAAAAGCCTTCCCCAAAGTCTTCCAGTCTATAGAAATTATCAAATTTTCTGATGAAAAAATATCAAGAAGACCAAGGATAGGGGTTCATAGTTAGAAATGGCAGCTTTCATTTCTTTTAAAAATTTAATTTGTAAGGCATTAAATTGGACATTATTGCCACCATTTGAAAACTGAGCATTAGGAGCAAAAGAAGCACAAATAATTGGAAACAGATCCAGCTCCTTAAATTTTTTTTTTTTTAATCTTTTCCTTTTCTCCCTCCCCCAATGGTGGGCAAGGCACTGAGAAAACTTTGCCAAACAAAGGTAAAGATAAGGAAGCCCGGGGGTTGGAGGCACTGGAAAATTCTCTTTTAACAGGGCAGAAGGAAAAGAAAGAGGGAAAGCTCACAAAGGTGAATTAGAAGAATGTATCTGTAATATTTGTTGAAGCATTTCCATAATACACTGCATGTCAGAATTTCCCTTAGAAGAAGGAAGAGCTGGCTTTTTCTCTTCTCCCCCTTTTGCTACCCTGGCACAAATGGGTTCCATTTCAGATTTATTTTATTTTATTTTATTTTTCCAAATCCTCAGATACCTTTCCTCCTGTGGCTACATTACCACACTCCTAATCAGTCTCAAGTAACTCTAATGTCTGAGTGATAGAGTTACACAAGGTCCACAATTTTAGAGGCATGATATCCCCTAACTGGAGAGCTCTAAGCAAAGCTTTTACTACCTGTAACCATTTTTTCCGATTCAGCTACACTTTAGTCTGATACTGAAACCAGTAACAATGTTATTCAACATGGGCAAACAACTGCTTCAAAGTCTTTTTCTTTCACTTCTACTCCCATAGACAGCAACAGTCCTTGAAACAGCCATAAATATTCTGAGGCCAGAGAGATGGAATTCCCATAATGAAAGCTTAAGAAGGTTCCCCTTAACAATATCTGAGCCTTACCCGCTCCTAGGGGGTTCCCCTTCTTGTTCTCCCCTACTCACCCGTGCTGACCCTGCTCGCTGTGCCACTTGTTGGGGGCCGCACCGGGGGTGGTGGGGAATGAAAGAACACACACAAAGACAAAGACACACAGAGAACATGTGAGCCTCCGCCTCACTTTATTTATACTCCATAAACCTCACGTCAGCAGAAAGAATGCAATGCAAAACAAACTTTCTTTTCCCACATGTAACCTTCTACTCAGTACCTTGTTTCTATATTCTTTCTTATCTACCCGCCTTCTTGGCGCCTACGGGAGTTCATTAAAAGTTCAGTTGGAGCTACTGTCCTTGAGCCCTATCTATTCTCAGCATACTGTTTTCAAAGGCCCCTGCAGTGATAAATCTTTAGTAATAAACAAAAGATTAACTATGGTCTACTGATGTCGAGGGTTGGTCAATTTCGTGCTAGCCACCTCGGCCATACTCAACCCAAGTTAACCTAATAGAACTCGGCGTAAGGAGTGTTTAAGGTCCCTAAATAAAGCTAAACTCTAAGTTATTAGAAAAAAAATGAACTCCAGATGAAAGAAAATATACTATGAAAGTGGCTTTTTTTTTTTTTTTTGAGACGGAGTCTCACGCTGTTGCCCAGGCTGGAGTGCAGTGGCGCGATCTCGGCTCACTGCAAGCTCCGCCTCCCGGGTTCCCGCCATTCTCCTGCCTCAGCCTCCTGAGTAGCTGGGACTACAGGCGCCCGCCACCGCGCCCGGCTAATTTTTTGTATTTTTAGTAGAGACGGGGTTTCACTGTGGTCTCGATCTCCTGACCTTGTGATCCGCCCGCCTCGGCCTCCCAAAGTGCTGGGATTACAGGCTTGAGCCACCGCGCCCGGCCTGAAATTGGGGCTAGACTAGAGTGGTAGAATGCCCAGAAGAAATCAGCAAAGAAGAATATTTCTGAGATAATAAATAGAATTATTCCATATATCAGAGTCCTTTTTGGACTATTGTTGTATGGTGGCCTTGAAATGTACTTTCACACATAATACCGTGTCATGATTGATAGTGTGTTGGTTAATACGCCTAGGGTTAAAAGAATAAGAAAGTTAAAGTTAAACCATCTGGTTAGAGCAGATGTTATTAGGAGAGATGAAACAGCTCCTGTTAGTAGTCACGGGCGGGGTTTAACTATATGATGGGTCATTATGTGTTGTCATGTAGATAAAGGCTTACTAGAAGTGTAAAGGCATAGGCCTGAATAAGGGCTTTGGTGAGTCCGAGAATGGTCAATAGGATCAGAAGAATGAGAGTGGCTGGAGCTGTGCAAAAATTAATAGTTGATAGTACTAGTGTGGCATCTCCAGTTGAATGTATTAGTAGGTGGACAGCTATAATGTTGGCTGTTAATTGCACAGCTAATACCATTGGTTGAATGGATAGGATAATGGTTTTAATGATTACTAGTATGAGGATAAATAGCATAGGTGTGCCTTGTGGTAAAAAGTGAGCTAAGGAGTTTTTTTTTTTTTTTTTTTTTTTTTTTTTTTTTTTTTTTTAAAGCGGAAGCCTGTAATTACTGTGCCTGCTCATAATGGGTTCACTATAACTATATCTATATCTAGCTTCATTGATAATTGGGTAGGGTTGGTGTAAATGAATGGCATAGAAGCCTCAGTAGATTGGTTGAGACAATAAAGAGATTTAGGGACATCAATATAAGAGATCAGGTTTGTTCTCCAATGTTATGTGTAATTATCCTCTGTTTTAGTACAAGATGAACTAATCATTGTGGAATGGAAATTGATTGATTACTAATTAGATAATTGGAGGGTGAAAATAATATAGTGGGAAATAAAATGATTAATATTACTGCTGGTAGACCTAGAATTGTGGGGGTAGTAAAAGAGGTAAATAGATTTTCATTCATTTTTATTATCAGGGGGTTTTATGTTTTTGTGCCTTGATTATATGTGGTACAGGAGGTGTATAGTAAATGTAATTTGATAGCTTTAGCTGAATAAAGAAGATTAAAGTTATGATTATTGAGAGAATAACAGTAGATCATGTGGCAGTGTCTAGCTGAGGCATTCACTACAGAAAGGTGTAGGTCCTCTCAGTCTTTAACTTAAAAGGTTAATGCTAAGTAGCTTGACAGTGATGTTATAGTGTGGATGTGGATCAGGTTTCAAAGTATTTTAAGGAGGTTAGTTCTAGGACAGTTGGTATAAAATTGTGATTTGTCCACAAATTTCTTAGCACGATCCATAGTAAAGGCCTGTTAGAGTAGCGGTCAAGGTAGTTTGATGTAGGTGTCCGGGAATTGCATTTTGAAGCCAAATGAGGGGATGGTTCATGAATGCGGGATGTATCCGGAGGAGATTGATATACAGTCGGGAATTTCTATTGGTAGGATTGTTCAGTTATCAACTTCTAGGAGTCGAAGTTCTCCTGGCTTTAGGTCTGTTGTTGGGACTATAATAAGAATCGAAGGCTAATTATTCACAGTCTGTATATTCATAGCATCAATATCATTGGTGGCCATTTGCTTTGACAGTAAAAGAAGTGTTAATCTCATTTGTTTGATACAGAATCTCTCATCTGTTTGACACAGAATACATAGGGATGGGAGGGCAATTAAGATCAAGATAATGGCAGACAGTTTCAATTTCTTGGGCATCTATGTTGTTAGTGTGAGTTAATATTGTTGTGAGTATTAGGGAAATAATATATGGAACAAGGAAACTAATTAGGACAATAATTATAAGAGCGTGGTCATGGAAAGTAATTCTTCTATAATAGGGGAAGTAGCATCTTGAAGGCCTAATAGAACTGGATGAGCCATTAAATCATACAAAATCTAACCTATAATTTAACTTTGACAAAGTTATGTAATGATTTAACTACTATCTTATGGAGAAAGTCATAGAGGTTATGGGACTGGCTGGAAACCAGTTTTTGGAAGTTTGATTCCTTCCCTTTTTGTCTAGAGTTTAACGTAGATTGGTTCTTTGAATGTGTGGTCCATGTGGTGGACAGCTGTAAAGTCATTCTAAATTAGGAGACGATTATTCAATTGTTAGAACTTTTCGTTTAGAAGCAAAAGCTTCTCGGATTATAAAGACTGTTTATATAACTGCTGTTATTGAAATAAATGAGCCTACGGATGAGAGAATATTTCATGTGGTGAACGAATCTGGGTAATCAGAGTAACGTCGAGGTATATCGGATAGGCCAATCAGAGTAAAGTCGAGGTATATCAGATAGGCCAAAGAAGCGCTTCGGGAAATTGGTTAAATTTATACATGGCACAAGTATATATATGTAACAAACCTGCACGTTATGCACATGTACCCTAGCACTTAAAGTATAATAATAATAAAAAATAAATTAAAAAAATTATACCTATAAATATAATGGTGAAGTGGATTTTAGCATAGGCTTGATTAAGTCTGTAACGTGAAAATAAGGAGAATCAGCGGACAAAGCCTCCTATGATGGCGAATACTGCTCCTATTGATAAGATATAGTAGAAATGGGCTACAAAGTAATATGTATCATGTCAGACAATATCTATTGATGAATTAGGTAGTACAATGCTGGTTAGACCCCCTATTGTGAAAAAGAAAATGAATCCTAAGGCTCAGAGTATTGCGGGAGATCATGTGATGTTACCGCAGTGCAGTGTAGCTAATCGGCTAAAGACTTCTGACGCCAGTAGAGATAGCAATAATTACAGTGGCGGAGGTGAAACATGCTCGTGCATCTACGTCTGTTCCTACTGTAAATATGTGATGGGCCCATATAATAAACTCTAGGAAGCTAATTGATATCATGGCTCATATTATGCCCACATACTCAAAGGGCTTCTTTTTTTCCAGAGTAATGCATTATGATATGGGAGATTATCCCGAAGCTTGGTAGGATAAGGATATAAACTTCAGGGTGACCAAAGAATCAGAATAAATGTTGATATAAGATAGGGCCACCCATGCCAGCGGGGTTAAAAAAAGTAATGTTAAAGTTACAGTCAGTTAATAGTATGGTAATGCTGGCGGCTAGGACTGGGAGAGAAAGGAGGAGAAGGACTGCCTTAATGAGAACTCATCAGACGAAGAGGGGTGTTTGATACTGGGATATGGCTGGGGGTTTTATGTTAAGAATTGTGGTAATAAAGTTAATGGCCCCTCGAATAGAAGAAACACCTACCTGCCAAGTGGAGTGAGAAGATGGTAAGATCCACAGAGGCCCCTGCATGTGTCAGGCTTCCTGCCAAAGGGAGATAACTGCTCAGCCGGTTGCAGCGCTGGCTTCTACTGCTGAGGATGCAAGTAGCAGTAGGAAGGAGGGTGGGAGAAGTCGGAAGCTTATATTATTTATGCAGGGAAATGCCATATCGGGTGCACTAAATATCAGAGGGACTGGTGAGTTGCGGAAGCCTCCAATTATAATTGGTTTAACGATAAATGAATTATAACTATAAATGGTTATAATGCGTGGGAGGTAACAACAACATTATAGATCTGATCATCTCCTAGCAGAGTTCCTGGTTGGCCTAATTCTGCTCGAATTAGAAGGCTTACCGCGGTGCCCACTATCGCTGCTCATGCACCAAATAGTAGATATCATGTTCCCATATCCTTGTGGTTAGTTGAAAACAATCAACGATTGATGAACGTGTGTGTGTGTGTGTGTGTGTGTGTGTGTGTGTGTGTGTGTGCGCGCGCGTTGGAGGGGGGCGGGGGTTGTAAAATGGCTTAGTAAGCATTAGACTATAAATCGAAAGACACAAGTCAAGACTTCTTTTTACCAGCCCTAAGGTGATTTCTCATGTTGAATTGCAAATTCAAAGGAGCAGCTTCAATCCTGCCTGGGCTTCTCCCGCCTTTTTCCCCCAGTGGGAAAAGTGGATTGAAGCCAGTTGCTTAAGGAGTTTAGCTGATAAATAAATTTTCGTGGGTTTGAATTCTACCAATCTAGTAAGGGCTTAGTTTAATTCAAGTGGTTGATTTGCGTTCAATTGATGCAGAATAGAGTCTTGCAGTCGTTAGATCTGTTACAGAAATTGGGCGTAATTTATTTAGTAAGGGCTTTGAAGGCTCTTGGTCTTATTTAAACTAAATTTCTAGATGATATTTAGTATTAATGGAGACATGGGAAAGAGGAGGATGGAAAAAATGGTAAGTGGAGGGAGGAGTAGCGTGGGTTTTGCTTTTTTCAACTGTCATTTTATTTTCATGTTATTCAATGTGGGGAATATTGTCACTGAGATGGAATAAATTAAGCATATATAAAAGTATAGGTTGAGTAGAGTTATAATAGCAATAATGGTTGGGGCAATAAGACTATTGTTTTTTTTAGATTCTTGAATAATTAGTCATTAGGCTGGAAACCTGTTAATGGAGGTAAACTTCCTAGGGATAGTAGAATTAGTGGGATTATGGGTGTTAATCATGTTCATTTCTTTCAGGCATGAGACAGTGACAGGGAAGTGGTGCTGATATTCAGTTTGAGTGCTAGAAATGCTGTAATTATTAAATTAAGTAATCAGGTTTAGTATAGTAATATTTGGATTACAAATTAACACCGCTATTATTCAACCTATGTGAGTAATTGAGGAGTAGGCTAGAATTTTTTGGAGTTGTGTTTAAGTCCTCCCCAATGGCCCACTATAATGGATAGGAATGTGATAGATAGGAGGATGTTTGGGTTTATTGATGGAGAAATTTGAAACATAATTGAGAGAGGGGCTAGTTTTTGTCATGTGAGGAGAAGTATACCAGACATTAGGGAGGTTCCCTGAGTTACCTCTAGGATTCAAAAGTGAAAGGAGTTACTCCTAGTTTTATCACTAGGGCCATTATCATTATTAAGGAAGAAAACTGATTAATAATGTTTATTATTGTTCATTGCCCAGAGAACAGATTATTGAAGAGAACACCTATTATGAGAACTATAGATGTAATTGCTTGTGTAAGCAAATATTTGATGGCTGCTTCTGTAGAGTGGGGATTTATTTTGTTTTAATTAAAATCAGGGGAAAGAGCTAACATATTTATTTCCAAGCATGTTGAGATGAGAAATCAGTGTGAGCCTAGCATTGCGATAAGAGTTCCTGTGAAAATAGTGGTTCTAGAGTAGGTAGAACCATAAGAGGCGCTAGTCTTACTTTCTGCTCTATTCCTGAAACTTTTTAAACTCATTAGTTCATTAGTTCAACACTCATTAGTTCATAACCTGGAATCCAATGGAGGGAAACGGGTAAGATTATGAGCCGTTTTAGAATATCTACGGTTAGATTGGCAGAGGCTAGGAAATAAGATGGGAACTCTACTTCACATTACTCATTACACTATTCTGTGCTATGAAACATAACAGTTAAATTGAAAACAAGCATTCAAATTTAGCAGTAGGCTGTGTAAGAAAGGGGTACTAAGTCAGATATGGGAAGAAAAAAAGACATTAATCTTCTGCCTACTGAATTTAGACATTAGCATAGAAGAAAATGTTCTGTTAAATCTGCTATGAAAATATTTTGGGCCGGAAATGTTGGATTACAGCTGTAATCCCACTGCTTTGGGAGGTAAAGTCGGGAAGATGTTTTGAATCTAGGAGTTGGAGACCAGCCTGGGTGGCATAGGAAGGCCATGTCTCTACAAAAAATAGAAATAAATAAAAATAAACAAAAACAAAAACAAAAACAAAAAAACAGAGTGGTAGTTCCTGCCAGTTGTTCTTTCTACTCAGGAGGCAGAGATGGAGGATGGCTTGACCCCAGGAAGTTGAGGCTGTTGTGAGCTAGGAACCACCCACTGCACTATAGCCTGGGTGACACAGCCAGACCATGTCTCTAAGAAAATAAATAAGAAAAGAAAAAAAAGTCTTTCAAATCGAACATCTATGGTACTGTTTGCAATTGCTGCCTTCATTATTTCCTTAAGGAATATAATCTATTTGATTCTGATTTATTTTATAATAATAAATTTAATACATTCTTACATTTAAAGGCATAACACTTGTAGCATAAAAGCTATGGTAGCATAAAGGAAGACATGTTGAATTGTTGTGTTATTTGATTCTGATTTTTACAGGCTTCTATCATGTTAAAGTGTTCAACAACTGAATGCTTTATTCATAAGATAAATAAACCTCGAAATGTAGGCTGAAAATCAGATGGACAAACACAAAAGGAATCCTACATGTTTCTGTGGTTCTAGATAAGGCAATACATTGAAATATTTGAGGATTTATGGAGTTGGTGACATGAGACTGATTCCTGACTCCCTCCCCTACGAGAAACAGGACAGAAAAGAGATTGCTTACCCTTCATGTGTTCGTATATGAAGTTGGGACAATGGGATACATATTCTACATTTCCTGTTGGGATTATGGAAGGTGTGTTTAGGGAAATAGCAAAGTATGTGGTACATCAAAGCCCATGGAGTACATTGTTCCCTTCCTTATTCTAACATATTTATCTTAACAGAAATAAATAAGGGGTTTGAAGAGAATATGACTGGGGTTTCCAGAAGAATATCTAATAAACGGGGATTTCAAAGAAAGAAATTTAAAAGATTTTTTAAAAGTCTTGGACATTCAGAGTTCACAAAGCAAAATATGATTTATTATTAAATTAATGAATTTTCATTAGCATGGATAAAATTGTGCACAGGTTTCTCCATGTGAGCAAATAAAACAAAGTAGCAATTACAATTTCAATGGAATTATAACTGTTGAATTTTGAATAATATGCTATAATAGAATTTATTGAATTTTCATTAAAAAATTAACATTTCCAAAGTAAAATAAATTCAGGTTTCTATGCATATTGAGAAAGCAGAAATAGATCCCCAACTCCTGTATGAAAATTTTGTCATGAGTTATGAAACCCAGATGAGGAAGAGAGTCTCTTACTGGTTCTCAAAATTAGAATGGTAAATCAATAGAAATCTTTGTTGTAGAGGAAGGTTTCAGATGCTAGAATGGAAACAGACTCTCAGGTCCGAAAAAGAGGCTTTTGTATTGAAAGGGGATGCAGTGGAAAATGAGGAAGTGTACAAAATTGGTTCGAGTGCTCTTTGTCCACATCATATATTGTTCTTGCCCATACACACATCTCTAATGCCCACACCCATCTCTAATCCCGCTTCTGGCTTGGTTAGGACTTTTAGAACCTACAAAATGTCAACTCTAAAGGGTCTTACATTCTCATATTTGTTTCATGGTTTGAAATTCATGTAGGAAAATAAGTTGTTTCATTAATAAGGCCACAGTAGACAGAAATAGGTCTAGAATTGAGAGCTCCTGATTTCCAGGGCTCTAGACTTCATCTGCCTAAAGTTGACTGTTGTGATGAGTAAATTATGTGTTGCAAAAAGTTGTTGAAATTAAATTAGAAGTTACCCTTTTTCCTTTCTCTCCTTGCCCCAACTCTTTCCTGATACACATAGTCATCAGACCTTGTGATGGAATACCAGAGCCCCACCAGGAAGCCACTGAATCTCAGCAGAGAATGTCTGCAGGGTCCAGTCCATGAACTGAGGTCTCAAAGGCTTCCCACTCTTGAGTGCAGGGCTGAGCCTCCAGTACCCTCCATGCACCCGGGGCTGATCTCATCTCTGTGTGGACACTTGGATTACCTCAATGTATTGAGTCACAGAATGTATAACTCAGGGTTTTCAGTCTGTTGGTGGTCTTCACAGTAAACTTAGGAACATGGAATCTTATTTTCTCTTTCTTAAATTTATGGCATATAACCTCTTAATGATTTGCTCCATGTGTCAAGTTGGCTAGCTTTAACTACAAGGAGGGAAATGACAGCAGCAACCATTTTGTAGCATATGCACACCTCCTTCTTATTCAATGAAATGCTAACCTAGGCCCGGCTGGGAAAGCAGTTTTCAGATGTAAATAAAAGTTCTAATTCTGGGACTAGGAAGTTTACCCCAGTAAGTCTGACTTTACCAGTGAAAGTCCTCTGAAGGAAGACTTAGACATTCCTTGGACAAGACTAAAGTGTGAAGGATCTCTGTTGTTTCGGTTGCTCCCAAATGCCAGCTTTATTCCATCACCATTGGGATCCAAACAGCAGATTGTTTTTTCCTGATTGACTGTACCAGAGACCTTATACTTCCCGCATCAGCCCCCCAATTGAGTAACCCAATTCCATGTACTAAGTCCATATATGAATCTCCCTAAGTGTACATATATCTTAAGAGTTCTGCTTTTGTCTTTGAACCTTGACTGATATAAGGCTGATAGATATGTTTTCACAGTTCTGTCAGTCTTGACCATAAATCTTGTGAGTCACTGGCAAATAATTCCTCTGTAAGAAGATATTTGGGTGTCCCCTTCTGGAATCTTTTCCTTCTTTTGGAGTTTCATCTCACAAAACAAACTTTGGAATAGAAAAAAGCCTACATAGTCTTTCCCCATCATCTGGATTCTGTAATCGTGAATTTGCCCACATCCTAATAGATATTTATAATCCCAAAATCAATACTCATGGTACTTTTCTAGCCATTCTAGGATATTATGCACTATGTGGAGGAAAGTAGTTAAAAGAATAACTCGTGTTTTACCCACTAGATTGGCAAAACTTTTGAAAATTTGACAAGAGGCTAAATTATTATTTGGGGTTATTTGATTAATTAGTGAATACTCTTAGAGTGCTAAAAAACAAAAATGGAAATTTTACTTCCTTTTGGCCTACTCTGAGAATACCATGTAGATAAAGGAGGCTTTATGACTGGGTGATGTGGCTCATCTTGTATTATCATCGTTTGGGGAGGCTGAAGTCAGAGGATAACTTGAAGGCGGGAATTAGAGACGAGACTGGGCAACATAGCCATATCCTATCTCTAAGAAAATGAATAAATAAAAAATTAGCTATGTGCAATGGCATAAAACTCTAGTCCTTATTACTTTGAACGCTAAAGTGAGAGGATTACTTGAGCCCTGGAATTCAAGGCTGCAGTGAGCTAAGATTGTACCACTGCACACCACAAGGAGAACCTTTCTCTAGAATAAACATGAATTAAGTGCTCTTAGAGGAAAGCCTGTGCCATGGAAGAAACTCAAGAAACAGTATAAATTAATCTTAGTTAATTTCTGGCATATGTTTACCCTGATAAGATTGATGATAGGTATGCCTCATTCAAGCAGTGGTTTTTACAATGATAGTGTGATGCTAATTTAATCAGTGATGAAAAGGTGTGTACTAAATATTGCATAAACCTAATCAACTCTGTCTCCACCTTTCTTTTTTTTTTTTTTTATTATTATTATTATACTTTAAGTTCCAGGGTACATGTGCATAACGTGCAGGTTTGTTACATATGTATACTTGTGCCATGTTGCTGTGCTGCACCCATCAACTCGTCAGCACCCAACTACTCGTCATTTACATCAGGTATAACTCCCAATGCAATCCCTCCCCCCTCCCGCCTCCCCATAATAGGCCCCAGTGTGTGATGTCCCCCTTCCCGAGTCCAAGTGATCTCATTGTTCAGTTGCCACCTATGAGTGAGAACATGTGGTGTTTGGTTTTCTGTTCTTGTGATAGTTTGCTAAGAATGATGGTTTCCAGCTGCATCCATGTCCCTACAAAGGACACAAACTCATCCTTTTTGATGGCTGCATAGTATTCCATGGTGTATATGTGCCACATTTTCTTAATCCAGTCTGTCACTGATGGACATTTGGGTTGATTCCAAGTCTTTGCTATTGTGAATAGTGCCGCAATGAACATACGTGTGCATGTGTCTTTATAGCAGCATGATTTATAATCCTTTGGGTATATACCCAGTAATGGGATGGCTGGGTCATATGGTACATCTAGTTCTAGATCCTTGAGGAATCACCATACTGTTTTCCATAATGGTTGAACTAGTTTACAATCCCACCAACAGTGTAAAAGTGTTCCTATTTCTCCACATCCTCTCCAGCACCTGTTGTTTCCTGACTTTTTAATGATTGCCATTCTAACTGGTGTGAGATGGTATCTCATTGTGGTTTTGATTTGCATTTCTCTGATGGCCAGTGATGATGAGCATTTTTTCATGTGTCTGTTGGCTGTATGAATGTCTTCTTTTGAGAAATGTCTGTTCATATCCTTTGCCCACTTTTTGATGGGGTTGTTTGTTTTTTTCTTGTAAATTTGTTTGAGTTCTTTGTAAGTTCTGGATATTAGCCCTTTGTCAGATGAGTAGATTGCAAAAATTTCCTCCCATTCTGTAGGTTGCCTGTTCACTCTGATGGTAGTTTCTTTTGCTGTGCAGAAGCTTTTTAGTTTAATGAGATCCCATTTGTCAATTTTGGCTTTTGCTGCCATTGCTTTTGGTGTTTTAGACATGAAGTCTTTGCCCATGCCTATGTCCTGAATGGTACTACCTAGGTTTTCCTCTAGGGTTTTTATGGTATTAGGTCTAACATTTAAGTCTCTAATCCATCTTGAATTAATTTTCATATAAGGAGTAAGGAAAGGATCCAGTTTCAGCTTTCTACTTATGGCTAGCCAATTTTCCCAGCACCATTTATTAAATAGGGAATCCTTTCCCCATTTCTTGTTTCTCTCAGGTTTGTCAAAGATCAGATGGCTGTAGATGTGTGGTATGATTTCTGAGGACTCTGTTCTGTTCCATTGGTCTATATCTCTGTTTTGGTACCAGTACCATGCTGTTTTGGTTACTGTAGCCTTGTAGTATAGTTTGAAGTCAGGTAGTGTGATGCCTCCAGCTTTGTTCTTTTGACTTAGGATTGTCTTGGCAATGCGGGGTCTTTTTTTTTTTTTTGGTCCCATATGAACTTTAAAGCAGTTCTTTCCAATTCTGTGAAGAAACTCATTGGTAGCTTGATGGGGATGGCATTGAATCTATAAATTACCTTGGGCAGTATGGCCATTTTCACGATATTGATTCTTCCTATCCATGAGCATGGTATGTTCTTCCACTTGTTTGTGTCCTCTTTAATTTCACTGAGCAGTGGTTTGTAGTTCTCCTTGAAGAGGTCCTTTACATCCCTTGTAAGTTGGATTCCTAGGTATTTTCTTCTCTTTGAAGCAATTGTGAATGGAAGTTCATTCCTGATTTGGCTCTCTGTTTGTCTGTTACTGGTGTATAAGAATGCTTGTGATTTTTGCACATTAATTTTGTATCCTGAGACTTTGCTGAAGTTGCTTATCAGCTTAAGGAGATTTTGGGCTGAGACGATGGGGTTTTCTAAATATACAATCATGTCATCTGCAAAGAGGGACAATTTGACTTCTTCTTTCCCTAACTGAATACCCTTGATTTCTTTCTCTTGCCTGATTGCCCTAGCCAGAACTTCCAACACTATGTTGAATAGGAGTGGTGAGAGAGGGCATCCCTGTCTTGTGCCAGTTTTCAAAGGGAATTTTTCCAGTTTTTGCCCATTCAATATGATATTGGCTGTGGGTTTGTCATAAATAGCTCTCATTATTTTGAGGTACGTTCCATCAATACCGAATTTATTGAGCGTTTTTAGCATGAAGGGCTGTTGAATTTTGTCAAAAGCCTTTTCTGCATCTATTGAGATAATCATGTGGTTCTTGTCTTTGGTTCTGTTTATATGCTGGATTATGTTTATTGATTTGCGAATGTTGAACCAGCCTTGCATCCCAGGGATGAAGCCCACTTGATCGTGGTGGATAAGCTTTTGGATGTGTTGCTGAATCCGGTTTGCCAGTATTTTATTGAGGATTTTTGCATCGATGTTCATCAGGGATATTGGTCTAAAATTCTCTTTTTTTGTTGTGTCTCTGCCAGGCTTTGGTATCAGGATGATGTTGGCCTCATAAAATGAGTTAGGGAGGATTCCCTCTTTTTCTATTGATTGGAATAGTTTCAGAAGGAATGGTACCAGCTCCTCCTTATACCTCTGGTAGAATTCAGCTGTGAATCCATCTGGTCCTGGACTTTTTTTCGTTGGTAGGCTATTAATTATTGCCTCAATTTCAGAGCCTGCTATTGGTCTATTCAGGGATTCAGCTTCTTTCTGGTTTAGTCTTGGAAGAGTGTAAGTGTCCAGGAAATTATCCATTTCTTCTAGATTTTCCAGTTTATTTGCGTAGACGTGTTTATAGTATTCTCTGATGATAGTTTGTATTTCTGTGGGGTCGGTGGTGATATCCCCTTTATCATTTTTTATTGCGTCTATTTGATTCTTCTCTCTTTTCTTCTTTATTAGTCTTGCTAGCGGTCTGTCAATTTTGTTGATCTTTTCAAAAAACCAACTCCTGTATTCATTGATTTTTTGGAGGGTTTTTTGTGTCTCTATCTCCTTCAGTTCTGCTCTGATCTTAGTTATTTCTTGCCTTCTGCTAGCTTTGGAATGTGTTTGCTCTTGCTTCTCTAGTTCTTTTAATTGTGATGTTAGAGTGTCAATTTTAGATCTTTCCTGCTTTCTCTTGTGGGCATTTAGTGCTATAAGTTTCCCCCTACACACTGCTTTAAATGTGTCCCAGAGATTCTGGTATGTTGTATCTTTGTTCTCATTGGTTTCAAAGAACATCTTTATTTCTGCCTTCATTTCGTTATGTACCCAGTAGTCATTCAGGAGCAGGTTGTTCAGTTTCCATGTAGTTGAGTGGTTTTGATTGAGTTTCTTAGTCCTGAGTTCTAGTTTGATTGCACTGTGGTCTGAGAGACAGTTTGTTATAATTTCTGTTCTTGTACATTTGCTGAGGAGTGCTTTACTTCCAATTACGTGGTCAATTTTGGAATAAGTGCGATGTGGTGCTCAGAAGAATGTATATTCTGTTGATTTGGGGTGGAGAGTTCTATAGATGTCTATTAGGTCTGCTTGCTGCAGAGATGAGTTCAATTCCTGGATATCCTTGTTAACTTTCTGTCTCGTTGATCTGTCTAATGTTGACAGTGGAGTGCTGAAGTCTCCCATTATTATTGTATGGGAGTCTAAGTCTCTTTGTAAGTCTCTAAGGACTTGCTTTATGAATCTGGGTGCTCCTGTATTGGGTGCATATATATTTAGGATAGTTAGTTCTTCCTGTTGAATTGATCCCTTTACCATTATGTAATGGCCTTCTTTGTCTCTTTTGATCTTTGATGGTTTAAAGTCTATTTTATCAGAGACTAGTATTGCAACCCCTGCTTTCTTTTGTTCTCCATTTGCT
Organism: Macaca mulatta; assembly: GCF_049350105.2. Lineage (NCBI taxonomy): Eukaryota > Metazoa > Chordata > Mammalia > Primates > Cercopithecidae > Macaca > Macaca mulatta. The sequence goes on from NC_133419.1 coordinate 90,511,043, forward strand.
TGGTAAATCTTCCTCCATCCCTTTATTTTGAGCCTATGTATGTCTCTGCATCTGAGATGGGTCTCCTGAATACAGCAGACTGATGGGTCTTGACACTTTATCCAGTTTGCCAGTCTATGTCTTTTATTTGGAGCATTTAGTCCATTTACATTTAAGGTTAAGATTGTTATGTGTGAACTTGATCCTGCCATTATGATATTAACTGGTTATTTTGCTCGTTAGTTGATGCAGTTTCTTCCTAGCCTCAACGGTCTTTACATTTTGGCATGTTTTTGCAATGGCTGGTACTGGTTGTTCCTTTCCATGTTGAGTGCTTCCTTCAGGGTCTCTTGTAAGGCAGGCCTAGTGGTGACAAAATCTCTAAGCATTTGCTTATCTGTAAAGGATTTTATTTCTCCTTCACTTATGAAACTTAGTTTGGCTGGATATGAAATTCTGGGTTGAAAATTCTTTTCTTTAAGAATGTTGAATATTGGCCCCCACTCTCTTCTGGCTTGGAGAGTTTCTGCCGAGAGATCTGCTGTTAGTGTGATGGGCTTCCCTTTGTGGGTAACCCGACCTTTCTCTCTGGCTGCCCTTACGATTTTTTCCTTCATTTCAACTTTGGTGAATCTGGCAATTATGTGTCTTGGAGTTGCTCTTCTCGAGGAGTATCTTTGTGGCGTTCTCTGTATTTCCTGGATTTGAATGTTGGCCTGCCCTACTAGGTTGGGGAAGTTCTCCTGGATGATATCCTGAAGAGTGTTTTCCAACTTGGTTCCATTTTCTCCCTCACTTTCAGGCACCCCAATCAGACGTAGATTTGGTCTTTTCACATAATCCCATACTTCTTGCAGGCTTTGTTCATTTCTTTTTCTTCTTTTTTCTTTTGGTTTCTCTTCTCGCTTCATTTCATTCATTTGATCCTCAATCGCTGATACTCTTTCTTCCAGTTGATCGAGTCGGTTACTGAAGCTTGTGCATTTGTCACGTATTTCTCGTGTCATGGTTTTCATCTCTTTCATTTCGTTTATGACCTTCTCCGCATTAATTACTCTAGCCATCAATTCTTCCACTGTTTTTTCAAGATTTTTAGTTTCTTTGCGCTGGGTACGTAATTCCTCCTTTAGCTCTGAGAAGTTTGATGGACTGAAGCCTTCTTCTCTCATCTCGTCGAAGTCATTCTCCATCAAGCTTTGATCTGTTGCTGGCGATGAGCTGCGCTCCTTTGCCGGGGGAGATGCACTCTTATTTTTTGAATTTCCAGCTTTTCTGCCCTGCTTTTTCCCCATCTTTGTGGTTTTATCTGCCTCTGGTCTTTGATGATGGTGATGTACTGATGGGGTTTTGGTGTAGGTGTCCTTCCTGTTTGATAGTTTTCCTTCTAACAGTCAGGACCCTCAGCTGTAGGTCTGTTGGAGATTGCTTGAGGTCCACTCCAGACCCTGTTTGCCTGGGTGTCAGCAGCAGAGGCTGCAGAAGATAGAATATTGCTGAACAGCGAGTGTACCTGTCTGATTCTTGCTTTGGAGGCTTCCTCTCAGGGGTATACTCCACCCTGTGAGGTGTGGGGTGTCAGACTGCCCCTAGTGGGGGATGTCTCCCAGTTAGGCTACTCAGGGGTCAGGGACCCACTTGAGCAGGCAGTCTGTCCCTTCTCAGATCTCAACCTCCGTTTTGGAAGATCCACTGCTCTCTTCAAAGCTGTCAGACAGAGTCGTTTGCGTCTCCAGAGGTTTCTGCTGCTTTTGTTGTTATCTGTGCCCTGTCCCCAGAGGTGTAGTCTACAGAGACAGGCAGGTTTCCTTGAGCTGCTGTGAGCTCCACCCAGTTCTAGCTTCCCAGCTGGTTTGTTTACCTACTTAAGCCTCAGCAATGGCGGGCGCCCCTCCCCCAGCCTGGCTGCTGCCTTGCCACGAGATCACAGACTGCTGTGCTAGCAATGAGGGAGGCTCTGTGGGTGTGGGACCCTCCCGGCCAGGTGTGGGATATTATCTCCAGGTGTGCCTGTTTGCTTAAAGCACAGTATTGGGGTGGGAGTTACCCGATTTAGCAGGTGTTGTGTGTCTCAGTTCCCCTGGCTAGGAAAAGGGATTCCCTTTCCCCTTGCGCTTCCCAGGTGAGGCGATGCCTCGCCCTGCTTCAGCTCTCCCTGGTCGGGCTGCAGCAGCTGACCAGCACCGATTGTCCGGCACACCCTAGTGAGATGAACCCAGTACCTCAGTTGAAAATGCAGAAATCACCGGTCTTCTGTGTTGCTCGCGGTGGGAGTTGGAGACTGGAGCTGTTCCTATTCGGCCATCTTGCTCCGCACCCCCTCCACCTTCCTTAATATGCTAAATACCACTAAAGAGGTGGGTGTGGTCTTCAAAGATTCATATAAAAGGATGTAGAAGAGAGAAGCTCATTTTGCTCCAGAGGAGGACAGCACTTAGAGTTACCTGCATTCAGGTGGCCTCAGAAAGTCAGCTCTGCAGGGAAGGAGCTCCTGATCTTGGCGAGTACTTAAAAGAACTTTTTTTTGGAAAAATAACTGCAGAAAACATTCTTAGAGCCCTGGGGTGAGTGCAACTTATTACCAAATAGTAAATTACAATGATAAAAATATCTACCTGTCTTAAACCTACTTAATGTTATTATATGTAACTCATAATATTACTACTCATTTTATGACATGAGGTATTAATTGTTGTTATTGGCTCAGATGACCTCTGAAAAATATTTGCATTTTTTGCTTTTTTTTTTTTTTGGAGATGGAATCTTGCTCTGCCGCCCAGGCTGGAGTGCAATGGCATGATCTTGGCTCTTGGCTCACTGCAACCACCACCACCTGGATTCAAGTGATTCTACTGTCTCAGCCTCCCGAGTAGTGGGGATTACAGGCGCCCATCACTATACCTGGCTAAATTTTGTATTTTTAGTAGAGACGGGGTTTCAGCATATTAGTCAGGCTGGTCTCGAACTCCTGACCTCAGATGGTCCACCCGTCTCAGCCTCCCAAAGTGCTGGCATCACAGGCGTGAGCCACCGTGCCAGGCCTAAATATTTGCAATTCTAAAATTTTCACTTTTGGCACTTAAATTCAACACTGCTTAGTAAAAGACAGTAAGGTAAATGCCTTCAAACTGCCAAAGCAAAGATTTGGAGGTCAGGGATCTCCAGAGAGACAGAACCGTAGGATGTATACATAACTATAACTATAACTATATATAAATTGTGTGTGTGAAAGCAAATGGCCTTCTCTCTGCCCTTTTTTTCGGTCTGAGCTCCCAGCTGATTGGATGGTGTCCACTCACATTGAGGGCTGCTGTTCCCCACTCAGATCACCAACTCACATGTCACTCTGGAAACACCTTCACAGACTCACCCAGAAATAATGCTTCACCAATTCTCCATATATTACTTAATCCAGTCAAGTCAACACCTAAATATAACAATAATGCCATAGTAATATAATTGTACATATTTCAGTTTTAAAAAAACTGATAATATTTGAGTTCATAGTTTGAGTAGCCCAAGGAGGAAGTTAATTTAAGCCACAAGAAAAATAACTCAATATCTTTCATTATTTATTTTCTCTCTTAGTGAACATAGACTGGTTTAGTTGTTGTCTTTTTGTTTATCTGGTCGGTTGGTTGGTTTTGGGGTTGCTTTTGTTTCAAAGAGCCGGGCTTCTGGGTCCCTCTTTCTGAAAATATGCCATAGAGCCCTCTGACCATCTTCTCGTGTTTTCTTACCCAGTGTAGGTTTTCTACTCCTCTCCCATAGTCATTCAGTAGTTACTTGAAAGAGGAATAGGGACAAACATGATTTATTCTAGACCACTTAAGACTAAAACCCAAGTTTCGTATCAATCCCAGGGAATAGGTTATTGAATAGATTTGCATTATGTTATGGGCAGGAACTAGGAGTGGAAAAGGTTGTGAGTCATCTAGTTAGTGGTGTCTGCTCTAAAGCCTGAAGACTCTCCTTGTGTATGAATTTTTCATTTTTGTTGCAGAGGAAATAGTTTGTTTCACTTTAATGAGCACTGTTGAGAAGAAAATATTCCTATCACATATCACCACATGTTGACAGATTTTCACCAACCCAGACCCCAAAATGACATGCTGCTCTTTCTTCCTCAGAAACATGAATTCTGGAATCCTGCAAGTTTTCCAGAGGGAACTCACCTGCCCCATCTGCATGAACTACTTCATAGACCCAGTCACCATAGACTGTGGGCACAGCTTTTGCAGGCCCTGTTTCTACCTCAACTGGCAAGACATCACGGTTCTTCCTCAGTGTTCTAAATGCAAAAAGACAACATGGCGGAGAAACCTCAGAACTAACATTCGCTTGAAGAATATGGCTTCCATTGCCAGAAAAGCCAGTCTCAGGCAATTCCTTACCTCTGAGGAGCAGATATGTGGGACTCACAGAGAGGTAAAGAAGATGTTCTGTGAAGCGGACAAGAGCCTGCTGTGTTTGCTATGCTCCAACTCTCAGGAGCACCGAGACCACAAACACTGTCCCATTGAGTGGGCTGCTGAGGAACACCGGGTAAGTGATGCCTCTGAACATCTATTTCTATAAAGGACACATGAAATTCTTGTAAGTCTATTTCCTTGGAGATTGGATGATGCCTTCTCTGTGTCCCTTTAAGCATGTCTGTTATGAGCTTCCTTGGCTTCATGCCTCTCAGATTTGACAAACATTTGGAGAAACAAAGCAAACTATTTTCTATGGACCAATTTGTCTCTCATTTGGGGTCCTTCGTATATTAGAGAGTGAATGGTTCTTTAGTGTCTTCACTTGTGCTTCAATTCATGGCTCTTTTGCAGGAGAAGCTCCTGAAGAAAATGGAGTCTTTATGGGAAAAAGCTTGTGAAAATCACAGAAACCTGAACATGGAAACCACCAGATCCAGATGCTGGAAGGTTAGTACCATGTTACTCTACCTTCTTCAGTAACTTATGGTGAACAAATGGGTGACTCTTAAAATAGGAACTTGATCTCAATCCATAATATTCTTGGAATTCAATAAAAAAGGAAAAAACACATAAGAAAAAATACCCTAATTTTTTATATAAGATAGTGTGACTCTTTGGTAGGATTTCTAACCAGACGACAGATGTTACCCACGCATGCTCATCTGTCTCCATACAAACCTATAGCAATACACCAGCAAATACAAGAAACTGGGCCATTTCACAGCATTCTCAATGGGCTGCCTGGATAACTTCTGGGCACAAGCGTTATTTGGCCATCATGGAAATTTCAAGTAAACCTTCTAAGGCTGAGTCAGCATGAATTTGAATCCTGGTGGGCAAATATATTTGAAATGTGAGTTAAATATCAGGCAGAAGGAGCGAGAGTGCAAATTTAGAGGAAGCATGAAATTAAGTATCAGAATTAATTAATATTGAATAAGTCATAACACGTAATGGAAAAAGGGGTGAGAAATGTACACTCATGTCTTGAAGACACAAATATGTGAGAAATATGGGAACTAGTGTTTAATATAAGGAGAACTTTAAGGACTTGAGAAGAATTCTAGAAATGATTTTGTCTTTGTGGACGTTTATCTTGAGGGTATGATATCTAATATTAATTCATTAATTCATTCTAATATAAATTCATTGAAAAATATTTTATGAATACCTAGTGTATGTCAAATATCAACTTAGAAAATTAAGTAGTAAAGAAGAAAGAAAACACAAAAATCTTGCAATTGAAATGAGAGAAGCAAATGGTCACCATGCAGATATGTGAAGTACATGATGTGTTAGAGTGTAGTAGTGTCTTTGGAGAATAATCAAGCAGGAAAGTAGAAAAGAAGCACAGAGGTTAGGGACTGGGGATGAGGGTTTGGGTTTTAATTAGTGTGGTCAGAAAAAAGGCTCATGGAAAAATTCACACTGAAACAAAATATCAATCAAGAGGAAATATAGATATCCTCCTGTTTGCCTTCCCCTTCCTCATAAATGTAGGAATATATATGAGTACCTGGGTGAGGGTGTGTGTATATATATATGTGGATATATATGAGGAATATATATACACACACAGATACACATAGATATTCCTCATATATCCATATATAGCTATATATGAGAAATATATATATGAGTACATATATGAGAAATATGTATATATATGAAAATAATTCTAGATATAGGAAACAGCATGTGCAGTAATATTTCATTTGCATTTATTTGGGGGGTTGAGGAACCACAAAGAAATCCATGTTGCAGATTAGGGTGAGTTTGGATGAGAATAAATGAAACCTAATTAGACTATGTGGTGCTGGGTGAAATGCATTGAGTTGACAATGCTAGTCTGTGGTCATTGCATAATTTCTCATATAATGGGTTTACATAAATTGCCCCAATTCTCCAAAATAGAAAGAATGGTTTCCTATCTAGCCAATATTGCTTGATAGTTTAATTCTTAAGCAAGAACTGTGTTTTCTTTCTATAAATGTGTGTTGGAAGAGAGAAATCCATTTTTATATAACGATCTTGGAAAACATTTTATCATTAATCAAGTAAACATAACTGGGCAGAAACACCTATGTTGATATTAATGCAGAAAAAAGGAGAGGAATAAAATGTTGTGGAATCTGAGAATTGACAAGACTGAGGGTTAAAATATTGGATGTTCAGAATGCTAAGAGGAATCAGTGAACTTCAAGAGAAGATGGATACAACATTTCTATTTTGACTCTTGTCACTGCAGGATTATGTGAGTTTAAGGAGAGAAGCAATCAGAGCTGAATATCAGAAGATGCCTGCATTTCTCCATGAAGAAGAGCAACATCACTTGGAGAGGCTGCAAAAGGAGGGCGAGGACATTTTTCAGCAACTCAATGACAGCAAAGCCAGAATGGAACATTCGAGGGAGCTTTTAAGAGGAATGTATGAGGATCTGAAGCAAATGTGCCATAAAGCAGATGTGGAGCTACTCCAGGTACGGGCTGACCATGGGGTATCAGGATGTAGAACTTTCACATACATGGGTGTTTTTCCTCTCTCCTGAAATCCAACCCCACTTTACTTCCATGATTTGTTTCTAAAAACACGTTTCTATAACTAATGCTACTCAGTTGGGAGGTTATAGCCTCTCCTATGGATTCTACCAACCGAAGGTCCCTCCTACTTTATCCACCAGCAACAAAACTTTGTGGAATGACCAAGGTAACAGCCCCAAGGAATATTTCCCATCAAAAGTCAATGATATATTTAGGATTTTTGAAAGTGGATAAAATGAGAAGTGATTCATTTGCACTTAGGTTAATTTGGAGACGCGGCATGATGGAGAAGTTGGGGAATCTAGGATCACATTAATATTATTTTGGGATGCACTCATTTTGGTAACAGGGCTTAGGGAAGATGACTGAGTAGCTTCTTTATGGTTACAGCAGAGCACAGACTCTGGGGGCCTCCTCTTCCTTCACTTGGAAAGAGAATGTCTTCAAGACTGAGACTTTATAAGGACATTAATTCATGACATATGACAGACTGGGATTTTCATGAGAAAAGAAACAAAAAATGCTTTCCAGGAGGGAAAATTGTAGGAAAATAATATCTTCAGAAACTGCCTCCAAATCTCACAGTGAACTTAGTGGAAATCGCATCATGTGGAAAGCACTAAGCCTTTCTTTTTCTTTTTTATCTTACAGGCTTTTGAAGACATATTACACAGGTGAGTGCATACCAAGATTTTAGGAGCTGCTCTATCAGTTTCCACAAAAACCAAGCAGGAACTTTGACACTGAAGGAATAATTGATTCAGATATTGACGTTACCTTGTGCTGGTTGTACTTTCTCCATCCCCCACCCCATGTTGTCTTCTATTTTGTGGCTATACTCAGTGATTTTATTAGGCAGTTCAATGAAAGTCATGCAAAACCAAAAAACAGACAAAATATAAAAATAAAAAAGAAAGAAAACAAAAAATCGGTGAAAGAAGAATAAGAATGTGAGCATCTCTATTACTAATTTCCTTTTTATTGCTCAAAAACCTGCATATTTGAAAGAGAAAATGTTACATTTACTACATGGCTACAAAGTCAACCAAGGGAAGCCAGGGAGAAAAAGGGAAAGTATTTTAGCAGTGAAAAGTGTTGATGATTTCTAGTTCATATTTAAATATATAATTCTGAAAAACAGATGAGACGAACTATTTGGAATGTTTGAACTGTGTAGGCCTCCAGAGAACCTCAGTTATAAAAGGCAGATGTCCCTGCCTGGAGCATATTTCAACACCCTGGCCTTGAGAAGGAAGCAACAGATGCAGCAGTCTTAAAAATAAACCCACCTTTCCAGATGGTGATATCAGGAAATTCTGGTGAAGTCTGGAACCCAGAATTTTATTTTTGAATATTCCCTTGGTCTTAAGATTAATGATCCTTACTAATTTGGAAAATGAGAAGAAAGACCCAAATGAATTCTCACTCAGACAGATTTTTCTATCATGCTTGAAAATCAGGAACTGTGAATAAGAATGAATCTGAAACAGAAAATGATAATTTTGGAATTAGCAAATGTGTGGGTTAAAGGGAGTCTCATGAAATGTCTTTTAAATAAAAGTAGTTGATTTTTATGTACCTTTTGGCTGTAGATGTGGTAACTGCATCTTTCTCCTTGCAGGTATGAGTCCCTGCTGCTGCAAGTGCCCGAGCCTGCGAATCCAGAGCTCAGTGCAGGGCCCATCACTGGACTGCTGGACAGGCTCAATGGATTCAGAGGTGAGTGTCAGCCCATTGGCAGAATTCCCACAGTGTATCACTTCTTGTTAGAATCATGGGGGTAATATTTTACCCTTCATCAAATCGTTATTTCATTTCAGAAGGAAGTGAGCGATATGACTATGCAACCCTATTATATCTGTGTTTCTATTTATAGTCCAATTTATAACATGAAGAGTAAAACATAGTGAAAAACAAATACGTTCTGGACTCACATGGATAGAGCTATGTTTTGGGTAAATGGAATGACATAAGAAATAAAAAATTGAATAAATGGAACAATGCTCAGAAGGAAGCTTAATAATCCAAAGTTACATAAAAATTTTACATTTCTTTACTGTATTTCACTTGCATTGTTAAAAAACAGTTTTTTGGGGAATAGAGTTCACAGCAGTTTGTTGGAGTATTTGTATTTTCTTACAGTAGATGTGTATTATTGATACAATGTAAAAATTTGACTTACTATGTAAAAAGAAAGAAGAAATTATTTTGTAAATAGAAAGTCAAAATAGAAATGATAATTTCAGTTCAGTTACAACATGAAGACCTACGTGTAAAATCTAAAATTCAGTTTCAATCTAGAGCTAGCAGGGAAGTCCACAGAGTGACTGGTGAAATATTTTGCAAAAATCTGCATTAAGTTACCACTTATAATGTGAACATATGGACTTTTATCCAGTTATCTAGAGCAGTGCTTGAATAAACTAAAATCTTCCCATTCTTGTCAAAAGTATATCACTAGTATTTAAGAACAAGAAATATTTTAATAATGACCTTGATAGCTGAAGGGCATTCGGGGCATATAACATTTCACTTTTACATTGGAAATTGGATTAAAACAGGCTGGTTTTATATTCAACTCTCAATTTTTGAGTTTTCAATACATTTTCAATGTCTGTTTTTAGGATGTTGTTTTTCCTATAGAGAATATTAATCATCCTTATACTTGATTAACTGTTGTAATCAAAATTCTCCTGTCCTTGTAACTTCAAATTTCTTGGTAGAACAAATTTTCCCTCAAGAATTCTAATTTCTATTATTTACATGTAGCTATACTTTTTTTGTTATTTCTGCAGTTGATTTTACTCTGCAGCCTGAAAGAGCCAATAGTCATATCTTCCTGTATGGAGATTTGAGAAGCATGAATGTTGGATGTGACCCTCAGGATGATCCCCACATCACTGCAAAATCTGAATGTTTTCTTGTATGGGGTGCTCAGACTTTCACATCTGGCAAATATTATTGGGAGGTTCATGTGGGGGACTCTTGGAATTGGGCTGTTGGTGTCTATAACAATTATTGGAAAGAGAAGAGACAGAATGATAAGATAGATGGAGAGGAGGGACTCTTTCTTCTTGGATGTGTTAAGGAGGACGCTCACAGCAGTCTCTTTACCACCTCCCCACTTGTGGTGCAATATGTTCCAAGACCTACCAGTCGGGTAGGATTATTCCTGGATTGTGAAGGTAGAACCATGACCTTTGTTGATGTTGATCAAAGTTCCCTGATATACACCATCCCTAATTGCTCCTTCTCACCTCCTCTCAGGCCTATCTTTTGCTGTAGTCACTTCTGATCAGAGACAAGTCAGAAATGTGTCTATATGCTGTGGGAACCCATTTGTCACAGAAAGCCCTCATTTCTGCACCTCATCAAACAGGACAAATAAGTTATATTCAATGTCTTTAGTTGCATTCTAATGTCATCAAACCTCATTTATAGTGTTTCTATTAAATATGGTGAAAACTTTAAAACCACGTGTATTGGTTCTTTGTTTAATCGTTTTTGGAAAATCATTACCCATGATGTATGGAATAGAATATATACTCTGGTTTTTCATTATTTCTGAATGTCACAAAGTGAAATAATAGATGACAGAGTTGTCTAAACGAAGTTAAAATCAAAGGAACAAAGTAGGGATCTTGGGCTTCATGAAAAAACTTGGAGGCAAAAGACTCAATGGTAACCTGGCAATATTTTCTGCCTCTTCATCTAATATTTTCTGTCTCTTCATACTTATCCATGTGTTTTATTTATGAATCTATACTTTGAGGTCATCTTATTTGACCTCCTATGCTGTGCCGATCTTTCTAAATCTCATATACACAAATGCTCATACATTATTAGAGTGTTTTTCTACAGTGAAATTTACAAGGTGGTCAGGACAATACTGGATCAATTAAATATTCAAATGGACATAACTGAATACGGACCCCTACCTCAAACCATACACAGTTCATTTCCACATGGATTCACATTCTGAAGGTGAAGGGAACACAATAAAATATTCTCACAGAGAAAGATTTCCTAACCAAGACAAAAATGTAACAATTAAGAAGGAAAATTTAGTGAGTTTATATCAAAAATGATGACTTCTGCATTTCAAAATATACCACCCAAGAATTAAAATGCAAAGGAAGAGTGGAGAAAAATATTTAACCCAACATATATGCAATAAAATACAATACATGTGATTAATGAATGTAATCAATAAAAGAAAATGAACCCAATATAAAATTGGGAAAATATTTGAACAGGCACTTCATAAAATTGGAGGCATAAATAACTGGACAAATATGTAAAAGGGATTACTTGTATTAGTCCTCAGAATAATAAAAATTAATCCATAAGTTGAACTACAGGCATCCATAAAAATTAGCAAAATTTAAAGACACATAATATTGTGTTGTTGTGAAAGACAAAGAATCAGTGAAAGTTATTCATGGCTGGAGGGATGTAAACTGAAATACTTCTTGGCAAACTGACTATGAGCATTCCTTATGGGCTAGATATTCTAACTCTAAAATAGATTCCACAGGTTGCCTATGTGTATTTCAAGATAAACACAGTGTTGATCATTGCATCAATTTTTATTGTAGCTCCAAATTGGAGACAAAATAAATACTAGTCAACAGTAGAATTGCTAAATAAATTGTGATCTCATCATAAAAAATAATTCTGTAAAACAAAGATAAGATGAAATTGCAATAAATTAATGAATCTCAATGAGAAGAAGAATTGAAACACACAAATGTTATATTATAGATAAATATATTTAGATAAATTGTGAACTCCATTAATTGATACTAGAAGTTAGAATATTGAATGATATTTTGGGAGGTAATCGTTAGGAAACTTAAAAATTAACCAGGATGAGATACAGGAATCATTTCAATCAAAGAGAGAAGCTAAGTATTTTTTCAGGCAGAAGAAAATTATATACATATATATTTTAATGTATAAAATAAGAAGCTTGAAATAAATGAATTTGATGTTATGCCTAATTTTTCAAATGCATATATATGTATATATATACACACACACATAATTTAATTTATGGTAAGTTAACATCAACATTAAGACATAAACATTTTTTTATTATTATACTTTAAGTTCTGGGGACATGTGTAGAACGTTCAGGTTTGTTACATAGGTATACATGTGCCATGGTGGTTTGCTGCACCCATCAACCCATCATCTACATTAGGTATTTATCCCAGTGATATCCCTGCCCTGCCCCCCACCCCCCAACAGGCCCTGGTGTGTGATGTTCCCCTCGCTGTGTACATGTGTTCTCAGTGTTCAACTCCCACTCATGAGTGAGAACATGCAGTGTTCACTTTTCTATTCTTGTGTTAGCTTCCTGAGAATAATGGTTTCCAGCTTCATCCATGTCCCTGCAAAGGACAAGAACTCATCCTTTTCTATGGCTGCATAGTATTCCATGGTGTATATGTGCCACATACATTTGTTTTACAGTCTGTGAAGAGATTCACAGAATATCACATTTTAAGATCTGTATTTACCTCCCCATCTCTCCCGTGTGACACTGCCCAGAGCAGTGCCTTGAGAACTTTTGCAGCAGGGAAAGTGGCTTGGAGAAGCGTGCCTGGGAGACGATGTGGCACTGCCTGGCTGGGTCCTCGGCTGACAGAGGTGAGGGTAGGGCTCATAGGGACTTGGTAATGCTGTGAATTATGTATGTGTGGCAGGAAGGTGCCACAATGCCAAGGTCCCACGTCTTCGAAATTCCATGAGGTCCGCATGAAGTTGAAATAAACACCAAGGGCAGTCCTCAAGGGAAAAATAAAAGAAACCTCCACATAATGGACTCTTTGGAACTGAGTCTGGAAGAGAGGGCTGCCTGGTCCACTCCAGGAGAATATGCCTAAAAGAAGTTTGCTTCCCATTGCATTCTCTTTGCTTGTTCTAAACATCACCTCCTCCCCATTCCTGTAATTTGCATCATTCTGGGCTCCTTACTTTTGCTGCATCCTTTTTTTACATTTTAAGGACGCCTGGATTCGATTTACATAGGAGCACATAAGGCTTAATTTTGTATTTCTGGTAATCATTTATTACATTTCCCCCATTTTATCAAATGACACGTTTTTCTCATGTCTATTTTTAATATGTTAAAAATTTTGTATCCAGTTTATCTAAAACTCCTTGCTTAAAATGAGTTTAATTCTAGCAAGCTATACATGCTTATCGCTGCATTGTTTTATAATTTGATGATAAATGTTTTCCCCCAATATATGACTGTATGGATACTTTTTAAAAAGATACAATAAAATCCGATCTCTCTGTCTCACTTGATTAAGTGGCTGAACGAGTCAATACCTCCACCAAATAGAAATATCCGGCCTCACTTAACCTAATAAATAAGAACATCCAGTGTGCACGTGCACCCACGATGAGAAGACCAAAGCAAACAGCCAAAAAGGAGAGAATCCCATGATTTCTGTGTAAACTCCTACAGGTAACATAAATATTTATTGCTAGAAACAGTATTTTAAATAAAAGGTTTTCAGGCAAGTGTATTAAAACTGCCTTGGATACAAGGGCCCTATCACTTGTAAAACTTAGCAAATCGGATGACGATTAAAAATACAAAATTACACAGAAAATACCCTTCAATAAATTGATTTTTTTTTTTTTTTAATTGAGACGGAGTTTGCCTCTTGTTGCCCAGGCTGGAGTGTAATGGCGTGATCTTGGCTCACTGCCACTTCTTCCTCCGGGTTCAAGCGACTCTCCTGACTCAGCCTCCGGAGTAGCTGGGATTACAGGCATGTGCCACCATTCTCGGCTAATTTTGTATTTTTAGTAGAGATAGGGTTTCTCAATTTTGTTCAGGCTAGTCTCAAACTCCCAACCTCAGGTCATCCGCCAGCCTCGGCCTCCCAGAGGGCTGGGATTACAGGCGTGAGCCACCGCGCCCGGCCTAATAAATCGATCTTTAAAAAAATCTTCATTGAGGTATTCTAAAGGGAGTCTTTAAGGCCACATGCCCGCTAGGTGTACTGATTCCTAGGGTGGTTGGTGTCAGGCGAATCAACGTGGCTCCTCCCCCAGCCCCTTCCTGGGAGCATCCTAGAGAGACAGCGTGGAAACGCACGCGGCCCGGTGGTCCCGGGTGGGGCCATGGTGCCCAGCCCCGCGGCCTCCTCCTGCCCTCGAACCCCACGTCAAGCATCCGCGGACTCTCATGTCCTCTTCTTACAGGGCGGCGGGCGCTTTTCCTGCACCTTGGCCTACCACTTCTTCTAGGCCTCCTCCGCCTCCCGTTTCTCCTCCTTGGTCACCTTGTAAGGCCACTTTGGTATCCGCAGGTGGCTGCTGTCCTTTGTGCTGCCCTTCCGCGCGACCTCTCCGGACTGGAAGGTGGGCGCCGGCTCTATGCTGAGGCTGACCTGGGGCACCACCACGCCGGCCACAAGCTGCTCCGCTGAAAGCCCTGCAGGGGCAGAGGCTGGCCTTCAGCGGGGCGGGGGTAGCGGAGCCCCAGGACCCCTGTAGCGGGGCAGGTGGGAGGCCGGCTCTTGCGGAGCCCTCCTGGGAGCCCGCGGCCGCTGGGCCGGGCCGCTTGGGCTGCTCTGCGCCCTCCGCTTCCCTGCCTCCTGCGCCCGCCCCCTCCCCCAACCCCCCGCCGCGCCGCCAGAATTTCCTGCAGAGCCAGGATTTCCTGCAGCGCCAGCCGCCTCTTACGCACGCACAGAGTGCTCTCGGGGGACAGTGTCTGGCACGCGATGGCCACGGCGGGGCTGTTAGAGGCTCGTGGTCATCCTGACCATGTGATCCAGGGCGCCCAGATCCTCCGGGCCGCGCACGGAGCGCAGCGTCAGCGCGGACAGCTAGCAGTCCTTGAGCTTCTGCAGGCGGTTCTTGGAGAACTCGGGCTTCCGCGCCCTCTAGAGGAGCGGAGACAGCTGAAGCTGCTACTTTTCCCTGAGCTGCTACCCGCAGGGGCGCTCCTGGAGCCTCTGCATGAAGCCAGCTTGTAAACGGCCACTCCTCTGGCGACATCCCACGACGGGGGCCCTCGGGTGGAAACTCGCCCCTGCCAGCTCAGGGCTGGGATGCGATCGACCAGGCATGGCGGCTTTCAACCCGAACGCGTCCCTCCTTCAAGGTCAAGACCCGGGACATAGTTCAACAAGTAGTTGGTGATTGATGATAGCGTGCCCTGACTGGGCCAGAACAGCCTCTTTAGTAAAACAGCATAGGAACGTGATGAAACAGATGCTCAGCTCCTTTCTCGATTTTCACTTTAATTCCGTGATGCCTCTGTGTCCCTCTGACGACATTTCTCCTGGGATCTGTGACTCTGCGGGTCTTCAGTGCCTACCAGGAAGGGTTCCTGGCCCTCATCAGGCATGAAAACCTCAAAGCCCTCTGTCCTCAACGTGGGATCCCTGGGCCAGCGGCATCAACCTCACCAGGAAACCTGTTCTTCTGCTCATTCTTGGGCCCCACCCCAGGCCCATTCAAAGAAAGACTCCAGGGGCAGGGCCTGGCAGCCTGTGTTTCCACCAGATCTGTGTTAAAGCGCAAATGAACCAGCCCAGGTGATGCTGACGCAGGAAGCCCAGGCTGAGAGGCAGTGTCTAAGGCAACTGTGCCCATGGGGCCAGGGGCAGCTCCTGCCTGTGCAGCTATGATTAGGGCTGTGTTCCCCTCCCTGTCCTGTCAGTTGACCTCAATGTGGGAGCACTCATCTAAGGCCACCAGGGTCTACCCACAAAGCCGTGATAGCAGGCGACATTAAGGCCGGTCCAGCCATTGTGGTCAGTCTCCTGCGCCTTCTCAACGGTCACCCCACGCTGCACCAGCGTCCACAGCAGCCCCATGCCTCCGGGACGACCTCCGGGGCGCTCTCCACGCTCTCGATGCCGTGCTCCTACTCGTCCTGGAAAGGATAATTGTCCAGCCAGGGGCGGTGGCTCACGCCTGTAATCCCAGCACTTTGGAAGGCCAAGGCGGGCGGATCACGAGGTCAGGCGAGCATCCTGGCTAACACAGTGAAACCCTGTCTCTACTAAAAATACAAAAAATTAGCCATGCGTGGTGGCGGGCGCCTGTAGTCCCAGCTACTAGGGAGGCTAAGGCAGGAGAATGGCATGAACCCGGGAGGCAGAGCTTGCAGTGAGCAGAGATCATGCCACTGCACTCCAGACTGGGTGACAGAGCAAGACTCCCTCAAAAAAAAAAAAAAAAAAAAAAAAAAAAAAAAAAAATGTCCTCAGAGGCGATGCTGCGGGTGGGTGTCGGGCAGACTGGAGAAGTCCTGGAACTCTTTGTAGTAAGCGCGATCCTCCTCGACCTGTGCGCCTAGGGGTGGGGACGGCATGCAGAGCGCCTTGCCACCCTGCGGCCAGGTCCCAGCCAGCAGCACCATGCAGGCTGCGGGAGGCGTGGGCGGGGGTCCAGGGCAACATAAGGCAGAGCCAGTCGAGCACGCCAAGCTCCCTGCTTCTGGCTTCTGCATCCCCAGAGAAGCCCTAGCTCTACCTCATATAGCTGGCCTAGACATATGCAGATTTATTAATTGTAGAAGAAGGAAGTATACCTTTCAGGTAAAATGGCTACATAAAATAATGAGTTGCTGTTTTTGAGACAAATTCTCACTCTGTCACCCAGGCTGGAGTGCAATAGCACAATCAGAACTCACTGCAGTCTTATACTCCTGGACTCAAGCTATCGTCCCAACTCAGCCTCCTGAGTAGCTGGGACAACTGGTGCACACCACCATGAAAGGCTAATTTTCTTTTTACTTTTTGGTAGAGATAAGGTCTTACTATGTTGCCCAGACTGATCTCAAACTTCTGGCCTCAAGTGATTTTTCTGTTCTGGCCTTCCAAAGCCCTGGGATTATAAGTATGGCCACTGTCACAAGCCTTATATCAATTTTTATTTTTTTTATTACAGATAACTTCAAAACGAAAAGTATTTTATTAGACTTCTCTTAAGTTAGCAAAGCAGTGTTATTACTGACCCAGTCTTCCCTTATTTTCAGCTTACGTACAATAACAAAATTACCTTTATTTTTTAATTTGTTTTATTTTATATTTTCAAGGTGCACAATATGTTGTTTTGAGATACGTATACATAATGAAATGATTACTATAATGAAGAAAATTAACAAATCTATCATATCACTTAGCTGTGCTTCTTTTTTATGATAAGAACATCAAAAATCTAGTCCCTTAGAATATTTCCCTAAAACAATACAAGATTATCGAATATACCTACAGGTTGTGCATCAGATTCATTTATTCTACATTACTGCGCCTTTACAACTTTTGCCCTTCGTTTACTTATTTTATTCCCATCAATGTAACCACCTTTTTTAATGTATTGAGCTATTAAAAATAGATTTCAAATATGAGTGGGGCCATGAAGTGTTTTTCTCTGTGTGTCTGTCTTATTTCACTGGAGAAAACTGCCATTTACATGTCTCCTAAATTTAGTACAGAAATAGAGTGCTAATCAAGAATGTGTCTCAGTTTTGTTAGATTTTTTCCAAGTTATCCTCTTTATCAATTTTTACTTTCTGTACTAGAAAAGAGTCAAAATGATTGTATTAAAAAAATCTGTAACCAGACTATTGATAAATAACTTTTTTTTTTTTTTTTTTGAGACAGTGTCTTTCTCTGTGGCCCAGGCTGGTGTGGAGTGGCATGATCTCTGCTCACTGCAAGCTCCACCTACCAGGTTCATGCCATTCTCCTGCCTCAGCCTACCCAGTAGCTGGGACTACAGGCACCTGCCACCACGCCTGGCTAATTTTTTTGTATTTTTAGTAGACATGGGGTTTCACCATGTTGGCCAGGATGGTCTCGATCTCCTGACCTCATGATCCATCCACCTCGGCTTCCCAAAGTGCTGGAATTACAGGCGTGAGGCACCGCGCCTGGCAGATAAATAACTTCTTTTAGGGATAAACAACTCAGGAAGTTCAAGATTTCTGGATTAATGATTGACAATGTTCTTAGTGGTCTCTCTTTGATTTATTTCAATTGTAAGTAATTCTTGGTGATAGTCTAACATAAATTCTGACAGGTGAATAGTCTAACATAAATTCTGACAGGTGAAGAGAGTAAATAAAGTATCTCTGGGAGAATCAATAGAATAAGATTATCTTGGTTAAATGTCTAAGAAAATATGCTAAATAGACACAAACACTTTTTCATCTTCCAAAATCAGAGTCAAATACTAAACGATCGTAAAGTAGCTAATTCTGTCTTTTTGCAAAAGTGAATCTGAGCTAAATTAGAAGAATGTCCGGAATAAATTTTTCCTTGAAAACTAGGAACAACTAATGTAATTAAATTATGAGGCATTGACTGTAGCGTAGAGTTTTAGCATCAACAGAAAAGCTCACAAACATACGTGAAAATCAAAAAGGAGTGCTGGGTTGGAGCCCTAAGGTGAATAATTTTATCATCTCAGATCACTTGGAAAAAAGCAGCGAGTCCAAAAGATGCTGGTGAGAAGCTTTCTCTCTGCTAACCCCTAATGTTCTGCAATAAACATGTGGAGGCAGAAGAGAGAGAGATTATTACAGAGTCTGTGTGGTATAGTGTGAAGGAATAAGAGAACATTTCTGATAAGTATTTTCAAAATTTGGAGAATCATTCCTATCTAAATCATTCATTTGAGGGACTAAAATACAAGTAAGATGTTTCTTGCCACATAACCCTCAGCTAGCCAGGCTCTAAAAAGGACAACACTGGACACTTTGACAGTGGTAAAAAGCAGGGTTTACTCATTCTCGAATACTAAGGACTAGTGATAACCTTAGGCAGCACCTTATCTCTTTGGTTGAGGTTCTGCTTTGTTTCATTGAACAAATCTCTTGGGTTATTTTCTGTTGTGCCAGTCATTTAATTTGTTTTCTGAATCAAATGATAAGAATAAATATTGTTTTGAATGTTAACAGATATATCTTACAACTTGGTGTGCCATCTGCCTAATTTTGAACCTATAGGATGGGAATAAAAGCATTGTGAAGAATACCAGGTGATTTCCCTATAGCCAATACTCTTGTCCCTCCTACTTTTCTTTTGGCTTTCCTGCTGCATGGGTCATGGCAATAAATGGGAGTTTTCTGCACACAGAGAAAAAATTCACTTGTTGAAGATGTTAGTCTTCTTCTTGACCAACTCTTATATTGGTACAAACATGTGAGAGCAATGCACCTTCTGAATCATGTCAAATTTATGGTCTTTGTTAAAGCAGATAAGCTGGTGCCTTAGGAGACGTAGCTATCACATTCTACTATAGAATTTTCTATTCTGTATCATCTGGATTCTTATTTAAAATTTAAACTAATGTTGTTCTTCCTACTGCATAAGAATGTTCATGCCACTTTATGCTTAGTAAGTGATTAAAAGTATATGTCAGTTAAAATCAGGACAGTCTCCTTTATTCTAAGTCCTGTTCCTGTTCCCCATCATCTTATATAGGAACCTTCCTCTTTCAATGGTTTATATTAAAAAACCAAAGACAATTGAAATCAACCCTATAAAAAATTATGCTACAATTATTTTAAACCCTAACATAACAGTATTGTCTTTGATATGAATCTGAAAATCAATGTATTTCTTACTTTTTGGTTAGATATTCATTAGTATGTTCTATCTTATTTTGCTACTTATATTTTGGAAAGTTTCTTAATGTTAGAATAGTATTACATAACTCCTCTACTTATCCATTTATTCATTTTATTTATTGTGTAATCTATTCTAAAAATTGCATTAGCAAAGAAGACAAATAGTGCCATTACCCCCTTGGAATTTTCCATCTGGTAGTAATAAGAGTTTTCAGAATATTATAATCTGATATAATATACTCAGAGAATATGTAATAGCAGAGCAACCCAGCACTGAGAAACTGTTGTATGAGCTGAAATGTGATTAATAACTAGGATGTTGAGAAATAGTAAAGTCTGTGAGGTCAACTTAACTTGGTCAGACTTAAAAAGAAAATAAGCACTCTTTATTCTTTGTAAGATAAGATATATACCATTTCATTTTTCTACCCCAGCGTGTTCAAATATACAAGTAAGACAAATGGTTTACAGTGTGTAAAAACTGAAAACATAATCTCTGAAAAAGAAATCAGATTTAAAAAAACTTATATTGTATGATTTTATTTACCTGAATGCAAAAACATAAAAAGTAGATTAAGTGTTGTGAAGGAATGGGGGAGGGTGAATGGAGAATAAATGTTAATGGGTATTGGGATTCTTCTGGAAATGATAAAAGTGCCCAGGCAGTAGAGAGTTCTGATGGCTGCACACGTGTGATATACTAACATTCTCTGAATTAAATACATTAGAACATGACTTTCACGGTAAGTGAATGAATCTCAACAAAACTTGCACAAGAAAAGCCATTATTGATGTTCTAGTAAAGATTCCACAATAATTTATTATTTAAAATAACTTAATTAACAAATGTACACATTCAAGGTGGTTATACCATGTATAACCACAAAGTAATTACATTCCATGAAGTTACAAGGAGCTCACAGGCTCTCACACGTAAGGTCTCAGGACACTATTTACATCATATATGGGAGGTCACAATAAATCATCATGAAACCAACTTTTCATGTACAACCAAAGCAAAAGAAAGGTCTCAGAGGGGAAGAGAAGGAGGCAAGAGGAAAACCATAGATAATAGAACCTTTAGAAACATCAAAAAAACTCACAGATCCATTATCATAATCCAGAAACACCCCAACCCGACCCAGAGGCCTTTGCACATGCTGAATCAAAGGTGGAGAGTTGGTGGAGAGACTATAACCATTGCTCCTCTTTGAGGAAATTAACAAAAATGTTTCATCAGAATCAATAAGGATACTGCTATCTGCTGTCGTGGAATCTCTACAGACTCCCAGAATCCAGGTGGAGGAGTGGGTCACATCCACTTCCCAGTAATGCCTGCCAGAGTTGAACGCTTGCGCTCCCCACACAGCAAAGCTCTCCACTCCCTGGGGATCCATGGGTGCACTGCGATGGTCGTCTCCAAATATCACACGTCTCACATCCTCAGAAAGGCTTATATAGCAAGGAGTCATTTCCGTGCTCAGAGCATTATCCACTGACAAGGAAAAAGTACTATATTAGTGAGTGCTATGAGGGACAGAGGCTCTGTGGCCCAATTATTCACTTCAGTTGCTTTTCTTCCAAGAAAATACAGAAAAGAGGAAGCCAAGAGAGTTCAGCGCCATGCATCCATGAAGATGAAATGTCATTACAACTCTACAGCACATACAATTATATACTATTCCTTAAATAATAGAGAAAAAATGTGACCATATCACTGGGCGAAGTAATGATTTAATGTCTACCTCTGCATAGTTTTTTTCAGGACATATATAAAATGTTTTTTTTTTCTTTAATAGAAAATCTTCTTGTATTATTTGTCTTTAAGATCATCAACAGGTAGACATCACTTTGCCATGATGTGAGTATTTATTGGAATGTAAGTTATGCCTGTTATAGTCTCAAACCTCTAAACTTTGCTAGAAATTGACACATGTAAAGTTTATAAGTTTCTGAAAGGAATACTCTGGCTTTACAATATCTCTTTAGCTCCTGATTCAATCTACTCTGCATTCCTGCCCTCTGCTACCTAGACCTGCCCTCTTGAATGGAGGTAACATGCTTAGGCCATGTTCACAGATCCCTCACCTTTCAGTTGTTACGTATATGATGGCATTAAAATTGTCCTGATTATGGATATTTTAGTCTTTTTTTTATCAAAATGCTCTGATTTTGTAACTAATAAAGGTTACTTGAAGAATGCATGTAAATGCACATGGAATAGAGCCAATTAAAAACCATTATGCCAAATCTAACCCTCAAAATTGAATTAAATTGAACTAACACGAAATACTGATGCCACCGTGACAACTAGTGTCTTCATAACTACATGACCTGAATACTCTTTGTCCTCTTATTCTGCAGACAAAGTATGTGCCTTGCTTTACATTTTCATCAAACTCTAACTCAGGAAATTGAGTTTTGATCTTTGTAGTATTACTATGCAGGTAGAGAAGATGCACATGCTTTGGAAAACTATGTATTACCTACATGTCAAAAATAATACAACTTAAATGGGAAAAGCCTCGACCAAGGGACGCAATAAGCAAATGATTTGAGGCTGGACTGCTAAGCAGCTGGATCTTACCTCTGAAGTTGTTGAGCATGTCTAGGACTCCAGTTATGCGCCATGAAGTAAGCTCTGGGTACACTGGCTGGGGCTTTTGCATCTGTGCCAAATCAGCCCTGCAAAAAAATGGCCTCAGCTATATGTCCAGGCCCAGAGCTAATCATACCATCATACAAAGATATCATATTTTCATATAACATGTTTCCTCAGAATTCTGGAAACATGAATTCTGAGGAATTCATGTTTTGGTTAACTGCATGCACATTTTATTCCACACTCCAAGGGCCAGAAGAGGTTGCTTTTTCTGATTTTTTTTTTTTGCATAAAAACCCAATTTCCCCACATATGTTGTTTTCAGACATTACACAACTTCTAAAGTCATTAAAAGACATTGCGTCCCTCTCCGCATCATACCCCCTGAGGGTATGCAAAAATCTTGGAAACATTTCAGAGAGCAAAAAACTCAAACAAAAATCTTTGGGACCTGAGCCTGTAGCTGTCACTAATGCTAGTCACTGTCTAACATAGAATATTCACTGAGACAAAAAGCTTTCATCTTTTGGGCAAAACAAAAGAGAATAATTCCAGCCTGAACACCCTGCTGCTGAGGGTCCCGAGGCAACCATTTTCCTGAGGTCTTTCCTAGAACTGGGTGTATTGTGATGGAGTAGGTCCAGGTCATTGACACTTTTAGGAACAAAACCTTCCTCCTCAGGACACCCAGAGGGAATCTCTCTCCTCCCTCAGTCTTTTTTTTTTTTTTTAATCTCCTACCCCTCCAGAGTAGAAGACACCTCTATGATTCCTCAAAGCAATTTTGTATTAAGATCTGTGGGGTAGGGCTGGACAGGATGGATGGACTGGGAAGAACAAACTTCAGAATGGCAAACTGTTTTTACATATATTTGAATTCATACAAATTTTAAGATGAAAACTTTCCAGACCAAAGAGGAGACCTCAGGCTCTCTTTTCAAACAAAAATGGAAATAGCCACTGAGAATGATATTAGTACCTCAAAATGTATACACCCTGTTCATTCACAAGAGAATGAACTTCTCAGAAAAAGCATTTTTTTAGTGTAAACTCACCTTGCTGATACATTTCCCACATCCTGCAAAAAATAAAAGACAATGTTAATTATGAGAGATTTTTCCTTCTGCATCTTTTCTCATACTCTTTTTTCTTTCTGTTTTAGTGTTTTAAAAATGTGTATCTCTCTTCATTCCCCTCTAAGTAATCATTCAAGGCTACGTTAATAACAGAACCTCAACTAAATAATGGAAAGCATCATCAGTGGGCATGAAGAAGAAAGGAGCTGAGCAAGAGATGGTAGAGTAAAGCAAAGATATCTAGGTTTCCAGTGTCATTAATTTCCTAATCTTATTTCCAAGGAAAGGTCTGACCACTCATGACAACTGGTAAAAAACAGAGCAGAACCATATGAGAAACAGAGTACACGGACATTGATGAGCAACTTTCACAAACCTCGCCCAGGCAAGGGGAAACCCCTCAATGGCTTTAGCAAATCACTGTTGTATGGGACATCAGAGAGTGAGGAGGAACTAGGGCATATAAATGGAGTATTACTAACCTTCCCCTAGCCTCAAGTTCTAATGATTTTAGATGATCTCTCTGTGTGGATAGTACTCTAAATTATGTTGAAGAGAATTTTGTTATATGTGATCTCCTAAAATGGCAAAAATTTCCCAAAGATTACCAAAGTATCCAGTAATAAGTGACTGGACAGATGTACTATAATGGTGGGAGTCAGACAGCATGTGTCACTTAGCTTAGAGCAGTGACATATGCAGGTGACATTTGCATGTCCTGGCAGCAATGTCCAGCAAGGACTTCCTGTCTCTGAGGATGGACCCTCCCTCCTCACCTGGAGCAGCTCCACGACAGGCATATGGCACGTCTCCCACAGCTCTCTGTACATGTCTTTCATCCTTTCTAAATGTTGGGTCATTCTCACTTGACTGTCTTGTAGTTGTTGGAAAAGCTCTTTTGCTTCTCTTTCCAGTGCCTGCAGATGCAGTTGCTCCTCCTCATCGAGAAGTAGATGCATCTTTTGATATTGAATAGTGGTTATCACCTTCCTTATTGACACATAGTCCTGCAGAGATGTTTGGTTAAAAGAATTACATGTTCTCACTCTCAATAGAAAAGTTCAAATAATTATATGCTGGGTGTAATCAAGCAATTTGTAAACTTTCTGCCTCACTCTTGAAAAGAGTCTTGACTATTTGGTGTTTTTTTCTGTCCATCTTTTTCAATATTCCTATTCTCTCTCCCTTTTTAAATTAAAACCTATATAAAGACTCCTGGTTTCTGTCACTGTGATCCTTTTTTACAGTTCTTACTGAGTCAATTATTTCCTCTATTAATCTCTCTTTTAGGATTTTTCCATGTCTGATTCGCTAAATGTTAAAGAACAATTAGCCATACATCATATTATACGGTTTTTTTTTTTTTTACTTTTACTATATTTTTACTCTATATACTATTCTATTTCTTTCCTCTTCCTCACACCCAATCTTAGTGAAATGTTGCCTCATCTCCAGTGTCTGAAAAAGTTTATATTAACCTTCAAATTTGAACTAGAATACATATCATGCCATTTATCCAATATACTAGAATTAACTTGGCTAGCTTGTGTGGGCTTCTGTATTTGCGATTCCTATTATATCAGTTGAAATCACTACATTTTCTTGGGATGAAATCACTATCTTTTAACTGGTAATTTGAATTTAGCTAAAAAGTATAAGCCAACATTGTCTTTATTTGCGTAAAAATAAAGGAAATATTTTCATTCTTACCACTAACGAACGAAATTTTCTAGTTTCCTGATTTAGATGGTTTTGTGTCTCTTGATTGAATCTCCACAAATAGTCCATTTCTTTTATAAGTTTCTCCTGTAAAAGAAGCAAGAAGCTTAGCAAAAATGGAGACAGTATACTAGATTTCATCCCCTTATCAATCAAATAAAAAGGCTGTAATTGAAAGAAACACAAATTCAAGTTAGAGTGGAGTGGTCAGATTTTTCCAAGTTAAACAAATTTGGTTCTATTAATTTGGATATGAAAAGTCATAGAAATATAATAGAGAGTTTTAAGGGACCCTTCAGATAATATCATCAATTTTCTGAGAAACTGGCTTTTATATAACATGACTTTGAAAAGTGTTCTTGGTGCTGGTCACCTGTTCCACAGCTCCATTCTACACGTTTGAACAATGTTTCTAAGGAAACCTCCTTTAGTGAAGTCTCAACACAGCTATGATTAGAGTGCTAAATTAGTCAGCAACATTGAAAGGACACGTTTATGTGTTATGATTGACATGGAATAATCACCACCTCCACCATCTGCATTCTCATCACCATCGTTGCATTGGCCCTCACCATTCTTATTTGGGACTCTATACATATCAAACTGCCTTAGAGGCATCACATACCCTGCATTCCTCAGCAGCCCATCCTATTGGACTGTGGCTGTGAGCCATGTGCTCTGGTGACTCAGAGCAGGGCCCACAGAGCAATCTCTTGTCAACCTCACAGAAGAGCTCCTTAGTCTCTTCATGGAGCACACAGATACTGTGTGAGTTGTTGATGTTCTGAGGTCTGGTCTGTCTGGCTAGGGAAGCCAGCTTTTTCAGTACAACATTGGTGTTGAAGTCGGGCTTCACTGAGATTTCTCTGCACTCAGGGCAGAGCATTGGTGCTCTGCCTTCTTCCCAGCAGAAGTAGAGGCAGGGCCTGCAAAAGCTGTGCCCACAGTCAATGGTGACCGGGTCTATGAAGTAGTTCATGCAAATGGAGCAAATGAGCTCATTCTGGAAGGCTTGCAGGGTGTCTGAATCCATATCTCTGAAAATTTAAAAAAAAAGTGAGAATTTCTTTCTCTTATTTTTATTTGCCCCGATGAAAAGGAAAAAAAAAAAGCCAGTGGACAATTTTCCTTGTCTACTTGAGTCTGTCCAATATGTCTAATAAGTTAGCTCCAGTATAAACTGAGACATAGTAAATGCAAACATGCTGGATTTATAAAGTTTTCCCTCAATAGCCATTGAAAATTGGGGTCCAGGAATCCCTGAGATACCAAGATCCTTAGATGTTCCAGGCTCTTATTAGTAAATGGTGTGGGATTTGCATGTAACCTAAACCTATCCTCCTGAATACTTTATGTCTAGATTACTTTGAATGCCTAATACAATGTAAATGCTGTATAAATACTTGTAATGCCATACTGTTTAGGAACAGCAAGAAGATTGTTAAAAATATGTACATGTGTGGCAGGGTGCGGTTACTCATGCCTGTAATCCCAGCACTTCGGAAGGCCGAGGTGGGAAGATCATGAGGTCAGGAGACCGAGACCATCCTGGCTAACATGGTGATACCCTGTTTCTACTAAAACTGCAAAAATTTAGCCGGGCGTGGCGGCACGTGCCTGTAGTCCCAGCTATTCAGGAGGCTGACGCAGGAGAATTGCCTGAACCCAGGAGGTAGAGGTTGTAGTGAGCGGAGATGATGCCACTACACTCCAGCATAGGTAATAGAGTGAGACTCTGTCTCCCAGAAAAAAAAAAAAAAAAAAAAAAAAAAAAGGGATATGTTGTTCAGTACAGCTGCTTTTTTCTTCCTGTAAATATTTTTTTCTGAGATTAGTTGAATCCACGGGTATGAAACTTATGGATATGAACAACCACTACGATTCAAATGAGAAAATGAGATGAGAGCACTCATGGTATTTTGTTAAACAAGCCATGCTCTCAATCATTCCCAGTTACTTAGCAAGCTTAAAGCCTGGGTAGACGGTGAAAGCTGAGATGATTTCTCAGTCACTTATATAAGCTGATTCTTATTTCTTAATCTCATTCTTAAGAACATTCTTAATCTCGTTCTGTCTCTGTCATTCTCTCTCAACGATTCCATGATGATAATATATGAAAGACACTTAGTATCTCTGCTATTATTCTGTACTCCCTGCCTGCAAACTCACCTATGAAGTTTGCTCACACAATTATAAATGAAGTAGGTTTTATCTAAGATTGATTAATCAGAGTGGACTATCAGCTCCTAAAATTATCAATCATTAAATTTGTCCTTTTAACTTTAATATCAAAACTTTTCCTTTCACTACATTAATCGTAAATCATATCTATTATTTTTAATTTAGAAAATTTTTTCCCATATTCAATTCAGATGATTAGAGAGAACACTTTCACATTCTGAAATAGTGAATATTTAAGCTATAATAATTTACAAGAATTAATCAACAATTAATTATCTTCTAAAATAACAATAAAAGTGAAGATATGTATTAGGTTTTCCACTCTACACTAGAAAATCCAGAAATGCAGTTAATGGAAGCATGGCCACCAATTCACCATTCCTTTTAGTGACTTGGGAGTTGCAGCCTCTTGGGAGCCCTTGTCAGAGGGTTACATCTATTTTTTTTACTTCTTTCTTTCTTTCCCTTTTATTTATTTATTTATTTATTTATTTATTTATTTATTTATTGTTGTTGTTGAGATGCAGTCTCACTCTGTCACCCGGGCTGGAATGCAGTGGCGTGATCTCAGCTTACTGCAACATCCGCCTCCCAGGTTCAAGCAATTCTCCTGCCACAGCCTCCCGAGTAGCTGATACTACAGGCACCCGCCACCATGCTATGATAATTTTTTTGTATTTTAAGTAAAAACGTGGTTTCGCCATGTTTGTCAGGCTGGTTTCTAACTCTAGACCTCAAGCGATCTGCCTGCCTTGGCCTCTCTAAGTGCTAGGCTGCAAACATGAGCCATCGTGCCTGGCCAATTAAAACTATTTTCAACAGCTTTCAAATCTAGTCTACAAACTGCAAATTTTGAAGACACAGCAAATAAGACCTTTGCAATAAGAAGTTTCAAAGTAATTCAACATTTTTTACATTGACTTTGGTGTACATTATAACCATTACTACATGCCAACATTCTAGGGAACATTTTAGGTATTTTATGGGTTCTATCATTGCATGAAACTATCGAAATATACCTTTTCACACTTAAAAAAAAATCTAACAATACAGAAAATAGTCACATAAGAAGAATCAAATAGCAAGGCAACACAAACCAGATGTTACAAATTGAAGATACTTTACATTGATTTTCTGTAAAATCATGAAGACAGTTACTTGTTTGCTTAGAAAAGACCCAAGCATGCTGCCGGGTAAATTTAAAGTATTTTTAAGAGAAAAAGTGAGCATGATGAGTTTACTGCAGATTTTATACTCACAAGGCTATTATGAATGGTCTCAGTCTAGAAGCTCTGTAGATATCGAGATTAGAAGTAACTCCTGGTGCTCCAAAGCCCAGCAGTCACAAATGCAGTGGGTCCTCACTGAAGGAGAGAGAAGTCTCTGGACAAGCATCTTTTTAAAGGGTATGGGCCCAGGAAAGACCACACCCACTTCCTGAGATTGATTAGATTGCACAGAAAGGGGTAAATTGACTGATTAGGTTTATTAAGTATTAAAAACCACACTTGGGGGCCCAAAGCTCAACAGACAAGTTTGGAATGAGAGGCAAGAAAGTTGACTTAACACAGGTTATTCAAAGAAATATTTTAACTATAACAATTATTTCATTAAATATTGTCACATGCTAATTGCTTTTTTTTGTTTTTTGTTTTCTTTTGAGATGGTATCTCACTCTGTAGCCCAGGCTGGAGTGGAATGGCTCGGTCTCAGCTCACTGCAACCTCTGCCTCTTGAGTTCAAGTGATTCTCCTGCCTCAGCCTCCCAAGTAGCTGGGATTACAGGCACCCACCACTAAACCCAGCTAATTTTTGTACTTTTAGTAGAGACGGGGTTTCACCATGTTGCTCAGGCTGATCTTGAACTCCTGACCTCAGGTGATCTGCCCACCTCTGCCTCCCAAAGTGCTGGGATGACAAGCGTGAGCCACTGCACCGGGCCACGTGCTAACTTTAAAATTTTGTTTCTCACTGTTTTAAAATTATAATTCCTTAAGTGCCTAGCCATTATTTATCTGAATATGTTCAAAGATAAAACATTAACTGGGATTACCAGCACATCTGTACTGTGTAACTCTCTTGTTTAAAAAAGTACAGCAAGGAACTCAATTGTGTTTCACATAATTGTATATATAATGGTTGATGGAATTAGTTGTAGCAGCCTGTTTTTCTTATTTTTACTATTTTATGACTATTTCTGTGTTATATGAAAATAAAATCTGTTTTTTATTAATTCACCTTTTTCAATAATTTTAAAACTGATAATTTACACATATATGTACATAACTATCTATATCAATGTTAGGTATTCATATTTTTAAAATTATGTAGTAATTATTGACACAATAATAATAATTATTATTACTTTTTTTTGAGATGTTGTCTCCCTCTGTCACCTAGGCTGGAGTGCAATGGCATGATCTTGGCTCACTGCAACCTCTGTCTCCCAGGTTCAAATGATTCTCCTGCCTCAGACTCCCGAGTAGCTGGGATTACAGGTGTCTGCCACCATGACTGGCTAATTTGGGTATTTTTAGTCAAGATAAGGTTTCACCAAGTTGGCCAGGCTGGCCTCAAACTCCTGACATCAGGTGATCCGCCCATCTCAGCCTCCCAAAGTGCTGATATTACAGGCATGCGCCTTGGCACCTGGCTGCTATTTACACAATAATGATGTGCATAATTACCTTTAACAGTGCATGAAAGTTATTTTTAACACAGTTGCCATGCTAATAGATTTTGTTGTCGTTTACCATGATTTAATAAATTCATAAATTATCTAATGTTTGGGGATTTAGGTCATTTCTATAAACTGAAAATTACAAACCTTGCTAGAAGTTGAAAAAGTAAAAATCTATATGAAAATCACCATTTATCTATTAATGGATATTTTAAAAATTATAAAATTTATAAAAACCAACATATCCTAGGAAAAGATGAAGTGGCTGTCTTTTTCATCAGTCCATGGCATTGCAAATTAGTATGTTTTCTGAAGTGTCATTTGATCAGCATTATGCTTCAAAAAATACATCCAATAAAGTTAAGAAAAGGTAATCATAGATACTTACGTACAGACTTTTCCAGAAATGTCGTTCTTTGAAAACTGCTTCAAACACTTCTTAAAATGTTGCATATTATCTAGCTAAGTGTAGAGAAGAAAGACTTTCTAGCATTCTCACTTCTCAGTAAAAATTCAATTCTATATTTTGTAGACTGCCCTGTATTAGACAGAAATAAACAATAAGCAACTTATGAGATGCAAATAAAAGAATACAAAATAATTGCAAATTTTAGTGCTAGTAACTGAAAAAGTTATTATCTATTTTACTACAACTGTGTTACCATGCAGGATAGGTAAGAGAGAAAAAGCAGTATTTCCTTGCCTAATTAAAAAATACCCTGTCATTCAAGTGAAAATATCAGACATTTATTGATTACCAACTCTGTGATAAAAACTGTTCTGAGTGCTTTACATGTTCTAACTTACTTAATTCCTACAACAACCCCATGAGATAAATAATATGTTATACTGATTTAAAGATTAAGAAATGTGAGAACAGGAAACTTCAATAATTTGCCCAAAGACATATTCTAATGAAGTAGGAGAGCTAGGGTTTGAAACCAGGCAGTCTCTGAAAACAGCTTTCCTTTCAGTGACATGACATACGTTGCCAAAGTATGTACCTAAGCCACCAAATTACATACAATATTTTTGGGGGATGCTTCTTGCATGCTGGCAGAATTGATTAAAAGTTCACAAATCTTTCAAGCATTGTGCAGGTTTTAGTCCTTTGTTTTGAATACTAATATGCACACTATCCTACATCTACCATATTGTCCAACTCTCTATCAATGACATGACAAAAAGCCGGTGAGCATGCTCAGCTAAACCCCATAACAAAGGCATTGTGGAAATCCTAGTGTGCAATGCAACTCTTCTTTTCAAAGCACAGAATGTCTCAGAGGGTCTCTTATGTGCACTATTCTGATGACTCACAAAATGAGTGTCTACTGTGAACTCTCCTTACTGGTAAGGATTCGAGCCAAAATAGTAACAAACCTGCACATTCTGCATATGCATCCTGAAAATTAAAGTAAATTTTTAAAAAGTGTAAATAAAAAACAAGACTAAGTCCTTAAGGAGCTCATGGTCTAGTAGTTGATGGAAAGGAAGGGACAGTCATCCTAAAAGTCTTCCTAAAAGAAATAATACCTAAGCTAAAAGCCAAAGGATGAGCGTAGTCTTATCTTTTCTGATAGTAAAGTCTATGTGAGAGCAGTGGTCATGAGAAAAGATTTCGGAACGTGGCATGGTGGCTCATGCCTGTAATCCCAGCACTTTGGGAGGCCTAGGTGGTTTGACCAGTCAAGCTGAGAAGTTTAAGGTCAGCCTAGGCAACATTGGAAACTCCATCTCCACAAAAAATAGAAAAATTAGACAGGCATGATGGTGCACGCCTGTAATCTCAGCTACTGGGGAATCTTAGTCTGGATGATTGCCTGAGCCCAGGAGGCAGAGTTTGCATTGAGCCGGGATTGTGCCACTGACTCTCGCCTGGGGGACAGAGTGAGATCCTGTCTCATACACACAAGAGAATATCAGTTCTGTCCTCTTGCTGGTGATATCCTCCAATTGCATCCAGGCCAGAATGCTTGCTGAAATGCAAATGTGCCTATATTCCTACCTGCTTAACCTCATTATGGGATTTTGATAAACTACAAGAAAGTAGTTACACTCCTCTCGATGTCTTCCAAAATGTACTTAATGTATTTGGTGCTCAGTGTACAAATTGTTCTTCCCACAAATGCCTTGGATTCTAGTAAGGGTGAGTTCTTTGTATTTCTTTAACTTGCCACAATCATCCATACTTCTATTATTTTGTATAACATGATTACCTTGTCAGTGGAAATATAAATAAGTGAAAGTAGTTTGAATCGCTGTGGCATTGCCCAGTAGAATTGATGATCCACAAATTATATAACCCAGACATTCCACCTATCAGAAGATACTGTCAGGAATGAGAATCTATTGAGTGTTTGCGTTAGGAGACATGTTCACAAAAATCAATATACAAAAATCATTCCAAATGTACAACAGTAGAAAATGAATAAATATATTTTGTGATGCACCGTTTATCCAACTTTGGGTTATCCACTACAAACTCACTCTTGCTTGTTTACATAAATAGATCTGGATCCTTCAAATACTTTTCCTTTGCCATGTGTTATGATGTCAATCTTTGTGAGTAGAAAGCTTTGGAGAGAAATAACAAAAAAGTGCTTCCAATCTGCTTTGGAAATGACACCTCCAGTGTCTGGCCTGGAGGACATACAGGGATACACCAATGCCCAGATTGTGTAGTTCAGGCTGCTGTTATAGCACCCACTTCCTGAAGTTCACTGGGGCCCATGAGAACTCAGCAGCCACGAGCTTCTCCTGATACTACCCTTTTCCATATTTGCAGTGGAGCCCGTCTGGCATGACATTTCTTCATAAACAGCTTCACCAGTGGCCCAGAAGGCAAGTCTCTGGGGAGCTCTGAAGTGTGGATTTAAAGCAAGTTTTTCAAGAGCAACAATACAGCAACTTCTAAACATTCAGTGAGGCCAAGGGGTGAGAGGACTCTCCATTGAGTACTCCAGCTTCACCCTGGAAACAACGGCAATTCCTTATATGTGTCATCACGTATTATTTAGACTTCTCCTTACATTCTACTAGACAGTATTTCCTTGCTCAGCTGCTGTTATAATTAATCATTCTATACATTAACTTTCCCTATTCACATTATTATATGTTTTCTCTTTCGTGACGGACCATGAATCTTACTTTCATTTGAATAAATGCTATCCATCTATCTATCTACTTACCTATCTATCTATCTGAACACTTAAAGACCAGTGAAAAAAAATCAAGTACCATAAAACTATACATGGTATGATTTTATTTTAAAAATTTCAAAACTACCTAAAGTCAAGCCATGAAACATGTAAATAATATAGCCTTGTGTGATAAAATTATAAAGAATACCACAGGAAATAAAGGTAAACAGAAAATTCAAGAAAGTGAAAAAACACAACTGTCATTAGTGCATGGGGAACCCAAAGATATTGGAAATGTTATTTTCTTAATATGGTTAGTAAGTTCACAGATATTCATTTCATTATTATTTTTCTCAATACTTCTATGTTCCATGATAGTCTTTTATATAAATAAAATATTTTCAATTAAAAAATAATGCTATCCTATGCTATAGAAAGATTACATTTACTAAAAGTGTAATTTAACCAGTGTCCCAACTAGTGTGCTGAGATCGTGATCCTCTCAGCCTTGGGGGCCCCAGGCAGGGCGTGAGAACTCTGGCTTGGAGTAGTTGTGCATATTCTGCACTGTGCTGTATGACAAACTGATGTTTTCCCATGTATGAAGAGACATGAACACATTAGACTTGATTCCCCGATAATGCCAGATGAGAGTTTTATGATATTTGTCTATTCCCCTTGGATTTAATACTGAGTTTGATTCTTCCACTTCAGAATAACCTTGTATGATTATAAATTTTAATTTTTAAATTTTTTAATCCATTACAAGACAATAAAAGAAAACACATATGCAAACATATATATGGACACTCACATAACTGTATATAATATCCAGCTTTATGTCTAATATGCTAATTTAAAAATTCATCAGTAGAACCTATCATGGTTCTTTCTGAGTGATATACCACACAAATTCTATATAGGTTCTCTAAAGAATCCCCATAGGCTACTTGTTTCAAAGACTCTGAAACTGCCTGCACTGTGAAGGCTGCAACAGAAATTTTTCTCTTCACTTCTCCCCTAGCCTTGCAAGGGTCCACTTTGCTTTTCATTTCAAACAGAGCATTAGAAATTCCTGGAAATGACTCCCCTGAATACTTGCTGTGGCTGCTTGGAGCATAGGTGACATGCCTGTTGATAAAACAACATGCTGTTTACTAGTTTCCCAAATTATATAGAGGAGAAACGCAAGAGCACTCTACAATTCTAACATTGACTATTTCTAATTTAACAATTTGAATCAGCCACTTGTCAACAGAACTTCCACATTCAATCATCTCTAAAGACTCCTGTGGCCGAGTGCAGTGGCTCAAGCCTGCATGCCCAGCAATTTGGGAGGCCGAGGTGGGTGGATCGTGAGGTCAAGAGTTCAGGACTAGCCTGGACAGCATGGTGAAACCGCGTCTCTACTAAAAATACAAAATAATTAGCCAGGCACAGTGGCACGTGCCTGTAATCCCAGCTACTCAGGAGGCTGAGGCAGGAGAATTGCTTGAACCTGGCAGGCGAAGGTTGCAGTGAGCCGAGATGGTGCCACTGCACTCGAGCCTGGGCTCCAGAGCGAGACTCTGTCTCAAAAACAAAACAAAACAAAACAAACAAAAACAACCAACAAAACAAACAAAAATGTAAAGTGGTAAGTGGTTCTATGCTACCATAGTAGCAACGATATAGTAACCACAGCAATCACACTCGGTATTAAAGTGATTACTGACAATTTTTCTAATTCTTTAAAATAAGCTACATATAGTTGATATTAGTATTTCACAGAGGAGGAAACTGAGGTCTGAGAAATCAAGTGACTAAATGATTTGTCCCAAGGCACATTACAAGTAAGTGCTGAATTTTTATTATATTACAATAAATTATAGCACAACTGTGATCATCAAAGTCTTGTGATTAGCCAAACTTCTATTGTGTTTTTTGTCCTTTTTAAAAACATCACAGTACTATGTTAGAATATTTAACATAAAACATGAAGAATCATCAAAAGCAATTTTGTATTGTTTCACATGACCACGGCAGAAGAATGTTTATAGAATGGGCTAAGACGGTTCACACAACAGACCTAGAAAGGAAGGACAAATGAAAGTAAAGAGAGAAGGCCAGGAGCTGTGGCTCATGCCTGTAATCTCATAAATTTGGGAGGCTGGGCTGGGAGGATTGCTTGAGGCCTGGAATTGTAGACCATCCTGGGCAACATAGGGATACTCTGTCTCGACAAATCTAAGAACAAATATTAGTTGGGCATTGTGGCACGTGACTGTAGTCCTAGTGATTTTGGAGGTTGAGGTGGAAAGACTGATCAAGCTCAGGAGTTTGGGGCTGCAGTGAGCTGAGATTGCACCACTGAACTCCAGTTTGGGGGACAGTGTGAGACCCTGTTTCTTAAGAACAACAACAACATAAGTGGGGGCGATGGGTAAGTTAAAAAATATGTTGCCATTGGACAACCAATCAAACTGTTTCAAACATGCTCTTACTCCCGATCCTGACCCTTTGATAATCCCTGGACAGAAAGATGGATCCATTTCTGGCTGTCCAATGACCTAACACCTTCGACAATATATATAAGATCAACCTGGGGATAGTCAATGTTTGGCAGAAAAAAATTGCAATAGTCAACATTTAGGGGGGATAAAAACCTCTAAATATAAAAAATGGGAAAAAGAATAAATAAATATATATTTCTTATATAAATTATATGTGGAGAGATTTACTCAGTTTTCTGTATACATAAACAAAAATATATTTAAAATAGTAAAGGGACTAGAATTATACACACAAGAATATAACCATGACTTTATATTTTTCTGATGGAATTAGGGAGATATTTCTTTTCTGTTGTTGCTTTCTTGATCTTTACATTTTCTAAAATAAACATATATTCTTTTAAAAGAAGAAACAAAAAGATACTGAAAATAAAGCTATGCAAAATTATATTACATTGTTTGAGAAAATATGATATTTATCATTTACTACATATATTTTGAAATTTTCTATTGGATTGTAAGAAATCAACTATGATATTTATCCACAGTCCAAAGAAAAAGAAAAAGTGATCTTATAAGAGGGAGTCATTTTTTATTTTCCTACCTATAAAAATCCCTATCTGGTAACCCTAAGGATCAATAAATGCTCGTTACAGAAATATCGGTTGATCATTCATAATTCTTAATAATATTGGAATGAGAAATGAACATAGTTATAACTTCATGGAAATGTATCTCTACACACAAAATAAAAATTTCAGAATAAAACCGAATTTAATCAGTCATCTCTGGGAATTGGTTCCAAGACCCTGATAGATATCAAAATTTGTGCATACTTAAGTCCTGCAGAAAAGACACGTATATATGAAAAGTTAACCCTTCTCTTCTGTGGAATTAACAAGCTGAATGTGTACAAACAACTAAACAAATCAAATTGATCTATCAGAATAATAATCCAGATTTTAGTATAAATTATTTACTATTTCATCTTTTCAAGTGATTTTCAGAATAATGTAAGTACAGCATTCTCAGAGTCTGATAAGACTTTCTGGATTACCTTGCTCTGCCTCAGTGAGGAAAGGTAGCTGTGTATGTGGGATCTGAAGTCACATCTGACCTCCCTTGCATTAACTGGCCATAATGTAACTCTCACCACATGCTTAATGCCCTTTGACATCCTGGTCTTCATATTGTTAAGACAGTGAAGTAGGCAATAATATAAAACAGAAAATATTTCTGAAATACATGGTTAAGAGTCCAGATGGAATGTAACAGTTTTGTTTTATTTACTTTTGTTTTTTAGAAAAGCATTCATAATTCTCTTACTTTACATTATTCATTAGTTCTTTATTAGCCACATCTGAGGTTCTCAGATTCAAGCTCATGTAATGAGTGTCATTCTTTGATAAAAGTTCTAATATATCAAAGCTAAAGGAAAAATAATTGTTGAGATTTATTCCATAGAAATAAATTTATTCGCTTAAAAGCCTTTTTTCTGGATTTATGTCCTTCCTACTTTGTGATATTTTTAACAAAATCATTTACTGTATGCAATACTAATATTTGAAAATATAAGTTTGAAAACAAAAAAAAATTTGGCAAAATAAAGTTTACCATCTTTACAAATAAAAAGTTGGCCCCCATATGTGTGGGTTTCTTTCCTTCAGTACTGTATTTTATTTCATTTTCTTAAGAAATGGAGTCTCACTCTTTCATCGGGCTGGAGTGCAGTGGCTTGATCATACCTCACTAAAGCCTCAAACTCCAGGGCTCAAGCAATCCTCCTTTCTCAGCTTCCTAAGTACCTGGGATTACAGTGAATAAAACTGTATTTTCTATCCACCTTTCCTGCTGATGTGAAATCTACAGATAGAAAGGGCTGACTATATATTTTTTTAAAAAAATTGTGGCACGGGCGTGGTGGCTCACTCCTGTAATTCCAGCATTTTGGGAGGCCAAGGCGGGCAGATCACTTGAGGTCTGGAGTTTGAGACCAGTCTGACCAACATGGAGAAACCCCGTCTCTACTAAAAATACAAAAAATTAGCCAGGCATGGTGGCACATGCCTGTAATCCCAGCTACTTGGGAGGCTGAGGCAGAAGAATCGCTTGAACCCGGGAGGCAGAGGTTGCAGTGAGCCGAGATTGCACCACTGCACTGCAGCCTGAAACTCCGTCTCAAGAAACAAAAACAAACAAACAAAAAAATTGTTCTTAAGTAGACCTGTGCATTTCAAATCAGTTTTGTTGAAGCATGAAATGCCTATTTTAAATTTCTATAATATGCAAATTAAAAACAATAGCATACATAGCTACCATATTTTCAAATCTTATAAAATACATTTCTATTTGTAGCAGGACGAGCCGCAGACAAAACTCCTCAGACACCGGATTAAAGAAGGAAGAGGTTTTTTATTTGGTCGGGAGCATCGGCAGACTCGCGTCTTAAGAGCCGAGCTCCTCGAGAAAGAAATACTTGGCCTTTTTAAAGGCTTACAACTTTAAGGGGTCCACATGAAAGGGTCGTGATAAATCGAGCAAGCGTGGGAAACGTGACTGGGGGCTACATGCCTCAGCTAACAAAAGTTTTACAATGCTTTTTTCATACAGTGTCTGGAATTTACAGATAACACAAGTAGTTTAGGCCAGGGGTTGATGTTATTATTATTACTTTGTTTAACTCCTAGGGCCGCGTGGTGGTGCCAAGGTTGTCTGGCTATTTATCTTACTTTTGTTTCTTTCTCACTTTCCTCCTGTCTTGTGAACTAGGCAAGGTAGGGGGAGGAGGGCAGCAGGAGTAGTAGTGGTCTCCTTCCTTAAATTTACCTTGGAGCAACATGTCCTACACTATCTTGGCCCAGGGACGTCCCTGAGATGGAGCTTTCTAGACTTTCTCTCCATTACCCCTTGACTTGAGTTGGGCGGTGCCAGGAAATATAGGAGGGAATCCTCCATCCTGTGGTTGTTGAGAGACCCTTGGAAGGCTTCATCCGGAGCATGAGGAGCAGGAGAAATTTCCCTTCTGGAATGGAGGCCAACGGTGTTCTTAGATTAAATTTTTACGTTACAATAAAAAATCAATTGGCTGGGTGTGGTGGCTCACGCCTGTAATCCCAGCACTTTTGTAGGCTCAGGAGGGCGGATCACTTGAGGTCAGGAGTTCCAGACGCATCTGGCAAACATGGTGAAACCCCCTCTCGACTAAAACTGAAAAAACAAACAAACAAACAAACAAAAAATTAGCCAGTAACAGAGCCAGAATCCTTTCAAAAAAAAAATATATATATATAAATAAAAATAAAATTTCTATTTTGAAGAAACTTAATCATCTATGTTAACACCCACCTACGCCCTGTGAAATGCAATCAATTGGAAGAAAGGGGTGTGGTCTTCAGAGATTCATAAAAGGATACTTCAGGAGCCAAGCTCATTCTTCTCCAGAGCCCACAGAGCAACTTTGCAACTGGCCTTGGAGACTTCCAAAAGCTACCGACTCTGCACTGTGAGACTCTCATCCCTGAGTGGAATCCATCATATTCGACAGCAAGCTTTGGTGAGAACATAGATACATTTCTGAGGTAAGTACACAAATTCCAGAGTAGGAGCTACTATTAGCTTACAAACCAAAACAAAATTTGGGGACTTTATCTGCAAACTTAGATTATTTTTAATGCAATGATCTCATTTTCTGAGTTTTAAAAATGGTTCCATTTCTTTTTTAAAATTATATTAAACATAATCCATAGGTTTATGGATTAAACGTGGGCCACCATGTTCAGCTATTTATCTATTTTAATTAATTAATTAATTAATCTATTTTGAGATGGAATCATGCTCTATTGCCAGGCTGGAGTGCAGTGGCGCCATATGGGCTCACTGCAACCTCTGCCTTCCAGGTTCAAATGATTCTTCAGCCTCAGCCTCCAGAGTAGCTGGGACTCTAGGCGCCTGCCACCACGCCCATCTAATTTTTGTATTTTTTTTAGTAGAGACCGGGTTTCTTTATGTTGGCCAGGATGGTCTTGATCTCTTGATCTTGTGATCTGCCCACCTCTGCCTTCTAAAGTGCTAGGGTTACAGGCGTGAGCGACGGCGCTGGGCCTATTTTTTAAAATTTATATAAGTATTTTTAGAGACAGAATGATCTAGACATTTTGCTTTGTCGCCAGTCTAGAGCTCCTGAGCTCAAAAAACCTGCCTGACTTGGCCTCCCAAAATTCTGGGATTACAGGCTGGAGTCACTTTGCCTGGCCTAGGTTTTTATTTTTATTTTAGCAAAACATACATTCATTTAAAACGCTGAGTTATTGTCTAGTGCCAATGTTTTATTGTTATTATTTTCTTTTTGGAGACGGAGTCTTGCTCTGTCGCCCAGGCTGGAGTGCTGTGGCGCCACCTTGGCTCACTGCAAGCTCCGCCTCCCGGGTTCACGCCATTCTCCCGCCTCAGCCTCCTGAGTAGCTGGGACTACAGCTACTGGTGCCCGCTACCACTCCTGGCTAATTTTTTGTATTTTTTAGAAGAGACAGGATTTCACCATGTGAGCCTGGATGGTCTCCATCTCCTGATCTCGTGATCCACCCGCCTCGGCCGCCTCGGCCTCCCAAAGTGCTCGGAATACAGGCGTGAGCCACCGTGCCCGGCCTCTAGCGCCTAGTATTATTGCATAATACTCACTATTTTTCTGACTGTGTGAAAGAGTAATGATAATGCTTCAATTATCATTATCTTTCTGTAAATTTAATTATCTGTCTTTTAAGGATGTGGTAATATTAACCAGTATATCCCCAAATTAACAGACAGTGCAGGAACAGTAAACATGCCAGAAAGTTTTTGTTGATTGAATTAACATAGCAGCCTAGAAGAACAATGATTCTTAGCTTTAGACTGGAGAGGTACCTTACCTTGATTTGACTGTTTTACCTTGGAGAGTAAAGGCTAGCTTTTTCTGATTTGGAGAAAGGTGTGAGTTCTGCTCTAACATTTTCAAGCAGGGTCCTTCTGGAAAAGTCATTATAGATGGTTGTTGTAGTTAAAGAAAATAATGAGAGTAGAAGAGCTTAGTGAGCTTTCCTTCTCTAAACCAATCACTGGCAATTAAGAGTGTCACTGATTTTCAGATTATTCAGACTCACCTCTTGAGAGTATAGGTTGATGAAACCCTTGAACCCTAAGCAATTTGGTGGACACTAACACCTCAGAAAATCTGACATTCTTCTATGCAAGAAAGTAGAGTTTGGAAAGCTGGACATGTGTCGATTGGAGAACAGTTGTTTTTTCTAGAGGTTGATGTCGCTTTGTGCCTTAGTTTTCCATTTTTCCTATTTCTGTCATTGCAAATTAAATCCTATACTTCTCTAGAAAAAAAAGGATATTATTCAATCACAACCTGATTCAAACTTTGCTTGGATCTTTGTCTCTTCAGGGTAGGAGAATAAATTCTTGTGGTTTTCTTTCCTTAGGAAAATGGACTCAGACTTCTCACATGCCTTCCAGAAGGAACTCATCTGTGTCATCTGTTCGAACTACCTGGTAGACCCTGTCACCATCTGCTGTGGGCACAGCTTCTGTAGGCCCTGTCTCTGCATTTCCTGGGAAGAAGCCCAAAGTCCTGCCAACTGCCCTGCATGCCGCGAACCATCACGGAAACAGGACTTCAAAACCAATATTCTTCTGAAGAATTTAGTGACCATCGCGAGAAAAGCCAGTCTCTGGCAATTCCTGAGCTCTGAGAAACAAATATGTGGGACCCATAGGGAAACAAAGAAGATGTTCTGTGACGTGGAAAAGAGTCTGCTCTGTTTGCTGTGCTCCAACTCTCAGGAGCACGGGGCTCACAATCACTATCCCATTGAAGGGGCCGCTGAGGAACACCGGGTAAGAGATAGCTCTGCAATCACCTGAAAGCTGGAGGGTGGCAGAGTTAAAGAGATTAGAAGGACGATGAGAATCATCGTGGTGATTACTCTCTTCTTTACTGAGTGCCAGGTGCTGTTCTTGGTATCAATTATGACATTTGGATAAAACGTGCAACTCTACGTTCCTTCATGGAGCTTGCACCCAAAAAGAGACTGATTAAGTAAATGTTCTTATTATTGACTCTACAGTTCAATGCTAAAGGCATTGAAAAGCAACCAAAACTACAAGTGCAAAGAAACGTATTTTTGAAATATATTTATATTACTGGACAAACGAGTATGGGGATAGCACACTAGAAAATCAGGGGGCTAGCATAGTGGGTTCTGAAGCAGGATGTTTCACTGAATTTAGCCAGGTTACAGGAAATCTTGACTCTTCAGTTTTCTAAACTGTTCTATATTCTGAAACCTCAGAACTGAAAATATCAATTGAGGATGAGCAGTGAAAAAATTGTTTTTTTCCCTTCTCTCTAATGTATTTATAGATTACATCCCTTGCCTGCGTATATCATTCAGAGTGTGGAATCTATGGTATTTGACTTTCTGTTTTTTAACCTCATAATTCTTTTGCAGGAGAAGCTCTTAGAGCAAATGAGGATTTTATGGAAAAAGATTCAAGAAAATCAGAGAAATCTAAATGAGGAGAGAAGAACAGCCCTCCTCTGGAGGGTAAGTATGAGACCGTGAGTCCTCACAACCAGCTTGAGATAGGCATGCTGACAACATTTATATTAGCAACTTGAGTTGAAATTCTCATATGCCAGATTTTGTCCTGTGTTTATTCATAGGCTGGAAAACAACCAGACTCTTCAATATCATGCTTGTTCAGGTTTTTTGGAAATGTTCTTCAGATAAGTAAAAAATAAATATAAATTCTGAAGGGCAAGTATGAGCTTAAAATTAATAAATATTTCAGGCAGAGTTTTCTGAATAAGATGAATTATGTAATATTAATTACATAGTACATAATTGAGAAATAAAGTTATTTAATGGTGAATATGATGTT
The DNA here is from genome assembly GCF_049350105.2 of Macaca mulatta. Taxonomy (NCBI): domain Eukaryota; kingdom Metazoa; phylum Chordata; class Mammalia; order Primates; family Cercopithecidae; genus Macaca; species Macaca mulatta. The sequence goes on from NC_133419.1 coordinate 90,553,464, forward strand.
GTCCAGAGGGAAGAAATCAGGTAGGAACAGTCATTTAAGAAATGTGCCTGTGCTGGTGAAGTCTGATAGCAGAGGACCCAGATGATGCCAGTTCATGTAGGAGAAAATGTAACATGATGAAAAGCTGAGGAGAAGGGGTAAAAAATGACTGGGGGAGTGAGAGAATAACTATGTCAATATTGAGAGGAGAGACACAATGCAATGGAGATTCATGTTCTTAGAATGGCAGGGCAATACAGAGCCTATGGCTTTTGACAGAAGAAAGATAGGAGACAGAAAAGAGGTAGTCGGTTTGAGAGATGGGGGTTAAATTTTTTACTAAGATCCTTTTTGTGTGATGGCTTCTGATTCTGATTATAATATACTAAAATCATTTCTACTGACAGTGATTCTTTAGTCTGTGAAGTACAGAGATGTGAAACAACAAACTAATTGAGTAACAAAGATTATATATATTATCCATGACAATTTGACAATCAATCATAAATTTTACTTGTTTTCTAATGGTATTTCAGATTTAAGAGGACATATATTTAAACATTTAAATCTGAAGGGCTAATTTGCAGGTGTTTGGGAATTGATGAATTACTTAAATTTTGAAGGAAGGTCTTGTTTAACTCATCAGACTGTTTGTAAATGATGGAAAATAAAAGAAGGAATGAGGAGGATGAATTTGTGGGTTCTGTGAGGTGGAAGTAGGCCTGGGTATGTAACCTACAAAATCCATGTCCCTACAGGGCGATGTGGTTTTACGGGCACAGATGATCAGGAATGAGTATAGGAAGCTGCATCCAGTTCTCCATAGGGAAGAAAAACAACATCTAGAGAGACTGAACAAGGAGTACCAAGAGATTTTTCAGCAACTCCAGAGAAGTTGGGTCAACATGGATCAAAAGAGTAAACACTTGAAAGAAATGTATCAGGAACTAATGAAAATGTGTCATAAACCAGATGTGGAGCTGCTCCAGGTAAGAATGGAGGATGCCCCTTGAGATACTTTGTATTAGCTGCCCTTTACATCTTTGCCTTCCATTGGGTACCCAAGACATTATTTCTTCTTCTCCCACATTGATGGTGAGAGCCATATAGAGATAAACGATAACTGCTAACCTAATCTTCGAAATAAACCTTTATGAAATTGTGCAACTAGATTTCCATAGAACATTTTCTACCACAAGCTTCCTCCTCCAGCACATTTCATTAAAACCGTGGAAGAAAAAATTTCATGTGAAAATTCTACTTTTGTCTCCAGTGGATAATCCATAGAAATTATGGAAAAACTAACATTTCCTTCTTCCTCCTTTTGGGAAGTCCTAGGTTTGAAATGCTCTTAATTTCAGCCATATTAACCTTTGGGGGCTAGCCCTGAAAAAGACTACATTGTAGACAGCTGCAGCAATGCGCAGTCACTACTCACACCTTTCTCTCTCATGCAAATTTAGGGTCCTGAATTTATCAGAAATTGATTCTGTCAATAGGTCTTACTGGTATAATTGCTAGAGATGAGAACACATTTTAAAAGAGTTGCAGTGATAGTATATGGCAATTCTAAAGTTTTCAAAGCTAAAGACCAGATAGGCAGAATAACAACTTTTTTGTTTGTGTGTTTGGAGAAAGAGTCTTCTTCTGTCACCCAGACTGAAGTCAGTGGCCCAATCTCAGTTCACTGCAACTTCTGCCTCCTTGGTTCAAGTAATTCTCCTGCTTCAGCCTCCCGAGTAGCTGGAACTACAGGCATGCACCACCACATCCAGCTAATTTGTTTGTATTTTTAGTAGAGATGGGTTTTTGCTATGTTGTCCAGGCTAGTCTGGAAATCCTGACCTCAGGTGATCCACCCACCTTGGCCTCCCAAAGTGCTGGGATTACAGGTGTGAGCCACCTCACCCAACAAGAATAACAACTTTCTAAAGAAGTCATTTTTTCTTTCTCTCTCCCTCTCTACAGGATTTGGGAGACATCGTGGCAAGGTATGTATGTCTTTGGTCATCAGTGCAAGCTGGAGCACAAGGCATGCCATGAAAACATCAAGCTGTTTCCAACAAAATGAAAACATAATTTACTAACACCATAATGTGCCAGTGTGATGGTGTGTGTATGCGCGTGTACTCATGTGTTTGTGTGGTGTGTTGAATGTTACCTATGCCTTTTATCAGACATTAACCTTTTCTTAGTTTCCCAAGTGACTCAGGGGGTTATGTTTTGAATAGTTCAATGCAGAAGTTGCTAGAATACAATTGCCTGTTTTTAGGATTCAGAATCCTAATTAGAGATAAACTATTTGGTGGCAGATAGGGAGAGAGGCATTTATCTTTCAGTGGCAGTAGGTTAGAAATGGAGTGAATAGTTAGAAAGATTCCCTAAGAGCCACAAACCCATCCTAGGATTGTGAAGGTACATTACCATATCAGAAGTAGATTTGAATGAAGCATTTTCTGTTGGAATCTATTAAACACAGACATGGGAAACTTAACCAACTCAACCAACTTCCTTGCAGGAGTGAGTCTGTGCTGCTGCACATGCCGCAGCCTGTCAATCCAGAGCTCACTGTAGGGCCCATCACTGGACTGGTGGACAGGCTCAACCGCTTCCGAGGTGAGTGTCACCCTCTTGGTGGGATCAACATGCAATGCCTTCATTTATGGTTTTCTATGGGCAGCTTTACCAGTGTAATCATCTTTCATCTAGAAGAAGAGAATAGTCTGTGAATAGGTATTTCTATTTATAGTTTCACTATCATCAAACTGACCAGAATAAATAAAATCTGGTGAAATGTAATAGGAATCAGCCACATAACAAATTTCTTAGAAAAATAAAACATGCAGAAGGGCCCTTGAGGACTTTAGGAAGCATTCCCTGATACAATTTCATGTATACAATTATTACATGAAATATACAGAGCTAAATTAATTTAGGACATTTCCATTTCAAATTTAGTGCAGTTAACAACTGATTTGAGTGACAGTGTTTTTTAAAATACATTTCGGGTGAAGTTTCACAGCATTTATAATTTTAGTCACGTTTTTAATCCACAAAAGCATACATGAGTAACTTATATAACAGCGCAAAAACTGAGAATCTGTGAAGCATAGAAACGTGATTTAGTGGTTGATGAGGCCTTAGATAGAACTCCAGGATAGATGATGATAAATCTAGCAGACGAAAGAAGCCTGTGTCTGAATCTGACATGAAAGTCAGATAATTCTTGCAAGGAATCTGCACTTTTCAGAAGGCAGATTCAGATTTTCTCTTTAAGTATGAATTTGCTAGCTTCAGTGGCAGATTATAATATTTCTGGCAAAATGGTAACTTTTTATTTGGGTCTAGGAATGCTCCCCACCTCATCTCCCGTCCCCAGCCTCCTGCTCTGCCCTGACAGAGAAGAGGCAATGGAGGTTAATTTTATTGCTATGGACTTGGCTGCAGGGCAAGAGCTTCCAGTTTTTCAGTTGTTACGAAAGGTCGCTCAACTAGACATAGACATGACCTTCCTCCCCTTTATACTTTTTGAGTTTATAGAAATTGTGATCATTGTAGTTTAGCTAATTACTTGTACAGATATACTAACACCCTTTGATTCCAACATTTTTCCAGACAGAAGTTTCTTTCTAATCTTGACCTGTGTTTTCTAGTGAGAGTCTCTTTCTTATCTGAACATGAGAATTGATAAACTACTTTTCACTTGAACATTCTCTTTTTTCTACAGTGGAAATTGCCTTCACTTGGGAAGTCACCAATCACAATATCAGGCTGTTTGGGGATGTGAGAAGATTGATGTTTAGACGTGGATCTTTGAATTCTGACAGATCTGACTATTTTGCTGCATGGGGAACCTGGGTCTTCTCCTCTGGGAAACACTACTGGGAGCTGGATGTGGACAGCTCTTGGGACTGGGCTCTGGGAGTCTGTAAGGACTCCTGGATGAGGAAGAATAGCACAATGGTTACATCTAAGGACATATTTCTTCTTTTGTGCGTGAAGGTGGATAATCGTTTCAGTCTCTTGACCACCTCCCCATTGTTTCCTCACTACGTAGAGAAACCTCTGGGCCGGGTTGGTGTGTTTCTTGATTTTGAAGGTGGAAGTGTGAGTTTTTTGAATGTCACCAGGAGTTCCCTCATATGGAGTTACCCGGCTGGCTCCTTAAATTTTCCTGTCAGGCCTTTCTTTTCCACTGGCCACAGATGATCAGGATTAAGAACCCTGACTGTTTGGTAACTCCATATACAAGGGATCCCTTCACTGTTGATACAAAGAAATCATACTGTTCAGGCTTTTATCTGTTAGTGTCACTTCATTTTGTTGCTATTAAATAGAAAATATGTAAAATGCAAAGCCTTTTTGTACATTTTCTTACAATTAAAATAATCTCCTATGGCCCATTTCCTAAAATATGTATTGTGATTTTCAAGTGTTTGTGAATTTATTGGATGGAATTCTGGAAATATGTAGGTGTATGTTTCCAACTTAATGATCTCATGCAGGAACAAAATTTGCACATCACAGACTGACAGGATTTTGTACAATGCACTTGTAAGTGTGAACGTTCCCTCCTATTAATACAGTAAATTCTACACCTCATCACTTTAGGGGGAAAGATGTACTTTACACAGAAGTTTTCACTGAATCTTTGGGCTAGAATAGGAACTTAACAGTCATACATCCTATGGAGACAAAATACATTCTGAGAAATGCATTATTAGGCGATTTTATCATTGTGTGAACATCAGAACACACTACAAAAACCTACGTAGAATATCCACCTACAGACATAGGCTAATGGTACAGTCTATTGCTTCTCTGAGAAGTTGCTAGCAATGTCTGAGCAAGAACCAAAAGAGTTTAACCCACATGGAATTCTGCTATTTATTAAATCAAACAGCATCACCCAGGGAAAAATAGACAGATGAGCAGACTGTCTGTATTAAATGTGTTAATACTTCCAATTCACACAGACTGAATTCTCATTGATACTCTAGAGACCTGAGACATAACCATCACCTCATGTTACAGTGGAAACATATTAGTATCAGGGGGAAAAAAAAAACAACTAACTAAATTAAACCAAATCAAAAAACAAAACAAACATAACCCAGTTCTGATGAAAACCCAGTTTATAGTGAGTCCATTGAGTCTGTCTGCCCACCAAATGGTCATTTTCATGATCACTGATTAAATAATGGAAACAAACATTCTACTTCCAGTCCAGCAGATGATCCTGGCTGATGTCTGGGGTTCCTTGGTTGGGGCTGTTACCTAGAATATATTCAAACGACCTCTCCAGGTAGTCGCTTGGCCTTGCTCACAGCATAGTAGATAATTTTCCACAGTGAAGATTCCCACAGAGTCAGGAGAAGTCTATACTACCATTATGCTACAGAGTAAAACATCAGCTGCAGTTACAACCCTACACAAAATAAAGGGACTAGAACACACACAGCAGTAGCAGTCTTGAAGTTACATCATAGAAAGACAATGGGGGACGGAATATATATTTTAGCACTTTTTAGCGAGAATGGGGGAGGAATATAACCTACTACACCGACTCTTCCTAAGAAGTGGACATTGAGGATCTATATCCAGAGATTCAGGGTCCTGTGAAACGAGATCCAAAGAGCTCCTTATAGAAACACCATTCAGATTCCAGATTCCTGTAAAGGGGCAATCACCAATTAACCATGTTAATATTCTTTTGGAAATTTTCTTCAAGATTTGGTATCAACTGGACAATCATTATGAACACAACACAGCAAAATCACTGAGGTAGATGCACACGATACTGGAGTAGAGGGGTGGAAGGGGTGGTCCATCTCCTTCAAGGTGACCACGTACAGACACAGTAATTCTAGGACAGTGAGATAAAGAAGGTCAGTGCATCCTTGTCAGGACCCCTCTTCTGATGTCTGTATGTGGCTGCAAACTATTCATGTAAGCCTTTAGAATACCTTGTGCTTCCCAAGATTTCTTGATATTAAGATTCACTGACTGGGGTTCCTAGTACATAGAATACTTTCAGCATAGAGGGTGACAAAGTCTTTCCCTCAAAAGCCAGAAGTTCAGAAACCTGTAGCCGAGTCATCCACTGGACCTTACCAGTAAGTGTGGACTGAAGAGACAGATATTGGTTTGAAGCTCAGATAAAAGCTTTTCCATTCTCACTGCCTTGTAGACTCTCATACTCAAAAGGGAAGGTGAGGCTAGGTCCTGTGACTCTTCATTCTTCCAGACTGTGGAAGTTTTTGATGCTGACTCAGAGATATGTTCTCTGTTTACTAAAATCTAATGTCTATTAACATTCTGCTGCAAAAGAGATAGGCCGCGTCCTGTCACAGGCCTCTCACCCTGTGCCCATATGTTCCACTCCTCTGGCCCTTACTGAACCATGATGCCTGCCAGAATCACTCTGAAATTCTTCTGCGCCTCTGTCAGTCTTCTGGCCCAGTTCTCAGAACACAGGTCCCTGTCTATCTGCTTTCCAATGATCTGTCCTTGCCCTTCAAATTCACAACATAAGAAAAGTTGGTCATTAAAACATCCCAGAATGGGAAATAGGGGTTGCCTGTTTTGTCTGAGACCAGCAGTGCAGATGCAGGACTCTAAGGGAGGAGGAGAAAGCAAAAGTTGATGCCTTTGAAACTGCTCAGTCACACCCTTATGAATCTAAAAGGGTAAAAGGTATTCGGGGTTAACTAATGGCAACAGAAAGAGGACAGTCGAGTTCAGGCATATATGGAGAAGGAGAGTTTCTATCAGTGTCTGACACAAAGTAAAACTCTCTTTCTTTACCGGAATGCACTCATAAATGTGTCAGAAAAGTAAAGTTTGGTGAGGAAAAGCAAAGTTGTAGAGAACAAGGGATACTGATAAAGAAGACAAGAAGCAACATTTCCTGCACATGTCAAAATAATTCTTGAGTCCTTACATTTCCTGGAATTGGCATGAGGTTTCTACTGTGTATTTTCCACTGTGAAAAAGTCAGGCGAGAGTAATGTGGTATCATGGTTAAGAGCGATGTCTTGAAGCTAAATTGCCTGGATTTGACTCCCAAACTCACTGCTCATAAGCCTCATTCCCAGAGCAAAGTGCCTTTCTCAAAGCCTTGTGTATGGGTGTGGGGTGTATGGGTATATTAGGCATATATTTATAAAATATAGTATTTGTACATACACAGTAATTGTATATACGCAGACACAGAGTGACCATACAAACTGTACAAGGACAGTGGCCATGGCTGGTAATTGATTTTTTTTCTCATCAATTTTATAACAAAATTACTTACAATGAAATGATGTTATTTGAGGGTTTGATGTATATGAATCTTTCTACAACTTGCCTTTTTTATTATATAAATATGCTGTGGAGTACAGGTGGATGTTTTCCTTCATCGTAATCTTTCAGATTTTATTTCATAATTTTTTAGATTTATAAGAAGTTGGGAAGATGATAGAGACTTACATATTCCCATACCTGGTTAATTTTTACTCTAAAATAATCATCTTACATTTTCATTGTACATTTGTTAAATCTAGGAAATCAATATTGATACGTTACGACGAGCTGAACTCCAGACTTTATTCAGATTTCCCCCCAAGTTATTCGGTGGTACGTGCTTTTATTAGATTGAATATCCGGATTAGGATTAGATTGACCATTAATGATGAAAGAATTTGTGGGTGTTGACTGTTATTTAGCGCATGGATCCAGGGAAAACATTACAACCTTGACAGAATAAAAGCCAGGCCTAAAAATTCCATTGTAAATAACGCCTTACTGTGGTTTTCTCTGCCGCTTCTGCTTCATACCAAACACTCAATCATATTGTCTTGGTATCTGTAGTTTTTAAGTCTACTGTTTGTGTTCTCTCTCTCTCCCTACTCCTGTCTCCCAGCCCCATCTTTCCCTTCCTCTCTTTCCCCTGTATTTCTTCCTAAATAACAGCAATGGTTTCTACCAAATTTTAGTATTCAGGTAGATCTTTGTAAAACAATTTTGTGTTCGTTTTATTTTTTTTTTACCTGGGATATTATTCTTTGTCCTTTTCATGGGTTAATAGCTCACAGTACACTTCTTGAAAAAGCTTCTCTGTTTTCACAGCTAGTCTCATCACTGATTCTGTTACTCAAGTTTTTTTCTGCACCAAAATGGTAAAGTTCACAATTCTGAGAGCATTACATTTTCTTTCAAAATGAAAATGAAGGATGTACCTGTTGCTGGAATTTTTGGGGGAACTGCTTCTGGGATCTGGGAACCTCAAGTCTGAGGGACTGCAGATATACACACATCACTTCCTGGGCACAGTACTCAAGAAGTAACATAAGGTCCATGTGAAAGCACCTTGTTAAGTACTGTCATTACTCACTTAACCACGGGAATACATTCTGAGAAATGCGTCATAAGGCAATTTCATCACTGTGCTAAAGCAAGCCTAGACGGTATAGCGTACTACACACCTAGACCATATGGTGCAGCCTACTGCTCCTAGGCTATAGACCTATACAGCATGTCACTCTACTGAATACTGCAGGCAACTCTAGCACAATGGTATTCGTGTATCTTAACAGATCTAAACATAGAGAAGATACTGTAAAATATGGTATAAAAGATAAAAAGTGATACACCTGTATAGGGCACTCGCCATGAATAAAGCTTGAAGGACTGAAAGTTGCTCTGGGTTAGTGAGTGAGTGAGTGTGAATGCCTAGGACATTAGCTTATAAACATTGCTCTGTACTCTTAAGCTAGACTAAAATTTATTTTTTAAATGTTCCTTATTCAATATTAAATTAACCTTAGTTTACTGTAAATTATTACCTTTTAAACTTTTAATTTAACTTTTTTATTCTTTTGTAATATGCTTAGCTTAAAACACAAAACACATTGTACAGATTTTTGCAAATATTTTCTTTATATTATGGTTGTATAAGCATTTTTTTTAAAGTATTTTGTTAAATGTTAGGACACAAGCACGCACATTAGCTAAGGCCTACACAGCGTCAGAGTCAGCACCTTCACTGTCTTCCACCTCCACATCTTGGCCCACTGGAAGGTTTTCAGAGGCAATAACATGTATGGAACTGTACCTCCCATGATAACAACGCCTTCTTTTGGAATATCTCCTGAAGAACTTGCCTGAGGTTCTTCTTGAGGAGAGATAATCCGTTTTAGAAACACGTGGTATATGTTTGGTTTGTTTCTTTTGTTCATCATACATTTCCATGAGTAATGCATTGTGTATGTTATGACAGCTGTAACATCGCTATCAGATGGGACTTATTCAGTTTCGTTATAACTTATGGAATTTCCATCTTGTATGCATTCTGCTATTGGTCAAAAAGTCATTATGCAGAGCCAGACTGTACTCACTTTCTTCCCTTGTGCTTTCTGAGTTCTGCCCTGAAGCTGTCATTTTGTGTGGCAGCAGTCTTTGCAGCCACAGCCAATGGTCCTTTTTCAGGCATACGGGGAAATTTATTGTGAAATTATTTTCAGGCAAAAAGTTTTGAAAGGCAGTTTTCACAATACTTTTAATACGGGCAAAATTTGTTGAAAGCATTGAGAAGTTATCTAACTGCAGATTCTTAATATCAAATTCCAGGACTATAGTGTATTCAAGCGAGGTGGTTTCACTTCAAAAAGTAAAGTATAAAGGTGGCAGTGATTCTTTAAAATATAACTTAAATCCAGGCATGGCTCCCAATTTGCTTAAGGAAACTGATTATTTTGTTTATGTCAGACCTAACTCACAAGAACGTGATTCACACACACACACACACACACACACACACACACACACACACACATAAAGAAACAGGAGAAACCATGATTTTGTTTCATAACCCAAATTTATTGACATTCTGACACAGTCCCTGACTATGTCAGGGACTATTTAAATTTTAAAATTTAAATTTAAAACTACGCTATAAATGAACATAAAATAATTTTGATACATCAATTGTCTCAAACCTTAATATTGTGAGATTTTTATTAAAGACCCTAAATTTATAAATGGAAAGCCAATTATTAGGTAATACAGTTCAAACATAGTAATATCAAAATGAGCTATTCTCCAAAGGGTTTTTTTAACTTTTGTGTTGTATGATATTTCTTTATTAAAGTGAGGACTGTCAATTTGTATATATGTCAGCAAGACACTCAGTTTGCATTTTCAAAAAATATATTTAATTATACTGTACATTTACCAAAAATAAATCAGCAGTCAATTTTTAGGAACAGATTATCTTGATTACCTGGAGAGAAAGGAGAGCATGGGGACTAGGAGTAAGAGGAGGTATGGTAGGAGAGGATCTCTACAGGCTACAGGCAGCTTGAGGAAGCCAGTTCCTGTGGTAAAGCTGGATCCTGGGAGGTACAGCTGTGGGGCAAGTGACAGAGAAGCCCACTGAGTCAGTATCTCCTGAGGTTGGTGCCGACGGCATTAACATTGTCACCTTGCAACCAGGGCTCATCTAGTAAATTTCTCTCTAGAGGTCATTTCATGAACAGTCACACTGAAGTCTGTTATTTTTGAAAATGTATTTTCCTCCCTGATATCTCTTAAATATGAAGAAGGAAACAGCTTTATTGATGTAACTTACAAAAAATTCACTTTCCTGAACATGATCAAGATAGTTTTCCTAACTTCCTGATTCTAGAGCTCTTTTAATCTCACAGTTTCCAATCATGTGCCCTCTTACTTTCTGCCAACTCCTGGTTCTACTTCCATTCTCTATTTATTTTATAGGGAGCTTACTTCTTCTGCTCCTGTTGTGATAGTCCTGGCCAATAGTTTCTTCTTAGTATAGAACTTATTCCTGGAAGAGATTTGTGACTGGTTATGTTTGAGATTTATATGAAAGAGATGGCCCTAGACCTTCACACCCTACAATAGATTTTTGCATATTAAAATTTGCCAATTACCCTCCCTAGTTTCAGTAGCTTTTCTTAAATTGGATCACCACACTTTTCTTTCTTTCTTTCTTTCTTTTTTTTATTACACTTTAAGTTCTAGGGCACATGTGCACAATGTGCAGGTTTGTTACATGTGTATACATGTGCCATGTTGGTGTGCTGCACCCATTAACTTGTCATTTACATTAGGTGTATCTCCTAATGCTATCCCTCCCCCATCCCCCCACCCCACGACAGGCCCCAGTGTGTGATGTTCCCCATCCTTTGTCCAAGTACTCTCATCGTTCAATTCCCACCTATGAGTGAGAACATCCGGTGTTTGGTTTTCTGTCCTTGCGATAGTTTGCTCAGAATGATGGTTTCCGGCTTCATCCATGTCACACTTTTCAATGAATGCCTGTTGGTGACTTTTGAGGTACTAAATTCACAAGATACTCTGTCTCTTCCCCACGCTCATTCCTACAGATGCTGATTCCCCATGGATCTTGTAGCTGTGCCTGGTTCACACCAGTTTCCTATGCTTGGACATAACTGCCACCACCTCTTTTCTTATTTAACTTTTTTTTTTTCTTTTATTGAGGTGGAGTCTTGCTCTGTTGCCCAGGCTGGAGTGCAGTGGCGCGGTCGCAGTTCACTGCCCAACCTCGTCCGCCTGGATTCAAGTGATTCTCGAGTCTCAGTCTCCCCAGCAGCTGGGATTACAGGCGTCTGACACCGCCTGGCTCGTTTTTTCTTAAGGCTACACTGAAATAATTTTCTTTCAGAAAATGCTCTACCTTTTTAAAAGTTAAATGTACTTTCTATCAACTGCCGTTATTGTCCTGGATTTCTTCCACCATGACTATCTACAAAAATATGTTAATATAGAAGTGTTATTTTAAAATTTCTTTAGCAATATTTGGTGGCAAAGTTGGGTCCAAATGCCAGCAAACTTATAGGCTTTTGTGACATGTATATTGTAGAGCAATTTTTAAAATATTTTATGAACATTTATTTGTTTTAAAGTAATTTTTGTTGCTATATATTAGTTATGATTTAAATACTTTTTATTGGAATCAAGGAAAGGAAAAATATGGATGTATAGAATAAAAGGACATAATTAACCTACACTTATTTTAAAACTATTGTGAATAATGCATTTTATAAACACAAACTGTAGTGTATATTTATAACCCACACTTACATCCACTTTATAAATGTATGAGCATGGAAACAGATATGCAAAAAGATAATTGTTTTAAGAAATGCCATCTTATTATAACAGCTGCCTTAGTCCATTTTGTTTTGCTATAGCAGAACACCAAAGACTGAATAATTTAAAGAGAGAATTCGCTTCTCACAGTTCTTGAGATTGGGAAATTTAATATCAACATACCGACATCGGATGAAAGCCTTCTGGCCACTTTATCCAATGGTGGGAGGTGGAACGGCAAGGGAGGACCGAACACACTTTTAAGATAAACCCACTCTTGAGATGAACTAATCTACTCCCTTTCACTAATGACATTAATTTGTTCGTGAAGGAAGAGTCTTCATGACCTAATCACCTCTAATTAGGCCCCACCCCTTAATGCAATTGCACTGCAGATTATGTTTTCACACTTTAGGGGATTCATTTAAACTACAGTAATAGCACATTCTGAGTTTTTGTATGTATCTGTCAAATTTTAGCGCTACCACTTTTTTTTAAATCAAATAATACAGCCTCTTACTGATGACATTTACTGGTCAATCTTCCTCATTAGACTGAGTGTTTGAAGTCAAAAATTACAGTTTTCATTTCTACATTCTACTCAAGGAGGATAAGGCTTAGTAAACAGTACGTGCCTAACTAATTTGAAATGTTTGTAAAACATCACAAAAAGAACCCCAGTTTAATTTGTATATCTTAATATCTATCCTGAGTTATACTCCTTAAAACCACCTGCCAGTAAAAATCACTTATGATATCTGTTATTTGAAATGAAAAGAATCAAATCTTTTAAGCTAATTTACAAATTTAATGTTGAGCAGGGAAGTAAATGGTACAATTGTCAACAGTGTTTTCCAAATGCGTTCAACATTCTTAGCCATGAGAAGTTAATATACAAAAGATACATTATCATAGCCCTGAAAGAAGAAAAGTGTACATGTACCCTCACTGCACTCTTGAAACAACCTGCAAGACTTGAGAGTCAGTAAAAATACGTAAAACATCTTTTTTGCATCATCAAAGAATTTTTGATTCTGTACCTTCTTGTTTACTTAAGAAAAATTCTAATTATGCTTTAATTAATATTCATTTCAAAAACAAGAATATATTAGAAGTCCACACTTTCAACAAGCTTTTTCCTAAAGCTAATTTTACATTAAAAAGTTTTTTCTTCTAATTTCAAAAACATTTATAAAACATCAATTGTAGAAATCTATTTTCTATTTTACTTGTGTATTTTATCAGCTTATTTTATGTTTAACCACATGAAAATCATGGAGAAAATGTGTCTATGGTTAGGTAGAGTAGTCCCCCTTATCCACAGTTTTTCATTCTGAGGTTTGAGTTACCAGGGATCAAAACTTGGCCAAAAAAAATTAAATTAAAAAAAATCCACAAATAAACAGCTTCTAAGTTTTAAGTTCCCTGCTATTCTGAATAGCATGAAGAAATCTTTTTCATTCCTGCTTTGTCCCACCTAGGACATGATTTACACCACCACAATCATCCATAACCTCTCAGTTATCACTTTTTTCAACTGCCATGGTATGGTAGTGCTTGTGTTGAAATAATTCATTTCTTATTGTATAGTGTCCCCAAGCACATGAGTAGTGATGCTGGTGATTCAAATATGCTAAAGAGAAGTCACAATAAAGTGCTTCTTTTAAGTGAGAAGGTAAAAGTTTTCTACTGAAAAAGAAATGAAAAAAAATATATGCTGAGGTCGTGGGTTGAATCTTTTACTCATTAAATTGTGAAGAAGGAAAAACAAATCTATACTAGTTTTGCTATTGCATTTCAAACTGCAGAAGTTACAGCCGCAGTGTGTAATAAGTGCTTATTTAAGATTTAAAAAAAATGGTCATTAAATGTGTGTGTAGAAGGCATGAACAAGAAACGTGTTCCAACTGATGGCAACATGTTTCCTCAGAAAGCCTTGAACCTATATGAAGATTTTAGCAAAAGAGCCCCCAAAACAAGTAATGCTAAACCATTTAGTGCAAGTAAGGACAGTAACACAGATTCAGGAAAACAGAAGGTCAATAATAGCCTAAAGCTCATGTCAGTGCCTACATCATTCACCTCATTTCAATGCATCATGTAGATAATGTATCATATCACATCATCGTCAGCTGTATATTCCATAATCATTTACATTCAACATGTTCTGTTTTATCTCATCATTTATTCCATATCTCAAAACCTGAGGAACATAGTCATCTTCCTGGGATTTAAGTCACAGTATAAAGGATTGCCTTAGATAATTATTTATTCTTGTCTACAAGAAAATATTTCCAAAATCAGGTTTTTCTTGATTTACAAATATTTCGTGAAATTATTTTTGACTATTGCTTTATTTTTATTTTCTACGTTCTCATCTGGATTTCTACAATAGGTGCCTAAATGTCTTTCTGCCTTCAGAACGGCGTCTTTCCAACAACCACTCTAACATTCTTCAGTCCCATGGGGGAGATCACAAGGTCACATTCCTTTGATCCAATTTTACCCAATTTCTGGCAATTCCTCTAATGCACTTCATGTTCTATTCTCTCTCATCAGTTGCACCTGTGAGTCTCTGCCTGAAATGCTCTCCCCATCTAGGGTCAATAGAGTGTCTTTTAAGTATAACCCATGCACTGTCTGGGGTCCATAATGGATCCAGCAGCATTTCCTCTGGGCTTCCCTAGTCCCTGTGTGCTAACCATTTATTTTCTTGGCTAGTTATAAAAAAATTTACTTGAACTATTCCTATGATACTTGAATTGGACCGTCATTTTAGTTTATGAGTGGCAAAGAAGGGTCTGAGTATTCCAGCAAAGAAGTATGTAAGGAACAAATTATGAGAAAACATTTAGGAATAGGGAAAAAGGGCTAGGTGCGCTGGTTCACACCTGTAATCCCAGCAATTTGGGAGGTCCGGGGCAGGGGGATCATCTGAGGTCAGGAGTTCAAGACTAGCCTGGCCAATGTGGTGAAACCCCACTCTACTAAAAATACAAAAAATTGTGTGCCTAGTTGGCATACAAGTCCTTTCAAACATGACTCAGTAAATTATAGAAATTAAGTTTCTCTGTGTCCTACACCTCACAACCTCTTAATCCATTCTTGCTCAATATTCTTAACTCTGCATCTAAGCTTGTCGTCATATTACTCTATTTGGATGTAGTTACACAACGATAAGTTCATTAATTAATGAATTAATAACATGGAATTAGCATTCATTGAGCCCCCTCTTTGTATCAAACACTGTTCTAATATTTGCTACATCTACAATATTTTTCACAGATGTTAAAATACTTCAGGATATACAGTGTGAAACCATTTGTTGTATTTGTTATTTAGGTTAAAATATAGCATACACACTGCTAGAATTTTGATTACAGTCTGAAGCACAGAAATGGTAAGCTCGCATAGAAGTCGGGAAACTCCAGCCTGACAGGAAACTATTACCAGTTCATCTCATAATTCATACAATATCCAGCACCATAAGTAGTATGGGTGAATGTCAGTAACAGACTTAAATTACAGGTCTCTTATCTGGCATGAGGAATGTTAAAATGGGTTCTGAGTGGTAAAATTAAATATGTTTCTAAGCTAAAGTATTTTAGAGATACCTTTTATCTTTGGAAGAATTAAGAATCCTGTGGGCCCTGTAATTTTCAGCCTTACAGATAATGCTCTAGCTAAATTTTTAATTGTTCTTGTGCAAATCATGAACCGGGAAGGACTCTGGATGCCTGATGTTGACTATAAAGTAAGTAGAATTCTGCCTCAGTAATTTTGGCAAGGTTATGTTTGAAAAATTTAAAAGTTCATGGAATGGAACATTCTGAAACCTACAAAACAGTTTGGATGAGTTGTTTTTCTTATAAACATGAGTAAATGTTTAGTTAATAAAATGTGGTTCATGTAGCCAGATTTAGTTTAGGACTTGTGTTTGTTATAAGGTAGCATTGAGTTTAAACAAGGGATGCAGAGAATAACTAAAACTCATTCACCTTAAATTTCTTCGACAGCTACCAAAAATCTTAGCTTCTGCAAAACCAAACTTACGCAGATCTTTTCATAATTCACAAATTAGCCCTAAATCAAATGGACAGATTATACAAATTATTGGAAGGCATTCATATAACCTGAGAATCTTCGTTCCATCAAAATATGAAGAAATCTAATATGCATAAGTCGGCGTTCTGTAATATAAGTTAAAAAATGCAATTTTTATTCCTACATGAAGAAGATGAAGATGAAATAGTATACAGGGTAAGCACCACTAATCAAAAAATCTCAAATCCAAAGTACTCTAGAATCCAAAACTTTCTGAGCTCTGACATGTCACAAAAGGTGAAATATTCCACGCATGGCTTCATGTGAAAGATGGCAGTCAGAAACATATCCCTAATAGACGAAAGAATCTTCCAAGCTCTTAAGCTGCAACGTATCTTTCTGTGTCCACCTAGATTTCCCCAGGCAGGCACACTCATAAAGGGTTATAAAATGATATGTGCACACAAATGTTGTTTTGTGAACACAATTATTTCAAATATTGTCTAAAATTATTGTCAGGCTATCTGCGTAAGTCTATATGAAACATAAATGAATTTTGTGTTTAGACCTGGG
Source organism: Macaca mulatta (assembly GCF_049350105.2). Lineage (NCBI taxonomy): Eukaryota > Metazoa > Chordata > Mammalia > Primates > Cercopithecidae > Macaca > Macaca mulatta. The sequence goes on from NC_133419.1 coordinate 90,570,180, forward strand.
TCAATTCCCAGGATATGTTATTATGTATATGCAAATATTCCACAATCCAAATATATCCAAAAACTGAAACTCTTCTGTTCCCAACATTGTGGACAATGGATATTTAAGCTGGATTACATAGCTTTATAGTGCATGTATTAAAAAATATGATTGAAGTCTGTTGATAAAATTATGAAAATATCAGTTTAAGCTAAATCCTGTTATTCTGTATATCAGAAGAGGACACACAGGGTTTATGTCCCACCACCTCCAAGTAGAATATGACAGGTATAAGGAATAAATAGCTGAATATAAGTATTCATAATCCTGAATTTATTTTGATGAATTGTTTCACTTATGCTAATTTCTACTGTCATGAGATATTTCCTATGTTTGACCGAAAGAGTAACCTGTAGACGCTGGTGCTAAATCCAAGATTTTATCGTTGTAAATATGTTTATTTACATTTATATCTTTTGCACTATTCTGTAAACTTCAGACTGCAGCATTGCAGTAAATTCATAAGTTTTCAAAAAATTCCTCCCACTCCTGCTCTTCCTCCTCTCTTCTTGTTTTCTTCTTTTTGTTAGAAGCACAAGTCACGTAGCTTTGCTGACTGATGTTTGGGATACTGGGAGCAGAAAGTAGAGCCACAGGAAGGAAGATAGAGAGAAGAGCTGAGGGCTCTCAACGCAGGTCACCTGCCAAAACACTGAGAAATACAATGTATTAAAATCCTGAAGTTACATGATTCAACCATTGTGAAACAAAGAAACAGGAAAGAAGGTTTTTTTATCTGCTGCATGTGGCATATGTATGATTTGAAGCATAGACAGAAATACTTGAGGCTAGAATTTATATTTGCCTGCTGTTGTCCAGTGAAGATTTTAGAACTCTTTCCTAGTACTAGTATTGCTGGCTCAGAGACAAACTTATGTGTAAGGATTTTAATGCATTTTCCCAATAACATTCTCCATGAAATTTATACCAACATTTCAAATGGTAACTGATGGTACCTAGTTTACACTGTCAGAATATTTGATAATATCATGTATTAATTCTGTCCAATTTTAGATTTTAATAATGATAGCTCACTTATGACAACAGCTTGTCATTGAAACTTGGGAATTACCTATTTTCAAATGTGGAGGATGGTACATCAGACATGATTATGGGAATATTGATCATATATTCTAAATATTAGATATACATTACATTTCAAATTACTTGGTAAACATATAATTGTTTGTCTACGTATATATAATCATTTTTCTCAAAATTTCCTATTAGTGGGTGTCTGTCGCCCAATCTGAAGTGCAGTGGCACGATCTCCGCTCACTGCAACCTCCGCCTACCGGTTTCAAGCAATTCTTCTGCCTCAGGCTCCTGAGTAGCTGGGATTGCAGGCGTGTACTGCCAATGCATTTTTGTACTTTTAGTAGAGACGGGATTTCACCATGTTGGCCAGGCTGGTCTCAAACTCCTGACCTCAGGTGGTCTACCTGCCTTGGCCTCCCAAAGTGCTGGGATTACAGGCGTGAGCCTCTGTTTCTGGCCTTTTTTACATAAACATATCTAGTGTTCTCTAGTGAAAAAATACAGCTGGAAGGAAGAAGCGAAGGAAGATGAAGGTGAGAGAAACAATGAATTTGAGAGAAAATGCTATTTAGACTAAAATGAAATGCTGCAGATACCAAGACAAAGTGGTTAAGATGTGTGTTATGCGCCGGGCGCGGTGGCTCACGCCTGTAATCCCAGCACTTTGGGAGGCCGAGGCGGGCGGATCACAAGGTCAGGAGATCGAGACCACAGTGAAACCCCGTCTCTACTAAAAAAAATTACAAAAAATTAGCCAGGCGCAGTTGTGGGCGCCTGTAGTCCCAGCTACTCGGGAGGCTGAGGCAGGAGAATGGCGTGAACTCGGGAGGCGGAGCTTGCAGTGAGCCGAGATCGCGCCACTGCACTCCAGCCTGGGCTGGGCGACAGAGCGAGACTCCGTCTCAAAAAAAAAAAAAAAAAAGATGTGTGTTATGGAGCAGAAATGGCAGAAAATACCACAGTAAAGAGTTTTACAGTTGGATTCTTAGGTCTATCTTTTACTCTGTCAATGTTGTGGCTTCTAAACACATCAGTGCTCTCCTTTGATCCATGTGTTAATTAACAGCCAACACTCTGCCCCCTCTCCCCAATTCTTTCATCATTTTTAACCCAATCTATTTCTAATCCAGCTAGTCATTGTAACAAATGTAATCATCTAAGAATTTTAAACATATTTTTGATGAACTAGTGAATATACATTATTCTCCACAAAAATACTGTTTGAGAGAAAAATTCGATGGTATTTATAATCATGTAAGTGCATCCACACATGCAGACATATACATATGTAATATATGTCTATATTTATGTATCTGAGTTAATTGCATTAATTCGAGTGGCTACCTGGATTAGGATTACACTGGGCTTTGCTGGTGAAAGAATTTGGAATGTTGTTTGGTTACCCTGTAATACCTAGATGAATATATTAACTCTGTAATGTTATTACTGCAGAAACTCCCTTAGATGTAATCAAGGATGATTGCATAGGGACGCATACTGTTGCACACTTTCCAATCATGAAAGAGAGAAAAATAAATATATTGTAAAGTGGAAATAGCTTAGAAAACTAGAATGCCTTTTACTAAACCCTTTAAAAACAAACACCATCTATATGTATTAACATATTGATACTAACAGATTTTCCTTTATCTCTTATGTGATTATAATTCCTACTTTTCACTAGTATTTTTATTATGGACAGACATAGTATTTTATTATGGATAGACATAGAAACAAAATTCTCTCTACACAGGGTGTAAAATTAATATATAATTTTATATATAATATATAAAATATAGATTATATAAAATATAAATATATAAATATTATAAAATATATATAATGTAGGGACTCGATTAGTTTCTGCTAGTGTGGAGACAAGTCATATCATGGCAAGGGGCCATGATAGTAGGAGCAGTCAAAGGAATTCTTGCATTGTTATGGGTGCATATAAGTTAAATGAGCCTCTTATCAGTAGAATTGATAGCAGGATAATGGCTAGGGTTACTTCCTGTGAACTTGTTTGGCCTACAACTTGTAATGTGCCAATTAGTGCATACTTTGGATTTGAATGCTCATCCTGATTACAGAATAGAGTTGATGGCTAGGCTTGATATGGTTAGTAAAAATAGGAGGCTTATATTCAAATTAATTAGAGGACCTCCTATAGGGAGGGGAGTTCACAATAGGAGAGAGATAGAAAAGGCCAGATTTGGAGCAATAATACAAAGGGTAATAGTAGATATTGAGGGCCATAGGGGTTCTTTGGTGAAAAGTTTTATTGCATCAGCGAATGGTTGAAGCAGTCCATTAGGGCTTACAATGTTAGGCTCTTTGGCTAGTTGTATGTAGCCTGAGTTTTCGCTCAATGAGTGTAAGGAATGCTATGGCGATTAGAGTGGGAAAAATAAGTAGGAGAAGATTAATTATGGGCATATTGTTAAGAAGAGGAGTTGAACCTCTGATTATAAAGTTTTAAGTTTTATGCAATTGCCAGGCTCTGTCATCTTTACAAACCCTGTTCTTGGGTAAGGTATATAATGATTTGTTAAATTGAGATAACGTCATTTATGAGGAAAGGGCACTTTATGAGTGGACCCTATTTCTCTTGTCCTTTCATTCTGGGAGAAATCTTAAATAGACAGAAACAGACTTGGATTGCTCTGATCTGAACTCAGATCACCTAAGACTTTAATCGTTGAACAAATGAACTCTTAATAGCAGCAGCTGCATGATTAGGATGTCCTGATCAAACATCAAGGTCATAAACTCTATTGTTGTTATGGAAATCTAGAATAGGATTGCACTGTTATCCCTAGGGTAAATTATTCCATTGATCAAACTACTGGATCGATATATATTGATACGCTTAGAATAGTGCAGTCTTAGTTAGGCTGAGTCATGCTCTGAGGTCACCCCAACCAAAATTTTTAATGCAGGGATACTGGCTAGGGCCTGTAGGCTTTTTGAGTTTTTATTTGCATTAATAAAATGAAGCTCCATAGTGTCTTCTCGTTTTATTTATCTACATCCGCTTCTTCCCAGATAGGTCAATTTCACTGATGAAAAGTAAGAGACAGCTGAACCCTCATGTGGCCATTCATACAAGTCCCAATTTGGGGAACAAGGGATTATGCTACCTTTGCACGGTCAGGATACTGAGGCCATTCCTGCATGAAAGTGCATTAAAAGCTTACCCACATGCATATAAGCATGTATTAGAAATCCCTCCATCAACCTACTAATATTAACAGTACAATACAAATTTAACCCAATTAGTACTGTCAATCCTTAATATTACATAGTACATATATTCATTCATTGGCCACAGCACGTCCCAGTCAAGAAATTTCTCATCAATATGGATATCCCCCACCAAACTTTGGTCTCTTAATCTACAACCTCCGAGAAATCACCATCCTGCTCATGAGCGCTACCCTCCTCGCTCTGGGTCCATTACACTTGGGGGAAACTACATTGAAACTATACCTGGCATCTGGTTCTTACCTCAGGGCCATAAAATTAAGATCGCCCACACTTTTCCCTTACGTAAGACATCTCTATGGACTAATGACTATCACCCTATTAACCAGTCATGGGAGCACTGCCATGCGTTTGGTATTTTTAACTTTGGGGGTGCTATCACTCACCATAGCAGAAGACCTGGTCCCCTCTAAATAAGCTGTAGATGAACTTGGATTTTATTTCTGCCAAATCAATTGTAGAAGCTGAGCTTATATTGAATATTCTGGACTGGCATTCCAACCATGAGGTGATTATTAATTCATGCTTGATGGACATAATAATCAATCAATAGGTGCATACGCCCACGCACATCCACGCACTTCCAAGAACTACTTCCGATTAAATCGGCAAACGCTTCATCCCCTCATCTCTGAACTTATCACCAACCCAGGTCAATGTGCCCTTGCCAAACCCCAAAAACAAGAAACTAAATGCAACCCAGTCAGAGTCCAAAAACTGTATTTTAACCATCAATATCCCAACAGCTACCCTTCAATTGGTGTAATTTTCCTAAAAAACTCTTAAGACCCTCCTACTAAATTAAGGTTCCATTTCGTATAATAAATATAATAACTAAAGTTTCACCCTAATACTAGTATAGGACGTAGAGCATACCCCTCTGAAAGTGATACCCCACATATTATACCCTAAATCAGTTATACCCTAATTATAAATATTCTCTCAGTCAAGCCTCTGTCAATTCAACTTTAAAGACTCTAAATTTTCAGAACTGAAAATTGCGATTCATAATTACTTTTTCCTTCACATTTTAATCTTACACGTAAGTATTTTTGCAGTTAATGTTGCTTAATTATTAAAAGCAGTACACTGAAAATGTCTAGATGGGTCTCCACAACCCCATAAACAAATAGGTTTGGTCCTGGCCTTTCTATTAACTCTTAGTAAGATTACACATGTAAGCATCCCCGCCCCAGTGGAAATGCCCTCTAGATCCCCCAGATCAAAAGGAGCAGATACCAAGCACACACAAAGGCAACTCAAAACAGTTTGCTCAATCACACCCCCACGGGAAAGAGCAGTGATATGTTGGGGGCCGCACCGGGGGTGGTGGAGAATGAAAGAACACACACAAAGACAAAGACACACAGAGAACATGGTGGCCGCGCTCAGAGCCTCCGCCTCACTTTATTTATACTCCATAAACCTCACGTCAGCAGAAAGAATGCAATGCAAAACAAACTTTCTTTTCCCACATGTAACCTTCTACTCAGTACCTTGTTTCTATATTCTTTCTTATCTACCCGCCTTCTTGGCGCCTACGGGAGTTCATTAAAAGTTCAGTTGGAGATACTGTCCTTGAGCCCTATCTATTCTCAGCATACTGTTTTCAAAGGCCCCTGCATTTCCCCCCTTTTAATTTTGTTTTGCCTCAATCCTAAAAAGGTAGCCCATATTTGTTCCTGTGTTTTCTTTTGTTTTTGGTGGCGACGGAGGGAGCATCGAATCACCAAAAGAAGTAGACCCAAACCAAGTGCCCAAAGCAATATACTTCCAGAGATTGTAGAAATCCATGTTTATATCTGAGTCCATGGGTTAAAGGCAGCAAGGCGCTGCCCCAGCTCCTGCAAGGTTACAGTTCCAGACAGCACATGTAATTGTTGTCGAAATGCTTCGGAAATGTTCTGAGTGAGCTCTTGAATGTCCAAACTAATATTTTTATGGCCAATTAATAATTTTCGGATTACAGTCCAATTTTGAGAGATGTTAAAAGGCACAGGCGTTACACAAAATTGAGTGGAATTCCAATCACATTGTAATGTTACCCGAGTACTGAGTACAGTGAGCTGATCTCCAAGCCATGTCAATGCTTGCTCCATGTTGTCTAATCTTTCAGCAAGTTGAGAATCAATGTTTCGTTGTTGAAGCCATAACCGGTGAGACTGTTCATGCCATTGCTGCACAAATTCAGCATTTTGTATGCTTTGATGAAGAGCGAGCCCTGCTACAGCCGCAGTGGAGGCAATGTCAACAAGACTCATCACCGAGGCAATTATAAGTCCAAGGGCACGGCGGGTTCGCTGAAGAGAAGTCCAAATATCAGTTTCAAGAGGTGATGCCCCCCACGGTCACGTAAGATTAACAGGTAGCCAAATTTCCTTACGAGCCCTGAGGATATAAATATCCCCAGCAAAGTTGTGCCACCAAGAATGATTGAGGCAAGACAAAAATGTACACGTATTTGTACAATTAACAATTCCCGTATTATTATCCCATGTCAAATTCCCTGCTAATAATAGGTAGGGCTTACGGACACAAGCAATAATATATCGAGAGGTATTCCGATATAACTGAATATGAGAGGAATTAGTTGGGTTAGAAAGATTAAGAGACATATTCCCCACAAAAGTGCTAATGGCATCGCCTGCAGCTAACAACTTCCAAAGATGACTCTGTACTTAGGCCTCCTTCACACCATACCAAGGTTTCATTATTGTTAGCAGCAATACTTTTATTTACCCGGTGCCATTTCAAAGATATGTGACTAAATTTTGTTTGAAAATCACCGTGCACACTTCAATCAGTTATTTGCATCCCATTGTATTCTAATAAAATCCGGGTTTTATTTCCCCGACATAGTTGTCACTCCAGCACCTCAATATTAGGAGAAACCTCTGGAATAGGACAAAAAGGTAAAGAACTAGGAATAGTTCCATTACTATATAGAGTATGATTATAATAACAGTATTAGCAGCCACATAACTATGATTATAGCGAACAACCCAGGCTTCATACGATTTTCGGAGACAATGAGAACTATTTCCCATGCATATTGGAAGTTCTTCCACTCCAAATTGATATGTGTTGTTTATAATTCCCGTTTTCCATTCTATATTGTCCTCGTCTATATAGGGGGACGGCATTCAAGTAGTGTCATTGGTGAAAACCTTAATTTCCGCCTCTCCCCAGGCGACTCCCTGATACAAGGGTGGAAAGGGAATATAAGTGCAATATTCATACAAAGCCTCACTAAGGGAAATAAGTCCCCCTCCGAGGCACATCCAACAAAGGAAGAAATGCATGCTGAATCCAGTTTTCTTTTCAACAGGGTTTCAATCATCTTGTAGGAAACCACTCAGGTCCGCTCCCCGTAAGGACAAGAGCATAGCCCCGTCCCTGTTTTAGAACTTGCCCTTGAACATACTTACCTTCTTCATTAAGATACCAAATCTTTAAATTGTCAGCGGGGACTATCACCGAGGGAGGTGAGGAAAGATGGGTTACGACAGCGGAGTCTTGCAATTGTCTCCATTGATTCAAAAAATAATTAAGGTAAAAAGAACCTTCAAAATCAAAAAAATTAAGGTAGAAAGGTTAACCTTCAAAAAAATCTGTTTTTTTTTTGGGGGGGGGCTCATTTCCCCCTTTTTGTTTTAATAGTTGAGTTTTTAAAGTTAAATTTGCACGCTCAATGATGGCTTGACCTTGACTGTTGCCCGGGATCCCGGTAATATGTGGAATATTGTATTGCTGTAAGAAAACTTGTAATTTATGAGAGACTTAGGCAGGGGCATTATCAGTTTTAAGTATAAAAGGAATGCCCATAATGGCAAAACAAGCTAAGAGATGTGTAATAACAGAATCAGCTTTCTCAGATGGCAACGGAGTGGCCCATTGAAAATGAGAAAAAGTATCAATGGTATGATGAACATACTTTAATCGTCCAAAAGAAGGAATATGTATAACATCCATTTGCCAAATTTGATTAACTTGAGTACCTCTCGGGTTAACTCCAGGATGGAAGGATGGAATGCTCAAAGGAGCACAGAAAGGACAAGCTCGAATAAGAGAACGAGCTTGTTTACGAGTTAAATGAAACTGTCGTTGAAGGCCAGAACTATTAGTGTGATGTAGAGCATGTTCTTGTTCTGCAGCCTGCAAGTGGCCAATTAGAAGTGAATCAATCTGAGTATTTCCATGAACTAATGGTCTAGGCAGTTGAAAATGAGAACGAAGATGAGTGATGAATAAAGGAGCTCCACGTTGGCTCAAAGTAGAAAATAACAAGGAAAAGAGTTTTTGAAGAGAAGAAATAGCACAAAGAGGTAAAGTGGCCTGAGAAATATAAGAAGTAACATAAACGGCATATTGAGAATCACTAACAATATTACAACCAGTAGTAGGGAAATCAAGTAAGACCATGAGAATAGCAAACAATTCTCCCTGTTGCACCGAGGGATAAGGATAAACTGTAACTCAAGATTGATGAAGCTTCTTGCCAAGAATCAGAAGTTGCAAGAAGATAAATGGTCTGACTATGAGTGAATTGAGAGATAATTAAGGAAGGATCTCCTCCCCAAAGTTGTCGACAGTGATGCCGTCCTTTGATGATCAGTTCAGCTAAACAATCGATATAAGTAGCCAAGCGTTTAGATGTTTTATTGGACAAAAAGATCCATTCTAGCGGCCGATTGGTCTGATGAATCATTCCTGTAGGAGAATGTAAAGTATGAAATAAACAAAGGGAAAGGGGAACATCGGGAAGGATATAATATAAATGAGCCTTTTGAAGTTGCTCTTCCACAAGCTGGAGTTCCTGTAAAGCCAAAGGAGTTAAATGACGTGAGCTGTCCAAGTGACTGTCTCCTTCTAGAATAGAAAAAAGATGTTGTAACTGAATAGAGAAAAAACAATTTTTGAGATCTATGACCATTAATTTTTAACTTTGTGGGATAAGGGCAGGATTAGGAAGACCAGGCTGTAAACTTTCCCTAGGTTTAATGCAAACATTTATAGTTTTAAGACAAGACAAAGACGGGAATTCCATGCAGAAATACGTGGCTTTATATTCCCCTCGGCCATTTGTTTTTTGACTTACTCTTTTAGAGTCCTAAGTATTTCTTTAAATAATGGTCACTGTTTCACCTAAATAGGAGTGGTGGCTATGAGTTTAAAGGATTGTAGCCCATTTTGAACATCATATTTTTGGCAGCTGAGGAAATATGAGGAATGTTTAAAAAAGCAGCAAATTGTTGTGAAAGATCTTGTTCCCAAAAATTAATATTGATAGGAACAATATAAAAATTAAAAAAAACACTTGACCTTGTTGACCTTTAGGACCGACACAGGTTAAAGGTTCTACGTCTTGATAAACCACAGAAGCAGCACCCAAGCCAGTGAATATAACTGAAACTTGTCTTTTTTCCTATTGTATAGGCCTCTAATTTAAACAAATAATAGACATATTCACCACCGTATCAATTAACCCTTTAAAAACTATTTCATTAACGTGCAATGAACATAAGGGCTTTTGATTAGAAACTAAAGTTTCCCAAAAAACAGTTTTTTCTGTGCTACCAAACCCTCCCTATTGAGAATACGTTCCCCTGCCTCTAGGCATATAAATTGTGAGACTTGAACCATAATAAGAATTTTATTAGTAACATCATGTCCTTTTGGCAAAGGGCCACACACTCTAATAGCTAATTTATATACTCCTCTATTAGGAGACAAAGTATAAGGCTGAGTAATAACTAAGTCAGCAGCGGCGCTCTGCTTAGTTGCCACATAAAGCTGAGAAACTGGGGTAAGGTGTGGGATCCTTAAGGAGGACTTGAATTTATTCCTTGATGTTGTAGGCCATTGCTCACTGGGTATTGTATGCAGATTTAGTCAATAACAAATATTTGTAAACAAATAAGGTGATTACAGGTACAGAAATTCAGTTCGTAGCTTACTATTCAATAGAGTATCTGCTTTGTAAAAGATGGTGGACCACAAAATACTCAACGGATTTTGGTTTTCAAAACACAGTGATGCTATCCAAGGCTAAATGGATACTTGAAATTGGGATTGGATCTGGTGCTGAGATACAACTTTTACTTAGTTATTGATTTTTCTTTCCTCCGATTATTCCAAGGAGGGTGACTACCATTTTTGTACTTTATAGAGCAGTCTAGAGGAAAGAGTTAAGCATGTAAGCTCTGGGGACAGAAAGTCATATTTTCAAAATATAATAGCTATATGACCTTGGATACATTTATAAAACTGTCTTAACTCTGTTTTCCTGTCTACAAAATGGTAATAATTATAAAATTTGTCAGTCTTAAAGGGATGTTGGAAGAACTAAATGCAAGTGAAGATTTTTTCACAGTAGTAGACACATAGTAAGTACTCAGTATACTATGGCTATTATTACTGCTATTATTGTTAATATTACGTCTATTTATTTTAGCTCTTTAATGTAACAAGTGCAGAACCATAATCTCACATCCTTCAGAGTCACGCTGATCTTGTATTTTTTGGTCCTTTGACTAGTTTAGTGATTTATTACAAGAAACCTAGTTCGTTTGTGCATTCTTTTCCTTTCTTATATTTCTCATTTGTAAAGACTGATAAACCAACTACACTTTCAGACCTGGTGACATAAATTGTTGGGGCCCCAAGCCTGTGGGCCCCGGCTCCCATTTCCCAGGAGAGGAGACAGTAAATTTCCACTTTTATCAGTTTTGAAACGACATTTATTTGTCCAATGTCGACCTTTACCACAACATTTGTACACCTCTGAAGGCAGCTTTCTGCCTTGAGGGATAAAAGTGTTCAATTTTTATGACATTCTTTTTTGAAATGTCTAGGTTTACCACACTGAAAGCAAACACCTTGTTTGTTATTTCCTTTTAAGGCTTTAGACAAAGCTCCAGCAAATAATTGAGCATTATAAATAGCCCTTCCAACACTAACACAAGTTTTAATATATTTATCTAAATTGGCCCCATTGGCCTTTAACGATTTTAACAATTTTTGACAGTCAGCATAAGCATTTTTAAAAGACAACGTTTGTAACAAAATTTTTGAAGCAAGGTCAGCACCCACAATTTTCAAGACAGCATCCTGAAGACGGGCTACGAAATCTGAATATTGTTCATTTGTGCCCTGTAAAATCTTCACAGAAGAAAGGGAAGATTTTCCTGTTATCTCTACCTTATTTTAGGCCCTTAAAAACAAAGTCTTGATTTGAGTAAGGGCAACATCTTCTAGACCAGCCTGAGCACTAAGAGTAGCATATTGGCCCGTGCCTGTGAGTTGTTCCTCAGTGGCTCCTGGGGGATCACACATAACATTTTTTCTAGCCTGTACATGCGCCTTGTTCATTTACCAGCTGTGCAATTGTAACCACTGAGAACGATCAAGAAAAGCCTTCCCCAAAGTCTTCCAGTCTATAGAAATTATCAAATTTTCTGATGAAAAAATATCAAGAAGACCAAGGATAGGGGTTCATAGTTAGAAATGGCAGCTTTCATTTCTTTTAAAAATTTAATTTGTAAGGCATTAAATTGGACATTATTGCCACCATTTGAAAACTGAGCATTAGGAGCAAAAGAAGCACAAATAATTGGAAACAGATCCAGCTCCTTAAATTTTTTTTTTTTTTAATCTTTTCCTTTTCTCCCTCCCCCAATGGTGGGCAAGGCACTGAGAAAACTTTGCCAAACAAAGGTAAAGATAAGGAAGCCCGGGGGTTGGAGGCACTGGAAAATTCTCTTTTAACAGGGCAGAAGGAAAAGAAACAGGGAAAGCTCACAAAGGTGAATTAGAAGAATGTATCTGTAATATTTGTTGAAGCATTTCCATAATACAGTGCATGTCAGAATTTCCTTTAGAAGAAGGAAGAGCTGGCTTTTTCTCTTCTCCCCCTTTTGCTACCCTGGCACAAATGAGCTCCATTTCAGATCTATTTTATTTTATTTTATTTTTCCAAATCCTCAGATACCTTTCCTCCTGTGGCTACATTACCACACTCCTAATCAGTCTCAAGTAACTCTAATGTCTGAGCGATAGAGTTACACAAGGTCCACAATTTTAGAGGCATAATATCCCCTAACTGGAGAGCTCTAAGCAAAGCTTTTACTACCTGTAACCATTTTTTCCGATTCAGCTGCACTTTAGTCTGATACTGAAACCAGTAACAATGTTATTCAACATGGGCAAACAACTGCTTCAAAGTCTTTTTCTTTCACTTCTACTCCCATAGACAGCAACAGTCCTTGAAACAGCCATAAATATTCTGAGGCCAGAGAGATGGAATTCCCATAATGAAAGCTTAAGAAGGTTCCCCTTAACAATATCTGAGCCTTACCCGCTCCTAGGGGGTTCCCCTTCTTGTTCTCCCCTACTCACCCGTGCTGACCCTGCTCGCTGTGCCACTTGTTGGGGGCCGCACCGGGGGTGGTGGGGAATGAAAGAACACACACAAAGACAAAGACACACAGAGAACATGTGAGCCTCCGCCTCACTTTACTTATACTCCATAAACCTCACGTCAGCAGAAAGAATGCAATGCAAAACAAACTTTCTTTTCCCACATGTAACCTTCTACTCAGTACCTTGTTTCTATATTCTTTCTTATCTACCCGCCTTCTTGGCGCCTACGGGAGTTCATTAAAAGTTCAGTTGGAGATACTGTCCTTGAGCCCTATCTATTCTCAGCATACTGTTTTCAAAGGCCCCTGCAGTGATAAATCTTTAGGAATAAACAAAAGATTAACTATGGTCTACTGATGTCGAGGGTTGGTCAATTTCGTGCTAGCCACCGCAGCCATACTCAACCCAAGTTAACCTAATAGAACTCGGCGTAAGGAGTGTTTAAGGTCCCTAAATAAAGCTAAACTCTAAGTTATTAGAAAAAAAATGAACTCCAGATGAAAGAAAATATACTATGAAAGTGGCTTTTTTTTTTTTTTTTTTGAGACGGAGTCTCACGCTGTTGCCCAGGCTGGAGTGCAGTGGCGCGATCTCGGCTCACTGCAAGCTCCGCCTCCCGGGTTCCCGCCATTCTCCTGCCTCAGCCTCCTGAGTAGCTGGGACTACAGGCGCCCGCCACCGCGCCCGGCTAATTTTTTGTATTTTTAGTAGAGACGGGGTTTCACTGTGGTCTCGATCTCCTGACCTTGTGATCCGCCCGCCTCGGCCTCCCAAAGTGCTGGGATTACAGGCTTGAGCCACCGCACCCGGCCTGAAATTGGGGCTAGACTAGAGTGGTAGAATGCCCAGAAGAAATCAGCAAAGAAGAATATTTCTGAGATAATAAATAGAATTATTCCATATATCAGAGTCCTTTTTGGACTATTGTTGTATGGTGGCCTTGAAATGTACTTTCACACATAATACCGTGTCATGATTGATAGTGTGTTGGTTAATACGCCTAGGGTTAAAAGAATAAGAAAGTTAAAGTTAAACCATCTGGTTAGAGCAGATGTTATTAGGAGAGATGAAACAGCTCCTGTTAGTAGTCACGGGCGGGGTTTAACTATATGATGGGTCATTATGTGTTGTCATGTAGATAAAGGCTTACTAGAAGTGTAAAGGCATAAGCCTGAATAAGGGCTTTGGTGAGTCCGAGAATGGTCAATAGGATCAGAAGAATGAGAGTGGCTGGAGCTGTGCAAAAATTAATAGTTGATAGTACTAGTGTGGCATCTCCAGTTGAATGTATTAGTAGGTGGACAGCTATAATGTTGGCTGTTAATTGCACAGCTAATACCATTGGTTGAATGGATAGGATAATGGTTTTAATGATTACTAGTATGAGGATAAATAGCATAGGTGTGCCTTGTGGTAAAAAGTGAGCTAAGGAGTTTTTTTTTTTTTTTTTTTTTTAAAGCGGAAGACTGTAATTACTGTGCCTGCTCATAATGGGTTCACTATAACTATATCTATATCTAGCTTCATTGATAATTGGGTAGGGTTGGTGTAAATGAATGGCATAGAAGCCTCAGTAGATTGGTTGAGACAATAAAGAGATTTAGGGACATCAATATAAGAGATCAGGTTTGTTCTCCAATGTTATGTGTAATTATCCTCTGTTTTAGTACAAGATGAACTAATCATTGTGGAATGGAAATTGATTGATTACTAATTAGATAATTGGAGGGTGAAAATAATATAGTGGGAAATAAAATGATTAATATTACTGCTGGTAGACCTAGAATTGTGGGGGTAGTAAAAGAGGTAAATAGATTTTCATTCATTTTTATTATCAGGGGGTTTTATGTTTTTGTGCCTTGATTATATGTGGTACAGGAGGTGTATAGTAAATGTAATTTGATAGCTTTAGCTGAATAAAGAAGATTAAAGTTATGATTATTGAGAGAATAACAGTAGATCATGTGGCAGTGTCTAGCTGAGGCATTCACTACAGAAAGGTGTAGGTCCTCTCAGTCTTTAACTTAAAAGGTTAATGCTAAGTAGCTTGACAGTGATGTTATAGTGTGGATGTGGATCAGGTTTCAAAGTATTTTAAGAAGGTTAGTTCTAGGACAGTTGGTATAAAATTGTGATTTGTCCACAAATTTCTTAGCACGATCCATAGTAAAGGCCTGTTAGAGTAGCGGTCAAGGTAGTTTGATGTAGGTGTCCGGGAATTGCATTTTGAAGCCAAATGAGGGGATGGTTCATGAATGCGGGATGTATCCGGAGGAGATTGATATACAGTCGGGAATTTCTATTGGTAGGATTGTTCAGTTATCAACTTCTAGGAGTCGAAGTTCTCCTGGCTTTAGGTCTGTTGTTGGGACTATAATAAGAATCGAAGGCTAATTATTCACAGTCTGTATATTCATAGCATCAATATCATTGGTGGCCATTTGCTTTGACAGTAAAAGAAGTGTTAATCTCATCTGTTTGATACAGAATCTCTCATCTGTTTGACACAGAATACATAGGGATGGGAGGGCAATTAAGATCAAGATAATGGCAGACAGTTTCAATTTCTTGGGCATCTATGTTGTTAGTGTGAGTTAATATTGTTGTGAGTATTAGGGAAATAATATATGGAACAAGGAAACTAATTAGGACAATAATTATAAGAGCGTGGTCATGGAAAGTAATTCTTCTATAATAGGGGAAGTAGCATCTTGAAGGCCTAATAGAACTGGATGAGCCATTAAATCATACAAAATCTAACCTATAATTTAACTTTGACAAAGTTATGTAATGATTTAACTACTATCTTATGCAGAAAGTCATAGAGGTTATGGGACTGGCTGGAAACCAGTTTTTGGAAGTTTGATTCCTTCCCTTTTTGTCTAGAGTTTAACGTAGATTGGTTCTTTGAATGTGTGGTCCATGTGGTGGACAGCTGTAAAGTCATTCTAAATTAGGAGATGATTATTCAATTGTTAGAACTTTTCGTTTAGAAGCAAAAGCTTCTCGGACTATAAAGACTGTTTATATAACTGCTGTTATTGAAATAAATGAGCCTACGGATGAGAGAATATTTCATGTGGTGAACGAATCTGGGTAATCAGAGTAACGTCGAGGTATATCGGATAGGCCAATCAGAGTAAAGTCGAGGTATATCAGATAGGCCAAAGAAGCGCTTCGGGAAATTGGTTAAATTTATACATGGCACAAGTATATATATGTAACAAACCTGCATGTTATGCACATGTACCCTAGCACTTAAAGTATAATAATAATAAAAAATAAATTAAAAAAATTATACCTATAAATATAATGGTGAAGTGGATTTTAGCATAGGCTTGATTAAGTCTGTAACGTGAAAATAAGGAGAATCAGCGGACAAAGCCTCCTATGATGGCGAATACTGCTCCTATTGATAAGATATAGTAGAAATGGGCTACAAAGTAATATGTATCATGTCAGACAATATCTATTGATGAATTAGGTAGTACAATGCTGGTTAGACCCCCTATTGTGAAAAAGAAAATGAATCCTAAGGCTCAGAGTATTGCGGGAGATCATGTGATGTTACCGCAGTGCAGTGTAGCTAATCGGCTAAAGACTTCTGACGCCAGTAGAGATAGCAATAATTACAGTGGCGGAGGTGAAACATGCTCGTGCATCTACGTCTGTTCCTACTGTAAATATGTGATGGGCCCATATAATAAACTCTAGGAAGCTAATTGATATCATGGCTCATATTATGCCCACATACTCAAAGGGCTTCTTTTTTTCCAGAGTAATGCATTATGATATGGGAGATTATCCCGAAGCTTGGTAGGATAAGGATATAAACTTCAGGGTGACCAAAGAATCAGAATAAATGTTGATATAAGATAGGGCCACCCATGCCAGCGGGGTTAAAAAAAGTAATGTTAAAGTTACAGTCAGTTAATAGTATGGTAATGCTGGCGGCTAGGACTGGGAGAGAAAGGAGGAGAAGGACTGCCTTAATGAGAACTCATCAGACGAAGAGGGGTGTTTGATACTGGGATATGGCTGGGGGTTTTATGTTAAGTATTGTGGTAATAAAGTTAATGGCCCCTCGAATAGAAGAAACACCTACCTGCCAAGTGGAGTGAGAAGATGGTAAGATCCACAGAGGCCCCTGCATGTGTCAGGCTTCCTGCCAAAGGGAGATAACTGCTCAGCCGGTTGCAGCGCTGGCTTCTACTGCTGAGGATGCAAGTAGCAGTAGGAAGGAGGGTGGGAGAAGTCGGAAGCTTATATTATTTATGCAGGGAAATGCCATATCGGGTGCACTAAATATCAGAGGGACTGGTCAGTTGCGGAAGCCTCCAATTATAATTGGTTTAACGATAAATGAATTATAACTATAAATGGTTATAATGCGTGGGAGGTAACAACAACATTATAGATCTGATCATCTCCTAGCAGAGTTCCTGGTTGGCCTAATTCTGCTCGAATTAGAAGGCTTACCGCGGTGCCCACTATCGCTGCTCATGCACCAAATAGTAGATATCATGTTCCCATATCCTTGTGGTTAGTTGAAAACAATCAACGATTGATGAACGTGTGTGTGTGTGTGTGTGTGTGCGCGCGCGCGTTGGAGGGGGGCGGGGGTTGTAAAATGGCTTAGTAAGCATTAGACTATAAATCGAAAGACACAAGTCAAGACTTCTTTTTACCAGCCCTAAGGTGATTTCTCATGTTGAATTGCAAATTCAAAGGAGCAGCTTCAATCCTGCCTGGGCTTCTCCCGCCTTTTTCCCCCAGTGGGAAAAGTGGATTGAAGCCAGTTGCTTAAGGAGTTTAGCTGATAAATAAATTTTCGTGGGTTTGAATTCTACCAATCTAGTAAGGGCTTAGTTTAATTCAAGTGGTTGATTTGCGTTCAATTGATGCAGAATAGAGTCTTGCAGTCGTTAGATCTGTTACAGAAATTGGGCGTAATTTATTTAGTAAGGGCTTTGAAGGCTCTTGGTCTTATTTAAACTAAATTTCTAGATGATATTTAGTATTAATGGAGACATGGGTAAGAGGAGGATGGAAAAAATGGTAAGTGGAGGGAGGAGTAGCGTGGGTTTTGCTTTTTTCAACTGTCATTTTATTTTCATGTTATTCAATGTGGGGAATATTGTCACTGAGATGGAATAAATTAAGCATATATAAAAGTATAGGTTGAGTAGAGTTATAATAGCAATAATGGTTGGGGCAATAAGACTATTGTTTTTTGTAGATTCTTGAATAATTAGTCATTAGGCTGGAAACCTGTTAATGGAGGTAAACTTCCTAGGGATAGTAGAATTAGTGGGATTATGGGTGTTAATCATGTTCATTTCTTTCAGGCATGAGACAGTGACAGGGAAGTGGTGCTGATATTCAGTTTGAGTGCTAGAAATGCTGTAATTATTAAATTAAGTAATCAGGTTTAGTATAGTAATATTTGGATTACAAATTAACACCGCTATTATTCAACCTATGTGAGTAATTGAGGAGTAGGCTAGAATTTTTTGGAGTTGTGTTTAAGTCCTCCCCAATGGCCCACTATAATGGATAGGAATGTGATAGATAGGAGGATGTTTGGGTTTATTGATGGAGAAATTTGAAACATAATTGAGAGAGGGGCTAGTTTTTGTCATGTGAGGAGAAGTATACCAGACATTAGGGAGGTTCCCTGAGTTACCTCTAGGATTCAAAAGTGAAAGGAGTTACTCCTAGTTTTATCACTAGGGCCATTATCATTATTAAGGAAGAAAACTGATTAATAATGTTTATTATTGTTCATTGCCCAGAGAACAGATTATTGAAGAGAACACCTATTATGAGAACTATAGATGTAATTGCTTGTGTAAGCAAATATTTGATGGCTGCTTCTGTAGAGTGGGGATTTATTTTGTTTTAATTAAAATCAGGGGAAAGAGCTAACATATTTATTTCCAAGCATGTTCAGATGAGAAATCAGTGTGAGCCTAGCATTGCGATAAGAGTTCCTGTGAAAATAGTGGTTCTAGAGTAGGTAGAACCATAAGAGGCGCTAGTCTTACTTTCTGCTCTATTCCTGAAACTTTTTAAACCCAACACTCATTAGTTCATAACCTGGAATCCAATGGAGGGAAACGGGTAAGATTATGAGCCGTTTTAGAATATCTACGGTTAGATTGGCAGAGGCTAGGAAATAAGATGGGAACTCTACTTCACATTACTCATTACACTATTCTGTGCTATGAAACATAACAGTTAAATTGAAAACAAGCATTCAAATTTAGCAGTAGGCTGTGTAAGAAAGGGGTACTAAGTCAGATATGGGAAGAAAAAAAGACATTAATCTTCTGCCTACTGAATTTAGACATTAGCATAGAAGAAAATGTTCTGTTAAATCTGCTATGAAAATATTTTGGGCCGGAAATGTTGGATTACAGCTGTAATCCCACTGCTTTGGGAGGTAAAGTCGGGAAGATGTTTTGAATCTAGGAGTTGGAGACCAGCCTGGGTGGCATAGGAAGGCCATGTCTCTACAAAAAATAGAAATAAATAAAAATAAACAAAAACAAAAACAAAAACAAAAAAACAGAGTGGTAGTTCCTGCCAGTTGTTCTTTCTACTCAGGAGGCAGAGATGGAGGATGGCTTGACCCCAGGAAGTTGAGGCTGTTGTGAGCTAGGAACCACCCACTGCACTATAGCCTGGGTGACACAGCCAGACCATGTCTCTAAGAAAATAAATAAGAAAAGAAAAAAAAAGTCTTTCAAATCGAACATCTATGGTACTGTTTGCAATTGCTGCCTTCATTATTTCCTTAAGGAATATAATCTATTTGATTCTGATTTATTTTATAATAATAAATTTAATACATTCTTACATTTAAAGGCATAACACTTGTAGCATAAAAGCTATGGTAGCATAAAGGAAGACATGTTGAATTGTTGTGTTATTTGATTCTGATTTTTACAGGCTTCTATCATGTTAAAGTGTTCAACAACTGAATGCTTTATTCATAAGATAAATAAACCTCGAAATGTAGGCTGAAAATCAGATGGACAAACACAAAAGGAATCCTACATGTTTCTGTGGTTCTAGATAAGGCAATACATTGAAATATTTGAGGATTTATGGAGTTGGTGACATGAGACTGATTCCTGACTCCCTCCCCTACGAGAAACAGGACAGAAAAGAGATTGCTTACCCTTCATGTGTTCGTATATGAAGTTGGGACAATGGGATACATATTCTACATTTCCTGTTGGGATTATGGAAGGTGTGTTTAGGGAAATAGCAAAGTATGTGGTACATCAAAGCCCATGGAGTACATTGTTCCCTTCCTTATTCTAACATATTTATCTTAACAGAAATAAATAAGGGGTTTGAAGAGAATATGACTGGGGTTTCCAGAAGAATATCTAATAAACGGGGATTTCAAAGAAAGAAATTTAAAAGATTTTTTAAAAGTCTTGGACATTCAGAGTTCACAAAGCAAAATATAATTTATTATTAAATTAATGAATTTTCATTAGCATGGATAAAATTGTGCACAGGTTTCTCCATGTGAGCAAATAAAACAAAGTAGCAATTACAATTTCAATGGAATTATAACTGTTGAATTTTGAATAATATGCTATAATAGAATTTATTGAATTTTCATTAAAAAATTAACATTTCCAAAGTAAAATAAATTCAGGTTTCTATGCATATTGAGAAAGCAGAAATAGATCCCCAACTCCTGTATGAAAATTTTGTAATGAGTTATGAAACCCAGATGAGGAAGAGAGTCTCTTACTGGTTCTCAAAATTAGAATGGTAAATCAATAGAAATCTTTGTTGTAGAGGAAGGTTTCAGATGCTAGAATGGAAACAGACTCTCAGGTCCGAAAAAGAGGCTTTTGTATTGAAAGGGGATGTAGTGGAAAATGAGGAAGTGTACAAAATTGGTTCGAGTGCTCTTTGTCCACATCATATATTGTTCTTGCCCATACACACATCTCTAATGCCCACACCCATCTCTAATCCCGCTTCTGGCTTGGTTAGGACTTTTAGAACCTACAAAATGTCAACTCTAAAGGGTCTTACATTCTCATATTTGTTTCATGGTTTGAAATTCATGTAGGAAAATAAGTTGTTTCATTAATAAGGCCAGAGTAGACAGAAATAGGTCTAGAATTGAGAGCTCCTGATTTCCAGGGCTCTAGACTTCATCTGCCTAAAGTTGACTGTTGTGATGAGTAAGTTATGTGTTGCAAAAAGTTGTTGAAATTAAATTAGAAGTTACCCTTTTTCCTTTCTCTCCTTGCCCCAACTCTTTCCTGATACACATAGTCATCAGACCTTGTGATGGAATACCAGAGCCCCACCAGGAAGCCACTGAATCTCAGCAGAGAATGTCTGCAGGGTCCAGTCCATGAACTGAGGTCTCAAAGGCTTCCCACTCTTGAGTGCAGGGCTGAGCCTCCAGTACCCTCCATGCACCCGGGGCTGATCTCATCTCTGTGTGGACACTTGGATTACCTCAATGTATTGAGTCACAGAATGTATAACTCAGGGTTTTCAGTCTGTTGGTGGTCTTCACAGTAAACTTAGGAACATGGAATCTTATTTTCTCTTTCTTAAATTTATGGCATATAACCTCTTAATGATTTGCTCCATGTGTCAAGTTGGCTAGCTTTAACTACAAGGAGGGAAATGACAGCAGCAACCATTTTGTAGCATATGCACACCTCCTTCTTATTCAATGAAATGCTAACCTAGGCCCGGCTGGGAAAGCAGTTTTCAGATGTAAATAAAAGTTCTAATTCTGGGACTAGGAAGTTTACCCCAGTAAGTCTGACTTTACCAGTGAAAGTCCTCTGAAGGAAGACTTAGACATTCCTTGGACAAGACTAAAGTGTGAAGGATCTCTGTTGTTTCGGTTGCTCCCAAATGCCAGCTTTATTCCATCACCATTGGGATCCAAACAGCAGATTGTTTTTTCCTGATTGACTGTACCAGAGACCTTATACTTCCTGCATCAGCCCCCCAATTGAGTAACCCAATTCCATGTACTAAGTCCATATATGAATCTCCCTAAGTGTACATATATCTTAAGAGTTCTGCTTTTGTCTTTGAACCTTGACTGATATAAGGCTGATAGATATGTTTTCACAGTTCTGTCAGTCTTGACCATAAATCTTGTGAGTCACTGGCAAATAATTCCTCTGTAAGAAGATATTTGGGTGTCCCCTTCTGGAATCTTTTCCTTCTTTTGGAGTTTCATCTCACAAAACAAACTTTGGAATAGAAAAAAGCCTACATAGTCTTTCCCCATCATCTGGATTCTGTAATCGTGAATTTGCCCACATCCTAATAGATATTTATAATCCCAAAATCAATACTCATGGTACTTTTCTAGCCATTCTAGGATATTATGCACTATGTGGAGGAAAGTAGTTAAAAGAATAACTCGTGTTTTACCCACTAGATTGGCAAAACTTTTGAAAATTTGACAAGAGGCTAAATTATTATTTGGGGTTATTTGATTAATTAGTGAATACTCTTAGAGTGCTAAAAAACAAAAATGGAAATTTTACTTCCTTTTGGCCTACTCTGAGAATACCATGTAGATAAAGGAGGCTTTATGACTGGGTGATGTGGCTCATCTTGTATTATCATCGTTTGGGGAGGCTGAAGTCAGAGGATAACTTGAAGGCGGGAATTAGAGACGAGACTGGGCAACATAGCCATATCCTATCTCTAAGAAAATGAATAAATAAAAAATTAGCTATGTGCAATGGCATAAAACTCTAGTCCTTATTACTTTGAACGCTAAAGTGAGAGGATTACTTGAGCCCTGGAATTCAAGGCTGCAGTGAGCTAAGATTGTACCACTGCACACCACAAGGAGAACCTTTCTCTAGAATAAACATGAATTAAGTGCTCTTAGAGGAAAGCCTGTGCCATGGAAGAAACTCAAGAAACAGTATAAATTAATCTTAGTTAATTTCTGGCATATGTTTACCCTGATAAGATTGATGATAGGTATGCCTCATTCAAGCAGTGGTTTTTACAATGATAGTGTGATGCTAATTTAATCAGTGATGAAAAGGTGTGTACTAAATATTGCATAAACCTAATCAACTCTGTCTCCACCTTTCTTTTTTTTTTATTATTATTATTATTATACTTTAAGTTCCAGGGTACATGTGCATAACGTGCAGGTTTGTTACATATGTATACTTGTGCCATGTTGCTGTGCTGCACCCATCAACTCGTCAGCACCCAACTACTCGTCATTTACATCAGGTATAACTCCCAATGCAATCCCTCCCCCCTCCCGCCTCCCCATAATAGGCCCCAGTGTGTGATGTCCCCCTTCCCGAGTCCAAGTGATCTCATTGTTCAGTTGCCACCTATGAGTGAGAACATGTGGTGTTTGGTTTTCTGTTCTTGTGATAGTTTGCTAAGAATGATGGTTTCCAGCTGCATCCATGTCCCTACAAAGGACACAAACTCATCCTTTTTGATGGCTGCATAGTATTCCATGGTGTATATGTGCCACATTTTCTTAATCCAGTCTGTCACTGATGGACATTTGGGTTGATTCCAAGTCTTTGCTATTGTGAATAGTGCCGCAATGAACATACGTGTGCATGTGTCTTTATAGCAGCATGATTTATAATCCTTTGGGTATATACCCAGTAATGGGATGGCTGGGTCATATGGTACATCTAGTTCTAGATCCTTGAGGAATCGCCATACTGTTTTCCATAATGGTTGAACTAGTTTACAATCCCACCAACAGTGTAAAAGTGTTCCTATTTCTCCACATCCTCTCCAGCACCTGTTGTTTCCTGACTTTTTAATGATTGCCATTCTAACTGGTGTGAGATGGTATCTCATTGTGGTTTTGATTTGCATTTCTCTGATGGCCAGTGATGATGAGCATTTTTTCATGTGTCTGTTGGCTGTATGAATGTCTTCTTTTGAGAAATGTCTGTTCATATCCTTTGCCCACTTTTTGATGGGGTTGTTTGTTTTTTTCTTGTAAATTTGTTTGAGTTCTTTGTAAGTTCTGGATATTAGCCCTTTGTCAGATGAGTAGATTGCAAAAATTTCCTCCCATTCTGTAGGTTGCCTGTTCACTCTGATGGTAGTTTCTTTTGCTGTGCAGAAGCTTTTTAGTTTAATGAGATCCCATTTGTCAATTTTGGCTTTTGCTGCCATTGCTTTTGGTGTTTTAGACATGAAGTCTTTGCCCATGCCTATGTCCTGAATGGTACTACCTAGGTTTTCCTCTAGGGTTTTTATGGTATTAGGTCTAACATTTAAGTCTCTAATCCATCTTGAATTAATTTTCATATAAGGAGTAAGGAAAGGATCCAGTTTCAGCTTTCTACTTATGGCTAGCCAATTTTCCCAGCACCATTTATTAAATAGGGAATCCTTTCCCCATTTCTTGTTTCTCTCAGGTTTGTCAAAGATCAGATGGCTGTAGATGTGTGGTATGATTTCTGAGGACTCTGTTCTGTTCCATTGGTCTATATCTCTGTTTTGGTTCCAGTACCATGCTGTTTTGGTTACTGTAGCCTTGTAGTATAGTTTGAAGTCAGGTAGTGTGATGCCTCCAGCTTTGTTCTTTTGACTTAGGATTGTCTTGGCAATGCGGGGTCTTTTTTTTTTTGGTCCCATATGAACTTTAAAGCAGTTCTTTCCAATTCTGTGAAGAAACTCATTGGTAGCTTGATGGGGATGGCATTGAATCTATAAATAACCTTGGGCAGTATGGCCATTTTCACGATATTGATTCTTCCTATCCATGAGCATGGTATGTTCTTCCACTTGTTTGTGTCCTCTTTAATTTCACTGAGCAGTGGTTTGTAGTTCTCCTTGAAGAGGTCCTTTACATCCCTTGTAAGTTGGATTCCTAGGTATTTTCTTCTCTTTGAAGCAATTGTGAATGGAAGTTCATTCCTGATTTGGCTCTCTGTTTGTCTGTTACTGGTGTATAAGAATGCTTGTGATTTTTGCACATTAATTTTGTATCCTGAGACTTTGCTGAAGTTGCTTATCAGCTTAAGGAGATTTTGGGCTGAGACGATGGGGTTTTCTAAATATACAATCATGTCATCTGCAAAGAGGGACAATTTGACTTCTTCTTTCCCTAACTGAATACCCTTGATTTCTTTCTCTTGCCTGATTGCCCTAGCCAGAACTTCCAACACTATGTTGAATAGGAGTGGTGAGAGAGGGCATCCCTGTCTTGTGCCAGTTTTCAAAGGGAATTTTTCCAGTTTTTGCCCATTCAATATGATATTGGCTGTGGGTTTGTCATAAATAGCTCTCATTATTTTGAGGTACGTTCCATCAATACCGAATTTATTGAGCGTTTTTAGCATGAAGGGCTGTTGAATTTTGTCAAAAGCCTTTTCTGCATCTATTGAGATAATCATGTGGTTCTTGTCTTTGGTTCTGTTTATATGCTGGATTATGTTTATTGATTTGCGAATGTTGAACCAGCCTTGCATCCCAGGGATGAAGCCCACTTGATCATGGTGGATAAGCTTTTGGATGTGTTGCTGAATCCGGTTTGCCAGTATTTTATTGAGGATTTTTGCATGGATGTTCATCAGGGATATTGGTCTAAAATTCTCTTTTTTTGTTGTGTCTCTGCCAGGCTTTGGTATCAGGATGATGTTGGCCTCATAAAATGAGTTAGGGAGGATTCCCTCTTTTTCTATTGATTGGAATAGTTTCAGAAGGAATGGTACCAGCTCCTCCTTATACCTCTGGTAGAATTCAGCTGTGAATCCATCTGGTCCTGGACTTTTTTTCGTTGGTAGGCTATTAATTATTGCCTCAATTTCAGAGCCTGCTATTGGTCTATTCAGGGATTCAGCTTCTTTCTGGTTTAGTCTTGGAAGAGTGTAAGTGTCCAGGAAATTATCCATTTCTTCTAGATTTTCCAGTTTATTTGCGTAGACGTGTTTATAGTATTCTCTGATGATAGTTTGTATTTCTGTGGGGTCGGTGGTGATATCCCCTTTATCATTTTTTATTGCGTCTATTTGATTCTTCTCTCTTTTCTTCTTTATTAGTCTTGCTAGCGGTCTGTCAATTTTGTTGATCTTTTCAAAAAACCAACTCCTGTATTCATTGATTTTTTGGAGGGTTTTTTGTGTCTCTATCTCCTTCAGTTCTGCTCTGATCTTAGTTATTTCTTGCCTTCTGCTAGCTTTGGAATGTGTTTGCTCTTGCTTCTCTAGTTCTTTTAATTGTGATGTTAGAGTGTCAATTTTAGATCTTTCCTGCTTTCTCTTGTGGGCATTTAGTGCTATAAATTTCCCCCTACACACTGCTTTAAATGTGTCCCAGAGATTCTGGTATGTTGTATCTTTGTTCTCATTGGTTTCAAAGAACATCTTTATTTCTGCCTTCATTTCGTTATGTACCCAGTAGTCATTCAGGAGCAGGTTGTTCAGTTTCCATGTAGTTGAGTGGTTTTGATTGAGTTTCTTAGTCCTGAGTTCTAGTTTGATTGCACTGTGGTCTGAGAGACAGTTTGTTATAATTTCTGTTCTTGTACATTTGCTGAGGAGTGCTTTACTTCCAATTACGTGGTCAATTTTGGAATAAGTGCGATGTGGTGCTGAGAAGAATGTATATTCTGTTGATTTGGGGTGGAGAGTTCTATAGATGTCTATTAGGTCTGCTTGCTGCAGAGATGAGTTCAATTCCTGGATATCCTTGTTAACTTTCTGTCTCGTTGATCTGTCTAATGTTGACAGTGGAGTGCTGAAGTCTCCCATTATTATTGTATGGGAGTCTAAGTCTCTTTGTAAGTCTCTAAGGACTTGCTTTATGAATCTGGGTGCTCCTGTATTGGGTGCATATATATTTAGGATAGTTAGTTCTTCCTGTTGAATTGATCCCTTTACCATTATGTAATGGCCTTCTTTGTCTCTTTTGATCTTTGATGGTTTAAAGTCTATTTTATCAGAGACTAGTATTGCAACCCCTGCTTTCTTTTGTTCTCCATTTGCTTGGTAAATCTTCCTCCATCCCTTTATTTTGAGCCTATGTATGTCTCTGCATGTGAGATGGGTCTCCTGAATACAGCAGACTGATGGGTCTTGACACTTTATCCAGTTTGCCAGTCTATGTCTTTTATTTGGAGCATTTAGTCCATTTACATTTAAGGTTAAGATTGTTATGTGTGAACTTGATCCTGCCATTATGATATTAACTGGTTATTTTGCTCGTTAGTTGATGCAGTTTCTTCCTAGCCTCAACGGTCTTTACATTTTGGCATGTTTTTGCAATGGCTGGTACTGGTTGTTCCTTTCCATGTTGAGTGCTTCCTTCAGGGTCTCTTGTAAGGCAGGCCTAGTGGTGACAAAATCTCTAAGCATTTGCTTATCTGTAAAGGATTTTATTTCTCCTTCACTTATGAAACTTAGTTTGGCTGGATATGAAATTCTGGGTTGAAAATTCTTTTCTTTAAGAATGTTGAATATTGGCCCCCACTCTCTTCTGGCTTGGAGAGTTTCTGCCGAGAGATCTGCTGTTAGTGTGATGGGCTTCCCTTTGTGGGTAACCCGACCTTTCTCTCTGGCTGCCCTTACGATTTTTTCCTTCATTTCAACTTTGGTGAATCTGGCAATTATGTGTCTTGGAGTTGCTCTTCTCGAGGAGTATCTTTGTGGCGTTCTCTGTATTTCCTGGATTTGAATGTTGGCCTGCCCTACTAGGTTGGGGAAGTTCTCCTGGATGATATCCTGAAGAGTGTTTTCCAACTTGGTTCCATTTTCTCCCTCACTTTCAGGCACCCCAATCAGACGTAGATTTGGTCTTTTCACATAATCCCATACTTCTTGCAGGCTTTGTTCATTTCTTTTTCTTCTTTTTTCTTTTGGTTTCTCTTCTCGCTTCATTTCATTCATTTGATCCTCAATCGCTGATACTCTTTCTTCCAGTTGATCGAGTCGGTTACTGAAGCTTGTGCATTTGTCACGTATTTCTCGTGTCATGGTTTTCATCTCTTTCATTTCGTTTATGACCTTCTCTGCATTAATTACTCTAGCCATCAATTCTTCCACTGTTTTTTCAAGATTTTTAGTTTCTTTGCGCTGGGTACGTAATTCCTCCTTTAGCTCTGAGAAGTTTGATGGACTGAAGCCTTCTTCTCTCATCTCGTCGAAGTCATTCTCCATCAAGCTTTGATCTGTTGCTGGCGATGAGCTGCGCTCCTTTGCCGGGGGAGATGCACTCTTATTTTTTGAATTTCCAGCTTTTCTGCCCTGCTTTTTCCCCATCTTTGTGGTTTTATCTGCCTCTGGTCTTTGATGATGGTGATGTACTGATGGGGTTTTGGTGTAGGTGTCCTTCCTGTTTGATAGTTTTCCTTCTAACAGTCAGGACCCTCAGCTGTAGGTCTGTTGGAGATTGCTTGAGGTCCACTCCAGACCCTGTTTGCCTGGGTGTCAGCAGCAGAGGCTGCAGAAGATAGAATATTGCTGAACAGCGAGTGTACCTGTCTGATTCTTGCTTTGGAGGCTTCCTCTCAGGGGTATACTCCACCCTGTGAGGTGTGGGGTGTCAGACTGCCCCTAGTGGGGGATGTCTCCCAGTTAGGCTACTCAGGGGTCAGGGACCCACTTGAGCAGGCAGTCTGTCCCTTCTCAGATCTCAACCTCCGTTTTGGGAGATCCACTGCTCTCTTCAAAGCTGTCAGACAGAGTCGTTTGCGTCTCCAGAGGTTTCTGCTGCTTTTGTTGTTATCTGTGCCCTGTCCCCAGAGGTGTAGTCTACAGAGACAGGCAGGTTTCCTTGAGCTGCTGTGAGCTCCACCCAGTTCTAGCTTCCCAGCTGGTTTGTTTACCTACTTAAGCCTCAGCAATGGCGGGCGCCCCTCCCCCAGCCTGGCTGCTGCCTTGCCACGAGATCACAGACTGCTGTGCTAGCAATGAGGGAGGCTCTGTGGGTGTGGGACCCTCCCGGCCAGGTGTGGGATATTATCTCCAGGTGTGCCTGTTTGCTTAAAGCACAGTATTGGGGTGGGAGTTACCCGATTTAGCAGGTGTTGTGTGTCTCAGTTCCCCTGGCTAGGAAAAGGGATTCCCTTTCCCCTTGCGCTTCCCAGGTGAGGCGATGCCTCGCCCTGCTTCAGCTCTCCCTGGTCGGGCTGCAGCAGCTGACCAGCACTGATTGTCCGGCACACCCTAGTGAGATGAACCCAGTACCTCAGTTGAAAATGCAGAAATCACCGGTCTTCTGTGTCGCTCGCGGTGGGAATTGGAGACTGGAGCTGTTCCTATTCGGCCATCTTGCTCCGCACCCCCTCCACCTTCCTTAATATGCTAAATACCACTAAAGAGGTGGGTGTGGTCTTCAAAGATTCATATAAAAGGATGTAGAAGAGAGAAGCTCATTTTGCTCCAGAGGAGGACAGCACTTAGAGTTACCTGCATTCAGGCGGCCTCAGAAAGTCAGCTCTGCAGGGAAGGAGCTCCTGATCTTGGCGAGTACTTAAAAGAACTTTTTTTTGGAAAAATAACTGCAGAAAACATTCTTAGAGCCCTGGGGTGAGTGCAACTTATTACCAAATAGTAAATTACAATGATAAAAATATCTACCTGTCTTAAACCTACTTAATGTTATTATATGTAACTCATAATATTACTACTCATTTTATGACATGAGGTATTAATTGTTGTTATTGGCTCAGATGACCTCTGAAAAATATTTGCATTTTTTGCTTTTTTTTTTTTTTTTTTTTTGGAGATGGAATCTTGCTCTGCCGCCCAGGCTGGAGTGCAATGGCATGATCTTGGCTCTTGGCTCACTGCAACCACCACCACCTGGATTCAAGTGATTCTACTGTCTCAGCCTCCCGAGTAGTGGGGATTACAGGCGCCCATCACTATACCCGGCTAAATTTTGTATTTTTAGTAGAGACGGGGTTTCAGCATATTAGTCAGGCTGGTCTCGAACTCCTGACCTCAGATGGTCCACCTGTCTCAGCCTCCCAAAGTGCTGGCATCACAGGCGTGAGCCACCGTGCCAGGCCTAAATATTTGCAATTCTAAAATTTTCACTTTTGGCACTTAAATTCAACACTGCTTAGTAAAAGACAGTAAGGTAAATGCCTTCAAACTGCCAAAGCAAAGATTTGGAGGTCAGGGATCTCCAGAGAGACAGAACCGTAGGATGTATACATAACTATAACTATAACTATATATAAATTGTGTGTGTGAAAGCAAATGGCCTTCTCTCTGCCCTTTTTTTCGGTCTGAGCTCCCAGCTGATTGGATGGTGTCCACTCACATTGAGGGCTGCTGTTCCCCACTCAGATCACCAACTCACATGTCACTCTGGAAACACCTTCACAGACTCACCCAGAAATAATGCTTCACCAATTCTCCATATATTACTTAATCCAGTCAAGTCAACACCTAAATATAACAATAATGCCATAGTAATATAATTGTACATATTTCAGTTTTAAAAAAACTGATAATATTTGAGTTCATAGTTTGAGTAGCCCAAGGAGGAAGTTAATTTAAGCCACAAGAAAAATAACTCAATATCTTTCATTATTTATTTTCTCTCTTAGTGAACATAGACTGGTTTAGTTGTTGTCTTTTTGTTTATCTGGTCGGTTGGTTGGTTTTGGGGTTGCTTTTGTTTCAAAGAGCCGGGCTTCTGGGTCCCTCTTTCTGAAAATATGCCATAGAGCCCTCTGACCATCTTCTCGTGTTTTCTTACCCAGTGTAGGTTTTCTACTCCTCTCCCATAGTCATTCAGTAGTTACTTGAAAGAGGAATAGGGACAAACATGATTTATTCTAGACCACTTAAGACTAAAACCCAAGTTTCGTATCAATCCCAGGGAATAGGTTATTGAATAGATTTGCATTATGTTATGGGCAGGAACTAGGAGTGGAAAAGGTTGTGAGTCATCTAGTTAGTGGTGTCTGCTCTAAAGCCTGAAGACTCTCCTTGTGTATGAATTTTTCATTTTTGTTGCAGAGGAAATAGTTTGTTTCACTTTAATGAGCACTGTTGAGAAGAAAATATTCCTATCACATATCACCACATGTTGACAGATTTTCACCAACCCAGACCCCAAAATGACGTGCTGCTCTTTCTTCCTCAGAAACATGAATTCTGGAATCCTGCAAGTTTTCCAGAGGGAACTCACCTGCCCCATCTGCATGAACTACTTCATAGACCCAGTCACCATAGACTGTGGGCACAGCTTTTGCAGGCCCTGTTTCTACCTCAACTGGCAAGACATCACGGTTCTTGCTCAGTGCTCTAAATGCAAGAAGACAACACGGCAGAGAAACCTGAAAACTAACATTCGCTTGAAGAATATGGCTTCCATTGCCAGAGAAGCCAGTCTCAGGCAATTCCTTAGCTCTGAGGAGCAGATATGTGGGACTCACAGAGAGATAAAGAAGATGTTCTGTGAAGTGGACAAGAGCCTGCTCTGTTTGCTGTGCTCCAACTCTCAGGAGCACCGAGACCACAAACACTGTCCCGTTGAGTGGGCTGCTGAGGAACACCGGGTAAGTGATGCCTCTGAAGATCTATTTCTATAAAGGACACATGAAATTCTTGTAAGTCTATTTCCTTGGAGATTGGATGATGCCATCTCTGTGTCCCTTTAAGCATGTCTGTTATGAGCTTCCTTGGCTTCACGCCTGTCACATTTGACAAACATTTGGAGAAACAAAGCAAACTATTTTCTATGGACCAATTTGTCTCTCATTTGGGGTCCTTCGTATATCAGAGAGTGAATGATACTTTAGTGTCTTCATTTGTGCTTCAATTCATGGCTCTTTTGCAGGAGAAACTCCTGAAGAAAATGCAGTCTTTATGGGAAAAAGCTTGTGAAAATCACAGAAACCTGAACATGGAAACCACCAGAACCAGATGCTGGAAGGTTAGTACCATGTTACTCTACCTTCTCCAGTAACTTATGGTGAACAAATGGGTGACTCTTAAAATAGGAACTTGATCTCAATCCATAATATTTCTGGAATTCAATAAAAAAGGAAAACATACTTGAGAAAAAAATACCCTAATTTTTTATATAAGATAGTGTGACACTTTGGTAGGATTTCTAACCAGACGACAGATGTTACCCACGCATGCTCATCTGTCTCCATACAAACCTATAGCAATACACCAGCAAATACAAGAAACTGGGCCATTTCACAGCATTCTCAATGGGCTGCCTGGATAACTTCTGGGCACAAGCGTTATTTGGCCATCATGGAAATTTCAAGTAAACCTTCTAAGGCTGAGTCAGCATGAATTTGAATCCTGGTGGGCAAATATATTTGAAATGTGAGTTAAATATCAGGCAGAAGGAGCGAGAGTGCAAATTTAGAGGAAGCATGAAATTAAGTATCAGAATTAATTAATATTGAATAAGTCATAACACGTAATGGAAAAAGGGGTGAGAAATGTACACTCATGTCTTGAAGACACAAATATGTGAGAAATATGGGAACTAGTGTTTAATATAAGGAGAACTTTAAGGACTTGAGAAGAATTCTAGAAATGATTTTGTCTTTGTGGACGTTTATCTTGAGGGTATGATATCTAATATTAATTCATTAATTCATTCTAATATAAATTCATTGAAAAATATTTTATGAATACCTAGTGTATGTCAAATATCAACTTAGAAAATTAAGTAGTAAAGAAGAAAGAAAACACAAAAATCTTGCAATTGAAATGAGAGAAGCAAATGGTCACCATGCAGATATGTGAAGTACATGATGTGTTAGAGTGTAGTAGTGTCTTTGGAGAATAATCAAGCAGGAAAGTAGAAAAGAAGCACAGAGGTTAGGGACTGGGGATGAGGGTTTGGGTTTTAATTAGTGTGGTCAGAAAAAAGGCTCATGGAAAAATTCACACTGAAACAAAATATCAATCAAGAGGAAATATAGATATCCTCCTGTTTGCCTTCCCCTTCCTCATAAATGTAGGAATATATATGAGTACCTGGGTGAGGGTGTGTGTATATATATATGTGGATATATATGAGGAATATATATACACACACAGATACACATAGATATTCCTCATATATCCATATATAGCTATATATGAGAAATATATATATGAGTACATATATGAGAAATATGTATATATATGAAAATAATTCTAGATATAGGAAACAGCATGTGCAGTAATATTTCATTTGCATTTATTTGGGGGGTTGAGGAACCACAAAGAAATCCATGTTGCAGATTAGGGTGAGTTTGGATGAGAATAAATGAAACCTAATTAGACTATGTGGTGCTGGGTGAAATGCATTGAGTTGACAATGCTAGTCTGTGGTCATTGCATAATTTCTCATATAATGGGTTTACATAAATTGCCCCAATTCTCCAAAATAGAAAGAATGGTTTCCTATCTAGCCAATATTGCTTGATAGTTTAATTCTTAAGCAAGAACTGTGTTTTCTTTCTATAAATGTGTGTTGGAAGAGAGAAATCCATTTTTATATAACGATCTTGGAAAACATTTTATCATTAATCAAGTAAACATAACTGGGCAGAAACACCTATGTTGATATTAATGCAGAAAAAAGGAGAGGAATAAAATGTTGTGGAATCTGAGAATTGACAAGACTGAGGGTTAAAATATTGGATGTTCAGAATGCTAAGAGGAATCAGTGAACTTCAAGAGAAGATGGATACAACATTTCTATTTTGACTCTTGTCACTGCAGGATTATGTGAGTTTAAGGAGAGAAGCAATCAGAGCTGAATATCAGAAGATGCCTGCATTTCTCCATGAAGAAGAGCAACATCACTTGGAGAGGCTGCAAAAGGAGGGCGAGGACATTTTTCAGCAACTCAATGACAGCAAAGCCAGAATGGAACATTCGAGGGAGCTTTTAAGAGGAATGTATGAGGATCTGAAGCAAATGTGCCATAAAGCAGATGTGGAGCTACTCCAGGTACGGGCTGACCATGGGGTATCAGGATGTAGAACTTTCACATACATGGGTGTTTTTCCTCTCTCCTGAAATCCAACCCCACTTTACTTCCATGATTTGTTTCTAAAAACACGTTTCTATAACTAATGCTACTCAGTTGGGAGGTTATAGCCTCTCCTATGGATTCTACCAACCGAAGGTCCCTCCTACTTTATCCACCAGCAACAAAACTTTGTGGAATGACCAAGGTAACAGCCCCAAGGAATATTTCCCATCAAAAGTCAATGATATATTTAGGATTTTTGAAAGTGGATAAAATGAGAAGTGATTCATTTGCACTTAGGTTAATTTGGAGACACGGCATGATGGAGAAGTTGGGGAATCTAGGATCACATTAATATTATTTTGGGATGCACTCATTTTGGTAACAGGGCTTAGGGAAGATGACTGAGTAGCTTCTTTATGGTTACAGCAGAGCACAGACTCTGGGGGCCTCCTCTTCCTTCACTTGGAAAGAGAATGTCTTCAAGACTGAGACTTTATAAGGACATTAATTCATGACATATGACAGACTGGGATTTTCATGAGAAAAGAAACAAAAAATGCTTTCCAGGAGGGAAAATTGTAGGAAAATAATATCTTCAGAAACTGCCTCCAAATCTCACAGTGAACTTAGTGGAAATCGCATCATGTGGAAAGCACTAAGCCTTTCTTTTTCTTTTTTATCTTACAGGCTTTTGAAGACATATTACACAGGTGAGTGCATACCAAGATTTTAGGAGCTGCTCTATCAGTTTCCACAAAAACCAAGCAGGAACTTTGACACTGAAGGAATAATTGATTCAGATATTGACGTTACCTTGTGCTGGTTGTACTTTCTCCATCCCCCACCCCATGTTGTCTTCTATTTTGTGGCTATACTCAGTGATTTTATTAGGCAGTTCAATGAAAGTCATGCAAAACCAAAAAACAGACAAAATATAAAAATAAAAAAGAAAGAAAACAAAAAATCGGTGAAAGAAGAATAAGAATGTGAGCATCTCTATTACTAATTTCCTTTTTATTGCTCAAAAACCTGCATATTTGAAAGAGAAAATGTTACATTTACTACATGGCTACAAAGTCAACCAGGGGAAGCCAGGGAGAAAAAGGGAAAGTATTTTAGCAGTGAAAAGTGTTGATGATTTCTAGTTCATATTTAAATATATAATTCTGAAAAACAGATGAGACGAACTATTTGGAATGTTTGAACTCTGTAGGCCTCCAGAGAACCTCAGTTATAAAAGGCAGATTTCCCTGCCTGGAGCATATTTCAACACCCTGGCCTTGAGAAGGAAGCAACAGATGCAGCAGTCTTAAAAATAAACCCACCTTTCCAGATGGTGATATCAGGAAATTCTGGTGAAGTCTGGAACCCAGAATTTTATTTTTGAATATTCCCTTGGTCTTAAGATTAATGATCCTTACTAATTTGGAAAATGAGAAGAAAGACCCAAATGAATTCTCACTCAGACAGATTTTTCTATCATGCTTGAAAATCAGGAACTGTGAATAAGAATGAATCTGAAACAGAAAATGATAATTTTGGAATTAGCAAATGTGTGGGTTAAAGGGAGTCTCATGAAATGTCTTTTAAATAAAAGTAGTTGATTTTTATGTACCTTTTGGCTGTAGATGTGGTAACTGCATCTTTCTCCTTGCAGGTATGAGTCCCTGCTGCTGCAAGTGCCCGAGCCTGCGAATCCAGAGCTCAGTGCAGGGCCCATCACTGGACTGCTGGACAGGCTCAATGGATTCAGAGGTGAGTGTCAGCCCATTGGCAGAATTCCCACAGTGTATCACTTCTTGTTAGAATCATGGGGGTAATATTTTACCCTTCATCAAATCGTTATTTCATTTCAGAAGGAAGTGAGCGATATGACTATGCAACCCTATTATATCTGTGTTTCTATTTATAGTCCAATTTATAACATGAAGAGTAAAACATAGTGAAAAACAAATACGTTCTGGACTCACATGGATAGAGCTATGTTTTGGGTAAATGGAATGACATAAGAAATAAAAAATTGAATAAATGGAACAATGCTCAGAAGGAAGCTTAATAATCCAAAGTTACATAAAAATTTTACATTTCTTTACTGTATTTCACTTGCATTGTTAAAAAACAGTTTTTTGGGGAATAGAGTTCACAGCAGTTTGTTGGAGTATTTGTATTTTCTTACAGTAGATGTGTATTATTGATACAATGTGAAAATTTGACTTACTATGTAAAAAGAAAGAAGAAATTATTTTGTAAATAGAAAGTCAAAATAGAAATGATAATTTCAGTTCAGTTACAACATGAAGACCTACGTGTAAAATCTAAAATTCAGTTTCAATCTAGAGCTAGCAGGGAAGTCCACAGAGTGACTGGTGAAATATTTTGCAAAAATCTGCATTAAGTTACCACTTATAATGTGAACATATGGACTTTTATCCAGTTATCTAGAGCAGTGCTTGAATAAACTAAAATCTTCCCATTCTTGTCAAAAGTATATCACTAGTATTTAAGAACAAGAAATATTTTAATAATGACCTTGATAGCTGAAGGGCATTCGGGGCATATAACATTTCACTTTCACATTGGAAATTGGATTAAAACAGGCTGGTTTTATATTCAACTCTCAATTTTTGAGTTTTCAATACATTTTCAATGTCTGTTTTTAGGATGTTGTTTTTCCTATAGAGAATATTAATCATCCTTATACTTGATTAACTGTTGTAATCAAAATTCTCCTGTCCTTGTAACTTCAAATTTCTTGGTAGAACAAATTTTCCCTCAAGAATTCTAATTTCTATTATTTACATGTAGCTATACTTTTTTTGTTATTTCTGCAGTTGATTTTACTCTGCAGCCTGAAAGAGCCAATAGTCATATCTTCCTGTATGGAGATTTGAGAAGCATGAATGTTGGATGTGACCCTCAGGATGATCCCCACATCACTGCAAAATCTGAATGTTTTCTTGTATGGGGTGCTCAGACTTTCACATCTGGCAAATATTATTGGGAGGTTCATGTGGGGGACTCTTGGAATTGGGCTGTTGGTGTCTATAACAATTATTGGAAAGAGAAGAGACAGAATGATAAGATAGATGGAGAGGAGGGACTCTTTCTTCTTGGATGTGTTAAGGAGGACGCTCACAGCAGTCTCTTTACCACCTCCCCACTTGTGGTGCAATATGTTCCAAGACCTACCAGTCGGGTAGGATTATTCCTGGATTGTGAAGGTAGAACCATGACCTTTGTTGATGTTGATCAAAGTTCCCTGATATACACCATCCCTAATTGCTCCTTCTCACCTCCTCTCAGGCCTATCTTTTGCTGTAGTCACTTCTGATCAGAGACAAGTCAGAAATGTGTCTATATGCTGTGGGAACCCATTTGTCACAGAAAGCCCTCATTTCTGCACCTCATCAAACAGGACAAATAAGTTATATTCAATGTCTTTAGTTGCATTCTAATGTCATCAAACCTCATTTATAGTGTTTCTATTAAATATGGTGAAAACTTTAAAACCACGTGTATTGGTTCTTTGTTTAATCGTTTTTGGAAAATCATTACCCATGATGTATGGAATAGAATATATACTCTGGTTTTTCATTATTTCTGAATGTCACAAAGTGAAATAATAGATGACAGAGTTGTCTAAACGAAGTTAAAATCAAAGGAACAAAGTAGGGATCTTGGGCTTCATGAAAAAACTTGGAGGCAAAAGACTCAATGGTAACCTGGCAATATTTTCTGCCTCTTCATCTAATATTTTCTGTCTCTTCATACTTATCCATGTGTTTTATTTATGAATCTATACTTTGAGGTCATCTTATTTGACCTCCTATGCTGTGCTGATCTTTCTAAATCTCATATACACAAATGCTCATACATTATTAGAGTGTTTTTCTACAGTGAAATTTACAAGGTGATCAGGACAATGCTGGATCAATTAAATATTCAAATGGACATAACTGAATACGGACCCCTACCTCAAACCATACACAGTTCATTTCCACATGGATTCACGTTCTGAAGGTGAAGGGAACACAATAAAATATTCTCACAGAGAAAGATTTCCTAACCAAGACAAAAATGTAACA
Organism: Macaca mulatta; assembly: GCF_049350105.2. Taxonomy (NCBI): domain Eukaryota; kingdom Metazoa; phylum Chordata; class Mammalia; order Primates; family Cercopithecidae; genus Macaca; species Macaca mulatta. The sequence goes on from NC_133419.1 coordinate 90,608,000, forward strand.
ATTAAGAAGGAAAATTTAGTGAGTTTATATCAAAAATGATGACTTCTGCGTTTCAAAATATACCACCCAAGAATTAAAATGCAAAGGAAGAGTGGAGAAAAATATTTAACCCAACATATATGCAATAAAATACAATACATGTGATTAAGGAATGTAATCAATAAAAGAAAATGAACCCAATATAAAATTGGGAAAATATTTGAACAGGCACTTCATAAAATTGGAGGCATAAATAACTGGACAAATATGTAAAAGGGATTACTTGTATTAGTCCTCAGAATAATAAAAATTAATCCAGAAGTTGAACTACAGGCGTCCATAAAAATTAGCAAAATTTAAAGACACATAATATTGTGTTGTTGTGAAAGACAAAGAATCAGTGAAAGTTATTCATGGCTGGAGGGATGTAAACTGAAATACTTCTCGGCAAACTGACTATGAGCATTCCTTATCGGCTAGATATTCTAACTCTAAAATAGATTCCACAGGTTGCCTATGTGTATTTCAAGATAAACACAGTGTTGATCATTGCATCAATTTTTATAGTAGCTCCAAATTGGAGACAAAATAAATACTAATCAACAGTAGAATTGCTAAATAAATTGTGATCTCATCATAAAAAATAATTCTGTAAAACAAAGATAAGATGAAAATGCAATAAATTAATGAATCTCAATGAGAAGAAGAAGAATTGAAACACACAAATGTTATATTATAAATAAATATATTTAGATAAATTGTGAACTCCATTAATTGATACTAGAAGTTAGAATATTGAATAATATTTTGGGAGGTAATCGTTAGGAAACTTAAAAATTAACCAGGATGAGATACAGGAATCATTTCAATCAAAGAGAGAAACTAAGTATTTTTCAGGCAGAAGAAAATTATATACATATATAAAATATTTTAATGTATAAAATAAGAAGCTTGAAATAAATGAATTTGATGTTATGCCTAATTTTTCAAATGCATATATATGTATATATATATACACACACACATAATTTAATTTATGGTAAGTTAACATTAAGACATAAACTTTTTTTATTATTATACTTTAAGTTCTGGGGACATGTGCAGAACCTTCAGGTTTGTTACATAGGTATACCTGTGCCATGGTGGTTTGCTGCACCCATCAACCCATCATCTGCATTAGGTATTTAGCCCTGTGATATCCCTGCCCTGCCCCCCACCCCCCAACAGGCCCTGGTGTGTGATGTTCCCCTCGCTGTGTACATGTGTTCTCAGTGTTCAACTCCCACTTATGAGTGAGAACATGCAGTGTTCACTTTTCTATTCTTGTGTTAGCTTCCTGAGAATAATGGTTTCCAGCTTCATCCATGTCCCTGCAAAGGACAAGAACTCATCCTTTTTTATGGCTGCATAGTTTTCCATGGTGTATATGTGCCACATACATTTGTTTTACAGTCTGTGAAGAGATTCACAGAATATCACATTTTAAGATCTGTATTTACCTCCCCATCTCTCCCGTGTGACACTGCCCAGAGCAGTGCCTTGAGAACTTTTGCAGCAGGGAAAGCGGCTTGGAGAAGCGTGCCTGGGAGACGATGTGGCACTGCCTAGCTGGGTCCTCGGCTGACATAGGTGAGGGTAGGGCTCATGGGGACTTGGTAATGCTGTGAATTATGTATGTGTGGCAGGAAGGTGCCACAATGCCAAGGTCCCACGTCTTTGAAATTCCATGAGGTCCGCATGAAGTTGAAATAAACACCAAGGGCAGTCCTCAAGGGAAAAATAAAAGAAACACCCACATAATGGACTCTTTGGAACTGAGTCTGGAAGACAGGGGTGCCTGGTCCACTCCAGGAGAATTTGCCTAAAAGAAGTTTGCTTCCCATTGCATTCTCTTTGCTTGTTCTAAATATCACCTCCTCCCCATTCCTGTAATTTGCATCATTCTGGGCTCCTTACTTTTGCTGCATCCTTTTTTTACATTTTAAGGACGCCTGGATTCGATTTACTTAGGAGCACATAAAGGCTTAATTTTGTATTTCTGGTAATCATTTATTATATTTCCCCCATTTTATCAAATGACACGTTTTTCTCATGTCTATTTTTAATATGTTAAAAATTTTGTATCCAGTTTATCTAAAACTCCTTGCTTAAAATGAGTTTAATTCTAGCAAGCTATACATGCTTATCGCTGCATTGTTTTATAATTTGATGATAAATGTTTTCCCCCAATATATGACTGTATGGATACTTTTTAAAAAGATACAATAAAATCCGATCTCTCTGTCTCACTTGATTAAGTGGCTGAACGAGTCAATCCCTCCATCAAATAGAAATATCCGGCATCACTTAACCTAATTAATAAGAACATCCAGTGTGCACGTGCACCCACGATGAGAAGACCAAAGCAAACAGCCAAAGAGGAGAGAATCCCATGATTTCTGTGTAAACTCCTACAGATAACATAAATATTTATTGCTAGAAACAGTATTTTAAATAAAAGGTTTTCAGGCAAGTGTATTAAAACTGCCTTGGATACAAGGGCCCTATCACTTGTAAAACTTAGCAAATCGGATGACGATTAAAAATACAAAATTACACAGAAAATACCCTTCAATAAATTGATTTTTTTTTTTTTTTTTAATTGAGACGGAGTTTGCCTCTTGTTGCCCAGGCTGGAGTGTAATGGCGTGATCTTGGCTCACTGCCACTTCTTCCTCCGGGTTCAAGCGACTCTCCTGACTCAGCCTCCGGAGTAGCTGGGATTACAGGCATGTGCCACCATTCTCTGCTAATTTTGTATTTTTAGTAGAGATGGGGTTTCTCAATTTTGTTCAGGCTAGTCTCAAACTCCCAACCTCAGGTCATCCGCCAGCCTCGGCCTCCCAGAGGGCTGGGATTACAGGCGTGAGCCACCGCGCCCGGCCTAATAAATCGATCTTTAAAAAAATCTTCATTGAGGTATTCTAAAGGGAGTCTTTAAGGCCACATGCCCGCTAGGTGTACTGATTCCTAGGGTGGTTGGTGTCAGGCGAATCAATGTGGCTCCCCCAGCCCCTTCCTGGGAGCATCCTAGAGAGACAGCGTGGAAACGCACGCGGCCGGGTGGTCCCGGGAGCGGCCATGGTGCCCAGCCCCGCGGCCTCCCCCTGCCCTCGAACCCCACGTCAAGCACCCGCGGACTCTCACGTCCTCTTCTTACAGGGCGGCGGGCGCTTTTCCTGCACCTTGGTCTAGCACTTCTTCTAGGCCTCCTCCGCTTCTCGTTTCTCCTCCTTGGTCACCTTGTAAGGCCACTTTGGTATCCGCAGGTGGCTGCTGTCCTTTGTGCTGCCCTTCCGCGCCGACCTCTCGGGGCTGGAAGGTGGGCGCCGGCTCCATGCTGAGGCTGACCTGGGGCACCACCACGCCGGCCACAAGCTGCTCCGCTGAAAGCCCTGCAGGGGCAGAGGCTGGCCTTCAGCGGGGCGGGGGTAGCGGAGCCCCAGGACCCCTGTAGCGGGGCAGGTGGGAGGCCGGCTCTTGCGGAGCCCTCCTGGGAGCCCGCGGCCGCTGGGCCGGGCCGCTTGGGCTGCTCTGCGCCCTCCGCTTCCCTGCCTCCTGCGCCCGCCCCCTCCCCCAACCCCTCGCCGCGCGGCCAGAATTTCCTGCAGAGCCAGGATTTCCTGCAGAGCCAGGATTTCCTGCAGCGCCAGCCGCCTCTTCCGCACGCACAGATTGCTCTCGGGGGACAGTGTCTGGCACGCGATGGCCACGGCGGGGCTGTTAGAGGCTCGTGGTCATCCTGACCATGTGATCCAGGGCGCCCAGATCCTCCTGGCCGCGCACGGAGCGCAGCGTCAGCGCGGACAGCTAGCAGTCCTTGAGCTTCTGCAGGCGGTTCTTGGAGAACTCGGGCTTCCGCGCCCTCTAGAGGAGCGGAGACAGCTGAAGCTGCTACTTTTCCCTGAACTGCTACCCGCAGGGGCGCTCCTGGAGCCTCTGCATGAAGCCAACTTGTAAATGGCCACTCCTCTGGCGACATCCCACGACGGGGGCCCTCGGGTGGAAACTCGCCCCTGCCAGCTCAGGGCTGGGATGCGATCGACCAGGCATGGCGGCTTTCAACCCGAGCGCGTCCCTCCTTCAAGGTCAAGACCCGGGACATAGTTCAACAAGTAGTTGGTGATTGATGATAGCGTGCCCTGACTGGGCCAGAACAGCCCCTTTAGTAAAACAGCGCAGGAAAGTGATGAAACAGATGCTCAGCTCCTTTCTTGATTTTCACTTTAATTCCGTGATGCCTCTGTGTCCCTCTGACGACATTTCTCCTGGGATCTGTGACTCTGCGGGTCTTCAGTGCCTACCAGGAAGGGTTCCTGGCCCTCATCAGGCATGAAAACCTTAAAGCCCTCTGTCCTCAACGTGGGATCCCTGGGCCAGCGGCATCAGCCTCACCAGGAAACCTGTTCTTCTGCTCATTCTTGGGCCCCACCCCAGGCCCATTCAAAGAAAGACTCCAGGGGCAGGGCCTGGCAGCCTGTGTTTCCACCAGATCTGTGTTAAAGCGCAAATGAACCCGCCCAGGTGATGCTGACGCAAGAAGCCCAGGCTGAGAGGCAGTGTCTAAGGCAACTGTGCCCATGGGGCCAGGGGCAGCTCCTGCCTGTGCAGCTATGATTAGGGCTGTGTTCCCCTCCCTGTCCTGTCAGTTGACCTCAATGTGGGAGCACTCAGCTAAGGCCACCAGGGTCTACCCACAAAGCCGTGATAGCAGGCGACATTAAGGCCGGTCCAGCCATTGTGGTCAGTCTCCTGCGCCTTCTCAACGGTCACCCCACGCTGCACCAGCGTCCACAGCAGCCCCACGCCTCCGGGACGACCTCCGGGGCGCTCACCACGCTCTCGACGCCGTGCTCCTACCCCTCCTGGAAAGGATAATTGTCCGACCAGGCGCGGTGGCTCACGCCTGTAATCCCAGCACTTTGGAAGGCCAAGGCGGGCGGATCACGAGGTCAGGCGAGCATCCTGGCTAACACAGTGAAACCCTGTCTCTACTAAAAATACAAAAAATTAGCCAGGCGTGGTGGCGGGCCCCTGTAGTCCCAGCTACTAGGGAGGCTAAGGCAGGAGAATGGCATGAACCCAGGAGGCAGAGCTTGCAGTGAGCAGAGATCATGCCACTGCACTACAGACTGGGTGACAGAGCAAGACTCCCTCAAAAAAAAAAAAAATGTCCTCAGAGGCGATGCTGCGGGTGGGTGTCGGGCAGACTGGAGAAGTCCTGGAACTCTTTGTAGTAAGCCCGATCCTCCTCGACCTGTGCGCCTAGGGGTGGGGACGGCATGCAGAGCGCCTTACCACCCTGCGGCCAGGTCCCAGCCAGCAGCACCATGCAGGCTGCGGGAGGCGTGGGAGGGGGTCCAGGGCAACATCAGGGAGAGCCAGTCGAGCACGCCAAGCTCCCTGCTTCTGGCTTCTGCATCCCCAGAGAAGCCCTAGCTCTACCTCATATAGCTGGCCTAGACATATGCAGATTTATTAATTGTAGAAGAAGGAAGTATACCTTTCAGGTAAAATGGCTACATAAAATAATGAGTTGCTGTTTTTGAGACAAATTCTCACTCTGTCACCCAGGCTGGAGTGCAATAGCACAATCAGAACTCACTGCAGTCTTATACTCCTGGACTCAAGCTATCGTCCCAACTCAGCCTCCTGAGTAGCTGGGACAACTGGTGCACACCACCATGAAAGGCTAATTTTCTTTTTACTTTTTGGTAGAGATAAGGTCTTACTATGTTGCCCAGACTGATCTCAAACTTCTGGCCTCAAGTGATTTTTCTGTCCTGGCCTTCCAAAGCCCTGGGATTATAAGTATGGCCACTGTCACAAGCCTTATATCAATTTTTATTTTTTTTATTACAGATAACTTCAAAACGAAAAGTATTTTATTAGACTTCTCTTAAGTTAGCAAAGCAGTGTTATTACTGACCCAGTCTTCCCTTATTTTCAGCTTACGTACAATAACAAAATTACCTTTATTTTTTAATTTGTTTTATTTTATATTTTCAAGGTGCACAATATGTTGTTTTGAGATACATATACATAATGAAATGATTACTATAATGAAGAAAATTAACAAATCTATCATATCACTTAGCTGTGATTCTTTTTTATGATAAGAACATCAAAAATCTAGTCCCTTAGACTATTTCCCTAAAACAATACAAGATTATCGAATATACCTACAGGTTGTGCATCAGATTCATTTATTCTACATTACTGCGCCTTTACAACTTTTGCCCTTCGTTTACTTATTTTATTCCCATCAATGTAACCACCTTTTTTAAAGTATTGAGCTTTTAAAAATGGATTTCAAATATGAGTGGGGCCATGAAGTGTTTTTCTCTGTGTGTCTGTCTTATTTCACTGAAGAAAACTGCCATTTACATGTCTCCTAAATTTAGTACAGAAATAGAGTGCTAATCAAGAATGTGTCTCAGTTTTGTTAGATTTTTTCCAAGTTATCCTCTTCATCAATTTTTACTTTTTGTACTAGAAAAGAGTCAAAATTATTGTATTAAAAAACTCTGTAACCAGGCTATTGATAAATAACTTTTTTTTTTTTTTTTTGAGACAGTGTCTTTCTCTGTGGCCCAGGCTGGTGTGCAGTGGCATGATCTCTGCTCACTGCAAGCTCCACCTACCAGGTTCGTGCCATTCTCCTGCCTCAGCCTACCCAGTAGCTGGGACTACAGGCACCTGCCACCAGGCCTGGCTAATTTTTTTGTATTTTTAGTAGACATGGGGTTTCACCATGTTGGCCAGGATGGTCTCGATCTCCTGACCTCATGATCCGTCTACCTTGGCTTCCCAAAGTGCTGGAATTACAGGCGTGAGGCACCGCGCCTGGCAGATAAATAACTTCTTTTAGGGATAAACAACTCAGGAAGTTCAAGATTTCTGGATTAATGATTGACAATGATCTTAGTGGTCTCTCTTTGATTTATTTCAATTGTAAGTAATTCTTGGTGATAGTCTAACATAAATTCTGACAGGTGAAGAGAATAAATAAAGTATTTCTGGGAGAATCAATAGAATAAGATTATCTTGGTTAAATGTCTAAGAAAATATGCTAAATAGACACAAACACTTTTTCGTCTTCCAAAATCAGAGTCAAATACTAAACGATCGTAAAGTAGCTAATTCTGTCTTTTTGCAAAAGTGAATCTGAGCTAAATTAGAAGAATGTCGGGAATAAATTTTTCCTTGAAAACTAGGAACAACTAATGTAATTAAATTATGAGGCATTGACTGTAGCGTAGAGTTTTAGCATCAACAGAAAAGCTCACAAACATACGTGAAAATAAAAAAGGAGTGCTGGGTTGGAGCCCTAAGGTGAATAATTTTATCTTCTCAGATCACTTGGAAAAAAGCAGTGAGTCCAAAAGATGCGGGTGAGAAGCTTTCTCTTTGCTAACCCCTAATGTTCTGCAATAAACATGTGGAGGCAGAAGAGAGAGAGATTATTACAGAGTCTGTGTGGTATAGAGTGAAGAAATAAGAGAACATTTCTGATAAGTATTTTCAAAATTTGGAGAATCATTCCTATCTAAATCATTCATTTGAGGGACTAAAATACAAGTAAGATGTTTCTTGCCACATAACCCTCAGCTAGCCAGGCTCTAAAAAGGACAACACTGGACACTTTGACAGTGGTAAAAAGCAGGGTTTACTCACTCTGGAATACTAAGGACTGGTGATAACCTTAGGCAGCACCTTATCTCTTTGGTTGAGGTTCTGCTTTGTTTCATTGAACAAATCTCTTGGGTTATTTTCTGTTGTGCCAGTCATTTAATTTGTTTTCTGAATCAAATGATAAGAATAAATATTGTTTTGAATGTTAACAGCATTACCAGATATATCTTACATCTTGGTGTGCCATCTGCCTAATTTTGAACCTATAGGATGGGAATCAAAGCATTGTGAAGAACACCAGGTGATTTCCTTATAGCCAAATACTCTTGTCCCTCCTACTTTTCTTTTGGCTTTCCTGCTGCATGGGTCATGGCAATAAATGGGAGTTTTCTGCACACAGAGAAAAAATTCACTTGTTGAAGATGTTAGTCTTCTTCTTGACCAACTCTTATATTGGTACAAACATCTGAGAGCAATGCACCTTCTGAATCATGTCAAATGTATGGTCTTTGTTAAAGCAGGTAAGCTGGTGCCTTAGGAGACGTAGCTATCACATTCTACTATAGAATTTTCCATTCTGTATCATCTGGATTCTTATTTAAAATTTAAACTAATTTTGTTCTTCCTACTGCATAAGAATGTTTATACCACTTTATGCTTAGTAAGTGATTAAAAGTATATGTCAGTTAAAATCAGGACAGTCTCCTTTATTCTAAGTCCTGTTCCTGTTCCCCATCATCTTATATAGGAACCTTCCTCTTTCAATGGTTTATATTAAAAAACCAAAGACAATTGAAATCAACCCTATAAAAAATTATGCTACAATTATCTTAAACCCTAACATAACAGTATTGTCTTTGATATGAATCTGAAAATCAATGTATTTCTTACTTTTTGATTAGATATTCATTAGTATGTTCTATCTTATTTTGCTACTTATATTTTGGAAAGTTTCTTAATGTTAGAATAGTATTACATAACTCCTCTACTTATCCATTTATTCATTTTATTTATTGTGTAATCTATTCTAAAAATTGCATTAGCAAAGAAGACAAATAGTGCCATTACCCCCTTGGAATTTTCAATCTGGTAGAAATAAGAGTTTTCAGAATATTATAATCTGATATAATATACTCAGAGAATATGTAATAGCAGAGCAACCCAGCACTGAGAAACTGTTGTATGAGCTGAAATGTGATTAATAACTAGGATGCTGATAAATAATAAAGTCTGTGAGGTCAACTTAACTTGGTCAGACTTAAATAAAATAAGCACTCTTTATTCTTTGTAAGATAAGATATATACCACTTCATTTTTCTACCCCAACCTGTTCAAATATACAAGTAAAACAAATGGTTTACAGTGTGTAAAAACTGAAAACATAATCTCTGAAAAAGAAATCAGATTTAAAAAAACTTATATTGTATGATTTTATTTACCTGAATGCAAAAACATAAAAAGTAGATTAAGTGTTGTGAAGGAATGGGGGAGGGTGAATGGAGAATAAATGTTAATGGGTATTGGGATTCTTCTGGAAATGATAAAAGTGCCCAGGCAGTAGAGAGTTCTGATGGCTGCACACGTGTGATATACTAACATTCTCTGAATTAAATACATTAGAACATGACTTTCACGGTAAGTGAATGAATCTCAACAAAACTTGCACAAGAAAAGCCATTATTGATGTTCTAGTAAAGATTCCACAATAATTTATTATTTAAAATAACTTAATTAACAAATGTACACATTCAAGGTGGTTATACCATGTATAACCACAAAGTAGTTACATTCCATGAAGTTACAAGGAGCTCACAGGCTCTCACACATAAGGTCTCAGGACACTATTTACATCATATATGGGAGGTCACAATAAATCATCATGAAACCAACTTTTCATGTACAACCAAAGCAAAAGAAAGGTCTCAGAGGGGAAGAGAAGGAGGAAAGAGGAAAACCATAGATAATAGAACCTTTAGAAACATCAAAAAAACTCACAGATCCATTATCATAATCCAGAAACACCCCAACCCGACCCAGAGGCCTTTGCACATGCTGAATCAAAGGTGGAGAGTTGGTGGAGAGACTATAACCATTGCTCCTCTTTGAGGAAATTAACAAAAATGTTTCATCAGAATCAATAAGGATACCGCTATCTGCTGTCGTGGAATCTCTACAGACTCCCAGAATCCAGGTGGAGGAGTGGGTCACATCCACTTCCCAGTAATGCCTGCCAGAGTTGAACGCTTGCGCTCCCCACACAGCAAAGCTCTCCACTCCCTGGGGATCCATGGGTGCACTGCGATGGTCGTCTCCAAATATCACACGTCTCACATCCTCAGAAAGGCTTATATAGCAAGGAGTCATTTCCGTGCTCAGAGCATTATCCACTGACAAGGAAAAAGTACTATATTAGCGAGTGCTATGAGGGACAGAGGCTCTGTGGCCCAATTATTCACTTCAGTTGCTTTTCTTCCAAGAAAATACAGAAAAGAGGAAGCCAAGAGAGTTCAGCGCCATGCATCCATGAAGATGAAATGTCATTAAAACTCTACAGCACATACAATTATATACTATTCCTTAAATAATAGAGAAAAAATGTGACCATATCACTGGGCGAAGTAATGATTTAATGTCTACCTCTGCATAGTTTTTTTCAGGACATATATAAAATGGTTTTTTTTTTCTTTAATAGAAAATCTTCTTGTATTATTTGTCTTTAAGATCATCAACAGGTAGACATCACTTTGCCATGATGTGAGTATTTATTGGAATGTAAGTTATGCCTGTTATAGTCTCAAACCTCAAAACTTTGGTAGAAATTGACACATGTAAAGTTTATAAGTTTCTGAAAGGAATACTCTGGCTTTACAATATCTCTTTAGCTCCTGATTCAATCTACTCTGCATTCCTGCCCTCTGCTACCTAGACCTGCCCTCTTGAATGGAGGTAACATGCTTAGGCCATGTTCACAGATCCCTCACCTTTCAGTTGTTACGTATATGATGGCATTAAAATTGTCCTGATTATGGATATTTTAGTCATTTTTTTATCAAAATGCTCTGATTTTGTAACTAATAAAGGTTACTTGAAGAATGCATGTAAATGCACATGGAATAGAGCCAATTAAAAACCATTATGCCAAATCTAACCCTCAAAATTGAATTAAATTGAACTAACACGAAATACTGATGCCACCGTGACAACTAGTGTCTTCATAACTACATGACCTGAATACTCTTTGTCCTCTTATTCTGCAGACAAAGTATGTACCTTGCTTTACATTTTCATCAAACTCTAGCTCAGGAAATTGAGTTTTGATCTTTGTAGTATTACTATGCAGGTAGAGAAGATGCACATGCTTTGGAAAACTATGTATTACCTACATGTCAAAAATAATACAACTTAAATGGGAAAAGCCTCGACCAAGGGACGCAATAAGCAAATGATTTGAGGCTGGACTGCTAAGCAGCTGGATCTTACCTCTGAAGTTGTTGAGCATGTCTAGGACTCCAGTTATGCGCCATGAAGTAAGCTCTGGGTACACTGGCTGGGGCTTTTGCATCTGTGCCAAATCAGCCCTGCAAAAAAAATGGCCTCAGCTATATGTCCAGGCCCAGAGCTAATCATACCATCATACAAAGATATCATATTTTCATATAACATGTTTCCTCAGAATTCTGAAAACATGAATTCTGAGGAATTCATGTTTTGGTTAACTGCATGCACATTTTATTCCACACTCCAAGGGCCAGAAGAGGTTGCTTTTTCTGATTTTTTTTTTTTTTGCATAAAAACCCAATTTCCCCACATATGTTGTTTTCAGACATTACACAACTTCTAAAGTCATTAAAAGACATTGCGTCCCTCTCCGCATCATACCCCCTGAGGGTATGCAAAAATCTTGGAAACATTTCAGAGAGCAAAAAACTCAAACAAAAATCTTTGGGACCTGAGCCTGTAGCTGTCACTAATGCTAGTCACTGTCTAACATAGAATATTCACTGAGACAAAAAGCTTTCATCTTTTGTGCAAAACAAAAGAGAATAATTCCAGCCTGAACACCCTGCTGCTGAGGGTCCCGAGGCAACCATTTTCCTGAGGTCTTTCCTAGAACTGGGTGTATTGTGATGGAGTAGGTCTAGGTCATTGACACTTTTAGGAACAAAACCTTCCTCCTCAGGACACCCAGAGGGAATCTCTCTCCTCCCTCAGTCTTTTTTTTTTTTTTTTTTTAATCTCCTACCCCTCCAGAGTAGAAGACACCTCTATGATTCCTCAAAGTAATTTTGTATTAAGATCTGTGGGGTAGGGCTGGACAGGATGGATGGACTGGGAAGAACAAACTTCAGAATGGCAAACTGTTTTTACATATATTTGAATTCATACAAATTTTAAGATGAAAACTTTCCAGACCAAAGAGAAGACCTCAGGCTCTCTTTTCAAACAAAAATGGAAATAGCCACTGAGAATGATATTAGTACCTCAAAATGTATACACCCCGTTCATTCACAAGAGAATGAACTTCTCAGAAAAAGCATTTTTTTAGTGTAAACTCACCTTGCTGATACATTTTCCACATCCTGCAAAAAATAAAAGACAATGTTAATTATGAGAGATTTTTCCTTCTGCATCTTTTCTCATACTCTTTTTTCTTTCTGTTTTAGTGTTTTAAAAATGTGTATCTCTCTTCATTCCCCTCTAAGTAATCATTCAAGGCTACGTTAATAACAGAACCTCAACTAAATAATGGAAAGCATCATCAGTGGGCATGAAGAAGAAAGGAGCTGAGCAAGAGATGGTAGAGTAAAGCAAAGATATCTAGGTTTCCAGTGTCATTAATTTCCTAATCTTATTTCCAAGGAAAGGTCTGACCACTCATGACAACTGGTAAAAAACAGAGCAGAACCATATGAGAAACAGAGTACACGGACATTGATGAGCAACTTTCACAAACCTCGCCCAGGCAAGGGGAAACCCCTCAATGGCTTTAGCAAATCACTGTTGTATGGGACATCAGAGAGTGAGGAGGAACTAGGGCATATAAATGGAGTATTACTAACCTTCCCCTAGCCTCAAGTTCTAATGATTTTAGATGATCTCTCTGTGTGGATAGTACTCTAAATTATGTTGAAGAGAATTTTGTTATATGTGATCTCCTAAAATGGCAAAAATTTCCCAAAGATTACCAAAGTATCCAGTAATAAGTGACTGGACAGATGTACTATAATGGTGGGAGTCAGACAGCATGTGTCACTTAGCTTAGAGCAGTGACATATGCAGGTGACATTTGCATGTCCTGGCAGCAATGTCCAGCAAGGACTTCCTGTCTCTGAGGATGGACCCTCCCTCCTCACCTGGAGCAGCTCCACGACAGGCATATGGCACGTCTCCCACAGCTCTCTGTACATGTCTTTCATCCTTTCTAAATGTTGGGTCATTCTCACTTGACTGTCTTGTAGTTGTTGGAAAAGCTCTTTTGCTTCTCTTTCCAGTGCCTGCAGATGCAGTTGCTCCTCCTCATCGAGAAGTAGATGCATCTTTTGATATTGAATAGTGGTTATCACCTTCCTTATTGACACATAGTCCTGCAGAGATGTTTGGTTAAAAGAATTACATGTTCTCATTCTCAATAGAAAAGTTCAAATAATTATATGCTGGGTGTAATCAAGCAATTTGTAAACTTTCTGCCTCACTCTTGCAAAGAGTCTTGAATATTTGGTGTTTTTTTCTGTCCATCTTTTTCAATATTCCTATTCTCTCTCCCTTTTTAAATTAAAACCTATATAAAGACTCCTGGTTTCTGTCACTGTGATCCTTTTTTACAGTTCTTACTGAGTCAATTATTGCCTCTATTAATCTCTCTTTTAGGATTTTTCCATGTCTGATTTGCTAAATGTTAAAGAACAATTAGCCATACATCATATTATACGGTTTTTTTTTTTTTACTTTTACTTACTCTATATACTATTCTATTTCTTTCCTTTTCCTCACACCCAATCTTAGTGAAATGTTGCCTCATCTCCAGTGTCAGAAAAAGTTTATATTAACCTTCAAATTTGAACTAGAATACATATCATGCCATTTATCCAATATACTAGAATTAATTTGGCTAGCTTGTGTGGGCTTCTGTATTTGCGATTCCTATTGTATCAGTTGAAATCACTACATTTTCTTGGGATGAAATCACTATCTTTTAACTGGTAATTTGAATTTAGCTAAAAAGTATAAGCCAACATTGTCTTTATTTGCGTAAAAATAAAGGAAATATTTTCATTCTTACCACTAACGAACGAAATTTTCTAGTTTCCTGATTTAGATGGTTTTGTGTCTCTTGATTGATTCTCCACAAATAGTCCATCTCTTTTATAAGTTTCTCCTGCAAAAGAAGCAAGAAGCTTAGCAAAAATGGAGACAGTATACTAGATTTCATCCCCTTATCAATCAAATAAAAAGGCTGTAATTGAAAGAAACACAAATTCAAGTTAGAGTGGAGTGGTCAGATTTTTCCAAGTTAAACAAATTTGGTTCTATTAATTTGGATATGAAAAGTCATAGAAATATAATAGAGAGTTTTAAGGGACCCTTCAGATAATATCATCAATTTTCTGAGAAACTGGCTTTTATATAACATGACTTTGAAAAGTGTTCTTGGTGCTGGTCACCTGTTCCACAGCTCCATTCTACACGTTTGAACAATGTTTCTAAGGAAACCTCCTTTAGTGAAGTCTCAACACAGCTATGATTAGAGTGCTAAATTAGTCAGCAACATTGAAAGGACACGTTTATGTGTTATGATTGACATGGAATAATCACCACCTCCACCATCTGCATTCTCATCACCATCGTTGCATTGGCCCTCACCATTCTTATTTGGGACTCTATACATATCAAACTGCCTTAGAGGCATCACATACCCTGCATTCCTCAGCAGCCCATCCTATTGGACTGTGGCTGTGAGCCATGTGCTCTGGTGACTCAGAGCAGGGCCCACAGAGCAATCTCTTGTCAACCTCACAGAAGAGCTCCTTAGTCTCTTCATGGAGCACACAGATACTGTGTGAGTTGTTGATGTTCTGAGGTCTGGTCTGTCTGGCTAGGGAAGCCAGCTTTTTCAGTACAACATTGGTGTTGAAGTCGGGCTTCACTGAGATTTCTCTGCACTCAGGGCAGCGCATTGGTGCTCTGCCTTCTTCCCAGCAGAAGTAGAGGCAGGGCCTGCAAAAGCTGTGCCCACAGTCAATGGTGACCGGGTCTATGAAGTAGTTCATGCAAATGGAGCAAATGAGCTGATTCTGGAAGGCTTGCAGGGTGTCTGAATCCATATCTCTGAAAATTTAAAAAAAAAGTGAGAATTTCTTTCTCTTATTTTTATTTGCCCCGATGAAAAGGAAAAAAAAAAGCCAGTGGACAATTTTCCTTGTCTACTTGAGTCTGTCCAATATGTCTAATAAGTTAGCTCCAGTGTAAACTGAGACATAGTAAATGCAAACATGCTGTATTTATAAAGTTTTCCCTCAATAGCCATTGAAAATTGGGGTCCAGGAATCCCTGAGATACCAAGATCCTTAGATGTTCCAGGCTCTTATTAGTAAATGGTGTGGGATTTGCATGTAACCTAAACCTATCCTCCTGAATACTTTATGTCTAGATTACTTTGAATGTCTAATACAATGTAAATGCTGTATAAATACTTGTAATGCCATACTGTTTAGGAACAGCAAGAAGATTGTTAAAAATATGTATATGTTTGGCAGGACGCAGTTGCCCACACCTGTAATCCCAGCACTTCGGAAGGCCGAGATGGGAAGATCACGAGGTCAGGAGACCCAGACCATCCTGGCTAACATGGTGAAACCCTGTTTCTATTAAAAATAGAAAAAATTAGCCGGGGGTGGTGGCATGTGCCTGTAGTCCCAGCTATTCAGGAGGCTGAGGCAGGAGAATTGCCTGAACCCAGGAGGTGGAGGTTGTAGTGAGCCGAGATGATGCCACTGCACTCCAGCATGGGTAATAGAGTGAGACTCTGTCTCAAAAAAAAAAAAAAAAAAAAAAAAAGGACATGTTCAGTACAGTTGCTTTTTCCTTCTTCCTGTACATATTTTTTTCTGAGATTAGTTGAATCCACAGTTCTGAAACTTATGAATATGAACAAGCACCTGTGATTCAAATGAGAAAATGAGATGAGAGCCCTCATGATATTTTTGTTAAACAAGCCATATTCTCAATCAATCCCAGTTACTTAGCAAGCTTAAAGCCTGGGTAGACGGTAAAAGCTGAGGCGATTTCTCAGTCACTTATATAAGCTGATTCTTAATTCTTAGTCTCATTCTTAACCACATTCTTAATCTCGTTCTATGTCTGTCATTCTCTCTCAACGATTCCATGATGATAATATATGAAAGACACTTAGTATCTATGCTATTATTCTGTACTCCCTGCCTCCAAACTCACCTATGAAGTTTGCTCACACAATTATAAATGAAGTAGGTTTTATCTAAGATTGATTAATCAGAGTGGACTATCAACTCCTAAAATTATCAATCATTAAATTTGTCCTTTTAACTTTAATATCAAAACTTTTCCTTTCACTACATTAATCATAAATCATATCTATTATTTTTAATTTAGAAAATTTTTTCCCATATTCAATTCAGATGATTAGAGAGAACACTTTCACATTCTGAAATAGTGAATATTTAAACTATAATAATTTACAAGAATTAATCAACAATTAATTATCTTCTAAAATAACAATAAAAGTGAAGATATGTATTAGGTTTTCCACTCTACACTAGAAAATCCAGAAATGCAGTTAATGGAAGCATGGCCACCAATTCACCATTCCTTTTAGTGACTTGGGATTTGCAGCCTCTTGGGAGTCCTTGTCAGAGGGTTACATCTATTTTTTTTACTTCTTTCTTTCTTTCCCTTTTATTTATTTATTTATTTATTTATTTATTTATTTATTTATTGTTGTTGTTGAGATGCAGTCTCACTCTGTCACCCGGGCTGGAATGCAGTGGCGTGATCTCAGCTTACTGCAACATCCGCCTCCCAGGTTCAAGCAATTCTCCTGCCACAGCCTCCCGAGTAGCTGATACTACAGGCACCCGCCACCATGCTATGATAATTTTTTTGTATTTTAAGTAAAAACGTGGTTTCGCCATGTTTGTCAGGCTGGTTTCTAACTCTAGACCTCAAGCGATCTGCCTGCCTTGGCCTCTCAAAGTGCTAGGCTGCAAACATGAGCCATCGTGCCTGGCCAATTAAAACTATTTTCAACAGCTTTCAAATCTAGTCTACAAACTGCAAATTTTGAAGACACAGCAAATAAGACCTTTGCAATAAGAAGTTACAAAGTAATTCAACATTTTTAACATTGACTTTGGTGTACATTATAACCATTACTACATGCCAACATTCTAGGGAACATTTTAGGTATTTTATGGGTTCTATCATTGCATGAAACTATCGAAATATACCTTTTCACACTTAAAAAAAAATCTAACAATACAGAAAATAGTCACATAAGAAGAATCAAATAGCAAGGCACACAAACCAGATGTTACAAATTGAAGATACTTTACATTGATTTTCTGTAAAATCATGAAGACAGTTACTTGTTTGCTTAGAAAAGACCCAAGCATGCTGCTGGGTAAATTTAAAGTATTTTTAAGAGAAAAAGTGAGCATGATGAGTTTACTGCAGATTTTATACTCACAAGGCTATTATGAATGGTCTCAGTCTAGAAGCTCTGTAGATATCGAGATTAGAAGTAACTCCTGGTGCTCCAAAGCCCAGCAGTCACAAATGCAGTGGGTCCTCACTGAAGGAGAGAGAAGTCTCTGGACAAGCATCTTTTTAAAGGGTATGGGCCCAGGAAAGACCACACCCACTTCTTGAGATTGATTAGATTGCACAGAAAGGGGTAAATTGACTGATTAGGTTTATTAAGTATTAAAAACCACACTTGGGGGCCCAAAGCTCAACAGACAAGTTTGGAATGAGAGGCAAGAAAGTTGACTTAACACAGGTTACTCAAAGAAATATTTTAACTGTAACAATTATTTCATTAAATATTGTCACATGCTAATTGCTTTTTTTTGTTTTTTGTTTTCTTTTGAGATGGTATCTCACTCTGTAGCCCAGGCTGGAGTGGAATGGCTCGGTCTCAGCTCACTGCAACCTCTGCCTCTTGAGTTCAAGTGATTCTCCTGCCTCAGCCTCCCAAGTAGCTGGGATTACAGGCACCCACCACTAAACCCAGCTAATTTTTGTACTTTTAGTAGAGACGGGGTTTCACCATGTTGCTCAGGCTGATCTTGAACTCCTGACCTCAGGTGATCTGCCCACCTCTGCCTCCCAAAGTGCTGGGATGACAAGCGTGAGCCACTGCACCGGGCCACATGCTAACTTTAAAATTTTGTTTCTCACTGTTTTAAAATTATAATTCCTTAAGTGCCTAGCCGTTATTTATCTGAATATGTTCAAAGATAAAACATTAACTGGGATTACCAGCACATCTGTACTGTGTAACTCTCTTGTTTAAAAATGTACAGCAAGGAACTCAATTGTGTTTCACATAATTGTATATATAATGGTTGATGGAATTAGTTGTAGCAGCCTGTTTTTCTTATTTTTACTATTTTATGACTATTTCTGTGTTATATGAAAATAAAATCTGTTTTTTATTAATTCACCTTTTTCAATAATTTTAAAACTGATAATTTACACATATATGTACATAACTATCTATATCAATGTTATGTATTCATATTTTTAAAATTATGTAGTAATTATTGACACAATAATAATAATTATTATTACTTTTTTTTGAGATGTTGTCTCCCTCTGTCACCTAGGCTGGAGTGCAATGGCATGATCTTGGCTCACTGCAACCTCTGTCTCCCAGGTTCAAATGATTCTCCTGCCTCAGACTCCCGAGTAGCTGGGATGACAGGTGTCTGCCACCATGACTGGCTAATTTGGGTATTTTTAGTCAAGATAAGGTTTCACCAAGTTGGCCAGGCTGGCCTCAAACTCCGGACATGAGGTGATCCGCCCATCTCAGCCTCCCAAAGTGCTGATATTACAGGCATGCGCCTTGGCACCTGGCTGCTATTTACACAATAATGATGTGCATAATTATCTTTAACAGTGCATGAAAGTTATTTTTAACACAGTTGCCATGCTAATAGATTTTGTTGTCGTTTACCATGATTTAATAAATTCACAAATTATCTAATGTTTGGGGATTTAGGTCATTTCTATAAACTGAAAATTACAAACCTTGCTAGAAGTTGAAAAAGTAAAAATCTATATGAAAATCACCATTTATCTATTAATGGACATTTAAAAAATTATAAAATTTATAAAAACCAACATATCCTAGGAAAAGATGAAGTGGCTGTCTTTTTCATCAGTCCATGGCATTGCAAATTAGTATGTTTTCTGAAGTGTCATTTGATCAGCATTATGCTTCAAAAAATACATCCAATAAAGTTAAGAAAAGGTAATCATAGATACTTACGTACAGACTTTTCCAGAAATGTCGTTCTTTGAAAACTGCTTCAAACACTTCTTAAAATGTTGCATATTATCTAGCTAAGTGTAGAGAAGAAAGACTTTCTAGCATTCTCACTTCTCAGTAAAAATTCAATTCTATATTTTGTAGACTGCCCTGTATTAGACAGAAATAAACAATAAGCAACTTATGAGATGCAAATAAAAGAATACAAAATAATTGCAAATTTTAGTGTTAGTAACTGAAAAAGTTATTATGTATTTTACTACAACTGTGTTACCATGCAGGATAGGTAAGAGGGAAAAAGCAGTATTTCCTTGCCTAATTAAAAAATACCCTGTCATTCAAGTGAAAATATCAGACATTTATTGATTACCAACTCTGTGATAAAAACTGTTCTGAGTGCTTTACATGTTCTAACTTACTTAATTCCTACAACAACCCCATGAGATAAATAATATGTTATACTGATTTAAAGATTAAGAAATGTGAGAACAGGAAACTTCAATAATTTGCCCAAAGACATATTCTAATGAAGTAGGAGAGCTAGGGTTTGAAACCAGGCAGTCTCTGAAAACAGCTTTCCTTTCAGTGACATGACATACGTTGCCAAAGTATGTTCCTAAGCCACCAAATTACATACAATATTTTTGGGGGATGCTTCTTGCATGCTGGCAGAATTGATTAAAAGTTCACAAATCTTTCAAGCATTGTGCAGGTTTTAGTCCTTTCTTTTGAATACTAATATGCACACTGTCCTACATCTACCATATTGTCCAACTCTCTATCAATGACATGACAAAAAGCCTGTGAGCATGCTCAGCTAAACCCCATAACAAAGGCATTGTGGAAATCCTAGTGTGCAGTGCAACTCTTCTTTTCAAAGCACAGAATGTCTCAGAGGGTCTCTTATGTGCACTATTCTGATCACTCACAAAATGAGTGTCTACTGTGAACTCTCCTTACTGGTAAGGATTCGAGCCAAAATAGTAACAAACCTGCACATTCTGCATATGTATCCTGAAAATTAAAGTAAATTTTTAAAAAGTGTAAATAAAAAACAAGACTAAGTCCTTAAGGAGCTCATGGTCTAGTAGTTGATGGAAAGGAAGGGACAGTCATCCTAAAAGTCTTCCTAAAAGAAACAATACCTAAGCTAAAAGCCAAAGGATGAGCGTAGTCTTATCTTTTCTGATAGTAAAGTCTATGTGAGAGCAGTGGTCATGAGAAAAGATTTCGGGACGTGGCATGGTGGCTCATGCCTGTAATCCCAGCACTTTGGGAGGCCTAGGTGGTTTGACCAGTCAAGCTGAGAAGTTTAAGGTCAGCCTAGGCAACATTGGAAACTCCATCTCCACAAAAAATAGAAAAATTAGACAGGCATGATGGTGCACGCCTGTAATCTCAGCTACTTGGGAATCTTAGTCTGGACGATTGCCTGAGCCCAGCAGGCAGAATTTGCATTGAGCCGGGCTTGTGCCACTGACTCTCGCCTGGGGGACAGAGTGAGATCCTGTCTCATACACACGAGAGAATATTAGTTCTGTCCTCTTGCTGGTGATATCCTCCAATTGCATCTAGGCCAGAATGCTTGCTGAAATGCAAATGTGCCTATATTCCTACCTGCTTAACCTCATTATGGGATTTTGATAAACTACAAGAAAGTAGTTACACTCCTCTCGATGTCTTCCAAAATGTACTTAATGTATTTGGTGCTCAGTGTACAAATTGTTCTTCCCACAAATGCCTTGGATTCTATTAAGGGTGAGTTCTTTGTATTTCTTTAACTTGCCACAATCATCCATACTTCTATTATTTTGTATAACATGATTACCTTGTCAGTGGAAATATAAATAAGTGAAAGTAGTTTGAATCGCTGTGGCATTGCCCAGTAGAATTGATGATCCACAA
This sequence comes from Macaca mulatta, assembly GCF_049350105.2. Lineage (NCBI taxonomy): Eukaryota > Metazoa > Chordata > Mammalia > Primates > Cercopithecidae > Macaca > Macaca mulatta. The sequence continues at coordinate 90,629,088 of NC_133419.1, forward strand.
ATTATATAACCCAGACATTCCACCTATCAGAAGATACTGTCAGGAATGAGAATCTATTGAGTGTTTGCATTAGGAGACATGTTCACAAAAATCAATATACAAAAATCATTCCAAATGTACAACAGTAGAAAATGAATAAATACATTTTGTGATGCACCGTTTATCCAACTTTGGGTTATCCACTACAAACTCACTCTTGCTTGTTTACATAAATAGATCTGGATCCTTCAAATACTTTTCCTTTGCCATGTGTTATGATGTCAGTCTTTGTGAGTAGAAAGCTTTGGAGAGAAATAACAAAAAAGTGCTTCCAATCTGCTTTGGAAATGACACCTCCAGTGTCTGGCCTGGAGGACATACAGGGATACACCAATGCCCAGATTGTGTATTTCAGGCTGCTGCTATAGCACCCACTTCCTGAAGTTCACTGGGGCCCATGAGAACTCAGCAGCCACGAGCTTCTCCTGATACTACCCTTTTCCATATTTGCAGTGGAGCCCGTCTGGCATGACATTTCTTCCTAAACAGCTTCACCAGTGGCCCAGAAGGCAAGTCTCTGGGGAGCTCTGAAGTGTGGATTTAAAGCAAGTTTTTCAAGAGCAACAATACAGCAACTTCTAAACATTCAGTGAGGCCAAGGGGTGAGAGGACTCTCCATTGACTACTCCAGCTTCACCCTGGAAACAACGGCAATTCCTTATATGTGTCATCACGTATTATTTAGACTTCTCCTTACATTCTACTAGACAATATTTCCTTGCTCAGCTGCTGTTATAATTAATCATTCTATACATTAACTTTCCCTATTCACATTATTATATGTTTTCTCTTTCGTGACGGACCATGAATCTTACTTTCATTTGAATAAATGCTATCCATCTATCTATCTACTTACCTATCTATCTATCTGAACACTTAAAGACCAGTGAAAAAAAATCAAGTACCATAAAACTATACATGGTATGATTTTATTTAAAAATTTCAAAACTACCTAAAGTCAAGCCATGAAACATGTAAATAATATAGCCTTGTGTGATAAAATTATAAAGAATACCACAGGAAATAAAGGTAAACAGAAAATTCAAGAAAGTGAAAAAACACAACTGTCATTAGTGCATGGGGAACCCAAAGATATTGGAAATGTTATTTTCTTAATATGGTTAGTAAGTTCACAGATATTCATTTCATTATTATTTTTCTCTATACTTCTATGTTCCATGATAGTCTTTTATATAAATAAAATATTTTCAATTAAAAAATAATGCTATCCTATGCTATAGAAAGATTACATTTACTAAAAGTGTAATTTAACCAGTGTCCCAACTAGTGTGCTGAGATCGTGATCCTCTCAGCCTTGGGGGCCCCAGGCAGGGCGTGAGAACTCTGGCTTGGAGTAGTTGTGCATATTCTGCACTGTGCTGTATGACAAACTGATGTTTTCCCATGTATGAAGAGACATGAACACGTTAGACTTGATTCCCCGATAATGCCAGATGAGAGTTTTATGATATTTGTCTATTCCCCTTGGATTTAATACTGAGTTTGATTCTTCCACTTCAGAATAACCTTGTATGATTATAAATTTTAATTTTTAAATTTTTTAATCCATTACAAGACAATAAAAGAAAACACATATGCAAACATATATATGGACACTCACATAACTGTATATAATATCCAGCTTTATGTCTAATATGCTAATTTAAAAATTCATCAGTAAAACCTATCATGGTTCTTTCTGAGTGATATACCACACAAATTCTATATAGGTTCTCTAAAGAATCCCCATAGGCTACTTGTTTCAAAGACTCTGAAACTGCCTGCACTGTGAAGGCTGCAACAGAAATTTTTCTCTTCACTTCTCCCCTAGCCTTGCAAGGGTCCACTTTGCTTTTCATTTCAAACAGAGCATTAGAAATTCCTGGAAATGACTCCCCTGAATACTTGCTGTGGCTGCTTGGAGCATAGGTGACATGCCTGTTGATAAAACAACATGCTGTTTACTAGTTTCCCAAATTATATAGAGGAGAAACGCAAGAGCACTCTACAATTCTAACATTGACTATTTCTAATTTAACAATTTGAATCAGCCACTTGTCAACAGAACTTCCACATTCAATCATCTCTAAAGACTCCTGTGGCCGAGTGCAGTGGCTCAAGCCTGCATGCCCAGCAATTTGGGAGGCCGAGGTGGGCGGATCGTGAGGTCAAGAGTTCAGGACTAGCCTGGACAGCATGGTGAAACCGCGTCTCTACTAAAAATACAAAATAATTAGCCAGGCACAGTGGCACGTGCCTGTAATCCCAGCTACTCAGGAGGCTGAGGCAGGAGAATTGCTTGAACCTGGCAGGCGAAGGTTGCAGTGAGCCGAGATGGTGCCACTGCACTCGAGCCTGGGCTCCAGAGCGAGACTCTGTCTCAAAAACAAAACAAAACAAAACAAACAAAAACAACCAACAAAACAAACAAAAATGTAAAGTGGTAAGTGGTTCTATGCTACAATAGTAGCAACGATATAGTAACCACAGCAATCACGCTCGGTATTAAAGTGATTACTGACGATTTTTCTAATTCTTTAAAATAAGCTACATACAGTTGATATTAGTATTTCACAGAGGAGGAAACTGAGGTCTGAGAAATCAAGTGACTAAATGATTTGTCCCAAGGCACATTACAAGTAAGTGCTGAATTTTTATTATATTACAATAAATTATAGCACAACTGTGATCATCAAAGTCTTGTGATTAGCCAAACTTCTATTGTGTTTTTTGTCCTTTTTAAAAACATCACAGTACTATGTTAGAATATTTAACATAAAACATGAAGAATCATCAAAAACAATTTTGTATTGTTTCACATGACCACGGCAGAAGAATGTTTATAGAATGGGGGCTAAGACGGTTCACACAACAGACCTAGAAAGGAAGGACAAATGAAAGTAAAGAGAGAAGGCCAGGAGCTGTGGCTCATGCCTGTAATCTCATAAATTTGGGAGGCTGGGCTGGGAGGATTGCTTGAGGCCTGGAATTGTAGACCATCCTGGGCAACATAGGGATACTCTGTCTCGACAAATCTAAGAACAAATATTAGTTGGGCATTGTGGCACGTGACTGTAGTCCTAGTGATTTTGGAGGTTGAGGTGGAAAGATTGATCAAGCTCAGGAGTTTGAGGCTGCAGTGAGCTGAGATTGCACCACTGAACTCCAGTTTGGGAGACAGTGTGAGACCCTGTCTCTTAAGAACAACAACAACATAAGTGGGGGCGATGGGTAAGTTAAAAAATATGTTGCCATTGGACAACCAATCAAACTGTTTCAAACATGCTCTTACTCCCGATCCTGACCCTTTGATAATCCCTGGACAGAAAGATGGAGCCTTTTCTGGCTGTCCAATGACCTAACACCTTCGACAATATATATAAGATCAACCTGGGGATAGTCAATGTTTGGCAGAAAAAAATTGCAATAGTCAACATTTAGGGGGGATAAAAACCTCTAAATATAAAAAATGGGAAAAAGAATAAATAAATATATATTTCTTATATAAATTATATGTGGAGAGATTTACTCAGTTTTCTGTATACATAAACAAAAATATATTTAAAATAGTAAAGGGACTAGAATTATACACACAAGAATATAACCATGACTTTATATTTTTCTGATGGAATTAGGGAGATATTTCTTTTCTGTTGTTGCTTTCTTGATCTTTACATTTTCTAAAATAAACATATATTCTTTTAAAAGAAGAAACAAAAAGATACTGAAAATAAAGCTATGCAAAATTATATTACATTGTTTGAGAAAATATGATATTTATCATTTACTACATATATTTTGAAATTTTCTATTGGATTGTAAGAAATCAACTATGATATTTATCCACAGTCCAAAGAAAAAGAAAAAGTGATATTATAAGAGGGAGTCATTTTTTATTTTCCTACCTATAAAAATCCCTATCTGGTAACCCTAAGGATCAATAAATGCTCGTTACAGAAATATCGGTTGATCATTCATAATTCTTAATAATATTGGAATGAGAAATGAACATAGTTATAACTTCATGGAAATGTATCTCTACACACAAAATAAAAATTTCAGAATAAAACTGAATTTAATCAGTCATCTCTGGGAATTGGTTCCAAGACCCTGATAGATATCAAAATTTGTGCATACTTAAGTCCTGCAGAAAAGACACGTATATATGAAAAGTTAACCCTTCTCTTCTGTGGAATTAACAAGCTGAATGTGTACAAACAACTAAACAAATCAAATTGATCTATCAGAATAATAATCCAGATTTTAGTATAAATTATTTACTATTTCATCTTTTCAAGTGATTTTCAGAATAATGTAAGTACAGCATTCTCAGAGTCTGATAAGACTTTCTGGATTACCTTGCTCTGCCTCAGTGAGGAAAGGTAGCTGTGTATGTGGGATCTGAAGTCACATCTGACCTCCCTTGCATTAACTGGCCATAATGTAACTCTCACCACATGCTTAATGCCCTTTGACATCCTGGTCTTCATATTGTTAAGACAGTGAAGTAGGCAATAATATAAAACAGAAAATATTTCTGAAATACATGGTTAAGAGTCCAAATGGAATGTAACAGTTTTGTTTTATTTACTTTTGTTTTTTAGAAAAGCATTCATAATTCTCTTACTTTACATTATTCATTAGTTCTTTATTAGCCACATCTGAGGTTCTCAGATTCAAGCTCATGTAATGAGTGTCATTCTTTGATAAAAGTTCTAATATATCAAAGCTAAAGGAAAAATAATTGTTGAGATTTATTCCATAGAAATAAATTTATTCGCTTAAAAGCCTTTTTTCTGGATTTATGTCCTTCCTACTTTGTGATATTTTTAACAAAATCATTTACTGTATGCAATACTAATATTTGAAAATATAAGTTTGAAAACAAAAAAAAATTTGGCAAAATAAAGTTTATCATCTTTAAAAATAAAAAGTTGGCCCCCATATGTGTGGGTTTCTTTCCTTCAGTACTGTATTTTATTTCATTTTCTGAAGAAATGGAGTCTCACTCTTTCATCGGGCTGGAGTGCAGTGGCTTGATCATACCTCACTAAAGCCTCAAACTCCAGGGCTCAAGCAATCCTCCTTTCTCAGCTTCCTAAGTACCTGGGATTACAGTGAATAAAACTGTATTTTCTATCCACCTTTGCCTGCTGATGTGAAATCTACAGATAGAAAGGGCTGACTATATTTTTTTTTAAAAAATTGTGGCACGGGCGTGGTGGCTCACTCCTGTAATTCCGGTATTTTGGGAGGCCAAGGCGGGCAGATCACTTGAGGTCTGGAGTTTGAGACCAGTCTGACCAACATGGAGAAACCCCGTCTCTACTAAAAATACAAAAAATTAGCCAGGCATGGTGGCGCATGCCTGTAATCCCAGCTACTTGGGAGGCTGAGGCAGAAGAATCGCTTGAACCCGGGAGGCAGAGGTTGCAGTGAGCCGAGATTGCACCACTGCACTGCAGCCTGAAACTCCGTCTCAAAAAACAAAAACAAACAAACAAAAAAATTGTTCTTAAGTAGACCTGTGCATTTCAAATCAGTTTTGTTGAAGCATGAAATGCCTATTTTAAATTTCTATAATATGCAAATTAAAAACAATAGCATACATAGCTACCATATTTTTAAATCTTATAAAATACATTCTGCTGAGGCTTACGAAAGCACAGAAACAGCTGCATGTGCCAATGGGAAAAATGGTAGTGATTTTTATTTACATTGGAAAAATAATTCACTGATAAACCCAGATATATAAATATAGGCAAGACTTTCTTCACCTTAGGTATCCTAGTAATCTACTCACAGAAGTAATATCAACATTAAAATAAGATAATCTACTAATGTTTAGCAAGATGCCTGGCAAATTATAAATATTTGCCAAGTAATAACTAACAATATTCTTATTTTTAAAGCTAAACCTATTAGGAAAACAAAACATGGTGTTTATTTCAGTCTTTCTACAATATCTGAATGCCTGCTATATATCAGACACTCCCGGCTTTCACAGAACTTACATTCCAAAAGGAGTGATGAGGTTGCTATTGCAATAAGAATGATTCAATCTAATTGAAAGTGTATCATGTATCCATAAGCTATGAGTAGAAGAATAATGAGTCACTGAATTCAATATACCAATTCTGTCACAATGTAGTTAACTAATGAGAAACAATTATTACATTAAGAAAGCATTAATTATTATATTCATTACTTTATCTCTACTTTTTTATAATTTGGTTTTACTATCAGTTAGCATTTAGAACTGGCTGATGGCTTCCTATGTGCCAATTGCTGTTTTGTATGTCTATACAATAACGTGATTTTTAATCTTCAGAGCAATTCTGCAAGTTGGACAGGGTAGTGGCCCCATTTCACAGATGAGATAACGATGGGTCGGGAGTTAAATAACTTGCCTAAATTCACACTGAAATGGGAGGCCCATATTGTTCTTTCCACTGCACCCCGTTGACAAAAGAAAAACAGGAATAACATATAATAGGAAAACTTCTATAATTTGGATTTCAGTTGTATTCAACATTTATGAATTTAACATCATGAACTCAGATTTTGTAATAGTGTATGATAAGTGAAACCCAGAATACCTGTTAGCAGCTCCCATAAACAGATAAGACAATCAAATGAAACATAATTTCAATAAAATGCTATGGGTTTCTGAATCAAATTCACAAGGCATTTCTACAAATACAAAAATTGATGTGGCTACACATACGTAAATGCACACACACACACACACACAAACACACACTTCTCTTTCTCTGTATCCTGTGTTAACACCCTGTGTCCTTTGATACAGGGGAAAGAAGTCACACAAGAAAAGCAAGATGAAGACATGTCTCTTCATTAGATTTCAAAGTTTTGGTTGAGAAATTCAACATTCAGCTGAATTTACTTAGTGAGAAATTACTATTATTATGTCCAACGCACTGCTTAGGTGTTTCAGGAATTGTTAACATCATATAGAGACACAGACGTAATCTTTACTATCATTTGGAGAAAACGAACCAAATATAGAGAAATTCAAGGAAGAAAAAGCTGTGTGTCCTTAACAAACCATGATTCAAATGATGAGGCATTTTTCAGGGAGAGAAAACATCACTTTTCTTTTAAAGATAGAAAAGCAGCTTCATGGAATATGCCGTGTTTGAAGTCTGCTTAAATTTTCGTACTCATTGCTGACTTTTTACCCACATAAAAAAATTGGAAAGAATTGTTAAGCATAAGAAAACAATTCTGCCAATATTTATCTGAAGATAACACAATTATTATACTAATTGATTAACTCCCTTTAAGTTGTTCCTATATTTGTTAAATGAAATTAATCAAATTATATTTACAATTTTACATCCTTTCTACTTACTTCATATTTTGTTATAAATATCTTCTTATATTGTATTTTTGATAATCTTTTTTTTTTTTTTTTTTGAGACAGAATCTCACTATGTAGCTCAGGCTGGAGTGCAGTGGCGGGACCTTAGCTCCCTTCAACCTCTGCCTCTAGAGCTTAAGCCATTCTCTTATCTCAGCCTCCTGAGTAGCTGGGATTACAGGTGCCTGCCACTGCACCCAGCTAGTTTTTAATTTTTGTTTGTTTATTTGTTTATTTATTGTATTTTTTAGTAGAGATGGGGTTTCGCCATGCTTGCTAGACCGGTTTCAAACTCCTGACCTCGGGTGATCTGCCCACCTCGGCCTCCCAAAGTGCTGGGATTACAGGCATGAGTCACCGTGCCAGGCCTCTAATGAATCAATTCTAATGATTATAAAATGTTCAAATTGGTGAATATCAACTTATTTAATATGTCTGTCTCTTAGGAATAGGTTATTTTGAAATACTTGCTATTATTTTACAACTCAAATCTTTTTCAAAGCACTCTTTCTTTTCCAAAATTGAGACTTTTTCTTAAGAAATAATTCAAGAAATGAAAATACTACAATAAAGTACAGAATTTGTGACAGCTCTTGCACACTTTAGCAATACATAACTATCACTTTCAGAAAGGTTAATATAATTCACAATATTATCAGAAAAACCTGGGTACCAAGCCTGGGTATCATGCTTCAGTGTACCAACTAGAGCAATGGGCACTACCAAGGTACAAATTATTATGCTACTGTGAGCAGCAGAACGATAGCAAAAGGGTTCCATCTAATCATTTCAACATGGAAGCAAACTTTTCATTGGGATTTATTGCTAATATCAACATATTCAGCTAAAATATTTTTCGTTTCCTGGGGAATGATATAAAATATTAATAGGTATGAGAAAATACACTACCACTATGGAATGCAATAATTATTGCATGAGATAAACACAGGGTTTCACAGAAAGATAAAGTCTTTGAGTGTTCACAAAGAGATTCTCAGATTATCTGAATGATAAAAAAAAAATTTAATAAACTTAGAGTTGACCCTTGAACAACTTGGTGGTTGGAGTGCCACGATCCCATGAAGTCAGAAATCAGCATGTAACGTTTGACTTCCTCAAAACTTTGGTATCAATAGCCTTCTGTTGACTAGAAGCCTTACTGATAATGTTAACAGTTGATTAATGCATAATTTATATGTTATATGTATACTGTATTTTTACAATAAGGATAGCTAAAGGAAAGAAAATGTTATCAAGAAAATCAAAAGAAAAATATATTTACTATTCATTAATGCAACAGTGAATACAATTAGTAGAAGCGTATCATTATAAAGGTTTTCATCTTCATCATCTTAATATTGAGTAAGCTGACAAGGAGGAGAAAAAGGAGGGGTTTCTGTCTCAGGGGTGGCAAAAACAGAAGAAACTCCAATTATAAGTGACTCACATAGTTCCAACCAGTGTTATTCAAGGATCAAGAGTATATGTAAGTCTAAAGTTTTAAAACTATATTCTCTTTCGTTTTCTAAATAAAATTAAACTACATTACAAAAAAAAAAAAAAAAAAAGGAAATTCCTGAGAATTTCAGGCAGGTAAACTGGGGAGGAGGGGTTGGCAACTATATACACAATCCATCATAGTATTGGAATTCCATAGAGTTCACGTATGCGATTTACAGATATATCATGAGAGAGGCAGTGCTTAGAGATGTAGCAGAAAATAGGGTAGTTCAAGATGGGGCCTAAATGCATGGCTGAAGAATTTGTATTGATTATTTATTGATTCAAACATAAAATGAATACTGCTAAGAGAAAAGATGAAATGAAAGTACATATGCATTCTGAAAGGAGTACAGATTTCCTGATGGAAAAGTAAAAACAAACAATGTATTTTTTTTTTGAAAGGAGTCTCACTCTGTCGCCCAGGCTGGAGTGCAGTGGCGTGATCCCGGCTCACTGCAAGCTCCGCCTCCCGGGTACACGCCATTCTCCTGCCTCAGCTTCCTGAGTAGCTGAGACTACAGGCGCCCCACACCCTGACTGGCTAATTTTTTGTATTTTTTTTTTAGTAGAGACGGGGTTTCACCATGTTAGCCAGGATGGTCTCGATCTCCTGACCTTGCAATCTGCCCGCCTGAGTCTCCCAAAGTGCTGGGATTACAGGCATGAACCATCGTGCCTGGACAAAAACAAATGCTATTAAAGAGTCTTCTAAGCACTAAGAAAGAAATCCAGTGGCTCTTTGTGAACACTTCTAAGTACTAAGAAATAAATCAAATAGCTCTGTCTGAAAGACAGAGAGAGAGATCATCAGCTTAATTATTCGTAAGTCATCCTGATTATTTAAAGGTGGTATCTTTAAGGATATTACTTACTTTTTTCTTCAATATATCAAGTGCCTACTGTGTCTTAATAAGCATTCTAAGCCAATGCAGAAATGAAAAAAGGAGACAGATTTTCTTGCACCTAAAGAGCTAGTGAGGTTGTAGGGTGAGAAACACAAGTCAACAAGTCAAAATATAACATTCAAAAAGTGAAGCTGGCACAGTGACTCTGGCATGTAATACCAGCACTTCAGGATTCTGAAGCAGTAGGATCATTTGTGCTTAGGAGTTAGTTAGAGACCAGCCTCAGCAACAAAGTGAGAGCCCATCTCTAAGAAAAGATAAATAAAATTAGCTGGGTGTTTTGGCAAGTTCTGTGGTCTCCAATACCGGTTTAGGTGAAAGGATTGCTTGAACCTGGGAAGTCAAGGCTGCAGTGAGCTGATATTTCACCACACTTAGGCCTGGGTGATAGAGCAAGACCCCGTCTAGAAAAAAACAAAAAAACAAACAAACAAAAAAATTTTTTTAATAAATTGGCACATTGTGATAAGTGCTTTAGGGAAAAATACAGCAGGAAAGGAAAAGAAAGAAAGTAGCATAGACAAAACTGAACTTTTAATATCTTATTCAGAAAAGATATAATATAGAATACCTGTCGGCAGATACCGAAGGGATACTAGAAACTAAAGCAGGTGGCTATTTCATGTATTTTGGCTTTTTCCTAGCTTTTTAGGAAGTGATAACTACATTAAAAATATCTAAATCCAAACTGATTATTTCTCCACACCATATTTGTCCCCATTGTCTATTATGAAGCTTCTGATATGAAGGAGAAGGAATGAGAATAGAGAAAATTTAAGCCAGGCCTCAAGGCTGAGAGTAACTTATTTATGATCAGTAAAGTCTCATTATATGTATGGCAATTTAAACATGGTAGGTGAGTTTTATTCTGTGTGAAATGAATCAAAATCTTACTCTTAATACTGCAAGTAAATATGACAAGTGTATATGGAGACCAGAGACAAGTGCTCTGCTGCCTTTGGCACAGAACACAAGCAACACTTTTAAGTTTCATTTCTTGTTTCTGAATATAAGAGGAGGGGAGAATGTCTGTCTATTGACTTTGACAGTGCCCTCCTGCAAATACTCATCCCTCATTTCCCTTGTCTTAGAATTCTCTTGACCTGCCCCTCCTTCATTTGATTGGCTCTGTGTACTTATGTTAGAATGAGAAGATCTGGGGGAACTATGGCTTCTAAACATGTACACTAGACTCTACCCATATGCAGTCCTGTGACCTTATAAACCTGCTCAACTGAATTTTCCTCCCTTGGAAACTCTCTTCCCACTGAGTTTCTCTCCTCTGCTCCTAGAACCAAATGGCATCTCCTGTCCTATCCCTGGATGGTTTAACCCAGGAAAACTCCTGGATGCCAGAAGAGTCAGACAAAGAAACAGGAGCCTTGTGGGTCCTGAGATTCTCAAAGATATAAAGGGGACATCCTGAAATCTAGAGTTTCTTCCTTGCCTTTTCCCTCCCTTACAGCTTCTGCTGCTCCTGAGAGCTTTACTCTATCTCTCATCCAGCTCAGACTGTTGCTGGACCTGATAGTTTTTGCATAGCCAAGGTGGTTCTAGAAGAACTCTTGTCTGCATGAGGTCTGAGCTGCTTTTCTGCAATCTGAAGCATGGTTTTCCACGACTACATGAAGATCTGGAGCCACTGGTAACTAGGCAGAGAATGTTCTCATGTGTCCAAATGGCATGTCACTCCTCTCCATAAGCAGTGGAATAAACGCATTCAGATGAAGCCCTGTCATCATTACTTTGTCAAGTAGAAATACATTTCTATTTGTAGCAGGACGAGCCGCAGACAAAACTCCTCAGACACCGGATTAAAGAAGGAAGAGGTTTTTTATTTGGTCGGGAGCATCGGCAGACTCGCGTCTTAAGAGCCGAGCTCCTCGAGAAAGAAATACTTGGCCTTTTTAAAGGCTTACAACTTTAAGGGGTCCACATGAAAGGGTCGTGATAAATCGAGCAAGCGTGGGAAACGTGACTGGGGGCTACATGCCTCAGCTAACACAAAGTTTTACAATGCTTTTTTCATACAGTGTCTGGAATTTACAGATAACACAAGTAGTTTAGGCCAGGGGTTGATGTTATTATTATTACTTTGTTTAACTCCTAGGGCCGCGTGGTGGTGCCAAGGTTGTCTGGCTATTTATCTTACTTTTGTTTCTTTCTCACTTTCCTCCTGTCTTGTGAACTAGGCAAGGTAGGGGGAGGAGGGCAGCAGGAGTAGTAGTGGTCTCCTTCCTTAAATTTACCTTGGAGCAACATGTCCTACACTATCTTGGCCCAGGGACGTCCCTGAGATGGAGCTTTCTAGACTTTCACTCCATTACCCCTTGAGTTGAGTTGGGCAGTGCCAGGTAATATAGGAGGGAATCCTCCATCCTGTGGTTGTTGAGAGACCCTTGGAAGGCTTCATCCGGAGCATGAGGAGCAGGAGAAATATCCCTTCTGGAATGGAGGCCAACGGTGTTCTTAGATTAAATTTTTACGTTACAATAAAAAATCAATTGGCTGGGTGTGGTGGCTCACGCCTGTAATCCCAGCACTTTTGTAGGCTGAGGCGGGCGGATCACTTGAGGTCAGGAGTTCCAGACGCATCTGGCAAACATGGTGAAACCCCCTCTCGACTAAAACTGAAAAAACAAACAAACAAACAAACAAACAAAAAATTAGCCAGTAACAGAGCCAGAATCCTTTCAAAATATATATATATAAATAAAAATAAAATTTCTATTTTGAAGAAACTTAATCATCTATGTTAATACCCACCTACGCCCTGTGAAATGCAATCAATTGGAAGAAAGGGGTGTGGTCTTCAGAGATTCATAAAAGGATACTTCAGGAGCCAAGCTCATTCTTCTCCAGAGCCCACAGAGCAACTTTGCAACTGGCCTTGGAGACTTCCAAAAGCTACCGACTCTGCACTGTGAGACTCTCATCCCTGAGTGGAATCCATCATATTCGACAGCAAGCTTTGGTGAGAACATAGATACATTTCTGAGGTAAGTACACAAATTCCAGAGTAGGAGCTACTATTAGCTTACAAACCAAAACAAAATTTGGGGACTTTATCTGCAAACTTAGATTATTTTTAATGCAATGATCTCATTTTCTGAGTTTTAAAAATGGTTCCATTTCTTTTTTAAAATTATATTAAACATAATCCATAGGTTTATGGATTAAACGTGGGCCACCATGTTCAGCTATTTATCTATTTTAATTAATTAATTAATTAATCTATTTTGAGATGGAATCATGCTCTATTGCCAGGCTGGAGTGCAGTGGCGCCATCTCGGCTCACTGCAACCTCTGCCTTCCAGGTTCAAATGATTCTTCAGCCTCAGCCTCCAGAGTAGCTGGGACTCTAGGCGCCTGCCACCACGCCCATCTAATTTTTGTATTTTTTTTAGTAGAGACGGGGTTTCTTTATGTTGGCCAGGATGGTCTCGATCTCTTGATCTTGTGATCTGCCCACCTCTGCCTTCTAAAGTGCTAGGGTTACAGGCGTGAGCGACGGCGCTGGGCCTATTTTTTAAAATTTATATAAGTATTTTTAGAGACAGAATGATCTAGACATTTTGCTTTGTCGCCAGTCTAGAGCTCCTGAGCTCAAAAAACCTGCCTGACTTGGCCTCCCAAAATTCTGGGATTACAGGCTGGAGTCACTTTGCCTGGCCTAGGTTTTTATTTTTATTTTAGCAAAACATACATTCATTTAAAACGCTGAGTTATTGTCTAGTGCCAATGTTTTATTGTTATTATTTTCTTTTTGGAGACGGAGTCTTGCTCTGTCGCCCAGGCTGGAGTGCTGTGGCGCCACCTTGGCTCACTGCAAGCTCCGCCTCCCGGGTTCACGCCATTCTCCCTCCTCAGCCTCCTGAGTAGCTGGGACTACAGCTACTGGTGCCCGCTACCACTCCTGGCTAATTTTTTGTATTTTTTAGAAGAGACAGGATTTCACCATGTGAGCCTGGATGGTCTCCATCTCCTGATCTCGTGATCTACCCGCCTCGGCCGTCTCGGCCTCCCAAAGTGCTCGGAATACAGGCGTGAGCCACCGTGCCGGGCCTCTAGCGCCTATTATTATTGCATGATACTTACTGTTTTTCTGACTGTGTGAAAGAATAATGATAATGCTTCAATTATCATTATCTTTCTGTAAATTTAATTATCTGTCTTTTAAGGATGTTGTAATATTAACCAGTATATCCCCAAATTAACAGACAGTGCAGGAACAGTAAACATGCCAGAAAGTTTTTGTTGATTGAATTAACATAGCAGCCTAGAAGAACAATGATTCTTAGCTTTAGATTGGAGAGGTACCTTACCTTGATTTGACTGTTTTACCTTGGAGAGTAAAGGCTAGCTTTTTCTGATTTGGAGAAAGGTGTGAGTTCTGCTCTAACATTTTCAAGCAGGGTCCTTCTGGAAAAGTCATTATAGATGGTTGTTGTAGTTAAAGAAAATAATGAGAGTAGAAGAGCTTAGTGAGCTTTCCTTCTCTAAACCAATCACTGGCAATTAAGAGTGTTACTGATTTTCAGATTATTCAGACTCACCTCTTGAGAGTATAGGTTAATGAAACCCTTGAACCCTAAGCAATTTGGTGGACACTAACACCTCAGAAAATCTGACATTCTTCTATGCAAGAAAGTAGAGTTTGGAAAGCTGGACATGTGTCGATTGGAGAACAGTTGTTTTTTCTAGAGGTTGATGTCTCTTTGTGCCTTAGTTTTCCATTTTTCCTATTTCTGTCATTGCAAATTAAAGCCTATACTTCTCTAGAAAAAAAGGATATTATTCAATCACAACCTGATTCAAACTTTGCTTGGATCTTTGTCTCTTCAGGGTAGGAGAATAAATTCTTGTGGTTTTCTTTCCTTAGGAAAATGGACTCAGACTTCTCACATGCCTTCCAGAAGGAACTCATCTGTGTCATCTGTTCGAACTACCTGGTAGACCCTGTCACCATCTGCTGTGGGCACAGCTTCTGTAGGCCCTGTCTCTGCATTTCCTGGGAAGAAGCCCAAAGTCCTGCCAACTGCCCTGCATGCCGCGAACCATCACGGAAACAGGACTTCAAAACCAATATTCTTCTGAAGAATTTAGTGACCATCGCGAGAAAAGCCAGTCTCTGGCAATTCCTGAGCTCTGAGAAACAAATATGTGGGACCCATAGGGAAACAAAGAAGATGTTCTGTGACGTGGAAAAGAGTCTGCTCTGTTTGCTGTGCTCCAACTCTCAGGAGCACGGGGCTCACAATCACTATCCCATTGAAGGGGCCGCTGAGGAACACCGGGTAAGAGATAGCTCTGCAATCACCTGAAAGCTGGAGGGTGGCAGAGTTAAAGAGATTAGAAGGACGATGAGAATCATCATGGTGATTACTCTCTTCTTTACTGAGTGCCAGGTGCTGTTCTTGGTATCAATTATGACATTTGGATAAAACGTGCAACTCTACGTTCCTTCATGGAGCTTGCACCCAAAAAGAGACTGATTAAGTAAATGTTCTTATTATTGACTCTACAGTTCAATGCTAAAGGCATTGAAAAGCAACCAAAACTACAAGTGCAAAGAAACGTATTTTTGAAATATATTTATATTACTGGACAAACGAGTATGGGGATAGCACACTAGAAAATCAGGGGGCTAGCATAGTGGGTTCTGAAGCAGGATGTTTCACTGAATTTAGCCAGGTTACAGGAAATCTTGACTCTTCAGTTTTCTAAACTGTTCTATATTCTGAAACCTCAGAACTGAAAATATCAATTGAGGATGAGCAGTGAAAAAATTGTTTTTTTCCCTTCTCTCTAATGTATTTATAGATTACATCCCTTGCCTGCGTATATCATTCAGAGTGTGGAATCTATGGTATTTGACTTTCTGTTTTTTAACCTCATAATTCTTTTGCAGGAGAAGCTCTTAGAGCAAATGAGGATTTTATGGAAAAAGATTCAAGAAAATCAGAGAAATCTAAATGAGGAGAGAAGAACAGCCCTCCTCTGGAGGGTAAGTATGAGACCGTGAGTCCTCACAACCAGCTTGAGATAAGCATGCTGACAACATTTATATTAGCAACTTGAGTTGAAATTCTCATATGCCAGATTTTGTCCTGTGTTTATTCATAGGCTGGAAAACAACCAGACTCTTCAATATAATGCTTGTTCAGGTTTTTTGGAAATGTTCTTCAGATAAGTAAAAAATAAATATAAATTCTGAAGGGCAAGTATGTGCTTAAAATTAATAAATATTTCAGGCAGAGTTTTCTGAATAAGTTGAATTATATAATATTAATTACATAGTACATAATTGAGAAATAAAGTTATTTAATGTTGAATATGATGTTGGCCAGGGGGAAGAAATCAGATAGGAACAGTCATTTTAAGAAATGTGCCTGTGCTGGTGAAGTCTGATAGCAAAGGACCCAGATGATGCCAGTTCATGTAGGAGAAAATGTAACATGATGAAAAGCTGAGGAGAAGGGGTAAAAAATGACTGGGGGAGTGAGAGAATAACTATGTCAATATTGAGAGGAGAGACACAATGGAATGGAGATTCATGTTCTTAGAATGGCAGGGCAATACAGAGCCTATGGCTTTTGACAGAAGAAAGATAGGAGACAGAAAAGAGGTAGTCGGTTTGAGAGATGGGGGTTAAATTTTTTACTAAGATCCTTTTTGTGTGATGGCTTCTGATTCTGATTATAATATACTAAAATCATTTCTACTGACAGTGATTCTTTAGTCTGTGAAGTACAGAGATTTGAAACAACAAACTAATTGAGTAACAAAGATTATATATATTATCCATGACAATTTGACAATCAATCATAAATTTTACTTGTTTTCTAATGGTATTTCAGATTTAAGAGGACATATATTTAAACATTTAAATCTGAAGGGCTAATTTGCAGGTGTTTGGGAATTGATGAATTACTTAAATTTGGAAGGAAGGTCTTGTTTAACTCATCAGACTGTTTGTAAATGATGGAAAATAAAAGAAGGAATGAGGAGGATGAATTTGTGGGTTCTGTGAGGTGGAAGTAGGCCTGGGTATGTAACCTACAAAATCCATGTCCCTACAGGGCGATGTGGTTTTACGGGCACAGATGATCAGGAATGAGTATAGGAAGCTGCATCCAGTTCTCCATACGGAAGAAAAACAACATCTAGAGAGACTGAACAAGGAGTACCAAGAGATTTTTCAGCAACTCCAGAGAAGTTGGGTCAACATGGATCAAAAGAGTAAACACTTGAAAGAAATGTATCAGGAACTAATGAAAATGTGTCATAAACCAGATGTGGAGCTGCTCCAGGTAAGAATGGAGGATGCCCCTTGAGATACTTTGTATTAGCTGCCCTTTACATCTTTGCCTTCCATTGGGTACCCAAGACATTATTTCTTCTTCTCCCACATTGATGGTGAGAGCCATATAGAGATAAACGATAACTGCTAACCTAATCTTCGAAATAAACCTTTATGAAATTGTGCAACTAGATTTCCATAGAACATTTTCTACCACAAGCTTCCTCCTCCAGCACATTTCATTAAAACTGTGGAAGAAAAAATTTCATGTGAAAATTCTACTTTTGTCTCCAGTGGATAATCCATAGAAATTATGGAAAAACTAACATTTCCTTCTTCCTCCTTTTGGGAAGTCCTAGGTTTGAAATGCTCTTAATTTCAGCCATATTAACCTTTGGGGGCTAGCCCTGAAAAAGACTACATTGTAGACAGCTGCAGCAATGCGCAGTCACTACTCACACCTTTCTCTCTCATGCAAATTTAGGGTCCTGAATTTATCAGAAATTGATTCTGTCAATAGGTCTTACTGGTATAATTGCTAGAGATGAGAACACATTTTAAAAGAGTTGCAGTGATAGTATATGGCAATTCTAAAGTTTTCAAAGCTAAAGACCAGATAGGCAGAATAACAACTTTTTTGTTTGTGTGTTTGGAGAAAGAGTCTTCTTCTGTCACCCAGACTGAAGTCAGTGGCCCAATCTCAGTTCACTGCAACTTCTGCCTCCTTGGTTCAAGTAATTCTCCTGCTTCAGCCTCCCGAGTAGCTGGAACTACAGGCATGCACCACCACATCCAGCTAATTTGTTTGTATTTTTAGTAGAGATGGGTTTTTGCTATGTTGTCCAGGCTAGTCTGGAAATCCTGACCTCAGGTGATCCACCCACCTTGGCCTCCCAAAGTGCTGGGATTACAGGTGTGAGCCACCTCACCCAACAAGAATAACAACTTTCTAAAGAAGTCATTTTTTCTTTCTCTCTCCCTCTCTACAGGATTTGGGAGACATCGTGGCAAGGTATGTCTTTGGTCATCAGTGCAAGCTGGAGCACAAGGCATGCTATGAAAACATCAAGCTGTTTCCAACAAAATGAAAACATAATTTACTAACACCATAATGTGCCAGTGTGATGGTGTGTGTATGCGCGTGTACTCATGTGTTTGTGTGGTGTGTTGAATGTTACCTATGCCTTTTATCAGACATTAACCTTTTCTTAGTTTCCCAAGTGACTCAGGGGGTTATGTTTTGAATAGTTCAATGCAGAAGTTGCTAGAATACAATTGCCTGTTTTTAGGATTCAGAATCCTAATTAGAGATAAACTATTTGGTGGCAGATAGGGAGAGAGGCATTTATCTTTCAGTGGCAGTAGGTTAGAAATGGAGTGAATAGTTAGAAAGATTCCCTAAGAGCCACAAACCCATCCTAGGATTGTGAAGGTACATTACCATATCAGAAGTGGATTTGAATGAAGCATTTTCTGTTGGAATCTATTAAACACAGACATGGGAAACTTAACCAACTCAACCAACTTCCTTCCAGGAGTGAGTCTGTGCTGCTGCACATGCCGCAGCCTGTCAATCCAGAGCTCACTGTAGGGCCCATCACTGGACTGGTGGACAGGCTCAACCGCTTCCGAGGTGAGTGTCGCCCTCTTGGTGGGATCAACATGCAATGCCTTCATTTATGGTTTTCTATGGGCAGCTTTACCAGTGTAATCATCTTTCATCTAGAAGAAGTGAATAGTCTGTGAATAGGTATTTCTATTTATAGTTTCACTATCATCAAACTGACCAGAATAAATAAAATCTGGTGAAATGTAATAGGAATCAGCCACATAACAAATTTCTTAGAAAAATAAAACATGCAGAAGGGCTCTTTAGGACTTTAGGAAGCATTCCCTGATACAATTTCATGTATACAATTATTACATGAAATATACAGAACTAAATTAATTTAGGACATTTCAATTTCAAATTTAGTGCAGTTAACAACTGATTTGAGTGACAGTGTTTTTTAAAATACATTTCAGGTGAAGTTTCACAGCATTTATAATTTTAGTCACGTTTTTAATCAACAAAAGCATACATGAGTATCTTATATAACAGCGCAAAAACAGAATCTGTGAAGCATAGAAACGTGATTTAGTGGTTGATGAGGCCTTAGATAGAACTCCAGGATAGATGATGATAAATCTAGCAGACGAAAGAAGCCTGTGTCTGAATCTGACATGAAAGTCAGATAATTCTTGCAAGGAATCTGCACTTTTCAGAAGGCAGATTCAGATTTTCTCTTTAAGTATGAATTTGCTAGCTTCAGTGACAGATTATAATATTTCTGGCAAAATGGTAACTTTTTATTTGGGTCTAGGAATGCTCCCCACCTCATCTCCCGTCCCCAGCCTCCTGCTCTGCCCTGACAGAGAAGAGGCAATGGAGGTTAATTTTATTGCTATGGACTTGGCTGCAGGGCAAGAGCTTCCAGTTTTTCAGTTGTTACGAAAGGTCGCTCAACTAGACATAGACATGACCTTCCTCCCCTTTATACTTTTTGAGTTTATAGAAATTGTGATCATTGTAGTTTAGCTAATTACTTGTACAGATATACTAACACCCTTTGATTCCAACATTTTTCCAGACAGAAGTTTCTTTCTAATCTTGACCTGTGTTTTCTAGTGAGAGTCTCTTTCTTATCTGAACATGAGAATTGATAAACTACTTTTCACTTGAACATTCTCTTTTTTCTACAGTGGAAATTGCCTTCACTTGGGAAGTCACCAATCACAATATCAGGCTGTTTGGGGATGTGAGAAGATTGATGTTTAGACGTGGATCTTTGAATTCTGACAGATCTGACTATTTTGCTGCATGGGGAACCTGGGTCTTCTCCTCTGGGAAACACTACTGGGAGCTGGATGTGGACAGCTCTTGGGACTGGGCTCTGGGAGTCTGTAAGGACTCCTGGATGAGGAAGAATAGCACAATGGTTACATCTAAGGACATATTTCTTCTTTTGTGCGTGAAGGTGGATAATCGTTTCAGTCTCTTGACCACCTCCCCATTGTTTCCTCACTATGTAGAGAAACCTCTGGGCCGGGTTGGTGTGTTTCTTGATTTTGAAGGTGGAAGTGTGAGTTTTTTGAATGTCACCAGGAGTTCCCTCATATGGAGTTACCCGGCTGGCTCCTTAAATTTTCCTGTCAGGCCTTTCTTTTCCACTGGCCACAGATGATCAGGATTAAGAACCCTGACTGTTTGGTAACTCCATATACAAGGGATCCCTTCACTGTTGATACAAAGAAATCATACTGTTCAGGCTTTTATCTATGTTAGTGTCACTTCATTTTGTTGCTATTAAATAGAAAATATGTAAAATGCAAAACCTTTTTGTACATTTTCTTACAATTAAAATAATCTCCTATGGCCAATTTCCTAAAATATGTATTGTGATTTTCAAGTGTTTGTGAATTTATTGGATGCAATTCTGGAAATATGTGGGTGTATGTTTCCAACTTAATGATCTCATGCAGGAGCTAAATTTGCACATCACGGACAGACAGGATTTTGTACAATGCACTTTAAGTGTGAAAGTTCCCTCCTATTAATACAGTAAATTCTATACCTCATCACTTTAGGGGGAAAGATGTACTTTACACAGAAGTTTTCACTGAATCTTTGGGCTAGAATAGGAACTTAACAGTCATACATCCTATGGAGACAAAATACATTCTGAGAAATGCATTATTAGGCGATTTTATCATTGTGTGAACATCAGAACACACTACAAAAACCTACATAGAATATCCACCTACAGACATAGGCTAATGGTACAGCTTATTGCTTCTCTGAGAAGTTGCTAGCAATGTCTGAGCAAGAACCAAAAGAGTTTAACCCACATGGAATTCTGGAGCTATTTATTAAAGCAAACAGCATCACCCAGGGAAAAATAGACAGATGAGCAGACTGTCTGTATTAAATGTGTTAATACTTCCAATTCACACAGACTGAATCCTCATTGATAATCTAGAGACCTGAGACATAACCATTACCTCATGTTACAGTGGAAACATATTAGTATCAGGGAAAAAAAACACAACTAACTAAATTAAACCAAATCAAAAAACAAAACAAACATAACCCAGTTCTGATGAAAACCCAGTTTATAGTGAGTCCATTGAGTCTGTCTGCCCACCAAATGGTCATTTTCATGATCACTGATTAAATAATGGAAACAAACATTCTACTTCCAGTCCAGCAGATGATCCTGGCTGATGTCTGGGGTTCTTTGGTTGGGGCTGTTACCTAGAATATATTCAAACGGCCTCTCCAGGTAGTCGCTTGGCCTTGCTCACAGCATGGTAGATAATTTTCCACAGTGAAGATTCCCATAGAGTCAGGAGAAGTCTATACTACCATTATGCTACAGAGTAAAACATCAGCTGCAGTCACAACCCTACACAAAGTAAAGGAACTAGAACACACACAGCAGTAGCAGTCTTGAAGTTACATCACAGAAAGACAATGGGGGACTGAATATATATTTTAGCACTTTTTAGAGAGAATGGGGGAGGAATATAACCTACTACACCTACTCTTCCTAAGAAGTGGACCTTGAGGATCTATATCCAGAGACTCAGGGTCCTGTAAAACATGAGATCCAACGAGCCCCTTACAGAAACACCATTCAAGTTCCAGATTCCTGTAAAGGGGCAATCAACAATTAACCACGTTAATATTCTTTTGGAAATTTTCTTCAAGATTTGGTATCAACTGGACAATCATTATGAACACAACACAGCAAAATCACTGAGGTAGATGCACACGATACTGGAGTAGAGGGGTGGAAGGGGTGGTCCATCTCCTTCAAGATGACCACGTACAGACACAGTAATTCTAGGACAGTGAGATAAAGAAGGTCAGTGAATCCTTGTCAGGAACCCCCTTCTGATGTCTATATGTGGCTGCAAGCTATTCATGTAAGCCTTTAGAATACCTTGTGCTTCCCAAGATTTCTTGATATTAAGAGCCACTGTCTGGGGTTCCTAATACATAGAATACTTTCAGCATAGAGGGTGACAAAGTCTTTCCCTCAAAAGCCAGAAGTTCAGAAACCTGTAGCCGAGTCATCCACTGGACCTTACCAGTAAGTGTGGACTGAAGAGAGAGACATTGGTTTTAAACTCAGATAAAAGCTGTTCCATTGTAGACTCTCATACTCAAAAGGGAAGGTGAGGCTAGGTCCTGTGACTCTTCATTCTTCCAGACTGTGGAAGTTTTTGATGCTGACTCAGAGATATGTTCTCTGTTTACTAAAATCTAATGTCTATTAACATTCTGCTGCAAAAGAGATAGGCCGCGTCCTGTCACAGGCCTCTCACCCTGTGCCCATATGTTCCACTCCTCTGGCCCTTACTGAACCATGATGCCTGCCAGAATCACTCTGAAATTCTTCTGTGCCTCTGTCAGTCTTCTGGCCCAGTTCTCAGAACACAGGTCCCTGTCTATCCGCTTTCCAATGATCTGCCCTTGCCCTTCAAATTCACAACATAAGAAAAGTTGGTCATTAAAATATCCCAGAATGGGAAATAGGGGTTGCCTGTTTTGTCTGAGACCAGTAATGCAGATGCAGGACCCGAAAGGAGAAGGAGAAAGCAAAAGTTGATGCCTTTGAAACTGCTCAGTCACACCCTTATGACATCTAAAAGGGTAAAAGGTATTTGGGGTTAACTAATGGCAACAGAAAGAGGACAGTCAAGTTCAGGCATATATGGAGAAAGAGAGTTTCTATCAGTGTCTAACACAAAGTAAAACTCTCTTTCTTTACCGGAATGCACCCATAAATGTGTCAGAAAAGTAAAGTTTGGTGAGGAAAAGCAAAGTTGTAGAGAACAAGGGATACTGATAAAGAAGACAAGAAGCAACATTTCCTGCACATGTCAAAATAATTCTTGAGTCCTTACATTTCCTGGAATTGGCATGAGGTTTCCACTGTGTATTTTCCACTGTGAAAAAGTCAGGCGAGAGTAATATGGTATCATGGTTAAGAGCGATGTCTTGAAGCTAAATTGCCTGGGTTTGACTCCCAAACTCACTGCTCATAATCCTCATTCCCAGAGCTCATACCCAGAGCAAAGTGCCTTTCTCAATGCCTTATGTGTGGGTGTGGGATATACATTTTTTGTTCGCATTGTCTTAAATACATTTCAAAAGTTTTTTGTTTTGTGTTTTGAATATTATTTAATTAAACATATTTTCTTCATTGTTTTTCTTTAGTGCATGTATTTGCAGGGAAACTATAAAAGAGAGGGGAGGGAATACATTTTTCTAATGATATTTAAAAGAACTAGTAACAATTGAAATTAATTTTAATAACACTTTCTAACCCAATATATCCAAAATGTTTTCAACATAATAAACATGACAAATATTAGTGAGATATTTTATATTCTTTTTTTGAGACAGAGTCTGGCTTTGTCACCCAGGCTGGAGTGTAGTGACCAGATCCTGTCTAGCTGCAGTGTCAACCTCCCGGGCTATAGCAATCTTCCCACCTCAGCCTCCCCAGTACCTGGGACTACAGGTTCATGCCACCATGCTCCACTAATTTTTATTGTTTTGGAGAGACGAGGTTTTGCAATGTTACCTATGCTTGTCTCAAACTCCTTTCCTGTGTCCACCTCTCAATGCGCTGGGATGACAGGCTTGAACAATAATGTTTATACATTTTAGGAAGAAATTCCTAAGCCTACTTCAGTTTTAAAAAGAAGGGTAGATTAGAATTTACTTTCTTTAAACTCAATCGTTTCTAAAACTCTAAATTAGATTCAAGTATTAAATGCCCCAGGAAGACAATTTTAGAAGACAAGTTTTCAAAGTGAGCCAGGCTAGACGCTTTATAATTGAGCATTCACTGGATATATCTTGGCATCCTGATGGCCAATACTGAGGGTGTCTATTTTTTTAAATAATGTGAAAGACAGAACCTTGTTCCATATACACTGTGTAGAATTTCCAGAGTTAGAAACTATTCTTAAAACCCTTCCCTACGTTCTTTTTATGTATGTATTTTTTGAAAAATTAAACTATACATGGATACACTCTTTTTTTTTTTTCTCTTTTCTTTTTTTATTTCTTTATTATTATTATACTTTAAGTTCTAGGGTACATATGCATAACATGCAGGTTTGTTACATATGTATACTTGTGCCATGTTGGTGTGCAGCACCCATCAACTCGTCATTTACATCAGGTATAACTCCCAATGCAATCCCTCCCCCCTCCCCCCTCCCCATGATAGGCCCCGGTGTGTGATGTTCCTCTTCCCGGGTCCAAGTGATCTCATTGTTCAGTTCCCACCTATGAGTGAGAACATGCGGTGTTTGGTTTTCTGTTCTTGCGATAGTTTGCTGAGAATGATGGTTTCCAGCTGCATCCATGTCCCTACAAAGGACACAAACTCATCCTTTTTGATGGCTGCATAGTATTCCATGGTGTATATGTGCCACATTTTCTTAATCCAGTCTGTCAATGATGGACATTTGGGATGGTTCCAAGCCTTTGCTATTGTGAATAGCGCCGCAATAAACATACATGTGCATGTGTCTTTATAGCAGCATGATTTATAATCCTTTAATAGAAGATTAGGTTTCTTCAGTTTCAAAGGCAAAACCTAGTCCTTTGGATTGGCTCTATTTAATTTTATAATTGCTTTATCAATTAAAATTAAAAAATAACTTCAACAAATACATTCCAATGATAGATGAGTAAATCAGATGTCTGATGTCATTATACAATGTTACTTTTTTTTTTTTTCTTTTGACATGGAGTCTGGCTCTTTCACCCAGGCTGGAGTGAAGTGGCAGGATCTTGGCTCACTGTAACCTCCACCCCCGGGGTTCAAGCAAATCTCCTGCTGGGATTACAGGTGCCTGCCACCATGCCCAGCTAATTTTTTTATTTTGAGAAGAGGGGGGGTTTCTCCATGCTTGCCAGGCTGGTCTTGAACTCCTGATCTCAGGTAATTCGCCAACCTCGGCCTCCCAAAGTGCTGGGATTATAGGTGTGAGCCACCACAGTGGCCTGATGTTACCTTTATGAGTCCACATAAAGCGACTTTATAATTACTTTTTAATAACTCTTTATTAAATCCTAACATATGTGAACAACAATTTTGTTTTCTACTTTTATATACAATACTATATTTTCCATGATTTTTAAAGAGTAGAAGACTTTTTTTTTTTTTGGAAATGTTGTCTCGCTCTCTTGCGCAGGCTGAATTGCAGTGGCACAATCTGGGTTCACTTCATCCTCTGCCTCCCAGGTTCAGGAGATTCTCCTGCCACAGCCTCCTGGGTAGCTGGGACTACAGGTCAGTGCAACTATGCCAGCCTAATTTTTGTATTTTTATTAGTTACAGGGTTTTGCCATGTTGGTCAGACGTGTCTCCAACTCCTGACCTCAAGGGATCTGTCCACCTCAACTTCCCCAAGTGTTGAGGTTAAGTCACCACGCCCAGCCTGGATTGGTTTTTAAGAACTTGATTTATACTTGCTTTGTTTTAAAGAATAGTTTTTTGTGTTTTTAAACTTTTTAAAGTTAAAAATACTTCACAAGAAACTGGTGAACTTAAATGACATTGAAGATAATTTACTGTTACTTAACGGCGGGGTGATCTTTGGGGACTGGTTTATGGGTATAAAATTGAAAAATTAATTTGTAACCTGAGATTAGTATTCTGGCTCTATCTCAAGTGACTTAGAGAAATTCTCAAATCACCAAATACAATAAATAAATGAATATAAAAGTATAGTGGCTCATTCACTTCTCTAAAGCATTTTCTAAACTCCCAGAATTATGAAAACCACGGAAGATTCAAATATTTTGCTGAACTGGATCAGAATGGGAGGTATCTACTTAGCCTATGGGTGCTTTCAACTTTGACTCAGCAAATTATTGGTATTCACTTTCTCCGGGGCCTACTCCTCACACCCTCCTAACCCATTCTTGCTCAATATTCTCCTTAACTCTGCATCTAGGCTTGCTATCATATTACCAACGAAATAATAATTGATTTGGATGTATTTACGTAATACAACGTTCTTAAGTAACTAATAACATTTATTAGCATTAATTGGTCCCCTTCTATGTACGAAGCACTGTTGTACTTGCTGACACCTACAATATTTTTCACATACTTTAAAATACATCAGCATACACAGTGTGAAATCATTTTTGTGTGTGCTTGTTATTTAGGCCACAATATAAAGTACGTACTGCTAGAATTCTAATAAAAACGTACAGCACAGGAATGGTGAGATAGCATTTAAATCGGGAAAGTTCAGCTTGACAGTGTACTATTACCAGTGCATCCTGTTAGCCTAACAACTTTCAACATCATCAGTAGCACATCAGTAACAAGATCTTAACTGGGACGAGGAATGTTAGAAATGGGTACTTTCATTTTATAAATAATCTCTGAAAAAGATAGTCTTCTTAAGCACAAATGTCATTAATTATGGTATGCTCAGTCTTTTTCAATTTTTTACTTTCAAACAATATTCTCAAATATATTTAGAAAAAGGTTTTTAAGGCATACTATTTCTTTTTTTTTTTTTTTTTTTTTTTTTGAGACGGAGTCTTGCTCTGTCACCCAGGCTGGAGTGCAGTGGCCGGATCTCAGCTCACTGCAAGCTCCGCCTCCCGGGTTTACGCCATTCTCCTGCCTCAGCCTCCCGAGTAGCTGGGACTACAGGCGCCCGCCACCGCGCCCGGCTAGTTTTTTGTATTTTTTTTTTAGTAGAGACGGGGTTTCACCGTTTTAGCCAGGATGGTCTCGATCTCCTGACCTCGTGATCCGCCCGCCTCGGCCTCCCAAAGTGCTGGGATTACAGGCTTGAGCCACCGCGCCCGGCCCAAGGCATACTATTTCATTAATGCTCATCATTTGGAAAAAAAAAAAACCCAATTCTAATACATGAACATGAATTTATGTTTATTTTTTAACTGTGGATTATCATGGTATTTAATCAATTTGTTATAAAAATTTTTTGAAAATAATAATTGATATAATGAGAATTTTCATCAAAATTTGAAGAGATCTAACTAATATGCATAATGAATTTGAGTTGGAAAAAAAATGCATAATACAAGTGAAAACAAAAATGCAAATTCCATTCCTACTTAGAGAAGAAAAAAATGAAATACCATACAGGTTGAGCACCACTAATCAAAAAATCTAAAACTCCAAAATACTCCAAAATCTCAAATGTTTTGAGCTCTGAAATGTCACCGAAAGTGAAATATCCCACACATGACCTCATGTGAGCAGTTACGGTCAAAACTGTTCTCAGTGGACCAAAGTCTCTCCCAGCCCCTTCAGTTGTAATATATCTTTCTGTGTCCACCCAGATGTCCCCAAGGAAGGGCACTCACAAAAGGAAATAAAACGGCATGTGTACACCCACTTTGCTTCATGAATAAAATTATTTAAAATATTGTCTAAAATTATCTTCAGCCTATCTGAATAAGGTGTACATGAAACATAAATTTTGTGTTTACACTTGGGTTGATACACAAGATATCTTATTATGCATATGCAAATATTCCGTAATCCACAAATATCCAAAACCTGAAATTCTTCTGCTCTAACATTGTGAGTAACAGTCAACTTGTATTACATGGT
The DNA here is from genome assembly GCF_049350105.2 of Macaca mulatta. Classification (NCBI taxonomy): domain Eukaryota; kingdom Metazoa; phylum Chordata; class Mammalia; order Primates; family Cercopithecidae; genus Macaca; species Macaca mulatta. Next base: position 90,656,895 of record NC_133419.1, read on the forward strand.
TTTATAATGCATTTATTTGAAAATGTGACTGAAATCTGTGAATGAAATTTTACAAACATCATTTTTAGCCAAATATTAACATTTTGTATAGCAGAAGGGGATACACTGGGTTTATTTCTCCACAGCATCCAAGTAGAATGTGACAGGGTTAAGGAGGAAAGATTTCTATATGTAGTACTCATGATCCTTTGGGCTTAGGGTAGGTAAAAGCACAAGACATGCTAACCTTACATTCTGCCCTGTTCCTTGGAAATTTAATAAACAACCCTTACTCTTGTTTATAAACAACAATGGATTCCAGGCCGGGCGCGGTGGCTCAAGCCTGTAATCCCAGCACTTTGGGAGGCCGAGACGGGCGGATCACGAGGTCAGGAGTTCGAGACCATCCTGGCTAACACGGTGAAACCCGGTCTCTACTAAAAAATACAAAAAACTAGCCGGGCGAGGTGGTGGGCGCCTGTAGTCCCGGCTACTCGGGAGGCTGAGGCAGGAGAATGGCGTAAAAACCCGGGAGGCGGAGCTTGCAGTGAGCTGAGATCCGGCCACTGCACTCCACCCTGGGCGACATAGCGAGACTCTGTCTCAAAAAAAAAAAAAAAAAAAAAAAAAAGAAACAATGGATTCCAGTGAAGGGTAATGGCTAAGTCCATGAGCCCCATTAGAACTGGCAGGGGTCAGGAAAGAATGTGAAAACTCTACTCCACAGTACTCATTTTTCTATACTATGCTGGAAAGATGACTGGAAAACAAATTTGGCAATGTAATGTCTGAGAATAGGATACTCAGCCAGATATGGGAAGAATAAAAGACAAGAATCTTGTGTCTACTGCATCTAGAGAAGAAAATATTCTGTTAACTCTTTGCCATGAAAATACTTTGAGGCTGGGAACAGTGGGTCACACGTGTAATCCCAGTGCCTTGGAAGGTTGAAGCAGGAGGATTGTTTGAGTCCAGGAGTTTGAGACCAGATGGAACAGCCTGAGAAGACAATATCTCCACAAACAATTTAAAAACTGACCTGGAGTGGGGGTACCTGCCTGTATTCAGAGCTACTCAGGAGGCCGAGGTTGATGATCGCTTAGGCTAGGTGGTTGACACTGCAGTAATTACGATCCAGCAACTGCACTATAGTCTGGGTGACAGAGTGAGACTCTCTCTCTAAGAAAAGAAAAAAAGAATAGAAAAAGAAAAAACATGACTGAAATCTACCCCCTACGCTGCTGTGTGTAATTGCTGCATCCATTATTTTCTTAAGGAAGAAAATCTATTTGATTCTGATTTTTATAGGCTACTGATAATGTAGCAATATTCAAGAACTCAATGTTTCATTCATCAGAGAAAGAAACTTCAGAATGTAGACTGAACCTCACCTGAACACACAAGCACAGAAGAAATCATATGTGTTTCTGTGGCTCTAGGTGAGACAATACCTTGAGAGATTTGAGGATTTCTGGAGTTGAGGACATGAGATTGATTCCTGAATCCATCCCGTACAGGAAATAGGACCATAAAAAGATTGCTTACGGCCAGGGGCGGTGGTTCACGCCTGTAATCCCAGCACTTTGGGAGGCCGAGGCGGGCAGATCATGAAGTCAGGAGATCGAGACCATCCTGGCTAACACGGTGAAAACCCGTCTCTACTAAAAATACAAAAAATTAGCCGGGTGTGGTGGCGGGCACTTGCAGTCCCAGCTACTGAGGAGGGTGAGGCAGGAGAATGTAGTGAACCCAGGAGGAGGAGCTTGCAGTGAGCAGAGATCTCGCCACTGCACTCCACTCTGGGCAACAGAGCAAGACTCAGTGTCCAAAAAAAAAAAAAAAAAAAAAGGGAAGACTGCTTACCTTTTATGTGCTCCTATGTAAACTTGGGACATATTGCATATTTTCGGTGGATTAGGAACAATGTGTGCATAGAGACAGCACAATATCTAGTACATCAGCCCATGTACCACATTGTCCCCTTCCTTTTTCTAACATATTTCTCTCCACTCTAGTAGATAAGAGGTTTCAACAGAAAATGACTGGGGTTTGTAGAAAAATAGACAATAAACGGGTAAAACAATTGAGAAGCAATTAAAAAAAAAGGGGGGGTTAAAGAAAAGATAGCCCTGGATATTCAGAGTCCAGAAAGAAAAATGTAACTTGTTGGAAAATTACTAAATTTTGTTAACATTGGAAAATATATGCAGAATTCTCTCCATGTGAGCAAATAAAACAAACAAAATGTCAAAGGAGTTATATTTACTCGGTTTTAAATGGTATTTATCATAGAATGGCATTTTTATAAAAACTTTAAAATTTCCAGAATTAAATAAAGTCAGATTTCTACATATGTTAAGGAAGCAGAAATAGATCACCAAATTTCATACAAAGATTTTGCAATAAGTTTTAGAACTCAGATGAAAAAAACACTCTATTACCAGATTCTGAAAAATAGATTTGTAATTCAACAGAAAACTTTGTGGTAGACGTAGGTTTCAGATGCCAGAATGAAAACAGTCTTATGTACAAAAAACTATCTTTTTTATTAAAAGGAGAAGCACTGGAAAATGAAGAAGTATTCCAAATTCGCTGGAGTGTCCATTATTTACATCATGGATTGTTCCTGCCTATACCCATCTCTACTCTCTCTTCTGGATTGGTTAGGACTTTTGGAACCTACAAAATGCCAATCTAAAGGGAATTACTTTCTTGTGTTTGTTTCATGGTCTGAGACTCAAGTAGGAAAACAGGTTGTTTCCTTAATAATGCCACAGTAGACAGAGATAGGTCTGTAATGGAAACCTCCTAATTTGCAGTGCTCTAGGCTTCACCTGCCTAAAGCTGAGTGTTTGAATGAATAAGTGAATGATGTGGTGCAAAAAGTGGTTGAAATAAAAGCAGAAGCTACCCTCCCTTCCCTTCTCTCCTTGCCCCAATTCCTTCCTGATAAACAGCGTCATCAGACCTTGTAATGGAGAACCAGGGCCCCGCCACGGAGCTCCAGAATCTCAGCAGAGAATGTCGGCAGGATCCAGTCCATAACCTGAGGGTTTCACAAGTTTCCCACTCGGGAGTCCAGGACTGAGCCAACAGGGCCCCCACACACAACCAGCGCAGATCTTACTTCTGTGTGGACACGTCGATTAGTTACTTAGATTTATTGAGGTACAGAATGGATATAGAGGGTGGTCAGTCAGTTGGTGGTCTTGGACAGTAAGCTCACAATAGAACAAGAAAATCTGCTGTTCAATTTCTTGCATTTAATGAAATATAAACTCTGGATGATTTTATGATGGGTCAACTTGAGTACATGCACGTACAAAGATGGAAATGAGGGCAGTAGCCATTTTGTGGCATAGACATACCTTCTTATTCTTCAACAAAACACTTACTTAGGAAACTGCTGGGAAGGCATTTCGCAGATGCAAGCAAAGGTCCTAATCCTGTGACTAGGAAGTGTGCCCAAGCAAGCCTGACTTCATCTGTGAAAGTCCTTTAAAGAAAGACATGGGCATCTCTTGAAAAACATTTTAAACAGCAAATGGGACTCTAATCTTCCAATTGCCCCCTATTGACTTTAAACCAAAGCTTTGATTCATGACCACTGGGATCAAGGCAGCGGGGATTTCTTTTCCTGACGGACTGTACCAAGGATCTCACATTTGCTTAAACAGCCCCCACTGTTTGTAAGCCAATTCCTTGCACTTAATTCATATGTGAATCTCCCTAACTATACACATATCTTATGGCTTCTGCTTTTGTCTTTGAACCTTGGCAGTCATGGGTCTGATAGATTTGTCTTCACAGTTTTGATAGTCTTGACCATAAATCTTCTGGACCATTGACAAAGAATTCCTCTGTCAGAAGGTATTTGAGTAGTCACTTCCGAAATCTTTCTTTAAAAAAAAAATAATTTTCATATAACTACAAAAAGATTTGGTACAGAAAGAAAAATATAGTTCATGCCTATCTTTTGGATTCTGTATTTGTGAATTTGCCTATATCCTAAAAGTTATTTATAATCCCCAAAATAATTCCTGTGGTGCACTCATAGTCATTGCAGGACATCATGCACTATGTAGAGAAAAGCGTTAAAATAATAACTCATCTTTCACCCGTGACACTGGCGAAGTTTTGTAAATTCAATGAGAGACCCCAAGTTAGTGGGTTTATTTGGTTAATCAGTGATTTCTTTTAGAGTCGTAGAAAACAGAAAACAAAAAGGAAAGTTTTATCTTCTGTTGGACTTCTCTGGAAATATCCTATAAATGTACTAAAGCAGTATTTAAGCTGGATGAGGTGGTTTATACCTGTACTCCTAGCACTTCGGAAGGCTGTGACTGGAGGACCACTTGAAACCCGCAGTTGGAGAACAGCCTGTGCTACAGAGTCATACACTGACTTTACCAAAAATTTCAAAAAAAAAAAAAAAAAATTAGCCAGGTTATATAGTGTCAGCCTAAAGTCTTAGCTACTTGGGAGGCTGAAGCAGAAGGATTACTTGGAATTCAAGGCTGCAGGGAGCTGCGATTATGCCACTGCACTCCAGAAGGAGACCCTTTCTCTAGAATAAGTAAATGTGCAGTTAGAGGAATGCCTATATCATGGAAGAAACCCAATAAACAGTATAAAATGCATCTTAATTTATTTCTAGCCTAGGTCTACTCTGACAGGATTTATGTTACATATGATTCATTCAGGCACTGGTTTTCAGAATAAAAGTGTGACAATAATTTAATCAGAGCTGCAAAGGTGTGTTCTAAATGCTGCATAAACCTAATCATCTTTGTCTCCACCTTTCGGAATGCTCTAAATACCCTTAAAGAGGTGGGTGTGGTCTTCACAGATTCTTATAAAAGGAGGCAGAAGAGACAAGTTCAGTTTTCTCCGAAGGAGAAGGACAGCACTTAGAACTGCATTTTGGTGACCTCTGAAACTCAGTACTGCGGTGAATGAGCTTCTGACCTGGAGGAGTACTTAACAAAATTATTTTTGGAAGAATCGTTGTGGGAACCATTAAAAGAACTCCAGGGTGAGTGAAACATATTGATAAAATTATATCATCTTTCCTTTACACAATAATAAATGAGTGTTAAAATATCTCATTTTCTTAAATCTACACAATGATACCATTTGTAACTCCTGTTGTTACCATAGATTTTATCAATTGTGAGGATATTAATTGTTATTTTGTGTTTTCTATGATTGTCTAATATAGTTTTGAAAAACTTTAACTAATGTTTACTGCAACAGATATGTATGCATAATGAATATATGTAATTGATACATATATGTACACATAGGTGTTTGTATATGTTTGTAATAAGTGTATTAATATTGTTGAATTCAATTGAGAATACACTAATGAATGATGTAAGTTATCTGCTTTCATAACATTCAGGTTTTAGACATGACTTTTAATTAGTAAGGTAATGATGAGCGATGCAAAATAGTGAAACCAAGACAATGAGAAAGCTCCCCAAAATATCCTACTTTAGAAATCAAAACACAATTTTCCGACCAAATAAATTTATGAGACCTAATTTGATATGTGATTGTGATTGTCATCTCACTTGAGTCTTAATCTTATCAAACTGTGAAAAATTTCTTAAAATGTCTTAGATGAGCTCTGGAAAATATTTGCAATTCTAAGATTTTTCATTTCTTTCACTTAAATTCAGAAGTGATATCAAACAAAGCAGCGTAAAGGACTTAAAATTGCCAAAACAAAGATTATAGTTTTTATACTAGTCAGGGTTCTCCAGACAGAACCATAGGATGTTTATATATATGTGTGCAGATATATTAATAGGCCATTTGAGTCAACCACAAACCACATATGGCGGTCCCATAAGATTATAATACCAATATGTTTACTGTACTTTTTCTGTATTTAAATATGTTTGGATACACAAATAGTTATCATTGTGTTACAATTGCCTACCGTATGCAATACAGAACATACTGTACAGGTTTGTAGCCTATTGTAGGAACTATAAGCTATAGTGTATACCATAGGTGTGTAGTAGGCTATAGCGTCTAGGTTTGTGTAGTATATTCTATCATATTAAAACAATAAAACCGCCTGGCTGGGCACTGTGGCTCATGCCTGTAATTCCAGCACTTTGGAAGGCCAAGGCAGACAGATCACTTGAGACCAAGAGTTCAAGTGCAGCCTGGCCAAGATGGCAAAACCCCGTCTCTACTAAAAAATTACAAAAATTAGTCAGGCCTAGTATCACGTTCCTGTAATCCCAGGTGCTCGGGAACTTGAGGCAGGAGAATCACTTTGACCCTGGAGGTGGAGGTTGCAATGAGCCGACATCATGGCACTGAACTTCAGCCTGTGTGACAGAGGGAAACACTGTCAAAAAAAAAAAAAAAACTAAAATCACCTGACACATTTCTCAGAACATACATCGTGCACAAGCTATACATGATTCTACATGGGGTAGAATTCATCAGGAAAATTAATTTGCTTGATTATGGAGTCTGGGAGTTCCAATATAGGCTGTCTTTAAGCTGGCGTCCTGAGGATACTGGTATACTGGCTAAGCTCAAGTCTGAAAGCCTCAGGACCAGTTTCAGGAGAGAGACGGAGGAAATTGCCTTTTCTCCGCTTTTTTCTTTATATCTGAGCTACCAGCCTATTAGATGGTGCCTACACACATTGAGGGATGAGGTTCCCACTCAACTCACCAACTCACATGTCTCTCTCCTCTAGAAACACCTTCACAGACTCACCCAGAAACAGTGCTTCACCTGTTCTATAGGTATTGGTTAATCCAGTCAGACTGATACCTAAAATTCACCATCACACCATGGAAATATAATTACACCTCTCTGAGTCTAACAAAAAGCTCCTATATGTTAGTTCAGAGTTTCTGCAGCCCTAGGGGAAGTTAATTTAATCCGCAGGAAAAGAAAAAGACCAGATATCTTTAATAATGTTTCTTTCCTCTACTAGTAAACCTTGATTGGTTTAATTGTAGTCTTTTCCTTTATTTGGTTGGTTGGTTGGATTTTTTTTTTTATTTTGTTTTGATTTGGGTTTTTGTTTTTAATGTAATTTAATTTAATTTTAAGTCCTGGGATAACTGTGCAGGACATACAGACTTGTTACCTAGGTAAACTTGTGCCATAGTGGTTTACTGCCCGGCTTTTGCGTCCCTCTCTAAAAATATGTCACAGAACACTCTGGCTATCTTCTCATATTCTTGGGCCCAGGTAGTTTTTTCCCACTCTTTCATAGTCATTCATCAGTTATTTGAAAGAAGAATAGGGAAAACTACGATTTATTCTGACCACTTAGAATCAAAACCCAATTTCCAGATCCACATTCAGAAAATTGGTAATTGAATAGATTAGTATTATGTTACAGACAGGAACTAGGAGCAGAAGCGACTGTGAGTCATCTAGTTAGTAATATCTACTCTAAAGCTGGGAGAATCCCTCTGTGTGTGAATTTTTAAGTTTGTAACAGAAGAAAGAGTTTGTGGTATTTTAATGAACATTGACAAGAGAAGAAACTAGAGCTATCACATATCTCCACATGTTTAGAAGCCTTTCATCAACCCAGGCCCCAAAATGACACGTTTCTCTTTCTTCCCCAGAAACATGAGTTCTGGAATCTTGCAAGTCTTCCAGAGGGAGCTCACCTGCCCCATCTGCATGAACTACTTCATAGACCCAGTCACCATAGACTGTGGGCACAGCTTTTGCAGGCCCTGTTTCTACCTCAACTGGCAAGATATCCCACTTCTTGTTCAGTGCTCTGAATGCAGAAAGTCAACAAGGCAGAGAAACCTTGAAACCAACATTCATTTGAAGAAGATGGCTTCCCTTGCCAGAAAAGCCAGTCTCTGGCAATTCCTGAGCTCTGAGGAGCAAATGTGTGGCATTCACAGGGAGACAAAGAAGATGTTCTGTGAAGTGGACAGGAGCCTGCTCTGTTTGCTGTGCTCCAGCTCTCAGAAGCACCGGGATCATAAACACTGTCCCATTGAGTGGGCTGCTGAGGAACACCGGGTAAGTGATGCCTCTGAACATCTACTTCTATAAAGGACACATGAAATTCCTGTGGGTCTATTTTCTTGGAGATTGGATCAAGCCAACTCCTCCTCCCTTTAAGCAGCTCTGTTTGGGCTTTCTTAGCTTCAAACCTCTGGGCTTTGACAAACATGAAGGGAAACGAAGGAAATGCCATTTACTACTAGGAGCTTATTTGTCTCTTATTCTGAGCCCCCTCCCTGTGTCACAGTCTGCACTGGTGCTTCAGTTTATGGCTCTTTTGCAGGAGAAGCTTTTAAAGAAAATGCAGTCTTTATGGGAAGAAGCTTGTGAAAATCACAGAAACCTGAACATGGAAACCACCAGAACCAAATACTGGAAGGTTAGTCCTTTACTACTCTCCCTTCTCCAGGAGCTTATGGTGGGCAAATGGGTGACTCTCAAAATAGGAACTTGATAGCAAACTGTATTGTTTCTGGGATTCAGAAAAAAAAAAAAGAAAAGAAAAAAGAAAACGTTGAGAAAAAGTGGCCTCATTTCTTATATAGAACAGTATGCTTATTAGGTAGGATTTCTAAGAAAACCACTGATGTCACCCAAAGCATGCTGGTTTGTTTCCTTACAAACCTGTAGCTATACACCAAGAGATACAAGAAACCGAGATACATCTCACAGCATTCTATAGGTGCTGGTTGGATAAATGCTGGGCACAAGATTTATTTGGCAGTCATAGAAAGCTCAAGTGAACCTTCTGAGGCTGGGTCAGCATTAATCTGAATGCTGGTGAACAAGTAGTATGTGGAATTGTATGGAAAATTTTAGGCAGAAAGTGACAGGGGAAATCTAGGGAAACCATGAAATTAGGAATCTCAACTAATTAATATTGAATAATACATAACATATGATGAGAAAAGTGGTGAGAAACACAGATTTGTGTCTTGAGGGAACCAGTATCTAAATATACGGAGAACTCTGAGGACTTCAGAAAAATATTATAAATAATTTTCTCTTTGTGGATATATACTTTGAGGGTATGATAGCTAATATTAGTTTGTTGAAAAGGATTTCATGAGAACGTAGTCTATGTTGAATATTAAATTAGAAAATATACTAGCAAAGAAGAAAAGAAGTACTTTTGTACTCACAGATCATACAATCCAAATAAGAGAGTCAAATGGTCAATATGCAAATATATGCAATGCATGATGTACTTGAGCGTTGTAGGTTTTTTGTTGGAGAATAATCAAACAGGGAAGTAGAAAAGGACAATACAGGCCAGAAACTGGAGATGAGTGTCTGAATTTTAAAAAGGGTGGTCAGAAAAATGCCTCACTGAAAAATTCAAATTGAAACAAAGTTTTGAAGAGGAGAGGGAACAGAGATGTGTGTAGGGATATATATGTGGACCATGAGTGTGTATATATGTATATGTATGTATGTGTGTGTGTGTTTGTGTGTATCTATATAATCCTAGTTGGAGAGAAGAGCATATGCAGTAATTTGGAGTCTGTGTATATTTGGAGGCCTGAGGAACCACAGAGAAGTCTATGTTTCAGATTGGGATGAGTTAGAGAAAGAATGGAAGGAAATTAATTCAGAGAGACAAAAATGGCCAAATCATAAACGCAACCTTATTAGGATAGGTTTCGCTGGGTGAAATGCATGTAGCTGGACATGCTAGTCTAAGGTCATTTCACATAGACTGAGTTTAAGCAACTTGCAAGTGTCAATGAGACAGAAAATAATTATTTCCTTTCTAGTAACAATAGCTGTATACTCCAACTCTTAAGCATGAACTGTTCTTACTTTTCCATAATATGGGCTGGAATAGCAAAATTCAAATTGTGTGTGTGTATGTGTGTTTATTTCCAACTATCTTAGAAAACACATTATCTTGAATAAATTTAATGTAATTGGGCAGATACATCTATGTTGATCTTTATGCAGAAAGAAAGGAAAGGAGCAAAATTTTGTGGATTCTAAGAACTGGCAAGACTCAGGTTTAAACTCTTGGATGTTCGAGAGACAAAAGGAATCACTGAGATTTCATAGGAGATAGATAAATACATTTCTCTTTTGATTAACCCATTATCATTGCAGGATTATGTGAATTTAAGGCTAGAAGCAGTTAGAGCTGAGTATCAGAAGATGCCTGCACTTCACCATGAAGAAGAAAAACATAATTTGGAGATGCTGAAAAAGAAGGGGAAAGATATTTTTCATCAACTTCATTTAAGTAAAGCCAAAATGGCTCATAGGAGGGAGATTTTAAGAGGAATATATGAGGAGCTGAAGGAAATGTGTCATAAACCAGATGTGGAGCTACTTCAGGTACGAACCCACAATGTGGTTCAGGTTTTTGAATATTCACATATATAAGTATTTTCCTCAAGGCTGAAATCCATCTCCCTACCTTTATTTCCATGATATGTTTCCAAAAACACATTCCACTCATTTGGGTAACTGGCTCAGCTAAAGATGACTGAGTAGGTTTTTCGAGGTTACCACAGAGCATGGACCCTCTGGGCCTCTTCTCCCTTCACTTATTTATAGAATGTCTTCAAGACTCAGACTTTCCCAGGACGTGAATTAATGACAATACAACTGACTGGGTTTTTCATTACAGAAAAAACAGAAAATGCTTTCCAGAAGCATATGGTAGGAGAATGCTATCTTCAGAAACTGAATACAAATACAAATCTGAATACAAATCTCACATTGAAGTTAGTGAAAGATGCATCTTGTGAAATGCACTGAATCTTTCTTATTTTTTTTACAGGGTTTTGGAGACATATTACGCAGGTGAGGATGTACCTACATTATAGCATATGTTCTTTCAGATTCCACAAATATCAAAGAAGGCTCTAGTAAGGTCATGGCATAAATAATTAAGATATTGATATTACTTTTTTTTGCAGCTACTTTTGTTCCCACAACTTAAAAGACAAGGCCAAAGAGTAAATAAATGAATACAAGAAGAGTGAACTAAAACAAACATTTTTATTCCTGATTTTGTTTTATTGCTTAAAATCCTGCATAGGTGAAAGATAGAGTTTTGTTTCGTGGATGGTAAGAAAGTCACCAGAGGAAGCAGGAGAGAAGAGGGGGAAGTATTTTAGCAGTGAAAATGTGTTGATGTGTTGTTTTTTATACATATATACAAATCAGTTAAGAGTTCTGAAAAATAGATTGAAAAAAACTGTGGAGTGTTAGAAGTGTGTAAGTCTCTAGGGAAGCTCTTTGCTAAAAGGCAGATCTCCCTGCCTAGAACAAGTTTCACAGCCTTTATGTTGAAAAGGAAGCAGTGGATGCAGCAGTCTCCCCAGAACCCTGCTGTTTCAAAGATGTCCGGGGAGTCTGCCAAGAAGTGGAACTCGGAATTTCAATTCTAAATATTATTAAGGCCATAAGGCTGAGGGCAACTTACACATTTGGGGCGAAAAAAGAAGGATCAGATTGAATTCTGACTTAGACTCTTCCATCGTGCTTTAAAATTTAGGAACTCTAAATAAGAATTAATTTCAAAAAAGGAAGTAATAATTTTTGAATTACCAAATGTGTAGATTCAAAGGATTCTCATGAAATGTCTTTTACATACAAATAGTGATTCTTATTTATTTTATGGTTGTAGATGTTGTAACTGCAGGTTTTTCCTTGCAGGAGTGAGTCCGTGCTGCTGCATAAGCCCCAGCCTCTGAATCTAGAGCTAAGCTCAGGGCCCATCGCTGGACTGATGGACAGGCTCAACCAATTCCGAGGTAAGTCTCCACCCACAGGCAGCACTCCCACTTTATCTAAATATTATTATTGTTAGGATCACATAGGTAATATTTCATCCCTTACCAAATATTTTACTTCTTTTAAGACATAAGTGAACAATATAACCATGCACCCCTTTGGTGTCTGTGTCTATTTATAGTCACATTTATAGCATTAAGTTTGAAAGATAGTGAAAAGCAATACTCTCTGGCATAATATGTATTGAGTTATGTAATGGGAAAAAGGTGTAGGGTAGCAAATTTCAAAAAGGAGCAAAAGAAATAATACTCAGAATGCAGGTGAATTATTTAATGTTAAATAAAAAGTTGTACATTTCTTTAGTGTATTTGTTGGAACTGCTAAGACTGTTCTTTGGGGGAATATAGTTTACTGGAGATTCTTGGGGGTTTTGTATTTTTTAAATGGGTATATATTCATATATTGCAAACATTTGAATTAATGGGTAAAAATAAAAGGAGGAAATCATTTTGTGAATACAAGTAAAATTACAAATGAAAATAAGTTCAATTTAATTGCAATATGAGGAGCTACACGTTAATTCTAAAATCCAGCTTCAGTCCAGAGCTAGCATGGAGGACCACAGAGAGACTGGTCAAAGATTTTGCAGAAATCTGCTTTAAATTATCACTTATAACATGCACATATACATTTTTATCCAGATATCTAGAGCAGTTCTTGAGTAAGTGAAAATCTTCACATTCTTTCCAAAGTGATAGCATTAGCTTTTAAGAATAAGGAACATTTCTAAATAAAAATCTTGATAACAGTACAGCATTTAGGGCATATAATGTGTACATTTTACTTTGAAAATTGGATTGAAAGAAGTTGGTCTCACATTTGGCTCTCAATATAGAAGTTTTCAAAAAAATTTCATATCTGTGGTTAGGGTTTGGTTTGTCCTGTATATAATATTAATCATCTCTATACTTTACTGGAAGTTACAAGCAAAACTGTCTTTCTGACTTTACATTTCCTGGTAAAGTAACTTCTTGATAGAACAATTATTTTTTTCTAATTTACACGTGTCTATGCATGTTTTTTCTTTTTTTATTTTTTGCAGTGCATATTACTCTGCATCATGAAGAGGCCAACAGTCATATCTTTCGATATGAAATTTTGAGAAGCATGTGTATTGAATGTGACCATCAAGATGTGCCCTATATCACTGCAACACCTAGAAGTTTTCTTGCATGGGGTGCTCAGACTTTCACCTCCGGCAAATATTACTGGGAGTTCCATGTGGGGGACTCTTGGAACTGGGCTTTTGGTGTCTGTAATACATATTGGAAAGAGAAGAATCAGAATGAGAAGATAGATGGAGAGGAGGGACTCTTTCTTCTTGGGTGTGTTAAGAATGACATTCAATGCCGTCTCTTTACCACCTCCCCACTTATGCTGCAATATATCCCAAGACCTACCAGCCAAGTAGGATTATTCCTGGATTATGAGGCTAAGACTGTGAGCTTTGTTGATGTTAATCAAAGCTCCCTAATATACACCATCCCCAATTGCTCTTTCTCACCTCCTCTCAGACCTATCTTTTGCTGTATTCACTTCTGATCAGAGACAAATCTGGAACGTGTTCACATGCTGTGGGAATCCCTTTATTCCACGAAATCCTCTTCCTTGTGCCTTAACATACACGACAAATAGGCTCTATTTTATGTCTTGAACTACCTTCTAATGTTATCAAAACTCATTTATTGTGTTACTATTAAATATGCTGAGAACACTAAAAGTATATGTATTGGTTCTTTATTAACTAATTTTTGAAAAATCATTATTCATGACCATGGCATACAGTATATTCTCTTTTTTTTTTTCTTTATTTCTGACTGTCACTGAGTGAAATAATAGATGACAAACATGTCTGAATGAAGTAGAAATCAATGGAAGACAGTCAGGATCTTGTGCTTCATGCAAAGAAACTTGGAGTGAAGTCTGAATGATAACTGGGATATGTTTTTCTTCCTTTTTATCTGACTATATTACACTTATCCATCATGATTCATTGTATTAATCTATCCTTTGAGATACTATTATTTGACCTTCTATGTTCGGCTTCATTTTGCAATTCTCACTACAGATGTAAATAATCCTTCATTATTAGTGTGCTCTTCTACATTGAAATACCCAAGGTGATCAGACCAATGCTGGATTAATTAAATATTGGAAAAATGTGACTAAATATTGACCCCTACCTCAAAGCATACACACTCATTTCCAGATAGATTCAAGTCCTGAAAGGAAGGGGAATCTGATACAATATTCTCATAAGGATTTCTTAACCAGGGCACAAATTAATAATTAAAACAATTCATTCATTTATATTGATAATGATGACTTCTGTGTTTCAAAAAACATTACGCAAACTAGTAGTGGAGAAAGATATTCACCCCAACATACATAAAATAAAATATAATACATATGCATGATGAATACTTAAAATGTAATAAATAAAAGACAGTGAACTCAATAGAAGATGGGGTAAAATATCTGAACAGACCCATTACAGAACTGGATACATAAATAACTAGCCAAATATAAAAAAGTGCTCACTTTCATTAGTCTTACAAAATTAAGAATTAATCCACCAGTTGTAACACAGGCCCCCATAAAAAAAATACCAAAATTTGAAGTCACATAATATTGTGTGTAGTCAAAGATGCAGAATAAATGAAATTTATTCATGACTGGGGAGACGTAAATGGAAATTCTTTTTGGGAAACTGACTATTAGCATTTCTTATGGGCTAGATATTCTAATTCTAAAATATAGTCAACTGATTGCCTACATGTACTTCAGCATACACAATATCGTTCACTGCATGAATTTTTATAGTAGCTCCAAGTTAGAGCCAAAATATTCTTCAACAGTAGAATAGCTAAATAAATTTGGTGTATTTATTATTATTGGTGCAAAATAATCCTGTAACACTGAATGCAACAAAATTGATGAATCTCAGAAACAAGTTAATATATATATGCCAATTTAAATAATAAAATTGAAGTTAAGAAAGGACTCTTCCATGTATATAATATATTGGCAATTGTAAGCTCTTTGTGGGTTCCATAATTACATGAACACTATGGAATTAGAACTCTTAAGACCCAAAATGTCAAATAATGCATAAGATAGTAGAATACAAAAGGAGCCCAGGCATGGTGGCCCACACCTCTAATCCCAGCACATGGGGAGACTAAGGTGTAAGAATGGTGCCGGGCGCGGTGGCTTAAGCCTGTAATCCCAGCACTTTGGGAGGCCGAGACGGGCGGATCACGAGGTCAGGAGATCGAGACCATCCTGGCTAACACGGTGAAACCCCATCTCTACTAAAAAAAATACAAAAAAAAAAACTAGCCGGGCGAGGTGACGGGCTCCTGTAGTCCCAGCTACTAGGGAGGCTGAGGCAGGAGAATGGCGTAAACCCGGGAGGCGGAGCTTTCAGTGAGCTGAGATCCGGCCACTGCACTCCAGCCTGGGCGACAAAGCGAAACGAAACTCCGTCTCAAAAAAAAAAAAAAAAAAAAAAAAGAATGGCTTGTGGCCAGGAGTTCCAGACCAGTGTAGGCAACATAGTGAGACCTCGTGTCTACTAAACTTTCTTTTAGAAATCAGCCTGGCATAACGGCACATGCTATATTCCCAGCTACTCAGGGGGCTGATGCAGCAGGATGGTTCGAGTCCAGAAGATCCAGGCTGCAGTGAGCCATGGTGGTGCCGTGCGGTCCAGCCTGTGACAGAATGACAGTCTGTCTCAATAATAAAACAAACCATAATTACTTGATGTAACACAAACCAACATATTATAAATGCTCGAATTATAGATATTTTAAATATTGATGTTATTTTAAATAACTGAGAAAGCTGGGATAGCTATGTGTTTGTATAGACAAAAGTGCCCTGGGAAGTAAGTTTAAAGTATTTTTATTAGAGTAAGTGAGGAGGAAGTGCTTTATTGTAACTGTGATACACACTAGAATCTGCTATGAATAGTCTCATATCTGGAGGATTTGCAGATATCCAGGTAAGCAGTAATTCTTGGGTGCCTGAAGCCTAGCAGCTGCATATTCAGTGTGTCTTCTCTGGAGATGTCTTCTCTGGAAAGTTTGATTTTTTTTTTTTAATTTTACTTTAAGTTCTAGGGTACATGTGCACAACATAAAGGTTTGTTACATATGTATACATGTGCCTTGTTGGTGTGCTGCACCCATTAACTCGTCATTTACATTAGGTATATCTCCTAATGCTATCCCTCCCCGCTCCCCCCACCCCACGACAGGCCCCAGTGTGTGATGTTCCCCTTCTGTGTCCAAGTGATCTCATTGTTAAATTCCCACCTATGAGAGAGTACATGTGGTGTTTGGTTTTTTGTCCTTGTGATAGTTTGCTGAGAATGATGGTTCCCAGCTTCCTCCATGTCCCTACAAAGGACAGGAACTCATCCTTTTTTATGGCTGCATAATATTCCATGGTGTTTATGTGCCACATTTTCTTGATTCAATCTATCATTGATGGACATTTGGGTTGGTTCCAAGTCTTTGCTGTTGTGACTAGTGCCACAATAAACATACGTGTGCATGTGTCCTTATAGCAGCATGATTTATAATCCTCTGGGTATATCCCCAGTAATGGGATGGCTGTGTCAAATGGTATTTCTAGTTCTAGATCCTTGAGGAATCGCCACACTGTCTTCCACAATGGTTGAACTAGTTTACAGTCTCACCAACAGTGTAAAAATGTTCCTATTTCTCCACATCCTCTCCAGCACCTGCTGTTTTTTTACTTTTAATGATCACCATTCTAACGGGTGTGAGATGGTATCTCATTGTGGTTTTGATTTGCATTTCTCTGATGGCCAGTGATGATGAGCATTTTTTCATGTGTCTGTTTGTTGCATAAATGTCGTCTTTTGAGAAGTTTCCGTTCATCTCCTTTGCCCACTTTTTGATGGGGTTGTTTGTTTTTTTCTTGCAAATTTGTTTGTGTTCTTTGTAGATTCTGGAAATTAGCCCTTTGTCAGATGAGCAGATTGCAAAAATGTTCTCCCATTCTGTAGGGTGCCTGTTCACTCTGATGATATGTTTCTTTTGATGTGCAGAAGCACTTTAGTTTAGTTTAGTTAGAACCCATTTGTCAATTTTGGCTTTTGTTGCCATTACTTTTGATGTTTTAGACATGAAATACTTGCCAATGCCTATGTCCTGAATGCTACTGCCTAGGTGTTCTTCTACGGTTTTCAGGGTTTTAGGTCTAACATTTAAGTCTTTAATCCATCTTGATTTAATTTTTGTATAAGGTTTAAGGAAGGGATCCAGTTTCAGCTTTCTACATATGGCTAGCCAGTTTTCCCCGCACCATTTATTAAATAGGGAATCCTTTCCCCATTTCTTGTTCGTGGCATTCTCTGTATTTGAATGTTGGCCTTCAAATTGGCCATCAAATTGGCCAAGCCAATTTGAATGTTGGCCTGGTTTGCTAGGTTGGGGAAGTTCTCCGGGATAATATTCTGCAGAGTGTTTTCCAGCTTGGTTCCTTCTCCCCATCACTTTCATCACCAATCAGACGTAGATCTGGTTTTTTCACATAGTCCCATATTTCTGGGAGGCTTTGTTCGTTTCTTTTTATTCTTTTTTCTCTAAACTTCTCTTCTCACTTCATTTCATTCATTTGATCTTCAATCACTGATGCCCTTTCTTCAAGTTGATCGAATCGGCTACTGAAGCTTGTGCATTCATCACGTAGTTCTTGTGCCATGGTTTTCAGCTCCATCAGGTCATTTAAGGGCTTCTCTACACTGATTATTCTAGTTAGCCATTTATCTAATCTTTTTTCAAGGTTTTTAGCTTCTTTGCGATGGATTCGAAATTTCTCCTTTAGCTCGGAGAAGTTTGATTGTCTGAAGACTTCTTCTCTCAACTCGTCAAAGTCATTCTCCATTCAGCTTTGTGCCTTTGCTGGCGAGGAGCTGTGTTCTTTTGGAGGGTGAGAGGTGCTCTGATTTTTTAAATTTTCAGCTTTTCTGCTCTGTTTTTTGCCCATCTTTGTGGATTGATCTACCTTTGGTCTTTGATGATGATGACATATAGATGGGGTTTTGATATGGATGTCCTTTCTGTTAGTTTTCATTCTAACAGTCAGGACCCTCAGCTGCAGGTCTGTTGGAGTTTGTTGGAGATCCACTCCAGACCCTGTTTGCCTGGGTATCAGCAGTGGAGGCTGCAGAACAGCGAATATTGCTGAACAGCAAATGTTGCTGCCTGATCATTCCTATGGAAGCTTCGTTTCAGAGGGGTACCTGACCATTGAGGTGTCAATCTGCCCCTTCTGGGGGGTCCCTCCCAGTTAGGCTACTAGGGGGTCAGGAACCCACTTGAGGAGGCAGTCTGTCCCTTCTCAGATCACAAACTACATGCTGGGAGAACCACTACTCTCTTCAAAGCTGTCAGACAGGGACATTCAAGTCTGCAGAGGTTTCTGCTGCCTTTTGTTCGGCTATGCCCAGCCCCCAGAGGTGGGGTCTACAAAGGCAAGCAGGCCTTCTTGAGCTGCGGTGGGCTCCACCCAGTTCCAGTTGGAGGGTCCCAGCTGCATTGTTTACCTACTCAAGCCTCAGTAATGGCAGGCGCCCCTCCCCCAGCCTCACTGCTGCCTTGCAGTTCCATCTCAGACTGCTGTGCTAGGAATGAGCCAGGCTCTGTGGTGTGGCAGCCTCTGAGCCAGGCACGGGATATAATCTCCTGGTGAGCCATTTGCTAAGACCATTGGAAAAGCACAGTATTAGGGTGGGAGTGACCCAATTATCCTGTCTGCCACAGTTTCCCTTGGCTAGGAAAGGGAATTCCCTGACCCCTTGCACTTTCCAGGTGAGGCGATGCCTCGCCGTGCTTAGGTTCACACTTGGTGGGCTGAACCCACTGTACTGCACCCACTGTCTGACAAGCCCCAGTGAGATGAACCTGGTACCTCATTCAGAAATGCAGAAATCACCTGTCTTCTGCGTTGCTCATGCTGGGAGCTGTAGATTGGAGCTGTTCCTATTGGGCCATCTTGGAAGACAAGTTTGATTTTTAAATGATTAGACTCACCTAAGACCACAACCACTTCATGAGATTAGCTACTTTCTGGAGAGAGAAGTGGAAATGGAAGATTAGGTGACACAGAAGGGTGTAACATTGGCTGACTGCAATTATAAAGTATAGACAATGGGGGCTTACAGCCCAAGAGAATCTAGATGACTCTGGAGTGAAATGTAAGAACCTTGGCCTGACATACCTTGCTCAGAGACATTACATCTGAAATAATTATTTCATTAAGTAATGTTTTATTCCACAAACAATTCCCTCACAATTTTAAAAGTTTGCTTTACTGCTCCATTTTTAAACTCTGAAATTTCAGATATGGTTTCCCACTATTTATTATTATTATTATTATTATTTTGACACAGAATCTCACTCTGTCATGCCAGCTGGAGTACAATGGCATGACCTTGACTCACTGCAACTTCCGCTTCTTTGGTTCAAGCAATTATCTGCCTCAGCCTCCTGAATAGCTGGGATTGCAGGCACCCGCCACCACGCCTGGCTAATTTTTTTGTATTTTTTAGGAGAAACGGGGTTTCGCCATCTTGGCCAGGTTGGTATTGAACTCCTGACCTCGTGATCCACCCTCCTCGGCCTCCCAAAGTGCTGGGATTATAGGCATGAGGCACTGCATGCAGCCATTCTAGATTTGTCATTCTTTCTTCAAAAAATGTTTACTGATGACAGTAGAGCAGAAATAGGAAACAAATTACAGTGAACAATAATAAACACTTTCAGTCCTACTAGAATACCCAGATTAGTGAATGAAATGTATCATAATGGAAGAATCACACAAGTACATATATAATTAGAATTAGAGTATAAGCTCAATGAAAGAGCAATACATGCTCTGAGGGTCTGTAATGGGAGAGAGGTGCTGAATGTTAGATCACACAGGGCTTTCATGAGGATATGACAGAACTGAGATCTGAGGGATAGGAATACATTAACTTGGCAAAGTGAGATAGAGAAAAAGTTTCCTTGCAGTGACAGTGCAGATGCAAAAGCTTCCTGGGTGGAAGAAGCCCAATGTAGTTGAGCTCAGGGCCACTGAAGCTAAAGTAACAAGAATGACAGCAGTCTGATGGGAAATGAGGCTGCAGGGGCAGGTTCAGGTTTCAGAACATGGAAAGCAGGAGTTCTGTATCTAGAAACTATGAGAAGCCAGTAAAGTCTCACTCCCCTTTTAAAATATATCATTGCTAAATAACCATCCAGCCATTATTTATCTGAATATGTACAACCATAAAATTTTAAATGAAATAAACAACCCATCTTTGGAACTCTCTCATAAAAAATGCACCTAGCGTTTAGCAGTGTTTCAAAGAATTTAATATACAATCATTGGTGTAATTACTTGTATAAAATTGTTTTCTTCCATTCGCTATTTTATGACTATTTTTAATGGTTGATTTATGCAAAAATAAAATGTTTTTGGACTATTATACCATAATGAAAATACTTTACATTAGATACTTCATCTAAATACACATATATGAACACAATGCTTCCCATCCCAAACCATAGGAAAAAAACCCTTGAAAGATTGATTAAAAAGGCTTCCATTTCTGTTATGGCACCACTAATCTGACCAAATAGAAGTATGCGTGTATCCTTCTGCCATGTGCTAATTCTAGAACATTTGCTAGACCTAGGTAAATTCACCCAAGCATATGGATTTAGTTTGATACAAACCTCTTGTAAACATAAATACAAAATTTGATGTTAAAAAATATCTTGTATTAGGCAAAGTAAATTCTAACAGCACAAATAGCAGGTAATTTGAAAACAAAATACAGATGTACCAAATCCTATTTTCAGAAGAACAGTAATGATCTATTAGACCTAGAGATGCTCGTGAAAGATCAGCTTGCATCAACCAGATTACAAAAATATGCACTTCATTCATCTCATATCACAAGGCCTGACACATATGGAGGATCTCAGAAAGCCAGGACATAAACAGTGACCCACCCATCTAGATGGCTACATGGATTTTGCATGTGTCAGGCTGGTGTCAAGCACCCTTCAGATTTTGGCGTCTCAAAATTCTGAGTGGTGCAGAGTAAGTTTCCTACTACCAAACAATGGTGAAGTCCAGATTCACATTGTGGCTGGTGGAATACAGTTGCTGAGTCTTTTCACCAAAATTGCTATAAGGGCTACTTGAACATCTAGAAATAGATATGAACACTGCCTTAGGGTAAACAGCCCAAATCAGGCTCACCAGGTCACGTGCTTTTATGAGCAACTTTTTGTTAGAAGATTTGAAAGTCAGTTTTCCACCTGACATTGTCAACACACTGGACGGCAAGTATCTGAATGCAGCAGCCATGAGGTCCTTCAGAATTGAATTTCAAAAGTGCATTTGAAAGTACATTGTAACGTAGCTATCTTCAGAGCATAGTGTGTTTCCTAACATGCCTGAGATGCAGGTACTGCTAACTGTCTTACTAGGGATACCCTTTAATATCATCCAGTTTTCAAGTGAGACTCCTTAAGTGGTGCTCAAGAAACCCAAAGGGAAGAAGATGAAGTGGGGAAGTGGCTGGGCAGGAAAGATCCTGTTGACTTGGTAGAAAATGGTGATTCCTTTACGTTTTCCATGTTCTTGGAGAATTGAAAAGGAGCTCACTACATTTTAAATCTTGAAAGAGTTTCATGTGGTCTGTGACGAGTAATGCATAAGCTTGTGACTTCCTGTGAATATGAGTCTACTGCACAATAGAAGTCCACTATATTCTGAGTGAGCTCAGATGGCCTACTTGCAACAATGCAAAGTTATCAAGGGCTTTTCTAGACAGATATTTATGCTCTGTTTCTACTGGAATGTATCACCTGTCTTGCACAATGTCATCCCCGACAGAATGATGACAATTTTTATCTGTGCCATTCAGATATGAATAGAGGTGATGAGTCTGATAACAGAGTACTAACTCCTCTGTAGTGTTGTGGTCTGACCCTTGCACTCCACAGCTAAAAAATGCTTTCAGAGCCCAAACCACATATATACATTTAAAATCAACTTCTGAATGTTCATACACATGCAAAAAAAAACAAGCAAAACAAAACAAAAACTCATTTTCTTATTTGTTGAATTGGCATTCAAATCCAGAAGCACAGGATAGCTTCAAATCTTACCTTCAAATCCACAAACATAGGATATCTCTTCATTTACTTATATTTTAAACATTTCTTTTAATAGTGTTTTATGGTTTTTATGCACAGACTTGTGCATCTCCCATTAGCTTTATTTCTATGTATTGATTCTTCGTATAATATTTAAATACATTTTAACTTTATTCTCACTTTTAATTGTTGTCTAAGAAGCATGAAAGATTAAATCTCTTTCTCATTTCAATAATATGTCTAGTAGTTTATAGAGTTCAGGTAACTTTTAATGTCACATCATGTTATGCTAATCATGCAATTATCATAGATTTATTTCTATCCAACCCTCACATTATTTGTTTCTTTTCCTTGTCTGGTTGCATTGAAGAGGACATCTTGAAAGGTGTTGAAAACAAGCAGTGACAGCAGAATTCACATCTCATTTCCATTCTTGGGTAGAAGCTTTCAATTCTCCATTAAATATTGAATTGGTTCTAACTTTTTATGTTCTTATTAGATTGTGAAAGTTTCCATCTATTTCAGCTTTTTAATAATATCTTTAAAATCATAAATGACCATTTAATTATATCAAATGTTTCCCTTCTCTATCTACAGGAACAATAACATGTATTTTGTCCTGTTCCTGTGGTGATTCACATTTATTCCACATTCTGATGTTAAATTACTCTACTGTCCTAGAATAAGCTCTACTTGCACATGATGTATTATGCCCTTGTCTGTCACAAGATTTGATTAGTTAATAACTTTTATGAATTTTGGTCCCTATGTTTATGTTAAAGTCTGTATGGCAATTTTCATTTCTCATACTACATGTGTATCAAGATTGGGTATTAAAGTTATACGCTTGGGCTGGGCAAAGTGTCATCCCAGCACATTGGGAGGCCAAGAGAGGAGGAGCACTTAAGACTAGGAGTTTGAGACTGCTGTGAGCTATGATCCTGCCTCTGAACTTCAGCCTGGGAAACAGAGAGAAAAGCTGTCTACAAAAAGAAATAATAATAATAATAAAAGAACAACATCATGAATTGAGAAGTATAACTTTTTTTTCTGTTCTCTAGAAGGGTTGTCTAAGTGTGCTATTTCTTTCTTAAATGTTTTCAAGATTTCACTGAAAGGTATCACTGGAGTTTTCTTTGTGAGGTTTTTTTCAATAATAGGGCAAACTTTTATAATCCAAATCATATATTTCAATTTTCTATGCTTTCTTTTGTTAGGTTTTGTCAGTTGGTTTTTCAAGAATTTTCTCATTTCATTGAAATTGTCAAATGTGTAGATATAAAGTTGTTCTTAAAATCTTATTGACTATTTAATGTGTGGATGACCTGCATTTCTGCCTGTTAACTCATGATTTGAACTCCCTTTTTCTGTTATTAAATGAGTCTTGCTGGAAATTTATCAATTTATTTTTCCTATTTAAAGAGCCTGCTTTTGACTTTATTGATTTTATCTATTTTATGCTTTTTAACTAATTTTCTGCAATTATTTTTTCAATTTTTCTTTGTTTTCTTTGCATGAAGTTCCTAGTATTTGTCTGGTTGTTTGGAATAGACCTTTCCTTGTTAATGACAGATGGATTTAATGATATACATTTCCTTCTTAGCATTATCTTAATTATATTTCAAATGTTTTAGGTATCTTGAATATTATTCAAGTAGACATATTTTCATCATTGGTTCATGGATTTGCAAGGGAACTATAAAGGAGAGGAAGGGAATAAATTTTTCTGGAGATATTATAAAACAATTAGAAACAACTGAAATTAATTTTAATAATATACTTTAACTGAATATATCCAAAATATTTACAACATAATAAACATTGCATATATTAGTGAGTCGTTTTACATTTTTGTTCTTCTTATTATTATTTTGTCACAGAGTCTCACTCTATTGCCCAATGTGGAGGGCAGTGATGGTATCCCGAATAACTGCAGCCTCAACCTCGTGTGTTCCAGCAAACCTCCGACCTCAGCTTCCCTAATCGTTGGGATTACAGACTTAAGCTGCAAGGTACCTTTCTGTGTCCACCTAGATTTCCCCAAGCAAGTACACTCATAAAAGGTAATAAAATGATATGTGCACACAAATGTTGTTTTATGAACATAATTATTTAAAATATTGTCTAAAATTATTGTCAGCCTATCTGCGTACATGTATATGAAACATAAATGAATTTTGTGTTTAGACCTGGGTCAAACACAAAAATCTTATCTTATTATGTATAGGCAAATATTCCACAATCCAAAAATATCCAAAAACTGAAACTCTTCTGTTCCCCACATTGTGGACAATGGATATTTATCCTGGATTATATAGTTTTATAGTGCATGTATTAAAAAATATGATTGAAGTCTGTTGATAAAATTATGAAAATATCAGTTTAAGCTAAATCCTGTTATTCTGTATATCAGAAGGGGACACACAGTGTTTATGTCCCACCACCTCCAAGTAGAATATGACAGGTATAAGGAATAAATAGCTGAATATAAGTATTCATAATCCTGAATTTATTTTTATTAATTGTTTCACTTATGCTAATTTCTACTGTCATGAGACATTTCCTATATTTGACTTAAGGAGTAACCTGTAGATGCTGGTGCTAAATCCAAGATTTTATAATTGTAAATATGTTTATTTACATTTATATCTTTTGTACTATTCTGTAAACTTCAAACTGCAGCATTGCAGTAAATTCATAAGTTTTCAAAAAATTCCTCCACTCCTGCTCTTCCTCCTCTCTCTTGATTTCTTCTTTCTTCTTTTTGTTAGAAGCACAAGTCACGTAGCTTTGCTGACTGATGTTTGGGATGCTGAGAGCAGAAAGTAGTAGAGCCACAGGAAGGAAGACGGAGAGAAGAGCTGAGGGCTCTCAATGCAGGTCACCTGCCAAAACACTAAGAAATACAATGTATTAAAATCCTGAAGTTACATGATTCAATCATTGTGAAACAAAGAAACAGGAAACAAGGTTTTTTATCTGCTGCATGTGGCATATGTATTATTTGAAGCATAGACAGAAATACTTGAGGCTAGAATTGATATTTGCCTGCTGCTGTCCAGTGAAGATTTTAGAACCCTTTCCTAGTACTAGAATTGCTGGGCCAGAGGCAAACTTATGTGTAAGGATTTTAATGCATTTTCCCAATAACATTCTCCATGAAATGTATACAAACATATCAAATGGTAGCTGATGGTACCTACTTTACACTGTCAGAATATTAGATAATATCACATATTAATTCTGTCCAATTTTAGATTTTAGTAACAAAAGCTCACTTATGACAACAGCTTGTCATTGAAACTTGGGAATTACCTATTTTCAAATGTGGAGGATGGTACATCAGACATGATTATGGGAATATTGATCTTATATTCTAAACATTAGATACACATTACATTACAAATTGCTTGGTAAACATATAATTGTTTGTCTATGTGTATATAATCACTTTTCTCAAATTTTCCTATTAGTGGGTGTCTGTCGCCCAATCTGAAGTGCAGTGGCACGATCTCTGCTCACTGCAACTTCCACCTACTGGTTTCAAGCAATTCTTCTGCCTCAGGCTCCTGAGCAGCTGGGATTGCAGGCGTGTACTGCCAATGCATTTTTGTATTTTTAGTAGAGACGGGATTTCACCATGTTGGCCAGACAGGTCTCAAACTCCTGACCTCAGGTGATCTGCCTGCCTTGGCCTCCCAAAGTGCTGGGATTACAGGCATGAGCCTCTGCTTCTGGCCTTATTTACATAAACATATCTTTACAAATAAGAAAGAAAACAAAGTGCTTTGAGGAATAGTCTGTCTTCGTATTTCTGTTTATAGCTCTGATACTTTAAGTTTTTCTTTTAAATTTATGAATTTTTGACTTTAATAGTCTCAGAAAAATCAAGGTTGTAGTAAACCTCTGATTTATCAAAATTATTTGCACCTATATTGTTTACTCAATTTTCAGTTTCCAAACTGGGAAAATAGGACTCAAAACATTAATAAATTTTGGTTATTAACCACAAGAAAGGATTTTCCCATCTTTCTTTTGCAGCCATTCTTTGCACAAGGAAGGGTTTGTGAATCTTGTCTGACCTAAATAAAATTTAAAGATTCCTTAAAGAAATAGGCAGAAGCTACTACGATTAGAGTGTATAAAACCACATAGCTGCTGCTGTATTTTCCTTTTGTCATAAGGATCATTGGCATGGATCCACAATAATCTTGGATTTTGCTCTTCGGAATCTGCAGGTTGGTTAAATCATTAATGCTTTCAAAAAAAATTATTTTTAATAAAAGTCTCCGCGACAATTGTCTTTCAAAAGTTACGGCTTCAAAATAATTTTAAAATAAGTTTCCTTCAATGTCTGAAAAATGACTAAGTGGACCTGGAGGTGGCTACATAAGACAACAGCTGCAGTGCAAGGATGAAGGCCCCAGTAGAGCTGGGGTAGCATGGGGACCCGGAAGATGTCTGCACATGCTCCTTGTGCTGCTTCTTGCGTGTGGAACCTTAGAGGTGATGCGTGCGTAGCTGTGGTCGGTCCCTATATATCCTGGTCCCCAAATCCCAAAAGCCCTGTCATCCACTGTTTTATTTAGGTGGAAAAGTGAAATCGATCAGAATTGATTTTTCAAGATTTTTCCAGATTGGCATAGAATAAACTTGGATGGCAGAGTCAATGATGAGATTAGCTGTGGAAATGGGAAACCGTTTTTTTGGAGGACAGTAGTAATGATGTGAAATTTTGAAAACAACCAAGTATTCAGTAGCAACTAAACTGTGTCTCCATAACATTATTTTGCAGATGTGTATCTGAAATCTGAAATTTGGGAGAACATTCTACTAGTGTTCTCTAGTGAAAAAACACAGCTGGAAGGAAGAAGGGAAGGAAGATGAAGGAGAGAGAAACAATGAATTTGAGAGAAAATGCTACGTAGACTAAAATAGAATGCTGCAGATACCAAGATAAAGTGGTTAAGGTGTGTGTTATGGAGCAGAAATGGCAGAAAATACCACAGTAAAGAAATTTACAGTTGGATTCTTAGGTCTGTCTTTTACTCTGTCAATGTTGTGGCTTCTAAACATATCAGTGCTCTCCTTTGATCCAGGTGCTAATTAACAGCCAACACTCTGCTCCCTCTCCCCAATTCTTTCATCATTTTTAACCCAATCTATTTCTAATCCAGCTAGTCACTGTAACAAATGTAATCATCCAAGAATTTTAAACATATTTTTGATGAACTAGTGAATATACCTCATTCTCCACAAAAATAGTGTTTGAGAGGAAAATTCGATGGTATTTATAATCATGTAAGTGCATCCACACATGCAGATATATACATATGTAATGTATGTGTGTGTGTGTGTGTATATATATATGTACCTGAGTTAATTGCATTAATTAGGGTGGCTACCTGAATTAGGATTACACTGGGCTTTGCTGATGAAAGAATTCGGAATGTTGTTTGGTTACCCTGTAATACCTGTATGAATATATTAACTCTGTAATGTTATTACTGCAGAAACTCCCTTAGATGTAATCAAGGATGATTGCATAGGGATGTATAGTGTTGCACTCTTTCCAATCATGAAAGAGAGAAAAATATATATATTGTAAAGTGGAAATCGTTTAGAAAATTGGAATGCCTTTTACTAAACCCTGTAAAAACAAACACCATCTATATGTATTAATATATCGATACTAACAGATTTTCTTTTACCTCTTATGTGATTATAGTTCCTATTTTTCACTAGTATTTTTATTATGGACATAGTATTTTATTATGGATGGACATAGAAACAAAGATAATTCTCTCTACAGAGGGTATAAAATTAATATATAATTTTATATATAATGTATAAAATATAATGTATAAATATTTATAGATTTATATTTTAAATAATCTATATTTCTATATAATATAAAATATATATATATGTATAATATAGGGACTCAATTAGTTTCTGCTAGTGTGGAGACGAGTCATATCATCAAGAGGGGCCATGATGGTAGGAACAGTCAGAGGAATTCTTGTGTTGTGATGAGTGCATGTAAGTTAAATGAGTCTCTTATCAGTAGAATTGATAGCAGGATAATGGCTAGGTTACTTCCTGTGAACTTGTTTGGCCTACAACTTGTAATGTGCCAATTTGAATTTGAATGCTCATCCTGATCACAGAATAGAGTTGATGGCTAGGCTTGATATGGTTAGTAAAAATAGGAGGCCTATATTCAAATTAATTAGAGGATCTCCTATAGGGAGGGGAGTTCACAATAGGAGAGAGATAGAAAAGGCCAGGCTTGGAGCAATAATGTAAAGGGTAATAGTAGATATTGAGGGCCATAGGGGTTCTTTGGTGAAAAGTTTTATTGCATCAGTAAATGGTTGAAGCAGTCCATAAGGGCTTACAATGTTAGGCTCTTTGGCTAGTTGTATGTAGCCTGAGTTTTCGCTCATTGAGTGTAAGGAATGCTATGGTGATTAGAGTGGGAATAATAAGTAGGAGAAGATTAATTATGGGCATATTGTTAAGAAGAGGAGTTGAACTTCTGATTATAAAGTTTTAAGTTTTATGCAATCCCCAGGTTCTGTCATCTTTACAAACCCTGTTCTTGGGTAAGGTATATAATGATTTGTTAAATTGAGATAACGTCATTTATGAGGCAAGGGTACTTTTTGAGTGGGCCCTATTTCTCTTGTCCTTTCATTCTGGGAGAAATCTTAAATAGACAGAAACAGACTTGGATTGCTCTGATCTGAACTCAGATCACCTAGGACTGTAACCGTTGAACAAACGAACTCTTAATAGCAGCAGCTGCATGATTAGGATGTCCTGATCAAACATCAAGGTCATAAACTCTATTGTTGTTATGGAAATCTAGAATAGGATTGCACTGTTATCCCTAGGGTAAATTATTCCATTGATCAAATTACTGGATCAATATATATTGATTCCTTTAGAATAGCACAGTCTTAGTTAGGTCGAGTCATGCTCCGAGGTCACCCCAACCAAAATTTTTAATGCAGGGATACTGGCTAGGGCCTGTAGGCTTTTTGAGTTTTTATTTGCATTAATAAAATGAAGCTCCATAGGGTCTTCTCGTTTTATTTATCTATATCCGCTTCTTCCCAGATAGGTCAATTTCACTGATGAAAAGTAAGAGACAGCTGAACCCTCATGTGGCCATTCATACAAGTCCCAATTTGGGGAACAAGGGATTATGCTACCTTTGCACGGTCAGGATACTGAGGCCATTCCTGCATGAAAGTGCATTAAAAGCTTACCCACATGCATATAAACACGTATTAGAAATCCCTCCATCAACCTACTAATATTAACAGTACAATACAAATTTTATCCAATTAGTATTATAAATCCTTAATATTACATAGTACATATATTCGTTCATTGGCCACAGCAAGTACCAGTCAAGAAATTTCTCATCAGTATGGATATCCCCCACCAAATTTTGGTCTCTTAACCTGCAACCTCTGAGAAATCATCATCCTGCTCACGAGTGCTACCCTCCTCGCTCTGGGCCCATTACACTTGGGGGAGACTATATTGAAACTATACCCGGCATCTGGTTCTTACCTCAGGGCCATAAAATTAAGATCGCCCACACTTCCCCCTTATATAAGACATCTCTATGGACTAATGACTATCACCCTATTAACCAGTCATGGGAGCACTGCCATGCATTTGGTATTTTTAACTTTGGGGGTGCTATCACTCACCATCACAGAAGACCTGGTCCCCTCTAAATAAGCTGTCAATGAACTTGGATTTTATTTCTGCCAAATCAATTGTAGAAGCTGAACTTATATTGAATATTCTGAACTGGCATTCCAATCATGAGGTGCTTATTAATTCATGCTTGATGGACATAATAATTAATCAATAGGTGCGTACGACCACTCATGTACACTCACTTCCAAGAACTACTTCCGATTAAATTGGCAAACCCTCCATCCCCTCATCTCGGAACTTATCACCAACCCAGGTCAATGTGCCCTTGCCAAACCCCAAAAACAAAAGACTAAATGCAACCCAGTCAGAGCCCAAAAACCATATTTTAACCATGAATATCCCAACAGCTACCTTTCAATTGATGTAATTTTCCTAAAATATTCTTAAGACGCTCCTACTAAATTAAGGTTCCATTTCATATAATAAATATAATAACTAAACTTTCACCCTAATACTAGTATAATACGTTGAACATACCCCTCTGAAAGTGACATCCCACATATTATACCCTAAATCAGTTATACCCTAATTAGAAATATTCTCTCAGTCAAGCCTCTGTCAATTCAACTTTAAAGACTAAATTTTCAGAACTGAAAATTACTATTCTTACTTACTTTTTCCCTTCACATTTTAATCTTACACTTAAGTATTTTTGCAGCTAATGTTGCTTAATTATTAAAATCAGGACACTGAAAATGTCTAGATGGGTCTTCACAACCCCATAAACAAATAGGTTCAGTCCTGGCCTTTCTATTAACTCTTAGTAAGATTACACATGCAAGCATCCCCACCCCAGTGGAAATGCCCTCTAGATCCCCCAGATCAAAAGGAGCAGATACCAAGCACACACAAAGACAACTCAAAACAGTTTGCTCAATCACACCCCCACGGGAAAGAGGAGTGATAAATCTTTAGTAATAAGCAAAAGGTTAACTGTGGTCTACGGATGTCGAGGGTTGGTCAATTTCGTGCCAGCCACCGCGGCCATACTCAGCCCTAGCTAACCTAATAGCACTTGGCGTAAAGAGTGTTTAAGGTCCCTAAATAAAGCTAAACTCTAAGTCATTAGAAAAAAAATGAACTCCAGATGAAAGAAAATATACTATGAAAGTGGCTTTAATAGCCTAAAGACACAATAGCTAAGACCCAAACTGGGATTAGATACCCCACTCTTCTTAGCCCTAAGCTCTAATAGTTACATTAACAAAACGATTCCCCAGAATACTACAAGAAATAGCTTAAAACTCGAAGGACTTGGAGGTGCTTTATATCTCTCTAAAGGAACCTGTTTTATAATCAACAAACCCCGATATACCTCACCACCTCTTGCCCCCAGCCTATATACCACCATCTTCAGCAAACCCTAAAAAGGTTATGGAGTAAGCACACGTATTTTCATTAAAATGTTATGTCAAGGTGTAGCTCATGAGGTGACAAGAAATGGGCTACATTTTCTGTATCCAGAAAAACTTACAACAACCTTTAGGAAATTTAAAGGTCCAAGGTGGATTTAGTAGGAAACCAAGAGCAGAGTGCTTAGTTGAATACGGCCATGAAGCATGGACACACTGCTCATCATCATCCTCAAATATTGCTCTAGAAACTATTATCACTAAAAACTCTCTATGCACATATAGAGGAGCTAAGTCAGAACATGGTAAGGATACTGGAAGCTGCACTTGGACAAAACAAAGTGTAGCTTAAATCAAAGCATCCACTTACATCCAGAAGATTTCATCACTACCTGATCACATTGAGCCAACTCAAGCCCCAAACCTCACTAAAGTGCATAGTGTGGGACCTGGGGAAATCTCCAGTTGTTTGCTGTCCTGCCATGGCTGTTCTACACATCCCTGGAGACTATGAGCATGGGTTGTGGTGCAGTAGTGGCTGGGCAGGACCAGAAGTGTCCATTTCTGACTTGGAAGCAGAAGGAACCCAAGGCTTAGGGCAGAAAGGGGGCTCCAGCTCCATACCATTCCCAGTGCCAGCTTCCCATGGCAGAAACAGGAAGGAATGTCTGGCAACCCACCAAGGGTCAGACTCCATGTCAGCCCTAGCAGAAGCTGCCTAACCCTGGCTGTTCCAATGACAATTAGACACTCTTGGGAAGGTTTAGCCCTTTGTGGGAGCTCAGGATGGGTGTCCTGGAAGTGCCACTTAAAGACCACTGAGGCCTCTCAAAATCCCTGTGTTAGAGCTGCAGCTCTCCATGTGGGCTGCAGTACAGTCACCTATGGAGCTTTAGGACAAGCCCAGGGCTCAGCTGCCCAGACCAGTGCCTTGAGAACTTTCGCAGCAGGGATAGCTGGCTTGGAGAAGCGTGCCTGGGAGATCACGTGGCACTGCCTGGGTGGGTCCTCGGCTGACAGAGGTGAGGGTAGGGCTCATGGGGACTTGATAATGCTGTGAATTATGTGTGTGTGGCAGGAAGGTGCCACAATGCCAAGGCTCCACGTCTTGGAAATTCCATGAGGTCCGCATGAGGATGAACTAAACACCAAGTGCAGTCCTCAAAGGAGTAACAAAAGAAATACCCACACAGGGAACTCTTTGAAACTGAGTCTGGAAGAAGGGCTTGCCTGTTGCACTTCAGGAGAATTTGCTGAAAATAACTTTGCTTCCCATTTCATTCTCTTCGCTTGTTCTAAACATCACCTCCTCCCCATTCCTGTAATTTGCATCATTCTGGGCTCCTTACTCTTGTTGCATCTGTTTTTACATTTTATGGATACCTGGATTTGATTTACTTAAGAGCACATATGGCTTAATTTTGTATTTGTGGTAGTCATTTATTACATTTGCCCCCATTTTATCAAATG
Organism: Macaca mulatta; assembly: GCF_049350105.2. Taxonomy (NCBI): domain Eukaryota; kingdom Metazoa; phylum Chordata; class Mammalia; order Primates; family Cercopithecidae; genus Macaca; species Macaca mulatta. The sequence goes on from NC_133419.1 coordinate 90,689,443, forward strand.
ACAGTTTTTTTCTCGTATTTATTTTTAATATGTTAAAGATTTTGTATCCAGTTTATCTAAAACTCCTTGCTTAAAATGAGTTTAATTCTAGTAATACATACATATTTATCTCTGGATTGTTTTATACTTCGATGTTAAATGTTTTTCTCCAATATGTGACTGCATGGATAAGACTTTTTAAAAGATACAATAAAATCTGATCTCTCTGTCTCACTTGATCATGTGGCTAAACGAGTCAATCCTTCCATCAAATAGAAATATCCGGTATCACTTAATCTGATTAATAAGAACATCCAGTGTGCACATGCACCCAAGATGAGAAGACCAAAAAAAAGCCAAAAAAGAGAGAATCCCATGATTTCTGTGTAAACTCTTACAGATACTATAAATATTTTTTTGCTAGAAAGAGTATTTTAAACAAAAGGTCTTCAGGCAAGTGTATTAAAATTGCCTTGGGTACGAGGGGCCCTATCACTTGCAAAACTTGGCAAATTGGATAAATAGTGATTAAAAATACAAATTACACAGAAAACTCTTTTAATAAATTGTTTTAATTAAATTAAGTAAGTAAGTAATTTGAAATGTAGTTTCATTTTTGTTGCCCATGCCGGAGTGCAATGGCATGATCTTGGCTCACCACGACCTCCGCCTCTGGGGTTCAAGCGATTCTCCTGCATCAGCCCCCGAATAGATGGGATTACAAGCATGTGCCACCAGGCCCTGCTACTTTTGCATTTTTAGTAGAGAAGGGTTTCTCCACGTTGGTCAGGCTGGTCTCAAACTCCCGACCCCAGGTAATCCACCCGCCTCGTGCTCTCAAAGTGCTGAGATTACAGGCGTGAGCCAGAGCGCCCAGCGGAATAAATTGATCTTTTAAAAAAATCTTAATTGAGGTTCTCTAAGGGAGCCTTTTAGGCAACATGCCCGCTAGGTGTACTGATTGGTAGAGGAGCTAAAGTCAGACGAATCGATGTGGCTCCTCCATCCCCCCTGCTGGGAGCATCCTAGAGAGACAGCCTGGAACCCCGCGAGGCCCCCAGGTCCAGGGAGCAGCCATGGCGTTCAGTCCCTCGGTCCTACCCTGACCTCGAAGCCCGCGCCAGGCACTCGCGGGCCCTCACTTGCTCTTCTTCCAGGGCGGCAGGATCCTCTCCTGCGCCTTGACGTGGCGCTTCTCCTTGGCCTCCTTGTACCTCCACTTGGGGGAGCCGCAGGTGGCCGCTGTCCTTGGTGCTGCCCTTCCGCGCCGGCCGCGGGTACTAGAAGGTGGGCGCGGGCGCCTTGCTGTCGCCGACCCCGGGCACAACCACGCCAGGCCACACGCTCCTCTGTTGCATGCGCTGCAGGATCAGGTAGCTGGCATTCCGCGAGGCGGGCGCGGCGGGGCCCCAGGACCCCGGCAGCACTGCAGGTCGGAGTCCTGCTCTCAGGGAGCCCTCCCGCTAGCCCACCGACGCCCGGACGAGCCTCCTACGCTGTCCTTGGCCCTCCCCCTCGCCCGCCTCCTGCACCTGCATCCCCTCTCCCCGCGCCGCCAGGATTTCCTGCACCGCCAGCCGCCTCTTCCCCACGCACGGAGTGCTCTCGGGGCACACGGTCTGGCACGCTATGGCCACCGCAGAGCTGTTAGAGGCTCGTGGTCATCCTGACCATGTGATCCAGGGCGCCAAGGTCCTCCGGACCCCGCACGGAGCGCGGCGTCAGCGCGGACAACTCCAGTACCTGAGCATCTGGAGGCGATTCTTGGAGCCCTAGGGCTTCTGCGCCCTCTCTGGGAGCGGAGGCAGCTCAAGCTGGTACTTTTCCCTGAACCGCTCCCAGTAGGGGCGCTCCAGGAGCCACTGCATGAAGCGGACATGTAAGTGCTCACTCCTGTGGCAGCATCCCATGGCGGGGGCCCTCTCATGAACACCCGCCCCTGCTAGCTAAGGGGTTGGATGCGATCCGTTCGACCCTCCCTGGCCCCTTTCATCAGGGCGGTGAACGCGAACGCGTCTTTCCTTTCCAGGTCAAGACCCGGGACATAAGTTCAACAAGTAGTTGGTGATGATAGTGTGCCCTGATAGGGACCGAACGGCCTCTTTAGTAAAACAGCGCGGGGAAGTCCTGAACAGATGCTCAGCAGCTTTCCTCATTTTCTTTTTAATTCCGTGATGCCTCTGTGTCAGTATGACAACATCTCTCCTGGGGTCTGTGACTCTGCTGGTCTTCAGTGCCTACTGAGAGGGGTCGCTGACCGTCATCAGACATGAAAACTTCAAAGTCCTCCATCCTCAGTGTGGGGGCCCTGGGCCAGCTGCATCAGCCTCACCAGGAAACCTGTTGATCTGCTCATTCTTGGGCCCCACCCCAGGCCTATTCAAAGAAAGACTCCAGGGGCAGGACCTGGTAGTCTGTTTCCACCACATCTGGGCTAAAACTGAGATGAACCAGCCCAGGTGTTGCTGATGCAGGAAGCGCCAGGCTGAGAGCTGTGCCCATGGGGCCAAGGACAGCCGCTGCCTGTGCAGCTGTGATTAGGGCTGTGTTCCCCTCCCTGTCCTACCAGTTGATGTCAATGTGGGGGCACTCAGCTAAGGCCACCAGGGTATATCCACAAAGCTATGGTAGCAGGCGGCAATACCGCCGATCCAGCCATTGTGGTCAGTCTCCTGCGCTTCCTTGACGTTCAGCCCCCGACGCACCAGCGTCCCCAGCAGCCCCACGCCTCCGGGACGCTCTCCTCGCCCTCGAGGCCGTGCTCCTCCTTCTCCTCTAAAGGGTAGAAAGAGTTGTCCGAGGCGATGCTGCGTGTATTAGGCGGACTCAAGAAGTCCTGGAACTCTTCATAATAAGCGCGGTCCTCCTGGACCTGTGATCCCCGGGGTGGGGACGACGGTGGCGGGATCATGCAGCGCGCCCCGCCGCCCTCCCTCCCAGTGCCAGTCAGAAGCACCCTGCTGGCGAGTGGAGGCGCGGGCAGGGTCCCGGGGGGCGGCCAAGGGAGTGAGGCGTGGGGCAAGTGCCAAGGTCCCTACTTCTCGCTTCTGCGTCCCCAGAGAAGCCAAAGCTCCCGCGCTCCACCCCGGCAGAAAACTGCCTTCTTTTACATTATTAAGTTTGTTTTCATTTTAATTTTTTTGGACATTGATAAAATCACTTTCTGATTTTTGAATAATTTTCAAATTTACCTTTTTAAAATGTTTTTTACAATTTATTTTAATGTTTTTATTCTTTTGTGAATTATAATTATTGTAATTTATATCTTCAATTATTATGGAAGAATTTTATAAAAGTCTTTTTCACATAATAAAGTCTAATATATGAACTATTATTTATTCTCTCTATCTCAAAAATGAAATTTAATTAAAGTTTTAGAACACTTTATGTTTTGAGACTTTTGTTACTTATGTGACGTTATAACTATTATTCTCACTCTTCTAGTGAATTTTTAATGTCGTTCAAAGGGTATATCTTGATTTACTAATAATTAAACATGTTTCTCAAAACTATTCTTATAAGATATTTAGAATTTCACCTTCCACTGGCATGTTAAGTATGTTCTCCTTCCCTTTTAATGCATATTTTCCCTCCAAGGCCCCGTGTTATACTCCTTATTCACCCTCCATTCAAGATGTGAGGTTTTTTTATTATTTATCTTTTGAGTCAGAGTCTCACTAAGTCTGTCACCCACGCTAGACTGCAGTGGCATGATTTTGGCTCACTGCAATCTTTGCCTCCTGGATTCAAGTGATTCTCCTGCTTCAGCCTCCTGAGTAGCTGGGATTGTAAGTGTGCGCCACCATACCCCACTAATTTTTGTATTTTAAGTAGAGACAAAGTTTTTCCATGTTGGCCAGGCCAGTCTTGAATTCCTGACCTCAAGTGATCTGTCTGCCTAGGCCTCCGAAAATGCTTGGTTTACAAAAACAGCAATTAAATGCTGGAATAATGACTGGGAACTTGTCTAGAGTCTCCAATGATTATTCTCCCTATAATAAGGCAGAAAGCCTTCCTCAGAATTATCTGGACTGACATCACTCATTGTCCAGACCTGTTAACAGACTCCTGCAACCCAGTGCTATGAGTTTCAAATGTGCCCCTCCAATAATGCAGTAGAAGGCCTGAGTTTCCCCATAATAGTATCCTTGAATGCCTGGAGGCTTTTAAGGCACACGAATGTATTGATCCTATGAACTTTATGTTTTGTAAAAATCTCAGACTAGGTGAGGTGTTCGGACAAATTAAGATTCAGGGTGATATCCACCATTGAGACAGAAAATCAGTCTAAAAAATTATAACCTCAAAGTCCAGAATGAGAAAAAAAGCTTTCCTTAGACCCTCCTTATAATTGTCTTTTTATATATAGATGTAACTACTAAAAGACAAGCTCTGCCTGATGTAGCTGGCCTAGATATATACAGATTTATTAATCGTAGAAGAAACAATTATAATTTTCAGGTAAAATGGCTACATAAAATATTTACTTGCTGTTTTTGAGACAAGTTCTCACTCTGTCACCCAGGCCCAGTGCGATGGCACAATGGGAGCTCACCGAAGTCTCAAAATTCTGGATTCAAGCAATCCTCCCAACTCAGCCTCCTGAGTAGCAGGGACAACAGGTGCACACCACCACTCAAGGCTAATTTTCTTTTTATTTGTGGTAGAGATGTTGCCCAGGCTGATCTCAAACTCCTGACCTCAAGTGATTTTTCTGCCTTGGCCTCCCAAAGCCCTGGGATTATAAGTGTGGCCACTATAACCAGCCTTAGATCAATTTTTTTTAAATACAGATAGCTTCCCAACTAAAAATATTTTATTAGAATTCTCTTAATTCAGCAAAGCAATGTTATTACTGACCCAGTCTTCACTTATTTTCAGCTTATATGCAAGAACAGTCTCATTATTCTAAGCCTTGTACCTCTTCATCATGATTTTACATAGGAATCTTCCTCTTTCAATGGTTTATATTAAAAAACCCAAGGCAACTGAAATCAATCCCATAAAAATTATGCTACAATTATTTTAAACCATAACATTATAGTATTATCTTTGATATGAATCTGAAAATCGATTTATTTCTTATCTGTTGATAGATATTCATTAGTATATTCTATCCTATTTTATTACATTGTGGAAAAGTATTTTAATGTTAGAATAATATTTGTACATATTAACTCCTCTACTTATCCATTTATTCATCTTATTTATGGTGTACTGTATTCTAAAAATTGCACTGGATAATGGTAATATCTTAACAAAGAAGACAAATACTGCCTTTGCCCCCTTGGAATTTTCAATCTGGTAGTAATACATATAAGAGTTTTCTGAATATTATAATCTGATATAATATACTCAGAGAGAATGTAATAACAGAGCAATGCAGCACTGAAAAACTGTTGCATAAGCTGAAATGTGATTAATAACTAGGACGTTGAGAAATAATAAAGTCTGTGAGGTCAACTTAACTTGGTCAGACTTAAAAAGAAAATAAGCACTCGTCTTTATTCTTTGTAAAGATAAGATATCCACCACTTCATTTTTCTACCCCAGCCTGTTCAAATATACAAGTAAGACAAATGGTTTACAGTGTGTACAAACTCTGAAAACATACTCTCAGAAAAATAAATCAGATTAAAAAAATTTATATTGTATGATTTTATTTACCTAAATGCATAAACATAAAAAGTAGATTAAGTGTTGTGAAGGAATGGGGAAGGTGAATGGAGAATAAATGTTAATGGGCATTGGGATTCTTCTTGAAGTGATAAAAGTGCCCAAGCAGTAAAGAGTTCTGATGGCTGCACAAGTGTGATATACTAACCATCTCTGAATTAAATACATTAGAACATGACTTTCACAGTAAGTGAATGAATCTCAACAAACCTTGTACCATAAAAAAAATAAATAAATAAATAAATAATAAAAAAAATCATTATCTATATTCTAGTGAAGATTCCAGGCCGGGCGCGGTGGCTCAAGCCTGTAATCCCAGCACTTTGGGAGGCCGAGACGGGCGGATCACGAGGTCAGGAGATCGAGACCATCCTGGCTAACACAATGAAACCCCGTCTCTACTAAAAATACAAAAAAATTAGCCGGGCGAGGTGGCGGGTGCCTGTAGTCCCAGCTACTCGGGAGGCTGAGGCAGGAGAATGGCGTAAACCCGGGAGGCGGAGCTTGCAGTGAGCCGAGATAGCGCCACTGCACTCCAGCCTGGGCGACAGAGCGAGACTCCGTCTCAAAAAAAAAAAAAAAGATTCCACAATAACTTATTAATTAAAATAACTTAATTAACAAATATACACATTCAAGGTGGTTATCCCATGTATAACCATAAAGTAATTACATTCCATGAAGTTACAAGGAGCTCACAGGCTCTCACATATTGGGTCTCAGAACACTATTTGTCTCATATATGGGAGGTCACAATAAATCATCATGAAACCAAATTTTCATTTACAACCAAAGCAAAAGAAAGGCCTCAGAGGGGAAGAGAAGGAGGAAGGAGGAAAATCATAGATAAGAGAACTTTTAGAAACATCAAAAAAACTCACAGATCCATTTTCATAATCCAGAAACACCCCAACCCGACCCAGAGGCCTTTGCACATGCTGAATTAAAGGTGGAGAGATGGTGGAGAGACTATAGTGATTGTTCCTCTTTGAGGAAATTAACAAAAATGTTTCATCAGAATCAATAACAATATTGGTATCGGCTGTCCTGGAATCTCTACAGACTCCCAGAATCCAGGTGGAGGAGTGGGTCACATCCACTTCCCAGTAATGCCTGCCAGAAGTGAACGCTTGCGCTCCCCACACAGCAAAGCTCTCCACTCCCTGGGGATCCATGGGTGCACTGCGAAGGTCATCTCCAAATATCACATGTCTCACATCCTCAGAAAGGCTTATATAGCAAGGAGTCATTTCCGTGCTCAGAGCATTATCCACTGACAAGGAAAAAATACTATATTAGTGAGTGCTATGAGGGACAGAGGCTCTGTGGCCCAATTATTCACTTCATTTGCCCTTCTTCCAAGAAAATACAGAAAAAAGGAAGCCAAGAGAGTTCAGCGCCATGCATCCATGAAGATGAAATGTCATTACAACTCTACAGCACATACAATTATATATTGTTCCTTAAATAATAGAGAAAAAAGTGACCATATCCCTGGGCAAAGTAATGATTTAATGTCTACCTCTGCACAGTTTGTTTCAGGACATATCAACAATTTTTTTCTTTAATAGAAAAACTTTCTCATATTATTTGTCTTTAAGATCATCAATAGGTAGACATCACCTTGCTGTGATGTATTTATTGGAATGTAAGTTATGCCTGTTACAGTCTCAAACATCAAAACTTTGGTAGAAATTAACACATGTAAAGTTTATAAGTTTCTGAAAGCATACTCTGGCTTTAAACTATCTGTTTAGCCCCCGATTCAATCTGCTGTGGGTTCCTGCCCTCTGCTACCTAGACCTGCTCTCTAGAATGAGCCTAACATGGTTAGGCCGTGTTCACAGATCCCTCAGCTTTCAGTTGTTACGAGATGTATCTGACGGCATTAGAATTATCCTGATTATGGACATTTTAGTCATTTTCTTTGTTGATCAAAAAGTTCTGAATTTATAAATAGTAAAGTTTACTTGTAAAATGAATGTAAATGCACATAGAATAGAACCAATTAAAAACCATTATGCCAAATCTAAGCCTTCAAAATTGAATTAAATTGAATACACACAAAATACTGATGCCACCATGAGAATTAGTGTCTTCATAACTACATGACATGAATATTCTTTGTCCTCTTATTCTGAAGATAAAGTATGTATCTTGCTTCACATTTTCATCAAACTCTAACTCAGGAAATTGAGTTTTGATCATTGTAGTATTACTATGCAGGTAGAGAAGATGCACATGTTTTGGAAAACTATGTATTACCTACACGTCAAAAATAATAAAACTTAATGGGAAAAGCCTCGACCAATGGACCAAATAAAGAAATGATTTGAGGCTGGACTGCCAAGCAGCTGGCTCTTACCTCTGAAGTTGTTGAGCATGTCTAGGACTCCAGTTATGCGCCATGAAGTGAGCTCTGGGTTCACTGGCTGGGGCTTTTGCATCTCTGCCAAGTCAGCCCTGCAAAAAAATGGTCTCAGTTATATTTCCAGGTCCAAAGCTAATCACACAGTCATACAAAGATATCATATTTTCATATAAGATGTTTCCTCAGAATTCTGTCAGTTTTGGTTAACTGCATGTGCATTTTATTCCACACCATGGGCCATACAAATGTTACTTTTTCTGAATTTTATCGTATAAAAACCCAATTTCGCCAGATATGCTGTTTTCAGATATTACACAACTTCTAAACTCATTAAAAGTCATTACCTCCCTCTGCCCATCACACCTCCTGAGGGAATTAAGAAATCCTGGAGGCCGGGCGCGGTGGCTCAAGCCTGTAATCCCAGCACTTTGGGAGGCCGAGGCGGGCGGATCACAAGGTCAGGAGATCGAGACCACAGTGAAACCCCGTCTCTACTAAAAATACAAAAAATTAGCCGGGCGCGGTGGCGGGCGCCTGTAGTCCCAGCTACTCAGGAGGCTGAGGCAGGAGAATGGCGGGAACCCGGGAGGCGGAGCTTGCAGTGAGCCGAGATCGCGCCACTGCACCCCAGCCTGGGCAACAGCGTGAGACTCCGTCTCAAAAAAAAAAAAAAAAAAAGAAATCCTGGAAATATTTCAGAGAGCAGAAAACTCAGACAAAAGCATTTGGGACCACAGCCTGCAGTTGTCACTAATGTTAGTCAGTGTCTAACAGAGAATGTTCACTGACAAAAAAGGCTTTAATCTTTTGAGCAAAACAAAGGAGTCTAATTCCAGCCTGAGAACCCTGCTGCTGAGGGTCCTGAGGCAACCATTTTCCTGAGGTCTTTCCTAGAAATGGATGTATTGTGATGGAGCAGGTCCTGGTCATTGATGCTTTTAGGAACAAAACCTTCCTCCTCAGCCCACCCAGAGGGAATCTCTCTCCTCCCTCTGTCTTTTTGTTTTTTTCAAACCTTCCACCCCTCTAGAGTAGAATCCAACACTATGATTCCTCAGAGAAATTTTGTATTAAGATTTGTGGAGTAGGGCTGGACAGGATGGATGGACTGGAAAGAACAAACTTCAGAATGGCAAATTGTTTTTACGTATATATGAATTCATACAAATTTTCAGATGAAAACTTTCCAGACCAAAGAGAAGAAGACCTCAGGCCCTCTTTTGAAAAAAAAATGGAAATAGCCACTCAGAATGATATTAGTACCTCAAAATGTGTACACCCCGTTCATTCACAAGAGAATGAACTTTTCAGAAATAGCATTTTTTAGTGTAAACTCACCTTGCCGACACATTTCTCACATCCTGCAAAAAATAAAAGATAACGTTAATTGTGAGAGATTTTTCCTTCTGTATCTTTTCTCATACTCTTGTTTCTTTCTGTTTTAGTGTTTTTAAAATGTTTATCTTTCTATTCCCCTCTAGGGAATCATTCAAGGCTACGTTAATAACAGAACCTCAACTAAATAATGAATAGCTTCATCAGTGGGCATGAAGAAGAAAGGAGCTGAGCAAGAGATGGTGGAGCAAAGCAAAGATGTCTAGGTTTCCAGTGTCATTAATTTCCTAATCTTATTTCCAAGGAAAGGTCTGACCACGCATGATAACTATTAAAACAAAACAGAACCATTTGAGAAACAGAGTACACGGAGATTGATGAGCAACTTTCATAAACCTCGCCCCAGAAAGGGGAAAACCCTCAATGTCTTCAGCAAATCACTGTTGTGTGGGACATCAGAGAGTGAGGAGGAACTAGGGCATATAAATGGAGTATTACTATCCTTCCCCTAGCCTCAAGTTCTAATGATTTTAGATTATCTCTATGTGTGGATAGTACTCTAAATTAGATTGAAGAGAATTTTGTTATATGTGATCTGCTAAAATGATAAAAATTTCCCAAAGATTGGTATACCGAAGTATGCAGTAATAAGTGACTGGACAAATGTAATGTAATGGTGGGAGTCAGACAGCATGTGTCACTTAGCTTAGAGCAGTGACATATGCAGGTGACATGTGCATGTCCTGGCAGCAATGTCCAGCAAGGGTTTCCTGTCTCTGAAGATGGACCCTCCCTCCTCACCTGGAGCAGCTCCACGGCAGGCATGTGGCACGTCTCCCACAGCACTCTGTACATGTCTTTCATCCTTTCTAAATGTTGGGTCATTCTCACTTGACTGTCTTGTAGTTGTTGGAAAAGCTCTTCTGCTTCTCTTTCCAGTGCCTGCAGATGCAGCTGCTCTTCCTCATGGAGAAGTAGATGCATCTTTTGATATTGAATAGTGATTATCACCTTCCTTAATGAGACATAGTCCTGCAGAGATGTTTGGTTAAAAGAATTACATGTTCTCATTCTCAATAGAAAAGTTCAAATAATTATATGCTGGGTGTAATCAAGCAATTTGTAAACTTTCTGCCTTGCTCTTGCAAAGAGTCTTGAATATTTGGTGTTTTTTTTCTGTCCATCTTTTTCAATATTCTTATTCTCTCTCCCCTTTTAAATCAAAACCTATATAAAGACTTCTGGTTTCTGTCACTGTGATGCTTCTTTACAGTTCTTACTGAGTCCATTATTTCTTCTATTATTCTCTCTTTTAGGATTTTTCCATGTCTAATTCACCTAAATGTTAAAGAACATTTAGCCATACATCATATTATGTGTGTTTTTTTTTACTTTTACTATATTTTTACTCTATATAGTATTCTATTTCTTTCCTCTTCCTCACACCCAGTCTTAGTGAAATGTTGTCTCATCTGCAGTGTCTGAAAAATTGTATACCAACCTTCAAATTTGAACTAGAATACATAACATGCCATTTATCCAATATACTAGAATTAATTTGGCTAGCTTGTGTGGGCTTCTCTATTTGCGATTCCTATTATATCAATTGAAATCACTATATTTTCTTGGGATGAAATCACTATCTTTTAACTGGTAGTTTGAATTTAGCTAAAAAGTGTAAACCAACATTGTGTTTATTTGAGTAAAAATAAAGGAAATATTTTCATTCTTACCGCTAACGAACGAAATTTGCTAGTTTCCTGGTTTAGATTATTTTGTGTCTCTTGATTAATCTTCCACAAATAGTTCATTTTCTTTATAAGTTTCTCCTGAAAAAGAAGCAAGAAGCTTAGCAATAATGAAGACAGTATACTAGATTTCATCCCCTTATCAATTAAATAAAAAGTCTGTAATTGAAAGAAACATAAATTCAAGTTAGAGTGGAGTGGTCAGATTTTACCATGTTAAACAAATTTGGTCCTAATAATTTGGATGTGAGAAATGATAGAAATATAATAGAGAGTTTTAAGGGACCCTTTGGATAATATCATCAATTTTCGGAGGAACCGGCTTTTATATAAAATGACTTTGAAAAGTGTTCTTGGTGCTGGTCACCTGTTCCACAGCTCCATTCTACACGTTCGAACAATGTTTCTAAGGAAACCTCCTTTAGTGAAGTCTCAATACAGCTATGATTAGAGTGCCAAATTAGTCAGCAACATTGAAAAGACACATTTATGTGTTATGATTGACATGGAATAATCACCACCTCCACCATCTGCATTCTCATCACCATCATTGTCATAGGCCCTCATCATTCTTATTTGGGATTATATACATATCAAACTGCCTTAGAGGCATCACATACCCTGCATTCCTCAGCAGCCCATCCTATTAGACTGTGGCTGTGAGCCATGTGCTCTGGTGACTCAGAGCAGGGCCCACAGAGCAATCTCTTGTCAGCCTCACAGAAGAGCTCCTTAGTTTCCTTATGGAGCACACAGATATTGTGTGAGTTGTTGATGTTCTGAGGTCTGGTCTGTCTGGCTAGGGAAGCCAGCTTTTTGAGTGCAGCATTGGTGTTGAAGTCGGACTTCGCTGAGATTTTTCTGCACTGAGGGCAGCGCATTGGTGCTCTGCCTTCTTCCCAGCAGAGGCAGAGGCAGGGCTTGCAAAAGCTGTGCCCACAGTCAATGGTGACCGGGTCTATGAAGTAGTTCATGCAAATGGAGCAAATGAGCTCATTCTGGAAGGCTTGCAGGCTGTCTGAATCCATATCTCTGAAAATGAAGAAAAAGGTGAGAATTTCTTTTTCTTATTTTTATTTGCCTTGATGCAAAGGAAAAAAGGGCCAGTGGACAATTTTCCTTGTCTACTTGAGGTCTGTCCAATATGTCTAATAAGTTAGCTCCAGTACAAACTGAGACATAGTAAATGCAAACGTGCTGGATTTATAAAGTTTCCCCTCAATAGCCATTGAAGATTGGGTCCAGGACTCCCTGAGATACCAAGATCCTAAGATGTTCCAGGCTCTTATTAGTAAATGGTGTGGGATTTGCATGTAACCTAAACCTATCCTCCTGAATACTTTATGTCTAGATTACTTTGAATGCCTAATACAATGTAAATGCTGTATAAATACTTGTAATGCCATACTGTTCAGGAACAGAAAGAAGATTATTAAAAATATGTACATGTTTGGCAGGGCGCGGTTGCTCACGCCTGTAATCCCAGCGCTTCGGAAGGCTGAGGTGGGAAGATCACGAGGTCAGGAGACCGAGACCATCCTGGCTAACATGGTGAAACCCAGTTTCTATTAAAAATACAAAAAATTAGCCGGGCGTGGTGGCACGTGCCTGTAGTCCCAGCTATTCAGGAGGCTGAGGCAGGAGAATCGCCTGAACCCAGGAGGTGGAGGTTGTAGTGAGCCGAGATGATGCCACTGCACTCCAGCATGGGTAATAGAGTGAGACTCTGTCTCACAAAAAAAAAAAAAAAAAAAAAAAGGACATGTTCAGTACAGCTGCTTTTTTCTTCCTGTAAATATTTTTTTCTGAGTTTAGTTGAATCCACGGGTATGAAACTTATGGATATGAACAACCAACTGTGATTCAAATGAGAAAATTAGACGAGAGTCCTCATGGTATTTTTGTTAAACAGGCCGTGCTCTCAATCATTCCCAGTTACTTAGCAAGCTTAAAGCCTGGGCAGAGGGTAAAAGCTGAGATGATTTCTCAGTCACTTATATAAGCTGATTCTTAATTCTTAATCTCGTTCTTAAGCACATTCTTAATCTCGTTCTGTCTCTGTCATTCTCTCTCAATGATTCCATGATGATAATATATGAAAGACACTTAGTATCTATGCTATTATTCTATACTCCCTGCCTCCAAACTCACCTATGAAGTTTGCTCACACAATTTTGAAGTAGGTTTTATCTAAGATTGATTAATCAGAGTGGACTATCAACTCCTAAAATTATCAGTCATTAAATTTATCCTTTTAACTTTAATATCAAAACTCTTCCTTTCACTACATTAATTGTAAATAATATATATTATTTTTAATTTAGAAAATTTTTTTCCCATAGTCAATTCAGATTAGAGACAACACTTTCACATTCTGAAATAATGAATATTTAAAATATAATAATTTATAAGAATTAATCAACAATTAATTATCTTCTAAAATAACAATAAAAGTGAAGTTATGTATTAGGTTTTCCACTCTACACTATGAAATCCAGAAATGCAGTTAATGGAAGCATGGCCACCAATTCACCATTCCTCTTAGTAAATTGGGAGTTTCTGCCACTTGGAAGCCCTTGTCAGAGGGTTACATCTGCTTGCTTTCTCTTTCTTTCTTTACCTTTTTGTTGTTGTTGTTGTTGTTGAGACGCAGTCTCACTCTGTCACCCGGGCTGGAGTGCAGTGGCACTTACTGCAAACTCCGCCTCCCAGGTTCAAGCAATTCTCCGGCCACAGCCTCCCGAGTAGCTGGTATTACAGACACCTGCCACCACGCTAGGATAATTTTTTTATGTTTTAAGTAAAAACGTGGTTTCACCATGTTTGCCAGGCTGGTTTCTAACTCTAGACCTCAAGCGATCTGCCTGCCTTGGCCTCTCAAAGTGCTAGGCTGCAAACATGAGCCATCTAAACATGGCCAATTAAAACTATTTTCAACAGCTTTCAAATCTAGTCTGCAAACTGCAAATTTTGAAGAGGCAGCAAATAAGACCTTTGCAACAAGAATTTTCAAAGTAATTCAACTTTTTTTAACATTGACTTTGGTGTACATTATAACCATTACTACATGCCCACATTCTAGTGAACATTTTATCTATTTTATGGGTTCTATCATTGCATGAAACTATGGAAATATATCTTTTCACACTTAAAATTATCTAACAATACAGAAAATAGTCACATAAGATGAATCAAATAGCAAGGGAACACAAACCATATGTTACAAATTGAAGATACTTTATATGGATTTTCTGTAAAATCACGAAGACAGTTACTTGTTTGCTTAGAAAAGACCCAAGTGTGCTGTCAGGTAAATTTAAAGTATTTTTAAGAGAAAAAGTGAGCATGCTGGGTTAACTGCAAATTTTATACTCACAAGGCTACTATGAATGGTCTCAGTCTAGAAGTTCTGTAGATATCCAGATTACAAGTAACCTCTGGTGCTCCAAAGCCCAGCAGCCACAAATCTGGTGGGTCCTCACTGAAGGAGAGAGAAGTCTCTGGACAAGCATCCTTTTAAAGGGTATGGGCCCATGAAAGACCACACCTACTTCCTGAGGTTGATTAGATTGCACAGAAAGGGGTAAATTGGCTGATTAGGTTTATAAAGTATGGAAAACCACACTTGGGGGCTCAAAGCTCAACAGACAAGTTTGGAATGAGATGTAAGAAAGCTGACTTAACACAGGTTATTGAAAGAAATATTTTAAGTATAAGAATTATTTCATTAAATATCACATGCCAATTTTTGTTTTTGTTTTTGTTTTTGTTTTTGAGACGGTATCTCACTTTGTCGTCCAGGCTGCAGTGCAATGGCTTGGTCTTGGCTCACTGCAACCTCTGCCTCTCGAGTTCAAGCAATTCTCCTGCCTCAGCCTCCCGAGTAGCTTGGATTACAGGCACCCACCACTAAGCCTAGCTAATTTTTGTGCTTTTAGTAGAGACGGAGTTTCACCATGATGCTCAGATTGATCTTGAACTCCTGACCTCAGGTGATCTGCCCACCTTGGCCTCCCAAAGTGCTGGGATTACAAGCGTGAGCCACTGCACTGGGCCACATGCTAATTTTAAAATTTTCTCACTCTGTTTTAAAATAATAATTGCTCAAGTGCCCAGCAGTTATGTAACTGAATATGTTCAAAGATAAAACATTAACTGGGATTACCAACACATCTGTACTGTGTAACTCTCTTGTTTAAAAAAGTACAAGGAACTCAATTGTGTTTCACATAATTGTATATATGATGGTTGATCGAATTAGTTGTAGCAACCTGTTTTTCTTATATTTACTATTTTGACTATTTCCTAATGATTGTTTTGACTATTTCCTAATGGATTTACTGCAGATTTTATACTCACAAGGCTACTATGAATGGTCTCAGTCTAGAAGCTCTGTAGATATCCAGACTACAAGTAACTCCTGGTGCTCCAAAGCCCAGCAGCCACAAATCCGGTGGGTCCTCCCTGAAGGAGAGAGAAATCTCTGGACAAGTGTCCTTTTAAACTGTATGGGACCATGAAAGGCCACACGCACTTCCTGAGATTGATTAGATTGCACAGAAATGGGTAAATTGACTGATTAGGTTTATAAAGTATTAAAAACCACACTTGGGTGCCCAAAGCTCAACAGACAAGTCTAGAATGAGATGCAAGAAAGTTGACTTAACACAGGTTATTGAAAGAAATATTTTAACTATAACAATTATTTCATTAAATATTATCACATGCTAATTATGATTTTTTTTGTTTTTTGTTTTTTGTTTTGTTTTGTTTTGTTTGTTTTTTGTTGTTGTTGTTGAGACGGAGTCTCGCTCTGTCGCCCAGGCTGGAGTGGAATGACTCGGTCTCGGCTCACTGCAACCACTGCCTCTCGAGTTCAAGTGATTCTCCTGCCTCAGCCTCCCAAGTAGCTGGGATTACAGGCACCCACCACTACGTCCACCTAATTTTTGTATTTTTAGTAGAGACAGAGGGTTTCACCATGTTGCTCAGGCTGATCTTGAACTCCTGACCTCAGGTGATCTGCCCACCTCTGCCTCACAAAGTGCTGGGATTACAAGCGTGAGTCACTGCACCGGGTGACATGCTAACTTTAAAATTTTGTTTCTCACTCTTTTTTAAAGTTATAATTGCTTAAGTGCCTAACCATTATTTATCTGAATATGTTCAAAGATAAAACATTAACTGGGGTTACCAACACATCTGTACTGTGTAACCCTCTTGTTTAAAAAAGTACAGCAAGGAATTCAATTGTGTTTCACATAATTGTATATATGATGGTTGATAGAATTAGTTGTATCAGCCTGTTTTTCTTATTTTTACTATTTTATAACTATTTCATAATGATTGTGTTATATGAAAATAAAATTTGTTTTTTTATTCATCCACCTTTTTCAATAATTTTAAAACTGATACTTTACATATATATGTACATAACTATCTATATCAGTTATGTATTCATATTTTTAAAATTATATAATAATTATTTACACAATAATAATAATTATTATTTCTTTTTTTTGAGACGCAGTCTCCTTCTGTCACCCAGGCTGGAGTGCAATGGCATGATCTTGGCTCACTGCAACCTCTGTCTCCCAGGTCCAAGTGATTCTCCTGCCTCACCCTCCCGAGTAGCTGGGGTTATAGGTATCTGCCACCATGGCCGGCTAATTTGGGTATTTTTAGTCGAGATAAGGTTTCACCAAGTTGGCCAGGCTGGTCTCCAACTCCTGACCTCAGGTGATCCGCCCATCTCAGCCTCCCAAATTGCTGGTATTACAGGCATGAGCCATGGCACCTGGCTGCTATTTTCACAACAATTATGTGCATAATTATGTTTAATAGTGCATGAAAGTTATTTTTAACACAGTTGCCATACTAATAGATTTTGTTGCCGTTCACCATGATTTAATAAATCACCAATGTTTACACATAGTTGTATTCATAAATTATCTAATGTTTGGGGATTTTGTTCATTTCTATAAACTTAAAATTAACAAAACCTTGCTAGAAGTTGAAAAAGTAAAAATCTATATAAAAGTCACCATTTATATATTAATAGACATTTAAAAAATTATAAAATTTATAAAAGTCAGCATATCCTAGGAAAAGATGAAGTGGCTGTTTTTTTAATCGGTCCATGGCATTGCAAATTAGTGGGTTTTTTGAAGTGTCATTTGATCAGCATTATGCTTCAAAAAAATATCCAACAAAGTTAAGAAAAGGTAATCATAGATACTTATATGCAGACTTTCCCAGAAATGCTGTTCTTTGAAAACTGCTTCAAACAATTCTTAAAACGTTGCATATTATCTACCTAACTGTAGAGAAGAAAGACTTTCTAGTATTCTCACTTCTCAGGAAAAATTCATTTCTGTATTTTGTAGACTGCCCTGTATTAGACAGAAATAAATAATAAGCAACTTATGAGATGTATATAAAAGAATTTTAAAAAGTTGAAAATTATAGGGTTAGTAGCTGAAAAAGTTATTATCTATTTTACTACAACCGCGTTACCATGCAGGATAGGTAAGAGAGACAAAGTAGTATTTCCTTATCTAACTAAAAAATACTCTCAATCAAGTGAAAATGTCAAACATTTATTGATTACCAACTCTGCGCTAAAAACTGTTCTAAGTGCTTCACATGTTCTAGCTTACTTAATTCCTACAACCACCCATGGAATAAATAATATTTAATACTGATTTAAAGATTAAGAAATGTAAGAATAGGAAACTTTAATAATTTGCCCATACGCATACTGTAATGAAGGAGGAGAACTAGGGTTTGAAACCAGGGAGTCTGTCTCTGAAAACTGTTTTCCTTTCAGTGACGTTAAATATGATGTCAAAGTATGTTCCTAAGCCACCAAATTACATACAATATATTGGGGGATGCTTCTTGCATGCTGGCAGAATTGATTGAAAGTTGACAAAGCTTTCAAGTATTGTGCAGGTTTTGGTCCATTTTTTTGAATACTAATATGCACACTGTTTTACATCTACCATACTGTCCAACTCTCTATCAATGACATGACAAAAATCCTGTGAGCATGCTCAGCTAAACCCCATAACAAAGGCATTGTGGAAATCACAGTGGGCGGTGCAGCTCTTCTTTTCAAAGCACAGAATGTCTCAGAGGGTCTCATTTACTCACAAAATGAGTGTCTACTATGGACTCTCCTTACTGGTAGAGATTGGAGCCAAAATAGTAACAAATCTGCATGTTCTGCACATGTATCCTGAACATTAAAGTAAAATTTATAAAAACAGTGTGAAAAAAAAAAAAAAGCAAGACTAAGTCTTTAAGGAGCTCATGGTTTAGTAGTAGATACAAAGGAAGGGACAGTGATCCTAAAAGTCTTCCTAAAAGAAACGACACATGAGCTAAAACCCAAAGGATGAAGGTAGCCTTGTCTTTTCTGATAGTAAAGTCTATGTGACAGCAGTTGTCATGAGAAAAGATTTCGGGACCTGGCATAGTGGCTCATGCCTGTAATACCAGCACTTTGGGAGGCCTAGATGGCTTGACTGGTCAAGCTGAGAAGTTTAAGACAAGCCTAGGCAACATGGTAAAACTCCATCTCCACAAAAAATAGAAAAATTACACAGGCATGATGGTGTACACCTGTAATCTCAACTGCTTGGGAGTCTTAGGCTGGATGATTGTCTGAGCCCAGGAGGCAGAGTTTGCATTAAGCTGGGATTGTACCACTGACTCTAGCCTGGGGGACAGAGTGAGATCCTGTCTTACACACTCAAAAAAACATTAGTTCTGTTCTCTTGCTGGGTTGATGTCCTTCTATTACATCTAGGCCAGAATGCTTTCTGAAATGCAAATGTGCCTATATTCCTACCTGCTTAACCTTATTATGGGATTTTGACAAACTACAACAAAGTAGTTACACTCCTCTCGATGTCTTCCAAAACGTACTTGATGTATTTGATGCTCAATGTATGAATTTTTCTTCCCACAAATGCCTTGGATTCTAGTAAGGGTGAGTTCTTTGTATTTCTTTAGCTTGCCGCAATCATCCATACTTCTATTATTTTGTATAACATGATTACCTTGTCAGTGGAAATATAAATAAATAAAATTACTTTGAATCGCTCTGGCATTGCCCAGTAGAATTGAAGATCCACAAATTTTATAACCCAGATATTCCACCTATCAGAAGATACTGTCAGGAATGAGAATCTATTGAGTGTTTGCATTAGGAGCTATGTTCACAAAAATCAAAATACGAAAATCATTCCAAATATACAACAGCAGAAAATGAATAAATATATTTTGTGATGCACCATTTATCCAACGTTGGGTTATCCACTACAAACTCACTCTTGATTGTTTACATAAATAGATCTGGATCCTTTAAATACTTTTCCTTTGCCACATGTTATGATGTCAATCTTTGTGAGTAGAAAGCTTTGGAGAGAAATAACCAAAAAGTGCTTCCAATCTGCTTTGGAAATGACACCTCCAGTGTCTGGCCCGGAGGGCATACAGGGATACACCAATGCCCAGATTGTGTAGTTCAGGCTGCTGCTGTAGCACCCACTTCCTGAAGTTCACTGGGGCCCATGAGAACTCAGCAGCCACGAGCTTCTCCTGATACTGCCCTTTTCCATATTTGCAGTGGAGCCCGTCTGGCATGACATTTCTTCATAAACAGCTTCACCAGTGGCCCAGAAGGCAAGTTTCTGGGGAACTCTGAAGTGTGTATTTAAAGCAAGTTTTTCAAGCACAACAGTACCACGACGTCTAAACATTCAGTGAGGTCAAGGGGTGAGGGGACTCTCCAATGGCTACTCCAACTTCCCCCTGGAAACAATGGCAATTCCTTATATGTGCTCATCATGTATTATTTAGACTTCTTCTTACCTTCTTCTAGACAATATTTCCTTGTCCAAATGCTGTTATAATTAATCATTCTTTATATTAACTTTCCCTATTCACATTATTATATGTTTTCTCTTTCTTGATGGACCATGAATCTTACTTTCATTTACATAAATGCTATCCATCTATCTACTTACCTATCTATCTGAACACTTGAGGATCAGTGGAAAAAAAATCCAGTACCATAAAACTATACAGTGTATGATTTTATTTAAAAAATTCCAAAACTACCTAAAGCCAAACCTTAAAATATGTAAATAATATAGCCATGTGTGATAAAATTACAAAGAATAACAGAAGAAATAAAGATAAAAATAAAATTCAAGAAAGTGATCAAGCACAACTGTCATAGTGCATGGGGAACCCAAAGATATTGGAAATGTTATTTTCTTACTATGGCTAGTAGGTTCACAAATGTTCACTTCATTACTATTTTTCTCTATACTTGTGTGTTATAGTCTTTTATATAAATAAAATATTTTAATAAAAAATAAAGATTTCTTATGCTATAGAGGTATTACATTTACTAAAAGTGTAATTCAATCACTGTCCCAAGGAGTGTGTTGAGATAGTGATCCTCTCAGTCTTGGGAGGCCAGGCAAGGCGTGAGACCTCTGAAAACTTAACTTTTTATTTTTAATCAATAACAAGAAAATAAAAGAAAAAATATATACACAGACAAATATATGTACACTCACCTAACTGTATATAATATCCATCTTTATTTCTAATATACTAATTTTAAAATTCATCAATTTACCCATCATGATTCTTTCTGAGTGACATACCACACAAATTCATTATCGCTTCTCTAAGGAATCCTCTTAGGCTACTTGTTTCAAAGCCTCTGAAGCTGCCTGCACTGTGAAGGCTGCAACAGAAATCTTTCTCTTCACTTCTCCCCTAGCCTTGCAAGGGTCCACTTTCCTTTCAGTATCAAACAGAGCATTAGAAATGCCTGGAAATGACTCCCCTGAATACTTGCTGTGGCTGGTTGGAGCATAGATGACATGCTTGTTGATAAAATAGTATGCTGTTTACTAGTTACCCAAATGATATGGAAGAGAAGCACAAGAGCACTCTACAATTCTAACACTGAATATTTCTAATTTAACAATTTGAATCAGTCACTTGTCAACTGAACTCCCACATTCGATCAACTCTAAAGACTAGTTTGGCCGGGCGCGGTGGCTCAAGCCTGCTACCCCAGCATTTTGGTAGGCCAGGGTTTGTGGATCACGAGGTTAGGAATTCGAGACTAGCCTGGAAAGCATGGGGAAACACGGTCTCTACTAAAAATACAAAAATTAGCCGGGCATGGTGGCACGTGCCTTTTGTCCCAGGTACTCAGGAGACTGAGGCAGGAGAACTTCTTGAACCCAGCAAGCAGAGGTCACAGTGAGCCGAGATCATGCCACACCACTGCAATCCAGGCTGGGCTACAAAGCGAGGCTCCATCTATTAATAAATAAATAAATAAATAAGACTAGTTTATGAAATGTGTATTAATTAATAATATTTGACTTCAAACAAATAACTTAAAGTGGTAAGTGGTTCAATGCTACAACAGTAACAACGATAAAGTAATCACAGCAATCATGCTTGGTGATAAAGTATTTACTTACAAGTTTTCTAATTCTTCAAATTAAACTACACAGAGTTGATATTAGTATTTTCCAGAGGAGGAAACTGAGGTCTGAGAAACCAAGTTACTAAATGATTTGCCTTAAGGCACATTACAAGTAAGTGCTGATTTTTTTAATATATCATAATAAATTATAGCACAATTGAGATCATTAAAGTCTTGTTTGTGATTAGCCAACCTATTGTGTTTTTTTGTCCTTTTTAAAAAAGCTACACTACCATGTTAGAATACTTAACATAAAGCATGAGGAAACATCAAAAACAATTTTGTAATGTTTCATATGACCACGACAGACGAATGTTTTATAGAATGGGCAAAGACAGTTCATGTCATAGACCTAGAAAGGAAGGACAAACTCTGAAGAGACAAATAAGGCCAGGATTGGTGGCTCATGATGATAATCCCATAAATTTGAGAGGCTTAAGTGGGAGAATTGCTTGAGGCCAAGAGTTTGAGACCATCCTGGGCCACATAGGGACACCCTGTCTCGACAAGTAAAAGTACAAATATTAGCTGGCCATTGTGGCACATGACTGTAGTCCTAGCGATTTTGGACACTGAGGTGGAAAGACTGATTAAGCCCAGGAGTTTGAGGCTGCAGTGAGCTAAGATTGCACACTGAACTCCAGCTTGGGAGACAGTGTGAGAACCTGCCTCTTAAGAACGACAACAAAATAAGCTGGGGCAATGGGTAAGTTAAAAATATGCTGCCATTGACCAACCAATCAAACTGTTTAAAGCATGCTCTTTCTCCCAAGCCAGACACTTTGTCCCTGGACAGAAAGACGGAGCCACTTCTGGTTGTCCAATGACTTAACCCCTTCTGCAATACATATAAGATCAACCTGGGGATGGTCAATGTTTGGCAAAAAAAAAAATTACAATAGTCAAGATTTAGGAAGAAAAAACCTCTAAATATCAAAAATATGAAAAGGACAAATAAATATGTGTTTATTATATACCTTACATATAGAGAGATTTACTGGGTTTTATGTATGCATAAACAAAAATATATTTAAAATAGGAAACAGGCTAGAATTATATACACAAGAATATAATCATGATTTTATATTTTTCTGATGGAATTAGGAAGATATTTATTTTCTGCTGTGTCTTTCTTGATCTTTACAGTTTCTAAAATAAACATTATTTTAAAATAAGAAACAAAAAGATACTGAAAATAAAGACATGCAAAAATTATATTACATTGTATGAGAAAATATTATATTGATCATTTACTACATATATTTTGAAATTTTCTATTGACTTACAAGAAATCAACTATGATATATTTCCACAGTATTAAAAAAAAAAGAAAAAGTGATATTATAATAGGGAGTCATTTTTTCTTTTCCTACCTATAGACACTTCTATCTGGTAACCCTGAGGATCAATAAATGCTCATTACAGAAACCTTGGTTGATTATTCATAATTTTCAATAGTTTTGGAATGAGAAATAAAATGAATATAGTTATAACTTCATGAAAATGTATTTCTACACACAAAGTAAAAAATTCAGAACAAAACTGAACTTAGTCATCTCTGGGAATTGGTTCCAGGACACTGATAGACATCAAAATTTGTGCATACTTAAGTGCTGAAGAAAAGACACATATATATGAAAAGTAGGCCCTCCTCTTCTGTGGAATTAACAAGCTGAATGTGAACAAACCACTAAACAAATCAAATTGATTTATCAGAATAATAAACCAGATTTTAGTATAAATTATTTAATATTTCATCTGTTCAAGTGATTTTCTAAGTAAGTACAGCATTCTCAGAGTCTGAAAAGACTTTCTGGATTGCCTTGCTCTGCCTCAGTGAGGAGAGGTAGCTGTGTATGTGGGATCTGAAGCCACATCTGACCTCCCTTGGGTTAACTGGTCGTAATATAACTCTCACCACATGCGTAATGCCCTTTGACATCCTGGTCTTCATATTGTTAAGACAGTGAAGTAGGCAATAATATAAAACAAAATATTTGTGAAATACATGGCTAAAAGTCCAAATGGGATGTAACAGTTTTGTTTTATTTAGTTTTGTTTTCTAGAAAAACTTTCATAATTTTCTTACTTTACATTTTTCATTAGTTCTTTATTAGCCACATCTGAGGTTCTCAGATTCAAGCTCATGTAATGAGCATCATTCTGTGAAAAAAGCTCTAACATATCAAAGGTAAAGGAAAAATAATCATTGAAGTTTGTTCCATAGAAATAAATTTACTCACTTAAAAGCCTTTTTTCTGGATTTTGTCCTTCCTACTTGGTGATATTTTTAACAAAATCATTTTCTGTATACAAAACTAATATTTAAAAAGATAAATTTGAAAAAAATAATTTGGCAAAATAAAGTTTACCATCTTTAAAAATAAAAAGCTGGCCCTCCATATACGTGGGGATCTTTCCTTCAATACTGTATTTTATTTTGTTTTCTTAAGACATGGAATTTCACTCTTTTGCCAGGCTGGAGTGCAGTGGCTTGATCATACCTCACCACAGCCTCAAACTCCTGGGCTCAAGAAGCAATTCTCCTTTCTCAGTTTCCTAAGTACTTGGGATTACAGTGAACAATACTGTATTTTCTACCCATCTTTGCTTGTTGATGTGAAATCTGCAGATAGAAAGGGCTGACCTTTTTTTTTTTTTTAAATTGTGCTTAAGTAGACCTGTGCAATTCAATTCAGTGTTCTTCAAGTATGAAATGCATATTTTAAATTCCTATAATATGCAAATTAAGAACAATAAAATACATAGCTACCATATTTTTAAATCTTATAAAATACGATTCTGTTAAGGCTTATGAAAGCACATAAACAGCTGCATGTGCCAATGGGAAAAATGTTTACATTGATAACAACTAACTGATAAACCCTGGTATACAAATATAGGCAAGACTTTCTTCACCTTAGGTCTCCTAGTAATCTACTCACAAAAGTAATATCAACATTAAAATAAGATAATCTACTAAAGTTTAGTAAGATGCCTGGCAAATTATAAATATTTGCCAAGTGATAACTAACAATATTCTTATTTTTAAAGCTAAACCTATTAGGAAAACAAAACATGGTGTTTATTTCAGTCTTTCTACAATATCTGATTGCCTGCTATGTATCAGACACTCCTGGCTTTCACAGAACTTACATTCCAAAAGGAGTGATGGGGCTGCTATTGCAATAAGAATGATTTAATCTAATTGAAAGTGTATCAACAAGCTCTGGGTAGAAGAACAATGAGTCACTGAATTCAATATACTAATTCTGTCACACTGTACTTAACTAATGAGAACCATCATTACATTAAGAAAGCAATATTATATTCATTAATTTATCTCTTATTTTTTATAATTTTGCTTTACTCACAGCATTTAGAAATGGCTGATCACCTCCTATGAGCCAATTACTGTTTTGAATGTTTACACAATACATGATTTTTAATCTTCAGAGCAATTCTACAAGTTGGGTAGGGTAGTAGCCTCATTTCATCGATGAAATAATAAAGGATCAGGAGTTAAATAACTTTCCTGAACTCACATTAGATAGTTTTAGAATGAAATCAGAAGTCTATATTGTTTTTTCAACTGCACCCTGTTGACAAAGGAAAAATAGGAATAACTACAACCCCCATAATTTGGATTTCAGCTCTATTCAACATTCATAAATTTAGCATCATGAACTCAGATTTTGTAATAGTATATGGTAAATGAAACACAGACTGTTAGTAGCTCCTGTAAACAGATGAGACAATCAAACCAAGCACAATTCCAATAAAATGCTATGGGTTTCTGAATCAAATTTAGAAGTCATTGCTACAAATACAAAAACTGATGTGGCTAAACACATGTAAATGCACGCGCGCGTGCGCGCGCACACACACACACACACACATTCTCTTTCTCTGTATCCTGTGTTAACACCCTGTGTCCTTTGATACAGGGGAGAGAAATCATACAAGAAAAGCAGGATGAAGACATGTCTCTTCCTTAGATTTCAAAGTTTTGGTTGAGAAATTCAACATTCAGCTTAATTTACTTAGTGAGAAATTACTATTACTATGTGCAATGCACTGCTCAGGTGTTTCAGGAATTGCAAACATCATGTAGAGACATAGACTGAATCTTTACTATCATTTGGAGACAATGAAACAAATATAGATATACTCCAGGAAGAAAAATCTGTGCGTCCTTAACAAACCATAATTCAAATGATGAGGCATTTTTGTCAGGGAGAGAAAACATCATTTTTCTTTTAAAGATAGAAAATCAGCTTCATGGAATCTGTTTAAATTTTCATTCTCATTGTTGACTTTTTACCCACATTAAAAAAACTGGAAAGAATTGTTAACAATAAGGAACAATTCTCCCAATATTCCTCTGAAGATAATGCAATGCTTATACTAACTGATTAACTCCCTTTAAGTTTTACCTATATTTGTTGAATAAAATTAATCAAATTATATTTACAACTTTATATTCTTTCTGCTTACTTCATATTTTGTTTAAAATGTCTTCTTATATTGTGTCTGTAATAACTTTTTTTTTTTTTTTTTTGACGGAAACTTGCTATGTCGTCCAGGCTGGCCACCTCCCGGGCTCAAACGATTCTCCTGCCTCAGTCTCCTGAGTAGCTGGGATTACAAGTGCCTGCCACAGCGCCTGGCTAGTTGTTTTCATTTGTTTTTTGTTTTTTTTTTTTCTGGTTGTTGTTGTTTAGTAGAGATGGAATTTCACCATGTTATCCGGGCCGGTTTCAAACTCCTGACCTCAGGAGTTTTGCCTCACTCACCCAAAGGGCTGGAATTACAGGCATGAGTCACCACACCAGGCCTCTAATCACCAATTCTAATGATTATAAAATGTTCAAGTTGGTGAATATCGACTTCTTTAGTAATTTCTCTTCTCTTAGGCAAGAGGTTATTTTGAAATACTTGCTATTACCATTTTAGAACTCAAGTCTTTTTCAAAGCAATCTTTCTTTTCCAAGTTTGAGACTTTTTCTTAAGAAATAATACAAGAAATGAAAATACTATGACAAAATATAAAACTTTGTAACAGTTCTTGGACACTTTAACAATATATAGCTATTACTTTCAAAAATATTAATGTAATTCACAATATTATCAGAAGTCCATGGAGAGTATATGCTTCAGTGTACCAGATAGAACAATGAGCACAACCGAGATGTAAATTGCTACGCTACTGTGAGCAGCAGAACAACAGCAAAAGGGTTCCATCTAATCATTTCAACAAGGGAGCAAACTTTTCATTAGGATTTCTTGCTAATATGAAAATATTCAGCTAAAAATATTTGTTTCCTGGGGAATGATATAAAGTATCAATAAGCATGATAAAATACACTATCACTATGAAATATAATAATTGCTGCATGAGATGAACACAGAGTTTCACAGAAAGATAAAGTATTTGAATGTTCACAAGGAGATTCTCAGATTTTTTGAATGATATTTAATAAACTTAGAGTTGAGCCTTGAACACTGTGGTGGTTGGGGTGACGAAAACCCACGTAGTCAGAAATCAGCATATAACGTTTGACTTCCTCAAAACTTAGTTATCAATAGCCTATTGTTGACTAGAAGCAGTGATGATAATATTCACAGTTGATTAATGCATATTATATATGTTATATGTATACTGTATTTTTACAATAAAGTTAGTTAAAGGAAAGAAAATATTATTAAGAAAATTAAAAGAAAAATATATTTAATATTCATTAATGGAATACTAAATATAATTAGTGGAAGTGGATCATATTAGGGTTTTCATCCTCTTCATCTTCATGTTGAGTAATCAGAGAAGGAGGAGAAAGAGCAGGGCTTAGTGTTGCTGTCTCAGGAGTGGCAGAAGTGGAAGAAACTCCAATTGTAAGTGACTCACATAGTTGCAACCAGTGTTATTCAAGGGTCAATAGTATATATAGGTCAAAAGCTTTAAAACTGTATTCTCCAATTTTCTAAGTAAATTAAACTACATTACATTAAAAAATTTAATAGGAAATTTCTGGGAATGCGCGGGTGCTGGAAACTATATACTAGATAAACCATTGTACTATCGGATTTCCACATAGTGCACATATGTGATTAACATATATATCATGAGAGAGGCAGTGCCTAGAGATGTAGCAGAAAAGGTAACATAGGGTAGTTCAAGATGGGGCCTAGATGCATGGCTGAAGAATCTGTATTGATCATTTACTGATTTAAACATAAAATGAATATTGTGAAGAGAAGAGATGAAATGAAATTACATACCCATTCCGAAAGAAGTAAAGATTTCCTGATGGAAAAGTAAAAACAAATAATGTTAAAGACACACTAAGAAAGAAATTGGCTCTGTGTGAAAGAGAGAGAGATCATCAGCTTAATTATTTATATTATAAGTCATCTTGATACTTTAAAGGTGATATCCTTAAGGATATAACTTACAATACTTTTTTCTTCAAAATATAAAGTGCCTACTGTGTCTTAATAAGCATTCTAAGCCAAAACGGAAATGAAAAAAAGAGACAGATTTTCTTGCACCTAAAGAGCTAATGAGGTTGTAGGTTGAGAAACACAAATCAAAAAGTCAAAATATAACATTGAAAAAGTGAAGCTGGCACATTGGCTCTGGCCTGTAATACTAGCACTTCAGGATTCTGAAGCAGGAGGATCACTTATGCTTAGCAGTTCAAAACCAGCCAAAGCAACAAAGTGAGAGCCCATCTCTAAGAAAAGATAAACAAAATTAGCTGGGTGTTGTGGTAAGTTACTGTAGTCTCAGATACTGGCTTAAGTGAGAAGGTTGCTTGAAAATGGGAAGTCAAGGCTGCAGTGAACTGGTATTACACCACACTTAAGCCTGGATGACAGAGCAAGACCCTGTCTCAAAAAAAAAAAAAAAAATTGATAGAGTGATGCATTGTGATAAGTTCTTTAGAGAAAAATATAGCAGGAAAGGAAAATAAAGAAAGTATCATAGACACAATTGATTTTTGTTTTGTTTTTGTTTTTGAGACAGAGTCTCGCTTTGTCACCCAGGCTGGAGTGCAGTGGCCTGATCTTGGCTCACTGTAAGCTCTGCCTCCCAGGCTTATGTCATTCTCCTGCCTCAGCCTCCCCAGTAGCTGGGACTACAGGCACCCACCACCACACCCAGCTAATTTTTTTGTATTGTAGAGTCGGAGTTTCACCATGTTAGCCAGGATGGTCTCGATCTCCTGACCTCGTGATCTGCCCTCCTCAGCCTCCCAAAGTGCTGGGATTACAAGCATAAGCCATAGTGCCTGGCCCAAAACTGAATTTTTAAGATCATGGTCAGAAAAGACATAGTATAGAATATATTTGGGCAGATACCTAAAAGAGGCTAGAAACTAAAGCATGTGGCTGTTTCATGTATTTCAGCTTTTTCCTAGCTTTTTAGGAAGAGATAACTAAATTAAAAATATCTAAATCTAAATTGATTATTTCTCCATACCATATTTACCCCTATTGTCTATTACGAAAATTCTGATATAAAGGAGAAGGAATAGAGAAAATTGAGCCAGACCTCAAGGTTGAGAACAACTTATTTGTGATCAGTAAAGTCTCATAATATGTACGGTAATTTTAGCATAGTAGGTGAGTGTTATTCCGTGTGAAATGAATCAAAATCTTACTCAGAATACTGAAAGAAAATATGACAAGTGTATATGAAGACCAGAGACAAGTGCTCTGCTGCCTTTGGCATAGAGCACAAGCAACACTTTTAAGCTTCATTACTTGTTTCTCAATATAAGAGGAGGGGAAAAGTTCTGCCTATTGACCTCGACAGCATCCTCCTGCAGCTAATCATCCTTCATTCCCCTTGTCCCTGAATTCCCTTGACCCGCCCCTCCTTCATTTGATTGGCTCTGTGTACTTAGGTTAGAATCAGAAGATCTGGGGGAACTGTGGCTTCTAAACATGTACGCTAGACTCTACCCATATCCAGCTCTGTGACCCTACAAACCTGCTCAACTGAATTTTCCTCCCATAGAGACACTCTTCCCGCTGAGTTTCTTTCCTCTGCTCCTAGAGCCAAATGGCATCTCCTGTCCTATTCCTGGATGGCTTAACCCAGGAAACCTCCTGGATCCCAGAGGAGTCAGACAAAGGAACGGTGGCCTTGAGGGTGCTGAGATTCTCACAGATATAAAGGGGATATCCTGAAATCTAGGGTTTATTCCTTCCCTTTTCTCTCCCTTACAGCTTCTGCTGCTCCTGGGAGCTCTGCTCTATCACTCACCCAGCTCAGACTGTTGCTGGGCCTGATAGTCTTTGCATAGCCAAGGTGATTCTCGAAGAACTCTTGTCTGCACGAGGTCTGAGCTGCTTCTCCAGAATCTGCAGCATGGTTTTCCATGACTGCATGAAGATCTGGAGCCACTGGTAACTAGGCAGAGAATGTTCTCATGTGTTCAACATGGCATGTCACTCCTCTCCATGAGCAGTGGAATAAATGCATTCAGATGAAGACCTGCCATCATTACTTTGTCAACTAGAAATACATTTCAATTTACCTTAGAGCAACATGTCCTACACTACCTGGGCCCAGGGAGGTCCCTGAGATGGAGCTTTCTAGACTTTCTCTCCATTACCCCTTGAGTTGGGATGAGCAGTGCCAGGTAATATAGGAGGGAATCCTACATCCTGTGGTTGCTGAGAGGCCCTTGGAAGGCTTCATCTGGAGCATGAGGAGCAGGAAAAATGTCCCTTCTGGAGTGGAGGCCAACAGTGTTTTTAGATTAAATTCTTACATTACAATAAAAGTGAATCGCCTGGGCACGGTGGTTCATGCCTGTAATCCCAGCGGTTAACTAAACACTCTTCTAAAATTGCAAAAAAATTAGCCAGGCATGGCAGTGGACACCTGTAAAATCCCAGCTACTTGGGAGGCTGAGGCAGGAGAATTGCTTGAACTTGGGAGGCAGAGGTTGCAGTGAGCTGAGATTACTTCACTGCACTCCAGCCTGGGCACTAGAACAAGATTCCATCCAAACAAAACAAAACAAAAACAAAAACAAACAAACAAACAAAAAAAAAAAACTTCTGTTTTGAAAATACTTAATCATCTATGTTAACACACCCCTATGTCCCCTGAAATGCAATCAATTGGAAGAAAGAGTGTGGTCTTCAAAGATTTATAGAAGGACCCTTCAGGAACCAAGCTCATTCTTCTCCAGAACCCACAGAGTGGCTTTGCAACTGGCCTTGGAGATTTCCAAAAGCTAACAACACTGCACTGTGAGACTCTCATCCCTAAGCGGAATCCATCATATTCGACAGCAAGCTTTGGTGAGAACACAGATATATTTCTGAGGTAAGTACACAATTTCAGAGTAGGAGCTACTATTAGGTTACAAATCCAAACACACACAATTTGGGGAATTTAATTTATCTCCAAACTTAGATTTTTTTTTTTACATGAAATTATCTCATTTTCTGAGTTTTAAAAACAGCACCATTTCTTTTTTAAAATTATTCTAAACATAATCCATAGGTTTACAAGCTCCATTTACTTAACCTATTTACAAATTAACATTTTTGTCATCTGTCTTGCTACATGTTCCTCAAATTAAGATTATGATTAATTTTTTACTTAATGTATTTCTTAGTTGTTTGTATAGATTGTAAGCATTTTGCAATAGTTTCCAAATATCTAGTAATTTTTAAATCTCTGTAGATTCTATAAATGGCTTACGGGTATTGTAATTTATGTGTATGAATGTGTTACATTCTACTGTAGTAGTGGTAATGTGCCTATGTTACAATGTATGGCTATATATAGGTAGAGTGAAGTGAATGATTTGGGCAAACATTTTTTCCTAAAAAATGGTAAAAGTCTCTTCACAAACCTCCGTTCATCTGTCAAAGAAAGCAAGAAATGAGTATTCCTGCAGAAAAGTCTCACTGGCAATCATGCAGAAATATCAGAAATAGAGGGCTCATATATTTATGAAGTGTAGAAACCAGGATTTAGGTTTTCTCATGTCTCTGTTTCTTTGTTTGTTTTAGACAGGGTCACCAAGACTGGAGTGCAGTGGTGGAAATAAGACTCACTACTGCGTCTACTTCCTACTTCAAGCAATCCTTCAGCCTCATCTCCCAAAGTAGCTGGGACTACAGGCATGGGCCATCATGTTCGGCTATCATACATACATTTGTATTTATAGAGATAGGCTGACCTAGACATTTTGCCATGTTGCCAGTCTAGAACTCCTGAGCTCAAAAAACCTGCCTGATTTGGCCTCCCCAAATACTGGGATTATAGGCTTGAGCCACCTTATCTGGCCTAGGTTTTCTTTCTTCTTTCTTTTCTCTTCTATTTTTTCTTTTTTCAAAACATACATTTAAAACTCTGACTTACTGTCTAGTGCCTATTAGTATTGCATAATACTTACTATTTTTCTGACTGTGTGAAAGAGTAATGATAATGCTTCCAAAGAACTTAAAAAATATTTGTATCCTTTGTGTACTCTTCTATAGTTTATCAATCTTTTTGTAATTTTAATTACCTGTCTTTTAAGGAGGTTGATATGTTAACCAGTATTTCCTCAAATTCTCAGACAGTCCGAGAATAGTAAACATTCCAGAATGTTTTTGTTGATTGAATTAGCATAGCAGCCTAGAAAAACAATGATTGTTTGTTTTAACTTGGAGAAGTGCCTTTACCTCAATTTGTCTGTTTTACCTTGAAGAGCAAAGGCTAGCTTTTTCTGATTTTGGTCTAAGTATGAGTTCTGCTCTAACATTTTCAAGCAGGGTCCTTCTGGAAAAGTCATGATGGATGGTTATTACAGTTAAATAAAAAAGTGAGAGTAGAAGAGCTTAGTTAGCTTGCCTTCTCTAAATCAATCACAGGCAATTAAGAGTGTTATTGATTTTCAGACCATTTCAAGACTCAACCCTTGAGTTTACAGGATGATGAAACCTTTGAAGCCCAAGCAGTTTGGTGGACACTAACACCTCAGAAAATCTGACATTTGTCTAAGCAGGAAAGTAGAGTTTGGAAAGTTGGCCGTGTGTTGATTGGAGAACAGTCATGTTTGTCTACAGAAGTCGATATCTCTTAGTGCCTTGGTTTTCTATTTTTCCTAATTCTGTCATTGCAAATTAAAACCTATTCTTCTCTAGAAAAAAAAAAGGATATTATTCAATCACAACCTGATTCAAACTTTGCTTGCATCTTTGTCTCTCCAGGGTAGAAGATTAAATTCTTGTGGTTTTCTTTCCTTAGGAAAATGGACTCAGACTTCCCACATGCCTTCCAGAAGGAACTCACCTGTGTCATCTGTTCGAACTACCTGGTAGACCCTGTCACCATCTGCTATGGGCACAGCTTCTGTAGGCCCTGTCTCTGCCTTTCCTGGGAAGAAGTTCGAAGTCCTACCAACTGCCCTTCATGCAGAGAACCATCACAGAACAAGGACTTCAAAACCAATATTCTTCTGAATAATTTAGTGACCATTGTGAGAAAAGCCAATCTCTGGCAATTCCTGAGCTCTAGAAACAAAAATGTGGGACCCACAGGGAAACAAAGAAGATGTTCTGTGACGTGGAAAAGAGTCTGCTCTGTTTGCTGTGCTCCAACTCTCAGGAGCACGGGGCTCACAAACACTATCCCATTGAAGGGGTAGCTGAGGAACACCGGGTAAGAGATGGCTCTGCGATCACCTGAAGGCTGGAGGCTGCCAGAGGTAAAGAGATTAGAAGGACGATGAGAATCAAAGTGGTGATTACTCCATTCTTTACTGAGTGCCAGGTGCTGTTCTAGGTACCAGTGATGAAATTTTGAATAAAATATGCAATTCTACCTTCCTTCATAGAGCTTGCACCCAAACAGAGGGTGAATAAGTAAATGTCATTATTATTGACTCTACAGTTCAATGCTAAAGGCATTGAAAAGCTACCAAAACTACTACAAGTGCAAAGAAACGTATTTTGGAAATCTATTTAATATTACTGGACAAGAGAGTATGGGAATAGCAGCACACTACAAAATCAGGAGGCTAGCATAGTGGGTTCTGAAGCAGGAAGTTTCACTGAACATTAGCCGGGTTACAGGAAATCTTCACTCTTCAGTTCCCTAAACTGTTCTACATTCTGAAACCTCAGAATTGAAAAATATCAATTGAGGATGAGCAGTGAAATTTTTTTTGCTTCTCTAATGTATTTATATATTATATCCCTTGCCTGTGTATGCCACTCAGAGTGTGGAATCCATAGTATTTGACTTTCTGTTGTTCAACCTCATAATTCTTTTGCAGGAGAAGCTCTTAAAGTAAATGAGGATTTTATGGAAAAGGATTCAAAAAAAAATCAGAGAAATCTAAATGAGGAGAGAAGAACAGCCTTCCTCTGGAGGGTAAGTATGAGACCGTGAGTCCTCACAACCAGCTTGAGACAGGCATGCTGACAACATTTATATTAGCAACTTGAGTTGAAATTCTCACATGCCAGATTTTGTCATGTGTTTATTCATAGGCTGGAAAACAACCAGACTCTTCAATATAACGCTTGTTCGGGTTTTCTGGAAATGTTTTTCAGATAAGAAAAAAATAATTATAAATTCTGAAGGGCCAGTATGTGCTTAAAATTAAGAAGTATTTCAGGCAGTTTTCTGAATAAGATGAATTATGTAATATTAATTACATAGTATATAATTGAAAAATAAATGTATTTAATGGTGAATATGATGTTGTCCAGGGGGAAGAAATCAGGTGGGAACAGTCATTTAAGAAATGTGCCTGTGCTGGTGAAGTCTGATAGCAAAGGACCCAGATGATGCCAGTTCAAGTAGGAGAAAATGTAACATGATGAAAAGCTGAGGAGAAGGGATAAAAAATGACTGGGGGACTGAGAGAATAACTATGTCAATATTGAGAGGAGAGACACAATGGAATGGAGATTCATGTTCTTAGAATGGCAGGGCAATACAGAGCCTATGGCTTTTGACAGAAGAAAGATAGGAGACAGAAAAGAGGTAGTCAGTTTGAGAGATGGGGGTTAAAGTTTTTACTAAGATCCTTTTTGTGTGATGGCTTCTGATCCTGATTATAACATACTAACGACATTTCTACTAAGAGTGATTGTCTAGGCTGTGAAGTACAAAGATTTGAAACAACAAACTAATTGAGTAACAAAGATTATATATATTATTGATGACAATTTAACAATCATAAATTTTAGTTGTTTTCTAATGGTATTTAAGATTTGGGAGGACATATATTTAAACATTTAAATCTAAAGTGCTATTTTACAGGTGTTCGGGAATTGATGAATTACATAAATTTTGAAGGAAGGTCTTGTTTAACCCATCATACTCTTTGTAAATGATGGAAAATAAAAGAAGGAATGAGGAGGATGAATTTGTGGCTTCTGTGCGGTGGAAGTAGGCCTGGGTATGTAACCTACAAAATCCATGTCCCCACAGGGCAATGAGGTTCTATGGGCACAGATGATCGGGAATGAGTATAGGAAGCTGCATCCAGTTCTCCATAAAGAAGAAAAACAACATTTAGAGAGATGAACAAGGAGTACCAAGAGATTTTTCAGCAACTCCAGAGAAGTTGGATCAATATGGATCAAAAGAGTAAACACTTGAAAGAAATGTATCAGGAACTAATGGAAATGTGTCATAAACCAGATGTGGAGCTGCTCTACATAAGAACTGAGGGTGACCCTTGAGGCAATTTATGTTAGCTGGCCTTTATATCTTTGCTTTCCATCAAGTACCAAAGACATTATTTCTTCATCTCCTGCATTGATGATGGAGTCATTCCCATGGATTACAGAGATAAACTATAACTCCTAACCTAATCATGGAAAGAGAGCTTTATGGAATTGTGCAATTAGATTTCCATAGAAACATTTTCTACCACAAGTTTTCTCCTCTAGCACATTTCATTCAAACCCTGGAAGAAAAAAAATCATTTGAAAATTCAATTTTTGTCTCCATTGGATAATACATAGAAATTAGGGAAAAACTAACATTTCCTTCTTCCCCCTTTTGGGAAGGCCTACGTTTGAAATGCTCCTGATTTGAGCCACATTATCCTATGGGGACTAGGCCTGAAAAAGACCACTTTGTAGACAGCTGCAGCAATGCGCAGTCACTACTCACACCTTTCTCTCTCACTCAAATTCAGGGTCCTGAATTTATCAGAAATAGATTCTGTCAACAGGTCTTACTGGTATAATTGTTAGAGATGAGAATACATTTTAAAAGGGTTGCAGTGATAGTATGTGATAATTCTAAAGTTTTCAAAACCTTAAGACTACATGGGCAGAATAACAACTTTTTTGTTTGTTTGTTTGTTTGGTCCTCAACAGTGAAATACTAGCTAATACTGGATGTCTAATTTGCAAGAAGAAGACCAACATACAAAGAAAGAGCCTTTTGACTAAGCATAAGGGGTTATGACAGAAATAAAAAACGTTTCTAGAAATGATGAGACAGAAGCTAACCACCAAAATTACTCATGTGGGGAATATTGCCATAATAACCAACGAATGCATCTTTTACATGCTGGGAAGAGTTTTCTTAGGACTTCTTAATATTCTTAGGACTAGCACCAGAAAAAAGCAAAAACATCTGGATAAGACTGAATAAAAATTCCTTTCAGGTCCAGACACAGAGCCTTATTATGCCTTTAATCCCAGCCTTTCGGAGGCTGATGCAGGAGGAAGGCTTGAATCCAGGAGTCCAAGATGAGCCTGGACAACACTGAGATACCCTATTTCTATAAAAGTAAATTTTTAAAAACTTAGCCAGGCAGGGTGGCACACCTCTGTGGTTCCAGCTACTTAGGAGGTTGAGGCAGGAGGATCACTTGAGCTTAGGAGTTTGATGCTACAGTGAACCATAATTGTTCCACTGCATTCCATTCTGGGCAACAGAGCTAGAACTTTTCTCAAAACCAACCAACAAATAAAAAATAGGTATTTTATTTCAGCATATTTTATTTGTATGCATTTGCATGTGCACATATATATGTGTGAGTGTTGATGTATTTTAGCGTAGAAGACAAGTTTTAAGTCATTAGATGGATGACAGTTTAAGCTTACATCCCCAAACTGTAGCATGTGTTAGAATTATCCAAAGGGCTTGCTTTATAGCTATTTCTAAACCCCATCCTATAAAGCTAATTGTAACTACAGACATCTAAATAATTATTTATGTTAGGTATATAAGAGATACTTATCTGAGAGCATATTCTTATAGAATCAAAGACTTCCTTTTCAATAGAAGCTTATTCTCATTAACAAATGGCCATAAAATGTTTTTTCAAAAGATGATACTTTTAAAAATAATATCAGAGGCTGGGCGTGGTGGCTCAAGCCTGTAATCCCAGCACTTTGGGAGGCCGAGGCGGGCAGATCATGAGGTCAGGAGATCGAGACCATCGTGGCTAACACACTGAAACCCCCATCTCTACTAAAAAATACAAAAAACTAGCCAGGTGAGGTGGTGGACGCGGGTAGTCCCAGCTACTCGGGAGGCTGAGGCAGGAGAATGGCGTGAACCCGGGAGGCAGAGCTTGCAGCGAGCTGAGATCCGGTCACTACACTCCAGCTTGGGCGACAGAGCGAAACTCCATCTCAAAATAAATAAATAAATAAATAAATAAATAAATAAATAAATATAATATCAGCAAGATTTACCATTAAAATCTCCAAGCGATTTAGTCCTTCTGACATTTTTCTGTACATGTTTTTGTCTATATCCACTTTGTTTATACTTTTAAAAAATATTTTCCAAAATAAATCGTATTTATTTATTGTATTTTAAAGCTCAAAATGTATTTAAACATTTTATTAATTTAGGCTTTTTCAAATAATATCTTGTTATTTGATATGTTCAGTTAATTACTAGTTGGTAACTGTAGATATAAAGTTTTTAAATGGCAGAAGTCTACTTTATAAATTATGAAGCCTAAGATTGTCAAACCCTAATTTGATCAATGCACAATTTATATTATATTGTATGTTACAAATATGTGCAATTTTTACATATTTATTAAAAAATAAAAATTTAAAAATTATTTTTCAAATAAGTTGTCATTTAAATAAAGGTTTTATTGGATTAGTTTGAATTTAGTAAAAATGCTTTAAATAAAATCACCTGAATGTTTTTTCTGCACAGTACCGATTTCATTTCCCTACATTTAAAATTAAATCAGCCATAGGTGCCAGACATTGAGGCTCTACTTCTCTTTTTCTAAAACCATCCATCATCATCATTAGCATTTTGATCTTCAAATCTAAAAGGTGGTAGAAATTGATCGGCACTGAAGGGATTTATGTTGATGAGCAAGGTGAGATGGTAGCAGAACCTAGATTTCAGTGAAGGAAGGGCAGAAGTTATCAAAGAATGGAATGATGTATATTCAAATATCATATAAAAATACTATCAGATGTGGGAGCAGAAATGAAAGTAGATTTGGGGCCCCAGAAAATCAAACATGATTTTGCCACGTGGGTTTTGTTTAACAATCAATGACAAAAGCCAGGCATGGTGGCTCTCACAGGTAATCCCAGCGCTTTCGGAGGCCGAGGCAGGCGGATCACTAGATGTCAGGAGTTTGAGACCAGCCTGGCCAACATGGTGAAACCGTGTCTCTACTAAAAATACAAAATCAGCCAGGCATGGTGGCACATGCCTGTAATCTCAACAACTCGGGACTCTGAGACAGGATAGTCATTTGAAACTGGGAGACAGAGGTTGCGTTGAGCCAAGATCATGCCATTGCACTCCAGCCTGGACGACAGAGGGTGACTCCATCTCAAAAAAAAAAAAAAAAAATCAATCAACCAATAACAAGATAAACCAGCACTAACCAGAACTAGAGGGTGTTTGTAGAGGATTATTTATAGAGATTAGACATTGAGTTGATTTAATCAGTGGTGGAAAGATAAATCCTTTCATTGATACTCTGTACCGCAGAAAGCTAATCAGGGAGGGGATTTAAGGATCCTATAATACATTGGCCTCCAAAAAGCAAGGCCTATTATTTATAGAGGCATTTGGAATTTGCTAGACTGTGGACATCTCAAAGAATAGCATCTGTTATCCAGAAAGCCCAGAGGACAGGGAACTCCTGAATCAAACGCATGAATTTTCCTGCAAGCACTTTTCAGACCAGTTATAGAATATTCAGGTGAGTATCTCCTTTAATTTTGGTTCTTTGTTTATACAAATTGTGAACTTCTGGAGGGACAGTCCTAGATATTATACAGTTTTATCTATAGCATGATATCTAGAATTTAATTGGAAACCTTTATTGTAAAATATGAAAAGTTCTATGCTGTCTGTAACTTCAGGGTGCATGCAGCATTGGTCGTCTGCAAAGTTTTCAAAGTGCTCAAAGGCACTTTTTTAT
Source organism: Macaca mulatta (assembly GCF_049350105.2). Classification (NCBI taxonomy): domain Eukaryota; kingdom Metazoa; phylum Chordata; class Mammalia; order Primates; family Cercopithecidae; genus Macaca; species Macaca mulatta. Next base: position 90,728,488 of record NC_133419.1, read on the forward strand.
TTTCCTAATATTCCATTGAAGTTTTTATTTATGTAATAGTATTTTTAATTTACAAAATCTATTTTCTTGTTTGAATGTTCTTTTCAAAGCCTCTTGTTATTTTTTGATATATATAATGAATATATATAGTCTGATATATTTATATTCTATTTTATGGAATATTACATGTATGACTTTGTGAAGGTTATAAATTTTTATTTTTTTCATTTTTTATTTTTTATGTCACAAAAATTTTTAAAAATTAAGAATTCATATAGCTTCACAAAGTCACAGGAGTCCATACATTATGTTTAAGATCAAAACTTACCCTCAAATGGTTCAAGGATAAAAGGATGTCTTAAACTTCTAAGTATTTCGTAAGTGATGATGACAAAAAGTAAAAAGTAAACAAATAAAAGATGTATTCTAACACAGAAAAGGGGGCAATCACATACAATCCACACGGTTAATTTTTTTGAGACAGGATCTCAGTGTTGCCTAGTCTGAAGTGCCCTGATGCAATCAAGGCTCACTGAAGTCTTGACTTCCTGTGCTCAAGCCGTCCTCTCACCTCAGCCTCCAGAGTAGCTGGGACTATGGGCACTACAAGTGTGGGCCTGGTTAAATTTTTGTTTTTCTAGAGATGGGGTCTCCCTATGTTGCCCAGGCTGGTCTTAAACTCCGCACCTCAAGCAATTTTCCTGCTTCAGCCGCCCAAAGTGTTGAAATTACAGGCGTGAGCCACTGTGCCTGGCCCTATATAAATTCTTAGTTTTCCCAGTTTCTTTCTTTCTGTCTTTTTTTAAGAGATGGGGGTTTCTCACTTGTTGCCCAGGCTTATCTTGAACTCCTGAGTTCAAGTGATCCTCCCAGCTTAGACTCCTAAAGTGCTGGGATTACAGGAATGAGCCTCCATGCCTGGTCACAGTTTCATCATGGAAGTAATGGAACAGCAAGCATAAAATGACCTCATAGAGCTTTAAGGAGAAAAATACGATATTAATAATAAGTGTAAAACATTTGCATATTAGTTTCCCGGAACTGCTGTTGTAGGGGTGGCCTGCCCCTCCACACCTGTGAGTCTATCTTGTCAGGTGCGATGAGAGACTGAGAAAAGAAATAAGACACAGAGACAAAGTATAGAGAAACAGTGGGTCCAGGAGACCGGCACTCAGCATACCAGTGACCTGCACTGGCACCGGTCTCTGAGTTCCCTCCAGTTTTACTGATTATTATTTTCATTATCTCAGCAAGAGGAATGCGGTAGGAGAGCAGGGTGATAATAGGGAGAAGGTCAGGAAGAAAACATGTGAGCCAAAGAATCTGTGTCACAATTAAGTTCAAGGGGAGGTACCATGCCTGGATGTACACGTAGGCCAGATTTATGTTTCTCTCCACTCAAACATCTCAGTGAATAAAGAATAACAAAGCAACATTGCTGCCAACATGTCTCGCCTCCCGCCATGGGGCAGTTATTCTCCTATCTCAGAACTGAACAAATGTACAATTGGGTTTTATACCAAGGCGCTCCGTTCCCCAGGGGCAGGCAGGAGACAGTGGCCTTCCTCCATCTCAACTGCAAGAGGCTTTCCTCTTTTACTAATTCACTTCAGCACAGACCCTTTACGGGTGTCGGGCTGGGGTACGGTCAGGTCTTTTCGATCCCAGGAGGCCATATTTCAGACTATCACATGGGGAGAAACCTTGGACAATACCCGGCTTTCCAAGGCAGAGGTCCCTGCGGCTTTTCGCAGTGCATTGTGCCCTGGTGAGGACTAGAGAATGGCGATGACTTTTACCAAGCATACTGCTCGTAAACATTTTGTTAAGAAGGCACATCCTGCACAGCCCTAGATCCCTTCAACCTTGATTCCATGCAACACATGTTTCTGTAAGCACAAGGTTGGGGCAAAGTGGCTGGGGCAAAGTTACAAATTAACAACATCTCAGCAAAGCAATTGTTTAAGGTACAGATCAAAATGGAATTTCTTATGTCTTTCTTTTCTACGTAGACACAGTAATAGTCTGATCTCCCTTTCTTTTCCCTACAGCTATAATAAACTATCAGAGATAAAACAATAATTTGCTCTTTCACATGCTGAAAGACTAAAATTTAAAATCAACATGTTGACAGAGTTGGTTCCCACTGGGGATTCTGAGGGGAAATCCAGCCACTCCCTGTCTGCTAGCTTCTGGTGGCTGATGGGAACCTTTAGCTTTCATTGGCTTGTGGCAGCCTAGTTCCCCTGAGCTCTGTCTCTGCCTCTGTCTCCACATGTCTGTCTAGGTGTCTAAGACATTCCTTTTATTTCTTCTATAGTGATACCAGTCATTGGACTTAGGCCCCACCCTAAATCCTAAATCCAGACTAATCTCATTGGGAGATTATCGAGGTAATTACATCTGCAAAGATCCTATTTTCCAAAGGTCATATTCACAGGTTTCACGGGTTAGGACTTAGACATATATTTTGGGGGGGCCACTCTTTAACTTGCACTTTTAAAAAAATGCCTGGCTCATAAAAGAGCCACAATAAAACAAAAACACAACTGTATTTTTATTTTCACTGCTGTAGACGCATCATCCTAACCTTTACAATTGGGAAGACAGCACTTCTTTCCCGAAATTCAGATTCTGAATATTCCACATCTCTTTTCTAATGTCAATTCTATGTGACTTACCCTTTTTCTGAGTTAGAATACATCTTATATTTATTTATCTATTGATTTTTTATACTCATCACTTACAATATGTGTGGAAATTTGACATCTTTTAATCCCTGAACCAATTCAGAGTATGTTTTGATGTTAAACACAAAGTATGAAATCAAATATTTTTCAAGTTTTTTTTTACTTTCCTTTGTAAGTGTTACTTTTCTCTTAATTACTCTCCTGTTATATTATTAAGTTTTTTTTAGGAGATTGATGAAATGACTTTTTTTTCTGATTTTTTAGATTAAAAATTCAATAACTTTCAAGTTTACCCTCTTAAGTTTTTCACAGTTTAATTTTTTTTGTAAATTTTAATTTTTATTTATATTTTCATTTATTATGGAACAATTTTCCAAAAGTCTTTTTCACATAATAAATTTGATATATGAGTTATTATTTATTTTATCTTCTACCTCAACTATGGACTTGAATTACTATCCAATATTTTAAAACATTTTAATCTATGTATTGAGGCATTTGTGTTTTGAGGCATGTGACATTATAACTAACATTCTTCATACTTCTAGTGAATTCTTAATGTCATTCAAAGGCTACATCCTTCTATACACTACTGAGAATTAAAAATAGTTCTCAAAAATATTCTCACATACACAGAAACTCATTCTCAGAATTTCAACCTCCACTGGCATCTTAACTCTGTTCTCTTTCCCTTCTAATGCGTATTTTCCCCCGAAGGTCCCATGTTCCACTCTTTATGCACCCTCTATTTAAGATCTGGTTTAATTTCATGTTGTATGTAGTTGTACACAATTTTACTTAAGTGAGGCTTAGTCTTAGAATAGAAGATTATCCTAAAAAGACTAGTGAAAGAGATATGAGAATTTGGAGAATTTGTTGGGAAATCATGTCCCAGAGGAATTATATGTTCCAGAGGAATTTACTTTTTAGGTTGAAAAATAAAAAAGCAGTAGTCATCAACTCTGCCATGTTTTCAAGCTCTATAATGGAAAATGCCAGGTATTTTGGAGGCACTTTCTGAAGGAAGCTGAATTTTCACTGAGGCTTAAAGATGATGAACAGTTAACAAAATAAAATTGAAATGTTTTATAATTTTCATTAAATCCTTGATATTTAAAAGGAGAAGCAGTATGGTTCACAAGAAACCATGCATTCCCATGCATGGATCCTGAAGAATCTATAATTCAGTCTCATCACAGGTTCACATTCCCTCATAAAATGGTAACAGCTGGACGCATGTCTGGAGGAGCTCTTGGGCTTGTCCTATTGTATCTTCAACTTCTCGTCTGTACCTTTAGCTATGGATATTTGGGCTGTGCTTAGAAAATGGCCATACTCAGGGCACTGTAGAATGAACAGTCTTTCCCGTTTAGGCATTTCTCCTTCCACTTTAACTTTTGATCTGTCTTCAGGGCATTTCTGTTATATTAAGCTTCTTAAGTGAGTGGTCTGGTGTTTGTCTTATGCAACTCAATTTAAGAGTGGTTCACCTGAGATCTGGCAGAAAGCAGGCTGGGGTGGGGTGTGGAGATATTGAATATTGTGCATGTAGCATACGAAAGGCAAATACGGACTTTAATTCAGAAATGGGCAATGTTTTATTTATATTGTTAAGAGTAAATTAATTACACAAGGGACATATGACAAATAGGGTGTAATTTCTTTCATTAATCCCAATGAAGCAGAGTAACTTTCCTTTCTTTCTCCTCAGAAATACAAAATCACACATACTGCAGGACTTCCAGAAAGAAATAATCCACTGACTCTTAAAAGTAAAGAACTCTGTGTTCTTGCTCTGGTGTCTACATAACCGTGATCTTAGAAGTAAGCCAAAGACATCAAAATGGCTTTGCCTAGAAGCCAAGGCCATTGGTCAAACAAAGACATCTTGAGGTTACTGGAATGCATCGAGAATAATCTCCCATCTGATGGCAACGGCACGTTCAGCTCAATTCAGTCACACATGGACTGGGGAAAAGTAGCTTTTAAAAACTTTTCTGGTGAAATGTGCAGGCTCAAATGGTTAGAGATTTCTTGCAGCTTGAGAAAATTTGGCACTTTGAAAGAATTAGTCCTGGAAGCTAAGAAATGTGTTAAAAATACAAACAAAAGTCGAAAAGTCAGGAACCATCCAGACTTTCCAAAGAGGCCCCTTACTGCTTATATCCGCTTCTTCAAGGAGAATTGGCCCCGGTACTCCCAAATGTACCCTGGGATGAGAAGCCAGGAACTGACCAAAATCCTGTCAAAGAAGTACAAGGAACTCCCAGAGCAGATGAAACAGAAATATATTCAGGATTTCCAGAAGGAAAAGCAAGAATTTGAGGAAAAACTTGCTCGATTTAGGGAAGAACACCCTGATTTAGTCCAGAAGGCCAAGAAATCTGATGTCTCCAAGAGGATTCAAACCAAAGTGCAAAAGAAGGTTCAGAAAAATATGGAAGAAGTGAGGTCTCTTCCAAAAACGGATCAATTTCTCAAGAAGGTAAAATTTCATGGAGAACCTCAGAAACCCCCCATGAATGGATACCACAAATTTCACCAAGATTCCTGGTCAAGTAAGGAGCTGCAACATTTGTCCCTGAGGGAGCGCATGGTAGAGATTGGCAGACGCTGGCAGCGCGTCCCGCAGAGCCAGAAGGATCATTACAAGAGCCAGGCTGAGGAGCTGCAGAAGCAATACAAGGTGAAATTGGATCTCTGGCTTAAGACTTTGTCACCTGAAAATTATGCTGCATACAAAGAATCGACCTATGCTAAGGGTAAGAATATGGCCATGACAGGAGGCCCGGACCCCAGGTTGAGACAAACAGATCCTCAGTCCTCATCAGCAAAGGGTCTGCAAGAAGGGTTTGGGGAGGGGCAGGGGCTCCAGGCTGCAGGAACAGATTCATCACAGACTACTTGGGTAAACTGTCATGTCTCCTTGGAACCAGAAGAGAACAGGAAGAAAGATGGAGAAGAGGAAGAAAGCAGTGACTCTTCAGACTGCAGCAGTGGAGAAGAAATGGAAGTTGATGTCTGAGGGCAGTGGCTCTAGTGCAGCTTCCTCAGATGACTTCTAACTGGGACTCCACCTGACTCGGACTCCACCTGACTCAGACTCCAGGGTCAGGCAGAGTTTCGCAACAAAAGCCCATTCATGCCATCCATGTCAAAGAAAAGGGACTCTCCTTCTGCCTCTTTTTACTTCTTTTTTTTTTCTTTTCTTCCTTCCCCACTCTCCTCCCCTATACAAAGTAGGACAGGTTGGAAAGAAGCAACTTGGTGCAGCATTGTCTTGCACCAGGATTACAAACCTGGGAGGGACTCTTTGGGGAGAATAAATATAAGTTTGAGCCAATACTACCCTTATCCTTAAAAAACAGACAAATATCATCCCTTTCCCAAAGAATTTTTGCAATTAAATCTTCTGGAATGAAGCAATGGTTATGTGTAGGGTACACATCGTATTAGAATGAATATTTCTGAAGCAAGAAGCTTTGCTTTACTCATTTTTGTCCTGCTAAAGGTAGTAAGAAGGCACCCATGAGCCTGGGACCCTGACCTTCCCTGTGGAAATGTTTTTCAGGACTCCTGCACTTAATCTAGGGTTGGGGATATTTGATGAAAGGTGGGGTGAGTGTCTTAAGAAAATTGTTATACTCTTGATATCTGTCTCCTCCACTCTTGAAGGAAGGAGTTGGCCATTCCCATGCCTGGGAGTAGGCAGCAATATTTCTATATGTATGTCTGACTCTTAGCTTTCATTGAGACTTTTCTTTTTCATTTCCAAAAGAAATATGAAAACACAAAATAAAAACTTACCTATTTCATCTGAATGGGCTCCTCCACAGAATCCGTGATGACGCTGGGTGCAGCTTCTCTAAGTGCTCTCTGCATTTTTTCTTGAAGCTCCAAATATTTCCTGCTGCTTCAGGCGCAAGTGAATCTCCCCTGCAGCACTCAGGATTGATGGAAAGATGCACAGAAAGACATATAGAGATAAATACACTATTCTGTTTCACTATCTGCTCTATGAATTCATGCAACAATAAAACATTGTTTAAATTTTTTTTCATTTACTAATATGTTTGAAAACCAACCTAAGGTTAGTGCCTTCTCAGTATACCTTTATTCTCTTAAACATTTCTGTCTATTTTCATATTTTGTTCTCGTGAATATTAGCATCACAGTAGTCGTATACTTTTTATATGAAAACCATTGACTATCGAGTGTTTATTTTGTCCCTAGATAGCTTAGTAAATTTTTATTTATAAGTCTTTTCTAGGTAAATAAGTTTCAGAGAATAATGAAAATATTTACCATTTTATACCTCTAATTTCTGAATGTATTGAATTAAAATATCCAGGAGAATGTTAAGCAATGATAATAATATGTTCTTGGCTTGCTTCTGACTTTCAGCCTAATGGTTACGGAATTTAAAATCATGAAAATTACACCAATGTGTACATTTGAAATAAATTATAATAAAAATAAGAAAATTGCTATTTACTGTTATTATTTTGTTAACTTTATAATGTATATCAATTTATGACAAATTTATTTTATCATATATTTATGTAATTTTTCATACTGTATTAGTCATCGTCCTCCAGAGAAACAGTAGCACCAACACAGAGAAATAGAGTAACAAGAGATATAGAATAATACAGAGACATGAAAACCAAACACCGCATGTTCTCACTCATAGGTGGGAACTGAACAATGAGATCACTTGGACTTGGGAAGGGGAACATCACACACCGGGGCCTATCATGGGGAGGGGGGAGGGGAGAGGGAGTGCATTGGGAGTTATACCTGATGTAAATGACGAGTTGATGGGTGCTGACGAGTTGATGGGTGCAGCACAGCAACATGGCACAAGTATACATATGTAACAAAGCTGCACGTTATGCACATGTACCCTAGAACTTAAAGTATAATAAAAAATAAATAAATAAAATAAAATAAAAATAAAAATAAAAAAATACAGAGACGAGACAGAGAGAGACAGATACGGTGGCTCGCCGCCCAGGCTGCAGTGCAGTGGTGCGATCTGGGCTCACTGCAATATCCGCCTCCCAGATTCAAGTGATTCTTCTGCCTCAGCCTCCTAAGTAGCTGGAATTACAGGCACCTGCCACCACACCCGATTAATTTTTGTATTTTTAGTAAAGACAGGGCTTCACCATGTTGTCCAGGCTGGTCTCGAACTCCTGACCTCAAGTGATCCTCCCACCCAGAAAACCTTATTTTATTATGAAGAATTGGTTCACAAAATTGTGGAGGCAAAAAATACTATGATCTGTAATCTACAAGCTGGTCACTTAGGAAAGACAGAGGTGTAATTCAATCTGAGTCTAAAGGCCTGAGGACCAGGGAAACCAATGGTATAAACCTCAGTTCCATGGTAGGAGAAGATAAGATGAGATGTGCTAGCTTAAGCAGTGAGGCAGGAACAAAAGGGTCAAACTCCTCTCTCATCAGCTCTTTGTTCTATTCAGGAGCTAATGGGGAGGGAAACCTACTTTACAGAGACCAATTCAAGCTGACACATAAAATTTACCATCACGCTTTCATTTTCTTACAGATTCTGGGGATTTAGGCATTTTTACCATTTTTACATGAATTCTAGATGGCTGATGGGTACAATTTATCTAGAAAATGTTTGCATATTATGTCCCTTGTTTCGCTTCTTAACATCAAGTTCGCAAAAATAACTTTAAAGATCTGATTCTTTTCACTTCCAATTCAGAAGATACTGTAAGTCACATTTGTCACTAAGTGGTAGTAAGGCCTGTAGCTCAGGCTAGATGGTGAGATGTACAAATGCAGTTGGCGCTTTGCTTGTGATTTTAAACACAGTGTTTTTAAATTTATTCAACACCTACTCTTTTGTATATATATAAATTTTCACCTTAAAATTCTGAAAAGATAGAGAGGTGCAGTATGCTTTCAGACCATTTCCAAACCTCTAAGAAAAACAGTGTAAAACTAGAATAACAAAATCAAAATTCATGAACAGTATCTACAACAACACTGAGTGACAATGTACCCTAAAAAATCCCAAATATAAAAAATCACAGACAAATCAGGTGCAGCAGCAATATCCATGAGGAATCAGAATCCTTTCAGGATGACGCAGAGAGGGTGAACAGAACGTATGTAGATTTGAGAACTCCCCAAGTCAGCAACAAGGGTTCACTAGAAGCTGTGCAAGGTAATTAAAACAGAGCTGCAGAAACTGAGCAGGGTGGGAGTTTGCACACATCAATAAGCAAGAGTCGAGGATAAGATAAAGAAAGCCTGGGACCATATGGTTTCCATAGCTCTTAAAATAACCAGCCCAAATTCTCTTCCAGGATCAAACTCCATACTGAGAAGAATATACTGGGAGTAAACTACATATTAAACAAGGCTGACACAATAGGATCAAAAAAATGGGAAGGCCCCAGTAATAAGTGGAGACAGAAGCAGAACCAGGACAGAGCAAAAACTCAAGGGATTTTTATTGAATACCTTATGAAATCAAAAGGAGAGCTCTAGAATCAGGATGCTCGGAAAGCTATGTTGACTGATCTTTACCTCATAAAAGTTCAAGTTCCATTCCATACAAATAGTGTCAATAGGGCATGCTTTCATTATTATTGTTCTTTGTTTCTTATCTAAGGAGAGTGCAGAGGGAAGAAAATGCCTTTCCAAAAATAGTGTACCTTGATATGACTGTTCATGAAGTAACATCTAGCATTCTTAAAAGAACCTTAGTGCCAGGGCTACCGTGAGCTTATACTCTGTAGCTGCAACCTTGAGAGAAGTGCCTCTGGGCAGTCCTCTCTGTTTCCTGCCCAGCAGAATCTCAGCCCCACCTCACCGGATCCACCTCCATCACTGTGCCTGGCCACCTCAAGCTGTTCCTGAAGGTCAATTTCTGGAGTGTGTCCTGATCCTCTCCTCCTCCAAGCATCCCTCTTGGTCCTTGCGGGATCCCTCCAGGACCCTACCTAGAAGCCTTTTCGCCTGTCCTTGCTCCATCACACCTCGTCCAGGAATGTATTATAAGCCTGGTGTGGTGGCTCACACCTGTAATCCCAGCACTTTGGGTGCCCCAGGCAGATGGATCACTTGAGGTATGAAGTTCGAGACCAGCCTAGCCAACAAGGTGAAACCCCCTCTCTAATAAAATTACAAAAATTAGCAGAGTGTGGTGACTCATGCCTGTACTCCCAGCTACTTCGGAGGCTGAGGCATGCGAATAGCTTGAACCTGGGAGGCAAAATTGGAAGTGAGTGAGATAGCAGCACTGCACTCCAGCCTGAGCAACAGTGATGACCAGTGAGAAAAACAAATGATAGGTAGAGACAGTGGTACATATCTATCTACATATCTATGTATCTACATATTTAGCTATATATAATATATATGTATATTATACATATACATGAATATATATATTATACATTGTTTAATTTGTAGTTTACTGCCAGTGTCATATATAATACATTATATATGTATTGCATATATGAGAGAGAGATCTCAAATTTATCGAATCCCTAATAACAAGTAGCTACCACCCCCATCTTCCACAATGGCTAATCATTTTACTGTGTGATTTACTCTCAGATGTGGTACTGCGGACCACAATGTGTCTCCAGCAAATTATCAGCAAATTCAGGTGCAAGTTTTTGGCTTTAGAAAATGTTTCAATTAAGTCAGCTACACTTGGGAAATGACGTTAGGAATATGCACCCAAAGGGTTGATCTTAACTATTCATTATTACTAGTGGGAAAATTCTGGAGATTAAGGGATGTTTGGGGTGGCTGTCTTGCTCTGACAGAAGTAGGAACGGGGGATAGGTTTCTCCCCTATTCCTCTTGTGTTAATAATGGCGGGAGATTTTGGTTACTGGGAATAGTACCTACATGACCTGGATAAAGCACGAGCACTAAATGTCTTGGGAGGGTAAAGAGAGGGGCTGCAGGGACTGCAGGGAGGAGGAACTAAGGCTCTTTCAGAGAGTGTGCAGAGAGAAAGCAGTCGGCTTCTCTGTCCATCATGCACAGCTCCAGGATTAAGGAAAACTCTGCTTTCCCCCTGCACATTCTCTTTGTATCTGTAAGAGAAAGTGGATGGGTTATATTAGTGATCTGAAATGATTATTTTCCAGAAGGACAATTGAACCACTACCGAGATGTATAAAGGCAACTGGGGTTTTCCGAGGCCACCCAACACAGCCTCCATGGGGGGCAATGAAACGGGACCCAGTTGTCCGCAGTTCTGGAGCTTTCAGGTTAGTCAGGAAAGTCCCAAGGAGGCAGGGAAGGGGTTGGGTTAAATAAAACACCTTCTGTAATCCGTGTACTAATGGGCCAGGCTAGGAAAGAAAAACTGGTAAACATGAGTTGATAGAAGAAAAATAGGAGAGACGGTTTTATTTTATTTTATTTTTAAAAATAATTTTTTGAAACCAAGTTCATATGTGTTTTATGGAAGAAAGGACTAGAAATAATAGGAATAAAAAAATGTGTGTTCAGCAAAGAAAGTTCATGGTCAGATAAAGAATGAAGTTCAAAGGATGTTGGTGGTGAGATGAAGAACATGGTTTGTGTAAACAGTTGGGAATGAAAGATTTCATGGAGTTGAAGAAAGATGGAAAGTTTCACAAATGAGTACAGAGAACATACTCATGTGGTCAGGAAATATGCTTTGTTATGGACAAAGGAGATAGCACAAAAATCAAGTGAAGATATTGGGTCAATGTAGCTATTTAGTTTTATTTCGAAACAATAGGAGTAAATAAGGTAGGTTTTAAAATTGAGAGAAAATAACAAAGATAAAGTGAGAAAAAGAAAATGAGAGGAAATTAATATTGGAAGGCGATTGTTGAATAATGTCTCTAAGGATAGCATGGAAGTCAGTTTATACATGTAGTGCAAAGCCTTAGAAAAGAAGAAGCAAGTTGCACTAATGGGGTGAGATCTGGTTAGCAGGTAGTTTTTGAACTGCTAAAAGTAAACATTTTGAAAACGTCTTATCTTATTCTATGAAATAATATCCACTATTGTTTTTTAGAATAAAGAATCAGTGTGCAGGTAAAATATTTGACAATAAAGAAACTAAACAGATTTAGTAATGAGGTTTTTGTGTATTGTAAGATAATTATCAAATCACAAATTACCATTTTTAAATAAAATGTAGATACTTGAGGGCAAATAGTTGAAGGCCAGATTTTGACTTCTGGTGCAAATACATATATACATATATACATAGAAAAGAAGGAAAGAAAAGGAAGAAAGAAAAGAGAAACAAGTCCCTAATTTTGGTTCATTCATTGCAACAAATTGCTAAATATCTTAAGATAAAACAATAAATAAAAAGACATGAATAAAAGTATACTATGTGTCCCAATGATTTCATTATTACTTCAGGGTTATGTGAATCTATGGAAGAAGATGATCCATGCTGAGTATTGGAGAGTTTGTCATTTACTTTATGAGGAAGAGGAATGCCACTTGGAGAGACTGGAATAGGAAAGAAAAGATAAGTAAAGACAGTAAAGACAGAATGAAATGAAAGGGGAAAGCCGTAGGAGGAATGTATAAGAAACTGAAGGAAATGTGCCATAAACCAGACCTGGAGCTGCTCCAGATTAGGACTGAGAAAAACAGAGTCCACTGGGAAAAATGACCTCATCCTCTTTGCCTTCTGTGATGTGTTTGGAATGATGCTTTCGTGATTCTGGAAAGTGAATTGCTTGTCTAGCAATAAAAGAGACAAAGTCAGTTTTTCTTGATCCAGGAGCAAAAAAACAAACGAAAAAAAAAACAGTAGAAAACATCCCAGAAAAAAATTTCCTTTCAAAATTCATTCAATTGCTGAAAAACTGCAGTAAAAAAAAGTTTATTTGAAGCTTTTTGAATTTGTATTTAAATATATTTAGATATTTAGAAATTTGGGAATCCATGCAACATATTTCCTCAATGGCCATTTCCTATATACCAATTGCTATAACCTTTGGGCTCACCCATCCTTAGGAATCTAATAAATTAAGCCTTCACTGTGAATTTTGTGATGAATGCTAAGACTTTCTCTCTTCTTTCTTACCTAATTTTAGAAATGTGTTAGAAAGGTAAATTTCTTCCTATATTCAAATTTTGAGAACTGTAACAGTTATCAGTCTAATACTGAAGTGGGAAAATGATTTATGATGAAAATGTACCCTCCTTCATAGTACATGTAGTCTTCTCCTTCTTAAAAGGCAGAAAGGTTTTGTTTGTTTGTTAGGCAGGGCTATTAGTTTCAAGGAACTATAGAGAAATCACACAGAGAAAATTACCATTTCCAATTTTAATTTTCAAAGTGTATAACGAAATTGGCATAATGGCCCCAAATTATGCCAGGACTTATGGCAGAAAGGTAAGTATTTCTGACAGTGTATGGTGAAAGTAAGGTGTAAAGAAGCAAAAGAAAAGATCCTCAAGGATCTGGGGCTTTTGTATGTAGCAGATGGTGGATTCCAACTACAAATGGAAATGCTATCGGATGCATTTAGGGAAGCTGGGTCTTAGGAAGCAGGATGCCTGCCTAAGCTAAGCTTGTCAAGCCCTAGCTTGTGGTTGTTGACACTGAGCATCACAGTGGTGTATAACATTACACAAAAATACTTTCTATAATCATCAATGATATTAAAAACATTAGAGGAATATTTATAACAACAATCATAAAGTAAACTGGCAACTAATTTCACTGGATTTATCCCTTTCTCAAGAGATCCTTTGACAAAGAATTCTCACAAAGAAATCTTTAAAAAGCATATGTGGATTTTCTTTTACTTTATTACACCTATGCATGCTTCAGTGAAAAATCCATAAATCTGACATAAAGTGATTTTTTAAAATAGGAGTTATTATTTACATTATTTGTCTGAGAATAAGAGCAAGCTGCTTCTGTTACTATCTTCAAATTATTAAAAATTCCACAAATTTAAATGTTCTAGGGAATGTAACTGAGCTTAGCAATAATTTCTGTTCTTTATATATTCCCAGAAACTTTGTAATTTTCCCCATTTTTCTGGTTCAGGATTTGATTGTTACGAATAATGGAGTAACCCTTGAACATCAGTAAACTTCTCTAGTGTGCCTGCTGTCCTGACCCATATTTCCAGTGGTAACCCGGCATACGTAGACACTATGTAAAGCCCACGTTCATTAGAAGTTTATAACACTAAGTTTTCATGTGACTGTTTTCTTAATCCTGCAGTTCATATTTCCTGGGATAATAAAATAACCACTTGCTACATTCCCCTTGTTTGAAGATCTGAGACAGTTACTCTTTGGTTCTGATGATCTCAACATTGCTCCAAGTCCCACAAAATCTAAGTGTTTTCTTGATGGCGAGGCCAGGCATTCACTTTTGGAAGATATCACTGACAGGTGGATGTTGGGCAGTGTTGGAACTGGGCCGTTGGATTTTGCAAAGATTCTTGGACAATGAGAAATGACATGCTGGTTAACTCCAAGAAAATTTTTCTACTTTTTTGTGTCAAGAAGACTGCTGGTATCATCTCAAGACCTCTTCCCCAGTCTTTCCTCAGGATACAGAAAGGCCTCTAGGCCAGATGCAGGTGTTTCTAGATTATGAATGTAACAATGATTTGTTAATGTGGCCAACAGTTTTCTCATTTGTAGCCTCTGAGGTTCTTTCCCTTACCCTCTTACACCTTTGCTTTGCCTTGCACTAACAGAATCAGGGATAGGTCGGTAACTTGACTAAAGGCATCAGAAACACCAACTTCTGAGAATGCTAACCTACTGACTACTCAATTTTCTTTATCTGTTTCTATGAAACTTTGCACCATCTTTAAAAGTGTGGAGGTATACATTTGTTTTGATTTTCATTAAACTACTCTCTCTTAGAATCCTGCACATGTCTTTTCTTTTAAGCTGTATTTTTTTTTCCCCTTGATTTCCAAGCCAGCCCAGGCAAGTGAATACCTGAGTGGGTTTATCCAAACTCATGGGCTAATGCAAGAGCACAGGTTTCTTCCCCTTGAACTGGAATTTTATTTTCTCTGTTCCACCTATGGCATCCTACAGACAGTTACCTGGGAAGATGTCATTACCAGAACAGAAAGTAAGACTCACTTTTTGCTTCAGAAAAATACGGAATAGTGAGAAACCTCATTACATTTTAATAAAATTTTCAATTTATTTAGGTCTTTGAAATTTTTAAAATACATGTGCAGTAAACTATCCTTATTATCAGAAATACCTATATTTTGATCATGTTAATTTTGTATGAAGCCTTTCCTTAAGTAGCGACTGGAAATTGGTTCCAGGATCCCCCATAGATACCAAAATCCCTGGATGCTAATAATCCTCAGATGTCCTTACATAAGATGGCGAATTATTTGCAAGTAGACTAAGCACATCCTCCAATGTACTTTAATTATCTCTAGATTACTTAAAATACTGAATGCAATGTAAATGCTGTGTAAGTAGTTGTTACATTGTATTATTTAGGGAATAATGACAAGCAAAAAAGTCTGCACATGTGCAGTGAAAATGTAATCATTCAATTTTTAAAACATTCCTGAAATGTTTTAATGCATGATGAGTTGAATCCATGGGTGCAGAACCCTATCATATGGAGGTCCAACTGTATATCAAATATCATATTTCATAGTGTATTTTCTAGTACTTAATTTAATTACTCTCAACATGGAACACAACAAACATATTAAAAGTTCCTGATATAAGTTTTTTGAATTTATATAAAACAATCCAGTTATGCCTCCTTTAATGAGGATTGCTGAGAACAAAGTCTAAAAAAGGCTGACTCCATCTGTAAGGAGAAACCCTGATACAAAAGTTTAATGACAGACGGGTTGCATAATGGGATATTTCAATGATAGGAGTAATGCAAACACACAATTCTGTAGTCGTTTATATTTTAATAGCATTATACTGTTTTAACCATCCTCATCTCGTATATAATCTCATTGTATATTAGAATATTACTATTAGAGCAATAAGGAAGGATGGATAAATACAGTCAGCTTTCTGTTTTTGTTTTGTTTTGTTTTGTTTTGTTTTTGAGACAGGCTTTCACTCTGTCGCCCAGGTTGGAGTGCAGTGGTAAGATCACAGCACACTGCAGCCTGGAACTCCCCAGATCAAACAATCCTCCAACCTCAGCAATCCACATAGCTGTACTATGGGTCCACTACGTTTCTGGACAGCAGAGAGTGGATCAGAAGTAAAATAAGGTGCCAAGTCTGAACTCAAAGAAGAGCAGAGAATCATGACAGTAACATACAGCAGTGTCCATATGGCTGCAAGACTCACATGCAGAGCGCCAGATGATAGAAGCAGGCAAGACAGGCTTCCAGAGCAAAACCCAGGCCTTGGTTCACTTTCCAAGGTACAGTTCAGGGGAATCAGACGCATTCCTTAACCTTGACTTGCTAAGACTTTGACCAGGGACAGTCTCCATGCTGTGCACAGCGGGTCTCTGAAACTGAGCGTAACAGTTGGCTTACATCTTCAATGATTCAAGTCTGCAAGGTGAATATGATTGTGCTTCCGGGGGAAAGCAGAGAGGCCACTTTCTGTACTTACAATGGAGTTCACTTCAGTGCTATAAACATCACCGCAGTCCCGCCTGTAGTAAAGTCCAGACTAGCAATCTGCCTTTGGGTTGAGCTGTTCTCCTACAAGATACCTACCTTGTTAAGATCTGTCGGCCGGGCGGGTTAAGCATCCAGATCTCCTGTGTGGCAGCCGGCTGGGAAAGCCACCCTAAGGTCCTTCCCTCCGACGCCCGCGGCAGCGACTATGGTGGTGACTATGGTGGCAGCGGCCGCGATCAAAAGGGGCCCCTCCACGTATCTCGCAGGGCAGAGGAGAGCGCGGTGTCTCGCAGGCCAGGGCGCAGTCCGGGTAGGTCAGGCGGGCTCTGGGTCCTGGTTTTTCTGGCACCTTGACGCAGGAGCCAGGCATTCGGGCTCAGGGTAGGGGAGCTGGGGCGCGCCCCGGCGGCAGCGCTCCTCCAGGCGGAGGCCTGTGGTCCTGTAACCGGGTGGGTTCAGGGCTGCCAGGAGCAAGAGGAGGGATCCCTATTCAACAAATGGTCCTGGGATAATTGGCAAGTCACAAGTAGGAGAATGAAACTGGACTTTGTGGCATAGGCAAACCTTATTATTACTCAATGAAACACTCACCTAGGACCTACTGGGAAGGTATTTTGCAGATGTAACCAAAGGTCCTACTCCTGTAACTAGCAAGTGTACCCAGGTAAGCCTGACTTCATCAGTGAAAGTCCTTTAAAGAAAGACACAGGCATTCCTTGAACAACACTTACAAATGAGACTCTAATCTTCCAATTGCTCCCCATTGACTTTGGACCAAAGCTTTGAATCATGACCATTGAGATCCAGCCAGCTGAGGATTTTTCTTCCTGACTGACTTTAACCGGGATCTCTTGCTCAGGCAGCCCATCAACTGTGGAAACCAATTCCTCGCACTAGATATATATGTGAACCTCCCTAGCTGTAAATATATCTTATGGGTTCTGCTTTGATTTCTGAACCTTGACAGATTTTTTGAACCTTGGCTGACATAGGGCTGATAGATTTGTCTTCACTGTTCAGACACTCTTGACTCTAAGTCTTTGGGGGGCTATTGGCAAAGAATTCCTCTGTCAGAAAATATTTGAGCAGCCGCTTCTGAAGTCTCTTTTCTTTTTTTAATTGTCACATGACAACAAAAGTATTTGTTATAGAAAAAAAGATACTGTCCATCCCTATCATTTGGATTTTGTATTTGTGAATTAGCATACATTCTAAAACTTGTTTATAATCCCCAAATTAATTATTATATTGCATTTCTAGTATTCGTAGAACATCATGCACTATGTGGAGAAAAGCACTAAAATAATAACTCATTTCACCCATGAGATTGACGAAGTTTTGTAAATTCAATAAGAGACCTCAAATTAGTGTGGCTATTTGGTTAATCAGTGATCTCTCTTAGAGTGGTAGAAAACAAAACAAAAAAAAGTTGTATCTTCCTGTTGGACTTCTCTGGGAATATCCTATAAATGTACTAAAGCAGCATTTAAGGCTGGACACGGTGGTTTATGCCTGTGCTCCCAAGCACTTTGGAAGTCTAAGACCAGAGGATCACTTCAAGACAGGAGTTGGAGAACAGCCTGGGCTACAGAATCATACCCTGACTCTATGAAAAGTTTTAAAAAACATTATCCAGATGGGATAGTGTGAACCTGTAGTCCTAGCTACTTGGGAGGTTGAAGCAGGAGGATCCCTTGAGCCTTGGAATTCAAGGCTGCAGTGAGCTATGATTGTACCACCGAGTGTCTCCACAAGGAGATAGTTTCTCTAGAATAAATAAATGTGCCCTTAAAGGAATGCCTGTATCTTGGATGAAACTCAATAAACAGTATAAAATGCATATTAATTTCTAGTCTATGTCTAATCTGATAGGATTTATGTTACATATGATTCATTTCAGTCGTGGTTTTTTAGAATGAAGAAGTGATGATAATTTCATCAGCAGTGCAAAGGTGTGTTCTAAATACTGCATAAACCTAATCATCTTATTTTCAACCTTTCTCAATACTCCACCCACTTAAAGAGGTGGGTGTGGTCTTCGCAGATTCTTATAAAAGGACCTAGAATAGACAAGCTCAGTTTTCTCCAAAGGAGAAGGACCGCACTTAGAGGGAGCTGTATTTTGGTGACCTCTGAAATTCAGTACTGCATTGAATGAGCTCCTGACCTTGAGGAGTACTTAACAGAATTGTTTCTTGAAGAATCATTGTGGGAACCATTAAAAGAACCCAGCAGTAAGTGAAACTTATATTGATAAAATTATATCTTCTTTCCTTTGCAAAATAATAGAATGTTAAAAATATCTCATTATCTTAAATCTACACAATGATACCATTTCTAATTCGTACTCTTACTATAGATTTTATGAATTATGAGGATACTAATTGTTGTTATTTTGTGTTTTCTATCATTCTTCAATATAGTTTTGAAAAAATTTAAATATCTAGTGTTTGCTGCAACAGATATGTATGCATAATAAATATATGGAGTTGATATTAATACATATAAGTACACATAGATATGTGTAAATATATGTGTAATGAGTGAATTAATATTGTAAAATTGAATTCAGAAGATGTTAATCAATGTTAATTCATTCATTCAGCTTTTAGACATGGCTTTAAATTACTAAGGTAGTGATGAGAGATGCAAAATAGTGAAACTGAAAAAAATGAAAAAGCTCCCCAAAACATCCTAGTTTAGAAATCAAAACACAATTTTTTGACCAAATGTATAAGATAAAATTGGATACGTGACGGTGATTGTGATCTCACTTGAGTCTTAATCTTATTAAACTATGAAAACTTCCTTAAAATGACTTAGATGACCTCTGGAGAATATTTGCAATTCTAAGATTTTTCATTTCTTTCACTAAAATTCAGCATGTGTTATCAAATAAAGGAGAATAAAGGACTCAAAATTGCCAAACAAAGACTATAGTTTATATATTAGTCAGGGCTCTCCAGGCAAACAGAATCATAGGATGTATATGTATATATGTAGAGATACATTCATGAGCCATTTCAGTCAACCACAAACAACACATGGTGGTCACATAAGATTATAATACCAGTATGTTTACTGTACCTTTTCTGTATTTAAATATGTTTACATACTAAATAATTACCATTGTGTTACAATTGCCTACAGTGTACAGTACAGAACATGCTGTACAGTTTTTTAACCTAGGAGCAATAGGCTGTACTGTACACCATAGGTGTGTAGGAGGCTATACCATCTAGGTTTGTATAAGTATATTCTATCATGTCAAAACAATAAAACCACCTGGCTGGGAGTGGTGGCTCACACCTGTAATCCCAGCACTTTGGGAGGCTGTGGCAGGCACATTACTTGAGGTCAGGAGTTCAAGTCCAGCCTGCCAACATGGCGAAATCTTGTCTCTACTTAAAAAAAAAGAAAAAAGAAAAAATTATCCATGTGTAGTGGTGTGTTCCTGTAATCTCAGGTACTCGGGAGGTTAAGGCAGGAGATTCGCTTTGCCCTGAGAGGTGGAGGTTGCAGTGAGCCGAGATTGCACCACTGCACTCCAGCCTGGGTGACAGAGGAAGACTCCATCTCAAAAACTAAATAAATAATACTTCCTTACACATTTCGCAGAACATATATCTGTCCTCAAGCTACACATGATTCTACATGAGAGGGAATTCATCAGGAAAATTTGTTTGCTTGATTATGGAGTCAGAGCAGTTGCAATATAGCTGGTATCCTGAGGATACCAGTAACCTGACTGAGCTCAAAGCTGAAAGCCTCAGAACTAGCTTCAGGAGAAAGAAAGAGAAAATTGCCTTTTCTCTGGCTTTTTCCTTTTATCTGAGCTACCAGCTGATTGAATGGGGCCCTTTCACATTGAGAGATGATGGTCCCACTCAGCTCACCAACTCACATGTCTCTCTCCTCTGGAAACACCTTCACAGACTCCCCCAGAAACAATGCTGCACCAGTTCCCTAGGTATTGGTTAATCCAGTCAGACTGATACCTAGAATTCACCATCACACCATAGAAATATAACTACACCTCTTTGAGTTTAACAAAAATCCTATTATATGATAGTTCAGAGTCTGGGTATCCCTAGGAGAAGTTAATTTAATCCACGAGAAAATAAAAAGGCCCAGTATCTTTAATTATTTTTTCTCTTCTATTAAACTTAAATTAGTTTAATTGCTGGTTTTTAAAATTTGTTTATTTTGTTGATTGGTTGTTTTTTATTTTGTTTTGGTTTTGGTTTTTATTTTACTTTAGTGTTATATTATTTTAAGTCCTGAGATAAATGTGAAGGACTTACAGGTTTGTTACATAGGTAAACATGTGCCATGGTGGTTTGCTGCCCCACTGTTGTGTCTCTCTCTAAAAATATGTCATAGAACCCTCTGGTCATCTTCTCGTATTTCTTTGGCCAGGGTGATTTTTCCCACTCTCTCATACTTATTCAGCAGTTACGTGAAAGAAGAATAGGAACAACTACAGTTTATTCTAGGCCACTTAGAATCAAATCCAATTTCCAGATCCACATTCAGAAAATGGGAAATTGAATAGGTTAGTGTTATGTTACAGACAGCAACTAGGAGCAGAAGGGACTGTGAGTCATCTAGTCAGTAACATCTCCTATAAAGCCGGGAGACTCTCTTTGTGTGAGATTTTTATTTTTGTTACAGAAGGAAGAGTTCACTGTGCTTTAATGAACCGTGTCAAGAGAAGAAACTATAGCTGTCACATATCTCCACATGTTCAGAAACTTTTCATCAACCCAGACCCCAAAATGACATGTTGCTCTTTCTTCCTCAGAAACATGAATTCTGAAATCTTGCAGGCCTTCCAGAGGGAACTCACTTGCCCCATCTGCATGAACTACTTCATAGACCCAATCACCATAGACTGTGGGCACAGCTTTTGCAGGCCCTGTTTCTACCTCAACTGGCAAGACATCCCAATTCTTACTCAGTGCTTTGAATGCATAAAGACAACACAGCACAGAAACTTCAAAACTAACATTCGTTTGAAGAAGATGGCTTCCCTTGCCAGAAAAGCCAGTCTCTGGCAATTCCTGAGCTCTGAGGAGCAAATGTGTGGCATTCACAGGGAGACAAAGAAGATGTTCTGTGAAGTGGACAAGAGCCTGCTCTGTTTGCTGTGCTCCAGCTCTCAGGAGCACCGAGACCACAAACACTGTCCCATTGAGTGGGCTGCTGAGGAACACCGGGTAAGTGATGCCTCTGAACATCTACTTCTATAAAGGACACATGAAATTCTTGTGGGTCTACTTTCTTGCAGATTAGATAAAGCCAACTCTGAGTCCCTTTAAGCAGCTCTCTTTTGGGCTTTCTTAGCTTGAAACCTCTGGGATTTGACAAACAAGAAGGGAAACAGAAGAAATGCCATTTACTAGGGACTTAATTTGTCTCTCATTCTGGGCCCCCTCCCTATGAAACGGTCTGCATGTTACTTTATTGTCTTCACTGGCGCTTCAATTCATGGCTCTTTTGCAGGAGAACCTTTTAAAGAAAATGGAGTCTTTATGGGAAAAAGCTTGTGAAAATCACAGAAACCTGAACATGGAAACCACCAGAACCAGATACTGGAAGGTTAGTCCTGTACTACTCTCCCTTCTCCAGGAGCTTATGGTGGGCAAATGGGTGACTCTCAAAATAGGAACTTGATATCAAACCATAATGTTTCTGTGAGTCAATAAAAAAAAAGAAAACATTGAGAAAAAGTGGCCTCATTTCTTTTGTAGAATAGTATGACTGTTAGATAGGATTTCTAACAAAACCATTGATGTCACCCAAAGCACGCTGGTTTGTTTTCATACAAACCTGTAGCTGTACACCAACAGATACAAGAAACCGGGCCATCTCACAGCATTCTATATGTGCTGGTTGGATAAATGCTGGGCACAAGATTTATTTGGCAGCCATGGAAAGCTCAAGTGAACCTTCTGAACCTGGGTCAGCATTAATCTGAAGGCTGGTGGACAAGTAGTATTTGGAACTGTATGGAAAATTTGAGGCAGAAAAAGTGACAGGAGAAATCTAGGGGAACCATGACATTAGGAATCTCAACTAATTAATATTGAATAATACATAACATATGAGAAAAGTGTTGACAAATGTGGATTTGTGTCTTGAGGGAGACATATAAACCTGCCAGAAATATGGGATCTAGTCTCTAAATATAAGGAGAACTCTGAGGACTTCAGAAAAATATTAAAAATGATTTTCTCTTTGTGGATATATACTTTCAGGGTATGATAGCTAATATTAGTTTGCTGAAAAGTATTTCATAAGAACTTAGTCTATGTTGAATATTAAATTAGAAAGTTTACTAGTATAGGAGAAAGAAAGCATCTTCGTCCTCACAAATCGTACAATCCAAACAAGAGAGACAAATGGTCAATATGCAAATATGTGCAAAACATTATATGTTCGAGTGTGGTAGGTTCTTTGTAGGAGAATAATCAAGCAGAGAAGTAGAAAAGAACAATAGAGACTGGAAACTGGAGATGAGTGTCTGAGTTTTAAATAGGGTGGTCAGAAAAATGCCTCACTGAAAAATTCAAATTGAAACAAAATTTTAAAGAGGAGGGGGAACACGAATGTGTATATGGATATATATGTGGACCATGAGTGTATATATATGTAAATGTATATGTGTTTGTGTTTGTGTTTGTGTAAAATTCTAGTTGGAGAGAACAGCATATGCAGTAATTTGGAGTTTGTGTATATTCGGAGGCCTGAGGAACCACAAAGAAGTCTATGTTTCAGATTGGGATGAGTTAGAAAAAAAATGGAAGGAAATGAATTCAGAGAGACAAAGATGGACAAATCATAAATGCAACCTTATTGGGATAGGTTTTGCTGGGTGAAATGCATTTAGCTGGACATGGTAGTCTAGGGTCATTTCACATAGAATGAGTTTAAGCAACTCGTTGTGAATGTCAGAAATAGAAATAATTATTTTCTTTCTAGTAACTACAGCTCTATACTCCAACTCACAAGCATGAATTGTTCTTATTTTTCCATAAATATGGGTTGGAATAGAGAAATCCAAGTGGTTTTTTTTGTTGTTGTTTTTAATTTCCAACTATCTTAGAAAACACATTATCTTGAATAAATTTAATGTAATTGATCAGATACAAGAAGGGAAAGAAACAAAATTTGTGGATTCTAAGAACTGGCAAGACTCGGGTTTAAACTATTGGATGTTTGAGAGACAAAAGGAATCAGTGAGATTTAATAGTAGATGGATAAATATATATCTCTTTTGACTAACCCATTATCACTGCAGGATTATGTGAATTTAAGGCTAGAAGCAATTAGAGCTGAGTATCAGAAGATGCCTGTACTTCACCATGAAGAAGAAAAACATAATTTGGAGATGCTGAAAAAGAAGGGGAAAGATATTTTTCATCAACTTCATTTAAGTAAAGCCAAAATGGCTCATAGGAGGGAGATTTTAAGAGGAATGTATGCAGAGCTGAAGAAAATGTGCCATAAACCAGATGTGGAGCTACTTCAGGTACAAGCTTACAACGTGGTTCAGGTTTTTGAATATTCACATGTATAGGTATTTTCCTCATGGCTGAAATCCATCTCCCTACCTTTATTTCCATGATGTGTTTCCAAAAACACATTTGCATAACTAATGCTACTTTACTGGGAGAATATAGCCCCGCCAAGGGATTCTACCAGGCCAAAGGTCCCTCCTACTTTATCCACCAGCCACAAAACTCTGTGGAATGGTCAAGGTAACAGCCCAAAAAAATATTCCCCATCTAAGTCAGTAGTATACTTTGGGTTGCTAAACATGTATAAAATAGTGAGTGATTCATTTACATTTAGGTTAATTTGAGGATATGCAAGATCAGAAGTTATGGGAATCTAGGATCTCACTAATATTATTTTTGGGTCCACTCATTTGGGTAATAGGTTCTGGGAAAGATGACTGAGTAGGTTATGCGAGGGTACTACAGAGCATAGACCCTCTGGACTTCTTCCCCCTTCACCTCTTTAGAGAATGTCTTCAAGACTCAGACTTTCCCAGGACATTAATTAATGACAATACGACTAACTGGGTTTTTCATTACAGAAGAAATAGAAAATGCTTTGCAGAAGAGAAGATGGTAGGGAAATAATATCTTCAGAAACTGACACCAAATTTCACACTGAACTTAGTGAAAGATGCATCTTGTGAAATGCACTAATTCTTTGTATTTTTTTTTACAGGGTTTTGGAGACATATTACACAGGTGAGTATGTACCTAGGTTTTAGCATATGTTCTTTCAGTTTCCACAAATATTAAAGCAGGCTCTACCAAAGTCATGGCATAAATGATTAAGATATTGATACTACTTTTTTTTTGCATCTACTTTCATTCCCACACCAGAAAAGACAAGACCACTAAATAAATACATAAATAGATAGTGAAATAAAATTTTAAAAATGTTTATTCCTGATTTTGTTTTATTTCTTAAAAGCCTGCATAGGTGAAAGATAAAGTTTTGTTTTGTGGATAGTGAGAAAGTCGCCAGAGGAAACAGTAGAGAAGTGG